>NC_087560.1:14375546-15575546 GCF_036250125.1 Pseudopipra pipra | reverse complement strand
GCAGATTGCTAAATGCCACAGCAGGTATTTGCTCAGTGTCATGGTTACTGGAGAACATCAATCAAAGGAAAAACTAGGGAGTAGCATTGCATACTGGAAGACATAAGGAAAATTAGGCTATTCCATATCACCACCAGATTTAGAAGAACAAAGTCAGGCACAGGAAACTTCAGACCATGTTGTCACTCGTTGCACTGTTTAATCCATGGCTAAAAGAGTCTTTATAAGGTTATTTATTACTTGGAAGAAATAAAAACCTGGCACAAGGGGAAAAAGAGAAGAGCTCACAATGGTCTTGTCTAGGCCTAAAGAAATAAATCCAACAACACTTTATATGAAAAACAGAGGTGATGTTTAGACTAAGCTCCAAGTAAGTTGTTACTTTTGGAATGATCATCATATTAGATTCTGGGCTGTGTTTGGTAGAAAATACCCTAAAAATTGAAAAGGTAGAGGAGAAAACACCATCCTATGGCACAGACCTTCCGAGTAAAGTTTGTTAGAGGTTACTTAACAATTCAGACATTCCCAGCATGCACATATGTAAAACAAAACACACCAGCCATGCTACCCCCAAATCCCATTTATTCCTTTTCATGCTCTGTTGTCCTTGAGCTCCAGCTGGCACCAGCAGTGGCCACAGCAAGTACAGGGAGCATCCCCCTGCCTCGGCGTTTTGGGAGGAAGGGTTGGGAGAAATCTCAGTTGGAAGCCTGCACAGCAAAGATTTTTTCACCCCTTTTTGAAGGCACAATGTGACTGAAGAACTTAGATAAGGCTCCAAATGCATCTGTGCTTTGGGGTGAGTACTTACAGCCAGAGCCTGTTTTACAGACCGAGGCTGAAGATTCCCACTGTTACAGATAGGAACTGGATTAGGCTTCACACATGCAATTTCTCCCTCCTCTTTTCCATAACTAGAAAGCAGTTCCAGCTACAGGGTTGCACTCCCTGCTGGCACAGATGATTGTTACTGCACCAGATTGCCCCACAGTCAGTTTACTGGGGAAGGAAAAGTGAAGAGAACCCCCGGAGTTTTTAACTGATTTAAATAAAAAACAGCACAGATGAATGTAAGTCCTTGTGCCCTAACAAACAAACAATACAAAACACTGCCAAACCTACCAGAGGCTTGAAGCTAGGGCTGAGATTTGTGACTAGCCAGAACCCAAATCCAAACCCAGACCTGGCTTCCTCCCAGGCGAGTCTGAATTCCACATCTAGCTTTTCTAATGCTGTTGCTTATGCAAAGCCTGAAACTAGTCAACATCTTCACGGTAAGTTTGGTTTCCTTCTTGCTCTGAGGGCCATGGAATGGCAGAGCAGAGAACAGAGGGCTGTTTGTCTCTTTGCAACCTGTCTTCAGCTGCATAGATCCATTTGTGAAATTAAATTCAAGGCGTGAATGGCCCCTCAGCCCAACTGCTCCGGTATCGATTTAGCCCACGCTGTCTGTGCCCCACACAATATTTATGCCAAAGAGTGTTAAAAATAAATAATAAAATGCTGCTTCTTCAATCCACTTTGACATTCAGCAGAAGAAGAAATGAGGGTGAGGATGGGAGGGGGAAGGAAAGGGGGAAACAGTCAGTTCCCAGAATGAAAAGCACAGACACGTGTGTCAAAGGGTTTAGTCTGGAGCAGTGGGACCAGGTGGCAGGAGGATGCTGCAGTTAGGAAAATACTCATCTTTCCTTCCTAGCAGACGTGTCTGCATAATTGCAATTTGGTCAGGTCGTGTTGGTCCCTGCATGGTTTGCTGAGGCAAAACTCCCTCAGAGTTTAAATTATTTAGCATGGCAGAAATGAAGAGGAGAAAATCAGGTTCAAAGTTACTTGCTGAGGGGTATTTTGGTAGGGAGGATTCAATCAGTAGGGAAATTAGTATAAATAAAGCCCACACCCAAATTTTTTTCGAGGTCTGGATGCTAATCTCACATTGCATGGATTACATGGATAATCTGAGCAGGCAGATCCCCAGCTGACTATAACAAGGCTGCTCTTCACAGTAATTTTGAAGCTTAGCCCTGTAGTAGCCACACGCAGATTCCCATGAGCTGGAAGCTGCACAAAACCTGGGGCCAGTGGGCAAGGACCTGTGTTAGCACTAAGAAACCAAACCTACTGCTCACAAAGCAAAGACGTGGTAAATCTTGGCAGGATTTTCTCTAAGATTGTAGCCCTGAACCAACATTCACTGGGATATCCAAGCAAAACAGGGAGATACTGTTGTATTTCTCATTTACTCACCTGCAACTCATCAGCCAATTTTACCAGGGAGAAGAAACATCAAAGCACCTCCTTCCTTAGCCCAGGCAAAGGCTGAATCACTCATTATCTTGGTGGCACTGTTATCTGTCTTTTCCCTCTCGCCCTCCATTTGCCATCTGGGATATTCCAATTCACTCCAATCTTTCAACCACTTCCCCTTTGTTCACCTCTCTTTTGTGCTTCCTTTTCTGCAAATACTCCAGCAAATGAGGTCTCTGGCAGGAACAAAGGCATTTAAGGATAATGTTGCTATCCTGCAGAAAAGTGGTTTTCAAATTTATCATCATGTATAGAGCTAGGAAAGATTTTACAGACTTGACTTTTTTCCCCTTTTTTTTTTTTTTCCCCTCCATCCAAAACACTTCACAAGTTTGGGCTGATTAATGTGAAATTACTTTGACAGTAAAATGGGTAGTAGTGGTGGGGAATAACAATGTTTGTCCTTGGCATTTAGGGAATAAAATACGGGCTTTCAGCTGCACTTAGTTTTATATTTACTTCAGCTTTATGTGGCAGATCTTTTAAAGCCTCAGAAATTAAAAATAAAAAAAACAACCTCCATTTGGTAAAAAATAATATCTTTTTTCATTTGACTTCCCTTTTTCTTAAATAATGCAAAAATTATTTCCAGTTGAAAGGAGTTCTTCCTATTCTCATAACAGTTATATGTCATTAATGGTTTATAAGAGCTACATTTAGCCAATGAGCTAATACAAATAAACCATGTGATTGGCAAAGACAACTCTAATTAGAAGGACTTCCAACAAATTGACCACAGATGAGATAAAGGGCAGGATAAGTAAAAGTGCTATATAAATTACTTGCCATGAGTTATCTCCCAGCTCAAAACAACTGACAGTAATAAACCTAAGCAGCATATTGTGTCACCTTTCATTTCAGATCCTGATTTTTTTCAGTGAAATCAGCAGCAAAAATCCTGCACTGCTCACTAGGTAAACATGCAAGACATATAAATTCTAGCAGGGTATTTTTTGTGTCAGAGATGGCTCTTGTGTCTCTATGTGCTCCCTCCTTGCCTTGTACCTCAAATCTTGCACTCCTGAGAATTTGAGTGGGATCCATAACGGGGCCAGATTTGGGTCTTGAGCAGGAAGGAGCACAGCAAGCACGTCATCAGGGATGTGGATAACAGAGGTAAGAGCATCTTCAGGAGATATTTGCTTGATGATATGATCTTGAAAACTGGGAAAGGGGAATATTTCTCCATGGACCTATGCAAGGAGAGAGATGCTCACACCAGGAGCTTCTGCCTGAAAGAGCCAGCAGCACTCTGGCCACGCACCCCAAAATATCAGGGAGCCAACCTGTCTACAAGCCTCTCATGGGGTCCCACCTGCCAGCTACCCCTGTCTGCCAGTGGCCTGGGGATTATGGAAAGTACTTCATCAATCCCCAATGAAGATACAAAAATAAAAAGACTCTTAAAGAAGTCAATATCCTGGATGACCTGTATCAATGTGTCCATCCAGGGAGAGAAAGACCTTGGAGACTGCTCTCCATTGAAAGCATGGCTGGTGTGCAGAAAAAGGCAGCAAAAGACTCTTAAGGTTGGTTTCCCATTCTTTGGTTTTTACATTGCCAAGAACATTTTCTGCACTGGACAGGGGTGTGTACAGCATGTTAAACAAGGCCTCATAACAGCTCTCTGCAGGGATTGATTCAGACGGCATGATAAATCATTCCAAATAAAGGTATGGGATGATATCCAGAGACTTCAGGCTTCGATCTAATTAGGCGTCTGGGAGCAGCGCAGAGCTGCTGGATGAGCAGGGCTTTGTGCACAGATCCAGGGCACTACAGCCAATACCTCCATTTAGGGCACATCCAGACCTCCCATCCCGTATGGGTGTGATGCTACAGGGTACCACTGAGGTTGCCAGCAGAGTTAGTGATTGTGGTGGTCTCAGCGGGGAGAGACGAGTGGGATAAGTGCACTACCTAGCCTTAAATCAAGGCACAGGGGAACAAAAATCACCTTGTAATACAGTTCCAGCACCAGGAAGCTTGTATTTCTTCTGGTGACACATCAGGGCCCATGACATCATGCCTCGGTGTCATGGCCCCACATCATTTCATCATGAGGTAATCAGGTCAGCAGCAGAGTAAGGACCCCTTAAATCAAGCCACGAGAGTCAGGGGCTGTTTCTGATCGAAGGGCAGCCGTGGGGAGAAGGTGCCATTCACAGCCTCAGAACAGTCTGTCCTGCAGCTGCACAGCTCAGGAGGGAGGGGGGGGAAAAGCTCCTACACCCACATGTTTGTAGTTTGTCCTTGCTTGGAGGCAGCCAGATGCTTTAGCATTTCAGAGAATAGGTGGAGGAAGGGGAAGGGAAAGAAATACCCTTTGGTTTTCACAAGGAGACAGAAATGAGAGAGTCCATTAGATGTTAATAAATTATCCTGCAATATGCTGGGCAGACAAGGCCAGCTCCTTAACTCCAGAGCTGGCAGTGCTAGGCAGAGATGCCAATTTATCCATGTCTGCAGTATTTTGCAATAACATGCCAGGCTGTGTGATACTTTCCCCTCCTGCACCAAATGCTTCCTCCGGGCCCATCACCAGCAGAGCCGTGATTTAAGACCGGGGTGAATGTGTGACCTGCAAGGCCAGTAAAGCACTAAAATAAATTGCCAGAGGAGGGTATGGAACCATCATCATCGGCAATTTCTAACAGCAGGTCCAACATCCTGCCTGCAGCCAGAGGCATGGAGCACAAAAACCTTGCAAAGTCCTTTCCAATGTAGTTTTTATGATTTCATGGGTTACAGAAGCAGTGTTGAGACCTCTGAGCCCTGTTCCACATTTGCTACTGCTGACCAAGAAAAAAAAATACAGAAAAAAAGTTAAATATTATAAAAGCCTTTATACTTAATTTATTTTTCGTAGACTTGGTTTATTAAATGGCCTTCAAATCCAATTTAAGGGACTCTTCCTTCATCAGGAGAGATGTTTCCAATTGCAAAGATTATATCATCCTCACAGATTACAGCCTTTACTGGAGTAAATACCCTGACAAATGTTTCAGTGCACCCTCTGCTCCATAAACCTGCAGAAGTGGCTCAGTCATAAACTGTCGTCTGAGGACTGTCCTCTTCCATATCCACCAGACACTGTACTAAATCCTGGAAAGGGCTCTTGCTGCCTCACACAAAGTTTAATGGAGTTGAGAGCCTAGGTAACAACCTGAACTGACTAATTATAAGTAGTTTTAATTGTTGTCAGAACATCTCTGCAGGCTTCAAAGCCGGGAGGTGAACTGCAAGTCAGTCCGTGTGTTATTATTTAATCATCTCAGAGCTCTTAAGATCACCTCCTGAGTTTTGCAGGGTGGATGTATGAGATTCAAAGGTCTGAGTCTGGCAGAATTGAAACAGTGCCACCAAAAGGTGAGGTATAAAGTATTTCTCTGGAAGATGCTAAGCACCCTCACCTTGGCTCTAAATCACTTCACTGGCAGGTGCTTCCTCTGTCACTGGGTGCACTCAGAGCCTCACAGGACTGAGTCGACAGTGCATCGGTTACACCATTTACCAAAATGAAGATAATGACATGACAAGTAAAATCAATTTTCATATGGTTTCTAAGCTGAGATTTGCTTCCAGAGGTTAAAGACACAGGGCAATACCCTTCAATGAAGCTAAACAATTTATAGCAGCTGAGGTTCTATCCTTCAGTGCTTAACTGCTAAGAGCAGGGAGAAATTAATTTCTGAATCTAGTGCGTGTTCAGCCAAGCTTAAAATAAATGGGGATTATTATTCTTTTCAGGTGAAAAGTAGATTATAGAAATAAACATACATTGTACGTCTAAAAGAAAGACTCCAGGGAGACAGCTGGATTCAGAGAGAAATTAATCAGAAAGCAACTTCTGAAAGCATTGAATATTCTTTCCCATTTCCCAATCGATTCTTAACTCAGAAAGCGAGAAATCAGCCAGCACTTCTAATAGCCACTTTTGGAAGCACAGTCTGCCCAGCAGCATGATTTGTGGGACTTGCATGAGTTCCTGGCAGTCACTGCAGATGAATCAGTGGTTTCTTTTTTAACATCATCTGTGATAATAGTCTGGCAGCGAGGAGAAGTGTTGCTTTCCTGCAATTCAGCTAGAATGCTATCCTCTTTGGTAAAGCAGACATTAGGATTCAAAATCCGAGAAGGCCCTAATGTAGAGAATATGAGCTAAATATACCCATGCTGCAGATCGATTTTCTCCTTGCCAACATGTTTACACTTTTTTTTCTTTGTTTTCTTTTTCTTTCCTTTTTTTTGTTTTCATCTGAGACCAGTGCCACATTCTCAAGCACTTGGCCAAATTAATAATACTCATTCATTATTTCTGGTCCCCGCAGTTTTAACTCCCTGGTCTACCTTCTCAAAGTACATACAGAGTGGCTGTATAAGCACAGGCTGCCTCTGGGGTAGGAGAGAGCCTGGGAACCAGACCAATTGCCTCCTCTGCTTCAGCTCCATTGGGGAATTCTCAATCCAAATCCTGCTTTCTTCCTCGCTTAAAACGGGAAATTTGGGGTTTGCTGTTAAGCATTGTATCGCTCAGGAAAATAAATAAATAAATAAATAACTTCTGTGAGATTGCTGCTCACCAGCAATCTTTGTATTAACCAGTCTTCCTGGCACAGTCTTCTCATTAATTAATAGCTGCAGAGTTTGAACCATTAAGGCAAATCACAGGGTAGCACCCAAAATATTGACCTGGGACCTCTCTTTGTGAAAACTCCCACTAATCTCTCGGGAAGGGGCTCGGATCAGTCCAAACAATCAAGCTTCAATGATTCCTCGACAACTAATGAAATCTGGCAAGGCCAAAAAAAAAGATAAATGGGGAAAAAACCCAAAACAAAACCCTTGCTAGCGCACAGAAAAGTTTTCCAAGGTCTCTGCTTTAGGAGACAAAAGCCTCTCACACGCTCAGCTCAGCTTGATGCTATTGACGGCTGAGCCTTTGCCACAGATTTCTCTCAGCGTGAATTCCTGTCCCTGAAGTGTGCTTTATCCCCTCGAAACAGCAACAACAAAACAAGGTAGGAGAGGAGTCACTTCAGTTCTCAAAGATACAGCTGTTAACTACAGCCTTTACCTTCCATCTCCCCATAAACACCAGCCAAGTCCTGCACAAACAAACCAACTGGAGAATGGATTGGAAAAAAACCCAACAAATAAACAAAACAAACAAAAACCAAACAAACAAACAAAACACCAACAAACCAGCAAAACACTAAACACAGCTTTCTTTTCACCTTTTCCAGCACTCAACCAAGCACAGTAAATGGATGTTTCATTAGGGTTGAGTAAGGAGGGTTGAATTAGTGCTTTACAGACCAGTGAAGTACATATCCAAGCCTGTACTTTCTCAGGTAAAGGGTGAAAAGGTTGGTAACATAATAGTACATATCTCCAGTATTGCTCAGGAACAACCAAGCATGTAAATAAAAGCAGCTGCTAGCTTGTTTTACTTTTCAAGTGCTTCAGTGTTTGACTCTTTTTGCAGGGTTGCTGCAAGAAATCAATAAAATTTTCTTGTCTTTATGTTTTCTTTAGTTTAACAGGGAATATCTGCTCCAGTTCAACATTTGGCCCAGTGCATTTAGAAATTTAAGATCCTGAAATACTTCAAATACTGAATCTGACCACTTTTGAGGTCTCTCAAATGTTACAATGGTCCTTCCCAGCTCTCATCATAAAGAAATTATGGCAGGTGCTGCCTCCTGGCCCTCATCAGTCCTTTGTGGACTCAAAGGCTCACACAGGATGTCTTCCCATGCATTATCCCTGCCTTTAAAAGTGAAAACAGAAACCATGGGTGTTGTAGCATTGATCCCCCAAAATACTTGAACTCTGACTGGTGTTTTGGCCGTTCGGTGATGTACAGTTGGGATCTGGGATCCTGACATTTTTTAGGGCTCCTCAGAGCAAAGACTTTTTAGTTTAATTTAGCCTTTGGTCTGAGATCAGCTGCACTGGCTTGTGCTGACCAACCTGTTTGTCTGCACGTCACAAAAGCACATAGACAACAGGGAGAGGAACAGCTGTCACAGCCAGATCTCCTTGAAATGTGACCCTGCTGCCCTCTTTCCCTCTCTTGCTGATGTATTTACTCTCCATTTTGTTATATTTATCACCTAAAGCACAAGGATTGAGAAGTAGGAAGGGACCTGGTCAGGCATGCAGCACTGGATCTTAGGATGTGGTTTGAGCCTCTTGTTCACAACCACAGCAGACATGAACTGTAGGGTGAAAACACTGCGCCCTTCTTCTGGTGGGCTCACACTGACCCAGAGCCACAGGGGTCAGGGCAATCCAGATATTGCCTCCCTTCACAGACACATTTTTTCCCAGGTGCTCACTGACCCTCCACTCCTTGCTCCATCCCTTGTGTTCAAGAGCCTTTGGAAGATGTAGTTGCTGAGCTCTTTCACAGAGCTTTATGCAGCACCTACTTGTGGTCCTGAAGGAACCTAACTGAGAGCACAGTTCACAGGAAAGGAGGTTCAGAAGTGGAAAGTGCACAGGAAGAAATATTACCTCCATCTTGAGTAACCAGGCCATTCAATGCTCCCCTGCCAGGAAAAGCCATAGTGAAGTCAGTAACTCCCACTCAGCAGAGACCAACACTTCTAAAGCAGAGAATAAACCAATCCCTCCTTGCCTAATGTCTTTCCTTGCCCTTCCCAAGAGCAAAACAACTTGTGTGTATTAATGATGCACCTCCTGAACTCGTGTGTCCTCATTTTCCAGCAGTACCTGGTTTTTCAGCTGGCACTCAGGGAAGATTCCTGCAGGAAGGACTCCCCTTGAAAAGCAAGTGCCAGATACAGGTATGAGGAACCAAGGCATTTTTCCTATGCCTTTCAATATAACAGAATAAGTAAAGCCTACATCCATGTCCTGATCCTGGAACCACTCTACTTCTCCTCTAGTCTCTACAAGAAATATTGGGAAGCTGCTATGAGCACTAGAAAAATCCAGGTCCCAATGCATCAGCTCAAGGATTTTCTCCTCAACCGAGATAGAGACTAAAGATGGAAAATCCAGAGTTTAAATAGAAACAAGCATGGCTGTTGTTCAGTCATCTGCTTTGGATTTTTTCAATGCTTTATTAGGACTTGATTGACAAAGAAGAAAAGAAATAAAAGGAATAACAAATCCATAGCCTGCCTAGCAGGGAGAAGGGAAGAATGCAACAATTTTACAAGACTGATAAATTGGAATGAACACAAACTCCACAGCCATGACCTTTTAAAGTGTCACTTGTACAGAGAGCACTGGCATGGAACGGTGCTTTTGATTTGTGCTGTGATCAGGAACACTGAGAAAATCCAATCTGCACTTTGACATTGGCTGAGGCAAATCAGCCTTTGCCAGTTAATTTAGAAAAGCCCAGGATGTTTTGTGCTGCAAGGTAAGAGTGAACATCTGCCTTCCTTCCCCTTGATTGCCCACTGAATCCATAAGACCTCTTTAGGGGCTATATAACATGGACCTGACTTTTCCAACCATTCCCCAGCCTAAAGCTGATTTCCGCAATAGAGTCTGTAGGGGCAGTTTGGGGGGTCACTGCCAGCACTACTGCCTTCTGTCAAACTGCTCCTCCAGAAACACCTGTCAGTTTGGCAGCCTCTCCATCGGGAGAAGGCACTGCTGCTTCCTTTTACAATCATCTCCTTGATTGCCCTAAGACAAGGAGACCCACCAGGCCAAATAATGTCCAACCAACCAGCAAAGATTCCCTCTGCTTGACAGTACAGGTCACTTGTAATGTTTGGAAAACATCTTGTTCTGCACAAACTCTGTTTTAGAGGAGATTGCTTCCCTCCAAAAATGTGTTCTTCAAAGATAGGCAGGGTTTGAATAAACATGGGTGTGTATATTCTTGCCCAAGCCTGAATCTCTACGGTTACTTTACACCCACAATGGAAAATCAGTCTCTCACAGATCTACCTTTTACACAATGATGCATCAAGTTCTATCAGGGATGAAAACATGTGCTAAAAGTGGTATGAGAGAGATAACACGAGCCACAGACTCCTTCAAGAGCATGTCTATGTCATACGTTGTCCTGCTAAAGAGAAAAACCCTTCCTATGTCATGTTTTACAAGGATTCAGCAAGTGAGAAGGCAATTCAAGGGAAGCACCATCACAAAGTACAAATTTTGACCCAATATCTCATTTACTGCTATGCTTTTTCCTAACTGTTAACTGGAGATGGGACCCTGCCCAAAACGAATGTTTAACCTATTTATTCTGATCTAGTATGACTGGTTTCAGCTGAAAACAGTTTGTGTTACTCCCTTGTATGAAAACGGAAGGGAAAGCTGGTATTTCTAACCATGCAAACTATCAGTATACCCTGGAAAAACACAATGAGCATATCTGCAGCCTGACTTTATTAAAGTCTTGGTTCATTTGGGAAAGCTTTTCTAAGCTGAACAACAGGTCCATACCTTTGGAAGTTAAAGCACGATTCTTTGTGATAATGAAGAAATAGAAAACTGAAGAGCGTGTGTCACCAAGCAAATTAAGTAACAAGATTGCTTTCTATTAATACAGTGTAGGAGAGAGGGGAGTAGGGAAGAAGTACTGGCAAAGGAAAAGGGCTGTTGAGCTAATGGACAAATCTGGTGCAAGAATACAGGAGAGACAACTGGCCACAAACTGGAAAGCAGAAATTAGTCTCCAAAATTTTCATTATTAAAGCACATGGTTCTGGAACGGCCATTTCCTCAGGCCACATAGGACTTTTGGGCCCTCAATTCCCAAGTAATACGTAAAAGCATTATGGCCTTGCAGAGGATTAAACTACAGCTCTGCCATGGATGAGCTTGGCTCCATGGGTGTAGCAATCAGCTGGGAAGGGAAGAGAGAGTTTTTGTGAAAAGTCCATTGCACTTGGGATTATTTTAGCAAGAACATGGAAAAGAATTCCTTGCCCTCTTCCCTTACAACCAACTCTGTCTCGGTCAGCACAAATCTTTCCCTCTCAACTAAATTAAGATGTTGCAAGAATAGTAAACAATGAATTGATTTCTCAAAGGACTTTTCACACTTATCAGCCTAGAAGACTAAGATTAATTCAACCCCAAATTAAAGCAAAGGGATTGGCAATACCTGGAGAGCCCTCTAAATGTATCTTTCAGAACCCTTCTTCAGCTCTTTACAGACTCGATGAAGCTGCACATAATTTAAAAATATTTGGAAAATTGTGGGGTTATTTTTCAATTGCCAGACATTTGTATTTATCTCACAGATATTCTCTGTCTTATTTTAGATTGCCTAAAAAAATGGAATAAAATTGCAGCATTGCAGCCTGCCATGACTTCAAGACCCCATCCTGAAAACCCTGCCATTGCATCCAGATGACTTTGCCCACAAGCACTAAAAGTAATACCTTTCTAAATTAAAAGGCAGGTGCAATACAAGTTTTTTCACTTTTCTTTGCTGCTCCTGCAGTACAAATAAAGAGAAATTCCTGAGCACAAGTAGATAATCCATGAATAATTCATCACCCCATGTTCTCTTCCAGATGTAGAGACCCATGTGCAGATTCCTGTGCCTTTGAGTCTCCTGGGGGCCTTGGATAGGATTGAGAGACAGCCTTCTCTTATGCTAAATCTTATTTCATCTCTTAGACCTGTGCTAGCAGCTCTCTCAGGCTGCAAACTCCCTGATGAATTCCCTCACCTCCTTCTCTTTGTTTGCTCTTCCTTTCATTTGTTTTGTCCGAGTTGCTTACACAAAATCACACCCTGCTTCACAACTCTTGCAAAAAGGAATAAAACATAGTGAAATGTTTTACATTCACCCACAGAAACATGTCTCTCATCACAGATGCGTGTTGCCTCAGGTTTAACTGTGTGGACACACATTTGATTGCTCAGAGGAGAGTTACCAGATTCTGCTTTGCATCAGACATGTCAGAAAAAGTCCAGAGTCCTTCCCTGGCCAAATTACTTTTTCATTTCATAGAAAGATGTTAGTTTGCACTGAAGGAATGCTGTCAGAACACTGATAAAGTGTTCCTTCAGTTTTTAAGCTGCCTAATGTAATAGAGAATATTAATCAAAGCACAAAAAAAAAAAAAATCATATGCTTCCCCAGTCACAAATGTCATTAGAATTACTTTCCAGCTTTAGAAAGTTCTTTCCAAGTTGTATCTTGAGTGGCATTTACTAAATTAGGCTGAAAGTCATACATCTATTCTATTTTCTCCCCAGAACAACACATTATTTTAAATTTATCTGATAATGATTTTTTTTAAATGTCTTTTTAATAATGATAGGGAAAAGAAAGGGAGGGAGGGGTTTTTTTGTTTAGATTTTGGGCTTAGCCAACAGTATTCAGATTTGAGTCCTTTTTCACAGTGCTTACAACTGAATATTTTAGAGGTCTGGTTTTTTCCAATGAGAAAAGCAATTTTTCTGTTACAAAAAAAAAAAATTTACAATTGTTTCAACCAGCTCAAGGAAGAAAACATATATTGAGAGATCAAATATTACGTCCAGTCACTGCTCACTCCCAGCACTGAAGAGGGGGTCACCTAAAGACATCCCTTTGACACAGAGGTCACAGAACCAAGGCAGCTTCACTACAGCAATGAGTTCCACAGGAAGGACATTTATGGTGACAAAAGTACCACATAACACAGAGTACTTAGCTGAACCCTTCTCCAAAGGGTAATCTTGCAACTTAGAGTCAATCACAAAGTCACTCTTAATTTCCAGAAGGAATTCCCATTGAGTTCTAGGTAAACCAGGATTGATAACATTTGCTCCCAGCTTTTTCTGTGCTTCTATTGTATTGACTGAAGAGATGATGTTACCCTGGGTCATATTATGAGAACACACAAACTAGAGGGAGCACCTCACTGTTTGCTCTTCCTTAAAGTTTATCCATGTTTGTCAAGGATTTGTCTAAAAACACCCTCACACAGCCATCTAAGAGAACAGCAGGACTGTAGAGACAGAAAACAGAACAACTGGCCACGCATAAGGGCTGTCACCTGCAGAAAGAAAAACTGAGAACAGATACAGAAAAATATTTCTCTTCATACTCATTTTTAATGCTCTTTGGACAGCACAAGGAAGGCCAACATGCACACAAAGAGTCCGTTCCATGTCTGCCCTTCCTTCTGTGTCTTGCTAATAACAGTGCTCAAAACACCACCAAACACTTGGAAGGTTTTACTACTCCCCTTACTCCATGTTTTCAGTGCTTGTGTGGTCATCAGCTTTCATACACAGAAAAAAAAAAATCTGAATTCAGCATGAGGGAGTTTTACAATTGAGTTCATTTGGGAGCATGCCAGTTCAGGGAAGGAAGACAGATCTTGTTTTAAGATGTGTTTATTTGCAATCCTTACACCTACACACACACATTTGATTATTAATGCAGGTATCATAAACAGGGCTCTGTGCATGCTTCTTTCTCTGGGAAGAGGCTGAGCAGAAAGGAAATGTTGAAACATTTTCTTGAGTCCCTACTATGCTTATAAAATGACTATTCCAACTGTGAAATAATGCTGGATACCACAAATTAAAATTGTGGGTGTCAGTGCACTACCGGAATGTGTCTAAGTGTTAATTTCTATATAACATTAACACCAGCAGATTACCTTTAGTCATACTTGAGTCAGACCCACTGGGCAGCTCCACCGACCGGAGCCACAGTTGGTTCTCAGCCTGACTGTCCACACTGCCATGAGCAAGGGCAGCAGTTAACACTTGGCACCTGGTTATTAGTGTTTATTAGTGGAAATATTCTGTGCTGTATGAGTCAGCCCTACTGAGTGCATGGGTATATTTAGGTGTATTACACCACTGGCTTGATCAAGGCTGTGCTGCTGCTTATTGAGCTGGAGTATCACTCCCCTGCAAGAGCAGAAATTATTTGAGGCTGGGCATAGTGGCTGTGTGACCCTTAGGAACAATAGCTGGAGGTGCTCACAGCCAGCCTAACACATAACTCATTTAGCACATTACGAGTTTTACATGGTACAGGGAGAATTGTTATTTGAGAAAATCAGCAGGACATCAACAGGTACTCAGGGTCTGACCTCCTTGTGCACCTCTGAAACCCCCAGGAGAGCCCCCAGCTGCAATTTAAGGCACTCAATTACTGTAGACACTCCTGGGTGATTCTGTGAGAACCAAGTAAAGATATATTTCCCTTTCCTCCATGGACTGGAATTGAAACAAACACTGGATCAGCTGAATCAGAGGAGAAAAATAACATTAAATATTTTCCAAGTGTACACTTCAAAATTCCTTATACCTTCCAATAAATAAACAATATCTTATGCCTTGTAGTTTTTCTAATTTACCACTATATTTTGATAATCAAATTATCAAACATTTGACATGGCATTTAAAACAAGAGAATTAGATCACGGGCAGGCAGGAGGGAAAGGAAAACATTGGAGCCAGCTAGTACGTCAACAGAATGACACCCTAGAGGAAGAATCTGAGATATCCATCTATTTTTCATCATCAAACTAGTTATACATCATTTGGCAATTAATTGAGAACTAAAAACATTAAGTATTGATTCCAATTAGCTCTGAGGTGTAATTAATTGTTTTCTTTCCTTAAGATCTCCAATATAAAATAGCAGTTTGTAAGGCTATGTAGTGAAAAAAACACAACATCTGGTAAGAGCAGAGCAACTTTGGACACTAAAGAAGTATCCAGTGCATTTAGTCTGGTTGGGAACTTGTCCCTGCTTGTTATTTAATTACATGCAAAAGAAATTTACATTTTATTTGATTTTTAGCAGTATTAAATCTGTGCTCTCAGGGAAGAGCTAAACTATCTAAATAAACAATTCTGAGAGTTCTCTGATAAACCTATCAACACAGAGAAAAAAGTTGTATTTCTATAGTTGCATACCCAGAAGTTATGCCCAGTGTTTGGGGTGTTAGTCCATGTCTCAGAACCTCAGTATGCTACCTCAGGCCCAGGGAGCACTTTGCTATCCAGAGTCATCTCTTTACTCTCCTTTACTGCTTCATTCTTCAGTTTAAGGCCCAGAAACATATGAACATATGGGTGGTGACTAAAGTTAATGTGTTTTCCTGAATGTGTGCCAGGGCAGGTGTGTAATTCAAGCTACAAATAGGAACCTTGTGCATTGCAATTTGAGATGTCTTAGACTGAGCCACAGGTGCTGTAAATCCCCAGAACTTCATTGACTTCTGCACCATAGAAGTATCCTGCATCTATTTTCTGCTGACCACCACTACACCAAATTACCAAGCAAGCCCTGACAATAGTTGAATAATTATATGATTAGCCATGATTTAGTTGAATTTTGCACACAGATGATGAGAGACTGCTGGAGCAAAGGGGGCTAATTTGGATTTCAGCCTTTTTCAGCTATTGCACGAGGTGAAGCCCATCTCCACAGCAGCATTCACACGAACTCGCCCTTTGGAGAGAGTAGGGAAGTAAAGCAGGTGAAGAAACCCAGCAGAAGTTTCCACATTAGTGGCTCAAGTGCTCAAATGCTCTGTCTCCTGGTTGCAGTTTTCCCAAGACCGTTGTTCTCATTATAAACAGTTGACTCAGAAACATTGCAAAAGATTTCAAATAAAGCATTCCCGCCCCATCCCCTGCTGCTCTCTTCCCAATACACAGAGATGCTTAAAACAAACCAGATGTGCCTCATAAGGCTGTTTTGTGATAAAATCCTCAGAAGGCTCTTGCTCTCCCAGCCTGTCCTCAAGCATTAGAAGTGGCCAGTTCATTTCCGTAAGTTATTATGCAAAATAGCCTGACAGGCCAGGGTGCTGCAGAGATGATTTCCCTTCTCTAATGGGACTTTCACACCCTCCTGATGATATACAACTTTAATAAAAAGCATAAAAAGAAAGTTCAGCTGAGTTGGGCATGTGGTGCACAACTCAATCCCATTCCCACCTCGGGCACTAATTTAAAACATATCCCAGGATGCTGATAGTCATCCAGCGTGCTGAGAGCCTGGTGAAAATTCACACAAGTTCATCGCTGGAAGGTCATAAACTGGCAATGTCATTTTGCATAAGGATTCCCAGGTGATCTTCATTTCCAGCACAAAGGTAGGATACATCTGACTCAGCTGATAAAAAGACACAAAGTAATACTAATTGGTTCTGTAGTAGCACTTTTAATCCCTCGCACTTTTAGATAATAATTTACCCTGCTGTATTTTATAACCGGAGGAGTCCCAAGTGGCCTGAGAGGTCACCAACACAGAGCAGAGTCAGACACTCTCAATCTCAAGGTGTTACTGGGTAGTACCAGACTCAAAACACCACTGCCAGCCCACCACAAGCCCTGCTGGGGCTTGACCAACCTTCAGCAGAAGGTAAAACTACCTCTTGGCTTTTCACAGCCCTTTCAAAAGTCCTGGGAAGCACAAATAGTACATTACAACAATATCCTAGCTACCCCCATCACCCAAGTACCACAAGGGCATGAGGAGATGGGTACAAGAGAGGGAAGGAGGTGATAGGAAAGAGGAGAAGGGAATAGCATAAATAAATCCAATATCTGCTTATAATTGCTCAGATTATCTCAATTTCCCTTTGCTGAAAGCTGTTATTCCCTGCAGTCCTCCCCTCCATCATCCAACCTTAATATTGCTAAATCTTTCATGCATGTGTCTGCTCAGGTATAAAGACCTTCAGGACAAAGCACAGGCCAGGCACGGTCTGTGCAAGGTTTCTCATCCCCCCCACCTCTCCAACCAGCCATGCAGAAGGCTCCCATTTGTCAGAGTGATTCAAATCCCTCATCAAAATTCAGCCAAATGGTGTTTGCAAAGTGTTGACCCTCCTCTGGGTCATTATTATGTAAGGAAATAAATTGGAAAGGGAGAATGAAAAGACCCAGATGGATGGTCACACAATGGGAAGACTGCAGTGATCCCAGTGCTGCCATGTGCTGTATGTTCATCCTCAATGCTTAAAGGGACCATATTCTCTGCTTTCCAAAAAACACAGCCCCCTTTAACAGAAGAAAAGCTTATGAGCTTCCCCATAGAGAGGATTGTTTCATAAGAGAGAGGCTGATTTTCACTTTAGCTCCAGTAACACTGGGAATTAATAATTTCTATATCAGCAAATGCAGGGGTTACACTGAAGCAATTACGCCGAAGAAAGGTTACTGTCTCAAGCTTCATTTTGGGTTTCTGTTGTTCTTTTTCCAACACTGCAGTTTTGGCAGCCTGACCAGCACCATGTTGCAGTGGACATTATATATAAATGTAGGTGGAAATGAGGACCCTTGTCCCCAACCCAAGACAAGCAGTACCCAGTGGACACACTTGATGGGGAAAAAGAAGTGGTGAAATCAATGTAGGCTGCCATAAGGGCACAGTGATGAGGATGTTCTCTGCTTCTCAGGTAATTAAAGGCATGTCTGTTTTAATACATAATCTCTTTAATGAATCACAGTGGGTGAAGTCACAGATGCTCCATCTGAAGGGTACCAGGGGTTAAGATCACAAAGCAATGTCATGCTGTTTCTAATGACAGCATTTGTCTTTGCTTCACATCACATTGGATTGAGCAGTGAAATGGGGAACTAAAATAATTTCCAAGAAATAATTACTTTTTTTGGTTTTTCTTTGAGGTTTCTTTGTTCAGTTTTGGTTTTTTGTTGTTGGGTTGCTGTTTGGATTTTTTTCCTATTTAAAAACCTTTTGGAATTAGAGTCTAGGAAAAAAAATAAACCAAAAAACCAAGAAAACAACAAAAACAAGCACCAAGTTCAGCTACAGTTGACTTACATCTCAAAAAAATAGAATTTGTTTTCCCTTGTCCCTTTTGAAAGGGCATCTTGACATTTGTAAGAGAAAGTATTTAGATATGTGAATGCCATTACTTGCTTTTCTCCAAATCTGAGATCTGCCAGTTGTGAAAAATCGCAGTAGGTGCTGTACAGAACAAAGAACACAAAATGGATGGCCTCTATCCCAGGGGTTGTAGCAGATGCTGGAAAGAACAGGACAGAGGGGAACCAGACAAAGAGATAGCGAAGAAGAGAAGATTTGGGAGTGCAGACACCACGGGCTCACATGGCTGCTCACCAGCAGCTGCCCAGCTCAAAACGTCACAATTCCCAGTTTGTCAGGTCTGACATTATCTTTGGTATTCCAAAGAGCCAAGCAGCTAAATAAAGATGAAAAATTCACAAGGGGGGAGAAAAGAGTGATGAGCCAAGTGATGTTAATGGTTCTATATGTTTTAGTCTTTCTTGTGGCACAGAGGGCACAAGAGTGACCCAGCTGGTCAGAGGGACTGTGTTTCATACCTTGGGGTTTTTTCCTCACAAAGATGAAGACATGAAAAAACGGGCTGGCAGCAAAGCTCCCTTATTGTTCTCTCTTCACCCCTCTCCCCATCCTGAGGCTATCTGGGGACATTCATGTCCAAAAATATATGGGCACATGAAAAAAAAATAAAACATCCTGAGGATCCAATATCATTCATCAAGGAGACAGCCCTTGCTCGTTCTGATGACAATGGTGCTAATCTTATCCCCTGGCTGCTACCCAGAAGTGACATAATGCTTAAAAATGTGTGTTTGTTTTAGAGGTTATTTACCACAGGAGGGGAGAGGGGGAGGGATGCGAAGGCAGGAAATGAGCTGGATTTGTGGGCACCCCAGACCAGATCCTCGGTGTATCACAGTCCATTTGCACAGCTTTGTGTAATATTTTAGATACATCAATACAGAGGTGAGCAAAAGAAACCTTGTGCAAAGGACTTTAAGCTCTTTTGGATCCCTTTGGGACCTGAATATGCATGAGCAAGAGAGTGACACAAACCTTGAGGAAAATATCAGCTGATCACAATTCCATCTTCAATACCTGGACTGAGGTGACCCCACTGAGCAGCAAACAGTGGTTTTGTATTTCAAGACTGATTTTATTTCTTCAGTATGAACTCTGGAGTGATTTAAAAGCAACGGGACCTGCTCTTTCAGCATAGCTATGGTAAAAATAAGTGATTAACTCAAGAGACATCGATCTGCATGAGCTTCAGTCTAAATTAAGAACACTCCCATCAGAAACCCCAAATGCAGACATGCTGTATGCATGCAAAGCAAAGCCAGATTCCTAATAGGAAAATTACTTCAGCATCTTACCAGGTTAATCCATGCCACTGTAAAGCCTTCCTGCCAAATATAGGTCCCTCATCCAGATCTGTTGGAGGAGGTCTAGTCAAACCGGCTGTTAAAATCACAGCCAGCTCCCCAGATGCTTGTCAAAGGCTTATTTCAGAGCACCCAGGTCCCTCTTGGCCCCAACGTGGGGCTTTCCAAGATGTTCATCTTGGAGAGAACAAGAAAGCTCAGTCCCTTTAGAAATAGATCTGATTTTTACACGTATTTATACACACACATATGTATCCACATACATATATATATAATGGGCTACCATCAGACATGAAATGATGGGTAGTCTGTAGTTTCAGGGGCCATTGAACAAGAAATGAGTTTTGCACTATTTATCCTGTAATAGATATGTAGGGACTAAGAAACCAACTGAAACTATTTAAAATCATGGTTCTAAATACACGTTTCATGCAGATTTTACTAATCCACTGGTCCCTAATTAGTACCATGTGAGAACAGAGGAGGCTATTTTGAAATTTCACAATAAAGTAAATTAATCACCATTACATAATGATTTAAACTCCAATACATTTGCAACCAATAAATATTCAGAAAGCATAAAGTGACAGGCTGATTAGATCTAAAGTAAATATATTTCATTAGTGCTTCACTGTCTTGACACGAGGAAAAAGAGGCCCCACACAGAGCTGCACCAAAGCACATTGACTCTCAAGGCAAACACACTCACCACCTTCCCTTCCCAATTCTTGTGTTTCTCTTTGCTCATCAGAGGAACTGCCACCAAGCTGTGACATGTTGTCCCCTTCCACCTACACGGGGATGTTGGGCACGGTGTTCTCGTAACAAGGCATGTCTGGGCCACAAACCTTACCTGTAGGAAAGCCTGAGACCAAATCTGATCTGGGCGATGAAGTGCTGGGAGACCCTTCAGTACAGTTTTAGCTGACATTGCCCACCTTGAGCTGTACTCAGGGCAAACAGATTATGAGGAAGAGCCTCTGCCACAGGAATCCTGTAGCAAACCAGCCCAAAAAAGTTGAGGGGAAGCAAAGGCAAGGAGAGCAGGACATAAGAAAAGACACACCAAAAAGAGAAACCATTCCCTGACTCTAGGATTCACCAGCCCACC
Organism: Pseudopipra pipra; assembly: GCF_036250125.1. NCBI lineage: Eukaryota > Metazoa > Chordata > Aves > Passeriformes > Pipridae > Pseudopipra > Pseudopipra pipra. The sequence continues at coordinate 15,554,992 of NC_087560.1, read as the reverse complement.
CCTGCTCAGCATCTTCATCAGTACACAACACATCAGGACACAACTGAGCACAAAAAAACTAACCCTGATAATACCTGATTTCTAATTACAGAGGGCCAATGTGCTGGGGTATATTCTTTTAGGACGGGTATTTTTCCTTAGGGGGAATGCTTTCCACTAGGAATTTTATTGAAAAATTCCTAGAATGAAAGGATGGAAGCGAGTAAGCCAACTTCTTCAGTTACAACCTCAGCAAGATTGATAGGTAGCCTCATTGTCCTAGGCTCCATAAAGAGAAATGGGCTGGATAAACCCTGACTTATTCCCTGATCCTCCTATTGCCTTTCAGAACAGTTTTGCCTGGCTTTGTCCAAATAGTCTGATATGACATGTAAGAATTACTTTCTTTTTCTGCTTTGAATGCTTTGTGTAAGACTCTTCAAATCTGGCTTAAAAGTAGAGCCAAGGCAAGAAAAAAATAATCCATCCTTCAAAGAATAGAAGTCAATCCATGAATCCAGCCTCTTTTGGATACTCAGGCTCTAGGAAGGTTACAGAAGGCCAGTGTAACACGGAAAATCTCCCTAGAACACTAATCTGTGCCTAGCAATTTGACAAGATAAAAATTTGATAACACACTGGCTGGCTGTGATTGCCCAGGGAAAAACACCTCCTTCATAATAATCTTATTGTAGGCGAGTAGCTCTATTTTTGTGCCGATTCTTTGTGCGGAGCAATTTATTTTTATGGCTAGTAAAAGGAAATAAATTTCTCAGAAACGGCTCCTCAGTGAATCGGGGTCTGTGTAGCTCATTTTACGTTTATAGATAAGCAAAAGGTCAATTGAATGTTATGTCTTTTATCGCGCAGCTCGCTAAGTCTTCACGTATCAGGAAGAAATAATACAACCGCTCTAACGTTCCCCTCCAGGAGCCTGCTTTGAGGGGAGCCTTCTGTTTGGTGAGGTTGGAATAAGACACGGAAGATCAGTCCCTTGTCACAGGGCATTTTTCTTGCTTGTGAGGTTTAATAGAGTGGACAAGATTAGATAGAGTAGTTATTGCTGGTAAGGAATGCTGTGGGACCCTCTAGCATTTCAGTTGTTCTCATCGCGCATAGTAACACTCAGTAACATTAACTCATTAGCTCAGTGTCTTCTGTGGAGTTTCCATTCTTGCCCAGAAGAAGCTGGAAGCATATCCACTCTCATGTACATTTGATTTAAAGCTTGGATCCTTACAGCACCACCATGCTCCAGTTTTAGCTGCTGGGAGTCACCTTGCTGAATTAAATCCCAGCCTTTTCCCACCTTGCCGTTTCTTGTGCTGCACTTGGCATAACAGGGGCTGTGATCTCAACTGACCTTTAAGAAAAAGGATTAATGTGAAAATGGTTCATGCAGCAAGTGTGGCCGCAAAACCTCACAGCATGTTATTGCATTTGCTGGGGAAAAAAACCCTCAACAACCAGTTTCTGATAAGAGCGGCTCCTGTGAACACCTACCAGCACGTTCTTGACATTTTGAGTGTTTTCCTGTGCAGAGGGCAGTGAGTGCCAGAGCCTGGTATTTCCAGGCTGTACTGTGTTTTCTTGGAAGATATAAAGAAAAAAAACATGCTGAATGGATCCAGACAGTTGCTCATTACACGTGCACAGCTCTTATTCCACTTTCATTCTACCTTCCTCTTAGGAATCCTTGCTATGAGTCCTCTCCTCTGCCCTTAGGTGCTTTTCTCTTTAGAGTTGCCACATCCTCTTCACTCACCAGCCCCACAGTCTCCAGGAGCAGGACACAGCCTATTAGTGCTCACCAAATCCTCTGATCCAGCATTCGTCCAAGCCCAGTTGGAGAAACAGTACAGACAAAAAGCCCTCGTATTTTTGGAGAGTTAATAAACCCATCAGTGCATATTTTCTGTATGATCCTACTGGAGTGTTGAAAAAGCAAGCCCTAACTATCTCAGAAGTTCTGCCAGTTTGATAAACACAATGATTCTCCTGCTAATAAGACTGCTTCAGGAAGACAAGCCTTGTGCTTCCACCTTTGCTCTGATGGATTTGACCTGCATGCTCCTGGGTCTATAAAGACACAGGGAGAGCAAATGAACTATGACTGAGACCCCATTTCTGAACAAATCACACTCTAACCTCACTATAGATGTGGTTACATATCTTTACTGGTTATTTAAAGCTCATTAGAGAGAGCATTATTCAAATAGGTTTTTAGCAGCAATTCTGGTCTGGAACTTTTATCGCATTTGTGTGTGTATTGTCCACATGGCTCAGCACCTGCACTCTGCACAATTCCAGCTCTCCTTTCTCGTTTATTGTTTGATATCTGAATTATGTACCAGCTACACTGTTAAAATGAGCTCTTCGAAATAACCTTTTCCTCATCCACTGAAGCAGTTACAATTCCCTGACATAACTCATCTAATCACCACCTCAATGAGCAGGGCTTAATCTAAATGCATGTACTGAGCACCTGCCACATGTATTCTTCATTTATCTTACACAGCTTTACATTAAAATCTAGCGTGGACCTTTGATACATTATAGATGACTTTATCAGGCTGTACACGGTGTAAATTAGGACCAGCCACTCAAAGGACATTACAATTATCTCCTCGCCGATACATAGCTTTAATTAAGCTACTGCCACCTTGAGGGATTAACAATCAGATCCCAGGCCATATATGGCAAGAACGTGAAATGCAAAGCCCTGATTATTTTGGCACCCTCAGAGCACTTGAGCTGTAAAAATTAAAATGCCTTGGAAGGAAGAGCTCGTTGTAGCTGAGGGATTGTATTACCTGCCAATGCAACTGACTGCACACTCACTGCACTCAAGAAACGTCCCCAAGACAAGCCTGAATTTTTTAGCAGGGGGAGAGCAGACAGAGTTCACTGTTGTCTTGGCTAAGTTGACTGTTTTCACATAAGAGGTAACTGGAAGTTCAGCCTTTCTTCTTTTTCCTCTTTTGTCTCTTTGTTTTAAAGACAGTACATAAGTGACAGAGTTTAGCTTGTCTAATCTCTTAAGGATTTTTCTATACATCTTATATTCTGTTGTTGACTTACCAAGAGAGCTCATTTCCTTAGGGAACAAAAATGGTTGAGGTCTAACGGACTTGTTTTTCCAGCTTCCAGCCAGTTTTTCCAGAGAAGCAGCAGCCTGGCTGCAGTAGGGCTGCAGATTGCACTGCAATTTTCCAATTCTGCCCTTAGGATAATGACTGTGACTCATGGTAACAGGCTTCCACAATGCACATGTGGAAATGAAAACTCCAGCTAAACACCAAGCCCACAAGAGCTTCCAAAGGTTTTTCAAAAGGCCAAGTGTCCATGGCAAGTTCTTTCACTCGACTCCTTGCCCTTGGTGCTGCTGTAATACCAATGGACAGGACACAGCAGGAGCCTGGGGTGGCTTTTAGGTTGTGTGTTGTGCTGTTGACACAGACACACAGCTTAAATGACAGAGGTAAGTATCTTGGTTCTGTTTCCAACTCCAGCCCCTGTTCCCTACAGGCTCTCTGCAGATGAGTATTTGAGGCTGCTCATCAGCCATGTCAGGTTGGAGAGACCACGCTGTTCCAAGGGATTCCAAAAGAGGTTGGAAAATGCAACTGCTAGGTGAAACATCCAGGAACTCACCCTCAGAGAAGGCACCTCGTGGTACTGTCCAACAGATCTTCCCCAAAGATGCCATCCCAAAACACCAAAGACACTTTCTCTAATAAAGGTTCTTTATAAAAGGGAGTATTGCCTGTACCTGCACATTTAAAAACGTGCTAAAAGCAGTTCAAATAAATGAACCCAACACAAGTGATATATGTATCTGGATATATAGAATATACCTTAGACTGGCAAGAGGTAAGTGATATTTTTGGTGATAGAAGGCAGTCAGTAGTAAATCAGAAAAAAGAAGAGGGAAAAAAAAAAAAAAAGAAAAGCACAAACCCCAAGATATTTCTTAGCTATGAATCTCCACAGCTAGCAAAGCTATGTAAATATTACTGTACCAATGATCAGCTGGGCTCTGTTTGAAATTAAAAATTTTGGGCATTGTTTGAAATTTTGGGCATTGTTTGAAATTAAATACTGCCTTAGTGATGCTAATGACTTTCTATTAATTACCAGTAGCATCACAAGACTTAAAACTTCCTTTTGCACATCAATGTACCTCTCAACACAAGGAAAACCAAGGATGGACTCCTCCCAAAATAAATGGAGCAGAAAAAACATGAGCTTCAAAAGGGTCAACTCTGCATTTTCCAATATATACATGAATTCATAAAGGCAACAAACCAGATTATTTTTTTAAATTTCATTTATAATAAGAGCAATAAGAGAATCTTTCTTGCCTCATGCAATATTTTAATTCCATAAAAGAGGGAATATTAAAAAGGAGGGGAAACTGAAGACAAAGCCATGTTATTTTGACAAAAGCAGCTATTACACAGATTGCCAAAATTGAAGTCAGCAAATACTCTACATAAACAAGCTGAATACACTTCCACCTTCTCTAAGTAGACATCTGGACACACATCACAGAGACATTAGCATCACCAGATGTGCAAAATTCTCTAAATTTAGTTCAGGATCGGTTTTTTTGTTGTTTTGGGGTGGCTTTTAATATTATTATTTTGGTTTGGGTTTTTTTTAAAAGAAGCTCATTTGCTTTGCTTAGGAAGTAGACAAAAAGGTTCTGAAAGGTTTCTGAACTGAGTGGCTGTCAAATGCCCAGCATAAATCAAACTTGACAGGGCAACAGGGAATGCTGATTTAACTCCCCCCAGCACCAGCTTCTATTCAGATCAATATAAATCTCCAAACGTTTAGAGTAAATGTAAAGTAAAATCGTTCCAGTACCATAAACATTCCTCTCATTGTTTTTTCCCCCCTTTTTTTTCCCCAGATGCCATTTGGATGGGGCTCTGCAAGCCCTCCTCCATTTGACACCCTGCTTCCCCGAGCTGGCTGTCAGCGTTTGATTAATGGTTCAGATCATGCACACCACATTTGCCAGAGACATGAAATACTCTGTTCAGCTCTGACTTTGCAAGGCACATTCTCCCTCAGATAAGCTGCTGCAGTCCCACAGTATATTTTCATGCCTTGCTTTCCTCGGGACCTGTGAAATTTCTCCCCAGCAGTCAAGCCACAAGTTGAGGTTTTTCATGGCAGGTGGCCCAAATTTGTTATTGTTTAAACTACACCATGATGTGGATGGAACCACATTGGTCACGTCTTGTACATCAGCTTTATGCACATAAAAAAAAGATAACGTTTCCATGGTGTTGGAGTTCCTCTTGAAATTGTAAATGGAAAATGAATGTGTGTGTGTGTGTGTGTCTAGAATTGTCTTTATATACAGAAAAATATCTACAGAGTTATCGTAGAAGACATATCTGGACTGATGTGTATTTTCATTGCTGCTCAGACTCTAGGGATTTTCATCCAAGACTTTTCCTTCAGGCAGCAATCTAGTAAGGGAGATTAATCTGAGTCCTTGAAAGCGATAGCTCAGATGGCAGGTGAAGAAGAGCTGTGCATGCCTGCTGAACTGAATCCAAGCAGCAACCCAGTCCAGGTTTCCATGAGATGCTGTCCCTTCCCAGCCAGGTCAGAAGAACTTCTTTCTTCCTTTTTTTTTTTTTCTTTTTTTTTTTTTTTTAGGATGTTGCAATGATTTTTACTTTTGGACTCACATAGTTATCTAAAGCATCTTCTGTTCCAGTAAGTCAGACAACCTAGTGAAAAAGTCCAGCTGGAATAAACTTTGGGGCTTGGATAGGTGTTGCCTGGCTGGATTTAAAAGGGACTGAACTCCACAATAAAGTTCCGAGCGTTGATTGCATTAAAATAATTTTAGCTAGGACCTTCACAGGATTTCTGTGATTGTGTAGACACAAAGAGGGCAAATAATTCACTGGAAAACTACTTTACAGCTGCAGAGAGGAAGACTGTGGCACAGAAAAAGAAGTCACTGATTTTAACTTTTCTTCCTCATTGTGGTCCCTCGTAACTTTAAAGAAAACAAAAATCTGAAGGTCTAATCTGTTCCATAGGGCCAGTTCCAGCGTGAGCAATTAAATACAGTAGACTCACAAACATTTAACACTAATGAAACTGAGCACAGCCCCATCCTCACACTACTCAAACAGCTGGATTAAATTCTGTTCCATGCTTAACAGAGAACATCTTGAGTCCATTCTGTTCTTTAATTTTCACTAATTGTGAAGGTTTCTAGGAACCATCTAGTAAAAGAGTGAGCAGGACCTAATGTCTCCAAGCCAGAAAAATCAAGGAGATGCCACTTAAAACATATATGTGCTCTTCTTATTTACTTCTTCGTGACCTTCTGGGCCTCCATTGTACATGAGCAGGTTTTACTGACTGCTACAGAAGTCCATAAAAGCATAACTGCAGCTCTGAAAGCTATTCCATTGAACAGCAAGAGTAGCTTTTCCATATTTAAAAAAAAACAAAACCAAAACCAAACCAAACAAACAAAAAAAAACCCAACAAAAAAACCCTTAAATTTATCAAGACGCAGATTTATCTTATCTAAAAAAAGAGCACATTTCTACACAACTCTTTATTTTCAGTGTGGAACTCATTGCCACACAACATTTTACAGAGCAAAGCTGTGAGGATTGCAACTCTTGGCGCTTTGCTATGAAATAAATCAAACACTATTTATTTTCTGAATGTCCTTAGTTTTCATCAACCCTTTGGTAGCCTGAGCCAGCTCAGCCATCTCGGAAAACAATGACAGGAATGGCGCAAGGTTCCAGCCCTCCCTGCAGTCTTTTCCACCCTCCAGTTCCAGAAACTCACCTAGACTAAATGTTTACAGGATAGAAGAGTTGTCAGACACTTATCCTTTGCCATCTGGCAGTAATTTGCACCCCCCAAAATAATCTCTTTTTAGGAGTTCAAACACCAAGTTCAAAGGAAAACCTAAGAATAAACAACATATTTCACCTGGTATTGAAAGCCCATGAGAATTCCAGCATTACCTGATTTCATCTTGAAACCATAAATCTCCCCAGGTTTACACCAAGGTTCAGGACTTCACTCGGACAGACTGAGACTTTTCAGATTTTTCACACCAGCTTCACATGATCCTCATCAACAGCACTGATGGGTTTTTCAGAAGGAGAAAACAGACAGGAAAATACTAGCTTTTGAGAACACTTACAGTTTAAATCTCAACCTGTGTTTGAACTGTTTCTCTTCATCTTTTTGCCTATAACAGGCTAAGACAAATCAGTACATGCTCAAGAGCACAGCATGGTAAAAGCATGAATGAAGACCTGCATCTCAGGAGACAGATACAACCTCTGCGCAACTTGGGAATGCAAGTTTTAAATTAGATAACAAATTTCAAAGAACTGCAGTTCATTATAGGAAAATGAAACGTTTCAAAGATTAAAACTCTCACAAAACAGCCCAAACCCTAAAATCCTGGCCTTCCTGCACATTCCATTTTATCATTCATTAGTACCTGCACTCCTAAGTTCTGATTAGAGATGTTAGGTCTTCAAGAAGGATTGATTCTCACTGTGCTAGATAGCCAGGGTTTGGGGCATTAAAGCCCTCTAAGACATTTATTCTTGAAGATCTAAAATCCAAACTTTATAGTCTCTTTTTTTTTTTTTTTAAGCAAACTGCTGCTTTGTAATCTGCCCATCACTCCCAGCTACTGGAGTTTACAAGTACTTTCATTTGCTATCACAAAAAGACACTATGAGGAAAAAAAACCTCCTAAAGTAAAGGTTTATTAGTATTCACATCACTTGACATTTGTGCAGAAGCATTGTCCTAAGCTAACAGAACACAATCAAGTTTAACCTTGTGATTTCATGCTTTTAGCAAGTAAATAAGTTTAATTTTTAAACCCTTATCAACTGCTCTTCAGTCCTTTTCTTTAGAGCATAATCTCCATCAAATGATGCTGCAAATGTCCTCAAAGTGACCTTGAAATGAAACAGAATATGCAGAGAGTCCATTCTGAAGAGCAGAACAACTTGTTTTGTAGACTGAATGAAAGAAAGACATCAAAATCAAAGAGGATTATCTGGGGTTGCCTGGGGAGGGCGATGCCTCAGTCACCTCCTACTAACCAACTTCATTGAAAACATGATACAGTGCAAATTTACCACCAAAATAAGTGCCCTGTCCTACATACTTTGAAGGGGAAAGAGCAGTCAGCTGTGTCACATGTATCAAATGAAGAACTAAAGGTGTTTTTTTCAGGAAACAGGAGCCTCAGGGGATTAGAAAGAGAAATGGAGAAATGAAGTATTTCCCATATGGGTTCCCAATCCGCTTGTTGAGCAGATCCATATCAATAAAACCTGTTTTCCAAGTTCTAGCTACTTAAAATTAGTTCTAAAAGCCCACTTTCTAAAGCCCCAACAATTAGGTGTACAGATTTGGGCATCTACTCATCGATATGCTCAGAAAGAAGCAGGAGTTGAACTATTTCAGAACAGTGGTAGAATTGTTGTTTCTGTGGCCTCCCCCTGCTTAGGCTTCAGTTTATCTTGGAAGGAGGAAAAATAAAGAAGTTTTTTTAAGCAGTTGTCAGCCTACACTTTCTGCTGCAGCAGAACCATCAGGAAAATAAACCACAGGCAGTGTTGGTCCTGGTGAACAAAGAAAAAAATATTGACTAAAGCATTCTATGCAAAGAGTTCTGCTCTCATTAACATGGTTCCCCAATGCTCCCTCCTCAGACAGATGAAACATCATCACAGCCTGAAAATTACATAGAAAGACCATAACAAAATTGCTCTCTACTTTCTTACAGAGGTTGGAAGCATTAGGACAAACAAACACAGGTATTTTAGGACCATGCTTATCTTTTTAGTTTGTTTTAAGTTATAGCAGTATATTCTGTTTGTTGCTCTTTGACATAGAACATCATAATACCATAGCTGTTCCCTTATGTTTAAGAACTGAAAACGTGAGGGACAGGTAGATGTGGGGATTTCTCTCAACCTTCATAGATTTTTAGGCCAGGAGGAAGAGTTGCAGGTGTGTTCATAGAATCATAGAATGGCTTGGGTTGAAAGGAACCATAAAGCTCACCTCATTCAATCACCCCTGCCATGGGCATGGAACCTTCCACTAGACCAAGTTTCTCAGAGTCCCAGCCAGCCAGGTCTTGAACACCTCCATGGATAAGGAGTCCACAACTTTTCTGGGCAATCTGTTCCATTGCCACACCACCCTCACAGTAAAGAATTTCTTCCTAATAATTAACCTAAACCTACCCTCCTTCAGCTTAAGGCTTTTCCCCCTTGTCCTATCACTACATGCCCTTGTAAGAAGTCCCTCTCCAGCCCTTGTTCTCTTGCACAACAGAAGTCAGAAAACTGTACCCAGTCATTTCTCTATCACAGTCTCAGCTACTGTGGAGAAGGAAAAATCCACAGCAGATCTGGGTGAGTGGTTTTAACACCTTTGGTGTTAAAAATTGCAGTGTTTGACTTCAGCCAGCTTTACCTTCCAACCACTGGATCTCCTTACATGCTTTACTTGCCACCTCTAGATTAATGGAGCTGTCTACTATCTATTAGTGGATCAAATCACCTCTTAACCTCCTCTTCAATAAACTGAATAGGTTGATGGAAAGGAGACATTTAGCTTTCTCAAAAGGGTGTGAAAGTACACCAGTCCTTCCACATCCCCAGAAAAGGGTTGATGAAGGAGATGTGATCAGTGGCAAGCATTGTACCAGTCCCCAGAGGCATTGCATTCATTCCAGGTTGGTTGGGAAGTTGAGAAAAACATGAATTTAACTGGAAAATTTATTGTCAGCTATTGAAGATTTCTTCCTTTAGTTGGCTCCTGATGCAATACTGCCTTTGATATTTCCCAGTGTTTGAAAAGCTTTTCCAGCAAAGGTAGGCATAGTGGGATTTTTTTTTTTACACAATCCACATCCACATAAAAAAAAATGCACAAGCATCATAAAAGTATACAAAAAAAATCCATCTTTTCAGTCCATTCTAGTAACCTATAGAACCATATCAAGCAATAGGTAATTATGCCATGCACATTATAATACAGATGCAATGTTTATCATCTAAAGAGCCTGGAGCAACAGCATCCCTTAGACTCGAGGGGGACTAAACTCCACTCACTTGCTAAAATTGCAAACAGTTGGCTGGACTATCAGCCACCTGCAGCTCAGCTGTGCATAAATCTAGGAGCTGTTACTATATTTTTATACAAATATATTCATAAAACCTCAGACTATCTAATACCAAATCACCTTTCAAGGCAAAGAAAACAAAAAACCATGATATTATTACCTTTTATAAGAGCCTATATTTTTCATGGTTGTTTTGAATACTGGTGAATCCAAGAAAATAGGCTGGTTTCCAAGTATTTTCTCAGTTATCTCCTATGATTGGCACGAGTAAGACCAATTGCCAGCTTCAGAACTAACCTCACAATTTACTTATAAGATTTCGCCACCATTGTAAACACAGCTGAGAACTGATTATCAGAATTAATAATCAAGTTCCTGGTATATGAATATGTATACAGTTTTTATTGCTTTAATATTCTAGTCTTATCATTCCCTGAATCCCAGAATATTTCTGCCAATAAACATGTTCATTCAAGCACTTGCAGAGAGCCAGCACGCAATGGCCGTGAGAACTGGTGAAATAAATGAGTTTAGAAAGAGGAACAAGGAAAAAGAAAACCAGCTTCGTGTTGAGCACTCCCTCTCACCATTTACTCTTCCTTTCACGTCTCCCAGAGTATTTATCACATCCCTCGACTTTATAACAGAAGCTCAAAAGCAGTGGCATCATCAAAAGTAGCAGCAGGGGGGAAGGAAAAGCAGGAGGTGGAAGAAGCTTCAGCACTGTGTGATTTGCTTCAAGACAGGGCTGTTTCTGAGGAATAATGAGTATGTCCTGCTCAAAGATGAGACACATCATGACTGTTACCTTTAATAACCCTGATTCCTCAGGAAAGCCCTCAGTGCTGAGCATGAGGCTGTGAGGCAGCAGCTTGAATTATTCATGAGGGCTGGTGGAAAACAATCATCTGCTCTGGCACTAATGGTCTGTAAAGAGATGCTTTTGACAAAACCATTTAACACCAGCAATAAAATAAATAAATTAATAAGGGAGAGAAGGAGACAGGGAGCATAATAATGATCATAATAATGATGTACTGGTGTAACACACCCTGGAAAATTTTGGTGTCTTAGATTGCAGATCACGAGCTGTTCCATCAAGTTCCAAGGAATAAATTTGGTTTGGAGTTGGACAAAAAGCACATCCTGCAGAGGAAAACATGTAGAGACCAAAAGAAGATATTCTAGGTAGTTACATCTCTGCTCTGAACAGAGTAGTCATGGAAATTCTGCAATAGTTTTCTCAGGTCTCCTTTATGCAGCAGCAGGGAAAAGATTCAGAGGGCAAATGACAACAGATCTTCTGGCTCCACCTCTGTCATAGTCTTGGTAGATCTCCATGGCTGATTTCTACACCTAAAAATGACACTTGTTCTCTCCTCACTAAAATAAAGATATGTAAGCTTGTATACCACACCAGGGACTTGGGAATTTAAAGTCCCAGTAAGAGTTTGAGATTTTCAAGTAAAGAATTTTTTATTAGACACTTAGCTAGACTAGATTATATCTGTCAGATCCTCTTCACAGCAACATATAAAAGAGCACCTTTTGAAAGGGAGGTACTTTGTACTGTTTTCTTCTATTCAGCACATTCCAATCCCTTTGGGAAGTGTGGCTTTTGAGATGAAAGAAAAAATAGTACTACTTTGCAGTACTATTGTGGCCCTTGAGTTACTTTGCTCTTGTCAGGAAATCATATCAGTATAAATTTTCATTTTAATCTGTGCAAAACACTCTACAATTGGGAGGTAAGATTCCAACAAGACAAATAAATATTAAACATTTGCTTGGTTAAGAAAATAAGCTTACACACAGCTCATGTCACATTTCATTTATTTCCAAAAAGGTTTCCTTCGTATAAAAGGAAAAAACAGATCAGAAATACTTGTGCTATTTGTTTAATGATAAAACCGCTGGCATGGGAACTGGTCAGATATTTATCAGCGAACATTTTCTCAGGTTCAGGAACCAAAGGCCAAAGTCTTTCAGGCATCACTCTGTTCAACCCCTACCCAAGAGCTGTCACCTATGGGGACACTGTCTGTCTTGTTCTTGGACACCTCCAAGGGCTCTAACATCTCAGCTTTTCTTTCCCATTTTTCCAGATTTCTGATCAAGCTTCTTGCCTTCTTCTAAGTCATATGATCCACATGCAAAAATGTTACTGAGCATCACAAGTGCAACAACAATTATCCCCAATAATAAATTACAGCATTTATCTCAGGTCATTTGTACCACAGAGCAAGTTACAAATACGTGGCCCTCCAAGTCTTACTCCAACAGCCCTGGATCCAGTAAAGCTTTCCAGCATGCAGTTAATTTAACAGGCTATTTTTCATCCCCATCCAGGCAAAGCAATTGAACACATGCTTAATTTCAAGCATACACCTAAAACTTACTGCTTATAGTGAGACTAAAGCGTTTATTTGTGTTTATTGTTAAAGCTGTTCTGCACAGATCAAGCCATAAGCATATGAGCCAGCAGGATTATTCATGTTCTAAAGTCATACACCTGTTAAGTGCTTTATTGGACTGAGGGCATAATTAGTGCAAAATGTAGCTATATTTATTTAATTACAAGGAGGACTAATGACTAAAATTATTTTCAAAATAGTAGAATATTTCCAGAGGCCAACTGTGAAACTAACTCGTATTCCAAGATCTAATTCTGCATCCCCTTTGAATCCAAAAGGAAAAAAACAACTGCTGTGTTTTTCTCAGTCCCACAGAAATCCTACTTGAATCAAATTATCTTTTGTATTTATCAGCTAAATAATTCTGTCAACTGTCCAACAACTGCAGCAGCCTCAGGAGCTTTTGTAAACTAGCTGATGAATGATTGGTTAAATAAATCTGCTACAATTATTCTGGTAATGAAAAACAAAAACGACAGCATGTCTTCTCCAACACAAGTTAAATCCTATTTGCTGCTTTTTGGTAATGGGATATATTGTATTTCTTTAATAGTGAGGATTTATTTTTGCGATTAATTGCAGAGCTTAAAATAGCTAAAGAACCTTTTTTTTCTTTTCCTGAGATAAGATCTTAAAAAAGCTAACATTCATACTGGCTGGGCTTATCAAAATGTAACATTTGACTTAATGAAACTCAAGAATGACTCAAGTATCCCTGAATTTATAGACTCTTTCTGCGTTAAGAAACAGACATGAGCTCAGACTTTGACCATAATGAATAGGAGAAAGAGCATGAACAAACAGCTATTTATATGAAGGCAATGTCTCCACAAAAAGCCACAAGGTCTTTGAGTCAAATTCTCAGTTGATGTAAATGCCTCTTTGCATTGTATTAGAAATATGTTTTCGTAAAAAGCACAGCAAGGTGTCAAAACAGAGCCAAACAACTCATCTCTTCCATAATCCGTCTATGACCTGTTTCAGTCATTTGTCTGCAAGAGACGGAAAAATTAGGATGTGTTTCATCCTACCGGAATAAGTTTCTGATAAGGCCTAAGTGACTGACCATGAGAAAATGAAGAATTGGTGTGCTCCTGCCATTCCAGTACCATAAAAACTGTACTCAGTCATCAAGTCAAAGAAGCTCATCACAGAAAGCTGTTGTTTCTCCATCCTCTGGGATGGATAGCTCAGTTCAGATATTTTTTTTAACTGTTAGAAAAAGAATATGAAAGAACCACTTGGACTTTCGTGTGGAGTTGGGGTTTTTCCAAGAATTATATACACAGATATCCATCCTCTGGGAGGGGAACAAAAAGTGTTGAGACGCTTTTTTTTTTATGCCTTCACAGGCCCAAATCCACCATAATCTTTGCAGATCTTTGAATCTAGAAGCAAAGGTATCCAGGAACCCTAGCACACCTTCTGACTTAAGTTTTTATTCAGCACTTGTAACTGTGTGTGTTCTGCAAGTGCTTCTATGAGCCAGACTGTATTTAAACAAACAGTAAAAAGCAAGATTCGTGGGCTAGTTGGGCCTCATTTTAAAACTGAAGTAATTTTATCAAGAAGAATAAAGCTCTTCTGCAGTTTAGAAAACTTATGCAGAAAGAATGAAAAAATAAGGTATAAACAGTGGTTAACTCCCTGTTGAATGGATAAGGGAACTCAGACCTACTGTGTAAATAAGCAATAACAGCAAACCCTTAGCAAGCAGAACAAGCTTTGAAATTCACTCAAAAACTTCTGCCTGGCAATTTTTGGTAGGCAGTAATCCATAAAAACCATGGGTTCTTAAATCATAGTCTGATCACCGGCAACTCATGGAGTGAGAAATCCCTGGATCAATGCCACACAGGTGTACTTCATGAACAAGTGATGTTACTTGGTCTGTAAAATGTTCAGGAAGATCTTAGTTGGCAATCCTACAGTCCTCAAGGAATACATTTGTTTATTTGTTTTAGTCCATGGACAGTTACATTTACTCGCCACAAACATTGCAATACCACGGACAGAGCACATGTATTTAGGAAAAAGGGGAGGAAAGGGTGATTGCAGTCCAAATGACCTGGACAATTCTTCCCATACCTTGTTGTAACTCTGGGAACATTAACATCACCTAGTAAGAGCTGAAGCAGTATTATTTTTGCCATCACCAGTAAAATCGTGGCCAAATTTTCGTTTTTGGAAAGGAAAAGTTGTGATTGACTTCACTAGGGCTAGAACTGAAGGGACATTCTGAGCCACAGACACAAAAATACTGAAGCATAGAGAAGAGCTGAGAAAGTGTTCACAGCAGAGTCAGATAAGATGGGCTGAAGAACTCAAGCCTCTGCAATTAAATGTTACAGAGAGGCAAAGGTTCTGGCAGAATCACAACCTCTAAAGGGAGCACATTATAAAACAAGCTACATAAGTATGTTTACGTCAAAACATGGAGACCTTTTTCCTACAAACAAATAAAAAAAAAAAAAGGCTTAAATTTTAATACACATATTTGTATGTGGTTTTGTATCTCTGTCCTTTCATGGTTGCATTTTTTTTCTGCTTCCAAGGATGATCAAGGTCAGTCTACAAGGTCTGGGGAGCTTAATCAAATGCAAATTAAAACACGAACACACAGAAGATCATAATATTCAATAAGGCAACTTTGGAAATAGTGTAAGTGAATTAGATGGTTGAAGACATAATTCATTTTCAACAGATAATGTAAAGCTATGGGAAGGAAATGCTTGTGCAATTGCAAAGCCCAGAGTCAGCTCAGAATAAGAAACTAGATAGATGGATTTAGCAGGTAACACATAATGCTTCCCTGAGGCGACTAAATTTCCCTGAGAAATGAACCAATTCTTGCACCTGTGCAACAGGGTTATGAAACCCTGGGGAATGAAATACCCTGTCTAGAAGTTAAAATTTGCTATTACATATGCAAGATTTCATTCATGAATGTCTGTGCAGAGAGAACTATTTTCCATATAACTGCTGCTGTGTTTCAAGATCAGCATCCCAATGAGGAGAGAACAAACTCCAGCAAGACTGGGAGAAGAATGTACCCTCCAATGGGCTCATGCTGACACAAAGTCCTTACAAGAATGGCAAAATCAAAGCATATCTGTACCCACAAGCAAGGAACAGGAACTAGTGAGAGACAAAATGATACTTACAGTGGTATAAGATAATGTTTAAACTTGCCTGGTCCTGAATTCCCCACTATTTTTGCTAATAAAAAACACAAACAATCAAAATTGAACAAGGGGATAATGGTTAAAAAACTAATTGGAACCCCTAGAAGACAGGTAGAAAGTGAAATTTGTGTGTGCTTGTTTTCAATCAGATGTTTTGTAATTAAAGTGAAGGATCTGATTTCACTCAGTTTGCAATCTCAGTTCCCTCACTTGCAGTTTTTCCATCCATAAAATGGATACCCAGTTCCTTACCAGCCCTTTGTGACATCATCTAGGTGGTACAACGGAACAGAATAGAAATAGATTTCTTTAAAATATGCATTTTGTGAGCAGCAAAGACTCCCACTGGTTCAAAAAGGCATGAGCTTGTACCACCAGGGTATGAATATTTGAAGACCAGAAGAAGCAGCCCCTCTCAGGTAGCTGCTCACACCACTGAGGGAGGATGCTCTTCACCCTTTCAGGCTGAGCTTAGCACAGAGGACAAGCTACTAAAGACCTTGGCAGATCCAGCCCCACAAACAAGTGTGATGCAGTTCAATCCCTGGTGGCAGCAATCCATAAGCAGACCACGGTCGCTTTGTAAATTTGGTTCTCGTTAAAATGGGTGAATACATAATCTCATGCTAATTCTTGCAGTAATTCCCTTGCACACAGCTTTCATATTTCTGGATAATTAGAAGAAAATGTAATCCATTCTGAGAGACACATTGCTCTCAATGTTTCCTCTTCTTTAATAAAGATTTTGCAATTAAACTTCCTTGGCAAATGGCCCAGCTCAGTGACCTTGTGTATTTTACCTGTAAGATAATAAGCAACAGGAAGGGAGTACAAACAGCTATTAGTATTACAGTTTGTATTTAAATATTTGGAGGAAAATAGGAGCTTGTTAGAGCTGGGCTGGCCTTGGTGAACACTCCATCACTGCCATCCCCAGCTACTTGTATGATAACATGTATCGCCAACACCACCAGCTTTTCTTCTCACCTTTGCTACTCAGCCATCATTAAATTGCCCACAGAGTGTGCTAAACAGTACAAGTTTCCCTGATTTCTAGTAATCTTATTTCAGAAGCATCCACTTTCCATTTTGACTTACTCTTTCTCCTGAACCCACTCTCAGCACCAAACCATTTCCATTTCTCTTATAAACTTCAGAGGAGGAAAAGGTCTTGAGTATTAAGGAAAATAAAAGCATATGAGAGACTCAGAGCCAGGGATACCTCTCATTCTGCCTTCCCTACTTTAATATCCACTTAGCTTTTTGTGCCGTGCTAAAATAAATTATCTCCTTGCAGCCTGGGGACTACTGGAAAATAAAATAAATTAAAAAAAAAAAAAAAGAGAAAGACTACTTTTTATAAAATTATATGGGATAGCAAGATAAAAAACCCGGGATATTCTGTGGCTAAGCTTGTGACAGGAAGAAAGCACTTCCCACTTGTGAATCTAGAAATACTTTGCAGGTAGTCATTCACCTTTACATTACCCCTGAACGACAGGTTAATATTGTTTTGCTCCTTTGGGACTGGAAAACTGAGGTGCAGAGAAGCTCAGTGGTGGCTCAACATCACAAGGCATTTTAGTGTTGGAAGAGGCAATAAAACTGAGGCAGGAGAGCTATTGCAATCCTTTCAGCTAATAAATCCATGTTAGGGAAATGCACATGTTGGGAGACTGGTTGGCCAAGCGTTAACACAATTTTATCCTGGTGCAGCTGATTATTTTGGTGGAGCACAGGATGGAAGCAAACGTGACCAACGTCTAATGGTACTTAACATCCAACTTCATTCCTCAAAGGCAGAACAGGGAGAGACCTGCAGATCTCAGATCAACTCTCAACTACCTGTTTCCACTGCTCAGAGTGTAATTAAATTATAAACAAAAAGAGCAGTTATTGATCAGGTTAAATATTTCACCAAGAGAGCTGCTTGTTTTGAGCCAGGGCATCCTGAGAGATTTGCAAGCCTCAACTTCAGCAATCAATCACAGCTCTGAGCTGCAAAGCCCTAAAAAAACTCCTCCTTTAATACATCAAAACTCCAAGTGATGCAACAATTTGGAAAGGAAAAGAGGGGAGCAAAAAGGAAAGAGCCAAATGTTGACTTATCCTTTTCCTTCTCGATTCAGAATCCATCCGGGGGCCACAAAACTTTGTTTTTTCCCTTTACATCATAAACTAAATTGACCTCCAGACTTTCAGTTTTTTCCTGGGTCAAGAAAGGATTTTAACTAACACTGTGGCAACATCTCCTGTGTTAAATCAAGGCTCAGGCACTGAACACACACAGACAAAGTAGTCAGGAGAGAGCTTACAAGGTTAACAGCTGACAACTGACTGGAATGGCATGAAGGTTAATTTGCTATTTGCAAAGCACTTTTCAGGTCTCTTCAGATAACAGGTTTTCTGTCTCCATTAAGAAACTTCGAAGCAAACTGCAACCAGTGGGTAATCAGCGTCCAGAACCTCAAAATGCTCAAGACAATCAGCTCCTATATACTGTCAGATGAGAAATATGTTGAGAAATAACAAGATGATTTACACTGTACCATGGCTAGATGAAGGCAGAATGGGACCAAGAAATCCTTTATGTCAATTCTTCACTAGAAACCTCAGTATAGAAAATAAAGTCAGTTTAGTCTTTATCCAAACAAAAGCTTCCAATGAAGAGACATACGCTAACCTCACTGGCATTGGAGCTTCAGCCTTTATTCATCTGTATAAAGGACAACACCATGGAAAAAGCAAATGGCATGAGGCAGGAAAAGAAAAAGCTCACAAAACTGATAGTTTTTTAAATCCCATTTCTTCCTCTGCTTGTTGATTTACTGTAATTAGTTTAGCAGAGAAGTGAGGTGGCTGATGATTTTATTCCTGTAATTCTTCTAAGGAGGCCAGTAAATTATCTTTAGAGCATTTGGAGCCCTACCGATTTTATCTCGTGGAGGGATTAATGACAAAGAGCCAGGTAGGAGCTTAAACAGCAACAATAAGTAGAACTTCTGTTTTCCATTTTCACTTTGATTGCACTCTTCCCATCCCTACTTCATCAGTGCATATGGGATGTGCCAAACTGGATGAATTCAGTAACACGTCTTGCCTTGGATACTTATAATTTCTGGAGAAAAGGATAAACTGCTTCAGAGGAAAGCACAAAAAAAAAAATAAAAATGGATCATCACCTGAGAAAAGCTTCTGGTTAACATTCTTCAGTTAAATATGTTCTACCAGCCATAAACTACCTTTAGACAGTCCTGTGAGCTTCCTATGTTCAGAGTTTTTTTAACTCTGCTGAGCTTTGCTAATGCTCTCCAGCAGTGAATTTCTTGAGTTAATTCACTACTACAGAGAATAACATTTAGAATGTCCACATGCTGGGATTGCCCATCCCAGAACACATCATAAGAGATTCCTGGTGAGATCATGTCTGGCATTTTGAAAGGCAAAATTAAGGCATCAAATGGAAATGATCAAGGGTGCTACCAGTTAATACCAGCAACAGAGCAATCTATTCCCCCTCTGCTCAGCCACAGTCTCTGGAACACGCTTTTCCACACAACTACAATAAGATGAAGAATCTTGTGATATGAATTTCCAGCAGAGTGATGACACAGAGAAGACAAAATGCAGGCAAAATCAGATGGCAGCACTATTTAAACCATCTTTTAGGAAGAAAGAATGTGTTGTTTTTCTTATAAAAAAGGAGCAGTGGAAAGTGTAAGAGGAAAAGGAAGACACTTCTGCATCCAGCTCATGTTTATCAGGTCATAAAATATGCCAGAGGATTCACAAAATTGTTCATACAGAGGACAGTGTAAAACCTTATTTAGACAATAGCAAAATTCTGGGTCATGTCCCAAAAAATGTTACCATAGTTGTTACTCATCTTGAATCTCAGTTTAACATACCACCTTCTGGAGGAAATATTGATGCTAAGAAGTGCTGTTCTTTTTCAGCTATAGAAAACACACTTCTTTTTAAAATATAATTATTATATAATGCGGCTCTGAGATTTTGGGAAGAACTGCAGACACAGCCTCTTCTGTACATCACTGCCAGGGATTCACCGTCCCCATACAGACAGAGCCCCACAGACCCGTGTGGTTTGCCCCATGTGACACCCAACTCACAGAGGATGGATGGGACTTGCCTGGGGGGCAGGAACAAAGGTTGCCAAGAAGTGAAACCATCCCTGTGTCCCATCTCCCTGCCAGGTCTGCTGACAGCTCAGAGGTGTCACAGAGGGATGGGACAGTGGAAGAGGAACAAACCTGGAGTACAAAAGGTGAATGACCAGAGACGAGAGGAGGAGGAGAAATGAGACAGCTCTTTGAAGCCAAACCACATCTTTCCAGGGTAGAGCAGCTACACACGTAGGATTGCAGTGGAACATCACTCAATCTAGACCAGTGTCAGTAATAAAATGAAAATCCCTTTAGCTGCAAGGTATTGTCATCTGTACTGTTCGAGCATTCCAAGGAGAAGCATCCATAGATCAAGATAATCCCTTTTCTCGCTTGTGCTTTCAAGTCTGTTCATTTTTTTCAGTGTCAGCAAGTTCTATATTGTTTGTAAGCCAAGAAGTGACAGCAGTTTGATCTTAGTTCACCCAATATGTGCTTGGGATGGGACATGTGGCTCCCACACACTAGTTCATTTCATTAAGGAGCAGAAGCTGAGAGTCTGAGATGGTCCTATGACCTCATTCCAGGAGGTTTGAAATTTATTTTTTATATGCTTCTCAGGCTTGTTAACAAAAATGAATTGAAATTTAAAAACAAAAAAAAATAAGAAGGAAAAAAGGTCCAGGGTGGTTTGAGGACCAAGTGGTTATGCTCTTTTTTTTTGTTGTTTTTTTTTTGGGAAAAAAAAAAAAAAAAAGCTTATGAACATGACTGATGACCAATCCAAGTCTTTTCTTTGAATCAGAGCTTGGGAGAAAAGCTCTATTTATTGGTGGATGAGGGAAGGTAGATACAATTAAATGCACACCCAGGGACAGGACTGTGAAAAGCAGACATTCTCCCTAACAAAATGAAAAGCTGAGAAGTGTGACATGTTTGCAGATTATTTATTAACAGTAGGACAGAAGCTATTTTAGGCGCATGTCTTTAGACACCATTAACAGAGTAATTTACTCTCCAGAGTGCCCTTTCAGGAAACAGTAGGAACTAAGTAAACCCCATATATCATTCAGAAGCAGGAACAATTCTCATTGTTTCTTTCCTAAATCTATTTCCTTTCTCAGAACTTTGTCACCATATGGTCAACAAGGAAGCAGTGTAACAGGATCTGATAAGATTGAATTATATATTTTAACAAGCTTCAGGAGCTGGGATGAGGCATTTAAACAAATCAGTTATGGAATTAGGACAAATTGTTTGCCACCTTATTAAATGGGGGGAAAAAAACCACAAATAGGAAAGACTTCTCATCTGATCTAATATATGAGGGACTTCATAGACATGATAGCAAGGAAGGGCCAGACACAGGCACACAGTTGTTTCTCATGATAGTACCTTAAAAATGGCTTCTTCCTGGATTTTTTTTTTAATTCCCCTAAGAGAAGCAGGCAGCAAACATGACATAATATACATCGAGGCCTGACAGCAGACAGGATGCGTTACTGTTCTCCATCACTGCATGTGTGCAGCTCTCTGCTGCTTGAACAGCTGCGTCCTCTCTGTCTACACATCTTGTGTCAGATTAAAGAAAAATCAATCTGAGAAAGAACAAAAGTGCCCCCTCACACACAGATGACGCGCTGATGTGTGGGGCGTGGGTGTGCATAACCGAGAGGCAGCAGCACGTTCTGTGCGCCGCAGACTGTGAGCTGGAAATTAAATGGCCTCTACATCCAAGAAAGCAAACAACTGGAAGAGTGAATGTGAAGCCCAGAGAAAAGCAAAGCTAGAGCATTTTTCAACAGATTCTAATAACATTAAGTGGGATAAGTAATGAGAACGACAAGGAATTTGTGTTCTAGCCTTCTGCTCAGAGGGGTCCCATTTGATTTCTTGAAATAGGACCTCAGTAGGGTGTTTGGTGGGTTTACTATCCTTCAGGGATAAATGTCACACAAGGAAGAAACACAAGTGCCTAGGTACAACAGAACATTAAATTGTTTCTTCCATTTAGACATTTCAGCTCCTTTTTTCTACCTTTCATTTTCACACCATCCCTGTCAACGCTAGAACCATATGAACATTCTCCAAGGTGATGGTCTAAGACATATCAAAACATATTGTGGAGATTGATGGCCATTTTGACGCAGAAGAAAAGCACAACAAACCCATCCCAGTGCTCTTTTGTATCTCCTACAACTTAGCTGCAAATCGATTTCTGATTTTGTCCAAAGATTGATAAAATATTACAACTGGTGCTGAGGTTTTGTAGTGTGGAAGTGGTCCTTCACTGCAGGGCTCCAAAAGCCACCACAAGCCTTCCTGGAGCCTGCAGGGAAATCACTGCAGATGCAGGACCCTCCTAAGTACCAGTAGATTGAGGAAGACCTGGATGATGTCAAACTAATGGTATTTTGCCCAGGAATAGTATTACACAGTTAGAAACTAATCTTGGAATAGTGTGAATTGTTGAACTGCTGCTGATTGGGCTTGTCCTCATTTTGTCTCTAATAGCCTCTCAAATTGTGTTTCCATTTCCATTTATCAGATGTTGGGTCTTTCCAGCCTCTTGTATCTTTTTGGAAAACCTGCAAGGGCAAAGCATTCAGCTCTTGCTCTCAGTTCATTGGAAGAAGATAAATTAAAAGGGAAGTGATCACATACAATCTCCTGTGGTTCTTTCAGCTCCAAAGCCAGGGCTGCCTTACACTTGCAGCCCTTTATTTCTCCTGCAGAAGGAATTGTTTGGACACTTCACTTAGCAAGAAAACACAGGCAGGGGCCATATGTAGAACCCTGTAAACAAACCCTCACAACTTTGCACACCTCAAAGTGTTCTCCTGTTGCCAATACACTTTGTATAAGCAAAAAATAGTCTAGTAGACAAGGCCTATCTGGGAGTCACTACCAGTAAACTCAGGTTAATTTACTTTTGCAGTATTTTTTTTTTTTTTAAGAAATGCAACTTCCTTTATTTAAAGTAAAAGGGAGAAAATAAATAAAACCACAGTCCAGATGGAAACAAAGTCTGTTCCTTCTTCATTAGCCAAGCCACAGACAAGTTATAATTCACATCTCCCTTGAGTCTCATCATTACCCAAATTTGGAAAACAAGCATAAGGGTTAGGGGGTAATGGGGAGGAGGTGTAGGTTGCCAGCAAATTACACATTAAATTTCTTTGCTTTTAATTGTATCTGAAATAAATGAAAAACTTCTTGTAGTCCTAGTCATGGGATTCCTTAATCAAGAGGATAGAGTTGGGCTTATGAAACTGAAGTCCCTGGGGAAATGGCTTCACTACTGAAGGAAACAAGTGACTCAGAGCCCCATCCTCGGGCTCAGATCTTTTCTTAAATGGCTTCATTGAAAGTAGGGATTGCCTGTACCCAGGTGTTGGTCTTATTAGGGAGCCTAGCTCACATATTTCTGATAGGGAAAGCACTAGGGCTTAAAGGTAATATTACATTCTGCTCTTAGTTCACTTGCACTGTAAAGTCATTATTTGCAGGAAAAAAAAGACAAAAATACTATCAAAGGATGGGTCCCTTTAACAATTGCTAAGCCTTCTTAACAATTAGAACTGTTAAGGGCACAATTGCATCTTATTTGCTTGATGAGTCTCATTTTTAATGCAATTAGACAGCCAAGGTTTGACAGACTAGACTATCAGAGATCCAAAGAGCCAAAGGGAATTTGCATATATTATAAAATAATTGGAATGGCAGGGTAAAGTAAGAACTAACCTGACCTAAGCCTTCACTCAAATAGAATTGTGTGAATAATTGATTTTCCACATTCCTGGCTGAACAGAAGAGGTAAAAAAAAAAAAAAAAGTTCATCAGAAAGAACAGATTTTCTTTTTCTAATCTGTGAAAAAGAAACCCCACCTGAATGTACAGAAAATGCTAAAATGAAATGCTCATTTGAAACGTTAAACTGAAGCATTTCATTTATAGCCTATAAGGTAAAATATTTGCAGCCAAAATAAACCAGCAAAATGAACATTTTTAGGGAAAAAAATCTGGACTGAAAAGTTTCACACATTCAAGGGGAAAAATAAAAAAAGAAAAAAAAAGGACACTCAGACACCATCATTTTTTTCCTCAACAGAAAAAAAGAACATATGCTAAAACGATTGTTTTTCAGTAGTTTTAATGACACTCTTGTCAAGGATACATTATCAACTGCAAGACTTTTAATCAAATCCAGGGAGTTTGGAAACATCCTACATAGCCAACAGCAGACACTAAAACCTCTGTCTTCCACATCAGGTGAAAATATCTCCCAGCTATTGGCCAATCCTCAGTGTGGCACCTCCTCTTTCATTCCTAAACTTTGAAAGTTCCAAATGGCTTCTGGGCTGACAATAAATGTTGCAATCTTCAAATGTTAATAATATGTAAAAAAATAAAATCCATTTCCTCGTTGTGTTTATGCACAGTTTTTGCTTTCCAAACTGCAGCCTTCCTACCTATGTCTATGATGCCAGTCCCAAAATATCAGGAGAAAATGGATTTTGGCAAACTTCCTACTCTAGGCAGAGTCAGAGAGCTACCAAAAGAGGGCTTTTGGAAGGTGGTGGCAGAGGGAAAGGGTGGGAGTCAAAGAAAACCTGTTCTTGTAGCTTTTACAGATCTGATGTCAACCAAATATACTGAAAGGAAGCACCTGATCTTATTTGCAACACTTCGTTGGACCTGAGATTTTACATTTCACCTACTTGTTATTCCAGGACATAAATAGAAGGTAAATCCAGCTTTGCCAGACTGTTTCTACCTTAACTCTTGACTGACTTCTGGAGCTAAACTGAACCATACGTTATTCTGCTCATGCAGCTTAACTCTTCACAGAGGTCAGAGTAGCTCATACTATTAAATAATGCAGGCTAGACGATGCTGACTTAATAAAACTCACGTGTCATTTTGTGTTGGAATTGATTTTCTTACTTGAGGGCCACTTTAGCTTGCAAATCAAAAGTGTCTTGTGTTGGTGCTTTCAAAGGGATGCTGCTCCAGCCTGGGCTTCCTTCAGAAACAGAGATTGATGGGACCAGGCCCGTGTTGGGTCAGTGTCTAATGGCCTCCTCTCAGGGGCCTGAATTATTCATAAGTGCTGGAGCGTCTCATCATAACATGTACAAGGGAGGATATGTCATAGCTGTAATACCAAACTGTTGTTTTGCATTTAGCAGGCAGAGTTCTCTCTCTTCCTCCCTCTTTCCCATTCCAGATCCAAGAAACTAACTTATTTTTATGTCAGGCATGTTCTTTATTAACATTAAGTCATCCCTAGGCAAGCAGTATTATTTCACTAATTTCATTTGGACCCTTCCCACAGTTATATCTTCCCATTTTCTAGCATATTTCATCCCAGGCTTCTTAAACAATGGCTCACCTGTATCCACCTGAGCTATAAACTTACTAAGATCACCAGACCATATGACAGCAGAATTGAAATACATTCACTGCTCTTATAAAAATAATTCTCTCCACCCTTGCCCACTTTCATCCATCTGTAAATTTTCACTGGTTCTTATGCAAAATTTCCAAAAAAGTTTGTCATTCACACATAGATGTATGCAACATGCAAGACACTCACTTCATATGGACTTCAGCCTTTCTCACCTTTCAGCTCTTTTCCTCTGGATACTACTTTGCCCATCACTGACATCAAAACTCTGCTTGTATACATCAAATCCCACACCAGTCCTAGGCAGCTACGACTACAAAATCATGGCCTGTTGGCTCAAAAAATAAGTAAAGCCCAAATATAGCAAGAACTTTGAAAGGGAAAGCAGTGAAGGTACTTCTAGAATTAATGATCTTCCGCCACTTTTTTCTTTTATTTTCTGTGAAAGGTAGCACATTCCTATGCAGCTTCACCCCCAGACACCTCCCCAAAATATCATGGCCTATTCACCTGCACTTTCCTTTCTGTAGTGGCACTTCTGCCTGTTATAAAGGTCACAAGAAAACAAAGACAAAATATCATAGAATGGTTTGGGTTGGAAAGACCATTAAAGCTCATCTCATTCCAAATCCCTGCCACAGGCAGGGACACCTTCCACTATGCCAGCTTGCTCCAAGCCCCATCCAACCTTGCCTTGAACACTTCCAGGGATGGGGCATCCACAATCTCTCTAGGCAACCTGTACCAGGGCCTCACCACCCTCACAGTAAAGAATTCCTTCCTAATATCCAATCTAAATCTACCCTCCTTCAGCTTAAAGCCATTACCCCTTATCCTATCACTACATGCTCTCATAAAAAGTCCCTCCCCAGGCTTCTTGTAGGCACCCTTTAGGTACTGGAATGCTGCTTATGCACAAAGTACAAACCCATGGGTAATTCTGAATTTCTGGGAAGCCACACATGACACTTTCCACCCTGCTTTACAGGATGCAGCCCAGGAATGTGAAGAGTGGCCTAAGTCTTCTGAGAAGTTTGCAGGAGGTGGGATGTTATGTATTTTGCAGACAAAGCCCACAGGGACAAGACAGGATGGGAAAAGGAATTCTACTCTCATAAAAAGAGGCCCAATGTGGTTAGATGCAAAGTCCTTGAGACTCTTTGAACAGCTAATACGCAAATAAGAGAAGGAGCCTTCCTGGGAGCAGGAGCTGGGTGGAGCTCCTTGTTTCTCTTTCTAGCTTTGCTACAGACATCAATATTGTGAGTTTGGAAGAATAATTTTGAATTTCTGCAAAATTTGGCTTTTGGGCTACAACATATCCCATACCAGCCACGTTGCAGTGGGCATGAGTCAGGTTTGTAGCAGCTGACACTTAAATGCACCTTCAGTTACTGCTCACTGCTGCAATAACTCCAAACCTCATTTAAAACAGTGAAGCAGGGAAAATGGTAATGACAAAACTGGAATCAATGTTTAATGCTATCAATTATAACAATGACATCATATAATTGAAAAAAGCAAATTATAGAAGACAGAACAGATCAAAAGTCCTTCCTCTGATGATCCACACTGAACTCCTGGTTGATGGATTAGTTATGTACATAATTGCAGCCACTTAAATTCTGCAGAGCTGAATCTTCTCAGCTTCAGTCCAAATTAACCTAAGAAAATTCGACCAGTTAAAAGTAATATAAAATTCAGCAGGAAAATGTGAGTAGATATTGAGGTATAAATTAGAAAGGGGAAACTACTCATTCAGAGAGACTGCCGAGACCCAGCAAATTAACTTTCCTATGTGCTGGAGTGTGATTTGCCCAAAGTTGAAATGAAATTTAAACGACAACTTCAAACAGTTACAAGCAAACCCCAAATCTATTTTATCTCTACCAAGTGGAATCGTTTTCAATGCCTTCACTAACCCACCAGCCAGGTAAGTAAGGAGACCCCAACACAAGCCCTGGATTGAAGAACCTCATTAGCAATTCCTATTTCAGCATTTCTAAGTTTCTGTTTATCATCCCTGGAGTTCATTCTCGATGCACTAGGCTAACCTCATGAATTCATGAATAGACACAAAAGACTTATGGTCATCATTAGGATGTAATTCCCTCCAAAGAGTCACTTTTCAAATGTCACTAATCTTTGTCACACAGGTCTGCAGCACAGAGCACCTACTTTGCTTTGGAAGTTTGGGAATGCAGGCTGTTAAGTGTACATGCTTAAATTTTATGAAGTCTAAGCATTTTTAGCGTCATTTATATTCCATTCTATTTTTGTGACCTGGGCTGACAGGAGAAAAGCCTGCCCTAACCAAGAGGGGTGGAAAAGACTGATTTCATTTACACGTACCCTTTCCCATTTGCTTTCAAAAAAATGGGAAGAGGGAGGGGAAAGAACAAAGATCAAGCTAGAATATCTATTTAGTAACACAACTTTTACTAAAGCCATGCCTCTATTTCAGATGCGAAGCTACTTCTTTCTCATTCTCCACTGAATTTGATTTAGTAATTTCACCTATACACTTTTCTGCTATGGGGTTTATATTTGATGGGTTCAAGATGTCACCAAACTAAGTATGTTAAAATTAATTAAAAAGATAAAGTGAAAGATGTATATTTTTGTAATTAGAAATACTGAAATAAATTACTAAGCAGGCATAAGTGGTCTATAAGGAAAAGATGAAAGAGCACAAAGTATGAAGAAGATATCTGGCACAGAGGGAACATGAGCAGTGTGTGTAATGAAACAAAGATGCCAAAGGAGGAAAAACATAAAGAAAAAATGAAAATACAGAAAGATAGATAGTAGGGTTACAGAACACCCTGAGGGGAAGAGGAGCATGAAAAAACAAACAATCCATGTCAGTGTGAAAAGAATAAACCAGAAAGAAGGAGGAAAAAAAGAGCTTCAGGAAGATCAGAAGAAAATCTGATAGGGTAACAGGAAAGGGTCTCCCACCAGGCAAGGATGAGTCCATCATTAAATTGAAGGGTAAAAAAAGAGCACTCAGAAAAGCTCTGACGTTTCCAGAAAGATGCCATAGTAGTTCATACAGCTAAACCTTGGAAATAACAGGGGAAGATTGTCTTTAGCCCCATTTCCCACAGCAGAGTCAAGGCAGGAGGGACAAGGGAGCAGTCCTTTGGACTGAAAGGGCCCTGGTTGATCACAGCATGTCTGTACATCCTCAGCCCCCTCTGCCATTGCCACCACACCTGGAAGGAGTCTGTGGGCTTCCTATATAAGTATTCCCCCAAGGAGAAGGGGTTTAGAATACCAAGACCTACTTTAAGGGAGGGAGCAAACCCATAGGGACGATGACAGTTCAGGCTCTGCTCAAAGCAGAGACCCTACAGGGCAGAGGGACAATGGGACAAGGTTGGGGACAAGTTTAAAAGCTGGGACTGCAACCTCATAGATCAGGCTGTGCACTGCAAACAGGTTCACTTGAAAGCCTGGGGGGAATGAGAAAGGCATGATGTAGAAGGGAGGCTATTGTTTCTCTGCAATTTAGGGACATAAAGAATTACTTCCTAAGGAGAAGATTTATTGTCAGAACCAAGACACAGTATATCACTATCTCCAGCTAGAGCACAGCAATGTATGAGAGCTTTTATTTCTTCTTATCAGGCACTTTTATTTCTTTTTAATTGCAGATGACTGCTTGCGTGCTTTTAGCACACAGCCAGTGTTTCAGTGCAACAAGAAAACTGCACCACGCTGTACTATTCTCTCTTTGCTGGGCAGGGATTTTCATGTCA
Organism: Pseudopipra pipra; assembly: GCF_036250125.1. Classification (NCBI taxonomy): domain Eukaryota; kingdom Metazoa; phylum Chordata; class Aves; order Passeriformes; family Pipridae; genus Pseudopipra; species Pseudopipra pipra. The sequence continues at coordinate 15,525,945 of NC_087560.1, read as the reverse complement.
TCTATTATTCACATCACAGCTTGCTGCAGTGATTCCAGGAAGACCTCAAAAGTGCCCTGTCCTCCTGTCAGGAAAAGGAAGGGAATATGATTTCCCCATACAAGGGGTCAGGAAACTGGAAAGTCAAACTGCCTCCTCCCTGCACACAACCCCTGTGTTTTACAGCAGGGACAACAGCAGAGAGAACAAATCCAAACTAAGAAAAGCATTTTGAAATTTAACTATGGTATCAGAGAGAAAGAATCACATAATTTATAAGAATTAATGTAGGATAAGAGATGAGCTATTTTCTTTCCTACTCTGCTAGACAGGAATTTAGGCATGAGAAGACTCCTGTAGACATCTCTCCATAAAGACGAGACATTAGCAATAAAATGATTTTGTCAGCCTTGCTCTGAAGGAACTGTGGGTGCTGATGCCACTCATCAGTCAGTGCTGACAGCAGAGGCTTTAATTGATGTGGTGATGTGGGGATGTGATCACTGCTGCCCCTCTCACCTCCCACTGCTGATTGTTTCTGACCCTTTCCCCCCAGTTATGGCATAGATCACATGTGACCTTAAAAAAAAAAAAAGAAAATGAAAAGCCAACACACAGGCTGCACTTGTGTTTTGGATACACTTGAAAGCTCCCAAGGAATTCAGGCCCTGTGCTGCAAGGCACAGGCAAATTTAAAGGAAAAAAAGAAAACAACAAACCAAAACCTACTCTTCTAGCTTTCTAAGATATATGTTTTATAACCTGACTGTTCCCTAATTAACAGCTTAATTAATTTGCTTAAAGTAGCAAAGGAAACAGAGCAGTGGCAGAAACTGAATCCAGACTACTTCGGTCCTACTTTACTTTTTAACTTTTCAAGAAGTTTTTCTACTTCTCTCTCTCTCTCTCTAACACTCCCTGCACCCACTTTTTTCCTACATTCCCATTCCACATTTGGATCAACTCCATTTTCACTGAAGCAAAATTCCCTTTGGCTTCAACAGAACCTGACTTTGAGGAGGCATCAGTCTCTATTTCTCTCTCTGACTCCAGGAAGGTAAAGATTATTTTTAATGCTGCTTTTGTCTTATTTGCCTTGCAATTTTTCAGGAGAGAGGAAGGGGGTCCCAGATGAGGAGTGGACATCTATACTGACTACTGCGAGGAAGATTTGGACCCATAAATAAGTGACATTTTGAGTAATAAGAGACATGACAGTATAAAGAGGTTCAGTGGGCTACATCTTGGCATTAGGCATTTCCAGTCACTACAGTCTCATTCAGTTCTTTTAGGCATAACATTTCTTGCTTCTGTTTAATATCATTGACAGAAAAATGCTGCCCATGAAAAACTTACATCAAAAGAAAACAGCAAACATGCAAATACACAGAGGAGAGATGAGAGCATCACAACACAACAGTTCACAAGTCCAGTTGCTCCTGGGTTAGGGTTCAGAAGCCCTACAGGGCTGCCACTTTCAATAAACAAGAGGGGGAAAAGCATCCATTTGGGGAAATAAAAGCAGTACCATTGGGAAATAACAGCTCAGGTCAGGGATTCCCATACCTGAGCTGCCATGTTCAACCCTGGGCCATGTTGAAAAGTGATGCCTTAACTACCACTGCCAAAACAACCCTCCTCTTGATTGACTAGGTCAGCAAAATAGGACCCAACCTGCTGGTAGCTCCTGCACATTCAGCTCCAGCTTTAAGGTAGTAAATATTTAGCAGGATTCCAGGGATTGTCCTGATTTTTCTAGTAACTTTCTAGAAGATGCAGATTGGTTTAAGTCTCATCTGTGTGGGATTGGTACCACATCTCCATACAGAGTCACTCCAGGACATCAGCACAGCTGGGAAAACAAAGTCCTCTCAGGGTCAGCCATATGCTGACCTGAAGGTAAAAGGTTTTGCCTGAGGTATGTCCACGGCTGACAGGGTTCATAATGTGCTTGGTTACAGAGGGGGGCAGTCCTGTAGTGCAGAGGTATCAAAAATAAGGCCCTTCCTGAAAAAACAGGAAGGGGACTCCAGAGTTGTAATGTGGAAGATTTCCGGAATTCCAGTCACAAAAACAAGAAAATAAAATGAAAGTAACCAAGGCTTCCATAAAAATTGCTAGAGGAAAATCAGTAACTGGCTTCTCACAAAACATATCCCTCCTCCCACGTACAATAGTTTCATTATATCAGCATCAACTGACTCACTGCACAGGATTTGGTGATATTTGAAATTAAGAACATGGCACAAAAGTTCACAAGCTGATTAACACAATTAGTATTCATTTGATTCTGACTGCTACAGCAGGGACTCCTGATTAAGCCAGGCTGTCCTGCAATTTCCCTGGATTTTCTTCCGTGTTTTGAATAACATGGGGCAAATATCCCAAACTCAGCCTAGCTATTTTACTTGGTGTGCAGCAGCCTCAGCAATCCCAATTAGCTCATTTATAGGGAGCAGTTTAGTTTTGTTCCCCACAAGCTACACATGCATTAGCATCCATAAGGTTAACTCCCTTAGTTTGCATATCCCCACTACTCTTATTTCCACAGAACTAAGACAGAACAAAAATAATCAATGCTTAATATGCCACTAGATAATAAAAAATCACCTCTATTTTATATACTTCCCTCTACACACAGCTATTTCAGACCCAGGGCTTTGCAGTACAGCTCTAAACACCTTCTACTCCCTGCAAATTGAATACTGAGCTCTACTCAACAGTGCAGAAAGCAGACAAATCTGAGAATAGCTTTAAGATGAGATGCTTCAAGAGGAAGAAAACCCTGTGCCCCATGTTTTGGATGTGATGGCATCCTGCAGCCACTGTACTTGAAACTGGAGCAGCTGAAGACAGGGATAGAGGAGACTGTGTCCTGACAGTGCCCTAGTGAGAAAAGCAGCATTAGCATGGGCAGGCTGTGCTGAGCAGAGAGGACACAGGACATTTAGTGATGTCCTTGAGCAGCTCATCGTGGTTGTGTTCAAGACTCCACAAAGCTGTTGTTGCATGATGGCACTTACTGTGACAGCTGAGCACAAGCAATGCCTTCATGAAGCAATTGCTCACCACCAGAGGAGTCGTTTTTCGTGCCTACCTGCAGTTAAGTTCAAGCATGTGTGATAAACCCTGCATTTTAATATTCTTACCTTATTCCCCAATGGGGCATTACTGCCTCCAAAGTTGTGCTTCAGCTGAAAGCCCAGAAAGCTTCAAGTAGCTGGAAATCTCTTTAAATTGTAAAGTAATCACATTACAAAATAACTGAATAAACTCAATGTTGTCTTCTTGGACTCATCTATCTGGGGCTTCAACAATTACATCTTCCCAGCAGCAAATCCTGCAGAAGTTAAGTAAGTATTGTTTTATTGTGACCCAGAGAAAAATTAGACTTAGGTTTTAGAACTGAAAATGATCCTTCTTCATTGCATAGACAGTAGGTGGTTTGTTGGTTTTTTTTTTTTTGATTCCCTGCTCTGCATTATTATCAGTTCTAACCTCCCATCATCCTCCCAAACGCAGGTGTGTGTTTGATTCCAAGGTCTTCTCAGGCCAATTGTTTCACTAAACACTAGTTTAAAAGAACAAAATGCCCTCAGGTAGACCAGCTCCTATCAGCAGCCGAGGCACCAGATTCATCTATACCGTTTCTATTTGAAGCAAAAACCTTGCAGGATTATTCTCCCTATCAGCTTTTACTTCTACGAGGAAAATCATGTAGCCTATCAAAAGCCATTTCTGTGATCTCCCTTAACAATGCATTTGAAGGCAATATCAAAGAATTGCTGCTGGTGTTACACATATTACAGTAAGCCCCTGATAGCAGATGTTAATGCATTTTATGATTGGGAATGTTGTCTCAAGATAAAAACAGCCAGTCTGCGGGAATCAGCAAAAACCCACTTAATTTCACACATGTATAGCCACTGACGTGTGTGCAATGAGATTAGGCGATGCCCTTGTCGGCAAACTTATCACAACTTTCTCCAAATAGCAAATCCCTAATTAGTTTATACTGTGGCTTTGCAGAGGGTAAGCATGGCTGGGGAAGAACAAACTAGCTGATTTCACAGGAACATGCTTGCTTAGCCATTACAGGAAAGTAAATACCACGTTTAAAAAAAAAAAAAAAGGCACTCGGATGGAAAGATTCATCTGTGTTGTTCCAGCAAGGTTAGCAGATTTATCTAGAAACTTCCCAAGACTCCAGCATCTTAATAAACTGGAAATGGACTACATCATTACTAGAGGCTGTCTCTTAATTTAGATGCTACATTGTTGATAAGTCTATTGAATTTGCCACTTACTGATCAGTTTTCAAATCCAGTGGCACGTTTTATCAAGCAAGCTCATGTCATTCACAGATGGAAGAGCAACAGAGAAATAGCTGCAGCTTCCTACAGCTATTCCTTCCCCTATGACAGGGGGCAAAGAAAAGCTCAGAAAAGAGAGGCTCAGCTCATTTCTGCAGATGGCAGAATGTTGTTCAAATTAAAGGGAAAAAAGCATCTTTCAGGACCTTCCGGAGGCCATCAAGCCTGGGGAGTGAACTGCAAGACTGACGGTGCATCAAAGTGGTTTGATCAGATTTTTCTCAAACAGAACTCCCTGGAGAGAGGAGATAAAGGTCACGGTGGTTCTGCAAACGAGTTGTCGAGGTCAGGGGGATCTGCTGGTCATCACAGCACCGGGAGATCAGAGCAGGGCCAAGAGCCTCAGTAACCAACAAGCAGATGAGGAGAGCAGGGAGATCACTCTATTATTTATAATGGTTAATTCCATGAATTGCATTAAGAATAAAATATGGGTTTGCTTTGATGCAGCAAAAAGAGGAAAACTCCAGTTCTGCATACTCATTTTAAGATTGAAAACCATCTTGAATAACTGTTACATTCAAATGTGACAAATTTGTCCTTCAAAATTATAAAATCAGCCATAAGAGGCCAGTCATCTGCCTTCCTCCAATTTCAGTAGCTTTGGTTAATATGTATCAGATAAGCAATTTTTAAATTGCTTCTCAGCTCCCTGGATTTTCAGGCTCAAACTGATTCCCTGTGGTTTTACCCTTTCTAAGACATACTCTATTAATAAGAGACATAATAGGGAATGTGAAAGCATTACTGGGCTATTTATAGTTTTATCTAGAAAGTGGTTTCCCAAATAGTCCGAGTGTCCTGAAATTGCCACCTCCCAAAAGCACCCAGAGTTGTCCCTCTCCAGCCTCAGGCATTCACCTCCATTTGCTGCAGCCTCCTCATATAACCTGTACAGTTCAACCCTGCCCTTTCTACTCAAAATCCAACTAAAAAATCTAAAAATAAATGTAAAAAATAATAAGTATAGACATTTTTTTTATTTTCTTTTTTTTTTTTTTTTTGAATCTCTGTTCCACTTCTGGAAGCATCTCTTGGATAGGTGAAAGATCTTTATATCCAAGGAAGAATAACTTCCTGCACTACCACCAGACTCTACCTAGAGTCACTTTAAACTCTAAATAATAGCAAAGTACATGGTGGCTAAAGGTCAAATCATATTTATTTACTCATTAGAGGACTGGTTGAAAGGTTTATTTTTTCATCATCCTGAGTAGTCCTTTTTTGTAGTGACAAATGTGCAATATACCTTTACATGAAGAATCTTAATCTCTTTTAGAACAAAGTACTGATAGGCACAAAAATTTCTATTCTAATTAAGACTAAAAGAAAAAAAGTCACCTTCTGCTTCTCTCAAGATCACAAGCAAAACCTTCAGCTGAGTACAAAAGAAAGTTTCTTTAGCATTCTGGCAGCTTTAGCACAGCATTTGAGAGGAGCTTACATTTGGCCATTTTCACCCTTCAAGAATAAGGGGGTTTTAGAGCAACAACATGTTCCTGCACACCCACACATTTTAAACAAATGCAAGGATAGTGACAGAACAAAGTAACATGCACATACACACTTTTAATTGCATTTTAAGTACAGTGGTAATAAACCAAGTTCAACTGTAAAATACTGGAATATTCTTTGCATATTGTCTATACCCACTTCTCTCATGTAATGGTTCTCTGGAGAAACTTAACTTTTTTAGTATTATTATTGCAAGTTATATTGCTCAGCACCATGGGAAAGAATATGTAAATCAGAAACATAAATGCACCAGTTAAAGGCTTCCAGATTGAACTAATGAGGGTGATATAACAATGACACAGCTACATTTTGATATTTTTTAAAGAGCTAATTAAGGCTTCCTAATTATCCCAACCAGTGAGAGTATTACCCTCTTGAATTGCTATGAGTAATTAAGTTAAAGCAATTTTCAAAAGAAAAGTAATATAAGCTTCAGACAATCTTTGAATATCCCAACAGTAGCTGACAGATTATGTGGAAAAAGCAGCTTTCTTAGAAAATGCTTCAGCTCCTGAGAAAGGCATGGAAGAAATATCAGTTCAAGCACTTGGGGAAGGTGAATGTGGCATTCTAACATACATTGAGAATTAGTTTTCTATTCAATTTTCACAAATAAAAAAAAAAATTCAACCACTGGAAGAAATTCCCCAGTGGGTTTCTGTGAAAATATCTGAAGCAAAAGGGAGATTTTCCATATCGAAGAATTTTAAGATTAAAAGGACACAAAGAGACTCCAGCCTCCTTGCAAGATAGCAACAAAGGTTTCACAAATACCATCACATTAGATAAGAAAACACCGCAAGCAGAGCATTCAGAACTGTCACAACAGAACAGAAAATGCCACAAGGTGCTTGAATAAAGCTGTTGTCTGAAGGAACATTTGTATTAAAGGAGTTAAGGGTTGTCTAAATGTGTCTAACTCAGAGCAACCAGGTCCAACCCCTGCAATTGCAGAAGACAAAGCACCAACTATTCACACCCAAACCATCCATTTCATCAAGGGTTAAACACACATGGTTAGACTCCAAAGCCATATCTGACTCCTACAAACCACAGAAAAAGCCTTGAAAGTACAGGAAGGGCAAAAGATGTAAAATATACAGAGAACGTTTCAAATTAACAAGTTCTTAGAAAAAGTTAGAGTTGACACATTGGTGAGAAACTGCACAGCCAGACATGTGTACCTATGGCCTCTGCCTGCTCAGTGCCACTGCATCTCCTCTAGTCCAGCTGAGGGTACCAGTGCACCACTGCAGAGTCCTTGTGCTCTCTGCAACACTGTGCACCAACAACAGGACCAGGACAAGATTATCAAGCCACAAAACTCACAGAAAGACTTACCCCAGGTCACACCACAAGTTCCACATGGAGCCAAGCAGGGAATCCAATATCACCACGAAATCATCCTTCTTCAGTGCTTTACAAACACGTCTTCCTCTACCAGAGCTGCTCTTTTACTTCATTCCTAACTCTGCTGCTAGCCCACAAACCTTGCCATGTGCTCAGAGTAACATAAACCAAAAGGCCTCATCACTCCAAAAGAAATTGCCAGGAAGATGTGTTTTCTTCCTTAAAGCAAAATAAATTTTACATGTGAGTGCAGCAACTCCTACCCAGAACCAGAGGGGCAACCTCACCCCTTGCTTTCACAGATAATTTGTAAGTCTCCCTGCTGCCCTAATCCCAGCTTTCCTGAGTTACCAGGCTGATTTATCAGGTGTTTTGAGTTGCTTTGAAGTTCAGGGCAGCGAAGGCTGATGTTTTGCTAAGTCCTGAGTATCATTTTGAAAGCTCAGGAGAACCTTTTCCATGCAGCTCACTTGCCAGTTTCTCTGACCCCAGCCAGAGGTCTGGTGTAGGAGATCGTCACATGAACGTAACACAAATTGATTTTTCCTAGAAGCAGGGAGGAACACGAATGGGGGGCATTAGATATCTAAAGGGTATTTCATCCTTATTTGACATGGGACCAAGCTCTAGTAGGCCAATTCTGGCAGGAGAAAAATGGCTAAAATGGAAGATGGAACTTGGGAGATACTCTGGAATAAGAGTTTACAGAAACATGCAGCCTTCCCCTGATTTTTTTGAGAAGCCATGGAATGTGGGAAGCCCAGCTGAGCTGTGTTGCACCACTGATGGCTGCATGAGCACAGGGACCCCACCAGAAGACACACACTTGTAGAAACACAGGGTGGTTTGGGCTGGAAGGGACCTTAAAGATCATCTAGTTCCAACCCTCCTACCATGGGTAGGGATAATCTAACACCCGTGATATGATATCCATGACATCTATGATATCTGCTGTACAGATCTTACATACTCCATCCTGAGACCTTCTCATTTTGGCATGTTATCCCACACCCCTGTTGAAATTTGACGAACAGCAGGGGAAGTTCCACCCTACCCCTCCTACTCTGTCGCAAACACTGTCACACCCACCCTTCATGCTAAAACTAAGCACCACTGTAAGTGCCAGCTCCATACCCATGTGCTGAAGCAGAGATTGTCACAGCATTAACAGAATGAAAAATACCAGGTCCTGACATGGAATGAAAAAAAAACCCACCCATAAGCTTGCCCTGTAAGCTGAGGAATCACTGCTTTGTGTGCTGCAGCAGACTCCAAAAGGTCTGTTTTAGGGCAGGCCCAGAGTATAAAAAATAGGAGTCAGCTACAAAGAAGGAATTAAATCCAATGATATCCCTTCTATTCCTTCCTTATCATCTACCTGTATCCACAACAAACAAATGAGTCAATCTGAGAGGAAAGAAACTCAGTCAGCAGCCTTGCTCCAGAGAGCGTGGCTTGTGCATGTTATTGTTCCAGTGCTGTTATCAGCAAAGCCTGGGTGTCCAGTCACTGCAGTGCTCATAATTGTTTTTATCCCCTTGAAAACAGCCTGGTTAGGAGTGGAATTAAATTGATTTGTGAACAATGTTTACCCTTTTTTCTTGCCACCAAGCAGACAACCAATTAATGGCATTAAAGATTAATTAACGGGGAGGCTTGTGTGCTACCTGCCAGACTAACAATTGTGTGTGGTGTTATATGTTCTGTTTTCAGCAAGGCAAGTACCTGCAGTTCTGCTCGAAGTTTCTCTGTTGAAAAACTAGAGTGCAGCAAAATCGTGGAAAATGGTTAAAAAAAAAAAAAAAGAATTGAGAGATGTAGGGGATGGTGGGTTTGGTGGGTTTCCAGCTATTACTTGCCAGTGCCTCATTTGCAGGGAAAGGTGCAGAGTGCTCAGTGACTTTGGGAGCATTTGGCCTAAAATGGAGTGGAAACGTGGTCTGAAGGGTTGGGTGTGTTTGTGTAAGTTGGAAGGAGGGAGAAAGTATATATTAGGCATTTCTCATACACACATACCCCACACCTGCACTTGACAGCTTGTTCCATGTTTCCTATCAAATGTATAAATAAAGTATATACATTTTACATATAAATGTAGTAACACAAGCCAACTCTCCGTCAGACACAAAAGCACAGACACAGAGTTAGAAATCCATGTGCACAGGGACATACAGGCACCCACTTAGCATTTAAATCCTTCCCATCCCTTGAAGTTGCAAAACAAACTCTGCTTTTCCCCCGAGGTAATAAGTCTGTTAATTATATTTCTTGCCTTGCTTTTCATTTTATTTTCAGACCACTCTCTTTTTTCTTTTTCCTCAAATAGGTATGGAGTTTTTATTGGTTTTTGGGTTTTTGCTGTTTTGTTTTTTTTTTTGCTGTTGAAGGATATTGAGGACATTTTGCTTAATTTCTTGTGAAGTACTAAAGGGAATGCAAACAAAATCAGATCGTGCCTCCTGCTTTTTTGCTCCAAATTTTCTATGCCAGCTTTATCCAGTCTAACAGGTTGCAATGGGAATCTTCTGTCTCTCTTCCTCTCTCCTTTAACCCAGTCCACACAGAGCTGTTCCCCTGAGCACACAAAGTAAGCTCAAAACCCTTCTTTCTGTTTAAAATGAGGGGCACCAGCTTCTGGCTCATGATTGTGCTCACTGCAGCTGCTTGGCAGAGCCACAGCAGAGACCATGTGCAGTGGGTAGTAGAAGTGATTAAGAAATAAGGAGGGCCCACAAGAATTTTGGACAGGATATAAAATAGCTGAGCAGCACAGCCAAAGGCTTGCAAGTCAGCAGCAAGTGATCTGGAGGCTGGGATCAAACAAACCAGTTTGATCCCCTCCTGCCGATGATGCTCTTATTGTACAAAGGGTCTTGAAGAGACTCATCATCTCCACAATACAACCCATCCTGGCTCCAAATCTTCATTCCTCTTTCTCCTACTCTCTTTTCCTCACTGCTCAGGGTTGGTTCTTCCCAAGTTCTGCTTCGACCATCACTCCCCATCATGTTTCCCTGCTCTGAGCCACATCCCATCTGGATCCTCTCTCTCCACCAAGGCCTTGCCGTTGCACCAAACTCCAGTGTGTTTTCTACATGTTGTGTCAAGATGGGAAAGTCACAATATACTGCAGTTCTGGGCTGAAAGTGGCTCTGGGAGATGCTCTCATGCCTGCTAGAGGGTTATAAGCAGTGCAGATGCTTGTGCAGGCCCTTCACAGTGACTCAGGCTGACAAGCCAGGACAGAGGCACAGAAGATACCTCTGTTGGAGTGAGGGCAGTGACCACAGAAGTCAGCAGCAGGTGACTCAAGAGGCTGTTTCAATGTTGTCCAGGAACATGAAGCAAGAAAAACATCACCTGCCGTCATAATTTCATTTTCCATTTAAAAAAAGCATGCTTTGATCCAGCTGCAAACCAGAGGACTTGAAGAAAGAGAGCTGGATGGCATCCCATGGCAGGCATGTCTTGATGTGCCTCAAGATAAGACCATAACAGTCCTCTCTAGATCTAAAAATCTCAGTACAGACTTGAAGCAGGTGTCTCTGAGTATAGGAAAGGGGTTTAAAACAGAGGAAGCTGCTTTGGTAATCTAACTCTAAGGCATCACGCTCTGCCTCATCTCCAGTGGGACAACTTTATCAACACAGTCACCACCACAGCACCGTAGAATGGTTTGGGTTGGAAGGGACCTTAAAGATCATCAAGTTCCAAACACTTTGCCATATGCAGGGACACCTTCCACTAGAGCAGGTTGTTCAAAGCCCCATCCAGCCTGACCCCATCCAGCCTGACCTTTCCTGACTTTGGTTTTCTGCCTGTGCAATTGAGGAGCTGTGTAGGCTTTCAGTCCTCTCCTTGTAGTCATCAGCTGCAGAACCATAAAGACAGACAATGATGATTGCAATTAATTATCATCAAATATCATCTCCTGTTGCTGAGCTGAATGGTGTGAGGGTCACTCAGGCCAGGGGAACCTTTATCACTTTCTCTCTCTTCTCCAGGGAGATAATAACAGCCAAGATTTTAGTTTAAGCTTATTAAAGCGCCCAGTTATCTGTTCCAGCATGGATAATTTAATCAGACAAGTTAAATATTTATGAGGCTGCACTTTATTGTCAACGAAAGATAAAAATGTGCTTTAAGTGCTATTCAGAATAAGAATTATAATGATGATTAAAAAAGCCATTGGTAATGACACTTGATATTATTATTGTTAGCTCCTAGGATTACTGAACCATCACAGAGGACTGCAAACAAGAGCCCAGGAGCTGGACTGAAACATGCTCCCTATCTCTGTCCATGCAGACCTTGTGAAGGGATCCAAGGCTCAGCACATCACCCAGGCATGCAGCCCAGAATTGTATGGTGTGTACTCAGAGGATAAAGCCAGCCCAGCAGAGAAAAACCATTTCAGTCCCTCCTACCATCATTTAAAGACAAAACCCACACAAGTGACCCTGGAAAAGGAGCACTGCACAGGTGGGACCCACAGTTGTGGGCTGCAAGTCACCAGCACTGAAGTGCAAATCTGAAAGGAGAATTCAGCCGTGCTTGTAACACCCCCTGCTTACACCTTGCAAAGCAGACAGCCAAAAAAGGCCAGTTACACACTATTAAAGGCACTGGTTCATTTTCACCCTGGATCCACAGGAAGGTATATTTAGCACAGACTTCTCTGCTACACATGAAGCCTACACATTTCTCAAGGTGAGCAGCTTTGCTCTTGGACATGTGGAGACTTCAGGGTTTCTGTCAGAGGAGACCTTGATTCAGCAAGGTGTTTCCATACACAGGCAACACTGAGCACATGGATAATATCCGCTGATTTAAAGTTATGATAAAATATATTATTTATCTGAGGTCAGAGCTTCTGAACCAAATACTTTGCTGGAAGCAGACCCATTTAAAAAAAATTAAATTAAGGAAGTGTGTGTGGGGAGAACCCTGCTTTCTACTTCACTGGATTTTAATTTTTTCTAATCTTTATGACCATTAATGCTCAAACAATTTGAAGGTACATAAACCATGCATGCAGGCTGAATACACAGAAAGCAGTACTGGCTGCCAGCTACTTTTGTTCTGCCTCACCTGATGTCAACATTTTAAAATTATATTCACTCCTTTTCTTTGTGTTCAAATTCTACTGGGTCAGTATTTTATTTATGAGTGCCAGCTATATAGGCAGGTGGCAAAAGACATTTTATTTATTAAATATGAATAGGCAGCAAATTCAAAATAACTGGTGGAAAAGCTTTCACTTTGGGAATTTTTTATATTTGAGCTCTTATTAATGTTACATTGATGTCATGTATCATCTTAGCATATGCTTCATGCGTTTGGAAGTCTGACTAAAGTGGAAGATGGATATTAATATTGCTACTGTTATTTCTACCTATATTGATGACTGCCACTTCCACTAGAATAGAACAGACAGTAAAGCCATTTGAAAACAGCTTCTCATTTATTTTATTTTCACTATTTTACATCAGAAGCAAAAATACATATTGCCTAAAAATTTTGGTGCTATGTCAGGTAATATTCCTGCTGTTCATTAGCTTTGGTTGGCTTTTGGGGAGGGTGTCTGGTGTTAATTTGTTTGACAAAAGACATTATTAAACACTTAGTACAAAAGGCATTTCACCTTTTATTCTCACTATTCTCTGTCTCAAAAGCAAACCAGATACCTCATCCTGCTTGTCACACACATGCACCAGGTGTCCCATGCATAATTATGCAGTGTTTCTCAGAAACACTGAGCCTGGAGGAACTTTTAATTCTTTGGAGGTGGAGAGGAAAATTCTCTTGTCTTCGTGATCAGATGAGGAATCCACTTTCAAGAAGAAAAAAAAAATAATAATTTTCAAAGATTTAAAAGCTTTGAGTCATTTTCCAATCAATCATTTTCATTAACAAGTGCCTCTAAAATGCTGCTGCTACAGAAAAATATTTCAACCTGTCAAGAGCTTTCTTACCTTCCTCCCTCCTGCACCCAATTAAGGCTTCTCCTGCAGTTATTCCACTGTCTGCAGAAGGCTGAGCTTTTTTCAGACATATCCTTCCCTGTGGAGAACTGCCATTTACTTGCAGCTCTGAGACACTAAACCACAACAACTCCTATTTGAGAGCTGTAAAAATCCTTTTCGAGGCAGAACTAGGGAAAACCCAGCCCAGTAAACCAGTTGTCCTGTCACATTTTGCTGGGATAAAGTTGTAAGAAACTTTTTTTAAAAAAATCTTACTTGAAATTAACCAAATTGCATGTAACTGGTTGACTACTAATAAATAGATATTAATACATAATAATCTCCCAGTAAACAAAAGAATGAGATAATGTACTGTGTTCAAGTGAAACTGAGTCCCAAGAAGCACTTTTCTAAATATCTGTAAAGTGAATCAGAGGAGCATTTTCTGTGTAAATTCATTCAAAACTGTCTTTTAACTCCTGCTTTTTTTGCTTATTTTCCAGAGCCTCAGTGTGTGGTTCCTGATCCCTCAGCAGATGCCATTATGGTTTTAAGAATAACTCGAAAACTAATAAAGAATTTCTTAGGCAGAGAAAACTCATGGAAGTTTGTGAAACTTGGTTCCAACAGCTGTCATCTATCTCCCTCTCCCCCAGCTTACTTGGACAAAATGTTGAATTAGGGATTTATTATTTCCAATTTAATAATTTCAGTAATTCTCTTGAACATTGGAAACCACTGAAACTCTCTCCGAAACCTCACAAACGTTCTCTTGGGTCCAACAAATACTCCTCACACGGTCTTTCTTCTGGCTCTTCACCAAACCTTGGCCCCAGGAGGGATATTTGGGGTCACCATCTCCACAAATGAGGAAAGAGATGCTGAGGAACAAGTCAGCCTTTTTCTGGCTTTCTCCAAGACCAAAAAAGAGCAAACCCAGCCCTTCCATTTCTCCCAGTTTCTGTACAGAGCTAGTGTCTGTCCCAAGCCAGCAAACTTCACGTGGTCTCCTTGCACAATCCGAGTGATTTCCCACCCCAGGTGAGGCTCTGTATGAAGCAATGCTGATGCAAAGTCGCTGGAGGAGCTGACCTAATATTTCATTTACTATCCCTGAGATAATGACCTGCTTCTAGGTGGAGAATGGAAGAGGGAAGGGCAAAGCTGAGGCTGACTCTGTGACTGCTTTGTACATGTTTAGTAGGGCCTGTTGTGATAGGACAAAGAGCAATAGTTTTAAATTAAAAGAAGGTTGATTTAAATTAGATATAAGGAAGAAGTTTTTTACAATGAGGGTGGTGAGGCACTGGCACAGGCTGCCCAGAGAAGTGATGGATGCTCCATCCCTGGAAATATTCAAGGTCAGGTTGGATGGGACTCTGAGCAACTTGATCTAGTGGAAGATGTCCCTGATCACGGCAGAGGGCTTGGACTACATGTCCTTTAAAGGTCTTTTCTAACCTAAACCATTCTGTGATTCTATGTTTCAAAACAATATATATGCATAAGAAGCACAGGAACTCTTCCTCTCCCAGCTCTCATCATTTACCAGGTACAGAGCACTGAGACTGGTGCCCTTATGCATAATGGAAATGAGGCATAAATAGGAAAGAGCCGGTTTTGTCTTCTTTGTTAACAATCTCCCTCACTCCCTCAGAGGTAAGATGTCAGCTAGATAATTTATTAGAAAATATCACCACAGCATAGCATGGTATGTACTGTCCTTTGGGGGTTGAAAATCAAATATTCACTTGTCACTGGAAGGGTTGATTTAATTGATACATATAACAATTCACCCTCTTGCTTTAAATCTTTAAAGCTATGTGGGCTGGATTTTTCATACTAAGAAGAGGCGGGTTTTAATTCAGATAACTGAGAGCAATCACCACATTGGCATGCAATAGTTCATAAGCTTCAGACCCTAAACATGAGCAATGCCTACTGCTCAGATGCTTGTGCAGCTCTGGGACCAAGCCCATCCCTTGCAGCTGCTGGCACCTGTTTGCCAGCCCATGTGATCCCCCCCAAAATCAGCAGCAGCTCCAGCCAGCTGGCAAGTGTCAAGCACTGAGACATTCCTCCTCAGCCCCATGGCCAGGGAAACAAGGGCAACAGGCCATGCTCCTGAAACCTGAGATTTCAGCTAAACCCAAGGCAGGATTCTGAGACCAAGCAAGACCTCCCACAACGGGCATAGCGCCATGTGCTCCACCCCAGCAGGGAATTTGGTCTTGCTGAGGAGGGATGGGCGTTTTTTTAGGTTTTAATGAGTTATTTATTAATTTCCCATTAACCACTATGTCATTCAGAAGGCAAAGACACACAGGCTAAAGCACAGATCACTCTTGCAGAGATAACCAGACCTCCCAGAGCAGAGCTTGCCCACTTGGTTTGCCCCATAACTCACCAGCATCCATCCTCAGGGATCAACAAGTGACAGAGAGGTCACAGCAATGGGTTCAGCATTCCTATTTCCAGGGATTTACTAATCCCCCCTACCCAGGGACAAGAAGGATGGAGGAAGGAAGCTATGTTGAAAAGATTTTCATGAGCAGGTGTCTTCCTGCCAGCAGGATGGGCCTGAACTGGAAAACCTCCTTCCCTTATGCCTTGGGCAGGCATAAATTAATTCTGGTTTCACCTGCAGAGATGGAGACCAGCAAAGCCAGCACCTTGATTTGGTCTCTGAACAACTCAGGGACTACGCTCAGGGAGTGTATTTAGCAGGGTCAGCCAAAACAATGTCTGTAACTTTCTTACAAATGTCTATTTTAATCAAAACTAATCTGTACATTTCTGTCAATGTCAGGAAATATTTGAAAATGTGAAAATATTTGTTTTTTAAATAAAAAAGTGAAAACCAAAACATTTTTAAATGTTTTTTTTTCAGATGGAAGTGACCTTCATTTTGTAGTTTGTGCTTAAAAACAAAAAAGAACCCAAATATTTCATTTTGAATATATAAAACCTTAGATGTGTTTAAAAACAGTGTAAGGCATTTTCATTTAAGGGAGGGAACAAAAAACCCAAACAAATCCATTTCACAGTAACCCACAATTAAACATATTGCCAGTTTTTCATTTGGCCAGTGACCTTGAAAATCATAACTCTAGTTTAGGGTCTGTCTGTCTGTCTCTCCTCTAAGTGACAGCTAATGAATCAGAAATGTGTTCTGGCACAGAATTAGAACTACATCCTTCTGATACTACAACTTTTACAGACATTTCTTATACAAACTCACATTCTTATGATTCTTGAAGTAGTAATTTTTCTGACGGTGTTGTTCCAAACTCGTTCTTTAACAACTCCAGTATTTAACTGCTGCAGTGTGTTTGAGAAGGGAACCCAGCTGCACTGGTTTTTTTTTTTACAGTCTCTTTGCAGGCTGTATCTGTACTGCTAATGAATAGTGACATCAAACACATAAATTAGACTGCAGGCTGAAGATAATTAAATTGAGAAAGTTGACAAAAATAAACTACATCAACTAAATCCCCATTTGCAAACTATTATGTGTAGTCTTCAAGGTTTCAACAGAACAATGGATACAACGGGGTGAATATAGCAAGGTTTAAATTTCACAGGGATGATTTGATATTCTATCTGTGCTGTGAGCAAGTCATGTTGAATCAGATCAAACCCCGACTTCATTCTATTGTGAAAAAAATCTATTGTTACCACCCTCTCCCCCTACTTCTTCATTATGAGGATGTAATTTATCGAAGTGCCCCTGAGAGTTTGCAGCATGGAGTGGCTGTAGCTTTATATATTTCAAATAGCTTCTTTGTTGCAGAGCGCTAGTGGTTAATAGGAAGATAATGAAAATATGGAAATTAAATTAATTTGGTGCCAGGGCTGAAAAGAATGGTTTCTTTAATTTGCAATACCTCAAGGTTATTAACAAAATTTGAAGAAAGAAAAAGGAAATGTGATTGCTACATTCTTCTAGGGAAGCTGGTAGGGTGGGGATTTCTCCATTATCCTGAGCTTGGAAAGAAATCAAGTGGTTTGCATATCACTTACTAATGGTAGGGATCTAGATTTTGGATAGCATGAGAAAAAAAGGTTAGTTAAACAGTATGATATGAAAAGGCAAGATATTAATCAATGACAAACCAAAGTTTGAGTGAATAAGAAGTGCATGGATGGTCCTAAAATCCCAGAAAGATTTATTACCACTGTGAAATAGAACTTCTAATGAAAGGCAAAGTCCTTTCTAGCTTTTTCAGACTATGCCTAATTATCCCTGGGATTTCAAAATTCATTATTGGTGCCAGACACTAATTTCTGAATTGAGAAGGACTTTGCAACAGTGTGTGGAGTCTTATTTCTGGGTGTGAGCAGCAGTGAAAGAGAGAGCACATCCCACTGGGGTGGCAGCAATGCCTGCTGCTGAAGTTCACTGCAGCTGAATGTCATCCTACACTCAGCACAGTTCCCTTTCCTGGGTCAGCACAGAGCACTGTGCCAACACACTGGCCTCAATTCCAGCAAGTCAGCTAATGCTTGGATGAGTCTGCTCCACTTCATCTCAACGTTGTGACTCCTCTAAGAGTCCAACATAAGAGTCCAACAAACTCAGATTCTCCATAGAAGCCCCATGATATAGATTAAAACAAACCAACTCACCCCCACAGACACCAAGGCCTTCTGCATGCCTACTCAATATGATCACATTGGTCATTGAGGTACTTTACACAAAGTTTTCCTCAACCTCTAGCTAAATAAAGAAGATTCTAATGGTCTTGGAGGAAGATC
This sequence comes from Pseudopipra pipra, assembly GCF_036250125.1. Lineage (NCBI taxonomy): Eukaryota > Metazoa > Chordata > Aves > Passeriformes > Pipridae > Pseudopipra > Pseudopipra pipra. The sequence goes on along the minus strand of NC_087560.1, from coordinate 15,508,004 downwards.
TGACACACCAGCTTGCATCCTTTATGAGTCTGGCAGGCAGTTAACAGAATGCTAAATGAAACACTAATCACCCAGGCAGACAAAACACTACTGCTGTCCAAAAATTGTGGTTTTCTCATTGTGGACACAAACCAGCTATATTAAACTGGTAAATATGATGATGGTTAATAATACTGTGACTTCTTGTCTGCTCCCAGCTGCTATTAGGACCCAGCTCCTGCCCACTGAGGCACCTGGAGCTGGAGCCCCCCTCACCCAAAAAACACAGTGGATATTCACTGCTGCTGTCACTGCCCACCTGCTGACACCTCAGTCCATGGGTCTGAATTGACCAGTGCTGTACTTATCTAGATTTATAGCCATCAGATGCACTCATCCCTTTTATATAGTCAAACATTATAAACATGCCAAAGTTTCTAAAGCTGGATCAGAGACTGTCCAAACAACTGCCTTGAAAATATTTCTTTCCACAGTTTCAGAAAATGAGAAATGCAGCATATTAAGTTTGAGAGCTCTTTCTTTCAGTACAGCTTCTCTATCTTGTCTTCCCCACACGCTTCCAAGAACTGGTGCATAAATATGAATAATAAAGAAATCGCTAAACTATGCAAATAGAACAAAATAAATTTGGAGATGATAAACCATTGTGCTTCAGAAGGAAAGCCAATGACTTCTAGCCAAGTTTTCAACAGGGCAACAAACAGAGCAATTTGCTTCAGAGCTTCAAAGAGGACTTGAGCTCATCTCAAAAAGCTGGCCTTGAGGCGAGGGAGAAATCCCCTATTCCCTGTATGGGAACCCAACATCATCCATGAGCACATCTGGTACTTCCCATGGTCGAAGCAGGATGAAACAGCAGATGGAACCACACAACTACAGTCATGGTTCCTCCTGGTAACATGGGTAGAAGTGTAGGATAATGAGCAACATTTAGCAGAGCTGACTGTCTTCAAAGGGGAAAAACACACACTAGCCCTCAGGCAGCAGGAATCTGTCACCACCTCCAGGTACAGTCCCAGGCAGGAGACAGCACTCTATGGGACCATCAGCTGAAAAGTGAAATCAAAGCAATTAGCAACTTTGCTAAATTTGGCCAGGATTACAGAGCTCATTATTTCCTGAGATAAGCTACAGAAACAGCAGGACCTCAAGTGGTGACCATGACTCTGTGGAAAGGGTTCAAACAGCTATGAAAATGTTGCAGCAGTCTTTTTTTTTTTTTTCTCTTCACAATTTTCATCTTCATTTCTTAGAATCTTCCTCAGAATAGTTTCGATATGAAGCAAGCGTTGGCAGGAGCTCCTCTGTACTTTTTCATTCCCTTCATGTGGAAGAGCTGCTTGTACAAATTTCATTACACATTGGTGGAACAATTCTGGGGTTTGCGGACTAGAGAGAACCAGTGAAGTCTTGGCTCCATCAAAACTAATTGCAAAACACTTGTTGCTGAAATAGGCCCAGGATTTATCTCAAAAGTAAAAAAAAAAAAAATAAAAAAAAAAAAAATTATGGCAGAAATATAGAGTCTGGGAATGTCACTCATGCAAGGATTCTGCTAACATTAACACTACTGTCACGATCACTATAATGGGAGAGTGAGATTCTGATTTACTTAAATTAAGCAAAGATATCTATCTGTTTAGCATATTCGTGACTGCAGTACAATATATGTCAACACTGTGGTTGCAAAATAATCTTTTTTTTTTTCCATGGGAGATTACTCAAACCGCAATAACGTGTTTTTCCAAATTAAATAGATAACTTTACAGACTGCTGGGTAATAAAATAGGAATAAACACAGAAGACATACCTTATTAAAAAATTAGCTTGTCATTTTTCAGGCTCTTCTTCTGATTTGCAAGTTAATAAAACCCACAGCCAGTTGCCATAGGGAGGATAATTAATTATCCATCTATAAAATTAATGTTGGGGAGTGAGGAGGCTTTTGCTTGAAATATTCATAGCACATAGCAGAAATATTCCAGCAGTAGAGATGCTGTTAGAAGTCTCCCACATAGCCTGATCTCCTTAAAGAACTGTTCTGATAGCAATAAAAGATGGTTAAAAGAATGACTTAATTTACCAACTCTCCTGCTAAACATAGTTACCTGCCTTCCTCTAGAGGGACAAAGAATTGCACTGCTGCATTCAGACAATGAGCTGTGCAAGCTGCAACCCCTGTTCCACAGCACATTTTTAAATGGAACTAGTGCCAGTCCCAGATCTCCCTGCAGCAGCAGAACAGCACACTGAGAGCCATCTGAGCAACTTCCTGCTTCTCACATGGATGCCCCAGGATCAGCTGCACCCACAGAGCCTCCGGGAGTCGGCTCCAAGCGTGGTTGGGTGAGCACAAGACTCCCAGAGATGGATCTGGGCGTGAAGTCAAGCAAATCTCTCTGGTACGTCCCAAAGATCAGCTGAAGAGAGGTCAGTGAGAGAATTTTGTCCCCAGTCTAGTATTAAGTTTCTTACCCAGGCAAACCAGGAAACCAGAAAAAATTAATAAGAGGAGATAACGATGTCTCCAAATGCCGTATGAATATTTTAAAACTGAATATTTATTCCAAAGTGAATTAAGGCAGTTTTAACTCTGCATGAATGCTTCCCCCCAGAAGGTTTGAATAATCCACTAATGTGGAGATTTAGTTAATTTGAACCATTTTCTCCATATCCTTTTGCAGAACTTTACCACATCCTTAAATTTGCATTGATGCTGCTGCAGAGAAAGCAGGTAACTGTGGAGTAGTTCTTGTGACTGAACGTACTCCCACATCTACTGAAAAATAGAATAAAAGCTCATTATCCCACAGGACAGTGAAGAGCTGCTAAATAAATACCTAATTTTTGAAGTCTTGCTTGGACAAGATTTATGCTGAGTTAAGAGAATGAATATGAACGTTCTTCATCCTTCCTTCTTCAGATATTATTGTTGTTAATTTTGCATCATCATTACACAATGTACAGAGACCATCCTGGCCCCAAAGATGTCACCATCCAAAGGCACAAGGGGACAGGAATGTGCAGAAAGAGGAAAAATTACAAGGAAAACTGTGAGATCAACGTGATGACCATGGCATACAGACTCCATAGACATAATCATTATTATTAGGCAGCAGGGTAAAAAGTGTGGACTTCAAGACTGATAATGGCATTGCTGTGTGCGGGCTCATGGTGGCTTTCCTCCAAGACTGAAGGATTGCCTGAGAGAAAGGAGCAGAAAAGTATGATTGAGAATGTAACGAGCAGGTGATGAAGGCTGGGCTGATTGGAGGCAAGAACTTTGATCTCATATGATACAGACTGTAAGATAAGTGGAGAAGAGTCTGTGAAAGCTCTGCAAAGTGAGGAGAAGTGATTTGGTGGATTAGAGAGAGAGAGGAATGAGTACATAGGTAGTACAGCCACAGTGATATATTCAGTTCCTATAACTGAGCCACATGGCATCTGTCAAAGTCAGAGGAAAATAATGTTGCTGAAACGAAATAAAAGCTACCACCTGGACAGGAGTTTTATTTAAACCATAGACAGAAAAGACTACTGCCTCAAATATTATAAAGGACCTAAACAAAATGTGGATGTAAGATTTGTAGAGCTACCAGAGTCTAAACATTGCCTGGATGGGAGACATCTGCAATTAGCAAAAACATGATGGTGATGTTTCAACCATAAAGGCATTTGGGACTATAAGTTAAGAAAAATTCAACAATCTTGATCTGATGTCTAGACATCCATAAGGAGCTGTTAGAGGCCCATATTTTAGTTTGGCAGGAAGGCCTGCAGAAGATAGTTGAAGGAGCTGTCACACAGAGATGAGAGCATCATTCTGTCCACGTTCTCACTTGCATGACTGCATTTCACTGCCACAGAACTGGCCATGCCCAGACAGAATCAACCAGAGATGCTCTTCTTCCCACCATGTTTTTAAGCTGTCAGGGCTTCACTTTGACAGATATTCCAGTGGGAATAGCATCACCGTGTCTCACAGTAAGAGTAACTACAGTCATCTATCAAGTGCCTTAGAGAAAAATGCAAAGCTCTACTGCACTATTTGGCCTCTTTCTGGAGAGAACATCTACCACACTAAGAGTGTTATTAATTGCATCTCATAAAAGAAGGAAAACTACACTGCATGATAAAATGTTATTTTTTCCTGGAGTCTAACAATTTCACAATATTTTAAAAGTAAATAAATGAGGCTGCAATTCCGAGAAAGAAGCCACAGTTTATTGCTGTATTCAAGCCTTCATTTATCACAAAATTTCTGGTTCACTCTCCCCTCATGCTAAAATTATAAGTAAGAATCTGAAGATCCAAATCCCACTTAACTCTGCAGTGATTCATTTCGCTAAACTACTGTTACCTGAGGGTAGATATATTTTAAACCACACTGAAATAATTACTTGGTCTTTATGGTGTTTCGGAAGTAAAATGTAAGGGTTGACATTTGCTTTCCAGCAAGCAAGTAACAGCCCACCACAGTTTCTACAGGAGTCATCTTCTTAAGTGAGGACTTCTCAACTCAGTAACCTGCCCAAGCAACTCCTGATTAAGTGAAGAGAAAAATTATGTGTGTTCTGTCATTGATCCAACGGGTGACCGTGTCCAACCTAGGAAACACATTGCCCTGGGGATGTTTACTGTGACATTCTCCATTTTTGCCTCTAAGAGGACCTCTATCCGTTTACCAAAAATACTTCTGGGTGATACGTCATCCATGATTGTTAATGTGGCATTTAAAAAATGCCACAGGCCTGTAAGAAATGTGTCGGGATGACAGCTTCATGAATGGAAATCTCCTTTTCTGACCCTTAGGATTCATATAATCTGGACAACAAAGATAATAAAATGATGAGGATTTGGAAGTTTAAGTACCTGATTTGCAAGCACAATTAGGTATTTACATTCCGGAATATCACTGAATTTCAGCCTGCAGACAAAGATAGTTGCAGAAGGAAAGACCTTGTGAAGACAGATAACAGGACCCTAAAATTTGTACCACTGTTTGGCAGGTCTATCATGACCCTCTGCCCATAACTTTGTGCTCATGTTATCATTTACTTCTGCCATCTCAGAAATCCATGCCCAGCTGCTTCTATCAATGGTTTTTCCAGCTGATGGTTGTTACACCCAGCTCAGGAAGAAATTCATCCTTAACAATGTTTACAGCTTAATGTCTTGTGCAACAGCTTTTCCCAGTTTCCCTGCTGCTTCCAGCAATGACGAGGCTGGAGAAATCCAGCCTGCAGGGACCAAGGTCCTGTGATATGGACCTACTCCCCTGAGGAATAAAAAAAGGTGAAAACAATTGAGTTCATGGTCAAACTGGTCTGTCCAGAGGGAAGAGCTTCCACAACTCGATGTTCCCCTTGGCGTCATCATTTTCCATAGTGCAAACTTGTTACTTATTTCTGCAAAAGTAATGGAAGGATTTTTGAGGAAGTAACATCAGGGCATTCCCATTTCAAGTTAGCAAAATTAAAAAAAAAAAAAAAAGAAAACACACTGTGGACAGCATCACTAAAACCAGATTGCTCAGACACATCTGCTGCTCCTCTGAGCACTATAAAGAATCCTTCAAAGACATGGTGAAGGTTCATTAACAAACACTGCATGAGTGAAAAAACCCAGAAGCCCACAGTTCATCAGATTATACCTACACTGGGGGCAAATAGAGGTCTTCAAATATCTGCCTCAGCTACTCAATCAACAAAGGATTTACTTCAAAAAAAAATTAATTTGCCAGGTACTGTCACATTATACAGCAAGGACTTTGTTCTGTTCTACTGGATTACAGGGTGGCTGTCCTTGCTCACTCACCCAGCACAGCAGTACCTTTCAGCACAGCAGCAGCATGGTCTCACCTTCTCTTGGCAGTAACACAGTAAGACAGGCCCATACTGAACACTAGTTAAGCTAGACAAGAAAAAATGGAAACATTATGTTGTGTTTGCTAGATAAATTAAAATTTCACTACTGGTTCTTTGAAAAGCCTGAACACCAATTCCTCCATTCCTTCTGCCCTACAGCATGGCTAATGGATATGGATAGCTGTGAGCAGCTCCTCAGCACTGCAGAGCTGGAGCATTTAATTTGTCATCAATAGGCAGGACAGTGTTAGCAGAGAGATCTTCTTCCCCACCTTCACCCTCCTTGGCAGAAGGGCTCATAGGAGTCTCATGCTGAACCATGACTTACTTTTGTGACTGAAGAAACATGGAATGAACCACGGCACTGACTTGCAACAAGTGTCTACAGGGACTTGCCAAGAAAGAGCTTTCTCTGCATTTGTCAGCCGTGCTAATGTGCTCCTTGCCAGGCATCACCAGCTCCAGCTATGCCAGATCCTTTGGATGGCTTGAGTTCTTAATCATATCAAAAGGATGTTTCCACTATTTTCTGGTTCCTCTGTCTCAACCATCCTTCCTTTTGCACAGGGGCTGCCAAAGCAGAGCCATATAAAATGTTTATTATTATCTATCTTGTCTCCAGGAGAATACAATGAAAGACAGGAAAGAGGTTGGAGCCAGCAGTTCCTCGAACTACCCAGTTGAATGAAAACCTGCTGTTTAGCTATCAGAAATCTAGCCTAGGTAGGCAACAACCCAAAGCTCTCAGATTTATAACAGCAGATGGTGTAAAATATAGGGAACAAAAGCAAATGAGGATGATAGAGATTTGGTTGGGGTGTATCTACAAGTTTAAATATATAATCCAGCATTTAACCTGACCAAGGAACAGCTCAAAAATATTCCTTTCATAGAGGCCCAAAACATAAATGCTGTTAAGTCTAAAAATGGCATTTCCCTGTATCTTGTTTCATGACTGACAGATGCAGTTCTTCCAATTGAAGAAGCCACAAAGGGTTATAAAAAGAGGGACTAAAAAAAGAAGTAGAAAAAATTGCAGAATAAGGTCTGTAGAGAGGTACCAGTTTATCTTGCATAGGTGAAGACATGGCTGAATTATTCCAAGCCTCCTCTCTTAATCTTTGGTATTTCTGAAAGATTGCTATTTAAGATGCCAAAGCCTTTTAGTTTAAAACCTTCAAAGTTTTTTTTCCTTATTAAAACAAATCAGCTGTTGATGAGACAGACCCCTAAAAGTTATACCTCCAGTGTTCAGTCAGACTTTAAGTTCTGTAATTGGCCAAATGACTAAGCCATGTCTGTGTTTCAGCATTGCACTCTAAAACAATAATTCAGTCATGAGTTTCCATGAGTTTAAGCATAAGCTAATGGAGTTCTACGTGGACAGAACAACATAATTTTATATCAAAAAACATTATGGAGAAAAATGAGATCTCAGGAAAGGTCCCATATAACCCACAGAAAAGGTCCATATAACCAATTTTCATTTCATGATGGGCACTGGCAAACTTAATTTCCTTCTTTGTACATGTCATCAGACAGAGAAACATTAATTTCCAGTTTGGCTAATGCATGTCAGATACAGCCAGAACTGTACTTTCATGTAAAATTCATAATAGAAATCCTTGCAACCTTCTGATTAAGATCTGTATATATCTGCCTACTAATAAGTCAAATTACTTCTCTCTCTCATACAGAAATATAAATAATTGTTGACTAAACACAACAGCTTTTAGTAATCAAATGCAAATACTCTCTTCTCAACATGAAAATTGTTTCTGACATTCTGTATGAATCAGGCTCTTCCAAATAAGCATTTTTCCACTCCAATTCAGTATGGAGAGTTATGCTCATGCGGCATGGTGTTGTCACCAAAAACCAGGAATTAAACTCTCCAACCAATTTGGTAGATTAAAAAGCTGACATTACTTTATTAACAGCATACTGGGTGCAAGGGCACAGCTCCACAAAGCTTGCACACCCTATATTCATGAAATTAATATGTATTCATCACACTTCTATTACATATTCATTACATTTCCTGAATACATGCATATATACTAATTATTTCTGTGAGCTTATTTGGATATGAGTAGGGGTCTTTTGAGGGTCTTTAGTGGTCATTTGGGAACATACCGTTCCTCAAAATTCCCTTTCATGGTCCCAGATCTCCTGATGAATCTTCTTCCCTTGAGAGTATCTCAAATATGTCATCAGATCATGACGCACTCCTCTTATCGTTATTTACTCCGGCATTCTATCTTTGTTGTCAAAACTGAGACATCTACTAGTACATATTAATCACTGATACAGGCAAACAAGGAAGCATTAGTTGGCACGAGACTATTAACTGCAGATATAGGGATGAAGCACTATTGTATTAGAGTTAAAAGAATTTTCCAACATCATCCCCTACTGCTCCATAGATTCTTAAAAAAAAAAATAGAACTTGTTCAGTAACAAGTAACTAGTTACATGTGCAGTAACTCTACCAGTGGGTCTGAAGCCATCTTTACCTTAGGTTTTAGGTATATATCCACATGGACAAATCAGATAGTCTCAGAGCTTTAGTTCAGATCCACATTACCACACATTGTAGAGGCCCCATCCCTGGAAGTGTTCAAGGCTGGGTTGGATGGGGCATTGAGCAACCTGATCTAGTGGAATGCGTCCCAGCCCATGGCAGGGGAGATGAAAAGAGATTATCTTTAAGGTCCCTTCCAACCTAACTTTAATTAATTAATTTAATAAATTAATGTATTTTAATTAACCCTATTCTATGAATTCTATGAAGTAGATTCCTCCAAATCTATGAAGTAATGTCCTCCAAGAAATTCACTGGGTTAGGCTTACGGAACACCAGGTACACCTGTGAGGTGCCCTTAGCTTTATAGGAAGCACTCAGCTGTTAAAACAGGAGGCTAAAACAGATGAAGCACACTCACACTGCCTTGACACACAAGAGTCAACTCCAGGTTTTGCTTTACAGATGTTCTTGAACAGGTCCTTTACTCTGCATCCATTTACACTGTAAAACAGCACTGCTAATGAGCATCTTCCAGAACCAGTTGGAGTGCCTAGCCTTACCTTCCACTTGACTCAGCTTTTCAAATTTCTACTGCTTTCAGTGGTATTTTTTGCAAGTTTTATGATCTTCACATCATTAGGCATTCATAGAATCTGTTTGTTGCTCTGCGTGTTTCCTTCCTACCACTGAGATATGAGTGGGAAAACAAAATGAGAAAGGAGCTGTGTTGCAGAGGTTTGAGCAAACAAGGAGGGAATAAGAAAGGTGGAGTTCGTTTCTGAAGGAATTACCAAGCCAAAACTGTAACTGCCTCTCTTGCCATCTTGTTCTGAAGATGCAAAAAGCACCTTAAGCATTTAAAAAGAAAAACAAAAATTCCTTTCCAGGTGCAGCAAATGAGGTACCTAAAAGCACCCACACCCAGAGAGGCATCTGTGTAAGCCTTTAAGCCTTTGAGAAACTAAGCTGCTTTCCACTCCATATACTGGCTTTTGTATACCACACTGACATCCCAAGCTCTCCCGGTGTGTTGTACTGGAAGTTCAGGCATCTCCTTTGGAGCTGTGAATCCAGAGAATTTTGGCATGGATGAAAGGGATAGTGCATTGTTTTAGTTTCCTTGGAGGCTTGGGCCTTCCATTTACCCAGGCTTTTACCTTCCCACGTAGAAGTGGTGAATACTTGACATATTTATTACTTATTGCAAGATCTGCAGATGAAAATTATAATACAGGTGTGTGTTGTTATTTCTCATAACTAAGGCAAAGAGTTCCAAGAGCTTCTAGTATCTAAAAGAGGTGCTAATGATCTCTGGCAAACCACTAATATTTATTGGTTTCCACAGATCAACTTAACACGATCCAGAGTTTAAAAAGAAAAGTACAAAGGGGAATCAGTAACTAACAAATAGATCTGTAAAATCTTCCTTAAAGTAGAGATGACATAAGGAGAACTAAATGGTTTGAGACCGTGAAAAAGCTGGCAAAATTGTGAGGTGATTCAAAAAAAGATTCCAGCCTAGATATAATTTCTGACTGATAGATGTTTTGTTTCATCATTGGAAAATTCCACAGGGAAAGAAATCCAGCACACGTGAAGGAATGGGAACACCCTAGTTTGCTACCAAAAGCTGATGAGGAATAGTTCACACAGATGTATTAGTAGATACAAGTTTACATCAAGACAACATCTCTGAATGCATGATCTCACTAGCTATAAAATATATTGCAATAGCAGGAGGGAGAGAGAACAAGGAGCGGGAGGAAGGAACAGATCGTCTCATGGAGATGCTCAGAAATACTAATAAGCCTCAGATAGCTCATCAACCACCTTAGTTTGCACAGGGGCATTTTCTCAGTACACTAGAAAAATGTATAACTAGAGGGGAATCAAATCAACAGAAATTAAATTAGACTTAGAGCAAAGAGAGAGAAATAGCCTGTAAGACAATGTCCAGCCACAAGACAGTCTCTAACACAACATATTTTGCTGTGCAAAAGAGGCCAGTGGACTGTGTGAGATAGCTGGAGATGGGATCATGAAACCATCAGCAATTGTGTGCAGCTGCAGGATTAGGTAACTACTAGGAGTTGCTCATAGCTGTGGGGGGAAGCTCTTTGTTCATTAAATTACCTGCGGTACCCATTATCTTTGGGATGAATTTGGCTAGAGGCCCAGAGAATTTAGAAGATGCCATCTCTGCTTTCATCAGCTAAATGAAGCGGTCCTGTCTATTTTCCAGTAGCTTGTATATAAAACAACTCATTGCTATTCCATGGATTAGCTCTTCTCAAGACTCTGATCGAACCCTAAAGCATTTCCGAAAAGGAAAGAAGAAGAAATTCAAAGAGCATACATAGAGCTAATAAAATCCTATGCCATCCAAAAATTTACTTTTTAGCTGTCCATTCGTTGCTGGTAAGCTACAGGCCAAGGAGGCAGCTGAGATTAGTTAGGCTGATGAAAACTCCTGCCAGTACCTAGATGAACACAAGAGACAGAGAGAATGGATTTAAAAAGGAGCTTCACTCAAGTAGAAACTGGAATTTATTTTGCTGTTTCTCCTCAAAAATGTTGTTTCCAATCATTATTAAATTACTTAAATTGCACAACTGATGAAATGTGTAGTGCAAGCCCAGAGCAGGGACAAATTTTGTTCTCATTTTTTGTTTTGTGCCTTCCAAGCTGAAGTTAAAAGAATTTGTGACAGAAGCAGCACTGCTATATCAACAGCCTAACATGGTTTTATTAACACATATAAAACCTCATTACAGCCTGAATCAATCTCAGTTCAATAAGATATTACATATTTTATAAGACAGACCATCATGGAATCTTCTCCCCCAGAGCCTTAGCAGAGCTAGGGATAGGGCAGGTTTACAGGACTATCATGGGATTACTTTCAAAGCAATAACCCTGAAAGCTTGACAGACTACTTCACACCCAAATCCCAGTGTGGGACACCATAAACTCCCTCTCTCAACTTTTAACATAACCTCATAAACCAGCTCTCACTCCTGCTTTTGTCAAGCCCACAGCCAAAGACATCTTGTGCCACACATTCTTTTGTCATGGAGATTTTTTCCAATTACTATTAATATCTTTATTGTTACTGTATTTTGTTGGGGTATGGGGTTTGGGGGATGACAGTGGTGTTTGTTTTATTGTTTTGCTTGGTTTTTTTTTTCTATCTGGAACTTCTTAAGTACCAGTTTAGTTACTACCCAAGAGGACCATCTGAACATGCAGTTCCCAAAGCCAACTCCCCATTTCCAGGTCACTCAGCCAAGTGTTGGCTACAAGCCCAAGTCTCTGCATGGTTGGGTTATTCTCCCCTTTTCTGCTCCTCTCTCAAAGCACTTCTCAGATGAGAAAAGAAGCTTATCCAGGAGATCTTTCCATGAGGTTCCTCCACCCAGCTCTTCCCTCTAGCTAAGGCATACTGCAGCCTGGTGCCAAATTCAGCAAGATGCAGCATGTCAAAAAGCACTGTTTATTTTCTAGGGAAATACCTGCAACCTGTCTTTTCACTTCCACTCTCCTGGAGGGTACAGACATCCCAAGCACACACTCATGGTTTGGAGTGTCTTTCCAACTACACTGAGCTCTGCTGAAGGAGCCCACAAGAGGGTTCTGCAAATGGATGTACACAAGAAAAGCTGGGATCAACTTGCAGTATCTGCAGGCCCCTGAAAAAATTGATTTTTGTACTGATCTCTTTAGGAAATAACTATCTAGCATTCACCCATGCCTACCTCAGAAGACAGATGGCCCACCCGAAGAGCTGCAAAACATTTTCTCCATGAACATTTTTACCATAAAGCCCTGACTGTTTATTGTAGAGGTTAATGAAGCTGTGAAGAGAACATGGTCTTGCTGAGATTATTGCTTCTGGGCAACAGAGCCATTTTTAATACAAATGAATGGCATGACAGATAGACCAATTAAAAGTGTTTCCAAACAAGCTTTGAGAAACAGGGCAGCTGTAACGTGACTATTTTTTCTAATCCCTCTATTCTAGAAGCACTATCTAATTGCAGTGCCTCGTAGCCTCTGAATCCAGCACTCTCAAAAACATTTACAGTGCATTGCTTGAGATACTTTCTTAATGTGAAACTCCTAAAGCGACAGTCAGTCACATCCCCCAGGCTCATAGCCAAAAAATCCCATCAGACAAATTTTGCTACTGCTTTATTTACTTCTTTCTTCAGCAGCTAAAGGTTATTTCTGAATTCTGTCTGGGAAAAGCACAGCTATTCAGAAAACTGCTGCTATCCAGTCCCCTTGGTAGCTCAATATTTTCTTAAACCATCACAAAAGCTTTTTATCCTTCAGAGAGAGTCCACATGCTTGCATGGCTGTGCACATATATACACACATTGCTTGGTTAACTCTCCCATAAATATTTTCTCTGCTTTGGTATAATATCATACAAAGGTGCATCATAAAATTTCTCTGAGAGAGAAGTTTTGTTCTCAAATATGTGGTTTGCCTTAGTGTGTCTAGGGGACCAGATACTATCTCTATTTGTAACAATCTTGGGTTTATTATTAAATAAGCAGAGGAAAGCAAAAAGAAATAAAAGGTTCTACCTCTTAAATCTTCAGTAATCGTTCACATTCCCTTACATATCCTCACCTAGAGGAGTAGAATGGGCATCTATAGGACTCAAAAAAAATAGAGGCATCTGCTAGATGTAGAAATAAGAACTGTGCCTGAAGCTACATCATTCCCATCATCCCAAAATTGCAGACTAAACTCACTAAACAAGTGTAAGTTAGTGAAAGGCAAGAAACTACATTCTTATCCTTGCAGTAGATTCTACCTACTACTGGTGGGTCACTAAGTATATTTCTCAAATTTAAAAGCACAATAAGATGTTATCATTGTAACAAACTAGTCTCTTCCCCTTCCAAATCTCAGCTGTCCTAAGGACTATTCTTTCTTTTACATCTATTTTACAAGTACGGGCTGCTCCAGATCTTAATGAAGAAGAAAAAGGAGAGCAAAGCTCCATATTCCTACTTTCAAACAGACATTAAGTCCTGATGACCATCAACAAATATAAACCATGCAAAAGTACTAAAGGAGGAACAGAACAACTTCACAATAAGTTCCTGATCCTGTATGACCAGACTTGAAAATCTTCAGGGGGGGACTTGAGCCCAGTGGGAACAGGCTTCAAGGGAAGAAAAAACCCACGCCTCAGACTCTGTCAGTGTTTTTGAATCCAACAGGGCAAATCCTGGGACTTCTCCACTGATCAGGATGTCCATCAACGACAAGATGTCACGGAGTCTCTCACTGGAATATGCCTCCAAACATCTCAGCTCCCCTGCTGTGCTGTTACTATCTTTGCTGTGTCAGTCATTTAAGGTGTCAGTTTGCTCAGAATAGAACTGACACAAACTTTAGAGTTTTCTTAAAACATACTTTCTTCAGCTGTGCTTTACTTCAGTATTCCTTCAGCTGTGGCCTCAAACCATCATCTTTTCCCATAGACTGGGAGACACAGAGGAATGAGAGAACCAGGTTCAAACATTGAGGTCTACTTTTGGCTGTTCTACTTTCTGAGATTATTGTAATCTGAATTTCATGCAGAAATCTGAGGATAATCCGAAATGAGCCTACTGGCCCAATGCCAATTAAATTAGCAATGATGCAGCAAAGAAATTACTTTGGGTCTTGATTGCTTCAGCAGCCTATGTGGGGAGGTTTCCCACTGTGTAAGGGACACCATCATTCAGGTAACAAGAGGATATTTGGAAAATTATCCCTTATCAAGAATGTGCAATTTAAACACCTGGTCTCCTCAATTCATGGATTAACCAATCACACGAAAATAAAACTGGGATCTGAGCTGAACACTGCTGTTGCTTTATGATGCATTTAACCCAAACTCCCTAATCTCACATTGCATTAATATAAAACCCAAACTCCTTATTTCAGGGAGCTCCAAAGACAAAAGTTTGCCGGCATTAGGCACTGTCTTAACTGATAGAATGTTATTTCAATGAGAAAATTAAATATACAGAGAGAGAAAAATAAATGTATACAGCATTACATTGATTTTACATGGAAATTTCTCAGGGAAAAAAAAAAAAGCTATTTCTGGAGAATATGTTGCTTTAGAGGTGATTTTTCCATTAACACCTATTCCCTCCCTTCTTCCTGGCTCTTCTCCTTAGATTTTCTGGTTTTCTGTGCCCAAAGGTGTTGGCTGCTTTTCTCTGGCTTGGCCTTGTATGGGTTTCAAGATTATTCCAAGTCATTTTTGCACAGCCTTCTGGATCATGTTAGGAAAAGGTGCTTTAAAAACATGTTAAAATAATGTTATTTTTAAATGGAGTTCAGGACTGACAAAGGGCACTGGGCTGACTGACTACCCAATTTGTTTCCATTAGGGAATACATTACTGGTTGGCCAGTCAAAAGCAGGTAGACAATGTTTATTGACATTCCCATGTAAATTATCTGTCATTAGCTTTTCTTTAATATAATCAGGCTCCAAACCTTTTGTACTTTTCAGTTCCTTCCCATTCAACCAGTCATTTACTCTGCATCTTGCAAGGGCATGGAGGAGCACAGAGGCAATAGTCAAGCAGGAGAGGTTGTGCACAAGCTGCCAAGGTGTTCATACCTTCCTGCACCAAGTTTGGAAGCAAACTGCAGGCAAAGACCTCAAGCACAGAAGTGTCTCTACACGCACCTCTACACTTTGGCCAAACTCATTTGGTGAAGTCTTACTGAAGCAGGAGTTCAATCATCACAGCAGGTAAAGCATAGGAGGAACTTGTGCCCTGCTGCCTCATGCTCAGGGGACAACTTCCCCCTCAATAGTTTCACACAGTTAAGCCATAGTCAAGTCTGAACAAGACAGGTTAATGCATGAAGGCCTGGAGGAGGAAGAAATCCATCCATAAAGAGTGAAAATGCAAACAAACAGAACACCCCTCCCCAAAACAGTGCCATGAGGTCAGTAGGAGAACACTACCAAAACCATCCTCAGGCCCTTATAAAAGCAAACTTGCTCCCTCCTGCTCTCTACTACGGGTTTGGGAAACCTCATTGCTGGGATGTCACATCAGTTCTGACTGCAGGATCTGTAGACAGAAAAGACTCAACTTTCCCTGAAGGTCAAGTCCCAAAAGGAGCTGGGTGGGTTTCCCACACACACACAATACCCACTGCAGGACAACGCCTGCTCTTGGCCATCAACTCGCCCCTGCAGCAGAGAGCAAAGCACAGAAATCCCCTTCACACCCAAGTGCTTTTCAAGGCTGTGTTTGCTCCTGACTTGCCCCCTCTCCTTTCAAATTATATAAACCTGAACTTCCTCCCTGGCTGAGTATTCAGCATGTTTCATGAACTGCATTGTGCCTTCATTGTTGTGAATTGTTTGCTAATTTCTGGGAAGCAACTCTACTTTCCACACCACTGGGATTATGTAAAAAGGGCAGAGATGATATAGAGCCTTTGGTCATTCACTGCTCAATAGGGGAGCTCATTGATTGAATTACAAAAGTTTGCACTGTGCTGAAAGCTCTGAATTTCTCCATACCACAACTTCCAACTTTTAAAAAGATTACTATCAACATTGCTATTAGAACACAGTTTCTGCTCTCAGAAGAGGAGAAATCTGTCCTAACACAATAAACTACTGATTATTTTGAAAGCTTGAGCTGAAAGATATAGCACTGCTAGACCTTGGATAAAACTTAGAGACTCGACAGCCTCTGAATTTCACATGCCACATACTGAGAAAAAACCCATACTTTTTCAAATAAAACTGCTCATTTTTTTAGAAAACGGTTTACAAAGATACTGACACAGAAGGTAAGATACAATTCATGTACTGAAAAACTGGCTTCTTGATACTTCCTGAAGTCTCTTTTCCCTCCTGATCCAAACTGCATCAGGTTCCAGTACCATCAGAGCAGATATCCATCTCCCTCATTAATGGGAAGCCATTGCCATGTCTAGCTCTAAAATTGAGCCCATGCAATGCACTGGTTAAAAAGGGTTCTGAATCTATATAGAGAACATTCAGAAATAGCATTTAAAAATGTATCATAAAGAAGAAACAAAAATAAACCCAGTAAAAAACCCAGTAAACCCAGAAAAAGTAGTCTCACTTCCATAAAATTCCTTCGCATTGTTTCAATGATATTAAAAGAGAGTAAAAATTTTAATAATGCAAATTTTTAAAATATCCATAAGGACTTGAGTTTTTTTTATCTTTTTGACTCCTGTGTACATCTGCCCCCATCACTGTCATATCTGAGGTGCAGACCTAAGCTCCATGGCTCCAGCCAGCTCCTCTTGCTGTCCATGGAGAGCACAATCCCACGCTGTCCACCCAAGCCTCCGCCAGCTGAGGACTCCTTTTGGGCCCAAAGGCAGCTGTATTGCCAGAATCTCACACAATACTTAGCAAGAAAACGTATTCCACATAATCAGTGCATCTGACAAACAGGAAAAGGGTCACGGCTCTGAGAAATGGGTTCCCAGTGCATTCCCTTCACACACGCAACCTTGTTCTCCCCAAACGAACAGCTGTGAGCCAGCTGAAATATAAGAACCTCTCCTCTCCAGACTACACTCTCTATTTGGGGTTTAAGACAATTACACAGTTATTTTGTGTAAGAAAAGTCAGTCAAGGGGGAGAGACAAATTGTTTTATTTCTCACCCAGCTACATAACAGATTACTAGGAGCACTAACTCATCTGTCTTTCCACTATTTTACTTTCATTATAGGTTGAAAATGGGAAGTCATTTTTCATGAGACGGATCTTTAACTAGTTAGAAATTAAACTGCTCAAACTGGTGCATCCTGTGAAATGGAACATCTATTATCTGGGGCCCACAGCTTTGGTTGCACCTTATTTATCATCACAGCAGGTCCTTCTCCAAACCTAACCTCACCCACCAAGTTCTCAAGCTAGAGCCAAGACACAAAGACAAGCAAAAGGCATGTGATACTGAGACAGAAATGTCCAAACCCAAAATCTCATTACATGGCAGTAGAATATCAAAAGTGAGCAGTTGTGCTAGAGAGAAACAGGACTGTATCCCACAGCAACCCCATCCTCCCAAGCTGAGTGGGCAGATCTGTCTTTCATCATTCCCAGCCTCTCCACCTCAGTACATCCTCTGCTCAATTGCTGCTGCTGCCAAGCTCCTGTCTCAGCAGTAAACAACACGTGGGCATCCTGTGTGACTGGTGGCAAGAAGATCAAAACACTTTGATAACCAGTCTCCTGTTCCATGTGATGGTACATTTCAGCATGTGGACTCTCCCCACTGCTGGTGAATGTCCCAGGACCTCAGAGAACCTGAGGTGGAGCAGGCCTAGCAGATCCTGCAGTGCAAAAAGCAGAATTAGCCTCTGTGCACAACTTAGTCTTCCCTTATTCTTCTCCTGAGTCTGCTCAGAAGCAGCAGGACATTATTAGATCTTTACTCTTGGTGTGTGGGGAGCATATTACTTTGTCTTAGTAAGTTCCCTTTATTTATTTATTTATTTATTTATTTAACTTCCTGTTACAGCATGCCACTGAGCTCTGCTCCATCCTCTCAGACCTTAAAAGCATGAGGTGGCTGCAAGGGGTGTTCCACCATGACCTCATGGGTAACACATGCTACATAATGTCATGCAGAACTCTGCACTCTGCTCCTGGTCGAAAAAGAAAATTAGATTCTTAGGAAAAACAAACACATTGGATATAAGCAATGTTTCCACGCAAAGATATTGCCACTTTAACCACAGGTAATTTGCTTGAATAGCAGACTTCAACCACTAGTAAAAAAATTGCAAAAATAATAATGATTTTTAAAAACACTCTTTTCCACTGCTACCTGTGAACGTTCGAGGGGGTTATTTTCCCCCTTGTGAGCTCATAGTCAGTCTTCTGCTACGCTTTCAAATAGATAGCTATGGATTATTGATTTGTTTCAAAAAGCCGATGTTGGTGATAATCTCAAATTTCTCAGCAGGGGATGAACTTCTAAGGCTTGCTCCTGTCACTTACGGTTTTTATCCCTACAACATTCTTTAAAGAAGAGGAAAGCCTCCCCCATCTACATGTTCCAGAGGCAAAAAATATTTCCAATACCTCTTTGCTTACATGTCACCCAAGTACATCTGCCCTCTTACCCACCACATCAAAGACTTCTCTTTTCTTCCAGTCTCATCAGCTGAACACCCTCAAAGCATTCAGAGGTCCAGGGCTGCTTCTCTCCCTGTTTAGCAAATGTTACAGTAACTGCCATCTACATTTATGAGACTAAAGATCCAAATTCATTTCTTTTCAAACACTATCATCACAATCACCGGGAGTCCCTAGAAGTAATTACATGGATTTTATAACCAAATGCAAGAAGAAAAAAAAAGAAAAAAAATAAAGGTAAAATCTTTTTGCACCAAAAGTTTTGCTTCTTTCTTTTTTTCTGAGCCAAAAGAATCTGTAAGAGATACAGGCTGAATTACTGTGACCTTTCTGCCTCACAACATTTTAATTAGCAGAATTGCACGGCTACAGCTTCAAATACTGTCATCCTGAGAACAGTGTGATTGACTTTGAATTTACTGAATGTGAAAGCAGTATTTACTATATAAATTGCAGGGCTGTGCACTTCTGAACGACACTTGCATTCATCTGAACATCACATATCAGACCACTTTATAAACATGTTATTTAAGACTCACAGTATGCCAGCAAGCACAGGCAGATGTTAGAGGTTGAAAACCTCCTCTGTTGCAATTGTTTCAATTGCTCTTTTCATCTTCTATTTTACATCAGGAAAAAAATAGAAATTACAGAGCACTGAAGACTCGGGAGCAGAGTGCAGGGCTGTAAGAACAATAACAACAAAAAAAAAAATCAAGAGAATAAAAATCAGGATAGCTTTTCCTGGCAAAAAGTATCTTAGGTTAACAAGGAGAATTGTTTTCACAGCCCAAAGACTAACTTCCGAGATCAAATCTCAACTCAAATAAATTCACTGGTTTATATAAAGGTTCATGGCTTACACACCTGCACACACCATGTCAGCTTCCCTTTCAAAAGGTACCTCAAATATGAGTCAAACATCCTGCTCAGTAAAACAAGAGGCCTCAGTAAAACAAGGTCTTGGCCTTGAGCTATGACGATTTTCTGTTAAAAACCTTTTCACACGTTAGTGCTGTTCACAGTTTTAGTTGTGCCCAGCAGAGAGTAGTAAATACTCCAAGCACGGAGTAGAACACAATGAAATTTCCTCAATAATTCTATTTTTCACTTTGTCACCTTTAGGCCATTAAAACCAGTGTATACATACAAACCAACCAGAATAAAACCCACAGGTGCAAACCTCTAGTTCCAAACCCCCTGCCATGGGTTCCACTAGACCAGATTGCTCAAAGCCCCATCCAACCTGGCCTTGAACACTTCCAGGGATGGGGTATCCACAGCTTCTTTGGTGCTGCAAGTGTCTATCTGGGCTGTAAAACGAATGAATATTTTTCAGGCAATGCTACTGGGTCCATTGAAAGACTAAATTCACAAATGTTTCAGAAAAGTAACTGCAGATACCTTTCTAGACAGTTTTGCTGGACAGACTGAATTTAAATTTTAAAAAAGGACTAAATTCTCACAATGTCTCAATGCTCAAGCCAGCTTTCTTTGAGCTAGTTCACATATCTGCCAATGCACAGGTATTGCCTTTGCTAAGGGGACTCATAAAATTCATTACCAGGACCTCAAGGTTTTATTAGAATTGCTTTCATAAGGTCAAATCAGAGAGATTCGTATGAGTTTCCACAGTTAAGCAGTGCTGGGGGTGGCTGGGGTACTGGCTCTGCTCCCCCTGCTAACACAACAGAAACCCAGTATCTGATCTTCCTAAAGGAACTGAGTCATGGTTTCAAAAACCCCATCCAAGCTCTATTGCACACACCTGCACCGAGCACTCAGAGGTGTGTTCTGCACATACCTTTGCCATCTTCTCAGCATCTTACTCAATACACATTTCCCAAAAATACCCAGCTGGCACTTGCACATGCCTTTGGAAGCCAGACCCTGCTGCAATGGTGGCATCACTCCAGGGAAGACAATTTGCACCGGCTGAGAGTCTGACCTATATTTACCTGCTTAACTTAGGGCACCCTATAACTCTATGTATTCATTTGAAAGAACCTGATCTGTTAACTACATTCCTGTGCTCCAACCTGCTAGAAAAACTCATTTTTAGTTCATTCCCACTAAGTGCATAATCAGGTCTTTGCCTCTACTGTGCATGGGGATGGGTGGAGTGGGGGGAAGAGGGAAAGAGGGGATGTATTTTTTTAAATTTTTTTTTTAAGAGGTGTGATGTGATTTTTATTGTATGACTATTCACCTGCTTTCTGTGACCTCCTAAGCATATTTAAGAGGGAATCTGACACTGGGACCAAACATGAGGCTGGGGGAGAAGTCAGCTAACAAAAACCACATGTGCTCAAGCATTTTGCTTTGCCTTGCTAATATTGAAGAGATTTGTTTTGCTCAGTAAAGCACTTGCATTTCAGCTCAGTCCTGCAGGGAAAAGCTAATCCTCAAGTTATGGCAATACAGCGAGTTGATATGGGGAAGGAAGGAGGGGGCCAGAGAACCACGGGAAGGAGAAAGAAAAGATTCAGCATTTCAGCCTGACCTGACTCCAGGTTCACATGAGAAGAGGTGAAGCTGCAGCTGTCATGCTGAAGGGAAATGCAGTCGTTTACAAACCCAAGGAAGTCTCCTGGGAAAGAGAAGTAACAAGAAAAACCAAAACAAACAAAAAAAAAAAAAGGCATTCCTTAAGACTAGAGTTAAGGGCAGGTTTTTCCCACCGTGTGAGACCCAGTGCAACCAGCCAGAACTCTGGCATTACTCTCAGGGCAGCTCTGGCCACATTTCCTCCAGGCCCCAGCAGGGGCAGATGCCACCAGCCTTTTCCACATCATCTCCTTAGGAGAAGACCTCCTCTAGTGTGAGAAGTTCCACCATCAAAGCACACAAATTCACCCCTTTGCTAATTTACAAAAGATCTCACGGGAACAGCTACTGTCCAAAGTGGCTGAAGACTGAGAAAAAAAACAGAACACATCTTGTGTTTCCTTCCCTCCTCCCATTCTGAACATCACTTTCACTCGAGGTTTGACTCATCTCTGGATTTGGTGTGCATGTGAAAATTGTTGTCTGTGCAGCTGAATGAGGAATATCCATTGTGAATATGTATGACTTGATATTGGTATCTTTTCAAATATTTCAGTTTCAGAGGTGAGAGAGAGAAGCAAGACTGAGTACTCAGGAGGTTAACAACCACAGCAAATAGCAAATCATTCAGAAAAGCATTTGATCAACACAAAGACAGAAAATTGTATAGTAAACTGGTCTGTGACCTATAGGGCAGAACAACTCAAATTGCAAGAGGGGCTCATGGGGAAGGAAAAAAAATAGCCATCAGGATTCCCAGGCTAAAATAAAAACTACAGCTGCCAGCTGGTTTGTTCACATCAAATATATGAACTGGGCTGTCTGGCTGTCTCTAAAACTCGTTTCATAAGGAAAAATAAAATTTGGATAAAAATACAGTTCCTTTCTTTCTGCAGCTACTTGGGTTCATTGTTTCTGTGACCTGCCATTGGGAAAGATGTGATGAGAATGCTCCTCCTCATGCTAAGTGCCCTGGCAGCAAGTACTTAGCCTGGCAGGGGAGCCCAGGGTTTCACCAAAGGGCAAATTATATCCTGCTAATTGAACCAGCATCATTTTAGGATCTCCCCATGAGCCTGTCAGGTTTGTGCATGGGCAGCCATGAAGATCCTAATGGACCTGGGAGGCTGAAGCAAATAGAAGGACCAGGCAAGAGCAGAGAAAATGGGACACAGCGGGAGGGTATCAAATCCTTTTGGGTTAATAATGCACCTTCCTGGGACGTGAAGCAGATGCCCAGAACCCTGGGCTCTGTTAGTTAATTACCATACACGAGAAAAACCCAGCAAGGCTCCCTCCACACACAAGGCTTTTACAGAGAGAAAGGGAAAAAAAAAAAAAGAATCTAGCTCTCCCCAAGCAGCGCAATTAATACATTTGCTGCAGCTCTCCGTCACGTTCCCTCACCACCACTCAGCTCCAGTTGTCAGCATCTGTCTGAAATGAGCTGCTCTATGAAGCCAGCAGCCCCTCTTCCATGGAGAGGCAAAGGATAAGATTTCAGGAAAAGCTGAAGTCCACTGTTAAGGGATTCGTCCCAGATAAATTGCCTGTCAGCTACAGCTGAGGTACAGTGTTGGCTACCCTTCTCCTGGTGAGTAATAATGGGACTCTGCTGAGTACAGAGGTACCTGACTTCCATGGAAACCAAAGTTTAGCTCAGATCTGATGAGTAAAATACAGGTCACTTACTTGTGAAAGGAGGTACCAGCAATGAATCATAAAAGAGGATTCAAAGGAGTAGCTATGTTTTTGCTTTTAAATCATCTCTACTCTGCAAGAGCAAAGGCAGAAATGCAACAGCAACACCTCAGTTACTTAGTGTTGGTAAAATCCCAACAAAATCAAGTACGTGTACAGAGAGGCAATTCCTGTTTCAGAGCACAAGGAATCAGAGCAGACAAACCAGACAAAAAGGATTTTTTTTGTCAACCCAGATGTGTTCAGCAGAGGAACTGAAGCCCAGAGAAGCTAAATAACTTGCCCAAGATGAAACAAGGGGTTGGAGGTGGATCTAGCATATAAATCCATGTTATTTGAGCCTATTTAGTACTGTGACCACGCTTTCTCTCTCATATGGTAACTCATAAATAGGCTTGGGTGTATACCTCATAGTACCATTTATTACACACATACATCTTCCAGCATAGGCAACCAAGCTCCTTGTGGGATTTGACTTCTGAGTTTAATTGGCAGCCTTGTTTGTGGAACTAACAGGTGCGTTAGGAGCGAACAGAGAGCACATTCTCACTTCACAAAATATGTGCTGCAAGCCATGTTATGAGAGACTAAGCCAGGGAGCAAGCACAAAACCATCCAGCACCATCCAGTCCCTCCAGATGGCCAAGAGCCCGTGACAAGCACTGTGCCCTCCCAACCAAGAGCCTGTGGTGCCCTCAGGCTGCCCACACATGCACTCGAGGAGGGGTTGAGTCATTTGCACCATCTTTTCCCTACCTCTCACACTTCTGCTCAGTGCTTAATCCCTGTGAATAAGTAAAAGAGCTTTCAGACTGGAATCACCTGGATTATAGGAAAAAGAAACCTAGCAGAAGGAAGAAGCAAGAATTTGGATGAGGCAGTGGCTGATGTGAAGTGTCTGTATCACTGGCCAAACATTGTTGCTAACTCCCTGTCTCCTTCTTATTGGTTTTTATGATCAGGGCAAGGAGCATCTGAAGCTGTCAGTCTGTGCAGACCCACTTATTAACTCAGAAGATGTAGGGACAGGAAAGAAATGTCTTTTAATCTCTTCTTCCAACTCATCTTGATTCTGTTACCCAGTGCAAAAACCTAGTCTGAAGTTGGCTGATTCCAAACTCTTTTAAAGGAAGAGCCACACCAAAACAGCTGAAAACTTCTTGTCCTCACCTTACCAAAGTGATTTTTCTTTTTAAAATTAGTTGCTATAAAACAAAGCAAATGGCTGAAATGAAAGAAATTATCTCCATTGATTAAAAAAACTTCTCCAGGGAAAACCTTGGGCCAAAGAAAAGGTGACATCTCCAAACTGTTTCATATGACTGACATCTACTCTAACCAGGCCCAGATGGCAGTGATGCCTATAGGAGTGTTTAAAATTAGCCTGGGTAACAGGACTGCTGCTACTGTTGTTGGGAACTGTCCTACAGCCAAATTTATTTCACTCTCAGTATGTTTTTCCTGATGTTCAGCCAAAGTCTGCCCCTTTGTTTCATTGTTAAATGTGCCTGTATCTCTTTGTACCACTCAGTGCCTCCCCTCCTGGGAGTTTTTACCCTCAATAACATATAGTTTATTTATTACTATAACTCTTCTCACAGATTTAATCATGGCAGTGAGTGAAAAGGGATGGGACAGGAAGATGAAGATTATCACATGCATTTTAAGCCTCATCTCTCACTCCAACTGAGAGGTACTTTCCCATCTGAAGAGTAAAGATCCTCAATCTGACAGAGCAGCTTTTCAACAGATCCAGGAATCAAATCAGCATCACATGAAAACTGGGACTACATCCTACTCCATAGAATGAGGTGATACACTCTACCAGGATTTTACTCTGTGCAGGACTCAAATCAGTCCTTTTTCTCTTGAAAACAAGCTGCACATAACTGGATAAGCAGTCTCCTATTTCCAGGATATAGGCCAATGTACTTGGAGTTGCTCCAGCCCCACTGCTGTGATAAACTCTGCTTAGATTAGTCCTTCTGCACACACAACTCACAGAGAGAAATTGGATTGCTAAAAGCAAAGGAAAGGTAATCACCAGTTTTGGAAGGTCCCCTAGTGCTATCCAGGATTCCTTCCCACCTTGTGGTATGTTGGTTGATTTTTAGTACACGTTCTTCTCTTTGCTGAACCATCCAACTGCTGTTCACGAATATCCAATCATGAAAAAGAAATCATGCCACAAAAATATACAGTAAATACACACAGAAACCATTTTGCAATGGCCCCAGGTTAGTTACACCTTCCCATGATGGAATTATCTCCAGGTGTTATGGTTGTCCAAATCATGCTGGTCCCAGTTAGACAACAAACTCCTCAAGGCTTGAATCGACATCATGTAAGTTTGTGCAGATGCCAGAAGGTTTCTCACATTCAGCCAACTGTTTCCCTTGGGCAGAAGCCTGACCACACTCCTCATTCACCACTGCAGCCCCCAGCGTGGTTTCTTTCGGGATGGGCATCACTGTCTGTCCCCAGAGTTCATTCCCATCAATAAATACTGATTCAGTCCCCCAGGTCAGCCTTTTCTGACACTGATTTTCAAGGGGTCCCTAAGACAAGGAGCACATAGCTGCAAAAAGAATGGGATCCAACAATTGCCCATCTTCCAGGCATTCAAACCCCTTCTTGTACCAAACCTTGGAATTTTTTTTTCCGACTCAATTAGAAAGCTACACTCATTTTTTCCCTGCCTTTAGCAACTCCCTCTGGTTTCTCCTCCCAAGGTAAATTGCAGCATAAGCTGGCAGGCCCTGCTAACAGCAACGAGTGCATACTCTGTGCTCTTAGAGGGATTTGGAATTGTGATTTACTCTGAACATGCTATAGAGAAGCTCTCTCCAGGTGTCTTCTGTTAGACTGGGAGATGCTCTCTAACATAACGAGGAAAACTGGTATTTAATGTCCTTAAAGCCATAGGATAGCATCAAGAAATTGGTCAAACAACCTGAGTCATGAGGCACCAAGAAGAGGATTGTCGCAAAGGTGGAAGCCTTCTTTCTGAGTTTCGGGAATAGCTCCATAAATAGAGTTCCTCAAATGCCTCCATGGGCACTCAGAGGCAGTTATTAGAGTTCTGGCTTTCTAAAAGGAATGCAGTTAGTTTTGGCTCCTCTGTACTGTCTGCTGGGCGAGGAACCTGAAGAGGAGCAAAACCCAGCCAGTCTGGAACAGCAGTGCCACATCCACCAGGTGGGCCAGCCCCAGAGCTGCCTTCTTGGTGGAACAGACTGCAAGTTCTATGGAAATCATTCCTGCCAGGCTGCCCCAAAGTCATCTTTCAAGGTCCATATACACAGAAAAACTCAGGGAAAGCGTCTCAGTCTAGCCAGGCTGTTCTGGATGCCTTTAAGTTGTCTGTGAAGCCCTCAAGGCAGTGGTAGCCCAAGGATTTCTTCAGCAAATGGGACCTTTTTATGGGGAAGTCTAGACTTCCTAATGACCTTGGAAAAGCAGCCAAGTGCTCCTCCACCCAGCCAACACTGCCTGCAGGCTGCTGTCTCTGTCCCACTGCCTGGGGAGCCCTTCTCCTCCCATGCCTTCACATCTGCAGCTGCTTTTGGTCTTCAACGCAACAAATCACTTGTTTCATAGACCTTTCCTCCCCTGATACTCCTTACCAGTGTAGTAAACATAATAATTCTGCATCTTCATCACCAAATGAGCACTCTTGGAGGCACCTTCCATCACTCTGCTGACTAAACACATATATTTTCTTTAAAAAGAAAAAATTTTAAAAAAATCAAGTAACTAATACATTTCCTGACTCGTTTCTGCATGCACCTCTCAACATTTCCGCTTTGCCAGTATTAGCTGTAAAGCCAGCACAGCTTCTGCTACTGCTTTCCTCCTCACACAAGGCTTAGACAGAAACTCCCACTACTCCCTCCACATACCCAGGTAGGTTTTATTCCCATCTCAACAAGTTAGCAGGACACTAGATCTGCTTCTCAGTTACAGCAGGAAAACTAAAGAAACTAGAATGCAAATAAACCCTTTGCAATCTTCCCTCCACCACCCTCAACCTTCCCTTCCCTATCCCTGGGCTTCTAGAACAAACCACACAGAGCAGAATCACAGAATGGTTTGGGTTGGAAGGGACCTTAAAGATCATCTCAGTCCAACCCCCACCGTGGTCAGGGACACCTTCCACTGGACCAGGTTGCTCAAAGCCCCATCAAGGTACTGTGGATTGTCTCTCTGCACATGGGCATGACAACATCCTCACACAAACCCCTGCATGGTTGTGACACCCACATTTAAGGAAAGAAGCCCTTCCTGCTCTCCTCACGCCTCCTGGCTGCAAGGCTGCTGACCACCACACACAGATCCCCTCTCTCCACCTTTAAACCTGCTGAACGGCTCAGTTCAGGCCAGGAACCCACTGTTTGACTTCAACATCATTTAATCAAAGAGGTACAACTTTCCTTGGCTCCTCGGGCGCTGATGCACAGCTCTCTTGCATTATGTTCCCTAATGAAGGCCACCTGAAGCCCGAAATGGTGTCTGAACACAACACAGAGCTCCTTTTTCATGATGGGCTAACAAAAAAAATAATACCCTGTGTATTTCTCACTCACAGATAAACTTGGCCACTGCACTGAGGAAATTAAAGCAAATAGAGCCAGTCTGTCAACTAGAACACTCTGCCTGCTGCCTGCTCTGGCTGTTACTTTACATGGGTCTTAAATTAAATGTCAAATAGTGTTTGGCACAAGAGCCTTGTGGCTGCCCTTAGAGAAAATCTGACACCTTTGCTAACTGTTTCCCACTGCTCTCTACTGCTTGGAGAGGGACAGGGGAAGTACAGACTGTCTCATTGTTCCCTGTTTTTTAACTTGAGTTTGTTTCCCACAAAGAATACATCAAAATAAAGAAATGTCTTGTGTTTAATCAAAGTGACTGCAAGGAGTGCAGTGTTAAGTAGCATCAGCACAGTTTGGGGCACTTTGTTGCTTTTGGCTTCCTGGCACTTCCGCTCTACTTTCTCATCTCTATCTGTTCCAGTTTCAGTCCTTTTTACTCTAAGTTTAACCATCTTTTAGAAAAAAAAAAGCCCAATAGCTCTACTACATACAGTCATCCTGTCACCTTGCAGTGCCAATACACCTGTGCCAAGCTGGTGAGACCCCCCCCACACAACTCTGCCATGACCTGGATGTTCCTTTCCCCTGCATTCCCAGAAGATACGCCATGATAAACCAGGCACAACATACTGAAGACCTCCCAGGGACTGGCATTCCCCGCTAATGCAAGGTTAGGAACAGGGCTGTCACTCACATTCCAGAGAACTGGGCTTCCAGACAGTTATTATAACTAAACAGCAATGACAATTGAGCTACAGTAACTCTCCATAAGCACTCACAGAGCCAAAGGGAAATGGGCATGGAATTGCACCCAGATGAGACCACCCAGGCTGCCTGTACCATGCCAGTGTTCATGCAGGGGCGATTCTGTCCCCTCTTGCTATTCTCCAGGCTGAGACGCCAATCCAAGCAAGCCCATCAATCAGCAAGGATGCAGTATTCCCTCTCTCCCATCAGGAATCATTGAGAAAGCGTTTAGCAGGACTACAGTTCATGGAAACAGAGCACCTGCTCTGAAAGAGCTAAAGCAAAGCCAAGTTATCATTATGTATCTGGAACCTGAACACACCAGAGCTGATCTCGCTGCCTCATGTGCTTCCCTTACACCAGAAATGTGTGTAGAAGTTCCATACTGTCTGTCTCTGGATGGTAAAGAACTAACTGCCAATGGCCACAGGTTATATAAGTATATATACAGATTTTAAACTGAGCTGAAGACCAAGTACACTGTTCCTCATACACACCTTGAACCTGGTTCGGGTTCACACATTTCATCTCCACCCTGTTGCTTTAATCCCTGCAGAAAGTTCCTGGCAGCACCAGTGGGGGCTTCAGCTCTTCCACTGTGCTCTGGGAAGTTCACACTGAGCTTAGAGTGCTGCTGCAAGGGCTGTGAGAAGATGAGCCTTTCCCATGGACTTGTTACTATTCCATGTCTGCACCCAGCTGGAGCCCAGGAGCTGCAGAGAGGAAAAACAGGAACCAATATATTTATTGTTTTAACCCTTCACCTCCCAGAAAAAGAAAAAAAATAGAAGCTGCCTGTGGTTTGAGGTGAAATCTGGGCAAAGGCTAAAGAGTTGTGAAGGGGGGCAGTGAGTGGAGAACATGAGGGAACAAAAAATTGGTATTTTCTACAGTATTCCTATAAAACTGTACTATTTTGAGTCCTACATTAATCACACTGGTGGCAGAACTCATAGAGTGATGGTGGTACTAGGTCTATCCTGAATTTGTCCCCGTTGCTGTGGAAGTAGGAAAGAGGGATGTCTGAGATCTTGAATTAAGCTGAAATACAGCTGTGTAGTCAGCAGTATCTTTCATCTAAACATATTGCTGATATGCACAGTGTTAAGTATTACACTCAAAACTGCAAACCTGATGCAGAAAAATTAAGTGACAAATCCAAATGTTCCCCAGTGAGCTCTTGGAGCTGATGAGGGAGCACACACTGGTAGTCACCTACCTGTGGCCACTTGCCAGCAGTTGCCTGCCTGAGGACTCAAAACCATTTCTTCTTCTCAGCAGTCTTTTGCTGAGCAGTGGACAGATAGCACAAGCATCTTCAAGTAGTATGGTGCTGGCTGGCTGGAAACACAGTAGAAAATAAACATTTTCTTCTTCCTTTTTTTATTTGCTCCCCCAAGCAGCATGTAGCCCTCTGTGATGTCCTCCTCTGCTGATGGATCAAGCAGAGCAGGAAAGGCCCTCAGTACTTCCTATGCAAAAGGGAAGCCTAGTGGGATAAAAGAGATGCTCAGTCTTTTTCTCATCCTTACCTCTCCCACTGTATTTTCAAACACATAACTGCTTGTTCTGACTGAACTGCTGAACTGCTGCAAGGCTCTAATTAATTTCCTTCATGCCCCTGAGGCCTCCCAGGGCTTAAAAGAAAAAGGCCTTCAAAAATGATCAAAAATAGTGAGTGTCAGGGAACTTCCATCATATGCAGTTCACTTATTTGTAAATTGCTGTGCAATTAAAATGCTGCCTGAGCGCAGCAGGAGCTCAGGGAAGTGTGATCTGAGCTGTGCCCATTATATTCAGGGTCAGCCTGGACTCAGGCTCTTGGGGTGCTCAGTTGATGTGTCCAGTTGCCCCCCAGCTGACTGAGCTGCTGGAACTGGGTAGTGTCCATCCAAACTTCTCTTTGGGAGAGAACAGGCTCATCAAGAAGGGGGTTAGAGGAGGAGAGCTATGGATGTGCAACATAGGGTGCTCTGTGTAACCTGCTCTTCCCCATTTTACTGATTGCAGTTGCCTCTCAGTGTAAAAAATCCTCTTAACTCCAGATACTTTGCTCAACCAGTGACAGACACTGACACACTTGTTTTTCCCTTCGTAAAATCAGCTTCCATCAGAAATGCAACACAGAAGCAGGAAAGACCCCTTCAGCAGCATCCCCTGCAAGCCCCACTGCTCCAAAAACAGGGATCCACTGAAAACAGCAATTTTCTAACCACATTTCCACAATAGCAGTAAGAGGTGCTGCACAGACAGAGGGTCACCACTGGAACGCAAGTGTGGGTAGAGGAAAGTTTGAAAAGGGAAAAAAAATGGCTCTCCTGCCACCAACACTGTATCTGACAGAAGAGAAAAACAGGAAGAAGGATGCCAGCTGTTTTGATAGCTGTTCTCAGTTTAATGTTTCTTCCAAGGTAAATACACTCTCATAAAGGAACAAGATCATAATAGGCTACGTGAAAATCTGCCTCTCAAAGCACTAGAAAACCCAAAGTACTGCATCATGCAGCCAGGAAAGAAAGGCAAAGATAGAAAATGCTGCTTGAGGGCTACAATATATTAAGACCTGACAGGAGAAGAGACATCCCACACAGCCAGGGAAGAGTCACTGGAAGAAGAGCCAACAACAATTACTGAGGTGATGTCTCAGTCTGTAAGACAGGACTAGAGAAAAGCTTGGAGAGTGAGCTGACTCGTATTTTGCAAGAAAGAACTCACCCCTGATCGTGTTTCAGTTGCTCCACAGGACAGTTGGCAGCCCACAGCTGGACCAGCCTGGCAAAGGTCCACCAGCATTTATACAGCCTTGTCCACTGGCACTGGCAGCCAAGAGCCCGACCATGGGGACTGAAGGCATTTATTGCTGTGCAGGGTCAGCTCTTTACCACTGCAACAACAGAGATGCTCAGAATCCACATTCTGTCCTAGCACTTATGGGCAGCAAAGGGTTTAACTGGAAAATGCTAATCCCTTTTAATAAGATGACCTTTTTGGTCTGTACTTTGCTAGTTTTAATGAGCCCGCCTGCAAGGGTTGATTGATTTACTTGCCTAGTGCTCTTAGATTCAAATTTATTATAATTAAGTTGTTAGTTAAAGAAGTTTGCCTTGCTCGCCATGCCTGGGACCTCAGGTCATTATTATTAGACTCTCACATGCATCACCCCCATCATTCTGCATCTAGAAATTAATGAGAGATTGGCAATGCCGCTCCCCACCCCCCCCACACCATCCCTGCAATGGTTACTTTGGCAGGAGAGGGGCATGAGCAAATGGAAAGGCAGGATGGAATACGGGTTTCTATGCAAAAGCAAAGTGCCTGACTCACAAAACCACTTGGACTGGAGCAAGCACGGAGAGGGGCAGCCTTCCAGATCCAGGCACTGCCCGCTTTCACAGCGCTCAGGGGCAAGGAGCTGAGCGGACGGTGACGATGCAGAGAGTCTGGGCAGATTTCTGTGTGCTGGAGGAGGGAGGACTGGAGAGTCATGCTTTTATTTACTTAATCAGTAAAACAGCTGTTTCCCCCTTACCCTTGTCTTGAGAATAATGGGGCATTATGTTCTTAGTGCAATAAAGGGGCCACACTCGCACAATTACATCACATCACCACGCAGCCAGGGATGAAGAATCAGCTCAGGAAGAGCCAGCAACAATTGCTGAGGTGATGTCTGCAAGGCACAGACCTGGGGAAGACATAGGACAGAGATTGCTTGTGTTTTGTGAGCTCCACCAGAGGCCAAGGGGTGGCAAACTCCACCTGCTCGTGCCTTGCTGCACTCCAGGGCTGCAGCCCCAGAGCCTCTATCTGTCAGGGAGCATTTAGTGTGTGTTCCAAGCCCACTTTGAGCCACAGCTGTGGTACTCACAAAGCCACAGAACCTCTTCATTTCCCTACTGGCACCATGTTTCTTCCCCAGAGCACGCAGGTACACTGGCTTATCGCTGCTGTGCTCCACCTGGAGCTCCTTTGCTGTCGAGGGTATTTGACATCCAGATTATAAATTCCTTTGGGCATACACTGTATTTTTGCTGGTCTGTTTGAGGTATCCCTACCCTAGTGCAATCTTAATGGGTGATTAGATTTTTTAGCCATTAGAGCAAGCAAATAATAAGATTTTATTGTTAATAAATAATAATAAATAATTTTCTAGAGACATTTGCCCATCTTCCAACCTGGCCAGACACAAGCCAGCTCCAAAAGAGAAGTTGTGTAACCGGATTATGCAGTGCCCTCTGCAAGCTAATAAATTCTGCTCAAGTTAACTGTGGCCACGTGGCATTTGGCCAGATCAGCTCACAGCAGGTCAGTTTAGAGCTTGGGTTGAGCGAGCACTTGCTGGGAGGAACAGGCCGGGTAAGCCCTCTGAGCAACACTTTCAAGGCAGATTAGGCCAAGGGTTTGTACAGTTCACCCTATGAAAGTCTGTTGAGGAATGAGGACAGAATATAGATGAAGTGTCTGGCAGTTCCAACAGGAGTCATGTATCTCACTATCACCAGAACATCTGGTTGTATGTAGAGAAGCGGCTACATCATCATATTTTGGCAGAGAATCACCGGCAACAAGGTCGTCATGGCCAGTATCATTCAGAGAGTGAGAGGATCCTTGGAAACAGGCAGAATCTGAGGAACAGAGCAGCCAGACCAAATTATAAAGTTCCTGAAGGAATCATATCTGTGAAATTGCCTGCAAAGGTGAGAAACTCAAGAAAAAGCTCAGGCAGAAGTCCCTCAGCATGCTTTTGGTTTGGACATCCTCCTCTGAATGAGGCATTCAAGATCTCAATGCCCCTTCTCTTCTACAATCTTGTCATGGGGCTACACAACCATTTTTCTGACCCTAACTAAGGCAATATTTTAATGAGATGCTCTGGGCCGTGATTAAGTCTGCAGACATGTTTATGCACCCTTTGAGAAGAGACAGAAATGATGGGAATGAGTCATGACAGGTGATGGAATGATTCAGCCATCCATCCACCCGCTTTCCATGAACTGTATCACTTCTGACTGCAATAAATTGCCCATATAAAAATAATGGGCTGTTAAATTCCAGGGCATCTCTCAAAGTCAGGGAGTCATATTTCTAGAATGATATTTTCAATAAGCAGGTTAAAAATATTCAAAAATTGGGAAAAAATGCTCTCTGGCACATTTAAGCCCAATTCAAGGACTAGTGCTGCTATTTAATTAATTAGGTTTTTGCTTTATGGACTCCCAAGTTAGTCCAGCTCAGAGCAGGCAAAAAAATACAGAGACCCACAGAAATGTGTTGTCAATGAGGTGAAGTTCATAATCATGCTTAACCATCACATACATTAATGGCTGGAAAAGCTATAATTATTAATTCGTTTCTGTGCTTTATGTATTTACATGTTAATGCACTATGACAAGTGCAAGAATTGGTGTGAAAATGAAAACATTTCTGCAAAGAGGTAGTCAGCTACAACCAGGCTGACAATGTAACAAAGCCAAGAAAGCCATCAGGAACAAGGAAGAAATGTTTTACAGTCAATTATGTGATGAATATTCTGGATTTCAGTAGTTTTTATGGATGTCTTTTTCTGATTCAAGATGAGATTTTGTGAGCATGCTATAAAAAAACCAAAGTCAGAAGTAATTAAATTTACCCTGACTGGTGATTAAGGACTGTGAATGACAATCTAGGGAAGGTACTGGCCCAATATCTTCTGGAGTTAGGGAGCACTCATGCATTTTCAAGGGAGAAAGAAAATCCCCTTGGTGTTTATAAATGGGAAAATAAAATCCAGAAAGCAATGCCCTGAAAACTGTGACAGGTGGTGGTTCAAAATCCTCTTACACCATACTTGAGATATATTTTTTAAGCCCTTTGTAGTGATGCCCCAGACAAATTTTATGTGGTTGCCCACTTACTAACTCAGGTCAGCTCCTCATTATCCAACTAGGAAAAGTCATCAAATAGTGCTGCTGTATTTCTTTTAACAGCATGTCCTATCCAAGAAAAAACAGCAAAGAAGGTCACAGTGCAACTGGCTTCGGTATGCTTTACTCACCAAGTGCAGGTTCACTGAGGATATGCCTGACCAACACCTCTCAAAGCCCCTTAAATTCTTGCAGCTTATCTCAGGGCAGGGTTTAGTCCTCACAGTTATTCCTTGGGTGAAAACTTTCCACTTCAGTGGTGGCTTTCACTTGAAGCCAATACTTCTACCTAACTGCTGTTCTCACCATCCACCCCTGTCATTTTTAGGTTCAGGTCCAATTCAGCAGCAGAGATTTTCTGCTGGTCCCACCACTGGCACAAAGGCCAACCTTACCTGCAGCAATGCTTATTTCCATTCTGGAACACAGGTCCTGCTGCAAGCCTGAACTATCCTCCGTTATAAGATATTTTCAAAGCACACTCAAAATCCCTTTAATCTTACCTTGCTCAGAAATAAAGTCCATGTTGTCTTTCCCTGACTATCTGAAAAGCATTCTCGCCAAGAGAGTTCACGCTCGTCTCCCACAACACGTGTAACTGAATTATGCTTTCAGAAAGTTGCTGTATTGATCTCTCCACTGATAAAAGAAGGCATTGCTAAAAGACATTTTTTACTGCTGACATGACTGCACAATAAGCAGGATAGGATAAAAAACATGTTCTTCCTTGCTAGCAGACAAAGAGAATCCCTTGACTACTCCCACAACGGAGAAAAGCAGATACTAAGGTAAAACCAATGCATTAATCATGTTTGATTAAGTAAACAGTGAC
Organism: Pseudopipra pipra; assembly: GCF_036250125.1. Taxonomy (NCBI): domain Eukaryota; kingdom Metazoa; phylum Chordata; class Aves; order Passeriformes; family Pipridae; genus Pseudopipra; species Pseudopipra pipra. The sequence goes on along the minus strand of NC_087560.1, from coordinate 15,473,119 downwards.
TTTGCTACTGTGGTGGCAACATGTCATTTGTAATATAGACTCTCTGGTCTGGTTAAATGAAAACTAAATTGGGCTAAACAACCAACTCTGCTGTCTGCTTTCAGGTAGATCCAAAGGGGGAAATTCTGTTAAAGAGTTGTTTGTCTTTCCACCCTAGCTGAAGTCAGTTTATACATTTGCATTTACACATAGCTAGGTATGTACACTAAGGATGGGCTATGTTGATGAAAATGTAGGGTTGAGCTGACCAACCAAATAAGCATAGGGAGAGGACAGAAGGATTGGATCCCATCCCAGGAATATCTGTGAGGATCTCCCTTGTGCAAAATAGAGATTGTGCCAGTTTTGTGGTCAGCTGCCTTAACCACACTCTGTCTTTAATCAGTGCATTTATTTGAAATTGCCCCAACACCTTGAACTGCCCAATTATACCTCCAACTTTGACAGGTCAGAGCAACTCCATATCTAAAGCTAATCCAAATCAAACCCAGAACCAAGGAGTGTCTTAGCCCACAGACATGCTCATCCTTTCCTCCATGACCCCATACCCACGGCACCAGGACGGCCAGCAGGGGAGCAGATCCCAGTTCACACTCAAAGCTGTGGCGCAGAGACACAAGACATTCCACCCACCCATCCAGCTTCCAATCCCAGTGTCCAGGCTTTGAGTCAGGGCTGCCACAGGCACTTTCCCACTGTCTTCTAGTGCTGGAGCAATGCCAAGGACTCCAGTCCACTGAGGTCTCCCAATCCTCAGTGGTGGAGCTGGGAAAAGAAGCCAAGTTGGAGAGATGTTGACCAACACAGGACCTTTTCTTCCAAAATCAGCTGCCACTCGTTCAAAGAGTCACACATGCCCAGCTTCTCTTTCACTTTACTCCAACATTTTCTTCCTATTCTCCTCCAGACCTAAAAATTTATAGCTTTTAATTCAAAGCCTAAAGAATTCCAAATAAAGATGCTTACTTCCCTGTAAAAAACTGGGAACTCTGGAAGACAGGCTTCTTTTATAGCAGGAGATGAAGCTATTAATATTCTGACAAATTCACTTTCCTTTGAAAGCATCTACCCTTTTTCTCTATTTTGACACTTGAGCATCATCTTCAGCAGAAAAGGTAAAATGCTCCTATTCTAAATAGGAATTAAATTGTGACTACTGTGCTCTGGTGTAGGTGATTATAGATATAGCAGAGAAAGATGAATCAAGAATCCACACTCTAATAGATGAACAGATGAAAAGCCTTCCTCCAGAACATGAAGGAAGATCACACAACCAGTATGTGATCACATGTTGGTCTAGGTTATTTCTTCTGTAATGAGGAGAATCCACACTGCCCAACCTGCACAATAGTTTAGCTAAAGAAATTGCTTTGGGCTTCAAAACTGTCTGAGCAGAAAAACAATCATCATTTAAATAAATAAATAACCCTCTTGGGGCAAAAGCCATCCTAGTTTTGGCATCATTGATAGAGAATTTCAGCTCCTTTAATTTTCCACTCTAAATTGCAGGTTTCTGGCAATTTTTTTCTAATTTCCATGTGCATTCTGTTAAAGATGCTTTGACATAAACTGCAAGACTTTTATCAAGCATTTCTTCAGCTCCCCCTCCTATTCCTACCCTGCTGGCATCACCCTGGGAAAGGAGCTCTGATATCAGGCTGAGAGAAAGTCAATAGCTGACAGCAAGGAAATAATCTGAGCCATTGATCGTCTCTTCAGGCTTCAGATTCAATACAAACCAAAGGGAAGACACACACACACCTATAAACACACACACAAAAGGGAGTGAATATATTAACTCCCAGTGTGCTACAAAGACTGGGAATGGCTAATGTGATTAATGAGCACAAGAAACACTGAAAAAGACACATCTAAAGAATGAAGAACATGTATATTAAGAAATAAAAAATATATTTCAAACGGCAGAGTCAGAGAACAAAATATTCTTCTATAAAGATCAGATTTTTATTTGAATGTCTAAATCCCCATGGCAATGTACAGGATATAAAAATGAAGTGTCTAAACACTCTCAGAGCTGGCCTATTTCATGTCTGCCTATGGGCAAAAGTGATAAAAAGTCTGATATTCATCTCCTAAACTGAGCTGAGGTCTCTTACCAAGTTCCTCACCAAAAACATTAAAAAAAAAAAAAAAGAAAAAAGAAGAAAAAAAAAAGAAAAAAAAAAAAGAGTTCAGCTCTGTGAAAGGATGTTGATTACACATTTAAGCTTGCCAAGGATGCCTTGATCCTTGGCAACAGATTTTTCCTGGAAAACAACTACATCACTCAAGACGATGTGACTGATTTTTAAAGATATTCTTCATTCTATCATCCAATTCATCTTTTACAGCTCTGTTTTTCAGATTTGTATCTTATCCACTATTGAGGCCTTTATTTTACATAAATCTCATTTTTCTCAGATATTCATATAGCATTTCAGTGTTCCATCAGAAGCTGAACTACAGCACTGAGACTATTGACTATGTGAAGTATTCTTCATAATTAATTCACAGAGCATGAAAATGAAGAGTCTCAAAGAATATATTATGGTCAGGCAATACCCACCAACAGTGAAAAGTAGAGTTTGCTTTGACAAGAATAAGCCAGTATTGATGAGGTAACACTCTACTTAGATACACTCATATTTACTGAGCAATAATAAAATTTATAATTATCGGAATGATAAAAAGCATATTGAAATCACATGCATAATCCGAATACATATTGCCCAATTATCAGACACTAATTTAAAAAAAAACAACTGATATGCAAAGGAAAACTTCTATCCATTCTTTATAAGTAGTTTTTTTATATATGAAATGTCACTCCAAATATTTTAACAGCATATCAGCTGTTAAACTGATGTGCTGTTTAACAGCAAAAGACAGGATATCTTTAATATTAGCTATATTTTTTATTACTTATGGTTAATATAACAAAATAGCCATGTTTTAAGTGGCATCGAGAACTGGTAATGATTTTTCTTCTCAACGATTAACTCTAATAGCTTAATTTATAAAATGCCTCATGAAGATACTCCTGAAGTTGAATCTCCTATTAATTTGGACCATGACTGCAAAGCATACATTAAAGTAATCAGTGCAGGACATATCTGGAAAAGCCCATGGATTTAGCTAAGCAGTTCAGATATATGTAAAGTCTTCATAAAGAAAAGTCTTTGCAGTGAGACTCTCTAATTCTTTCTTCCTCGGACCAGGATAAAAACAAAGAATAAGCATGCCTTGGTTTGGCACCAGTATTTACATCAGTGGTCTGACTCAAGTCAAGAGACAATTGTGTTTCAGGTAAGTATTTTGCCCTGGAAGGGGAGGCTGCTGGCAGCGTGTAAGGAATTGTACAGACCAAGCAATACAAAATCCTTTAGGGCTCTTTCCAAGTGACAGGGATGCAGACAGGTAAATTGAAATGGCTAAGGGAGGCTCCCACATGTACTCAGCACCAAGGCAAAGGCCTTTCAGGTCCCTTCCTAGTGAGGAAGCCTTCAGTGGTCAGGATCAAGTCCTGCACTGAGCTACATGGTCAGACATAGATAATAGAATCCTACATAGAATCTTTTCCCTCCTCAGCCCCAGATTCCTCCCTCCAGGACAGTCTCCAGTGCCTGGACATTGCCAGATAAATCTGGATACAGACCTAGCCCTTTTTTTTGGAACAGAGATTCAATTAAATCCCACTTTCCAAAATGATCTGTGCATGCATCTGTGTGTAACTGCCTCACCTGTGCTACAAATAACACCTGAAATTGGAAAAGATCGTGAGTGATATTCTTGGCAGCGTTAATCACGCTGCTTTATTGACATCAACTTGTATTATACTGATCTACACCATCTGGTCCCAAATCTAATTTGCTTTTCACTGTCTACTTGCCAGAGGTTTACTTTCAATATTTTCCTGAGCTGGTGGAATGAGAAAAGACTGGTCTGCTTCAATTTTAATTTGTAGTCCAGCCGCCTCCTGTCAGCCTCACTTCTGCCATTCCTGCCTAGCATAAAGTTGCTGTATTTCTTATGCAAACAAGCCTCATTTCTCCCAATTAAAAGGAAAGTAATGCTAAAGAGAAGTAACGGGTCAGATCTTCACATTGTGTTTAAGAGAGAAGGATAACATGCCAAAGGTCTAGCAAGAGACACAGTTTCCAACCCCCCAATCTTGGTAGCTGTGGGTTGTGTTTAACTTTGACTGCCTTCTGTGTGTGAGACAGATGTTATCTGATCCAACCCTTGACACCACTAACGTTATCTGTGGGTTGAGCCTTCTAGAACAGGTTGGTTATCCAACATCAGGGATCCATTACTGAATCACTGTCCCATTAATCCACCTCTGAAATGGTCTCTAGCATGTCAATGCACAGTTCCCTGCCTATTCATTTTCCAGTTATTTCAAATCTATGAGTGCAGTGTTGGTTAACGGACACTAAAATTAATGCCTGCCAGTTTATCAACCCAGAAGAAATTCTACCCATTTTCTGCTGAACAGTTTTGAAAATGGTTCCTGTGAAATACTACTATCCCTTGCATGTGAAGTACTAGGATTAGGTCCTTCTATGCATATCTGAAGAGATTACAAAATAGCTAAAATACATCAATTCAATATTTTTTTTTAATTTCTTTAGCTAAAAACAGCACACCTTCTATTAGCACTTACAGAATCTGTAAAATCTAAAAGTAAGTAAACCTGATTTTCAAGACTAACTCAACTTCCTTCTTACGAGTCTCCATTTCTTTTGGCTACAGTTATTGAGATGACAAGTTTATGATCCTCAGTGTATCCCAACTCTCCTTTTGTAGGATATTATTAGCCCCTTTGTTAGCAGAATCTTTCCTGTTAAAATGAGCTCATAAGAGTTTAAGCAAACTGGATCATCTTTATTAAAATGGGTTAAAATCACAGGAACAGCCCCATGAGGGGCTCTATGGAATGTAGCTGGGGATAGACACCTCTTCAACTCACAGACTCCAGCAGGGAAAAAAAAAATAGAAAGAGGGTAGTTTTGTGGGGGTCTTGGGGCATGATTCATCTCCCAGCTACATGACTCATCTCCCAGTTCTACCCTTCTGCAAAAGAGTCAACCTCATAGCCCCAGACATGCTGTACTGGAGTGCTTGAAATGGGAGAGAAAGGTGGGTAGATGGGCTAGACAAGGTCTGAATGAAATATCAGATTAAAAACAGCCTGTGAAGACACACAGGTCAGCCTATCCTCTATTTCCAGCAGGCACTTGGGACCATAGGGAGTAGTGGTGGGTAGGAAAGAGCATGCCCATACTACCCTTAGAACATATCTGTCTTCAGGACTGGGAAGAGATGTTAAACCTGGCCCAGCAACAACACTAAGTCTCCCACTCGCTGTTGAAGTGATGCTGTGCAGGCAAGACAAACCATAAACAACCTCCTTTAAATCCAAATAAAGCAGGAGATGAAATCAGGGGCTGTGAAATCCTGCCTGAAGAACCACCTGTCTCTCCAAAAGAGCATTTACAGACCACCTAGCTCAGGCACTTAGGCATGACAGCACAAATGGGCTCCTCAGTCCTCCCCACCTTCTCAGCTGGCAATATCACTTCTAACTTAACTCCAGTTCTGTGGAATGTGAAAGACTGAACAATCAGATCCTACAGCAACAGAACCTGATAAGTGGGATCACTGACTTTAGTTTGCCTTTAACTCAATTATTCATGCCCCAGCTAAAATAACTCTTAATCTTTGGGCCATCTACTAACTAAGCATTACCCAATAAACTCTGACCCTATTACCCTGCACTCCAGGGAAATTTATTTCTGACAACAATTTAGAACTATCCATGAATTGCCTTTAGCCTCTAAGTTTACAGACCAAACTGAAGCCTTTCCAAGACTACAAGGTATATGCTGCTGTGATTTGGGGTGAAGACAGAGAAAAGCAGGTCAAAAATCCCATTTCAGAAAAGGAAAGGAAGCACTTCCAGGGAAATCAAAACCCAACACTGAATAGCAATTACGTAAAACTGGTCTATCAGTTTTTTCTTGGCCCAGCTGAATCAAGTACGCCCTGAACAACTATATAGCAACTATTGAGTAAAGCAAACCTAACATTAAAATTCAGTTCTCCTGAATAATTTGCAGCCTGATTAATTATCACCTTCATTCAGCAAGGTACTTAAACAGCTGAGCAATCCCATTAACCTCCCTAGGACTACACAGAAGATTGATGTAGGGTGAATGCGTGCTGCCAGACCTTGTGAGGGTTTTGCAACTAAGAAAAAGTCTGTAGGTTATCCATCCATCTCCCTGGGCTCTCAGTCTTGGGAATATATGGGCACCCACGTATCCAAGTAGAATGGATGTCCCTCTGTCTCCAAGTGAGGAACAAAGGAAGGAAAAATGGATAAAGGAAATACGTGTGGCTGAAAAGATCTCAGCTATTCAAGAGGTTTGTCCAGCAGCAAGGAAGATCTATGGGCTTCACGTCCCTCTCCTAGAGGCAAGATTTCATTTTTAGATTAAAAACTTCAACACCCACTTGGTGTATGTGAACAGCAAATTTCTCCCGTGGCTAAAATTGATAGGATGCCATATGCTGTAAAAGGTTAACACCAGCACTATTGTAATCCTTGGCCACAACTTTCATTTCCTTAATTTGCTGACACGGGGTAATGTATGGCTGTGCTGTGTGAGAGAATACTAAACAATCTGAGTTACAAATTTTCTCTGAGTGTCTAAGTTGACCTTTGAAGCTTTCAATAGAAATATAATTTAAAGAGGGGGGAAAAATTGTTAACATGGAAATGGAATTACAGGAACAGGACCAAATTCATTCCTTTGACTTGGTATCTGCTCATGTTTGATGTCAGCTACATAATTATACATCACAGCTTGGGTGAAAAAAAGCATTTTGTTCCATGCTAAAAGTAGGCCACATATAAATGGTTTATTAACTGGAAAGGAATCGACATGCTCAAGTGTTTGGGGACAGGCACATTCACAGCACTTCATTAACAATCTGAGCATCCTCCATCTCACACAGCCCTGATTTCTCATTTTGAGCTGTTTTACATTACTCTGTGGGAGCACAAAGGGAACTCTGAAGGCTATTTTTATTTATATTCACCCTAGGATGCCATGCATTGCTGGAGAGGTGAAACGTGGCTTTTGTGTACACAACAACCTGGCCTGTGGTATTTTAACAGAGAAAATCTTGCAGAGGAGCTGCCAGGATGCTTAGGGACATGGTTTAATGGTGGACTTGGCAGTGCTGGGTTAACAGTTGGGCTAATGATTTTAAAGGTCTTTTTCAACCTAAACAATTCTATGATTCCATGATTAATATTCTCCAGAGATCCTATAGCAGACAGTAGCTGACATGGGCACTGTTCCTCCAAATCCCTGTCAATTAGCAGTGCTGCTTCAAGCATAAGGGGTGCATGTGTGAAATAAGGTCAAAAAATCAGGAAAAACAAATAAGCCAGTCTTGTGGCCCTTGTCATAAATGTGACAAAAAAAAGAGACCCATTTTGGAATAGGGAGAAGGAAGAAGAAACTTAATTCTTGAGGTGGAAGGGAAGCTGACACTATAACAGTTTCCTTGCAGGGAAAAGAGGTTTCTCCTCATTCAGGGAAAACTTGAGTCAGAATGTTGCTGGATGAACCATGTAATAGAGAAAATCATTCACTGGCCTTGAGAGGGAACAAACAGTCAATGTCCCAGTCTCTTCCTTGGAGCTCTTTGGTAAAGGCTGAATATCATCTGCTTGATTTTCATGACAAATTTTGCTGCTGTTCTCCAGCAGAGGACTAGAAAGGGCAAGGAACACATATTGGACATCACTCAAGCAAGGGTGGAAGCAACAGTGGATTCACTGATCCAAAACAGCAGTTAATAGCTGTATTCAGTCATTCAAGCCCAGAAAGGACCTGCCTTTATAGCAAAAACTCTCTCTATATTAGGAAAGCCTACTCTCAGCAGCTCAAATCCTGTTGTTGGTCAAAAAAATTCCCTCTTGTATCACTGGTTACAAGAGCCAGCACCACTATTCTAATGTTCTGAAATATTTTCTCTCAAATCCAACCTGTTGCAGAAGTAATAGAGAAAACACAACTCTAGGCAAGTTGCTCACAAACATCCTTAATATTTGATTTATGCAAGTCCACATTTTGTCAGTTTTCCCCATAACACCACAAGATGCACATGGCAGCACTCAGTTACAGCAGGTCAAGGTACACCACCACAAACCTGATGCACAGACAATTCCCTCAGATCACTCCAACCGTGCACTGACATATGGCAAGAGAGATTTAAAAGCACTGCCATAATATTAAGTGCATCACAGCTTGCTGTAGCAAGGCAGATTTCTATGGTCCAATGGTAGTTAATTTTCTAAAGGTCAAATTTTACGTGTTTGTTTTGCCTGGTGCCCTGCCCAATACAAAGACACAGCTTTATTAATAGCTGACAAATTAAAAGCTCAGCTCATTCTAAGAAACTGTACAGAGTTTTGCTCTATTTCATCCAGAGTGACATTTCATCCCAGAAAAGGCCAGGGCAGTGTTCCCAGCACAGAACATCTGGTTGGCCAACACAATGGAGCACAGCACCTGTGAACACGCTCAGTGTTTGCTTTCTAACTATTTGTTCCCCCATCCACCTAAAAATATGTTTTTAGGCTGTCAAAATTCATTCCTTTCCAGGGGAGTCTGGTGTGATAATGCAGCCTGTTTGTCTTGGAAAGTCCTCATTTCTGGGCCACGCATGGCTAAGCCAAATTTTCTGGAAGGTGAAAGGGCGAAAAGGTTTTCTTCCCTCTTTTCCCTCTCCGCATTTTTTTTCCTAGTTTTTGCAGCTTTTTAGACATTCTGCTGAAAGTCTAGTGGGATCAGACTGAGCCAAACAGCACAGTTAGGAAAGAACAGAGATGGATTGCAGCAAGGTCTGTGGCTTAAAATCTATCATCCAGGGGCTAAGGAAGTACAAACAAACTAATAAAAGCAGAAAATTATGAAATCTTGGCCTATTAAGGCCAAGTAAAATTTCTTAACTTAGGGCTCTCCAAATGTCTGAAACTGCCACCAAGTTGACTCTGGGGAACAATCCCTCCTCCTGCCAGACCTTTCATTTGGAAGGGAGAAACTCCAGGATCCCAGCCAGACTAAGGTGTTAGTGGGGGAAAGAGGTTTCAGGAGGAACAAGGTTGGGGAAATGCAAAAGTCTTATAAAAAATCCTGCCAAAAGGGAGGTGCAGGATTACAGCTGAAAGTTTCAGATATATTGGGTAGGCTTCAGTTTGTCATCCAAATTCTCCACCAGTGCATATAGGCTGCAAAAATACAACAGGACTGACCACTGAAAAATCTACCCAATGGCCTGGAAGAAGTTTCCAGAGGCCCAGACCTGGCTGAAGATGTGACCAGCACTGTGATGTATCGCAGCCTGGAAAGCACAGGACAGGAAGGTGGAGACAAAGGGAGAGTGAAGGGGATGAATGAGCCCATTGCTGCTACTGCTCCACTGCTGGCAGCTCACAGCCACATCAGTCAAAGGCCAGTTCCAATCAACTCTTGTTACTTTTATTTTCTGAGCTGTAAGAAGTATTTACTTTTAATGAAGAAATAAACATCATCTCTTTTATATATATATATATATATATATATATATATATATGACATTGATTTCTTCTGAGAAAGGACAACAGCACAATTAGGATACCACTGTCTGACAGCATCTTTCCAGTGTGTCAAACTGACATGACATCTAAAAGGCCATTTCTCTTCCTACCCTCCTTCTTTAACCTACAGGAATTCCTGACACTTTCTACCACTGAACACCTGACTCAGTGGTGGCACCATAATATTGTTCTAGAGGATATTTACCAGAATAAAAGGTTATTCTTTCTGGGTATTCCTTCTGGCACAGCCACTCACTGTATGGCCTTCAGCAAAACAGTTTACCCCTTCATATCATAAGTGAACCCAGCTGGAAAACTGAGTGAGAAATATAATTACCACTGAAAAAACAGATGCTACATTTTAGTTGAAAATCTTAATAAGCAGCTACCCATGTATGTTAAATAGGACAGCAATTTTAAGGTACACCAAGAAGGGAAAGCTTGGCATAGCCTTCACTCAAGAATAATCCAGCTGATGAGACAGAGCTATTCATGAATGGTTCAAGTTCAACAAGCTTTCTCCTTTCCTCTTTCACATTATCTCACCTCACACTCTCCAATACAGAAGCTACAGCCACATATGAATGACGAAATTTCTTCACTTTATAAGTAATATCTGCCAGCACAGAGGGGTGGGTAGAGCTCCCTGCACCCAGGTGTAACTCATCAAAGCATCCATCCCATGTTTTCAATCCATGGCATGGCATTGTTCTCCGCTTTGTGTTGGGAGCTCAAGCTCTTCTGTGTAGATGGAAGAAGCAGAATTCCAAACAAATGCTTACTGGGGTTGCCAAAATGTCATTTGAAATTAGATTCATACTGCAATTTGCAAAGACTCCCCATCTCAGTAGCCTGTCTTAAGCATTCTTCTAAATAATTGTGGTTATTTACAAGTTATTAAAACAAGGCACAGTCAGAGCAAAGTGCCAGATGAGTTGTGACATCTATTTTTAATTAAAAATAGCAGTAATTGAAATGTATTTAGCTCCACTAAAATATTCTGGGTTGGAACCTTCAGGAGAGATTCATGATGAGCAATGAAAGAGCTCGTAGTCATTAAATTCCTACCTTCTTCCTAGTGTGCTTCAAACCTGCCCTAATAAACCACATTGTTAAAAACAATGAGAAGGTCCATTCAATGCAGTCCTTGGACACCCCACAGAGACCGACAGCCAGAGTGTCCATTAAAGGGCAAGGACAGGAGAATTGCCCTTTTAGCCTTCTTTGTAACCTCTCTTTGTCTTGCCCCTGCTATCCTCCATTCTTCCCATCCTCTCATCCCCAAGAGGCTGGAGGAACTGACTTTTCAATTTCCAGCTTCTTTCCTGAGCGTATCTGCTGTTTGTCAAGCACAGGCATTAAAGTGCAGCACTCTTTTGTCTTACTCTAGTGAGCGTGTTTTGGAGGTCTCATATAAAAGGTAAGTACATGTGCGCTTAATACAGTCATTTTTCATAGCTAGAAAGACATCATAAGTGATTAACATAAATCAGATATCATTAATTATATAGACAGGCTCCCCAAACTACTGCTGAAAGAAAGATGAAGAGGAAAAATAGTTATCCCTATAACAGAAATGAGTTAATGATGTATATTTCCTTCTTGTAACATTTTTCAAATTAGAAGTTTGCACAGAATTGCTTTTGACCTGTAATTGAACCATCTTCAAATTCCCAGGGACAGAAAACCTAGTTAAATTCTCAATGCTTCTTCCTTGTATCATGAGAAAACCAAGCAGCCCTGGTCACCCAAGGAATTTACATGTTACAATGCAGACACAGAAAAAAAAAAATCGACTTGTCCTGATGCACAGCATTTGCAATCCAATCAAACTAGAATAAAAGAAAGCAATTGTCATCAAAATGTCTTATCTGAAATGCAGTCTGGTCATGCAATGAGAGGCATAAATTTAAGAGCATCCACTCCCATTGGTACCACTTTGGTGAACTGACTGTATTTTAACTATTGAGTCAAGCCATGAAGTATAACACACAGGGGAAAATCGCTGGCTAAGCGGATAAAGACAGACTTACATACAGTTCCAAATGCCATAATAAATACTTAGATGACTGACTATAGTATTATAGCATAATAAACCACATATTTTAGGCTAATGTAAATGCTTATCTGTCTCTTCACTGCAATACTATTATCTACAGATCCCTAAGCAGATAGATTCTATAGGTGTTTTTGTGATGTACCTAGATGGGGGAGTTGGGCAAACAGTCAACATAAGCAGTTTTCCAAGTTTTAAAATTCCCCTAACCTGCATTATTTCCACTTGTGATTTTAGTTTTCAGTCTCCCAGCCAGACTAAAACCAGCCAAACATTTAAATGTAAACTCCTCAAGATGCCTCAGCTCTGTTATTTTCCAGTGAGGTGTGGAAATTAATAAACTCCTGTTTCTACTGGAGCCATATGGAGAGAGAAAGCTTTCATATCCCAAGCCTCAGGCAAAGCCACCAGACCAAGCTGGAATTACTAACAAAATCCATGGGCCAGGAAACAAGGTGGGGCAAGAAGATCAGAGCCCTTGGTGCTCACTTTGATTCACCCAGTCTAAGGTCAGAATTTATTTTCCCTGCTGCGTTGGACACAAATGTTAGCAGATACTTTGGCATTGCTGGCAAAACATTTTGAGGTCTCTGCAGCTGCAGGACATACTCATGAAATTATTTGTCTCCCAGAGCAAGTGTAATTACCTTAATAAACGTCAATGCAAGAGAGGTAGAGAGGGAGGAGTTCAGCATCAGCATATACGGTGTTAGGGGAATTCTGTTAAAAAGATTCATTTAGGAGGGTAACAGGGAATGGCAAGTAGCTTACATAGCCATGTCTCTCCATATAAGAAAAATAGGATAAAAATGGAAGATGAAGCAGAAATCCCTGACACCATTGGTGTGCTCAGCATTTCCCAATGGATTCATTTTGCTAAATCCTTCTTCTCATGCCTCCCAAGTGATTAGTGTCCACTTTTTGGGATGCCCTCACGTTGGCCAGCCCAAGCTGGGACAGAGGTGGCCAAAATCCTGATGTGGCAGCTGAGGCAGATTCCTTCAGCCAGGAAAAGAATAACATGCATTGCCCCTGGACGTCTCATCCTTATCTCCTATGCTCCCAGTGTACACCTCAAGCTCTTAGCGTGGACCTGGAAAATCCTGTGATGATATACAAATCCACTGGGGCATAATCCCTCCACTTCCTTCATGGGAAGAAATAGATATGTGTCCTAACTGATCAGAGATCACTATGGATGATCTCTGATAAGAACAGGTCCATAAGAGCAGGTCCATTCAACTCCACACAGTGTGCAAGCCAGCAATGTTTACTGCCCCTCCACTTCTAACTAATGCAGAACATTTATCACTAACTGTAATAATAATGAATAATAATTAATTCCACTGGCTGCAGAAACACTGGAGTAGCACAGATGGTAAAAATATCTTCTTTTCCCCCAGGCTTGTTACACCTGCAAATATAACAAATTTAAAACCAATTAAGATAATATTAGGTCCTAAAAGACATTTTTCTGATTCCATCTGCACAAAGAATGAAGCATTGAGCAGAAAATTCACAGTTCTCCATTTTCCAACAGCACAGGAAAAAGATTAAACAGACCCAGCAGTGAAATACTACCCAGGCCTGTCATTTGACCAGTAGGGAATGCTGATATTTGCAGTGATCCTTTAGGTCTGAGCTTTCTAACCCACTCAGATCACATTCCTCCTGAACTGTCTGCCTTGTTCCCTCCAGCTGAAAGGGCAGTTGTTGATCTATTTATGCAGGGCTGACAATGAAGGCAACCAGATCGCGCTCGGAGAGAAAACAGCAAAGGGCTTTTGGACTCGAAGCCCTAGTATGGCACATTGGATGCTGCTGGAAGGCATCTGCAGGGCTGGCTGTATTTACAGAGCTGCTGAGTGCTCATGGCTGGCTTCCTCCTGAACGGGAGCCAAGCATCATCACGGGTGTCTGCTGCTAACAAGCGAGCAGAGGATCCTAATGGGGCCCTTGTCAGGCTGAATAGTACACACAGTTTATCCTTCCTGCAGCCTCCCAGGGTGGTTACTGGATGCTGAAAGGTCCTACTGATCTCAGGGTGCCCAGAGAAAAGGGGGGAGGAAAGAAGAGTATGAGGATCTCTTTCCCTGACACTTCAGATACATCTTCCTGTGCCTCCATCTACTTGTAAACTCAAGGTGACACCACGCTTCTCAGAAAGGTGCAAGGAACTCACTAGTCCCTGCAGCTTCCACAAGCTCTTTTGCCAGCAGGTGCCAAGCACTACAATTCACCTTCTGCATGACTTGAATCTACTACACAACATTGCCTTATACAATACATTTAATCCAGCATTTTGATACATTAGTATAAAGGAATTAAACCCTAAATAGGACTGTAAAGAAGTGCAGGGCCAACAGGTACCTCCAGTTGCCAACAAAACTAAGCTGCAGCAGGCACCTGGGAAGTCCAGAAGTAACTCCACAGCTGAGAACACGAAATGTAATTTCTACTTAAGTTGATTAGTTGTTCCCTCTGGCCATGGGGGTTACTGGCACAGGACTGATGTCATTGACACCCAACCAACACACCACATTCCCATCCAAAGTCATTTCCAAAGAGAAATTACTGTATAGTGTGCTATAGGGATACAAGAAGGGAAGCAAATAGTGACACTTCAGGACTTCTGAGAATGACAGAACCATTGTTAGACAGTTGTAAAAACACAGGACCGATTTTGAGGTGTTTTCTTCCCCCCTCTTCACACTCGAGTAACTCAGCAGTTCACACAAACTTAATTGCACACTGGATTCGTACACGTGGCTGTTGCAACTGGACAGGGAGGTTGCACAAAAGCCAGCAGCTCCATAGCTGACTTCCAAACTGCACACCCACATTTGCACAAATAAGGCTTCTGGCATGAAACTTTAAAACACTGGATTGATAATATTTCGAGTTCCTCTAAAGAAAGCAGGAAAATTAAGCAAGTTTAGAAAAATAGTGGTGAATGTTGATCGGTTTTGCAGGTGTGAAGAAAACATAACACAGAAGAAACCCCTAAGTGGTGAGTAAACCCCAGGCTGATACAGAGGAAAGCAAAAGAAACTTTCTACAGTGATGAAAACTTTCCTGCAGCTCCAGGAAAAGGCTTCAAATCTCTTAAGAGGAAGTTCTCTCCCCAGATTTCTCAGACTTCTCAGGTAGTTCTGTTAAACACTGTTTTAATACTTCCAAGTCCAACCTCAGCCAAAATTTGACAAAACAGGCAGTATTCAAAGCATTAAGAAACAAAAGGGGAAAAAAAAGACATTGATACACTGACTGAGGTTTTCAGAGATCTCAAGAACTAAACCAGAAGTGAGTAAAAATCCCCAATTCCTGTCTCCTGAAAGAACTACAACTGATCACTAGCAGTAAAGAATTAAACAACTAAAGACCTAGAATATTCTTAAAATGCATATTCCAGCCAGGGTTGATGTGGAGTATTCTGGGGTTACTGTGCTGTGTGTGGGAACAGATGGGGTACAGATTCACTGGCTCTAAGGGCAGCAGAGGCAGACTTTTACCAAGGAATCTGAATGTCATCACCACAGTTTCTGCAGCCACATGTCTGAACTGCTTTCAGGAATACACTTTTGCTTCAGCACCTCTTCAAAACTCGCTTTGGTTTGGAGTCTTTGAATGTTTCACCAAATATATGGGCAATAATACGGGAAATAACTGACTCCAGTTAAAATGGGAGCCCACCTCTGCAAAAAACTCCTTTCCAGATAGGAATGAAGAATGAGAGACACTTGATGTCTCTTTGTTTGAATCCATTTGGCCATCCCAAATGACAAAGAGGGTTGAAGGTGAAAAAAAAAAATAAAATCCACCTTTATTAAAGAAGTTTCAATGTTCAAATTACATCTAAAACCAGTCTCACCCTCACTTCCCATCGTGCATTACTGAAACATCCCCAGCTTTACGAGGCATCGACAATTCAACTCTTTAGTATTATTTACCACTGCAAAGTCAGCAAAGGCTTTAACACCAGACCAAACCACAGAATATAAATAATCAAGATCATCTTAAGAGCTGGGTGGAGTACTTTCCTTTTCATTCCCAGCACCTCTCCCTATCCACCACTCCCGTGAACAGGGAAAAAGGACGGAGTGCAGAATTTAGATTTGTGCAACAAGAACCCGTGACAGGGAACAACCCTGCTACCCTCTCCTTTTGGCCCACTGAGCCTCTCTAACAGAAGCAACAGGAACCAAAGGCTCCTTGTTCTCACAGGGGAAAGGAATTATTATCAATTTTCACTTGCTTTCGCTACTTCTTCCCCATTGCAGCCTTTTTGCAAACTCAACTTTGTGGGTAACTAGAACCAGTCAAGCAATTACATTTCAAAAGTCTCTTGAAATCCACCTCCTTGGTAACCCAATAGCTCCCACTACTGACCTTCTAAAAAGAAAATTGATGTACTCGAGCTTACCTGAGGAAGTACAGAACAAGGAAGGCAATAGGTCATTTCAACCCACCACTTCTCATCCTGCATTTTGCTTCTGGAATTAATTTTATACCACAAAATACCAGCAGTCACTGGAACTTTCTCAATATCACCTTTCTTCACCCAAGTAAAGTGTTCTAGAGAATACATATAGAAATACATACACAGAAATTTACCACTACCAGCCCCAATATATTAACCCATGGCCTATTTTGCCATATTGCTCCAAGTTAAAATTGCTCTAGTTAAAATTCCAATGGTATCTTGCCAAAAGATTTTAACTGGTTGCTATCATGCCACTAAGGCAGAGCCACTTGTCTAAATACTGGTTCTTTTTTTAACCTAAAATACAGTCCTTACCTTTTCTTCATTTTTCTCCCCTCAATTTGGGACTTAATCCCTTTGATCTTCATAAAGGTCTGTGGGCCAACGTCACACCTAACAAGCTGTTTGTGGAACAACATATCAGCTCAAAAATTTGACATGAGAGAACAGGACCTAGAAAGGCAAACCACTCCCCAGTGCTCAAAACTACCCTATATTTGCACTGTGAAAATAAAAAGAATCAAAGTGTTTGATGCAAGACAAACAGCATCTATAATTCACTAGCTAGGTCAAGGACACACTTGTTAAAGAAAATCATCTCAGAAAAATGTTTATCTCATGCCAGATCTTTTCTATAAGAGGACCAAGAGGTAATTAGACTTCTTTTTTCCCCGCAGTCAAAAGGGACATCAGATATTTCTGGTTTAGTATCTAAAAAAAAAGAAAAAATTTAATAAAAATCAGTGTTCTTCCAGTGATGTTGGAGCTGTTTAACTGTGACATGTACCATATTCAGCCAATATGTCAACAAATGCAACACAGCAGCTGTTAAAGTAATTTTATATGTTATTTTTCCTTCAAGAAATCTCAGTCTCACTTTGTTTGCCCATCTGCTTAAAAACCCCCCAACATAATTAACACCTGCCACAAGAGCATCCCAAATGTTGTTCATTTTCCATGTTCCTGAAGGAAGAACTGCCTGGGATTTGAAGGACAAGCTTCATCTTTACACTGCTGCTCCAGAATTAACCCTATCCCCTTCTCTGGCTCAAGCAGCAGATGTGAAATACTATGGAAAGCATTTACAAAAAGTGGTCAATGAAAACCACTGAACATGTTCCACCCTACAAAGACTTCAGCTCCAACAAGGCTGCTCCTGCAACACCTAGAACAGGGTCACTACTTCAATCAGTGCAAAAAACAACTTGGTCTCAGTGCAAATTCCTCTGTATTAGAGAAGACAGAATGATCCCAGAACAGCTCTAGAAGCAGGCTGCAGCTGTGAGAAAGAAGAATTCATCTAGTCTGATCCCCACTGGACTTCCCTCAGCTGAGCTTGTTTATTTGGCCACCACTCAGAGATAAGAAGTCAAGTTTAAATCCATAGTAGTTGTATATAACCATAATGCAACAGAACAGGCTATTTCCCCATGGTTCAGGTCACCAATCAGTTCCTAGCACACCATATTCCCACCCATATCCTCCAGACATTTTATTGGCTTGTCTATTCCATATTAGGAATTACAGAAAATGGAAGGCACTGAGAAATGCAATGTAAATGGAAGGTGCATGGCACAGTTTCATGGAATGAAGTGGAAAGACTCCAGGCATGGTCCAAATTCTCTGATGGACCTGAGCTTACTTTCAGTGTGATACAGCACTGTGTGATTCAGATTTGGTAAATGGCACCTATGAAACACCAGGATGATGAGACAGGGGTTACTTGTTCTGCCAGACAGAGTTTTATGAGCTTTTTGTTAGGGATATGGGAACTGGAAGTCTCAAGGACAAATCTCTCAATGAAAAAGGCACACTTCTCTCCAAATGAGGAGAAAGTATCATCAAGGATACACCTGGTTTCTCATGGGGCCCAGACAACATTCTATCACTTTCTGCCTCAACTCAGAGATTAGAACAATGGATACACATGTGCACGTGAAGGAAAAGACAATATTTTTTTTGTTGTTGACTGATACTCAGATCCCACAGGAAAGGTGTTCCAGATTTGTAAAACAGTCCTAAAACCCCAACAACACAGTAAAAAAGGAACAGCTTTTGAAGAAGGAGCATTTTAACACCCACTGCTTACCCACCACTCCTAGAGAAATCCATCATTGGAAAAACAAGCAAAAAGGCTCCAAGGAAAGACAGATCAGAAGTTCAACTTCAGCAAAGATAAGCTGTTCTGCCCAAATTTCACAGCTTGAACGTAAGCTTTTCTTGGATTCAGTTCCCTTGGAGGGGGAGGGGGGAGCACCATAATTTCAACAAGTTACAATGATTTTTGCAAAGTTTCACAGCTTTCTACAGGAGGAAATGGATTCAGAAGAGACCCTCAGATTCCATTAGCCTCCATAATTTTGATAGAACAAGAGACGTTGAGAAGCTGATTGTCCCTTTGTTTCCCCCCTTTTTCTCTTTGTAGACTGAGAGAAGCATAATCCTGAATTGATAGCTTCTCCCAATGCTCAGGCTATGATTTATCAGTCCAGGAGGCTGCAGTGCAGAAGTAATTGCATTAGCACTGCCACTGATAAATAGTGCTTTCTTCAGACTTACGAGCCGCTGAGGGCTAATTACTCCTCAGATTCCAGATTCCGTTTGGCTTTAATCACAGGGTGAATCATCTCTTTCCAAACATGGCAGATATTAATGGTGGCACATTTATCCTAATTAATCTTCCATGGGGAAGGCCTTTTCTTTTAATTAAAGACATGAAAATGTGCAAAAATGACAAAAGAGCACGTGGCCAAGTAAGGACAAGAGTCAAAGCACCTCAGAGGATGGTGAGGATTGTTTTCACAAGGAGATAATGTAATGAGCCATATTCATCCTTGGCATCTGGATTTTGACCTTATTAAGCTGACACATTGAGACAAATTCATCTTCAACACTCCAGCTAAGGGGAAGTGGTGTTAACGAAGGAATGAAGGGCCCACTTCTAACATCTTGGACTTCATGGCTCAAGTACTGTTACTCAACCCCCTCAAAGAACTACAGCCCAATAATGAAGATATGGAAAAGCCAGAAAAATCAACAAGTTATTTGGCTGCTGCTAACTCTTGCTGTCACCTGTCTAAACATAAGACAAAAAAAAAACAAACACTGAGCTAGAAACACGGTAGAATTAAAATTTCCATCAAATTTAAGCAAAAAGTACTGTTTTACTAAATGCTCACTAGTTCTGAAGAGATATACTTCAACCTATCAGATAAGTTAATAGGATGTATTATATCAGCTCTTAAAAGCTTGTTACTGGGAACACTGTTCACAAATACTGGGTACACTGCTCACAAACACATGCTCACATGTCAGTCACTGCTGTGAACTGAATGCTGAGAATGAGTTTCTTTCAAAGGCAAGTTTCACACAGGATTTCTGTGGACAACATCTGAAATATGTTCTGTGAAATGTATGTTTCTTTGAATAATTGAGGATTCTGTCTAGGTTAAGATGTTTTCCAGCATCAAAAATTCCTTTAAATTAGAGGTGAATGCAAGGGAATCCTTGTTCATGGCACAAAACAACTTTTGGGCAGATCTAACTTTTCTACCCCATGTCTCAGACAGGCTGTAGAGGAAAAAAAAAAAAGTCAAAATAGGAAGAACAACTCAGTCAGACTCATTACATTATTTGGAGTCAGTTGCCAGATTGCTTGCCACCCCTGTATGGTCAGATGATAAATACTCAGCCAGGCTCTAAGCATTGGGGTTACAAAGAGACAATTATTCTCGCAGGGGGACAGATAAGATGGTGGGATAACATTTTCTTTGAGATTTCTCATAGTATATTTACTGAGGAGCTGTTTTGTTTTCAAAACCACCAGTAATTACAAAGAGACCCTTACACAGTGCTGTCCCTGGGGATTTCACCTACATTTGTACCTTATGGCTTCCTCAAGCAAAAGGCCATTTGGGCTGCACGCGCTTATAGTGCTCTTTTAGCTTACAGACAGAAGAAAACCCTGTTCAAAGACACTCTGAAAGGAGACCAAGGTGCAAACCAGTTCTTGCCCTGACCTGGCATATTTTAAACATCAGAGCTTTAGTCTAACCTGATGGTTTGTGGTGTTCCCAAGCACTGAGGAAATGTACCTACTGGTACATTAAGTGAGACTGCAGTCGATACTTCTAAAGTGCCTGTTTATGCTGCAGCAGAGAGCTGATAAACAGCCTTGCTCCTGGTTTCTCTTAATTTAGAATTCATTACGTCTCTCTTTCCGTGAAAGATAAACCAATAGCTGCCCTTGACAGCTGTTTTCTTTGGGGTCATTCTCTCTATCCACCCATCTACTCTTTCTGCAGGGGGTTTTGCTCACTGTAATGCTAGCTCTATCCATTTCATTCAATTCTTCCAGCGCATTCTACAGGGACCGAGGAGGACAGCAAAGCCAAATGCATTTAACCATTTGGGTGCTAGGCATCAGTGTGAATTGTGATAGTTAAAGGAACTGCAAGCAACAGCAAGAGCTCCACCACAATAAGGAGCACAAGTAAATGAGATGATGATGCCAAAAGGTGAGGCAATCAGCAGGATGCCAGCTGGATTGACTTGAGATGCTTTATTTTAGTTCAGCTAGTATTGCACCTGGCTGCGAGCTCTGCCAGGGTCTCAGCTGGAAATTCAGTTGGGTTTGAAAGCCAGATATACACACAGGGCACATCCAGCCTTTTTAGAGTGATGATTGCTTTCCAGGACTCTGATTTATACTCAGAAAAGGGCAGATATAACTGCTTGAAGAGCATGAGAAGCCCCTATTAGATCACTGGTTCATGCAGTGCAATGTCCTTTCTCCAAGAGCAACCATACAAGATGCTACTTACAGAATATGAAGCCTGTGTGACCCCTTCCTCAGCAGATACCAGCAACACCCACAGTCATGGCACACAGGCTTGAAGAGACCATCCCTGCCTACTCCTTTTAGTATCCATTCAGAGTAGTGACTTGTGAAATTGTCTTTTTCTTTTCAAACTTGCTGATGTTATTTAAAAAGCTGCTCAGGTGGGAAGCTTATAAATGATGGTAAAGATAAGAACAAAGAGGGCAATGGAAGATGAGCAGCTTAAACTTTACTGTCCTCACTACTAACTCAGTATAGCAAAGCATTTTCCAGTGCCAAAGTCTGGAAAAACAGACTGACATTGTACAGAGGGTTCCCAGGGGCCTCCTAAGGATTTAGTGTCTTCATTCCTATGGTGGCACCACACAGCTAAAACATTTAGATTATAAACACCTCAAAGAGGAAACAGAGGCAGTAACTTTCATATTGCCCCTGTGAAAAATTCAGTAATATTCTTGGTAGAACTTTTTGTGATACTGTAAGAACACCATGATTCCTCATTTTAGGAGAAGCATGTACTGTCCATAGGTTTCTCACATTAGTCGTCAGCCACTTATTCAACAACAAAAAAGATGGGATACAAAAGAAACCCTCAAATTACTTTTTGCCTGTTCACAGCTGAGCTTATTTCTGCTCATATGCTGTGATCAACATTTGCTCACTGAAGCTATAAGAACTTCTGTCTGCAAAACCCACAGCTAACAAAAGCTAATCTGCTATAAATTAGTGCAGAATGGCCAGACCAATATTGACAAATCTTAGATGGTCAAAGCCCCAAAATGCTGAGAGCAGCAATAGAGCTGAATTAGGTTTAAGTAATTGGAAAACAGAGTGAGCATCAAAAGGCTTCTAACTACACCAAGGCTTAAGAGTGGGCTAGGTCTTGCAATTTGTTATTCTTCAAGCTGAAGAGACTTCAATAAAACCACTACAAGCTTTTTAAGCTGTTTTGTCAGGGACATCCCAGAACTCCCTCCTGCCATTCCAGGAACAGTTTATTCAAGCGTTTGTTCTCTGTCTGGTTGATTTAGACTGTCTGATACTGGCTCTGTTCCCAAGATCACGTGATTTGAAAGTTTATAGGGACATGGGGGACTCCAAAAAGCCAGTCCATGACTTTGCACCAACAATCCCATGAGCAGTCTTCAGTGTCAAGGGTTTGTGGCCAAATAAAACTGGAGGAACAAAACTGACCTAATCCTGGTGAAGCTTCTGTAGCAGCTCAGTTCTGCCCCTGCATTGATCCTGTACAAAGGGGAGCACAGGGCATAAGACTGATGTCTTTGATTTAGGGCCATTAGGCAGAAGTCATGGCCAGATCAGAAGTAGAAGGGAGTAGAAAACAACCCTTTCTGGCCTACCACTGTCTGTACACCAGAAGATCCACCTCTGACATTACCAAACTGGAAATGCTAGTAAAAAAAATGTCTTTTCTCCTCCATCCCATCCCCTAAAAAGTGAGAGAAGTGCCACCACATTTTAAAATTGGGAATGATATGCCAAATCCATCTCTGCAAAGCAAAATCCTGCTGCCAGAAAGCAACATGTGGGGAGAATAAACCATTAACTGAGACAAACCTGCCCACTCTCTCAACAAAAAGGAAGCAGCTACTGTTTCAATGGTGAATGGGAAAGACATCTACCTTAGTATGGGACTGGAAGGAGACCACATTCCCTGGCAGCAAAGCCTTCCCCTCTCCTCAGCTGTAATAAAAAGCCACCTCTCCTTCTCTTCTTACCAACCTCTCATTAAAAGTTCAAATGATCTCTAAGCAGAGAAATGTAATTAGGATCCAGCTCCTGGGAATTGCTATCAGTTTGCTCACACTGGCTGGTAAAGGGCTGAATGTCTCCATCCTCCTGCCAGGCCACGATAGAGTTTCCAGTGCCTTTTTCCACCATACAGCACGGTGGCTCCCAGAGCTCAGGAGAAATCCTGCCTGCAAGCCCCCAGCACAGCCCAGCTTCTAGTGTTCTCTTGATATGCAAACTGCTAGCCAGCAGCTTTAATTGGAAAACCAGCTACAATGGAATGAAGTTGAGATTAACCCACCGAGTCACCCTGTCTCGTTCCCCCACAGAGGAATAAGCTCGGGTAGAATCTCCTTCCACTGATGAACTCTCTCAAGTGCCACCGTTCACATGGAAAAAGGAGAAAGGAAAATAAAACAGCGGGTTCACACTCCTGAGGCACATTAGACCTCAAAAATTAAACCACTGCATGGTGTAAACAACCACAACACTGTAAGGAAATGCTCCTTTTTAAGACAGGTGGTGAATAACAGCATGGAGAATTCTTCGGTTCCTCCCAGTCATCCAGATGGACTAAGCCTGGAAAGCAGGAAGTTTTTCTTTCCTTTAGAACCAGGCTCTGTGTGACCTCAGTCATGTCCTTTTGCCATCTGGACCTCTTTCTCCACCCAGTGATTCAAGAATGGCTGTTCAGCCAAAGGTCCCATGGTGCTTACAGAAATATCATATCAAATGCCCAAATCATTTAATAAAAAAAAAAAAAAAAGGCTCCTCTATTTCTGTGCTGTTTGTCAGAGATCTAACCAGCCTACACCATGGTTCCCTTCTGGCCTATTAATCTGTTTTTTCTTCTCATTAAAAATAGAAAATGCCTTTGACCATGTATCTAATGCAACACCATCATTGGTAACTGGGAGCCCTGATGTTCTCCAGCTGTGATGTTTTGCTCTCATGGCATTCGTAGTTTCGTTCATCTTTGAGTCCTTTATTCCTCATGTTACTCCACAAACCTGTCCTGTTATTTATATTATCGTGTGATCAACTGCTGCACTGCAAGCACTGTACCATGCTGATGTATAAAGGCTTTTTTGTTTTTAAAGGGTGGGCAGACCTGTCCTGGTAAATCCACACAATGACGAATTTCCAGAAATAACAACAGCCCTTGCCCAGGTTCAAAATACAGTTCTGTAAAATATCCAATACTGGGTTTATTACATAGATCAGACCCTTGGCATTTACCTCAAACCTTAATCTGAAGTGAGACAAGGTTGTACCATTCTGACATGGATCCATTTCTAAGGCTGTGTAGAAAACTGATGTGCAAAAGCTGTAGATCTTTTCTTTAAGGATAATTTTCTTTGTTATAAAAAAAGAGATGAAATGTGTCCCAGCATTGCAGGGGGTGAAGAAATGAGACCACAAGGATGAAATAAAGGTGGTGACATGTTAGCCTGAGGATTGGGCCACAGGTCAGGATAGGGAGATCTCCTTGTCTACAGAACAGTGGAGTTTCCATTACTGTGAACATTTTAAATCAAACTGCATGAGGTATTAAAGGAAGGAAGATTAGAAAAACCTCAGAGGGCAGAGAACTGACCCAGTTCATGCCTTCCCTTTGAAATGCCCATAATTAACTCTTCCCTTTGCTCCACTATCCTTCATTTTATTATTTTGCACCATCAAACCTATATTCTTCTCACTCTGTCCTCTCAGAAAAATTAAACTCTACTAAAAACTTCCCTTTAACAAGAAATTAAAAAAAAACAAAAAAAACCACAAAACAAAACAAAAACAAACAAACAAAAAACCAAATAAACAAACAAAAAATCCAGCATTTTCTGCCTGTGCTGCCCTCACTTGTTTTCTCTGCTTCAGCAGGTAGAAAACCACGAAGCTCAAACTGACAGCCAAGATGTTTTCAGCTTTTATGAATTACATCTTTAATTTCAACTGCATCTGGGTTCATTTATATCTCAGGTTCAAACAAGGTGGGTAGATCCTTGCTCTGTCTTTTGCAGGTATTCCTCAGGGCATCAAAGTTTCATTTGAACTATTACCTTGGAGTCAGGAAATATATTGCTTATGGATCTCCAGGGAAAATGACAAGTGAAAGTTATTAAGTGCACAGCCTCAATATTTGTCCATCCCTTCCCAAAGAGACACAAGACAAGGCTACTCACTTCCTGGACAATAACCGGTCAATCATGCCAAAGCCTGGGGGGGGAGCAAAAGCACCAAGTCTGGTCTTCAAGCAAAGCAGCATCTTTAACAGTACTGTGTGTTCATGGGACCAACACAACAAAGAGGGAATATTTATACCCAGTACCAGTTTATGCACTGAGCACATCTGCCCCTACCTCAACAAAGCCAGGTTCTGAGGTTTATTACACCTTAAAAAACTAGACTTAAAAAACCTGAGGACCTTTATCAGCTGGTGGTTGTGCATGGCAGGGCAGTGTCACATCTTGAACTGCCAGATGTAACAGCTTCTCTGGCTCTACAAGATGGGCAGAAATCCTCCGTTGCATAATTCCAGTCGGGCAATAAACATGGTCTTTTTAGTATGATTTTTCAAGCCAAACAGCTGTAAACACACACCCCATCCCTCCCCACACTCACCAAAAATGTAAACCTGCTTGTAACCCCCTAGAGAATTCATATGCTGCCTTTTTAACCAGCAGGTTCTTGGCTCAGTAGCAGCATGACCTTGTGCTCAGGAGAATTTTGCTAAGACGTGGCTAGAAAGCAAGTTGTTGGCATCACCATATATCAGTGTGCCCAGGTTCAGGGGCTGCACAGGCTGGCCAGAGTCTGAAATGCCAGCTAATTTGGAGATACTGTTGAGTTTTCATTGGTGGCGAAGTTGCAAGAGGCAACAGGCACACTGATGACAAACCTGAAACTAAAAGCGCAGCTTTCAAAGCACGAGAGTGCAGAGCTGGTTGGAAATTTAATCCATTTGAGCATTTATCACACCCCTAGTTGGTAGCTGGCAGGTTGTCAGCAAAATACAGAAGCACACAGTGGATTATTTTCAACCAGCTTATTTTTGCAGTCAGGAGAGGGCAAGCTTGACAATTAACAGCAATCATGTTCAGAACAGATACCAGCAAATTAACTCTATTTTTCCTCCTTGCCATGCATTGCATCCTAAGGTCTGTGGATACAAGCAGAGAATAAAGTGGATGCTGAAGGGGAAAACACAAGGTCTCATTTACAAAGCAGTCAGGAGATCTGTAGGAAAGGGAGGATAAAACATTATTGCAAGCTAACTACAGCAGGGAAATAGCATGAGCCATAGCAATGCTGCTGATAACAGGGAATTTATTTATAAACTATGAGAGCTTAGAAGTCTGGGTT
Source organism: Pseudopipra pipra (assembly GCF_036250125.1). Lineage (NCBI taxonomy): Eukaryota > Metazoa > Chordata > Aves > Passeriformes > Pipridae > Pseudopipra > Pseudopipra pipra. Next base: position 15,446,970 of record NC_087560.1, on the reverse strand, counting down.
TTTTCTCAGTGGAGCTGGAATTTGTCCCTTACCATTGGGGCTTGGAGAAGATCTTCACAAGCTTTAAAGTGAGACACAACCACAGCTGTGCAACAGGACAAACACAGGTTTTGCTCCACTCAGCTCGAAAGACTAATCAGCTCCTGCTCATCAGTTCAACAGCACTTCTCAGCTCTCAAGGGCTACCCAAATGCCCCAATATCCAACATCAGAGCCCCATATGTTTAAGGGCTTTCAGACAGACAGTGCTAGAAACAGTTGTGTCATTAACACTGCCCATTCCTGACAGACATAGCACAGTGGCAAGTCTTAAAAAGAAAAAGAGAAAATCAGTGGGATGGCAGTCCAGAGAACAACTTTCTAGGTAAATTATCAAACACGACATTTTTCTTAGACTTGATTTTCAGCTTACAGACTTCCAGACTTCTGGTCATTTCCCCAGCAAGGACTTCATACCCCTGCTTTATGATCTTTTTACAGCTTAGGCAAACTGCTATTCCTTGTTACTACCAACATCAATTCCTGATACGCAGCTCTTTTCAGTACTGTCTTTGCAGAAAAAAAAACATTATGCATGATGAATCTCCTTGTGACCTTTAGTGTAAACTTCCCACAGCCAGAAGAACACTCGAGCTCTCTTGGCACAGGAACCAGCTCCACTGCCCTTTAGGCTTCCATCATTTATCAGGATAGGAGGCTGTCAGGCTCCTGCCCGATGTGCACTGGCTCAGGAAAGGGAAGTGGTGGCAGCTTACCTGAAGAAAATAATAGCATATGGGTGTTTTGGCAGGAGGGAAAAAAAAAATCTACACAGTAAAATTATCCTAATGAAAAATTGGAAATACACTCTGGGCAGAGGCACTCTGATGGAAGACCAGAGAGATCATTATTCTAACCCAGGGGAAGCATACCCTTGAGAGTAGTTTGGGTGGGGGAACTGGAAAAGCATAAGGAGAGAAAGACTAAGCCTATGTTTAATGCATTAAGATATTTCAACACATTAACACCGCATATTCCCATTTCACTCCTGTTCTGCCTCTCCCAGAGAACCCAAATTTCACCGTGAACTGTAAGAAAGAGGGGGAATAACACTGTCTTTTGAGGTAAAAATGTCCTTCCTCTCCTTGCTGCTTTTTATATCTGTATATAAACCCAAAGGCTACTTTTCGTATTTACTCAGGCAGCAAAGGCAGGAATCCTTCCCACAGCAAACAGTATCATGTGGAACACCTCACACCATCTCACAAAAGCTGCATCAGACTGGGGAGGGATTCATGATTTTCCTTTTTTAATTCATATTTCACAATACTTTACAACACAAACCCAGAATTCCTTGACATATGCTTCATACTCAAAAGGTTGAATCATTTCCTTTATGAAGATGTTCAGGGTGTGAAGAAAATAAATGGGTGCAATAAAAATAAATCAGCTCTTGTTTTACTGGTTAATGCATGTAACCTTGTCTATTGCCTCATTCAAACTCCATCCCCACAAAAACTTTGGAGAGCAGAGAGGCAAACAAAAAATTACCGGATAGAGCGGAAGGGGAGAGGAAAGGAAGGAAAGATGAGTTTTCAGATGAGTTCTGAAGACAGATGGGGAGTGACTGAGGCACAGAGATTCATTGTTCTTGCAGAAATAGCTCTGAACACATTATTAAAAGCAGCCCATCTTCTACTGTCACACTGATCCACAGGAGTCTTTCCTAGAAAATCCAGCAGCTTTCTTCCCCATTCCCAGCTCACAGAGTTCTGAAATCAGTTCCACAAGTAACCACATCCTTTCCCTTGAGATCTTCTCTTCCCTTTTGTCCCTGTCTTCTTCTGGCCACAGCTGTGAGAGTGAACTCAACCTGCCCTATGCCATCCTTTTATTGCCTGACAGTACAAGTCCCAGAGCTTCTCCATGTTATTCCAGGACACTGGCGGGCAATCTAACAAGGTTAGCACATACTGAAGCTTTTCCCAGTGCTCAGATGCACTGTTGGTATAAGAACATATGCAACAACTTTTAATTCTTTGCATAATTTATCACAATAGATTTCACTCCTAAAGCAAATTAACACAAGGCTCAGAATTGCTTGACTAAGCACAGCAGCCTCTCACTTGAGGAGGGAGAAGAGAGAATCAGAACTCCTTGGTAAGGTTTGATGGAACTCTAGAGAAGAGACTCAGAAAATGCAGTCCCCAGCAAGATTCTGTGGATGCTTCAGAGGAAGACATCAACCTTGCTTGATGAATTCATTCCTAAGATACAGGCTTTGCTCAGATTCTTGATTAGCTGCTTCATCAACCTGATCCTGCCAACCAGGATCTTGACACTCACAAATAAATTATGGTCTAGGCAATGAATTTGTTCTTGTTATGCTTTCAAATGTCCTGAGAGGGGAAACACAAGCCATGCTTACAAGTCGCTGAACTTATGTTCTGTGCCCTATGCTGTGTTAAGCCAATGGAGCACCTCTATAAATTACACTTAGTGGAACAAGACCATGTATAAGCATGTCAATTTATTAGTGGGGGATTTTAAAGTGACTTTCACTTGTTATATGTGTAATGCCCAGACTTATTTCAGCCTTTCCAATGGAGGGTTACCTTCCTGAAAAGATTTAAAGCCTTTCAGATAAGATTTTCCTTTAACATAAAGGAGCAGAGCAAAGGAGACATCCCCCCATTTCCTATCCAGCCACACTGATTATGATATATGACAGGTGGTAAAAAGTAACTTCTAAGAGCATCAAGTATGCTTTTGCTCAGGTCCTCACTGCAGAGCTGCATTGCCTGCCCAGTGGCAACTGATTTGCCAGGTTCCAGTTCAAGCAGCAGACTGCCACGTTACCCAAGCATTTCACATGCCTTGCATGGTCACTTAGGTCAAAAACAAAGTCCTTTTTGGATGCTCCAGAATACAGTTAAGAGGCAACTGGCAAGTCTCAACAGCTTCAGGGCATCTTTGCTTGCCACATCTAACCACTGCCTTAGGTATTTACTTAGTATCATTTCATAACAATTTCAGGAATGTTTTGTGAGTTTGAGTTTTAAAGCTCTTTGAGGAATTTTATCTTTACAATTGAATAGTAAGTTCCACCAAAAGATCTAGGACTCAAGGTTTGGCACTATGAACAGTGCCCTACAACAGCCCAGGCACACAGCTGTGTACTGCTAACTCATGGAGAAACAAAGGCAAATGATATGAAAGACCAACTTTAAATATTGCTTCCTAAAATAAAGGGCTTAAATACTGTCAAGGCATTTGGGTATGCCAAGAGTGGCCTACAGGATCACAAAGGAATTGCCCCAGAGGCAGAAATACCATCCATATTTCTGATCTCTGTCCAAGGCACTGACCTCTCCCATCACTGGATGTGTGACAGAGGGGATAAACAGAGCCACTGACACACACAGACTAACCCCTCAGACATCCGAGCGTGGGCTTGGACCCTTCCAGGAAACATCTCTGGAGATAACACACTGAAAAGAATTTTCAGCACTAGAACATCAATTAGCTCTATTTTTCTAGAGCTGCATTAATCTAGGTCAGAACCCATCTTGCCAACCAAGCTGTGGAGGCTGCTGGGCACCGACCATCCTCATAACTGAGCCTCATACATGGTGCTAGAGAAGAAGAAGCTGTGATGGATGATTTCTCTTGCTTGAAAATGCATCTTATCAGTGCTATTGGTTGCTCATGGTGTCACATAGCTGCAACTGCACTCCTGTACCTTGTGACCATCCCTGCCTCGTGCCATCCACAGCTGTCACAGCATTACTGACACCTGACTCCAACCAAACCTCATCCTGCCTTTCCCCAGAGCACACAGCACAGAACCCTGGCTTTCAAAGTGTCAGCCTCCACTTGGACAGCCATTTCTCACCTAATCACTTGGCTAAATATCACCCTATATTCCTCTGGTTCTAGACCTCTCCTTTCCCTCATCAATACCCTTCTCCAGTAGGAAGCTCTGAAACAAATAAACCTTAATTTGTGGCATCTCCCATTTCCAGGGACACTGTTGTGAGCACACGGAAAAGCTTTTGTAGCTCTCCCCAAGACTGCTGCTGTGGTTGTCAGTGAGAAGAGACTCTACAGAGAGAAAGTAAGTCATTTAATATGTAAGTGGGTGGAGAAATGCAGAGGGCAACTCTCCAGGCCAGTGCCAGTTCTGGGAAGGAAGCCACAAACAAAAGACTAACAGCTCATAGCCATCTCCCTGCCCTGTGAAAGCCAGCAAAGCTACATGGTATAAAAACATTTCATTATCACACAAGGAGCCCCTCTGAGACTTTTCATCGAGACTATCCTTAATTTGTAACAGGCAGAACGAAAAATATCTCCATTCACAATAGGAAGTATCTGCTACACTTGGCTGCAGAAAGTCACCCCAGCTGTTAGATACAGGCCCAGAAGAAAAAACTATTGGTAAGCAACTACTAATTCTTCCACTGATGTCTCAACAATCTCTGCTTATGTTCCCATTTTTCAGGAAAAATCATACAGAGATTTAACCAGAACAAAAAAATCAGATGTCCTCTTTGGGACAATATTCACAGAGCAGTGACTGATGAGAGAAAGAAAAGAAGAGGCAGGAAGATGGAATAAGACCAAGAAAGGAAGAGCTAGAAGTCATCTGCAAATTTTCTTTAATGACACTGGAAAATAGCATGGCTCCCCCAAAAACCTGATAAAACATTGTAGATGTTGCTTTCAAACACATTTTGGTTTGTCAGAACTCTTAAAGCTTCAGCATAAATATCTGAAAATAGGAATTTAGGCTTCTTGCTACAAAGATAGAAGAAAAAAGAAGGATAAATGAAGCCTAAATACATCAGTAAAGAGGAGATTCAGATTAATTTTAATTGACTGCTACTCACTTGAGAGATCCATCCACCCAAAATCTGTTTGAACCAATATATTTTTACAACCAGTAGCTAGATAAATTTACCTGGGGATTTGAGGTTTTCAGGTTAAGTGCAGTCCTTAAGATAGAAATTTTCCTCCTCCTGAGAAATTAGCTCTTCTGGAAATTATTGAATACTTCACTGCTTTTCTAAAGTCATTCCATGCTGCAAATACCAGCAATGGATTAAATACCATCTCATGAACAGCCATAAAAATAGCTGGGAAAAGTACCTTAAAATTGTGTCTCTCTGCCAGAAATCCTGTTATCCGGCACCACTCAGCTGAGATCATCATTTGCCTCAGGAGTTACTCCAGGCTTGTGTGGCTACACAGGTACAGAGCATTTAGATATGGATACAAAACAGTATTTTTCCCGAGTTTTTTATTATTGACCTTTATAAACTTGGAAAATAAAGGCCACACATTGCTCCAGATGCACCAAGTTACACAGAGACTCCTAACAAAAAAAAAAAAAAAAAAAAAAAAAAAAAAAAAAATCACTAAAAATCCTACGAAGTTCTAACAAATCCCTTGGGGTGGTTTTTTTTGTGGCTCCCCCACCCCTGTAAGATTCCTTTTCCTGACCACTTTCACAAAGCCATCTCTGCTGCCTCCTCCTCCTCCTCCTGACCACTGACTCTCCACTCTCAAGTGCACAATCCAAACTGAGTCAAAACAGCAACGTCTTTTTCTGCCATGAGCTCACAGAATTTCAAAGAAATTCTCCAAAGTCATGGACCAAGCCAGAACTTGAAGTAACACCTCTAGGAGTGCGAGGTCTGTGGACCAACATAAACCTTTACACACTTTCAGCAGAGCCAGGCAATGACCACTTCATTTGCTGTCTGAAGACCCTTCATAAGGGTCATTATGTGAACTCTCTGCAACTTCATTTTCACACAAAGACTCAGATTTATAGACTTTTTTCCTCCAACAAAATGTTTTAAAAGCCTCCTTAAGTTCTTGAACTTACAGACAAGAGTGCAAGGATGCAACTTTGACATCATTTTACCTATTCCTGGAGAACAACAGTCTGTCTTCTAACAGCATAAACTGAAGAATGCCTGTATATCATGGTGGCCAAATAAAAAAAAAAAAAAAAAAGCCACCAGGACAAAAAAGAAAAGATCATTAAAGCAATCTTCAGCTTTGCTGCGGGCAAAGCCTCTCACACAGCTTGTTATAGACACCACTCTTCCAGGGAGCTTATTTTATATCACTAACCACTCCAAACACATGCATGAACGACACATGTTGAGCAAAATACTCATGTGGCATCTCTTATACCCAAATGGAGAGGGCTTTGCAGTTGTCTGCTCCAAGGAGACTGGCTGGCTGCTGGGCAGGTCCATTGCTGACCTCTCATGGTCGGAGCCAGACTTACATGGCCAGGGACAGTCCCCAGGACAATGTGGAAGGATCTCCTGCCCCTACATCTGTCGCTCCTGAAGTTCACAAGCAGTTCTGAGCTGTTTATCTCAGTTCAGACAATAACCAGGAACAAATTCAGGGTGGAAAACTCAACCTGGAGTAAAACTTGCTTTAATCCAAGTGACTGACCTTCGCAGAGACCAGTTTGAACAAAGTCTTGGACCACAGGGGTACAATGAGATTGACACTCAGTAGCAAGACTATGCTTGAAAATGGAATTGAGGTTCCCACCTCACACTCAGCTCTCATCTGACCACGGTGAGTGTGGTCACAACACGAGTGACCAGTTAGAGCACAGGGGACCTTAGTGTCCTACAGGCCTGCTCAAGTTCAACAATCACAGCACTGCAGCTAATGAAACCTCCTGTCCCAGCAACAACAATGGGCTCAGGAGCTCCAGCTCAAACATGAACTCTCAAACTCCTCCATGACTGATAACTAGACATGGCCATAATCAATGTTTCCTCACTGAAGAGCAGCCACTCCAGAAATCTTTAAAGCAAAATACTACACAGGACATAGGTGCTGGACAGGGCGTGAGGCATTTCAGACCCACACCCTGTCCCCACCCCTGCCCAGGAGTCACGGGTGCTAAAATAACACTTCTTTCAGCAAGTGTCAGAAGAAGGAACTTCCATGACTCATCAGCTGTTGTCTTAGCCTGCAAGGGACTATAAATTACACTAATTAGAACATGGTATTTTTCTTGCAGTTATATGTCTCTTCCTGCGACATCCAAGCGCAGAGCCATCAAGCAGGAGCGTGCTCTGTACATGTTTTAACTAGAATCCGCAATTCACTTGCATGAAAATCCTCCTAGCAGCAAATTGGTGAGAGCTGGCAGAGCACATCAGGAAAGCTGTGCTGAATTATGAGAGGAGAGAGAGTAAATTAGCGGCCAATCAAACCTGTCCAACCAGAAAGAGAATCATTCCTTACTGTCAGGGACTAGAGCACTGGTATCACTTTCACTCTGAGCAGAAAAAAAGGTAATTTATGGGGTCTTCAGTCACTCACACCATCAGTCCGTGCAAATAAGAAGTTTAGCACTTGTGACTCTGTTTTCTGGGAGCATCTTATTTGCATTTAGCCACATACACACATGCACAATCTTAGACAAGCCAAACTGAAAGGCCTGGCTATAAGCTGTCACTTCAGCTTTCAAGCCTGAATTAGCTCAGCAATGTAAAAGCAGAGATTTATTCGGAGCCCAACATCCTAAATCTGGCAATTACAACAGGCTCCTGCAGAGCCATTCACCTTCCAGCAAGATTCCTTCAGGGACAGATACAAGAAAGGGGTTTTCCTCCATCATCCTAGAGTATAGCAGTGCACTGTGGAGCCCTAATCTATACATCCCCCAAAGGTGGACACGTATGGAAACAATGTGTTCATAGAATAACTGTACTGACTAAGAGGGAGCCGCCCTAAAGCAGAGCTGCTTCTTGCAGCCCCTTATTCATCACAGCAGAGTTTAAGGATTTGGGATGATTTTGCCTCTCCAAGAAGGGAGGAAGTTGCCTGACCTGTGAAGGTTGGTGGAACTCAAGCTGCCCACTGATGGCACAGCTGAGCCCAAGGCAGGCTAGAGGTGGATCTGAAGCAGGGAGAGAGACCACTAGCCATAGCCAGCAAGTTACCAGCTAGATCTCGTCACACTTTTTTTCCTCAGAAGGCTGTCTCTCCTCCTGGAAAGACAATGGCCTTCCTCAAAGGAGGACTCCCTGTTGTTTCACAGCTTTTTAAAGAGTTTAATAAATTCAACACTATTTTATTGTTTTTTCATAAAAATCCCATGTGCCACTGTCTAGAAGCAATAGAATATCTACATTTTGTGCTGCCACCAGGCTTCTCAAATATTTGAAAAATCTTGAAAAAATAAAACTTTTTTTTTTATTAGGGAATACCATCTTGGTTGCAAAGCCAACACACAACCCAGAGCCTGAGGCAGGACTCTGCCTCCCTCCAGAAACTCCCAACACAAACTCTCCAGCAACATCGTCCGCTTGTGCTTTGCACAGAGCCTGCAGTCCAGGGGCTGGAGGGGAACAGGAAAGGGGCAGAGCCCTCACATCAATGCTGTGCTAAGAAATAAAAGCCTTTGGCAGCAGGAAAACCCAAAGGAGCCTTTCCCCAGCTGTCTAGAGCTGGGGCCTGCAGGGGTCCCTCGTTCAGCTCCCTGCAAGCCACCACCACCGCAGCCAAAAGCAGTTGGAGAGCGAGTGCTCCGGGGCAGCTGTTATAACAGCCCCCCCTCCTCTCCCACCAGAGTGGGGGGCAGAGATGGACCCAGCTGCTGCAGATGCCTCCCCTGGGGCTGGTCCCACAAGCCTTGGCTCCCTGCCCCAGCACTGCAGGGATGTGGGAGCTCCTCACCTGCACACCACCTCTGCAGGGAAGGAACAGCCACGGCTCCCTTTCTGCTGGAGTGAGCAACTGGAGGAGCCCAGCAGTATCTGGCGGACATCTGGCCACTTGGATTTCCAGACAGTGACTCATACCCACATCCTGGGACAGAAGAACCTGCGGCGTTGAGAAGGGATATTACCAAAGGTCCCACTTTCTCTTGATTGCACAAGCTTTAATTGGCACCTGAGCCTCGCTGAGGCCAGAGAAGCAAGGGGATAGTTTGGGTATTACAGTCACCCCTGCAAAAAACAGCCCCTCTGACAAGGCAGTGATGCACCAGCAAGGGGAACCAGACAAGGGTCCACAGGGGGATTTGAATATGCAGCTCCATGGCCCAGGGCACTATCAAGGGAGTAACACTCCCAGTTAGAAAATTAATTCCTTAAAACAGAGGGAAGGATTCAGAAAGCTTGTTTCTGCTGCTTGCCATGAACCACAGCCCAGGTGCAACACAGGCAAGTCTCCTGAGCAAAAGAAATCACCAGCACCCTGGCCTGGGTCAGCAGGGAGCAGGTTCTTGCCTTTCACACTTCACTAACACGGCACAGTTGTCCATGAGCTATCAAAGTTTGAAGAGCCCTAATCTACAATAACACTTCTCAGCCAGGGGATTGTGAAAGACAAACAGGACACTGCAAGGTGCTGGAAATATCATTCCTTTAAGTACAGAAAATGTTTCTATTCCACAGCTGGCCAAGATCTACATCATCTTTTTGAAGAACGTACAAACATAAATGGGCCCAGCATTTTCTCTCTAAGGATTTTTAAATCTTAACTCCACAGCAAACAGAATCAAGGGGGAAAAAAAGGAAAAAACCTTTTGTTTCTGTTAATGTATCTCTGTCTCTTTGGGGTGATGATATGTGGTCTGGAAGGTCAGAGGACAGAGCAGCTGGAGTCACAACCAGGCAAAGCCACCTAAAAACCATGGAATATTTGACTTGCCTACAGACCTGCTGCTCCTCAGACTCAGAGGTTTTCAACAGTTACAAGCAATGCCCCTCTGCTCCCACGGTCCATCTCAAAAAGGATAAAGCACATACAAACCCTTGCTGCCCCCCAACCCCACCCTGCTCCGGCAAGAGAGCACAGGTCTCCTCTGCGTGAGGCTCGCTCGGTAAAACAGACAGCATATGGCATCCCACGATCAGCCTTATGATCTCATCTTGTCTGACTGCTATTTTTACAGCTTGTTATTAATAAGCATAAAGAAGGAATTTGAGGTGCTGTCATGTTGGATATTCACACACTTCCAGCCCAGATGGTGCTTTATCAGGATTATAGACTGCCAGGCAGAGAAGCACACAGAGGGGAGCCACATACAGCTGCACACGAGCTCTTACTCTTCATTGCCAGGGCGTAGCTGAGATTGGGAACATAGTAACAGCCCTGTCCTCAAGTTAATAAAAAGTACCTATTAGCAAAACCAGAGCACTAATCCTACCTTGGTGAACTGATGGAGGATGAGCCACAACTTGTAGGTCCCACCAGACTTGGCAAACAAAAAAGCCCTCCTTGTGCCTGGGTGGGTATTTGTACTCTCTGGCCTAGGGCATCAGCTCAACAGCTGAGCTCCATGATTTTCATTATTTCCACCCACCTTACCAGGTGTCACCTTCCCACCACGTTAGCAGAGAGGAGCCACCTGTGGGTAGGCTCCCCTGTGACCTGCTTGCCCCCTCCTCAGACCTTCACAAAGTCCTCACTGTCTTCAGATCCCCTCCAACAGTAAATCCCAAAGCAGGGCTCAGGTGATAGTGCAAGTGTGGGTGGGGGAGAAACATGCTCATGGGACCCATGAGCAGGTCTGATCCATTGTTCCATGGCCTGAATAGACTTGTGCTATAAAGGACATGAAAACATCAGGGACCTCTAACACTGATGCCCAGCATCCATGCCACTATCCGGATCCCTGCCACTATCCAGGTTGTTGTCTAGAATCATGGAATCATAGAAGGCTTTGGGTTGAAAGGGACCTTAAAGACAATCTATGGGCAGGGAATACCTCCCATGAGCAGGGAACCTTCCAGTAGAGCACCAAGGTCAGATCGTTAGATGAGTTCAAAGTCCACATTTCAGCCATCGAGTTCTTCTAGCTTGGATGGACACTGAAGTCCCTGGGGGCACTGCAGCCCTGCCTTGACTGGTTTTCCCATTATCCTTCTTCCTGCAGGGATTGCCCCAAGAGGAACTGCAACAGGTTCCTTTGACCAGGGAACAGAATCAGCCTCCTTGCTGACCTCCTGACCCAACCAATGTTGCAGGGATCAGCCCTGCTGGCATCTTGTGCTCAAGTGTTTTGACCTACAGATATGAAGAGCAAAATCTCTTTGAAGTCAGCTATATCCAGAGAAGAATGAAAGGGGAAAACCGCCCTCCAACACACGCGAGGCAGCACACAAGTTAATGAGGCAGCAGCTTCTGGCAGCCTGACAGGAGTGGAGGGTGCACACAGACCACCGAGGCACTGGGGTGGTTTCTACCCAGATAAGCAAATCCCTCCAGTCACTCAGCCTGGAGGCCAACCCATGGCTGCAGAAAAGCCTTCATATGTGTTTCATACAACCTTGAAAGAAACATGGATCTGGGAACAGAGTCATGAGGAAGGATCATCACAGATGACAACTGGAAATAAGTGTCTTAGAGATGGGAAATCTTCCCTCTGACCTAACTGCAAAAGGATGGGAAGAGAAGAAGTAAAGAAATGAGTCAGAGAAGGCAAAGTGTAAGAATCAGGCAACAAGAGGCAGAACAGGGAGAAGGGTTTAAGGTCATATATAAAGAGGAACGAGGCTGGCTGAGAAAGGCAGTGGGAATCGGCTGTTCCAAGCAGCCCAAAAATATTGTCCAGCTGTGCACAGCCCCAGGGCCAGAGGCCAAGGCTGGGTGCCTGGCTGTGGAAGGAGGGGAAGATGTGGCTGGAGGGGGAGAGAAGGGGCAGAGAGGCTGCCAGCACCTACAAGAGTTTTACAGACCTCATAAAACAGACCAGGCTCAAGCTGTTCACTGTACTCAGCCCAACACACACGGATGCCTCGGCTTGTTCCTGCACAGTCAACTGCTGGGTCATAATGGAGATTAGTGAACCCCTCGCTCCTGAAAGGCAAAGATGCAGCACAGCCTTCGAGAGCACGAGTCTGTGTGTCTGTCTGTGTGTGTCTGTGTGTGTTGAAACCCCGTTTGTGCTCCCCTGTGGGCAGTAAATAGAATGCTCCCTCCCTCCACCCCCTGCCCTGAAAGCTGCAGTGGAGGCTGGAAGGACCTCTTGTCTTTAACACCTCTTGCTGACCTTTACAGGGGGCCGTGTGTGCCGCTGATTGATTTCACCCCGCCAGGGATATCACTGCAGCAATGCCTTAAAATCCAGCAGCTTTCTGCTGCACACAAGATACCCTGAAATTCGCTCAGATGGCAAGGCAGGTTTGGGAGGGGGCCTGCAATGGTTTACTTTGTGTTTTTATTAAAGAAGGGGGTGATTTTCTTAAATGGGCTCACGGTTTGGGTGATTCTCCCCAAATGCCACTAATTCCAGAGGAGTGGAGGGACTCTGGCACCTTGCAGGACAGGGCTGCATGACTGCTCAGCCCCAGCTTTGGGGATTTATGTTCCTTGCCTCTTCCCTCTGGTCAGTCAGGTGTCTCTGCATCTTCTTCAGCCAGTTTCCAGGCTTGAGCTGAATCCATCTGAAGTGATAGTTTCATTCCCATACCATCCTCTCTCTGCTTCCTCTGAGCAGCAGTGAGGTTTGGGCTGTTTTCGTGAGGCAGCCGTGTAATGTCCATTCCCAGCCTGGGCAGAGGGAAAGGAGAGGGAGGTGGAAACGTGGCAAAACCACATCCTACTTTTGTCATTTTGGTCAACTAGTAAACCACCAGGGAAACTGAGGAGGGAGCAGACCCCTTGGCAGGAAGCTTCTGGATGAGTTTTGTCTATAAAGGACAGTCGAGGATGTCAGTGGGTGGGGAGGAGACAGTGCAGAGAGGAACAGGAATTATAGAATGATTAGGTTGGAAAAGACCTCTAAGATCACCAAGTCCAACCACTAACCCTGCACTGCCAAGCCCACCACTGGCCCATGTCCCCAAGTGCCACATCTACACATCTTTTAAATCCCTCCAGGGAGGGTGACTCCACCACTTCCCTGAAAACCCTGCTCCAATGCTCGACAGCCCCTTCTGTGAAGAAATTTCTCCTAATATCCAAATGACTCGCCAAAACTGGGTCCACAGGATAACCCTATTCCAGCTGCCCATCCCTGAAGGAAGGAGCAGCCCGAGGTCGCACAGCACTTCCATCTCCCTTCCATGTCCTGCCTGGCCATCGGGGCCCTGCCAGCCAGCAGAGAGGGGCTCCCATCCCACAGCTGGCTCCCTCCTGCAGGCCATCTCCTCCTCTCACCCAGCTGGAAATCACACCGGGAAGGGAGCTTGGGTTTGAAAACAGAAAGGAGCGTCTTAATGTGCCATTGTTCGGTGGGTAATTGCTTCCTTTCTTTCCCTCACTCCTGGTAAAGCCAGGGGCAATTCCTTCTAGCTGAAGGCAGCCCCCTCCAGGCTGCTGGTTAAGTCCTGCTTAAGAGAGACTTTCCAAAGAAATAATTGCTGCCTTTCTACTTCACAGGCTTAACGAATATCTTTCGACCTCATTTAAACGCTTAGTGGGTTTTATTCAGGTGATGAAGGGATTGTCTGTCTTTATTTTTGTTCCTGCAGTCTTTTCTCTGTTCTCCTATTCTGATTCTTTTCCCTCTTTGAGTCCCCAAAGGGACACACAAGTTTTAAGCTCAGTTCAGAGCTATTCCTAGGATTCAATGTTGTGCAAATTTGAAATTATTTCCAGCAGTGATTTTTAACTCTGAAAAATAAGGTACTTTAGATCAAATGAAATAAAACTTTTAAGTAAGAAATATTAGTTTATCCCCCAATATATGCTCAGTTAATGCAGACTAAAATTTAAAACATTGCTCTCAAAGGACAAAATTGTCCATCAGATTCCCTGCTAAGGTCTATAACATCTCAGGAGGTGGGCAGGACTCATCAGCTCAACACAGCCATCATAATATGGGGAAATCTCAGTGAAAAATAGATTTAATAAAGCAAATATGGTTTCAGTGCATGGTCTCACTGTACCAGCACTGATACAAGCTTCTTTTTCACACATGAAAGAACTGCACATTTGTATTCAGAGAGGATTGCAGAAGTGAAGATCAAGGAATACGTAGCCCTTATCTATTTGGGAGAAGAAACAGGAGGTGGTGAGCTGTGAGGTAGGACTGGAGCCTATCCACCAAAGTCAGCCCCAGGGGAGCTGAACCCTCCTGTACTTCTAAGAAAACCTCTGCATTGGCATATTATACCTTTAGTCTCCTAGTCAAAGTATATATTCAATATCTGGATTTTTCCCCAAGTTTCTTCTTCTGTCCCCAGGAGGTCAGGACTTCCTTCTTGCTGGAAAAACTGAATGATACCATTTGTTACAGCCTCTGCCTCCTCGTGGGCTGGGAACCTGTGGGATGCTCTGCAGAGAAAGGAAGGCTGAGAGACAGTTCCTCCCTGGTGAGAGAGATGAGGATGGAGAGATCCAGGGTGGGCTAAAACAAGAAGAAAGTGCAGTGCAGACATGCTATATCATTTTGCTGCAGAGGCACATGTGCTTTAACCTGGTATTTAAGGGTCCAGTTTGGATGGCTCCTTCACCAGAGGAAATAGGTTGAATATGGAGATTAAATGATCACAAGGATGTTTAAAAGAATGACTGTGCTGACAGTCTACACCACGACCTGTTTTTAGGGCTGTCTTGGCATATGCAAATAAGGACTGGCATAGTGACACCTGACTTTTCAGGGTTTTGGGAGACCCCCTATGACATAAACGTAAGAAAATGTTCAAGACGCATATTCCATGCAGTGTAAGTAACTTAAAATCACAGCTGCACTGAAGACTGAAAGGGAGAGAGACCCATTTGAGAGCTGACCCTTGACAACCATAGCAATCCAGCAGACTGGCCATCTGTCCCAGTTTTTTCCCAAAGCAGTCCTGAAGTGCTACATGCTGTCAAGTGCTGAGCAAGAGCACCTGTGGCTTAGGAGCCCGAGTGTTGGCTAAAGCCCACGTGAAAAGCAGGAAAAAAATTGCCTTTTTTTTTTTTTTTATAGGATTCTCTATAGAGTTGAAGAAAACATCTGAACCCTTTCCAGCCAATACACAAGTTTAGAATCAAGCAAATATTTCCCAACACCTCAGTCTGTCACTTTGGTTGCAGCCTCCTTATCGGCTGTGGATTGGCCAAGTTACATTCCTTCTGCTCTCCAAAAGGACAGGAATAAATCACACAGGAATGGTTTGAATGCCTGAGCCTTAAGCTTTTGCCTAAAGTTAAGCATGTGTTTAAGTGATTTGCTGGTGAATTTAAGCTCTGGAGCATTTTGCTGAATGGTGCCTAATGAGATAGTCCCAGTTGAATAGTCAGATGTGTAGAAAAGCTTAAAAAAAAAATCTTAAATAAATCACATTATTTCAGAAGTTCAGAAAAGTACTTTTTTTTTTTATGCTGCAGGTATAGTTCTGCAGGGAGGGTGGTCTGATTTTATCAAGTGAACTCATCGTCCTTACATATATGGGCAATTTATACCTGTGAATTGCACCAGCCCTTTCTCTCCTCCCTCTCCAATACACAACCACAGATAAGCTTCTTCTGAGTGAATGTATTGGCAGAACAAAAGATTCCTTGTGAACAATACGTTTATTGTTCCCGTTTTAAAAAATAAATATTATTTTTGCAAACATTAAAATTGAGCCGGGGGTTGGAGGGAGGGAATGTAAAGGGATTTGTTTTCTTGCCATCACACCCTCTCAAATTAACATTATTGCTAAACAAAGATACATCAGAAGACACTTTTAATTAAATTGATTTATGGGAGAAGTCAATGGATTTCTGCCAGTTTACACCATCAGAGAATTTGACCCTAGGTGATTCTGTGTGTGGGAGATATTTGTACTTCTGAGTTGGGGGCTTTAGGGGGATATATGAATTTTAGATAGTCAATCTCTATTTGTGCTTATCAGGCAGCACAACCTTGAAGTGTCTTTACAGGTTGATCACATATTGTCCTTACTTGAGATTATTCTTTCTTTAAATAACAAGAACCTGAAAAAAAAAGCCAAAACTTGTTTATCTCTGGTGGATGCATGCAAGCTGTGGGGGCTGAGGGTGGGGAAGTGTACCACTAGCCTGAAAATTTTTCTGGTTGTGAGCAATGTCGAGGAGACACCAGTCTCAAGATGCACGTGAATGCTTTGCATGGCAACACCTCTGCATGCCTGCTCCTAGAAAACCAGATTCAGCCTTTGGAAGTTTTTCTTTTGGCTGAGCATCTCTTCACATCTGGCAGCTTCTCTCACCCAGCCCTCTCCCCAGGACCCTCCTGTGTTTTCAAAGGAATAAGGGCGTATGATCCTCAGCAGCCCCTCCCTCCTCCCCACTTCAAGCCACTTTAGAAACCTCTGCCAAGAGCCTGTCTCACAGACTGAGGGTGAGACCAGATGTCCTCTCATCTTTATCTCTACATCAGCAGCCTGCAAGTCCTGGAACCTCCTCTTCTTTGTGCCACTGTGACGCAGATACTCATCTCATCCCAGGCCCATGGGTTGAGAAAAAATGAGAGAAAAATGCAACCTGCCAGCACTGACTGGACTGACTGGTTGGGTCAATGTAGAAATCAGAAGGAAGAGTGACTGCAGAAGGTCACACCATTTGGTGTTTTGGGGAGTGGGTATTTTCCAGCATTACCTCATTTCTGGGTGATAGTCTTGTCCAGCTTCTTCAGGGAACATGAAATAAACTCCCATGTAACAAATAACCCCTATATAACAACTAACTGTGTCTCAGCACAAGCAACCCTCTTCACAGCCACCCCCTCTGCAGAGATTTTGAGAGGAAATAGTATAGTCATTGAGAAAAAAAAATTATTTAAACCAACATCATCTTCTTCAGGCAGCTAAGAGTGCCTTTAAGTTTGTTGGAAATTTACATATCGATTTATGACTACTAGTTACAATTCTTCCATTAAAGGAGGTCATCCATTGTTCTAGGCACATTTTCATCATATTAAAATTGGGAAGCCAACACCTCTACCCTTTGTAAGTGTGGGCTTCTTATATGTTCATGAAGTAAAAAATATGCAAGCCTTCTCCTTCCTACCAGCAGTTTCCTCTCTCCTTAAATATCTCTTCCCCACATACCTGGGAAGAAATCTGGGTCTGCACATCACAAATATTGTTCCAGCAAAAAATCCAGACAATCTAGGGGAAGAGGCTCAGAACTCTGTTCTCTTTGATGCAGCCAGGGTCTCACTAAGGGGTGGAAAAGGAGACTTGAAAACCCTGCTCTGCTATATGTGATTTTTGTATCACAAAGCAGAGAGAGCTACAGTCTTCAGAAGCCCAGGACCTCCCCAGCACCTTCTGTTGGCACCAGACAAAACATGATGCACTAGTCCAGGAGGAAGGAGACAGCACTAGGTAAGGTCTCTCTCTGGGCATGAAGGTTTCTGTTTCCTTTGTTGGTGTTTCTTCACTCCATTGTCCAGTTAACATGTCTCGTCCACACAAAGAGGCAGCTTTGCTATTTTCTTGGAGTCTTTCCCAGCACATTGGCTGCAATTCTCTGCTCTGTTTTTGTTCCCTCGTTTGGAACCAATGATGTGCCCCCCTCGACTTCATCAGATACAACTTTTGTCACTCTGTTTGATGGGAGTCTGAACCACGTGGTCCTTTGCCCCACTGGAGTTAAAAGACCTTACAAGACCCACACACAGAGGCTCTTTGAGTTACACAACTTGATCAGAGTCATATACAGGGAAGAAGAGGAAGTGTGTCAAGGAGAAAAGTATAACTGTGTCCAGGACATACACATACTATATATATATTATTATTTTGTACATTATATATATATATATGTAATATATATAGATGTGTTCTACATTATATATATATATATTTTATTTTTTTTAATATCAAGTGTGCAGCAGCTGGAGGATTCTTGTGCCCAGATGAAGACCTTTGCTCGCCTATCCCGTGCCAGGTCTGGAGACCAGAGCCCAGCTGCCTTTGAAAATATCCATGTGAAGCTGCAGGTGCTGAGATGAGAGTTTGGCAGATGCCCTTTTCTCCTGACAAGCTTGGAGGGGTCAGGGAGCAGTGGGAACACTTTCCCCTAGATAAGGCACTGTATGAAGCTCCGAGGAGACCCCAGCCAGTTCTACAGTGCCATTGCTTACATGGTTATTCCTAAACCCACTGAGGGTACTCTGGTACCTTGCATGCCCCTATAATCTGCAGGGGAAAATGGTATTTTTGTTCATTTCCAGCCCAGGAAAGTTCAGAGATGAGCAGTGCCAGTGTTGTTTGAACACTGTTCACCCTCCACCCCAGCCACTGCTGCATTTTCCCATTCATTCCTAAAGGATGATTTAGAGGTGATTTTTAACTGAAGATACCCCAAAAGAGTGAAGCATTGCTCTTGTTGAACCCAGTCAGGTTTAAATTATCCAAAGAGAACTTATCAAGGCCATTCTTATCAAGTACTAAAGTGTCACATTTCTCCTGAAAACAAGATTCAGCCTTACTCAGAGCCTTACAAATTGTTTAGTAATTTTCCTTTAGACCCCAATAAGTAACTTACTGTTTTACAAGTAAGTACTATAAAAGTTTTTAAAAGAAAAATATTTTTTTGAAATGAAGCATCAGACAGTGAAACTCCAAACACACTAAAATACTCAATTATGCAATAATGCTGGAGCCTCTTCCCTCTGTTTCTCCTAAATAAGCATTCAATGAGATGGGCACAGTCCTAAAGCACGCTGAGGCTGGGACAGAAATGCCCTCTCCAACCAGAGCTTGCCAGGGGACAATTCTGTCATGGTGTTTCTATCATCTTCACTTGCCAGAAACACTGCTGTAATTATCTTTTACATTTACTCACACAAGCCCTTCATCTCTCAGGGCCCCAGAGTATTTTTGAAATTGGAAATTAAGAGATAAGCTCACCCTCCCCCGTGGAAAGCAGCCCTCTCTGCCCTGGGTTTCTGCAGCTCATTAAAAGCTGTCAGCACCACACAGCCCTCCCAGCAGGGCACCGGGGATGAAGGGACAAGTGAAGCTGAGACCACAGACAGTATTTGTGGAGCGAGGGTGTAGTACTTGGTACGGATGCTACAGAATCTCAGAGAAAGCAGAACCTTAAGTTGAGCAAGAAGCTCAATTTAAAAACAAGCTATGTGTTAAACAAAGAGTTAAATAGTATGAATTTTCATTTGGAGCAAATGTTGTTCTTGGAATATATGAAACATCTATTACCAGACGTCAATTTCTAACATATGGTACATGCATTACTTTTCTTTCTAAACAGACCTGCAGTTGCAGGCCTGTACCTCACTCACATCCAGCGATCACATTGTGACAGAAAAGTCCACTTTGATGAAATGCATCAGTCTGACGAGTTGAAGGTGTTCAAATGGTGCTGTGGAAGTTCCCTGAGACTTTGTTCTTGTTAAGTCTGTGCCTAAATACTACAGCATGCAGCCTGCAGTGTATCTGAGATGAGTGAACATCTCCAGCCAAATTATCACTAGGATTAGGCAAACTAATTCAACTCAGATAAGTTCTTCAAATCTTTTCTAAAGCTCCAAGCAGGCTCTCAATGAGGATTTACTTTGGCAGGTCTCAGTCTCTTCTATCTCATGAGTCTATGTTGCAATGGAAAAGAAAGATTTTCTTGGCAGTTAAAATAGGAGGGAGGCCTCTCAAGTTCATTTCCAATGTACAGGTTGAGAACATCTGATCTGTAGGATCCAGTTGTCTTATATTTCTTAACCTCTATAAGAAAATGCCTTGCAACATTTTCAGCGCAGCTGGAACCACAGACTGGTGGACTTCGTGTCTCAGGATATATCCAGTTTAACTTCTTTGAGGGGATAAATGAAGAAGAGTAGAAATGAAGCAGAGCATGAGTCACAAAAATTCTGAACAGTAAAATCCAGCTCTGAGCAGGTGTTTTTGCTAAGTGAAAATACCGATCCAAAAGTCTCTCTTAGTGCTTCAGTTTGGCTCAGATATACAGAAAAAAGTCTTGTGCACTTTTCTCTGGATCGTACCTCTAAATACACTCAGTCCTGCCTAGGATCCCCAATACTCTGAGGTCTGATTGACAGTCTTGATGTGACTTCCTGAGGTTTAATTTCCTTCTTCTCTGACAGCAAGATCATAATTATTGAGGTATTAGCTGACAGGCACTGACTGATTAAATCTAAAATAAATACTAATTGCAGACATATCATTAAAAAGGAGAGACAGTCTCTGACTCTAGGTCAGACACAAGCAAAGATCCACTTGGGGTTAAGGACAAACCCCAACTTGGTGATGAGTTTGATGTTCTTGCTCAGAGTGCAAGTCTGTAACAAAGAGAAGGCTGAAATTTAGCTGAAGGCATAAACCTAGAAGTGTTCTGTCACCAAACATATGTACTTTTACCACAGAGCACAGCTGAATGACCTACTCAGGTCCAAGATGACGCAAAACAAGTCCTCTGCTGCTCAACCCATCACCTGCCACATCCCTCACATACTGATACAGGTCTATAAAGACAATATTCACTTTTCACCCTCTGCCCCTGCTCAGCTCTACCTCTGCACCAGGGTGGGCACAGGATGAAAGCCATGAGCATCATTTTATGCCAACTTTTAGACCTGTTTCCTCACATCAGGTCTTGCTGTATCCCTGTGATATTTTCTGTGTAAATGTCAACAGGTCTCAATAAGGAATGAAAAAAATCCCAGCACCTCTGACAGCTTGCATCTGGGTTTGGCTCATTTTTTTTCCTGAAGCTTTTTCTTGTCTTTCAGTATGGAGTTCAAGCCCATGTTCCCTTTTCCCGAAAAGTGATCCAGCCACTTACGGGATTCTCAGTGAGATCATTCAGGAAATATTTCCAGTTGGAGGTCTTTGCTTGGGGATTTTTTTTATTTATTTTGTCCTGTGCTTGGCATCAGTTACAGGTGCTTTTCCTATTTTGGATGGAAAGGATATTAAGCAGTATTCCTAAAGGTCCTTTTGGCCTTTCTTTCTTTTTTTTTTCTTTAATTTGCCAAAAAAGTTTTTGATGGAACATCCTCCCCTGGCCCCCAGTCTGACAGGATTCCCTGACCTGCATAACGCTGTCCAGATTGAAGCATGAGAAACATTTAGAAAATGAACTATGCTGAAGTCTGGGAGTTATTAGCTGCCAAGAAATCCCAAAAGCTTTTAAACCTTGTTTGCAGCTGCAGAATAGGAAACCTAGGTGCTATTCATAGAGGAATTCAACAGGAACTGTAAATTCAAGGCAACTTGCTGCTAAAATACAAAGGTAAAGAATTAAAACAGACTTAAGAAAAAAGCAACCCAAGCCATTACGATGCCAAAGTGACTGATTGAAAAGGAAGTTTGAAAAATTTCAGTATGCCTGGCTGAGATATAAAACTCAGACTGAGGTAAAGCAGCACATTCTCTAAAATAATGTGTCCTTTGCAGCCCGTTGTAGATCAAGGCTGAAAGAGGAGACTGAGGAGCTTGTTAACGCTCCAGGATAGGGGAATTTCATTATGCACCTGGAACGGGGGAAATGAGGGAGGCTCTGGGAAAACACCAGACTCAGTCAATAATTGACCAAACCACCCCATCCCTGGAAGTGTTCAAGGATGGGGCTGATGGGGTCCTGAGCAACCTGGTCTAGTGGAACCTTCCATAGCAGGGGGTTGGAACGGGATGATCTTTAAGACCCATTCCAACCTAAACCATTCAATGAATAAACATCTTTATCAAGGAATCAAACACCTCCCTCACGTTACTACCTGTAAAATCAGAAAACTGCTCCTGCACCATTACAAAAAAAAAAAAAAAGATATTAGGGTGAATATTAGGTGGCTTCACAACTAAGGAGGGTTTTGAAGAGCGCTGGCATACAATCAAAATCCCTGGATTACACTGGCTGAATAGAATGTGTTCAACAGACAAGTGGTGGCCCCTGCCTTGGTGCTTTCTTCCAGCTGAGGCAGTAAGGATGGGCACAACTACAAGTGATTTTCATTTCCAAGGAGGCAGAGCAGGAGCAGGCACACAGTGAGTTACTAGGAGGGGGTCACATTTTCTCTCCCAACACAGCCCCGTGCCCCTGCTCGGTGAAAAACATGTGTTACCCTCTTTCCCTGCCCTCCTGCCTGTGGAACAGCCAGCAGCACCAGCCAGCAAGGGAATAAACTGTGAGCACCTTTTAGGGAATGATCTCATCCTGAACAAAAGTTAAATAAAATAACTTGATAAATCACCGTTCCCCCGTGTGCACGAGCACACGAAGAAACAGAGTCCTCCTGCATGCTGAAGTGAGCAGCTGCTTCAGTATTTGAGGCATTTTTAGGGGGAGTGGAGCTTGATTTTCAGATAGATCTTTAAGTGCAGCCTCTAAAAAATCAGGTCCCATCAAGTTGCCTTATGTTCAATCCCTTCAACAGAAGCATCCCAAATGAACTTGTCACTTGTCACCATCTTTTCCAAGGACTCCAGAAGGAGAAACAAGACTCTCAAGGCAGCAGAATACTTTTGTACACCTGGCTTGTACTACTTTAAGGAAAATTACTCTCAAGAGCTAATTAAAATGCATGATTTCCCCCCTCTAGCTGTATAGATTAATCTATTTCATTTTCAAAATCTCATTTTTTCCCATCACTTCAAGTATTCAGGAGAGATTACATTATTACAATCACAACTTGGCCTCAGTCCCAGAACATAGAGATGAAGAGAGAAAAGGCTTTTGTTGAGGACGTGCACACACACTCACACACACACTTTAGACAAAATGAAAGCACATTAATCAGCTAATGGGGGGGGGGGGGGTCTAAATTCTTATGACAGAAGCCACAGAAATGAAAGATTTCTGGTGGAATGTAGAGTCACTGCAAGAGGAAAAAAAGACCAGGGAATCTCATGGAAAACTTTGAGGCTTTTTTTTTTTTTAACTGGGGAAAGCACAGATCTTGATCTCTCAGAAGCAATCAAATGGAAGGGACATTTGTTAAGGGCTCAGCAATGGCACTGGGCAGTTTAGGGTAATATCACATCCAGGTGAAATCAAGATCTTTAAGAAAATATGAAGCCCAAAGAGGCTAAAAAACTACTAATATAGCAGCTAGATAAAGCAGTTCTACTGCAGTGAAAAAGTTGTGAGAAGGGAAAAAAAAAAAAAGAGAGAGAGAAAGAAACTACATGGTATGTTAAGATGCTTCATTAGAGAGCAGGTACTCAAACTTCCCCTGGAAGAAACAAATCCCCTGAGGGGAAGGGACCAGATTTTTCATCAGTTATGCCAAAGTGCTTTCTTTAAAATTAATGTAAGCACTGGGAAATTCACACAGTTAAACGAGCTCAGAAGTGCTGTCCCTGCAGGATGCCTCCTCCCAGCACTGCCGTCCCCCCTCTGCTGCAGATGTTTGGGGAGGGGGAGAGGCTTAGGCTGTGGTTCCACATCTATTAATATCACATCTGTTGTACTCCTAGGTTTTGAGGCAGGACAGATTCAATCTGGATCAAGCACAAACACATTTTTGCTGAATTAGCCCGAGCACATGATATGATGTGCTCCAGCTTTAAGTTAGTTGGACACATTTTGTCAGTCTGAAGATGACAGACAGCACTGGACTCGCCATAAAGGTTCCCAGGATCAAGTTATGTCACAAAGAACTTGAATGCATTTGAACCAGGTGGTGAATTTGTACCAGATCAGGACTTTGCATCACAGGCATCAAGCTCCTTTAATCCACTGCTGGGCACCTTAAATCCAGGTGTGTCAGCTTGTGAAAGCAGACTCTAAATCCTGAACCCATGTGTGCAAGATGGTCACCATTCTCCAAAACCTGGGACTCAGAAGTTAAAGAAAACAAGTTGGGGCTAGATCTGAGTTTTATAAGTCTTCCTTTTTCTTGCTGAAACAGGGGGTTGATTCCCTGTTGGCACGGGTTAAGGCAGGGATGCTGATGCCTGAGACATCACCGTGCCCTGACACTGCAGCTCCCCTCGGGCCTACGGCTGAAGGGCTGTTTCGAGGTGGGGGCAGCATCTAAGAGCAGTGAGAAATGAACAAATATTATATTTTGTCGGAAGGATTTGGGGTTTTAAATTATATATTTAGTGAAAACACAAATAATTCATGAGTGTTTTCAAATACATGAATAATTCAAGCTGGAACCAAAATAGCTAAATCATCAGGGCCATCATCCTCACAGAGGCATCTAGGATAGGTTATTTCAAGTACATTTCACTGCAGACTGGCACGTGCACAAATTCACTAATAGGTAGCTGCATCTGTGCCTTTTAGCCTCCACAAAACCCAGTTAGTCACAATATCCCTGACTCAAGATGCCAGACCTATAGCTGAGATGCATCTGAGCCCTAATTGAGCCATGGCTTTAAGAGTAGGGACAGAACCAGTTTGAAATCCCATTTTATAGCTCCTCAAACCACATCTGAACCATGTGGTACATGTGTGGCATTTAAGAACAAATTATCTGAGCACCATACAAATGCTCACTAATAGCTGACTCCAAGCTCTAGCAACCAGCATTCTTGCCTGCATATTTGTGGCTGACATTGTGTAGACTTTGAGGCATGTATATTTGTTAATTTGGATTTTGTGTATATTGTGGGCATTGAGGGTGTAATACTGAAACCATAACTTCATTGTGAAAAAGTTTGCACTTTTATACATATATGGAAGCCTGGTATGAGCTGGACAGCCAGATACATTAGCAGGAATTCCCAGAACAAGAAAAGCTCGGGCTTTTTAAGTACTTTTGTGGCACTTGGGGGCATAGTTTAGTGGTGGACTCAGCAGTACTGGGTTAATGATAGGACTCCATCATCTTGGAGGTCTTTTCCAACTTCAACAATTCTGAGTCTAAGTATCTTTTAATGACAGTTTCCTTTACTTTTAGACTAACAGAATAATTTTTTTTAATAACTATTTCTCAAATTTTGTTTTCAAAATTTACTCCTAATTTTAAATAGCATTTTTATTAAAACCCACATTTTAAACGTCATCCATCCTATCCCAACCAACAGCATCACATAAGGCCACTCCTGATTCACTGATACCAACTGAAATCCTATGGATGTGTAATCAGGTAATCAAGGACATGTTTAGCCTGCTGAAAGAGCAGTAGTTTGTCATTTAGGTTTTAAGCATAAAATGTTTGCCAAAAAAAAGGCCCTTTCTTTGACATTTGCCTTATTACTAATTTAATGCATAACGCCAAAACTTTATTCCAGTTCATGCATCATTCTACCTCCAGCCTTCCTTTTGCTCTGGCCTTTATACTACACCTGGCCAGCCTCGTGCCAGGAAGAAATTCAAAACCCAAGCCTAGAGAACTGTAAATTCAGCATCAGGTTAAAAGCCAGTAGCTGCTGTCACCTGAAGCTCTGCAAACACTAAGCCCAGAGGAAACCCCCACCCCACGGCAGGGGCCTTGGAACTAGATGATCTTTAAGGTCCTTCCCAACTCAAACTATTCTATGAACCTGTGATTCCTTGAAAACCAGCCAAATTTCACAAAGAGCTCTGTGTAGGAACATGGTGTTTGTTCACCCAAAAAGCTGAGCTAGGATCAGGGTCCTGTCAAGCCACCACAGCACATAAACCCAATCGAGAGTCTCAGTCTGGGAAAATGGAGTTGAGCATTCCTGGCTCTAAGCATTTTGACAAAGGACAGTATTCTGGTTCTTGAATTCTCAATGCACCATCTTCAAGATACCCTTGTCCCACTGGCTGCTGGCACAGGGTGACATTGGTGCATCTGATGGGCAGCACCCTCCCAACACCCCTGTGGCTGCAGCCAGACACCTGCAGAATCAGCGTGGAGGACATGTAACTTTTAGAAAGCAATAATTAAATAAATAGCTGTCCCATATGCCCTCCTGTATCCCAGTGCAGAGAAAAGCTGTCTGGGATGGGTTAAACAGCTGCTCTTTGGCCAGAGACAACAAGGACAGAAAGAAAAACTTTCTGGAAGGAAGCTGTAAGTGTAATATTTCATTAAGGGGAAATGAAGGAGCTACATTGTGGTATTGAGTATTGACTTATATAGTTATATCTGATGGCATTTCACATTCTCTGCTCATCATGCCAGTAATGTCTCTGCTTTGGAAAAATTTGGGGTTCAGAATGACCAACAGAAAAATATTACATGGTAAATGCCTAATACTGAGTGTGCTGGAGGCACTTTTCTTACTCTCTGATCTTGGGAAATATAATGGCTCATTCATTCTCTCTCTTTTTTTCAGTTTTGTAGGAATTCCCTCATTGTAATGAGCCTTTGACCTAACCTCCATTTCTTCTAATACTGCCTGACATCTTCCCATCATATGTTAACAGTGTGTGTCTTCAGTGAAAAGCAAACCATTGCTGGTGCTCCCAGGCTCCAAAGAAAAGCAACGTGGAAGAAGAAAGAAAGAGAAACCTAAGCCTTGCTGGTTCTTCCCAGAGATCTGTTGCTCCAGCAACTGGAAGTCAAACAATGATGTCAAGAAGACAGAGCCGAGCACTTTAAACCCAGCGTCCAGTTGCCACAGCAACTACTTTTTAAAGTAAGTGATGCAGAGAGGTTTTCCTTTCTCAGTAGTAAAAGAATATGAAAGAGTAAATGAGGGCAAAAGATGTTTACCTGGGGCTGGGGGTGTTAATTTAGGGGTCTGTGATGAGCATCCTGCCAAAGGGCTGGGGCAGGGAGGAGGAGGAGGAGGAGGATGCTGTTCCCTCCCAGCGGAGCAGAGCAGCTGCTTGGAAGTGAATTGCTTTGCTCTTCCTTTCACCAAAGGAAATGCCAGAGAAGCAAACTCTGCTGCAGATGCCACATGGACACCAAATGTTCCCCACTGGCTCACAGCAGCCTGCACTGCTGAGGCTCCGAGGGGAGGACTCGTCATCTCGCTTTCATCCTGACTGCCCTGAGCTCCCTCAGCTGTTGCAGACCCATCTGTCCCATGAGCCACTGGCCTTGCTGGGCAGCTTACAGGCTTCAAACAAGGAGGACAGGTGCTGGGGGGAGTGGGGGGGACCCTTTGGCCACCCTTGAGCATAAGCCCTTTTCCAGCCCCCGCTCCTCTCCGGCCCTTTCCCCAGCATCCTGGATAGCTCTTTTGTTTGGGACCATCAGCTTGTGGCTTCCCAAGAACTTAAATCAGTAGCAAAAAGGGACAGCTTTGCAATTTCACTTTAAATAAACAAACACCCCAGCCCTCTTCATCTAAGGGCTATGAGGGAAGATGGAACGAGAGCTGTTGGTGCCCCTGAGGGGACAGGACCTGGACACTTTTGGAGGTTACAGCCAGTGCTTTTGTTGACCAGACTGTTTACTCATGTAGCTTCTTGTGCTTACAGCACATTGCTTCCCAGGGCAACCATCCATATGGAGCTGGGAGACAGAAGACAACCTTTAGATATGGTCCCTGCTTGGAAAGACACCACAGACCTCCTAAGGAGCTGCTTATCCCCATATGCCTGTAAGGAACAACGTGATTAACTCTTCCACTGATTCATCCTTATCCATTTATCTAATACAAACCATTTCTTACTCCATTAGGCCCTTGCCCTCATTGAGTAATCCCTGGTTGTATCATGCTTTGGAATTAGTCTGTAAGGTCCTCAGGGCAGGGATCATGCCTTGGAAGGTGCCTCACAGACTTTAGGCCATTGCTAAATTAATAAGAATGTAATAAAAGTATTAGAGAGCTCTACCAAGGGAGGCATTGTTATGCCCCAGAGGCAGCATATCTGGTTAACAACCCTGAAAAGAAATGCCAACAACATTAGCCTCTGCCCCTACATCCCTCCACCTAATGTAAAATTAAATAGCTACAAATTACCTATCTATTTTTCTATCTGCCTAGGCAATTAGCCCATGCTCATTACTGGACATATGGGGATACAACCAAACAGGCAGGCGCTCAACAACTCGGGAGGCACAACACACAACATGACATGAGGTTTCTGCTTCCTTGTAAAACACACCATTAAACCCACAATACATTGGACCATCAGTGGAGGTCAGAAAAAAAAACCTCCAAAATCTGGCAAGAAAAGTGTCCAAAGAGTAAACCAAGAGCCAACAATGACAAACAGGCTGTGAAAGTGCTCTCAGGGGTGTGTGCGGGACAGAGAGGAGCAGCCAGGGATGTTTATTCATATGGGAAAGGCAAACACCAAACTATAAGCAAATGTGGCTCAGCACATTTATTTGCAATTAAAGCTTGTGCATACATCTCCATGAATATGAGGTGCACCCCACTGACTAGGAAGTCTGCTGCCAATGGTGCATTGTCAAGAATAAATCCATGGAGCTGCAGTGATGGGACATGTGAGCATCAAGGCAAATATCCTGGAAGAAAATTCAGCCTGAGGTTCTCCAGTCAGCAGCAGTGAATAGGACCCCCACTATGCTCGGGCTGAATTTGGGACTGCAGCAGCCCCCACACCATCGCTCCATGAAGCCAAGAACGATGTCTTGAATGCTCTTTAATCCAGTTAAGTTTGAGCCCTCTGGTTTGCAGTTTGACAGTAATGCTATATTTTTATTCAGCACAGGATCAGAGGTCTGATGAAACCTCATGTTGCCAACATAAAAGTGGAAGGAGCTTTAGCTAATCCCAAGGAAAATGAAGCCCACCTCTTTCACCCCACACCCCTCCTGAAAAAAAAAGAAAATGCAAACCCTACATTTGACTCTCTTGGAAGAGAAAATTCCCTGCTGTCCTCAGATGGTTAAAACATGCAGCTTTAGTGGGCTGCAGAAGGAATAGCAATTACATACCCTTCACCTCTTGCCAGCTTGGGTTTTGGTTTGGTTTGTTTTTTTTTTTTTGGTGAAGTTTTGTTCTAAATCTCTCAACTGGTTTTTTTGTTGTTGTTTTTTATCACTCAGCCTTCTGGGGGAAACAATCTCACCCTCCATGAGAACACATGGTTTGAGGGGGGAGAAAACAGGAGAAGAGAGTTCACAGGCTGCTTCCATGTCATAAAAAAAAAAAAAAAAAAAAAAAAAAGAAGAAATTAAAAAAAAAAGAGAGAGAGAAAGAAAGGCCAGGTCTGCAGTGGAGTTAGCCTGGCCATATTAAAGGAGCAGGTGTTGTACTGAGTTAATTTATCTGGGAGGAGACCTGAGCAAATCCCAGCAGCCCTGCTGAGAAAAAAGCTTTGTATGCTGACACAAAGCTCTCCCCGCTGCAGCATTGCTTTTGCTGTCTTCCCTTCCCTCCTCTTCAGCTTCTCCTAATTGCAGGGCTAATGTCCTCTGACAAGTGCCTCAGATGGTCCAACAACAGCCCTATCACCCATTCCCCACCCCTGAATATTATTATTATTATTATTATTATTATTATTATTATTATTATTATTATTATTATTTTCACAGCCCAAATCCCTGCCAGGCCCAGGCTGCTCTGGATTATTCTCCAGCACAACTGTGTCTGCTGAGGAGCTGCAAAATATTCCCTCCACCACGCTGAGGACACAGTTGCTTGAGTGTTATGACACTGCTGCAATTTCTGGCACACGGAACAGTGCAAACGGGGCTCCAAAGACTCCTCTTTTGAGGCTGCAAACCCAGGACCCACATCAAAGCCGGAGGGTTGTCTGATGTTTGCTTGGAATGACGGTGTCGGAGGGAGGGGGCCTTTCTGCCTGCCATGCAGGGAGTGTGTGTGTTGCTGGCACAGCCTCCAGCCACGCCACAAGCTGTGTGTCAATTAAAATGTGGGTCTGGGGAGCAGCAAGCCCAGGCAAGCAGGGACAGGAAGCAAGTTTGTTTTTTAAATTATTAAAATAGGTAGATGGTCTTCCTATGAGGTCAAGAGGAACCACCTGACAAAGTCTTCTGTTGACAATGAGAAGAGGTTCAGGTTCAATAAGCACAATCTGAGCATTTCCCACTCCTAAATACATGCCCAGAAACCAGCATTTCCCTGGGATCCCTGGCTTTTACAGAGAAATCACAATTTCCACCAGGGCCACAGCATCCACCCTCCTGCTGACCACTTATATAAAGCCCAAAGCATAGAGCAAATATCTCCAGCAACTCTGTTGTGCTTTGGGGCTTCCCTTCTATAAGAGGACTTTCCTCTGGGAATAGAGGCCAGCATGGCAACAGAAAGGGAGTCAGTACCTACAACAGCTGGTTTTTGCAGTGGCATGAAGATGCACCACAGCTTCTTTACTGTCCCTACCATTGCCACTACCACAGCAAGGTGGATGCACTGGGAAGAGAGAGGGAACAGGCTCCTGTCCTTGCCACCAATGCCTGCAGAAGATGCACGTAAGGCTGCTTGAATAACCTCATGTCTACATCAGTCATACCAACATGGGTCAGATTACAGCAGCCACCACCAGCCACAGGAGGGGACAAACAGGGTGGGAACTGTGTTCCCTCTCCATCCCCAGCTGCCCCCATCCCTTTGTGCTACAGGGACAGGCAATTTAGAACTGCAGTTTGGATAGAGAGAAGGTGCCCATCAGGCAAGAGTTACCCTGCACTGAGGGTTCCCTTCAATGGGGAGGAAGGGGAGAATCTGTGCATCTGGGAGGGAAAGGAAAATTTTGGGATACCAGCAAGTAGCAAAGAGCATCTCAATCAAAAAGTGCTTTCATTGCACAAAGTAAAAATAAAAAACCATCCCTTTAAGATACAGTGAAAGGAAAAGCATGCTGAGGAGGAAAGGGAGGGGCTGTGGAGAGGGATGAGAGCAGCTGGAGAGGAATTCCAGCAGGACAGATAGACAGGCAGTCACAAAGTCTGTTAATTATTTAAAAAATAAACTAACACAGAAAAGGACGTCCTGGGGAGGAGGGGGAGGCAGAACCTCAGGGTACACATCAATTATGCACAAAGCAGCTCATGGACACTGTGAATAAGGGTCCTGTGGGCATCCTCACAGAGATGTCACCAGGAGCTGGCCCCAACCCACCAGCCGTGACACAGCACGTTACCTTCGTGACCCTCTGTTACCCCTGGCTTATTGTGTTTTGTAACTCAGGTTGGTACCCACAAGAGGAAACAAAGAAACACAAAGGCTTGGCAATGGTTTGTGTTTCTAATTGCATTGCAACATTGTTCTCACCTGGCACCACTGTGGCACATCAGGAACTGGTGGCTCGGAGCCTCCCTCCCCCTTCTTGACACGGTGACCACAACAAACAGTTGGGTAGTTGGGTGTTAAGCAGAAGCCAACTGCATCCAGGCTGCTGCTGCCAAATCAAGGTAAGCAAAGCTACAAGTCAGGAGACACAGGAAATAAATCTGTCCTTAATGATCAGTTTTGCTGACTGGAGCTTCGACCAACATGGAGCATCTCCTGCCCAAAGCTGCAGATTCCAAGTTTTTAACAGGATCAGGTCACACACACTACTCCTGGGGACTACACAACATGATTTTTCTTGGCTGAACAGCCACCTACACTGCTGGCTTTCAGATCTCTTTTTCCAAGAGCTCCATTAAGAGAAAACCACCAAAACATGACAAAGTGGCAAAAGTATTTCTTTCCAGTTTTAATATTTTTCTTATTACTTGAGCCTTGAATTGATATCCTTAATATCTTTACTAAAGCTCTGGTCCAGAAAGTCTGAAGCTTAAGAGGAACCATATCAGGTTCAGAGTGGTAATCCTGCCTCCTGTGTACACCTCTGTTGGTTTTTGTTATGATAAGAAAATATGAAATATTCCCCAGAAACCAAAAGCACTTACTTGCCACATGCACAATAACAGGCTTAGGTGAAGCCCAAACAAATGGGTGAAGCTAAAATTCCAGTTTTCAACCTACAAGTATGAAGACCCCAAACCTTACAAAACCTTAACCTACCAGGTCATGCAAATTCCTCCTACTCCTCCACTCTTGGTTTATCCAGGGACAAATGCCTTTTCTTTGCATTGAACTCCTCCTTAAAACATACAGAAACATGCAGCTTGCAAGCAAGAGGGGTGATGTGTGTTTGATAGAAACCACCCATATAAATGAAACCACAATTTTTACGATAAATTGGCAAATGGGCGAGGACGCAGAAACTGTATCTGCCATAATGATTTATTTAAAATAAACAAATCCAGCTGTGGTAAAATAATGAGTTCTCTGCAAATATACACACAAATTCTGGCTATTTCATTATGAATATATTAAATCTAGTCCCCCAACTCCAGCTCTTGATGATAATTAAATACATGTAGATGTACTGCAGTGGATTTGCTCCTGGTAATTTGCATAGCAGAAAATAATTACTCTGGCAATTAGATATGGTGCAATGTGCTGGTTCTTTACATGCACCACAAATTTCTTTTCATACTTTGGCATCACCCTTTAAGAAGTTAATGAAGGCCTATTAATAGCATGATACAGTGGGTTCATGGTGGCTTGGCTTCACGTGTTTGGAGCTCTGCTTCACACACGTGTTTGGGATAACTTTTGTCCTTGTTGCTAGGGCTGGTGCTGCAAACCTCTTGCTGCCTTTAAATAGTCAGCTCCTTTGCTGGAAGTAGAGCGTTTTCCATTTGTTAGTTATTTTATTGGTCATTTGTCCAATTGTGTTAGTCTTGTCCAGTGATCAACCGCACAGTGCCAGGGCGTCTTTCAGTTCAAGGGAACTAATCAGTTTGTTCCCCTCCTGTCCAGGCTATTTGTCCTGTCATACATAGGGATGATGCATCTCTGACTGAGGATAAAAAGTGCATACTTGCATCTGTTTAGGTGAGACTCCTCATCCTAGGCTAAGCTTTAAAGTCCCCAGGTTTAGAAAGTAGTCCCCAGCCATCAGCAGGAGCAAAGGGAAGGACTAGGCAGAAGAGGAGCATCAAGATTTGCAGGGCTGAGTTTTGTACAGCCAGAAAGCCCAGCCTTTTTTCTCTAAAGGCATTTCTCTTTGAACATTGGTCATAAAAGCCTGTGAGAAAGCCTTCTCTCCCTCTTGAGGCTGCTGCCTGAGCTACAGCTGGCCCTGCCAGAAGCCTTCCCTGCATTTCAACCCTGAGCTTGTGCTAAAAGGCAGGAGTTGCCTCAGGTTACTTCCAGCACCTCTAGATCTCCAGAGGGTATCACTGCTCTGGTGTTTAAAGATAGGAGGTATATGATAAATTCTGGTTAAATAAAGAATTTTGACAAGTATTTTAGAACTGATTTGTTGCTAGTGTACATCTAATAATAAAGGAAAAGAGAACAGGGAAGCATTAAAGACAAAACAGAGAGCAAGAAATGTGTGTGAGAGGTGAGACCATTACTATGGGGAGCTTCTCTCCCCACCCAGACAGCTCCTGGTCCTGCTTCCTTTATGACCTTGAGCATTTTCACTGGTGCTGCCTCTGCTATTGCCCTGCTGCACTGTGCTGCCCCAGTTCCCCTTGGCTCTAGGCCAAACTCATTTTTCTCTCCCCTGAGCAACCCCCCCTTTTTGTTGTCCTTCACACTTTGATTTTAACTGAGGTTTGGTCTACTTGCACAGTGGTGAGAGAAAAGATGTACCAGAATTGAGGGTGACAGCCTGGGCAGAGGAGAGTCACATTCAATTCTCTCTGCCACTGACTTCTCATCTAACTCTGGGCATGCTATTTCACCTCTTCCTGTCCACCACTGCCTTCTGCAAAGTACTGCACAGAGGTATCTGTTAAAGGCTGGAAACACTTGGAACTTGATGTCAGCCACCAGCTTGCCCATTACAGCTGGATTTTTATTCTTAGGCAAAACTGCAACTCCACCATCATCCAGAGCCAGACTCTGTCCTTCAGCAGATGCTGGGTTTCATCCTCCCTTCCCAAGGGTCACGGCCAACACTGCAGTCTGACGCAGCTCCCACAGCCCCGTGCTGCAAGATGAGCATGCAGACATGATGCAGTTCTACGAGGAACCCCAATCCCACCTGGAGGTCAAGCAGAGAAGGAGGGGTGAGAGACGGCCACCCAAAGCTCTCCAGCCCTGAGACTCACAGGCTGCTGCTGGGGTATGAAAAGGAAGAGGAAAAATGCAACAAAAGACAAGAATAAAAAGACTTCCAGTCCAAAGCACAATTAGGAAGAATGTACCCCTTTTTCTCAGGGTTAGGCTTTTCTTCTGTTCCTCCCTTTGGCCTGGCTCATGGCTGCCTGCAGCTCCCTTTCCTGGTTGCCTAGCAGGGCTAGCATTCATGGAGAGCTGAGGTGCTCCCTGATGCTCCCTGAAAGCAGCCTGCTATTTCCTACCCAGATGTCTTTTATTTCAGTCAGTGTCATTGCTGGAAGAGCAACAATAGCACTTTATTTCAGTGGCACTCATCTTTGGACAGTCTAGTGACAGCCTTGCCTTACCTTTAGCTATGTTGTCCTCTGGATGAATATTGCATATAAAATAATTCAAAACAAAACAAGAAGGCTAAACATGTTAATCCTCCCATTCTGCAAAGCCAAAGGGTTATTTTACAAAGCACAAACACTCAGGCTACACAGTTCTGCTCAAGTGCCCTGTAACAGTCAAGAACAGCTGAAGCAATTAGCAATGCCCCATCTCCTCCAAAAGGCACAAACTCCAGGGAAGGAATCAATAGGAAAACTTTACAATACAGAGCCCTTAGCTCAAGACACGTTTTAGGGATAAAGCCTTTAAAAGGCAGGGGATAAGATGCTAGACTAGGACTTAGGAAAAAGCTAACTGTATCCTTGAATATTTGGCTGTGTCATGGAGTCGTGGGTTTCCCTGTGTAAAATGTAAGATACTGCTATTTGTTTCCTTCATCAAATCATTTGGAGTCCACTGACAGAACAAGCTGAAAAAGTACTATACCTCTGAGCTATTTATACTTTCCTATTATTTAACAGGATAGTTTTAACACCAGTAGGTGTGCCAGAACAGACACAGGGATAAAAGCTTCTGCAAACTTTTAACCACAGGCACTTCATTGCAGGATATTTGACTGGAGATGATCCATCTCCTCCGGCTTAGTTTTTGAAGGAGATTTGTGACATGTCTACTCATCCAGGCAGGAGATTCAATTTGCTGATTCCTCCAGTCCCATGTCTCTAAAAACTGCACTTTTTACAAACAGGAAAGTGAAAATGTTCTCCTACACTTGCTGGTTACATAACAGATGGAGAGGCAGTTCAACCACTCAAACATTTTGTATGTATTCTCATTAACAGAATTTGAGTGCGTGTTTCCAGAATACCTCCTGAGAGGTGAAGCCTACCCAGAGCTTTCAAATTTAGAAATTTCACCTTCACAAGTCTGTATTTCACCTGAGAAGGTGTTTATGATTTGTCTATACCTTTCATCATCATACTAGCACCTAACGCCTCAGCCACATAAAGCACTAAGAACAGGACACAAAAGAAATTGTGATTATAAAACTGATTTATTGTTTACTCTCACAGGCCCTAGTTGTTACTTCCACTGAATTCAATGGGAGTTTTGCCATCAACTTCAATAGGGTGGAGCAGAGCCAGGGACTTTTGTCTGTTAATTCCCTGTGGATCATTTACAGCTTTCCAAGCACCACTGCAAAAATAAACTTCAGATTTTTAAAAAACCACATGTACACACAACAAAAAAACAACTGGAGTTAAAATGTGTATTAAGACCCAAAGAGAACCATTGGCATAATATCCCCACAATATTTCAGAATAGCTCATTATTTACTCATTAAATCAGTAAATGACAGCTCCATTTCTCAGGATCAGCTGCGTGTGCATTTCTCACACCAGCAATCAAATTATTCATAATCCAGGTACATAATTTGCTCTTAAATATATATAAAGTCTCAATATAATGAGTTGGGCTTAGAGCACAGAGACATGGCTAAAAGTGGGCTGGATAAGTGACAGCACTCCGGAGGTGCCAAGCGGAGACCTCCATGTAGGGGAAGGAATAGCTCTTCTGGAAACCACTCTGCCTTTGGTTCAATTGACCAACTCTATGATGCCCTCCTAATAAAGGAGAGAGAACAAGCTATGGGTGACAACCAGACACATTAAGTAGATATTCAAGGAGGTAAAAAAGAGAAAAAGTCTGAAAACTCACACCCCCTCTATATCTTCCACCTTTAAGGTGCCTCTTCAATCTCAAATAGCACAGTGACAAAACTCAACATTAGGATTGCGATTGAGCATTTCTGTGCCCCATTGTCACATGTTTTCAGACAGAGCTCTTCTGAAACTAAATATTTTCCCTGCAGTATCATGGGAAATGTCACTCTTTTCCAAATTTCCACCAGAGAGTCAAAAACTACCGCCCTGGACTAAAATGGGGCAATGCTCCTGGATGAACCTCCACCATCTTTCTGAACTGATTCTCATGTCAACTGCTTGGGAAAAGCAGGGCTAAGACAAAGGGGAGCTGAAAGCCTGGGGCTTGAATGGAAACTATAAAGGGAACAAAAGTAGCAGCAACAAAACTCCAAGGACTCCTTTGGCACCCAAGGAGGAAGCTTAAAATACAGCCAGCATCTCTCAGCCTTTTTCCCCTATCTTCGTCTAAAAAAAAAAGAAAGAAAAGAGACAGCCCTCCGAAACAATCTCTTTCTGTGTAAGCTGTTGCCAGAGTCTGAGAGAATAAGCCAGGGTTTCTGTGCCAGCCCATTCACATGGCCAGGTGAAAAGAAACTCATTCCTTTACAGCCTGTGCTGCCCCACACAACATCTGCTGAGAAAGTGGGATGGGAAACACCAAAAAGGGGAGAAGAGAACAGCCGAAGCCTTCAGGTTAGAAGGGCAGCCTGTTCCCACCAGGGAGCCCCTCTTTCACTCGCAGACAACTGCTGCATTTGACATTTCAATGGGAACTGAGGCAGAGCAGGAGGGAGGGCAATGGAGGAGGGGGCAGTGGGAGAGCTCACATAAAGGGACCGGAGTGAGAAAGGCGAGGAGACAAAAATTCTGCATCTCTTTCATTTCTGCTTTTAGGGTTTTCCCCCCATAATATGACAGTCAGGAGAAAGAGGAGAGTTTCTTTTAAAATCACACAGATAGGCAGAGGTTTGGTGCCATTAAAAACTTCAAGATGAATTAATTTTATGGGGCTTACAGAGCAAATATTTTTTTTTTTTGGTCGTCCCTTTTCTTGTTTGTGTTTTCAATGAGAAGGAAAAAGGATTTACATAAAACAAACAAAAAGAATGAATAGCAGCAAACCCTGCCATGGGCACCAACAGCGGATGCTTTTAGAAGAGTTACACGAATATTGTTTCAGTGTTCAGCATTGTCTGAGGGTTCAACACAGACACATTCATCCTGGGGAGTAATTCTGGGGTCCTGATCACTCCATACAAGCCCCTCAATGAGGGCTGCATGCTTTTTTAAATCAGCTTTATAGAAACTTTCATCCAAACACATCAGAGTAATTTTGTAAAGGCTTCAAAGCAGCCCTATGCCATGAAAGGGTATTATCTCCATTTTGCAGAACAGGAAACTGAGGCCCAGAGGGAATCATGCAGACAGCATCCAGAAATGAATCACTGGCAAAGCCTGGAATAAAACTGGTTCCCTGGAGCACCACGCTCATCTGCAGTGAATGCAGAAATGGCCTTGGCTAAGTAAGAGTCTCTCCGCTGGGTTTTATGTCAAGGCCAAATATGCAAACCAAAAAGTAATACAAACAAGGCTCAATCCAAAATAGTGCTTTCATATCTACAATCAATGGATACAGATTCACAGTCACACCAGTCCATGTGCTGGGAAGCATGGAGGAACCTTTTAGCATATAGTGAGGAGACAACAGAACAGCCAAGGTGGAAAAAAGACAGAGGAGAGTCCAGGAACAGCTTCCTTGAGGGCAGCTCAGGGAGGTTAGAGGTATCCCTCAGGAGACTGAAGTGCAACTTCGGTTCAGCTTCCACAAAACAAAACAGGAAATGAGATATTGCATCCAGTTTGTAGATCATAGAATGGTCATAGAATGGTTTGGGTTAGAAGTGACCTTAAAGATCATCTTGTTCCAACCCCCTGTCATGGGCAGGGACACCTTCCACTAGACCAGTTTGCTCAAAGCTCCATCCAACCTGATTGCTTTTCTCAGCAAGGATTCCCATGAATTCCCCTCAGTCAGTAACAGAGGCAAAAAAACACAGAGCTTGCAAGATTAACACCATGCTAAACACTCAACCCACGCTGTGCAGCAGCCAGAGGTGAGTGTTATTTGCTTGGGACTAGGGTCACACACAGCAGAGAATCTCCAAAAAGCCACAAAGCCCTGAATGTCTGAGCTATAACTCAGAAGTGAGGATTAAGAGGTTAAAATGCTTTGTGTTCAGCTGGAATCAGCCTAGAGAGAGTTCAGCATCACTTACCCTTTTGTGTGTCAAAAATAGCCAATCTTTGATCCTTCTTGACTGCTGTGACTCAATATTACTTTCTTTCTGTCTCTGCTCCCCGCTACACACATACCAGTGGATTCCTGTCAATAGGCCAGTTTGCACTGGGACAGATTTAAGGGTGATGAAACAAAGACACAGGTGCTTCTCAGTAACCTTGGTCAGCATGGGGTGTGTCAGGATAAATGAGTTCAACCTGCACCTTCTTCCTACCAGCCCAGCCTCGTGGCTCTATCCATGGCTCTCCAGGCTTTCTGGCCTCTGCAGTGTCCATTTTCACTCATTTACACATCACAGGCATCCAAAAATCCATGAAGTCCAACAGAAGGCAAGTAGAGAACTTGCCAAATGATTTTGGAGCAGTTTGAGGGGTTTTTTTAAAGTCGGAAGACAACCTACAAACAAACATTTCTGTCACTGTTGAAAACAACATTTCTTCATCTTTGCAGGTTAAAGCATGAACATTGTTTTAAAGGGACCCAGGAGATTGTGTGCATTAGATATTTTATATATTTTTCACACACAAAGTCCAATACCATGTCATAGCAGGTATCAGAGTCCTGTGCAATCCTAAAGCCTCTCTACCATTCTTGGAGTAAATGGCAAACACTTTCTATTCCATCTCTTCCTTCCCTCACACCCCAGTGAGAGCAGAAGTAGTTTACCTCTGCTAGGAAGGAGTCTAGTGCATTCCCCAAAACTGCAGGGAAATCTTCAACCCTTCTTCTGGAAACTCCCATTTTTACACTGGAAGAACATCTAAGAGAAAGATCCTATAGCATTTTCCCAGCACCAAATTAGGGAATGCTCCCAAGGGTGGGAAGATTTGTTGCCTGTCCAGACTCACCACCAAAGTCCTGCACACATGAGTATCCTAAGGGGTAAATCTGGGTGAGTGCCAGGTGATCCAGGCTGTACTCTGCACTGTACCACTGACTCACTCAGAGCCAGGGGATGCTGGATGTCCAGCAAGGAGCTGTTGGCACCTCTGAACTGCATGGCTCTATTTTCCACCTGCAAAACAGGAAAAAAAAATTACCCACATAAACTAAGCACATTGAAATCCTGTGGGGAAGACAAAGCTGCAAAGTGCCAGTAAGAGGTTAAATCTCTCCCTGGTGCCTCACAATCAGCTGTCAGGGAGAAGACAGCAACATATAGAAAAGGGTTTTCTTTTTTCCCTAACTATAATAAAGTTGCCCATATTATTATTGCAGTTTTGTCAGTAATACAGAAAGAGAAGTTTCCTTTATCACAGTATATCCCCTCCCCATCCTTTAATCCCCAGGAGGAGTGGCTAATTGAGTGACAACAGAACAGAGCCACCAAGGCTCTCTCAGGTGACTGGGAGAAGTCAAGAGGACAAGTCCATCCACCTGATTCTGTATGGGGCTGAACCCACCTCCTCGTGCCCAGCGCTGAGAGGTTTCACTGATTCAGCTGCCACGTTTTATAACACATACTCAGACACCAGATATCCATGGGGTAACAGTGAGTAATGTGCTGGCTGCTATCTGCCTCGCTGAAAGAGTGATAAGAGTCAGGCAGAGATAGTCCTGCTTCCCAAATTAGATAGCTAAACGATCAGGCCCTTGGAAAAATAACACCACAAGCCCTTCCCCACCATCACCTTTCTACTCACAGATAAGTACTGAGCATTGCTAAGGCAACTAACTGCAGCCTCAGCCCCTGGTCTTTAAAAAGTCATGACTCAGACAAGATCATGAATTTGCTTTAGATTTAATGTGGATTTTTCCATTAAAAAGCTCATTTGAATGAGCTTCAGGTTTTCTCCTCATTGCTGGACTAGAAATGGGTTTTAAAACTGAAAACGTGATCAAGAGACAAGCTGCTGTTCCTGCAGCTGTTGGACTTCAGCAAAATCTTTCAATTTGCAGTAAAGGTACAACTTACTCCCAGCCAGAGATGTGGTGACAATGTGTCACTGTCAAAAGCATTCCTCACACTAAGTGAGGCGTCTTCTCTGCCCTTGGCTCCAGCCAAGTTTTTAAGCTCTAGTTCATACATATTCCCCCCAAAATAACTCAGAGTCACAGGAGTGTGTTAGCTCAAAGCACTGCTTGATGATGAGTTTGCTCTGCTGCAGCAGTCAATTCATATATTCACACCAACAGCTTGTGGGTCCCTTCCAACCCAGGGTATTCTATGAGTCTATGAACTGATTTGGGCCAATGACCTCTGGCAGGGGCAGGGCAGGTGCCCAAGTGTGTGATGAGGAGAAGCAGTGACACCTGGCCCTATCTCTGCTATTTGCTTCAGGGCACCAGAGTCAAGTTCCTGAGATGTTTGGCCCCTACTTTAAAATCCCTCCCAGCGCCTGTGGTAGGGGTTGTTCCTAGAAACAATCAGGCAGGGACCTCAGACAGTTCAGGCTGTTTTAAGTCTTGTTTATGTCCAAGGTCCTGTCCTCAGTACCCTCTTCCACAGCAACGAATGCAGAAAAGCCTCAAGAGAGCAC
Source organism: Pseudopipra pipra (assembly GCF_036250125.1). Classification (NCBI taxonomy): domain Eukaryota; kingdom Metazoa; phylum Chordata; class Aves; order Passeriformes; family Pipridae; genus Pseudopipra; species Pseudopipra pipra. Next base: position 15,406,364 of record NC_087560.1, on the reverse strand, counting down.
TGAATTAGGGTGGGGAGAAAACAAAAAAGAAAAATACCACCCTGCAAACATGTCAGAATGGAAAATCATTCAGAATTTGACAATTAAAGGGCTCTGGATTTGGAATTTGGGTGACACTCATCAGCTTTATCTGCCTAGGATACGAAGCAGTGTAGATCCACACTTCCCAAAAAACAATGAGGTGAAAGATCTGGGGTTCACCACTCACTGAAGACCAAGCTGATGCCAAGTCGAGATCAGACTTCAGCCAAATGTTCCTGCAAGCACAGCTGCACCAGTTCTGGTGTTAGCAAGCTCCTGGAGCAAGGACCATTTTTGTACAGCTCTTAACACCAGCTTAGCACCATTTAATTTTCCATCCCAAAAGGAAAGCTCTGGTTTGCCAGGTTAATTCTGAGCAGTACAGCACCACTTGGATACCTGTGAGCTGCAAGCGCTGAATTTGGAGCCGTCTCCCCCTATGGCTCCTTAGCCACACTGGGAGAAATCAGGGTGGGGGGTAAATAATCAGAGAACAATTTTTAAATAAAAATATAATGAAGTCACCTGTAAGATGTCCACGGGTACCCTGCCTGCTTGCTGTTACAATTAGTAATTTTTTCAACTGAATTTGAAGCAGATGAAAGCCCTGAAGGCTAAAACCTGCTCACTTCACCCTCTACCTACCCACCAGTTCCAGAAATAAATCTTGTGGGTTTGGAAACAGCTCCTTCCCCCCCTCTAACCACAGGCTTGACAGTCCCCGCCAAGCTTCTCTGTTTCATTAGTTTCTGGATCTTTCATATCCATGCAAGTATGCAGACACACACACACACACACACACACAGAGCTGCCCACTTACAAACCTGACAGGTAAAATTATTCCCTCCTTCTCCAGCCCTCCTAATTGCCTCCCCTGGGCTCTTGTGAAGTGTAAACGTCACTGGCTAAATATTAAGTTCATGCAGTGTCACCGTTTATGCCTTTCATTAAAGCAATATCTGTCTCGTAGCTCAGCGTATACCTTACTTCTAATTTCACTGCTAGGACCCACATGTAGCATGCAACTCTCCAGTCCAACTTTAAATCATTATGCCAATTTCCCTCAGTTATTTAAAGATAATTTTCTCAGGGAACCATTTGAAAGTGGATGGTGATATTTTTTTGAAAACAAGACTCTATTTTTGATAAAACACATTTTGTCCCGGCGTGAATAGATGTGCTTTTTCTTGACAACTTTCGCAGAAATTATTTGTAATTCAAGACCTAATTCATTCAATATCATTAAAACTGAGTCATGATATGTGTTATTAGAAGGTTCACAATATTTACCATCTTAAATCTCCACTGCTGGAGGCTTGTGATCACTCCATAGTCTCTGCATTTCTTTTCATTTTATTTTTTGGAACAACAGTGAATTTCACAGTGAATTTTCCCCTCACAGAAGAGTGGTCTTCACAAGCTGCTATTGTTTATGTCTCCTGAAATCCAAATGAAGATTCATGCCACCTGCAGGGAACAGCAATGATTTTAATTGGATTGTAGAAACTATCAAGAGATAAATAAGCAACAAAAATAATTAGTATCAGCAGTTCCTTGTTTGCAAATTGGGACCTGCAACACTTGCTCCTGAGTTGAGGATGCAGACCAGCTCTCCCCAAAGACCATTTGAACCTCATCCTCAGATGTGATGGGACCTTAAAAACTGAGAAATCAGCAGAGAGACAGAAGAAACTGCATCAGAATTGGACTTAACCAGAGAAAATGTAAAAATGTAAAAAATAAATAAATCTGACTTCTGCTGGCTATGGGTTAGTCAGAAAACAGCAGTGCCAAAGTAAGATTTATTGTCTTAATGTACAGAAAATTTCTATAGCCTGATAATTTGCAACAAAGTTAACAAACAGGATAAATTGACTTGTTTCTAACAAAATAAACTATCTTCAAATTGCTTGGATTAATGGTAGTAGTGAGCAGCAAGGGTACTTGTTTTCCTTTTTTTAAAGGTGCAGATAATAAAAACAAAGTATGCAAACCCAGATGCTTAAAGCTGTGCTCCTGAGTATATTTGGGCATCCAACATCCTTATTCTAATTTTCAAATTATTTTTAACTTAGCAGCTTCATGAACCAGACCGTACTGTTCATTCCCAGCCAGGATTTTGGAAGTCTGTGATTTAAAAGGGCATGAGTAAAAAAAATGAAAATGAACCACTAAAACATCATAAAGCACCCACTGACTTCCCAATTGATTTCTTTCAACAGTTAAATATGTTGGTTGCATATTGAACAAGGAGCCAGTAATTCCTATTTCTATTCCAAACTCCATCAATAAGAATATTTGGGAGTGTTTCTTCCAGGAAAGATCATCTACAAATCCTTCCATGTTGGATCAATTAGTCAATGTTGGCTTACAACAGTGAAGTCTTTGCATTAATAATCAAAGAATCATTTAGGTTGGAAAAGACCTCTAAGATCATCAAGTCCAACCCTTGACCCAGCACTGCCATGTCACCACTGACTCATGTCCCCAGGTACCACCCACATCTATGTGTTTTTTGCACACTTCCAGGGATGGCGATTCCACCATAAGGTAAAGGCAGAACCTCCTGTCACTCAGAGCACAGACTGAGGGTCAGGACAGTAATTTACCAGCACCCACCACCCCTGAGCTTGGCCATGGGTGATTCATACATCCCCCTGTGCTTCTGCCACCACAGACCAGGCTGCAACATCCTCTTTCAGACTCTTAACCAGCACCTTGGCGACTGCAACACATTATTTAGGAAAAAAGCAAGTCTTATAAGACCAGCTGCTACAGCTGTAATAAATGACTTTAGTTTCTTCATTTGCATAAAATGCATGACCCTTATCCAAGAATATGGAAGCACTTTTGCTCCCCCTGACAAATAGCTAACCCTAGTCAAAGGTGCAGGTATGCATACATTTATTCCAGCTGTGGGCTGTATCTGCAGATTAAATACCATTTGCTCTGGGTCTGACAGAAAAGTGAGCTGGAGAAAAATGTGTCAAAGACAAAAAAAACCCAAACCAGTCAGGCAATGGCTAGTAAGTAAAAGTTGATTCCCACCACAGGTGTCTTATTTCCCTGAGGGCCACCTCTTGCTCACCTCCCCATATGCTACAACTGAAGAAGCTGTGGGATGGGTTAATGCACTGACTGGAGCAAGTCATGCTCTCCTTCCTTCCCCCCTCCTCTTCCTCCTGCTAGCAGAGGCAGGCCAGCCACAAAGATTCTTTCATCCAGCACACCTTACTCCTTTCCCCATCCCACTGTATAATGATGCTTAAAATACCTCCAGAAGATACTTTTCACTGGACATAAGGATGGACACTTGCAGAACCCTGCAATTAGCAGCTGACCCCCCACCAAGATAACAAATGAAGGAGACACCCAACATGGGAGAAAAAGAAGGGCAGGCAAAGAGAGGATTTTCCCCCTCAGGTGTTCAGGCACTTCAAGGTAAAAATAAAAACCCTCCTTGCCTTATGTTTCTGGAGGGTTGGAGAAGATTTGCACAAAGGGAGACACAGCTGGATCTAATGTGTCTGTACTTGTCCCTTCCTTGTAAGCACCAGGGGAGCAGAAACTTTTCTGCAAGTTGGTCCCCATCCCCCAGCACGTTTTTTTCTTCCCTTCCTGCTGCAGTTATACCTTGACCACCCTGTCTTGAGATGCCCAGCCCCAGCAAACTGAGATGAGCTGCTCCATGGAGGCTCTGGGGTATGTCCTTCCCTTTTCTAAAGGGAGAGACAGAGCCATGCACTGACTTGGAAAAGCAGAGGCCCCCAAAAAAACAACGAACTGCTTTGGGTTAGTAATGTGGAAACAGGAGCCTGGCCAGCTCTTACAAAATACACTTTTGACACTGATCTCCCAAACAGGAACAGACTTGTTCTGGCTGTATGTACGTGTACACACACCCACACGCACAGATGCGAGAGGAAAACTTGGATCTCTGGGCTCCAGCCACCAGCACTAACACAGCCTCTATCCCTCTATCCCACCACTGTGGCTTGCAGTGATTCCACTCTGGACAATGCTTGGAGACCAGGAGACCAAACTGCTGGTCCTGCCACTGACCTGGAAAAGTAGGAAGGAAGAGATGAGATCTACATCCATCAAATGAGGCAGCTAAATGATTTGCCCTTTTCAAGAGCTGTGAGTGCTCGAAGTGCAAATCTTTCAGAGTTTGTGACAATAAATTTCCCCCCGTCCTATTAATAAAATATAATAGCAACTCTGAGAATAATGGCCTATTATCTGAAGTCTTTAAATGACAGAGCAATCAAAAGGAAGGTGAAATATAGGCTGAGGAATTAGTTGGGGGAGGGGGAGTTTGCAACCTCCCTACAGGCACACAAGCAGAGCACGATAGATTAAGTGGTTTCTCAGAAAAACAACACAAAACATGAGTGTCTTACTTTTTAAAATCTATCAAATGCACATTTTTAAATTGTTTCCAGTGCACATACGTCAACTGTTTGCTCAGTTCAGAGAAATGCCTGTTACCTGCCATCCAAGCCTGCAGAAGAGACAGGTTGGATGCATCCAACTCCTGCCCCTCCTGCGCTACAGCTGTCACGAGGTTTGCAGGATCTGCCACCTGGAAGCAAAAGGAGAGGTGGCAGCAAGGACAGCAGGGATCATGCAGCACATGTTGGTCTCTGCCAATGTTAGAGCAGGTGGAAAACACTATTTTTTAAGGTTTTTCCTCACAGCAAATGCATAGAGAAACTAAATTTAGCTTAAAAGGTTAACTTCACTTAAAGGCTTAAACTCAACTAAAATTTAGCTTAAAAGGCTTAAAAAGGTTTTGAGACCAAAAATTATGTCTGACCTTTTTGTTGTTATTGAGAGTGTGGTAATTTGGAACCAAAGTATAGCTGGGTCTACATTTTTATTTTCCATTTTTTGCTACTTTTGTAGGAATTTGAAATTTAAGGAATGTTGTCCAAAAAGCTAATACTTTTTTTCTTCTAATGCTGGCAACATTCTTCCTTCTCCCCTTATCTTTTATCTTTCTCTCATCCTTATCCAAAGGCTGAATTCTCCAGAGCAGTATCTAACTCAGTAATACAACCACTTAGAAAAAAACCAAACCTATCCCTCCCTGCTTATGGCTTAATGATGCTCTTCCACGCTTCATTAGCCTTTATCAGTATGGAAATCAGGCTTCACTCCGAGTTTGCAGACCTGTCATGGAAGATGGGCATAGGAGAGCAGGATAAGTTCCTGGCTTTCTCAGTGTTGTTGGGCTTGTTGCCATTGATTTTGGGGGTGTCAGAAATGTCACCCACGGAGATTTTCAGCAATAGGAGGCTGCTGATTCTGATCCAGCCCCAATTAGCAGCTGCCTGATAGTTGTTGACATTGGAGAGCTATGAAGCAAATTGGAGGCCTTGATCCAATGAACCATAAAAATAAATAATAACCATAAAACTACGTTCGCGCTATAAAATCTCACACAGCCACTGCCAGTAACAACGCCTGTGATTTGAGGCACTACCTGGCTGGGGAGGGCTCTGCACTTAGATATGGAAGAGAGTATGCCTTAGCCATGTTTATGAGAGGGTGAAGGGGTGAACCACCACTATTACCCTGCCTTGCCCCTTACATAACCCAAATCAGGGCTGGGATGTTGTGGGTAGATCAGCCATTGTATCTCTGCCCATGGGGTCTTTCAAAAAGGCAGGTTTTAAGCCCTTTTACAAAGTTCCAGGATCTAATTTAGTCTCTCTTCAGGCCTGAAATGACCTATTAAATGTGGTGGCAAGTCCAGAGAATATCTTCAAATTTGCTTTGAGCAGATGTCTGAAACAAAACATGACCCCACACAAAGAGACTTCTGCTTTGATTCACCTTTCCCATCACCTTATCTTCACTATTGGTTTTGCATGCATAAACTATTTAAGAAAGAACATATCTGCCAAAATAATTTTCACATCAGAACTTCCTGAGTTATAATTGCCTTTTCCCAGAAAAGCAGACTGTGACAACTCACTTGTGTCAATCTTGGCTTGTAAAACTGATCTTGATCTTTGCCAAACCCTGGCTGTGGCTGGTCTTTAATAAGCCACTGAGCAGTGAATGACTTAATACTCATTTAAAAGCTTCGGTACTGAAAACCATGGAAAACTGGTCTTGTCTTGGCAGCTCTTATGCCAGTCCTGTGCAACTCGGTAGGGACCAGAAAGACTTTCAGTGGTTTATTCAGCCCTACACACCTCTGTGTACCAAACTCCAATTGCCTTTGAACTGTAGAGGAAAAGCCTGGAAGCTTTCTTAGTGCTACTCTAGCTTGTACAAAAGGGAAATTTTAATGCTTTCCCTGCCTCTACCAAGCTTAACACACCAGTGTTTGCAAGGAGCCGTGAGATCCTGCGTAGAAGATGGCAGAGTATGAAGTTATCATCCGCCAACAGCCTACTGATGTTTTCTCCAAAGCAGCCAAATTAATACAATACCAAGTCCTTGCCCATGTTCTACGTAATTAATTCAACACTGAGACGACATTTCATTTAATCAAGACATATCATATCTTCTCTTTCAGCTGAAAGAAACACTGAAGTTATAATGAAAAGTGGTCGATATATCAACTACGAGCAATTTTTCTCTGTATTTCTGCTGGTCCCTGAAAGCCAAAAAAAAGAGCTGATGCTTTCCCTTCTTGATCTGCTTACTCCTTGTTTGATACTCCTATTGCTACAGCAGTCAAACAGGCAGGGAACTTCTCAGATAAGAGGAGTTTTCATTTTCATTACACTTGCTCACAGCAGAATTGGCTACATTTTTTTTTCCCCAATTAAAAGTGTGCTTTCACATAAACAAAAAACAGAATTGTCAGAGGAGAGCTGACCATCTGGTCCCACATCCTGACTCCGATGGGGATCAGCCCCAGCTGTTTCAGGGAAGGTTTGTTCCCAATCCCTCTCTGTAACAAGCCAGTTTGCATCCCAAAACAGGAGGGCTTCCCTCCCCTTCGAGATTTAAAAGGGAATTTGCAGCTCTTAAGTTTTTTTACATTTTACAAAAAATTCCCAAATACTTTACATCATGCTTTCAGAAGGAGACTGCAATGAATAAGGGCCAGACAGCTTTTGTGGACAGCAAAAGAGCTGACTCTTGCACCTCCAAAGTATTTCCAGCCTTCTGAGACATGTTTGACAGAGGAAAGTTTCATGCTGTAGTAACTACATTGATATTTGCCATATCTTAGCAAAGATTTGATAAGTTCATCTGCCTTTGTATCATATGTACAATGTCCCAGCCCCTTTCCCAGGGGGTTGCTGGAATTGCCATTCTGGTCTCTAATGAGGGAAGGAACTGGAACACTGTAAACTTGCAACTCCGTCCACTTCATGTAAATCGGAGCACAGCTGCAAGATTTGGGAACAGAAAAAAGTCAAGTGAAAAAAAAAGTCTCCCACCACACACATCCAAAACATAAATACTCCTGGCTAGTAAATGTCACTTGACACTCTCACATCAAACCCATCATCAGCTTGAGCATTTACAGGAAAACCAGTGCTGGCATTGGTTTCACAAATCTGTCCCCGGTACCAGTTTACAAGTAACCCCTCTATATTAATTATTCCTAAGTATGCCACAATGACACATTAAATTTGCATGCTAAAGCCTAGTTAAAGTCTGAACAAGCCAAGACCTCTGAGAAGGCACTGCACAGAAGAGAAATGTATTGCTTTAAATAACTACCTACTGCTGAGCTGGGACACAGAACATATTTGGAAGCCGTAAAACTGCTGGAGAGAAGCAAGGATGTTTTGAAAACAACACATTTGGGTCCTGCTAACATTGGAACAAATGAACAAACATGCATCGAGGTTGGTATGAGGTGGTTGGTTTTGTTTAAATCTAATAAATGCAAGTACATATTTGCCTAGTCTGGTGATCCCTGGAGGTGGGAGTTATCTCTGCCTTGGTCACAGCTGTAGCAAACATGTGGAAAACGCAGGTAGCAGCAACCATTCCAATTCCCCAAAGGCTAAATAGTTGCAGGGACTGTCCATGGCTCAATGAGGCTCTAAATCAAGTGAGCAAGCCCTGCCCCTGTTGTGATTTGCATCGACCTTCCCCAGAGTGCCCCAGGATGATGTCACCTCATCACAGATACCATCAATGCTAAGCAAATCACTTGCATAATTATGTGTATTTGCACAGCGCCTCCAGTTGCAGCTGATGTCGTTTGCTCATTATCTCCATCCCAATTTTTTCATCAATGGAAGCTTGTGTTTTTATTTGTGACTCATTCTGCAGCATTTGTTACATGCAGTGCCATGCCAGGTGTACTTTTAACACTTGCTTTATTGCCACAGACATGTTGTTTCAGATGGGGGTGGGGTGGAAAAGGTGTCTGGGTGCATTCACCCTTCCCATCACATGGAATGTTGCTATTAATTATAATTTATGTGCCCTATTAATCACATGGTATTATTATTTATAAAGCAGTCTTCCACATACCAGTTATAAAAGGATCAAATCTTATCATGCCCTGATGAATCAGAGTTCAGTATATTTTAGTTTTCCTATAATCAACTGGCAAAGCTTGGCTTTCAAGCAAGATGCTGTTTATTTTTAGATTAGTAATGAACAAACATCAGGAGTCCACAGGAGAAATAAAGGAAGAGCCACTTCTCTGGGAAGCAAAGTGTTCCTAGAGCTGACAGTGAAAGCAGCACTATAGAAACAACATCTACTGTTCATTACATCACACTATCCATCCAAAAAATGGAATCACATGCAAGTTTGGCCTCAACTTACTGTCCACCTTTGGGCATGTTATCACAAAGATGCTTCCCCAGGGCATGAAATCACAGGTTCATGGACAGGAGCTACACAAAAAAGATCGACAGGGAATGGTGAGGATCCACAGTCTGTATTTCATGAGATGATCTCCAAGAGGGGCTGCAGGAGATGGTGGTGTGATGTACCGTTAGGCAGAGCTTTACACAAGCCACAACAATTTGGAAAGAAGGTGAAGGATGAAAGAGCCTGCTCTGATACATCACAAGCTGCACAGCTTCCTGGTTCTCATCCCACTCTGTTAGCCTCAAAAAAAGAAAATATAGTGTGAAACACTGAAGTGTGCCAATGAGGGGGCACTCAGGAGCTGCATGCTTGGCTTCCAGCAGTCACTGAAATCCAGGTGTACCTGCAGTTCATGGACAAGAGTCTCAATTCTTCAGGGACTGAAGAGGGACAAAGCCTTTGACCTGTGGCTCACTGGCTCCAAACCCAGATGGATTTTGTGAATGATCAGAAGTGGTTTCTGCCTGATTGTTGTTTGTTTCTTTAAGTAAAATAAATAGGAAAGTCTCATTTCAATTCTTAGCTCACAACAGTCACCTTTCAGTGCTCAACAGCAAGATTTCCAGCAGCAGCCCTGCACCTTTGAGAAGAACAAATCCTATGCTCCAAGGGAGAGACATGCTGCGGTCACCATTCCCAGATCACTGTCAGCAGCTACAGCCACTAAATACTTCCCTAGAACAAGCTTAGTATCTTCAGAAGTCTGAAATCCATCATTTCAAGCCTAATGGAAATAAATCCAGGGAAACACCTCATCTAGTCAAGTTAGAGTAAAACTCAGGAAAGCAGAGGATGTTTGCAAAGTCCCAGCACATAAAGGTTCATCCTGCAACATCATCAGGTAGGATCCTCCTGCACCTACTAAAATAGAATCATAGAATTGTTTAGGTTGGAAAAGACCTTGAAGATCACCAAGTCCAGCTGTTAATGGGGGATGCAAGGTGATGGCTGTGCCCTGGGGACCTGGCTCCTCCAAGAACATCACAAATCTAGAGCTTCTTGCAATAACTGAATACATCTACTGTTCAGTTACCCTGAAACCCCTCGCTCCTCTCCCAGCACAACCATGACTCATCCTTCAGAGAATGGTGCAGACAATTAGGAGCATCTGTCAGTAAAGTCAGTGACAAACAACTCTTGCAGCTCTGAGCACACATACTTTGGTCCATAGTTTTGGCAACTCTGAAGTGTTTGGGAAATATATCACCCCACAGCAGCCTGCCCCCAGCTTGTTTGCCAAGCAAGTGCTGTTAACAGGGAGCCTGTTAAAAAGGCCATGATTGTAGAACACTCCTGGTCTGTGGAGCAATCAGGCTGGATTACGGTGTTGATCATTAATTACTGGGGATGGGGGGGGGGAAGAAGGACAGGCTTAAACTGAAAGCAAAACCATAGTTCTTTAGGCACATGGTAAACATGGAATAAAGACAAAGGCACTCAGCTCTTCCCTGTAACCATACCTGGGACCAAGGGATCAGGGCTCTTGTGCCAGTTCACAGTGCTGCTGTCCTTGTATAATATATTTCAAATTGCTTGAGAAATGTATCCACCACTTATTATCATCCTTGATGCTGCTTTCAAGATCTCCTTGATTCCAGAGATTTAGCATAGGATTAGCCGAGCTCTGGGGTACAAACATATGTGGTCTCTACAGTCTCAGTCAAGAGGTCTCACCCCTTTCCTGCACCCATTCCAGCACTCTACCATCCAAACTTGCCACTGCTCACTTGTTTCCAGCTTGCACAGGTGCAGCGCGGGAAATTCCCTGGTAACAGAAATAAACTTTTTTCCCCCAAAAGCCTTCCAGGAGAAAACACTGCTAAGCACAGCAAACTTTTGGCACACCCAAGTCTTTCATGAGTGACCAGTCCAGCAAGGACATTTGGCTGCTGAGCAAGTTCAAATTCACCTCTGGCCAACCCTTACACAGATGGAAACCACTGACTCAACCCCAGGTTCCCTGGCTGCTCTCCCCACCCAGCCAAGGAACCCAGCCACTGTGTCATCCCCCTGGAGCCCTCGAGTACTCATTTCAAGCTTCCCACCCTGTTTTCCAAACTAAGCTGGGATCCTTCTAGCTAATTCCAACAACAACAACAAAAAAATTCTTCATCAGAAGTCCCAACATTTTAGTGTCTGAAGCCAAATCTCACTAAGTGTGTGCGTCTCAGAAGACCCTCAGCCTTGGGAGATCTCATGGGAGATCTTTGCTGCCAAATCCCAGGAGAAGCTGCAGTGTTCCTCAGGTCAGTGCAGACTGTCATTCCATCATACCACCTTTTCCCAGGGTGGCAGGGAAGGAAAAAGGTCAACAAGAGCAAAAGCACAGACGGGTCTTTTGTCTCTGAGCTGCCTGTCACTGTGCAACCAGATGTGAGCAGAGTTTAAAAGAAAGGATTTATATGACTGCCTTGCCAGACCATGCTCAGATGCTTTTTCCAAGGTAAGACATAAGAAAAAGATCGGTTTCACTCTCTGCTTTCACTCATGGAAGGAAAAAGAGGTTGACTTTAATTAATTTAGCTTATAAATGAGCTGTGCTCCCTGGGTAAAAGCTCGTAGAAACTTAACATAGGGCTAACAAAAGCAAACCTGACAGTACCTCAGGTAAAACAGAGCTGACACCACTGTTTCTTCTGAGTTCTTACTTGCAAAATAATCACAATTTACTGCACAGCTTGGAGAGATCACTTTCCTTCTAGATACAGCCATGCACTCGCCTCATGCCCTGCCCATACACAAGTGTCAGTAGAGACAAATCTGAACTGAAATTTAATGAATCCAGCTAATTCATTATCTGAAAGACTGATGTGTTTCAGTTCTATTTCATCTTGATTTTTTTTCCTTCCAAGCCGAGCACACCAGATGGCCAATACCACTCTCATTGCTAGCTACTAATCAGCCACTTCCATATGATATTTGCCATGAAGAATTAATACAATTAGGTCAGGATGTAAAGACATCATATTATTCATGGCAACAAGCCCAGATTTACTTTTTATTCCTCCTGCAACTGCCTGCAGCTCGGGTGAGGTCAGAATCCAGGTTCCTTTGCGCTGCACTGAGCTGAGCTGCTCCAGGTCTCACTGCACAGAACTCCTGCAGCTGCAACTCTGGTTCCCCTTCGGTAAGAAATACAGTCAAACTCAGTTGCAAAAGGAAACCTTGCTAAGAGATCTCCAAGTCCACGCTTCACAAAAGGATGATGGCCTTGTAACATCTCTGACCTCTATTTTTTATTTTCCCTTCTTTTTCAGTCACCACAATGGACACAAGAAATAGTGATAGAGAATCCCTAAAAAGTGATGGACAGAATTCTGCCAGCCAAGCCCTCAGAGCTGGAAGCCCACAGAGCAGAGGATGGAAGGACTATGCCATGCCCTTACACTCTGTCACGGTGCTCCTCCCCAGCTGCTCAGCCAGAAGGGAATAAGTGAATTGGTTATTTCTCACTGCTTCATTATTTTTTTTAAATCATTGTTAGATTTTTCTTCCTTTTGTTTTCCATATCTAAGTAACTGAAATATAAATGATTTTTCCTCCAGCAGAGATTAGCCCAGAGGCAGGACCCAGGTTTGCCTGGGAAGGATAGTTCCTCTCTGTTCCCCTCTCAGGGCACATTCCCAGTTCTCACCCACAATGAGTTTGATTTATTTTAATGATCCTCTTTCTCATGGTTTAAGGATGTGAGCAAAAGTGGGATTGCCCAGTGATGTATAGGATATTAACTCTTGACCATTCGCTCTGATAAAAACACACAAGGCATGATTTTGGCCAAGTTGATGGCTTTTTTCCTGTGTCATAGATTCCCTGCTCCTACCAAAAATTCAAGCTGAAAATCAAGACTATTCTCTGTACAGTGTTCAGGGGTGCAAAGACAGAGGAAGAAAGTGCTCAGGCTGCAGGACAGGATGGAAGCAGATCCAGAACCTGCACCTGGGCAGTCAAGGGCTCAGGACACCTGGCAAGTCCCACACAGGATTGCTGTGCCACCCCCAGAGCTCATTCCCAAGCAGGGCTCTGCTGTCTCACCCTGCATCCTGCAGGGCTGCCCGAGGCAAACCCTCTCCTGCAAACCACGCGATGGCTCTGCTCTGCTTCCTCCGGCTACTTGCAATTCCAGACATCTGTGTTTACTCCGTGACCCATAACAGAGAGTTGTTTTCCCTGGAAGGGCTCCATCACTGCCTTTCTCCTGGTGCCTACCATGTGTCCATTTCTTTTTATTTTTTTTATTTTTTTTTAAGGAAGGTCTGCATGCTGCTATTTTCAGCACCCTCTCCATGTGCTAGAGGCAATTCATGCTTTGGGACACATGGCAAAGACTGCAGAAATATTTCCTGTTGGTCCAAGGAGCTGCTTTCCTAGCAAAAAAAACACATCACAGCACTTCAAAGAGCCCATTCCCCATGTACAGCACAGCACACGAGGCAGATGCAGTACTCACAAAAAGTTTGCTTTTGACACCACAAAAACTGAAAACCCTACAGAGAACCAGAAAGCTGAATGAGGCAGTCACATCTACTGCAACCCATTTCTAAGGCAAAATATTCTCTCTGTTACCACATTCATGTTGTTACACAAGGGGAGTGTGACCTCCCTGTCTGATTCCTTATGGAGCAGACCAGCCAAAATTCACTGGACATGGACCTAAACCCCAAACCTGTTTCTAGACAGACAGCTCAGTCACGGCCTTCATAGCTGGCTCCATCTCCTGCTGTCACACAGTACAGGGAAGGCATGGTCCCTCTCAGGACTGCCAGTTTTCATTCCTGCTCCAAATAACCTTTCATTTTTCTCCTGTGTGACAGCAGGATGACCAAGCTGTCATGTCATCACTTCCCTGTGGCAAGACACTAAGGGACACTAATTCACTGACCAGGAACAACCTCCTGAACTAACATCCTTGACATTCGTATAAATCCTTTCTTGTGCTCTCCCATTTCACTTTGTGACCCTGGGAGAAAAAAATATTAGTGTAAAGAGTTTGTTATTATTATCATTATTATATAGCATGGAAGAGGACAAGGCACAGGTAGCAGTGGAGGCTGAGTGTATCATCCCAGCTGGGTGGATGAGAGGTGGCAGGAAGGAGAAGGGGTCTGCAGGAAGCCAGCAGAGCAGTTCAGGGACAGGGATAGCACTGGCTCCCAACAACCCCTTCCAACATGGAAGTGGAAGGTTTTTCCCTTCTTACAGGACCGATTCCCTTTTGCCCTGCACTGAGATTTCCCTGCCACCCTGGTGGAACTGGGAGGTGCTTGGCTGGGACTGGAGCCCGCTCAGGCTGCACAGGGCCAAGCCCCAGATCTGCACGTGTGTGCACCCACTCACCTCCCTCCTCCCAGGAGCAAGGAGGGGGTCAGCCCAGGAGAGCCCGGGGTGTGGGGCAGAAGGGGCTTTGAAGGCTGACAGCCTCAGGTGTGAGCCTGTGACTGCAGACATTCCTGCAAAGCAGGAGCAAGAGATTTGTTACCTGGAGAGGGCTGATGCTTGACGAGTGATGTCTTCATCCAGCTGTCCAAGAGCGGGTTATTCTGCCTGCAGGCAGCTTCTACTTCGTTAGGGCCAAGAGCCTGAATGCAAGACACGGTGAGGTCCTTAAGACATCTGTGAAAGAGGGAGAGGTCTGAGGAAAAAAACTATATTAGCTGGGGAAAGGGTGCCTCTCCTGTTTCCGTGTCAGCTGGTGAGGAGCTGTGGAAAGCTCGCAGAGCTCCCGCCTGCCTGCGCACTCCTCAGCATGGGACCTGCAGAAACATGTTCCCCCTCCTCAGGAACTCATGTCACTAATCTGGCAGCCAGCCCTCCAAGGGGGGGATGGCCAAGCAGCCACAGCTCTGGAAAACAGAGACAGTGGGACATATGGAGCTTTCAGCATTTTTCTGATTTCCAGAACTTGGGGTTTTTTCCCCAGTGGTGAGGCATTCCTCTGGGTAGAGAATGCCAGGTTAATAATAAGCCTGGTTTTCTGAGGAACCTGTCAAAGACAAGTCACAAGTACCTCATGTACTGCCAGATGAAAATCACAGGGAGGATTTTGGAAGAGAAGATTTGGGTACATTGTGGCAAGAAGCAAGAGCCTGAAGCAAAGTGCAGGAGAGATGGGCTCCCGAGTGTCATCCCACCCACACTGCTGGATGGTCCTGCAAGCACAGAGAAAAAAAACACATTACCCTGTGCCACACTCCCTTTATCTTTAAATCCAGGCTGGTTCATTACCAGCACATTTTTAGAGTCAACACATGAGGTTTAATTTATTAGTGCCCATAAAATCCTTTGCATTCCAGGGTGGGAGTTCTCTGCAGCACAAACCTCATTGCTGCCTTCTGCTGCCAAAGCACGCCAGTCACTTCTTGGTGCTCACCAGACCACAGCAAGGCACTTCCTGGGTAGCACCAAACTGCGATATTTTCCTAGGGTGTAGTTCACTTTTCCTTCCTCTCACATAGATTTTAGGCTTCATAAAACACACACCCCAGAGAACCCCATCTCCCCACCATGCAACCACAGTGACAAGACTTGGCAATGTGCAGATCCAGCTCTCACTGGGGATGCAGCTCAAATCTTGGCACCTCTGATGCAAGTGGGAGCAAGAACACTCACCAGTGCTGAGGGGTTATTCTCATCCCAGAGAGGCTGGACATTGGTGGGAACAGGATGACAGCTGCTGATAATTCATATTATTTGGCCACCAAGAAGGAACAGTCTCCATTCGCTCCTTACCCAGCCTAGATCCCAGCATCACGACACACTTTCCCCCTGCAAAGTCAGGAGACAAGGAGCCCTGGGACATCAAAAGGAGGCAGGGAGACAGGCCAAAGACAAGGCAAGGGGTATACAGAGAGGCACTCCCTGCCTGCTCTGCTCAGGTGGAGCTGTTCAGGTATACTTTCAGGTTTGGCTAATCCCCTTTTAGAAATACATTTCAAGCGCTATTTCTGAAGGTCCTCGAGGCAAGATGGCTTCAACTATAAACCTTTGGCTAAACAGTGAAACCTAACCATGCTCAATTTACCTCTCCACCTGAGGGTATGTCAGTCTTACACTCTCTTCTGGAGTTTCAAGTTTATGGCTCAGCAACAGAGGAAAAGAAAATGGATGATCTTGCATCTTGTCTGAAGGATGCAATGTCAGAGGGGTTTTCCTAGTCTACATTAGGAAGAGGATTGTAGATGGTGTTATGGGAAAGGGTAATTCCTTGTGTTATGGGAAAGGGTAATTCCTTGTGTTTGCAGTCAGACTTGCAGCACCACAGATGCTGGGAATTTGCTTTCCAATACATCCCACCAGTCATTGTCACCACATGGGGAGCTGGAGGGGACTAGAGCAGGGTAAAGACATGTGAACATCACATGAAGATGAAAGGAATCAGATTCAGCCTTGTGCTCTAACTGGATGCCAGTTACAGGTCTTCTACTTCTGAACATTTCTTCCCCTTTAAACACATTTCCACTTGATGCAGTCCCCTGAAAGCTGTGTCCAGAGGCTCCAGTAACCCAGAGGACCCCAGGACTTGCACAACTCACCCCCAGCCAGGCTCACCACAGGCAGAGGGGTTAAAAGGCTCCACATATGGCTATCATTGGCTTTTTATCCTGGCCATGCCCAGCAGGCAGAGATCTGGAGGAGGTGGGGAGAAGGAAGAGGGGTGGGAGAGGGTTAAATTGAGGGAGGCAGGGAAGAGCCTAGCCATGGGTTTTTAGCACAAGCAGCAAGAAGGCTGCCTGCCTGCCTCGGGGGACTATTAGGGGACTATGGTGACTTTCATCTCCAGGTCACCAGTTCAAATCTGGCCCAAGTCAGGGACAACAAAGGTATTATGTGAAATTAATTGCTGGTCTCAAGTCCAATTTCTAGTACATGTGTGTCCATTTCAGTAAAACTTGCACCAGCTAAAGGCCACTGGAGCACAGGGCAGGGAAGTGAAGGGTGATGAAGCTCCTGCCTCATCCCCAGATGGAAACCCCCCTTTGGCAAAGGTCAGTGTGATCAAACAGTGCTTGTTTTCCTGCTCACTTAATTTCCAGAGGTATTGTTCTCACACCACATATGCTTTTGCAGAGAAACAACATGATTTCTCAGACACTCACACACTGAGTCAATAATTCAGTCATGAGTAACCACTAACATGATGCTGGAATCTTTCTTTTCCAAGGAAAAGTGTCTGAGATAACATGATGGTGTTAGACAGGGAGATTTGTAGGGCAGGGACAGATTTTTCTCCAATTTTTCACAGCCATTAGCACAACAGTCCCTCACCCACAAGCACAGGAGAAGAACCCATCACTGCTCTGACCCATAACCAGGCAGCACCACTCTGGCTCCTGTTGAGAATCAGTGCTCTTCTATAAAGAAAGCAAATGAAACACCACTCACCAAGGTGTTTAAAAACAAAAAGCTGAGAGTTGAGCAATGACTTCAAGAGCTCCAGGCATTTATTTTCTACCTTCAATCTGGACAACACACCTCTGCCCATCTCCCACACCACACCGAGGCAGGGCTGCTCTCCAGTCACCAGGACAGATTCACCCTGACTAATGCTCACCCATGACACACACCAGCTCCCTCATGCTAACCAGAAGCATTACCTTGTTTAATTCCTCTGTCAAAAATGACAGCAGATGGTCTCAGCTGGGAAATGTCGCTTGTCCCTGGAGTTCCAGCTGTACCTCTCCTGACTGCTCGCCTCTTCCAATTAGAAGCAAATCTGCCTCCTGTCAGGCAGAGGTTCATTCTGCCCCTACAGCCCACCCCATACTGGCTCCCATTTAAAAATAAAAAATTGCCTTTTCTGAGCTTCTTATTGCTGCCTGCACTGACAATAATTCTGTGGAAATTGGTCGTTGCCACCGCTGATGGCCATTAGCATGCTGACCTGCTTTGACTTCGCCATCAGCTTTGAATATCAAATCAGTGATTAACGACTTCCAGTAATGACCCTGCCAGGAGCATCCCTGTGTTTCTCCAAGAAGGTACCCTCTGAACTAGATCATTACAGGAGCTTGTCATTCGTCAGCAATTTAAAAGCTGATAAGTCAGCAGCACACACTCAGGGATGAGACTGTGCTGGTTTCCTTGATGTCTGCTGTGCTTTTCCTTTTTTACCAGCAGAGACAGATAAAATTCATACGGTTATGGCCAGTACTGTTTGTTTAACAACACCAGAGAGAACAGAATGAAGCTAATCATTTCTTACTTGCCCCCTTCTGATCCTCTTTCCGAAAGCATCTAATGTTGAAAATCTAAGGCTGTGATTCAAAAAAACACATTAAGTCCAAAATTTGTTGCCCAGTTAGAGCTCAAAGACACAATGATAAAATAGCGGAACATATTAATTCCAATAACAATGCATTTTTCCAGCTCCAAAAACATTGGTAGATTAATTTTGACATCTTAGGTGTCTATGTTGTATTAAATAGCATCCAACTCCCTGTGTGCCTACTTCCTCAGCACTGAAGTGTAAAACCAGTGCAAGCCTTCTACATGCCAAAGATGATCCAGATCAGGTGTATCACTGACTGGCCCCACGCACAAAGCCAGTACTAATGAGTACAAAAGCACATCCTCAAAGGCAGCATGCTGGGCAAACCAGACCTTTGGTCTGCCCAGTTACCTTAGTTGCTCACAGAAAAATAAAGCTTTAGCTTTAACAAAGCCTGGGCCAGAAAACCCAATCCAAGGTAATACATCCACCTTTAAAACATCCAACCATCCCTTTGATACTTTTACAGGGCTTTCTAAAGAGCTCCCTCGAGCTGCATCAAGACCAAGCTCTGCAAAGAGCAGGTGAGACATGCTTGGAAGCTGCCTTCACATCTGCAAGTGCTTTATGGTCCTAGAGAGAAAGAGAGAGGAAGAGGGGATCCTCTAATGAGGTTATTACCAGTGTCTGGCACTGCAGCAAGGCTGTACAATGCCTGCTGCACTCCTTCCTCCTACAGGAAAGGAAAACCCTTTGTGGGAAGCATTTAAAGGGCTCTGACTGAGACACTGAGGGTACCACCTCTCAGTAGAGAGTCAGGACCATGGAGCAATTTGGCAGGCAAAGGAAAAATTTCTAGTATTCTCAGCAAACCAAAAGCAAAATAAACAGCAAAGAGTCTCTATCACCAGATGTGCTTGTGTGTTTACAGTCTTGATTTATCTGGCAGAATAGAGGTAATTTAGACTTGGATTGCATTTGTGCATAGCCTCTCTGTGCCTCAGTTTCCTTCTTCTTTACAAAGGGTTAACTCTGACTCAAAGACTAGGAGTTCTTATTTCCTTTAGACCCATCTATTCTGACTATAATAACCAGGTCCCAGGGGAAAGGAAACCATCAGGCAAAAGCCATCATTCACATCAGTATTGCCAGCAGGCTCAGAGACACAGAACAAGAAGCTGCTCTCCCTGACCCCATTTCCCCACACAACACTGACATGGAATCTAATACAGCAGTGAGTACAGAGCTACCCCAAGCTCAAATAGGCATCCTCATCCTAAGAGAGGGATGAGCCATACCTTCCAGCAGGTCTTTGGAGACCCACTTTCTATCACACCAGCCCCTGCAAGCCATACAGAAAGCTCTTCATCTCACAGCTGTGACCAAGCAGTGGGGAAACCAGAGCCATAACATCATCTTCTCACAGCCTGAGCTTCCACAGTCCCATCCCAGACCCACTCACTGGGAAAGCATCACAGCAGAAGAAAGATGCAGCTCTAGTTTTTCTTCCCAAGTAATTGAACAAGGAGACACCCATCTGGAAGCCCTGCCAAGGCTCCCTTCTCCTACCTGCCCTAGGAAGCTTTCTTCTAGGTATTTTTGTTTGCTTCATTGCAATCTCACCACACAATGCAGCTCTGTTGGTTTTGTTTTTCAATCCTTCCATTAGTTTCATAGCACATTTCTAAATCATGACCAAAAAAACAACAAATAAACAAAATACCCAATAACCAAAAACTTTCCCCCATTCCAGCAACACCTATTTCCTCCTCCAGCCTCCCTTTAGTGAGTTCAGTGAGGAACCAGCTTCCTCCAAGGCCCCCATCAGAGCTTCTTATCAATTAGGGTAATTGGCACCCAGCTGAGCCTATCTCCCAGTTGGGACCCATTAACACTCAATCAAGACAACCCCAGGCCCTGTTCTCCTCCCCGTTACAGCTCTCCTCTCTATCAGCATGTAGGTCTGTGCACAAAACCCTCTCGAGGCCGTGGGGTCCTCCATCCATCCTGTCTGGAAAGGCAGGGATAATGATAATGAGCATAACGAGCAGGCAGTGCTCTCGGGGAGCTTTGCACAGAGCTGTTCTCTAGCATTGGAGCTATGCAATTAGCTTTGCCCCCATATCACAGACAGGACAACACCAGCTTCCTGAGGGAAAGGCAGAGTGTGGGGTGCCCCCAGGCACAGCTACCTTGCTCTCGGTGGCATCAGGTGGGGGATCAATCCCTGGTACTCTCTGCTATGCATTAGGTCCAATATCCCATTCTTTGTGAGAACAGCACCTCTACTTTTCATGGCCCTGGGTAGACCTAAGTCACCTTTCAAGGGCTTTTTTTTTTTTCTTTTATCTAATCACAAGGGTCAGAAAGCAAATAACAGCAACTTGACACTTTTGGAAAACAAAAGAGCTCCATAATCTTCTTTAACCTTGCGCTTTCTTTAAAGTCTGGATTTACTTTGGTTGGCTGCTTGGAGCTTATGTCCTGGGACACTTTCAAGTAGTTGGGTGAGGCAGGGAGCTGGCCCTGTTGTCCTCTATGTCCTCTCCTCCACCACTTCCACAGAGTCCCCCAAGGCTGCAGCCCCTCTTAAACCATGTAGCCACGGGACAGAGAAAACAGCCCTCCTCTGCACTCTCTTTGCGATAAGACTTCTTCCCACTTGAAGCTGTCAGCATTGTGCTGTACCCCTTCAGCTACTCCCTAAATACACTTTAAACTCCCTGTCAAACCCACAGGCCCACATGGTTTGACCTGCATCCACCTGCCTGTTCAGGAGTTGTGTCTTGCTTGGTTGTGCAGCCCTGAGCAAACCAAAGCTGCCAGGGAGAAGCACACGTTCCTCCCTTGCTCTCCTCCGTGATTTATTTCTATGCCACAGGTCTCCAAACAGCACACCAAGGTTTGGTCTAGTTTTAATATATACATGAAAATATCCATGTCTGCATTTCCATGTGTATATAAAAGCGGGGGGACAGAGAAAGGGAAATCTGTCAGATGACCAAGCAACTCAGAGCCAGCCAGAAAGCATTTCTTCTCCCATGTTTCTGAAAATAACCGGTGCACGTTTGACTTCAAAGTAATAAACAGTACAGACATTTTCCAGCCATATTTATATCGCTGTAGGAGGACGCAGCAGGAGACTGGGTTAGTGAACTACTTTTTCCCTCTGCTGCTCATGTTCTGGATGAATTGAAGCAGTACTTCCAGAAAAATCATCCGTTCCCAGGCAAAAATCACTTTCTTTGCCCTTTCCCTTGTCTGCTCCCGGAAGGTTCAGGGAATTCACATCAGCATCAAGCAATAGTCCCATCTCCCTGCTGCAATCCAGCTCACAGGAGAGAGAGGAACCGGCATTGCCCTGAGAGATGGGCTCTCTGGCTCTGCCTGGTGCACGGATACCATCTGTCTTGAGTGTCTGGAGTAATTTAGTTCCCATTTTTGAGGTGTTTGAGCTAATGATACTAATTTATGTCCAACATATTAGACTCCTAGGGATTCTTGTTGGGACTAAGCTTTTGATCACTCTCCTATTTAAGCCTGATAGTATTCTGCTCATGTTTCAAGATCATGTTATGCCTGAAGCCCACAATGATTGTTACTGCTGCTGTTATGAACAATCTCCTAATTGACTGTCCTGCAGCCCCAGATGCCAGACATCCCACTGACACGGACATCACCCCACAGCTGGTCAGTCATACACAAGCCACCCATGTCCACGATGCCTGGCATTCCTGGAGAGGTTGTGAAGGTGATGGGGGTGTGCTCAGGGTGTCCAAGAACTCCTCAGCACAAACAATGGTGAATTGTTAAATCAGGGAGCTCATTCGTAGGGAACAGAATCTCTCCAGTAAGATCTCTCTCAGGAATTTTGCACCAAACTGTGGATCAGATAGTGCTAACTCAGCCAAGGAGAAATGCAGCACCTGGCACAACAGACCTGAGATCTCAGCTGGGCTACAGGGGCTCCACTTTTTGAATCTTGTGCAGATAATAACAAGCAAAGATGACTAAAGATATGGCCACACTGGCCTGGAAGTAAGAATCTCCTGAGATCTATGGCCATCCTCAACACTTAATCTTTCATCAATCTCAGGAAAGACATTTAGCCATCCCCTCTCTGGTTTCCCTCCTCTAGCACAGCTCATTTATCACACAAATAGTCATAGGAATTCAGGTCATCTCACAGGTGGCTGCGAGCAATGCACCCCACTTTGTTCTCTCCTGAGCTGCCTACACCATTGTGGGAGCCTGAATCTCCTTGTGGGGCACATCTGTGACTTAACCACTGCAAAGCAGCAGCACTTTCTAAAAGTCATGTCCTAAAAATGAGTCAAATGATCATCCAACCTCTCTGTAAAAAAACATAGGTTCTACATAAGGTTTCCTTTCATAAGTGTATGGGTCATAGAGGAATAAGTCTACACTTCTTGGATAGAAAGTAGAAAATTATTTATATTCTTCTCATTAGGTAATTTTTTGGTATTTTTTTCAAAAAGGAATAGTTTCATTTTACACCTATTGCTGCACTGTAGCGATTTCCAGGAAGAACTTGGCCACAGAGCCAAACAAAAATACATTGCCCAGTTGCTCCCAAGGAAAGAAACAGGTGAAGGGGCCATCTATCACCACATCAAAGCAGAGCTCACCCCTTTGTAGTGCCCATGAATGAGACTCGTTTTGTCCTCCTAACAAGTGGGTCCCGTGTGGAAGATGCCGCATTGATTCTTCAGCGGCTACTTTTAAGGGCTGCAGCAAAACCAATCAACTTGATGTCATCGACGGCTTTTGAGACGCTGACTAAGGATCTCTGGAGGGCGGAGGGGACAATACAACCTGGAAAGCCCTCCTTCCTTTCAGCCTGCCCTGCACTTCCCCTCTCGCCTTGTTCTCACTCTCCTCTTTATTAAGCTGCTTTTGTGGGGCTTTCACCCTTTCTCTCCAATAGTGAAAAAGTGAAAAAGTCCAAGTGAGTGAATCTCCTCCTCCTCTTTTTTCCTTTTTTTTCCTCCCCTTTTCTCTCATCCTTTTTCTAAGTAGTGCTTGCAAGGGATGGCAGGGCTTTCAGTGTGTTGGGGTCCCTGCCACGCCGCTTTGTTGGCTGCCCCAGCATTGTGCTTCCCAGGGCAGTGCAGGTGCAGCAGGGTTTTGTCTGCGTGTTAAACACGGGCTAATTAGCCAGAGGGAGGGGAACGGGGATTGCAGCGGTAGCATTCATTACACAGAGACATTCAGGTTCCACAGGAACTGAGATTTGCCGGGTTAGCGCAATCCCGGCTTGCTTCTGCTCCTGCTGCAAGACAGGAGAGATTTTGGGAAGCAGGATCACACCCGGCGTGGGTTCACTCGCCTCCTCTCCGCTTGTATTTGCCACTATCTGGGGAGAATATCTCTGATGGAAAGAATAAATTGCCCTCAGCTCTCCACAGCAATCCCACACCCTGGAAATGGTGAAACGACATATTGGCTCAGGAGGCTGGAGAAAGACACACAAATTATCTGCACATAAAATAACACAGACAGCCCTGGCATGGAGGGCTAATGGGTGAGGGTCTACCCTGACTTCAGCAGTTTTTCTTTGCAAGCTCTCATGAAAATAAATCTATAATGCACACCATATGCACTTTATGTGGCATTTGGTCTGGATATTTATTTTGAAAGACAAGAGTCTTCACTTGGTTTCATTCATCACTAAAAAGGAGAAAGAAGAGGCACAAAGTAAGCAAAAACAGAAAAAACTTTGACCTAAATCCAGAACATCTATGGCAGCAATTCCACAAAGTAACTGATATAAGTTTCATGCCAGGTATTACCATGTGCTCACTCTGAGGTGTTTGGCACTGGCACCCTTCAGAGCAGCACCTGAACAGTCATTGAGTAAACCACACCAGTGGCCCATGCTCATGAGATGGGCTGGTAAAATGGGAATTTGTTAGGAGCTGGGGACTGTACTTTCCCTTTGGTCTTCTGACCTCACGTTTCCATAATGAGAGTCACTCCCTACTCACATCTCCCATTTGTAAGCCCAGCCAGGTCAGAGCAAACCCCATGTTGATTTAGCAGCATTTTACATTTACTTTGGACTCACTTTGTGCTGGTGTGAATAACTGCTTGAGTATCAGGCAATCAGGGGAGCAAAGATGTGCAAGTAAAGCAAAATAAACCATACAAAAATCTGGAAAGGAACAGTTCCAAAAAGTCAGTCAAATATTTTTGATCTGCAGAAATTAGGCATCTGCATTAAGTCTGGGTCTAGGTGAAAGTTGCAGATAACTCTCCTGCAGTCCTGGTCAAAATTAAAAATCTCATTTTGTGTTTCCCCTGTCAAGCAAAGGATAGTTCTGCAAAGCCCATGTTTGTGGGAGTTTTCCACAAAGGGTTTCAGGCAACATAAAATGTTCCTGGCACCATTTTCAGCTGTGTGTCCCAGAGACACTTAACTCTGTACTTAATTCAGGTTTAATAGGCTGCGATTATATTAAATAAATACCAGCTGAACTGATTATTTAATATGTAGTTATAGCTGTTTAACAGCCGTGCAATTGACTGTTACATCTCCATAAACGTGTGTTTTTCATCGATCACCTTGTATTTTATTTCACATCCCATAATTTTCCCATATAACTCGTGGACCTTCAAAGCATTGCTGGGGGTTGCCCCAGCCTGCAGTCACAGCAGGAACATGCCCAAGGGCCGCTGCCTTTCCAGGGACACATCTCAGGTTAGGTCACTGCCTTCCACATCCTCCTTGCCTTTTCAGGTGATGTAAAATTCCTCTTTGCATCCCTTCCAGCTTTGCCCAGCTGCTCCATGCCGGTAACACAGCTGCATCCCTCCACCCCGGCGCTGGCCTCCTCGCAGGAAGTCAGAGATCATTCTCCTCTCAACAGGCTGTAAAGAGTTTAAACCTTCAAGAGCCTCTAGAAATGTATAATCCGGATTTTATCCTTTAAAATTCATAGTTCCTCACCCATTGATGCTTTCCCACTGATATTTGTGCTCTCCCCTTTGCTATCAGTTTGCCTGCAGCTCTTTTGAAAGCAGTTACTCAACTAAGTGGCATCTCCATCCTGGTGCTGTCAGGCATTTGGAACGATCATAAGATACATAAATAAGAAATTGTTTCTAAAACCTGCATCTATTTGCAACCCAGGGAAGTGAATAACAAGCTGTTGCAAAAGAACATTTGCTGAGGTCTGACAACTGCACCACAGATACACAAGGTTGGTGCTGCAGAGCTGGTTACCCCAACTAATCACTTCACTTTCCCAAAGACAGTGTCAAAATAAAAATGATACATACGTGTATTTAATTACCTTCTGCTGTTACTACAAACAATATATGTTTTTTCAGGGATACGTTTTACAAAGGCTTTTAGCCAAGTACCCACAGAAACTGCAGGCAATGCCATTTCCATGTATTATAGCAACGAAATTTTCATGTTCCCACAGAAATTTCAGGGGGACACAGCAAATAGCAGGTTATGTGTCTGATTTGTGTATGTCAGTGTAAAGTCAGTGAGCCTGAAAATACAGATGTCATTTGAAAAGCGGCAGGGAAAAAAAAATAAAAGAGAAGGGGGAAAAAAAGATGTTTTGCACTATTTAGTGCTGCCTACACTTTCAGAATAAAAAAGACAAACCCCTCCACATTCCTGGCTGTCACAAGCTGCACTTTCCTATTCAGACCCGAGCCCACTGAAGCCAGTAGTTACAAATACTCAAGAGCCAATAAACACTCCTCGGGATTCAGCACTGGAGAAGCACACGGTAAGGAATAGACAATTCTTTGTTATTACCATACCACAGCCCCTTCCTTAAAATGCCCTGACACAATTTCTCAGGCAATAAATCAGCTTTCTTTTCCTGGTGTGCTAAAGCCCATCTATGCACCATGAAAGCTTATTTTTCCTCTCCATATTCCATATCCCTGCAATGGCTTTAATCACAAGCAAGCACACGTGCATGAGAAAAGAAAATGCAGATCTTGCATTTCTGAGCAATAATTCTTTGTGCAAATTAATACCCCTCTGAGCAAGTGGAAAAGTCCCATCCTCACCCAGCCAGCATGATCTTCATTTGCTCTATATTTTCCTGACACAGTCACAGCTCTGCACCATTCCATCATATGGTAGAGGTATTAATTCACTGTTTCCTGAATTATACAATCTCCACTTCCTTTCCAGTTTTCTCACTCTAATGATGCTATAATAAAAAACAGAGGTAATAATGAAATTGGAAAATAGTGTAATTTCTAGCTGGCTAGAATAGAGCACAGCTCTGGAAGCTGCCTTGCTACTAGCTTATTAGATGAGGGTTTTGAACAGTGTTTGAATGACTACTTGTGAACTGCCTCGAAAATCTGCCAACGCAGCGTTACTGGATCTCCAGAGCAGCAGACCAAGGACTGACTCACTGATGGTCAACGCAAGGTAGACCAAAGAATTAACAGCTGGGGGTTGTGTTCAATATTGACAGCAGAATTCCCTCAAATGGGGTGGATTTTGAGGTCGATAATTGCTGTGTGCTTCAACACAGTGAGAGTCCCAGACGCAGGGATTGACTCTGCTCCCACATTCCTCCTGCTGCACTGGCCGGGTACTGCTGTATCACCAGCACAGGCTGTGCTTCAGGAGAGCTCCTCCTGACTGCACTGGAATAAACAGGATCTGAATCAGGACATTAAAATGAAGATTTTAATGAGCAATTTCGAGATAACATTTCCTTTCAGCACACCCAGAGACGCACCTTCCCCTGTACGCTCTACCCCTCAGCTGATTTTCAACACTTCATTCACATGCCCACGACAAGTCCTTATACAGATGCCTTTTTCCAAAAGAAGTCTTCATGATGTAGTGAAAGATACTGATCTTCTGGCTGCCTTCAGCTTCCAGAACCCCTGGTACCAGGGGAGATGGTATTTCAAAAGCTGGGTGCTCCTGGGAAATGCAGTAATATCCTTCAAGCCCTATTTGTGGGCTAAGATTGTCAACAGGGAAGTTATCCAGCCAACCTGAAACACAAGAGGTTTCTTTGAGCTCTGGACAGAGAACGCCTCAAAATTGCACAGATGGTTACTGCAGTGCTACCTGGATGTCACTGAGAGAAGAGAAACTGGTGTTTTAAAGAAAATCTGGGCATTTCTGACTCACCACATCCATCAGCATTCTCTGGCCATATAAAGGAGAGAGTAGCTAGGATGATTTTCTCAACCAAGCAGAAGAAATACCCTCCTGCTCCTACTGCACAGCCACAGAAGCAAACATGAGGAAGGGAATGCTATCTCCAGAAATGGTGAAACGACAGCTTCTTGATGTGTAATCAACCAAATTGGGAAGGGAGAAGTTTAGCAGGTACTGATGGAGAGCAGACCATGCAAGAGGCTGTCCTCAGTCCCAAGGACACTAGTTTCAAGGTCTCTGCTCCGTGGGCCACTCAAGCTGAACCTCTGAGCTCACTCTTATCTTCCTTTAGCCCCTTCCAACTGCTTAATTTTATGCCTCCCCTTCCACCACAGGAGAGCATTCAGCTTCAGGACAGGCCTGGCCTCACCCTTCTCCAGTGGAACAGCGGGCTTGCAGAGGAAAATTTAACTCTTCAGCTCTGTAGAGAACGGGACAGAATCACAAAATGTGGGATCTCTTTTATGGACACTGGCTAGAGCATCCCTCTGATGTGAGAGTTACCTCTCCACGACCCACGAGGAAAAGGCAAGCGGAGATGAAGGGGGGGGAGGGTGGGCTCTTGCCAAGCTTTGTGAACTCATACTTAGCAGCCAGACCTGTATCTCATCCCAAGACACAAAATCCTCATG
Source organism: Pseudopipra pipra (assembly GCF_036250125.1). NCBI lineage: Eukaryota > Metazoa > Chordata > Aves > Passeriformes > Pipridae > Pseudopipra > Pseudopipra pipra. The sequence goes on along the minus strand of NC_087560.1, from coordinate 15,378,517 downwards.
TGGAAGAAAGCGTGAGAGAATAACTGCTGCTCTCAGCTGCCTCCAATGAAACAGGAGCCTGCAGCCCAGCCCTCCCCAGCTCCTGCAATTAGAGCGAACTTTGGGGGCAATAATCAGCACCCAGCTGGTTGCAGCACAGCCCTCAGCACTTGGGTTTCAGTGTCTGGAGTCTTTTCAAGCTTTGCAAGCATGGACTTAACAAGAAGCATTTACACAGGTGATGGTGGACTGCAGCTGGGAGGAGGGGGTGGATGGTGGATGGATGGAGTGCACAATGTGGGATGGATCCAGAGACACCAGGTCTCTTGCTGGTCAAAAGGTGGAAATGAGATGCAGCCAACCCTGATTTCCAGCATCGGTGGAACTGAGTTCCCAGGGAGCAGGAGGGATACGTACCTGGTGTCAATGTGATATTGTGCACCCTCTTCCCAAAATAAAGGAGGAATGGGTGTCCTGCACCCCTTCACCTGGCTGTCAGTGCTCTCCACAGGTCTGTGCACCTGCAGAGAAAATTCCCCATAACAGAAGCAGATCCCAGACTGCATCAGCTATTCCATACAGTGAACAGAAAGGCACACTATCCATCTTTCCTCTGAAGGGAATTTCGTGCCCCCACTTCTGCGTTTTTGATCCAATAGCTGTCACCTGAGACTGCCAGAGCTTCCAAGCACGACCACAAAGAGAGAGACAGTTGCTTGATGCAGCACTATTCAAAATCTGCCCAAACACATGATGGATACAGTGTCTGAGTGTTTTGACCTTCAAACCTCTCCCTCAGCTTTTCCATAGTCTGTAGTCAGACACAATGGTGGTTTCATTCATTTGGGATACGTGGGCAGAGATAGGTGTCTGTTGACTGATGGTATCAGGTTGCATAATTTGCTTTTAATTTATATCTGTCCTCCCAAAGTGTCTAATGGGGGGAATAAAATAGATCTAAGGATAAAACAATGGCTTCAGGGCAGCAGGGATGTACAGAACATATAGTCCTCTGTTCTCAACACACGTCAGCCTCTGCTAAACACCTAAACAGATGTTAGTGGCTCCTGTGGGCTTCAAACTATCATTTAAGGTAGAAGATGATGCCTAAGTGGTTAGAGCCCAACTAGAACTGGTTTTGGAGTAGATATCAGGAAACAGAAATCTGGGATTGTACTAAACTGCAAGCCTGTGCTAAAGGGATGCTCAGGCATGCCAAGAGTCAAGGAACTAGAGAGAGAGCAGGTGTCACACCATACAGGCTCAGTCACACCGGACCATCCTGTGAACTCCTTGACTTTTGGGAGGGAATGACAGATCCTGAACAATGAAGACCAGCCTGGCATGGTATGGTGGGTTGTCTGGGAGCAGGGACAAGGACAGCCATGTTGAGAAGCAGAAACTGGCCATTAGAACAAAATGACCAGGAACAAGACCCAGAAGAGCAGCTTTAGCACATGGCACACTGGAAAGGTGAGAGCAGCAAGAGGGATTGCCCAACACCTTTGCCAGCCACAGGGACTGGCCAGACCCAGGCCTGGCAAGATTGATCTGAAACTAGCTTGCCAGACAGTTTTTTGAGACCTTGATTAAGGTGACAATCTCTTCACTCCTCAGCCACACAGTTTGTTGTTTCATTTACAGCTCCTTCTACTCTGCAAACACAAGAGCAGCTTGTGTTTGCAGAGACTAGCAGCCTGTGTTAATTAATCCTGAGATGCTGAGCATTTTCTCAGCCTTTATAGTCACACCTGACCTCTGCACCTGCAGAAAGACACCCCCTTTTAAGGCAGTTACCGCCAGATTTCACTGCAGCCATATTCAGCAGTCCTGCCTCTGCAGGCACATGTTGTTGCAGGCACATGTTGTTGCCTTGCTCTGAACTTATCCACACACATCAGCAGCTCACCTTCCTCCCCACGAGGGGAAGGATACAGGCACTGCCCAGCACCTTCAGTTTGTGGCCACTGGTTTGCATGGGCATATGAGTAATATTAAATTCAATCACAAGGGCAAATGATCTCTTTGTCCCTGCAGGATCCCTGCCTGCTCACAGGAAAAGTATCTGTATCTTCTCTATCCTTAGGCCCTCTTATATTGCAGGGATGATCACCTGACTCTTTGCTTTCTCTATAGTTGCTTTTTAACAGACAAAGTTTGTTACTTAGATTTAAATCATCCTTGTGCACAAAGCAGCAGTACTGCATTTAACCCACCTGGATTCCCTGCTTTGCCATTTAAGGCTTCCCTGGACTCAAGATTCAGTTTATGACAGGCAAGAGCCCTATACTGATTTGCAGTGCAGCATTGTTCCAGCTAATCATTCACACACTGGATTAACTGGTCTGAATCCCAGTAAAGGTGGGGAACCAGTATGTAAAAAGCCCCATGTAAACCAAATGTTCATTCAGTTTGATTTCCTTGTAATGCCTCAGCTCACATCAAGGCTTAGCTGGGACAGAAATGCTTATTTCCAGTGCAATACTAACTGGGGTAAACCCAACTATCTCAAAGAGTCAGGGAGAAACATTCATAAAAATAATTTTAATAGGACCACTGGTCACTTCCAGCTCCATCACTCACAGTGGCAGGAAGGAGCCCTTTTACTTTCTTATGACCCACTATTTGCAGCCTGGTCCTGTGAGCAAAGCACGACCAGCAAGGAGAAAAAACACCTGAACCTCTCTGTGCCTTTGATAACTAATTTGACTCCCTACCTTATTACAAAGCACAACAAGACTATAAGCAGCACTGAAATGGAACCTGAGACCAGAAGGGAATTTGAGCTCCAGAAAGTAATGGCTGCTTAGAAATAAAATAATTTAGAAATAAAACTAAAGAAAGAAACAGCAGGATCCAGAGCAGGATCAGTATCTTATGAATGTCCATCAGACTCTAAATCCCAATCCAGCAGGTGAACAAGCCATCCAAAGAACGTGGCTCTGTGAGAGGATGGGCAGTCCCAGGAGCTAGGACAGCACTGGAACATAGAGAACAAAACTGGAATTTCAGCAGATATATCCAGGAGGTTGGACTGGGTCATATAAAAATGGTCCCTCTTAGTCTTACACTTGGTGAATGTTGGATCCCAACAGTGGGTCTCCCAATATGAAGGATGCCCAGGCTTTCAGGTTTGCTTCATACACAAGTGAGTCTCAGGAGAGGTGGATTGGGGTAAGCCACACTCTGTGCAAGATTGACTTGATGGCCAGCAGTTGGTTATTCAAAGCTGGAAACTGTGGGAAACCCTTAGAAACTTCTCCCTGGGGTATCTCCACTAGTTACCTAGAAACCCAGGCTGAGTTTTATGAGCAGAAAATATGTTGGGAGGCATGTTTGCCTCATCTGCTTTAAAAAAGAGCTATTTTCCCCTTTTCCTCACTTAGCAATTTCATTAGTTGGGAACTATTTATGGTCTTTAACTACACCTCTCTTCTTTGCAGCCTGGACTTCCCAGCTGCAAGAACATCCCAGCCCCTTCCACTTCCAGCATTGAGGCCTCACCCAGAAGCAATCTATACAAGACTCTATGGCATCTACAGGACTTTGTGTGAATAAGAAATGCTTTATGAGCCTAATACCTCTGCATGCTGTTCTGAGACCTTAGAGGAACCTACTTGTGAGACAGATTTTGCCTTGGGGGGGGGAAATGGGTGGGGGAAGCCAGCCCATAATTGAACCCAGTGAGTTTTCCAGTTGATTTTCCTCTCCTTTTGTCCAGGATCTTGCTTAGCTTTCTTTGCAGCCTGTTTGCTGACCATCACAGAGCAAACAGCCCAGCAGCCAGCACGTTGTCCCCGTGCCTCGTTTGTGGGTTGCAGGGGTGATTTCCCAAAGTCAGTGCCTCGCCTTAACAAAGCAAAGGGGGCTCAGTGGCAGGGAGGGAGGTCAGCGTATTAGCCTTTCACCTCTGAGGCCTCGGCTCAAATCCTGGCTCAGGTTACCAGAGAAAGCGAGTCTGATGTGCTCTGACCGTGTCTGCAGGGCGAGGCTGCCTCCCAGGCAGCCAGGCCAGCAGATGTGTTACACACCACACGCAGCCCCAGCACCCCCTGACCCTGCACAGGACACCCATACTGGGGCTCCCCTTCCAGGGGACCTTGACCAGCCTGACAGTTTCATGGCTACAAATTGCCACATCTCTTACGACCAGCGCAAAGGCCAGCAGCTCTCAAGACAGCTGGGAAACATTTCTCCATTTATTCACTTTCCCTGGGGTTTGCTGATCTTTCTCTTCCAGTCTAACTGTATCAGCTGAAAATTTACTGACTCTTTCCCTCTTTGTCACAAAAGATTCTCTCTCTGAGAGATGATGCAGTTAAAAGTACAGAAAAAATAATATAGTTTAACTATAAAATAGCTAGGATCATCACTTTTCTGTGGGAGACTCTGCTTTACATGAGCCGAGCTGCTGGGGGATTTATTTTTCTAATTACACTAGAAAGAAGCAGAAAGATTTGATTCTGGGGGAAAAAAAAAAAAAAAAAGAAAGGACCCAATAATCACCTCAAGCTCTTCAGACTGTTCCTGGAGATAAGGCTGAGCTTGGCACTCAAAAATGTACTTTTAGAGAGGAAAAGTTTTGCTTTTCTTCCTTATATTTAACCATAGCCACCAGCTGTGAATTTCTGCAACAGCCTTCTGGGAAGAGTATCAAGGACAAAAATACAGCTTTAGAGATTAAGGTAGAGCAGTTTAATGAAAGTTTAAGTGGCTGCCAACAGGAGACGTGGGTTTTTAATTTTGTCTGAGATGTGGCCTACTTAGAGATTTGATATAAGTTTAAATTGTTTGCATCTATAAAGTGCTCTGGTTTCGTTCAGAAAGAAGTGAAGCTGAGGTGTTCTTCCAAACCAGCTGATCTCCTGGCACTCTCAAAGAGGACATCTTACAAAAATAGTAAGACTTCTCAGCACTTCTAAATTTTCTGCTTGCTGAAAAAGAAAAGTGGGTTTGCTGAGGTTTGATGCATGGCAAGGTGCACATTCAGATGCTTTCAAGGCCAGGTTGGATGTAGCTCTGAGAAACCTGGTCTAGTGGGAGGTGTCCCTGCCCATGGCAGGGGTTTTGGAACAAGATGATCTTTAAGGTCCCTTCCAACTCAAACCATTTTGTGATTCTGTGCAAGTGGCTGCACCACTAAAGGATGGGGGCAGGAGGACAGCTAGAAGCGGGCTGCAAACTGAATTACCAGACAGGTTCACCCATTCTCAAGGACACACTCATTTGCCATCCACAACATCAGTTCCCACATTTGCGTTTCAGGAGAAGCCAGTCAATCTCATGTAGATCAAGTACACCAGAGGCTCATCCTTCCCACCAGCACAAACCTCCAGGGGCTTGTCGACTGCTCCCCAACACCTTCACGTCCTGTGCAAGCTCAGATTTTCCTCAGTACACTGTGGGTCCTCTCAGCAGACCTGACCTGCGTGTTGGATACAGACAACCTAGAGTCAACCAGTGTGAACAGAAGGCCTGAGTCTGGGGGTCTGGACTTTTGAACCCACCCATCTGCCCATGAAGGCACCCCACTGGGGCTGAGCATGGACGAGTGAGTTTTCCCTACTCACATCACTGCTGTTTTGCAGGAGGCAGAGACCACCATGGCTGTCAAACAGATACGACCCACTTGTGCTATTTTCACTTTAGGTATTTCTTTTCCCTTCATGGAGGGAAAAAACAAATACAAGGCCTTTTGCACCTGGTGAGAAACGGCTGTTTGTTTAGACAGCCAAATGAAGTCATCGCTGAGAAACGATGCCCTCACACCCCCTTTAATACTCACTTGCCAGAAACCATAATGGAGTGAAATGACCCATCACCATCCGCAGCTGTCTGATATAACCAGGAATATTTCTGCCTTCTACTCCTCCTCCGTCTCTTCTAATCATACAAAAGCCAAACTTATCATTGCCATTTAACAACAAACAAACAAAAAAATGAAAATTACCACATAACTCGTTTTTCCTGCAAATTGCCCTGACAACCTTCTAATGAAGGCTACAGCACCGGAGCCTGGCCTGCTGTGGGGTCTGGCCAAGGACTACACCAACCCCCACCCCGAGCAAAGTTGCCCTAAAGCAGCCCCACAATTTAACACCCTGCCTGAAGACAAATGGAAAACTAAGCATTTTTAATTTGCATTTTAAAACAAAAGCTTCTAATATCCAGACCATTAACTTGTCTATGAGGCTTTCACAGCAAAACTTGTTACCCGCTATGTGTTTTGCTGTCACTAAGATATATTAAATGCTATTAATTGCGATGCCTTGCTATTATGCTATTTGGAGACTTGCCACAAGCCCGCTTCCGCCCAACCTGTATTATGCTGTGAACCTTGGAGGCATTTTAAACATCTCGTGCAAAATTCATGAACTTGAAAGGGAGCCTGTCTATATTTCCAAGATCTTGAGGGGCTAGGGAGTCTTCCTGAAACCCAACTCAGTTCAGGGCTCATCCCTAACAGCTACTACATCTCAATCCAACCAGTCAAGCCCCCTCTCAAGCCCTGATGATTACCAAGGTCTATATGCACCTTCCTTCTAATGAATATAGGCTTACGGACACCTCATGCATTATTTACCAAGGTGTGCTTATTATGATTGCAATGATTTAAGGCAGTTTGTTACAGGCACAGCTCTGAGTGATTGCGATCAATAGAAGAAACAAGAACAAGCCAATCTGCATAGAACAACAGTCTGGGTCCTTAGGGGCTATGCTTCCCTGATTAACCCTTCCCAACCTGGCAGGAAAAGAGGTTTGCACTAGTTTTATAGACACAGATAGTTGGTTTCCCTCCTTCTTGCCCTCCCCACTCCAGCCAAGGGTGAAGAGGAATTCAAAGGGGTTATTCAGCTCCTCCAGCTGTTTGTTGAGCAGGATCCCACATGCTGGCACAGCATTCCTGCTGCTATTTAATGTGCACCTTGGATGTGACTGTAATCTACTCATAAGCATATGTCATGCCCCCACCCCTAGACCCCACATACAAAACCTCTATCTTTTTTCCCAGACGTAGATTTAGTAATAGTGGCTTCTGCTGTCAGTGTGCAGATCCCAGATTCAACCCCAAGGATGACTAGGACAGCAGGCATGAAGCAATTACTGCAGACAAGTAGCTGGACAGGGCTCCTTCCTGCATGAAAGGCAGTGGGAGCTTCCTCAGCGAGAACTGGAAGGAGGAAGGGAGAGAGATGCAGAGCAGTTTTGTAAATTCCCAGGTTTAAAGGCTGAGAGGTCCCAATTCTTGCACCTGATACCTCCTAAAATACAGAATTATGGTACAGCACTCTGTCACTGGGAGCCAGAGAAGATCTCTGGACCAGTCAGGAACACTAGTGATGTTGCTGTAACATCCCACCACAATAGTGTGAGGTCTCAAATGCCAGAAACCTCTCCTTGTAGTACAGGGAGCAGGTAGCTGAAACCTCTAGGCAGGACAGCCCAAGGACTGTGGTTTTAAGGGCAACCAGTAAACACTGCTCTATATTTATCCCAGAATCCTCACATGAGGTGAGTCTGGAGATGTCCTTCCCCACTGAGTACACGGCTCACTTTGCTCTTACACGAGAGCTTTGGATCGGACCCGGCACACGGGAAATATATTCATTACTTCAAAGGGGAAGCAAACAGGATGTCTGGACAAAGCACCAAATAAAAGGCTAATGACACAAATGGATATTTAATACAATGACTTCCTCTGATTATCCTATAAGGAAACACTTCAAATGCTGTCCATTTTCTACATCCTGCATCATTGTAATATGCTTCATAGGCTGGGAGGGAATTTTCCACACCATACACTGGTAAGGTGGGGCTGTGCTCTTACCTGCCTGCTGCAGATGAGATGGTACAGCACGTACAACCTGGGGTCTGGGGATGCTTTGCTGAGCAGCAGAATGGCAGCACCCTTCCTCCTCCCCATCACCTGCTCAGCATCCCCAGCGTGGGGAGAAGGGTGACAAGGCATCACTGTGGTGGCTGATCACCTTACAAAGCTATTCCCAGTGATACAGAGGAGACCAGTTACTTTTCCCCCTCCACGCTATCCCTGTCATAGCCAGCAAAGCATCAGGAGCTGGGGATAACATCAGCACTGGGATACCACAACTTGGGTTCAGCCCCCAGCTCCCTCTCCACAGGACTGTCCCACAGCCTGAGCCATCCCCAGGGCACTTCTCTGCTGGGGGGGTCACTGAATAAACAGAGTTTAACCCAAATCCCTGCTTAGACTAAACCAAGAAAGGACTTAGCATGGCACTTGTTCTGCTGCTGTAGATCTCTCTGGAGAAAAGACAACTGAAGCCTTTTGCTTTATAACAACTGGAGGGAAGAGACAAGAACAAAGTAATTCAGTTAAAAAAAAAAAAAAATTTTGTTTCCAGAGTCACCATGACCTGACAGTTGCTTTGGGTTAAATTAAACCCAACCCAGTTGGCCAAGAGGCCAGGGACAGCAATACGTAAGATTAAGATTAGATTCCTTTTTGCTGGAGAGAGAATCCTGAAAATCTTCTCTGTAGAAATCACTTTTCATTTCTCTTTGATTTTTGACGTGAGAAATTCAAGTGAGAGTTGAGCTCTATATGGTTACTGAATAGCAAAATAATGACACCATTAGGAACACAAAGCTGAATGATTGCGGAAAGTTCCTTTCTAGTTTAAACTCGTAGGTTTTGTTAACAGTTATTTCATTCCAGTGCATAGCCAGCACTTTGTTTAAAAGAGGTCTTTGTTAATATTTTGATTAAGTTAATAAACATTATTAGGCAAACTTGCCTCTACACAGCTAAGGAAGACCTCCTAGCAAAACCAGAAGAGAACGTTTGACAGTCCTAAAAATTCTAAGATAAGGAAATACATAGGAAAAAGAAAAAGGAATTTCCCTCAACCTCAGCAGTCTTTAACCATTCCAGCAAAATTAAATACATAAATTAAATGAAGACTAATTAAACAGCAAATTTTATTACGGGCTATTTTCAAGGCACTGTTCTTCCAATAAAGGAAATCTATAGTCTGGGGAGGAAGAGGAATATTTTCTAATGTCTTTTGAAGTCTGACTTTCTTCCAGCAATTCACACACTGTTTGCTGGGATGATTCCACTGGGAAAAAAAAAAAAAAAGAAAAAACAAACAAAACCAGAACCCCTTCTCTATTTCTCAGCAGCATCCCTGGGATATAACTTGCTTTCCTGATGCAATAAAGATAGCTGTGACCAGTACAGCCATCACTGTTAGTAATCAGACTTTAGTATCTTTATACATGGTGTGAATTATAGTTATTTCTGTACCAGTATGCAATAGCAGCTTTCTACCCATCTTGAGTTGTTCCTAAGCTCAAGGGAAAGAGGTTCATTCAATCCCATTTTTGCTGTACAGCTGCTTTAGGAAAAAAGCCAGTTCATGTTCCATCCTGGGCCAAGAGAAATAATTTTTAGGGATGAGATAAGACAGAATCTGATCCTGTGTTTACAGCCCCCATTGCAGCCCAGGCCAAACTAACAAACCTGTGGGAAAGCCTCGCTGTCTCACAGAGCATAGGTGTCACCAAGAAGACAATTTGCCCCAAAGGGCTTAATGTTCCTTTCAAACACCTTTCCTGGGGCAACAAAAGGGATTAACTGGTCTCACTCTTTGATAGCTCAAAGCTCCCTATTGATTCCCACCTACTGCTGACACTAAGGAATTACAACTAGTTGCAGTCAGCTTTCACACTGGGACAAGGCTGCTGGCAGCAATCCTTAGCAGGCAGAGGGACAGCCCGCAGTCCCCTTACCTGCTCGAGTAGCCCAACACCAATGGAAACATCAAGATGCAAAATCAAGAAAACACCCTCATTCTGATTCAAGGCCAGCTCTTTCTTCTCTCATGAGAGCCCTGAGCTCCATCACCTCCTCTAGCCTGGGAAATAAACTCCTCTTCCCTCACAAACGGCCCATTTCAACAGGCAGCAGCTGATGCTTGGCCACTTATTAGCATCCACCTCCAGCTGCTGGAGGATTGCACAGCAGAGGAGGTTAAGTGTCACTGGGGCTTAGCAGCAAGATTGGACCTGCCCTTCTCCAGCTGCATCCGTTGTGCTCTTGGGGCTGGGCCAGGCTCGAGACAGAGGATCTGACGGGGTAGAAAAGGAAATTCTGTGCATTCCTCATCCGTAGCCTACATGCCAAGTGAAATGCAGCAATGAGCAGCGTTTGTCCGAAGGCTTCATTCTCACTGCAGAAATTGCAATGTTTTAAAGCAATGTTATTGAGTTGGGTCCAGAGAAACCAGGCTGCTGGGGGTATGAAATCATTCACCCCTCCAGTAGTATTAGTGCAACAGATGAAATGTTAGGAGGAGCATAAATCCTGGGATACACCCTCCAAAGGCAGAATTCTTGCTTAGGAAAAACACCTGCCCCAAAATGTTCTGAGCATGTGATTTTAATTTTCTGTGACCTTTTTATGTCTCTCCTCAGCCAGGCACAAAAATATCCTCCTCAGAAAAATTTCTGCCTGGAAATGATGGTCCTTTTTTCCCCAAGTCCTTTTAAAGGGAAGAAAATTACTCGTCTTCCAGAAATATGCTGCTATGAACAAGCAATGCATGAACTGCCTGTTTGGAAAATAAAAAGCATGTTCTGCAGAGGAAATTCTCTCAGTGCTCATTTGTACTCATCCCAGCTATATCCTGAGCAACGTGATCTAGTGGAAGGTGTCCTTGCCAATGGCAGTGAGGTAGGAACTAGATGGTCCCTTCCAACCCAAATCCTTCTATTATTCTATCCTAACAAACACAACTGTAATGAAACTAAAACACAACAGCAGGAAAATCCAACATAACTGCAATGGGACCTTGATAATTATCAGTTGAAAAATCCAGCTTTTGGTTCCCTGCTCCCTGCTGACAGTGCATTATTAACTTTTTAAATGGAAATCTCCCATGAGCAGAGTCATGGCTGCTAATCACAGCATTCTGACAAATGCTGGTGTGAGTAGTTTCCTTTTAGTGCCCCATCTGCCTTCAGGGGCTTGAGGGGTGGGGGTGAGGGCAGGGGTCTGTACTTCACCTCCACAGTAACATCAGCTCCTTTTCATTCCCTAAAGCACTCTGTGTTTTCTGGGACATCCCAGATCCAGTCACACTCCCTCAAGAACTGTCCATTCTAGTTGATTTTGATCCCACTATGTATCTGGGGCTCTGTGGGCACAAAGAGCATAAAAAACACACAGAGTGCATCCTTGTTACAAGCAGTGTTGGAGAAGGGTCTGTCCAATGTCCATCCCCAGGGGTGCCTGTCAAGTATCCAGTGTCCCAGGAGTTGGACTCAATGATCCTTGTGGGTTCCTTACAGTTCAGGCTATTCTAATATTTTATCTGCAATAAAACTTTAAAACTTTCAGCATGAGAGAGCTGGAGCCAACAATACTCATGGCATGGGGAGAGAAGACACACTCCTCCTAAAACACAACCTGTATCTTCCCACTCCAAACTGGCAGCCAAGCTATGGGCCAATACCACAACAGCACCTCAGCCATTCCATCCATGGTGTTTTAACTTGCCTGCACCAATGCCTCCTTACATTGGATTTGATACTCTCAACATCCTTACTAAACCATCCCATACTTGTCTCCTACAGACTGAATTAAGTCTCTCTTCAGTGCTGGTTTCTGCTGAAACAGCTCAAACTCAACTTCACATTCCTCCAGCCAGAATGACCAATGTAAAGCTCTGGGATAAATATCAGCAACAACTTGTGTTCCTTGGGTAGAGCAGAAACTTTCTAAGGCAGGATAATGCCTGTGGGTACAGCAGACAGAGCTTGCTCTAAGTTGGCACAGGGTTTGATCTCTCGTTGAAGGACAAGCGACACAAGATCCGCAGCTTTTCTTCCACATTTCTTCACAGAAAACAGTCAGGATCCAGGAACAGCCCTGCAGCACATGTGCTGATGGTAAACAACTGCACTGCTTCTAAAACAGTGCAAACAGGGCTATGGTAACATGGACCAAACTCTTTGTCCTAAAAGGGTTTTTCCAGCCCTGTGTGCTACAGTCCTGTTTCTTTGACCTTGCCTTTCTAACATTAACACATACCACACATTTTTCAAAAAGCAACCAGCAAAATGAGATATTTCACTGCATCTGATCCTCCCTGGGAGAGATGAGAACAAAACCTCCTAATGCACATTAATCCCATCACCAGAGCACTGCTGAAAGATGGTTGATACTTGGGATAGGAGCACTCACAAGGGATAGGAAAACCTATATCAAGACTCCCACATCACACCCCAGCAGTGGCTGCCTATCAGTGGTTGGCGAAGATATTCTCAAATATAATTTTTCCAGCAGAAATAAGTCTGGAGCAAGGCTCACCCATGATCACACAGCACCATGGTTCAGGCTCTTTCATCTACCTGTGTAACGTGTTGCATCATGCAGGGAGGTGGCCTGGTAGTTTGGGTGATGGGCAGCAAACACACACTGCTGTGCACATGTTGGGTCAAATCTCCTCCTCAACAGGAACACTTGTGCCTCCATCTTGGAAAAATGAGACAACCAGAATGAGACAACTTGCATCCATGGGACCTTCATGATCCACTGGTCTGGGGGGGAAGAAACCCTCTAGCAAACACACTGAAATACAAGCAGAGCCTGGATGAAGGGTGACACCTTCAATGGGAGGGAGGGAGAGTCAAGCAGCAATTTCCATCCTGGGGCTGGGGCAGGTGGCAGCAGCAGCCGGCGGGCTGCGCACAGACTTGTTCTCATTTTTGTCCTTTGACCTTCTCCCCCTCAGCAGCTGAGCCTTGTTTACTGGCATTTCGGCAGCCCATCTCCTGTTTCCATTAACCCTCAGAGAGGTGGGAGGCAGAGAAAAGGAATGGGTTTGCAAGCTGAATGGTTGGTGCTCTGCATGAAGGGCAGCGAGCTGCTCTCAGGCAACACCACGGCGAGAGGCTCAGCCTGTATTTATCCACAGGGGAAGCATGGAGACAGCAACCTGGCAGGGACTTGCTGCTTTGCCTGGTCCACAGCACACTGGTAGAGACAAAACAGTTACAATGGCTCTGGAGCCACCAGCTTTGCCTCTGATGCTGCACATCTGTGGGGGTTTCATTGTTCTAATGATTAGACAGTGTCAAAACTAGCCCTCCTTTGCCTTCAGGCTGTGTTTATTCAGCACACAGATGAGACATTTTCAGCATTCCTCCACCGAGTCTGACCTTGTAAGAGAATAAAATCCAAAGGACCTGTCCCCCTCAAATGACACCGTGGAGACTTCGGCGCTCCTGAACAACCAAGCCCCACGGGTTAAATCCGAGAGTTTAACGTACAAACAAAGGGGAAATATTGTTCTGTTGACAGTGAGAGCCACTGAATGCAACTGATCTGAGCCACTTCTGGCCAAACAGATCAGAGATGAATGATACCAGCTACAGGCAAGAAGACACATTGCCCATTCTCCCTCTGATAACACTGCAGTTACTACAGCATGGCTGGTACCCCAGGCTATAGATCAGGATTATTTGTGGGGACAGTCCTCAGACAGCCCTGAGCCATCCTGGGTATGAGCCAGGCCAGTGCTGCCCTGTGAATACCCAATTAAACTATGCTCCAGGGAGCACACATCTAGGAAAAGCCCTCCCAAGTAATTTTCAATCCATAGTGAGAAATAAGCTCTGCTTACCTGCAAACTGATCGAGGTTTACATTTGAGATATTTATATTTGTGGAGTTTGGCTTACCTCTTGTTTTTTTTTTCCTTTTTCCTTATGGAATCTATTGTTAACAACAAAAAAGAAATTTCATCTGTGCACCACTGCCAACTGCAAGGTATCAGGCCTTGGTTTGGAGAAACCCCATAAACATTTTACAAGATAAATGCTGAACCTAATGACAAGAAGCTGCCACGCAGTTGTTCAGGATGGATAGACAGACAGACTGAATCTCCTTCCACTCCATAAGTGGAAGGATCTGTTTCAGTCCTGATGCAGTCAGTCATCCTGGCTCAGCCATAGGTATATTTGTCATACAGGGACCTGAGGGATGGTGAAGGGCACAGATTTTCATTATTCCTGCAAGTGCAGGTTCACCCTCCCCACCCTGTGCTTTGGAATTAGCAAACAGCACAAAGAACAAATTGAGGATTAAAAGGACCCCTCGGTCCCTGCAATGTCCTGCTTTGCTGCTTGGCCCCAGGGACTCAGCACTTCCCTTCCCTTTGTCTGGTCTGGACTTGGGCAGGTGGCGAGTCATTGCTGGACTAGACACCCCCCAAGCTCCAGGGTGCTGATGAATATCCATCTAATTAGAATTACGGATTCTCCAGACCAGCCCTTCAACTGCAGAAATTAGCTAGTTTATTCCAATAAAGATGCTAATATGGGGGGCTTTGTGAAGGGCGAGAAATTCCCATTGTCATTCAGAAGCAATTTGTAGCGGATTTGAAGCCTTTGAAAAGGTGACGCGCTGGTGGCTGGGTTTGTATAATACCCAACCCCGAAATTCACAGCTGAGCATTCTTTCCCTCCATATGCTTCAGTGCCGCCCAATTTGTATTCCCCTGGTGAGGAGGCGCTGGAGCGGAGCAGGGAGTGATAGCGAGTCACCGGCAGCAGTGAGGGGAGAGTGGCTGCTCCGGGGAAGGGGAACATCAGCCCTGCACGGTGGGGCTTCAGCCAAGCTGAAGGGGATGGAGATGCTTCACTAACCTCTCCACTGGGGTGGGCAACACACAGCCTAAAACAGCCTCTTTGGGGGAGAAGGGTCTCAGATGCCTTCAGCCATCGGTATTAATAACTTAATGCTTCTTCGGGGTCTTCATGGCATTTTGCTGGCAATGAGCCTCTTCACACAGCTCCTTTGCTTTTTGGAACTCCAACCTTCATTACTTTTTATTCCTAGTGATTGAGACTGAAGTTAACACCATCTCTCCATAACAATCCCAAAATCCTTAGCTGAACTTTCCAATTGAATTTCATTTTCCCCCACCACTCACTTCTCCAGATGCAGCCTTCTGAACTGAAGATTCTACAGCCTGGTGTCTTGCATGAGGCATCTGATGGGACTGAATTATCTAGAGGAGGCCTAAGCTCTCCAAATCTTGGCAGGTGACTTTTTACTCACCTTCTAGCCAGATTTGTCTCTAACATACCAGTCTTTGCAGCAAACCTAATCAGCATTTTGGGAAGGAAGCACTTTTGCAAGCTGCAACCTAAACTCACATAAAATCCAAATACCTCCCTAAACTACTCTTTGTAGATTGCTCTAGGAGACATAATGAAGTAAAAATGTTTCTCTAACAGCTGCCTGGAAATGGAGGTAGAGCTCTACACCACAGCGATGGACTATTTTTGCAGAGAGGGCATCCTCTTGCCACTGACTTTCTATCCTTTGCTCTTTCCATCTTGTGATATAAAGTCAAAGAATGACAGCAGAAGCCACGAGCAGCTGGGGCTGCTCTCCAGAAGTCCAGATGCACTTGACTCCTGTCCATCTCTCTGTCCCTATGGCTTTATCCATGCACAGCCTGGCACTGAATTTCATGTTTGCTGTGGATTGCATTGCTCCATTAAGTCCATATAAGTGACAAGGGCTGCTCTACTATAAATGTCATTCCAAGGCCCTCCCTCAGTCAGGTATTCTAACTTGTGCCTAAATTTAAACACAGGATGTCCATGCTGAACCCAAGGGACTACTCCCATGCCTGCTGCAAATACCTTGAGGTCAGACAGTTTAGAAGCACGGGCAAGGGAGGAGGAATGTTTCCATTCGCACAGGATCTTGCCTTTGCCCATGGGCCATGTCCCCACAGCATTGACCAGGTCAGAGCCCATAAATGCTCCCTCTCAGCCATGGTGAAGAGCTTCACATCTCTGGGAATGAGCCCATTAGCGGTTGCAGCTGAACCGGAATCAGGTTTTGATGCTTTAAGGAAGCGTCAATTTAAAACTAATAAATACAAGAATATTAATAAATAACTACATAGGCAAAAAGGAGGTTTGGTCCCCAGCCAGGGCAGCTGATACATCTGTGAGATGTTGCTTGGCTGTGCAGCCTGGCTTGCCATGGGTCTCTCGTGTGACCAGAGTGCAGATGAAGATCATAACAGAGTAGGAGAGTAGTCTTGGCTGAGCTCAACCTTATGCTCTGAAATAAGCTAAATTCAGCTCTGAAACCCCCTGAGTAGGGATTACAGAATCTGTTTGTGATCACAAAGCACTACATAATTGTAACTGAACACTTCTTATCTTATTTGCAATATTAATATGAACTTTAATGAAAAAGAGAGGGAAAAAATGTTTCTCAGACATTTTGGCCAGCTCTGAAGCAATGCTTTGCATTATCTACCCAGGAAGAATAGCTTCATTAGCACAATAGCTTTTCTTTTTTTTTTAACCTCTTGAAAAATGGAGTGAAGATAGTATTTTATTTTGGGTTTCCAACTGGCTTCATTTTCTCTGCGGGGCTCAGAATTGGGGAGTTTTCTCTGGTCCTTGATGAGGATGAGGCCATGGTACCTTCCCCCCAAACGCAACAGGGAAAGGAGAAAGGAACCCATTTCACTGAAATGTCCCAAATAGGTAGGTCAGGCTAAAGCCAAGGAATAGTGTAGTGATCAGAAAAGACCCACAGCACATGTTGACAGCACCTCCACACTGAATAGTTCACAGGGGAGAGGGGAAAGGAAAAGTTACTGTGTTCCAGGCAGTAAAAGCACAACCTTGCAGTCCATCCCTCACTGATTCCCTGGTTCTCTCCTGTCTGGTGACATCCATGTCCTCCCCAAGGTGAAGAAACCCCATACAAAGCTAAATGCATCCATCACCTGCCCAGGGGTCAGGTCTCACCTGTGTGTGTAGGTGTCAGTAGCTCTGTGGCACTGGAAGGATGAACACACCTCCCTGTTCCCTAGCCCTTCCTCTCTTCGATGGCTCCACATGCTTTAGCTCTGCAGTTCAGGATCTTAGGGACCCCATTTTGGTGTAGCCCATGATGTACTGAATAAAGGAAAGGGGCTGGTAGGAAGGATGCCCTTCCTCTGACACACAGTCCCCATGGGAGGTTTCCCAGTGCCACCATCAGCCCTACCAACACAGCTGGGTTGTCACCTCCTGAATAGTGCTATTGTTCCTGCCTCCAAAATAAAAGAGACACAGGAGGCGTTTCCACCCAAAGAAAACCAGTTTCCACTGGTGACTTCTCCCCCCTTACTCGAGAATCCTCCCTCCCTCCCTTTCGGGGCCCCTGTAGTTTTCCTTTGTGCCTCTTCCAGGATGAAAAGAGGTAGTCATTGATCGTATTAATAATTCAGAGCCTAATCTCACAGACGGGTGTTCACGGCCCGTGAGGTGGCAATCTTTCATCTAGAGATCAGGATCAGCCAAATCTTTTAGAGGTCAAGGAAGATAGCTGCAGCATGGAAATTGCCTTCAAAATAATAGGTTTAGGCAACCCTTATGCATGGATGAACATGGCAGATGAAAAGTTTGTGTGTCTCACACTCTCCATTGCCCTGGCATCCTGTGTTGGTGATGCCCACAAACACTTGAAGATGATTTCCATCAGCATCAGTGAGCTGTGGAGGGATCTCTGCTACATAACCCATTGAAGGAGGGCTGGAACTAGATCATCTTTAAGGTCCCTTCCAACCCAAACCATTCCATGATTCTATGACATGTCCCAACTCATCAACGTTCCCCAAGTCACCTGAGCCCTCCTGCTCCTCAGGACAGCCACCTGCCTCCTGATAATGGATCTTCCACTACTGTTCTTCTTCTCCCATGACCAAACTCCTCCTTTAACTGCCTTACTTGTCTTGTCTTCATCATTTCTAGAAGGACAAACTCTATTGACACTATTTGCTATGCTTGTTTTGTGGCCAAGCAGGTCCCTGTTCAGGCAGAGGGGCAAATTCACTTCCAGTACAAGTAGGCGAAACTGGTCACAGGCACTAAATTGGCACAGACAAGCTAAAGAAAAGGGAAATCTGAATATTCTGGATTTAATTTTCACCTGGCTGTGCTTTACACACCGGGACCAAATGTATGTCAGTACTCTTGGAGCCCATCTGAAAGGACAACAGTCCATCCTCCATTGAGTCCTTCTCTTCTCCCACGATCCGCAGTTATCTGCACTAATGCCCTGCTGGCTGGGTGTTGCTCTCACCCCAGGGGCAAAGCTCACACGGAAGGGTACCCAAGAAGGGCTGCCGTTACACCCACACCTCGGCTCTGCACCTCGCCAGGTGTTTATGGAGGAAATGGGAAGGTCAAAGACATGCACCTTGCACGTGGAACTGGAGGTGCCAACTCCTGTGGTGATGCCAAAGATTAACGGCGCGCTGATAAGAGCTGGGGGAAGTGGCCAGCGGAGACTTCTGAGAGTTCCCACGGACGCAGCTGTGCTTTGCTGGAGCCTCCCTGCTCCAGGGCTCCTGGTTCCCAACAGGAACAGGCTCAGCACCAGTTTGCTGCCGCCGAGATGCTCTGCCGCTGTTACCAAGGCACCTCAGCTCCCCGTGCATTTGCATTCTTCTGCTTTGTGCTTTGTCTTCTTAGGGAAGCACTTCCACAGCACAACCAAAGCTGCTGTGGTTGCGGTGGCAATGCCTCCCCTGAAACGGCGGGGGCACAGTCCCCAAGTGCTGGGATTAGTAACGCTCCAGTGTGCAGTGTTTTACAGCCTGGGACTCGCGCCCGACCCACTGTGCACACCTGCAGGAAGGCCTGGGCTTGCCATCACTTCTCCCCCACTCCTCTTTGTCTGCTGCATTCACTTGGGCTCCTCCGAACAAGCAGTTTACCTTCTCCCAGGCAGGGTTTGTGCCTGGTTTCCTGTCTGTGCAGCATCCCAAACCTGACAGAAGCAGCTCTGTCTCTGCTATAGTGTCCAGACACCACAGTATCCAGAACTGTGGACTGATTTGCAAATAATTATTACGGAAGGAAGCCGTTCCTTCTATAGCTGATAACTTATCTGGTATACATCAGCCTTTCCCCAGTCTTCTCTCTGTTCTTGCTTTAGCCACTCATCCCCAAACACATTGTTCCTTTGTCATGACTATACACCCGTTGTGTACACATTTAAGAAAAAGCCCTTTTTGGTGGCAGGGTTTCTGTAGCAGGACCATTTATATTTGTTGTGGTTAAATCACATCCATTTTCTAATTTGTACCTAACACACACTCAAATCTCTCCTTAAGCCTGAGCTGTACAGGCACATTTTGTCTTTGCTGCTGACTTAATCAAGCAGCAGCGAGCTGCTGTGTGCTCTCTGCAATCTCTGTCTCTTGCACTGGGAAAAAAAAAAAGGAAGGGGGAGAAAGAAACACTTTGCAAAGGGCTGCTATTATCCATGCACTACAGCAACAGCATATTTAGTGCTTGTGGCTCTGGGGCTGCAGTAATTAATTGTGTGTCTGACACTTTGGCTGGCACAGGCTTGCACCCAGAGCTTTCCCATCACAGCAAGCACCCCGGTACCCATTCATGCCAAAATCAGTCCCCCCAGGCCCCTCTGGAAGACGGGCACTCACCCCAGGCATGGTGGGGAGGTTGCGGGGGGAGCTGTCCAACTCTAGGCAATGCTGGGAGCTGGGGCAGCTGGGGTGGGGGGCTACACCAAGGGGCTGATAGGGAAGCCTGGAATCTCCATCCCTTCCCCACCTCATGAACACAGCTCTGCTCGGGGTCCTCCTCCCACCCCCAATCCCAATCTTGGACACAATCCTGTAAAGTCCTCATAAAGATGCTCTCTGCTCCTATACAAGCCCCACTGGCTAGAGAGAGGGTGTCTCCCCAAATCCCCCTTTCCGTTCATTCCCGTGGCAGGTGGAGCATCCCCACCCCTCCGGGAGGAGATGAACGCTGCAAGCCCTCCTCCATCTCCCCCAGCCCTGGCTGCCTGCACAAGGAGAGGAGGTTCTGGGGGTCGGACGGGGGGGTGTTGAAGCGGGGACCCTCCGCCCGCCCTCCCCGTGGCCGGGGCTGCGCCTGCCCTCCCTCCGCTGCTTCTTGCGAGCGACGCTGCTCAGCGTGTGCTGAGGGAAGGAGGGAGGAGGGAGAAAGGAAGGAGGGAGGAGGGAGGGGACCTCCCTATCTGGCTCTATCTTCTCCGCTGCCTCTCACATGCTCCGGGAGGGCGATGCGGCTCCCCGCGTCCCGCTGAGCGAGGCCGCCTGCACCCCGCCGGGGCTGCCCGCAGGGCGGGGGGCTGCCCGCGCCCCCCTCGGCCTCCACACCCCCGCCACCCCCGCTCCGACCCTCAGGGGCTTTTATTATTTTATTTCGTTTGGGTTTTACTTTATTTAGTTTTATTTTATTTTATTTTATTTTTGTTTTATTTAACCCTCCTGGAAAAACAAAACAAAACAAACAAAAACAAAAACAAAGCCGCCGCTGCCTGCACCGACCCCCGCGGGGCTGGAGAGGCTGATGCGGCCGCCAAGGTAAGCGGGGCGGGGGGCTGGGGGCCCCCCCGGCCGCATGTCCCCGGCTCCCTGCATGGCCCTTCCTCCTCCGGACCTGTTGAGGCTCCCGGTCCCCGCCTGCCTCCCCCCTCCCCGGCTGTTTTTTTTAAGGAACCTCGATTCTTCCCATTTTCCCTGCCCAGCGCTCCCTGCCCGGCTCGGCGCTAGCTGGCGTGCATGCGGTTATTCATTTATCCTCCCTTCTGATGGTTGCCACTAAAGCTGCTCCCTGCTGCGCTAAGTCAATCGAGTAATTCCTTGCAGACCACTGATGAGAACTGAAAACATCCTCCCCAGTATCTCCCCCTTTTCCTTGGATAGCTCTTCCCGGGGATGATCGCGATTATCGAGACCAGAGCGGGGGCACAAAGCTTTCCTTGAACTCCTCTGGTTGCACAGCGCTGGGGGGTCTGCCAGCTCCGAGGGGAAGAAGGTCGGGAGGGTGACAGCTGGACAGATGTGGGATATGGCAGGGATGGTCACATCTGTGGATGGGCAGCTGGCGCGTGGATGAGCAGGGGGAGAGAGTTTGTTCCTGATGCCCAGAGTCCGTAAATTGCACTAAACCTCATCCAGGGGACGGGGGACAAAATTCAGCCCCCAGCCGGGACAGTTCAGAGGCACCGGCCAGCGCAGCCCCTGTCCGGGCTCACTGCCACTCTGAGACATGCATGTTGCCCTTCCTAAAAACTATATATATTTAAGGAAACCGGGCTGCGTTTGCAAGACAGGTGCTTTTTGTTGTGGTGGTGGTTGCGAGGCAGGAGATGAAAGTTTGGTGTTGTTTTGATGTGATTCTTGATTGCTGCCTGTTGGAGTAATTGCATCGCAATTGCTCAGAGGTAGAATCAATTTCCCCAAATTGAGATTTTAATGGGAGCTCGCAAGCTGCTGTTATGTCATGTGGTTTAAGGCGGCGTTGGATTGCATTTATTTTATAAACTGGATACTTTTGCAGGCGGCGCAGGGATAACAGCACCACCCAGCGGGGCCACAGCCCCGGCCCAGCCCAGTCCCAGCCCAGTTCCCCCCAGTCCCAGATCAGCTCAGCTCCAGCTCCAGTCCCAGCCTTAGTCCCAGCCCAACCTCAACTCAGCCCAGTCTCAGTCCCAGCCCAGCTCATTCCCAGTCCACCGCAGTCCCAGCCCAGCCTTAGTCCCAGCCCAGCCCCAGCCCAAGCCCCGAGCCGGGCACACCCGGGAGGGTGCCCGGTACCAGCTCCAAGATGTTCCCCCTCCACAAAACTTCCCAGTTTCGTTTGCCAAAATCCTACAGAAGTGTTGGAAAAGTTGTTTGGGTTTTTTCCCCCTGCCCATAATAAGGAATGTCTCTCAGATATTCAGGACAAAGTTTTAAATCAGCTGAGGACACTGTCACTTAGTGTTTCGTGACAGAGAGGGCAGGAAAGGTTTCCTGTGTTGGGTTGTATTTGGGTTATTTGTATTTGGCCACTGCTGTCAGGAATTGACAGAAGGGGACATGGGAAGGGTGGTTGGGTTTCACAGAGCTTTTTCCATAGAATCCTTCAAACATCCCTTGCTCAAAGGGCTGCAGATGTAGATTTGCAAACACTTGATGCCATCTCCCACCTTTAAATGAGATGGACGAGATGTCCTTAGCTGACCTGTCAGTCAGAAGTGGGGAATTAGAGAGCTATGTTTGCACTTTCTCAATATATCAGGAGCTTTTAAAAGCAGCAGAGAAAGACTGTCCCATTCCACAGACTGGCTTCTGTCTCTGCTGATAAACACACAGTTCTCTGCAACTCTTCTGGTGTCCCTGCCCAGGGCAGGGGGGCTGGAACTAGATGATCTTTAAAGTCCCTTCCAACCCAAACCATTCTGTGATTCTGTTATTCTATGATTCTGAGCATT
This sequence comes from Pseudopipra pipra, assembly GCF_036250125.1. Taxonomy (NCBI): domain Eukaryota; kingdom Metazoa; phylum Chordata; class Aves; order Passeriformes; family Pipridae; genus Pseudopipra; species Pseudopipra pipra. Next base: position 15,356,212 of record NC_087560.1, on the reverse strand, counting down.
TTTTGGCAGTTCAGATTTAGCCATCTTTTCTGCTGAGCTAACATTTGGCCATTTGAACTTGGTCCTGGGAACCTCCCAGCCCATCTTCTCTGTGTTTCACAGGGGAGCCAAAATGTGAAGAAGATACACTAAAGAGATATTGCTTGATATTTACCCCAAAGAGAAGACCGGGCCAGGAAGACCAGCTCCCTGCAGAGAACTAAATATACAGATGGTGAATTCCAGCCAGCCTTCCAAACACTGCCGAACAAGGGATGGCTACATGCTCCCATGTGTAGGAGTCAGGCTTTGCAAGCAAGGGAAGGGGAGAGACACAAATGAATGTCACCAGTCAAAAAAAAAGAGTTGACTTGATGAACACTGAAAATATCGCTGCTTGTTTTGCTTTCTGTCATGGGTGACAGCCCATCTTCCCTTCCCCTTGTCCAGCCTGGCTGGTTTTCAGCATTTAGAGGTGATTTTTATGGCTGTGAGCTTGAAGCAGGCATTTTGAGCAGAGAGGGTTGCCCACCACAACTTCAGTGGGGGCTGCTGATAATCCACAAATCTACAGATGCAAAGATGCAAGTCAACAAAGCATTCTTATATTTTACTTATTGGTGGTACAAAGCTATATTTTATTCCACCTTCAACCCACCAGCCTCTTTTTGATGAGTTGATGAGTCTGTTGTTCACAGGGGCAGCTGTGGGGAGGGGGATTATCTAAACCAGCAAACTCCTCTCTGCACTTTGCTATGCAAGAGTGGGTCAGTCTTCTGAGCCCAGTTCTGTGCCATCACTTCTGCCTTCCCCTTTCAGTTGCTGCCCAAGTTCACTGCAGGGCACTAAGGAGACCTTGAGAGGACACTTTCCCTGTCAGCTGCTCTACCTGCAAGGCAACTGGTTGGTAGGGAAGGGGGTTTAGATGTGTATTCAGCAGCTTTGAGGTGCACAGCTCAGGGAGAGCATACGCTTGTTCAGCCAGGGAAACTGTAAAATGATAAAAAAATGGAGTGATGAGTAAAAGGAAGGTCTTTGAAATTAACTGCAGCGTTTTCCCCTATTGCAGACATCAGAGGTGGCTGTTACTGCATAAAGATGTTGGGGTTTTGTTGGTTCTTGTTCAGAGGTTTTTTTCTTTAATAAGGGCACTATTCAGAACACAAGTGTTTGAGTTTACCTCCACAAACATTTTGACATCAGCTGTCAAACTTATCCAGACAAAATCTTGGGGTTTTACACTCCAAACTTCCTTTCCTCCTCCTTTAAGGAGCAGTTTGCTTTTTGCTGTTTACCCTAAACACACATATTTCACTGCAGAACATTTCAGGATTAGCTTTTTGCAGGGGTGATCATGGCTTATCCCAGACAGGCCATGAGATGAATACCTTGTCCTGAGGCAGAGCAGGCAAAGGCACATGTGTGGAGATAGTGGTGTGAAAAGTGACCATGCAGAAAGTTCATGGGAGAGTCAGGAGCAGACAAGGAGCCTTGACATCCATTCCTCTAACTACTAGTTGCAGTCCTCAGAAATACCCATGTTTACTATTTTAGCCATATAATTACAGGTAGTGAATAATTCCATTAGGAAGGCTGTAAGGGGAGCTCTCATCTGCAAACCTTTGGGTGCAAATCAGCCACATTCATCCAGCCCCACTAAATCCCACAGGCACGCACGGTGTGACGCAGGGCAGAGGAAAGTAAAGTTCGGGCTGGTGATCCCGGCTGAGTGTCCCATGGGAACTGGGAATCTTCCAGCTCATCCTGCAAAAACCTCGGAGAAGGCTGTGATTCGCAAGTCACCCCTCTGCAATGGCACCAAACACGTGGATCAATGTGCAGATGACCGCGGAGGTGCCTGTGCCCTGGGGCTGAGCCGCTGCACTGCCGAGCTCTGCCGTGGTTGCGTTTTAGTGGTGGGTGGTTTCCCACACACTGTTTGCAAAGAGCACTGGGCTCAGTGCTGCCTAAACAGGGAGTCCTGGATGGGATTTAAGAGGGAAAACACAGTTGCTCCATGTTTCCAAGCTTGGATATCCCCATTAAGCAAGGCAGAGACCCGAATTTCACACAGCCTGTGATTCAGCAGGCAATTTAAAGTCCAGGTCTTTGATTGAGCTAATCAGAAAGGCAAAGGTTATTTGAAAAACACAGGAGGGGGAGCAGGATCTCAGAAACGCACCTTATTTGGGGCCTTTTCCTCCCTGAAGTTACGGTTTGGACACATCTGTTGTTTTCTCCAGCGAAATCCGCTGCTTTGATCGGTGCCAAGAACAGCAATCCCATTTGCAATGCATGATGCAACGGAGCAAAATCAAGGAGAAATTTTTACAAACTGGAGCCAGGGGCACCCGACCGTTGCTTTATGGCAGTGCAGTTTTCCCTACACCAAAGGCAGAATTTCCATCAAGGGTCTTATTTTAAATATGAGGCTTCAAACTGGATTCCAGGCTATCGTTGCAATGTGTCAGCTTGCCCCAAAACGGCAATACCAAAGTGGTGCTTTAGGTCAAACCATCAAAACAGCCTCGCAGCAGCTATTTAACAGCTGGGTTTTAAAAGTTCATAATTCAGATTTTTTTTTGAGTTAAAAATAAATAGATCGTGTTAGATGTCATCAGTGGGGATAACAGCAGAAGTGATGTTTTTCATTTTGAAATAAAAGCAAAAGTCACATTGTAAGAGGCGAGGGTGAGAGCAAGAGAAAGGAATTTGGGGTCTGAAACCCCATCCCCTGGACCTCCCCCCCTTTCCTGGGCTCCCCCTAGCTCACAGATCCTCTCCCTCCTCCCCTCGGGCTCCTTCCAGCCTCCCAGGCCCCTTCCAGCTCCAGCTGCCTACACATCCCATCAGCAGGCATTTCTTCTTGGGTGGTAGGAGCAGCTGGCAGGGTTTGGACATATTTGCCCCTGTTTGACATCCCCCACAAAGAGGTGCTTCGAGTCGGTGTTCCTCCCACACTGCTTCTGCTACAGGTCTGGATCCGGCCTGCCAGCTTTCATCTCCTGCCCAGCTCTGCCCGCTCTGGCAGCTCCTCTGCACACAGAGCTCCTTCTGATTTTAGTGGACACCGTCTGACTGCAGCTCTAGGGCCAGCAGGACCAAGACAGATCTCCACTCAGGCAGGAAAGGCCACAGGATTTTTGGATCCCATCTGGGTCCCAGATGGAAAAGCCTCAGTGTTTTAATTCCTGTTGCAGCCTGGATAAAGCCTCAGAGAAGCTCCTCCTTCATTTGAAGGCAGGGGGCTCACACCCCTCACAGAGAAATAGGTGTTAATGGATATCTTTGCTTCTTGGATATTTATTCCCACCTCCTCTTCCTCCTTCCATGGGATATTTGTTGTAGCTGAATTACAGATTCGATCCGAGACAGGGGAGAGATCACAAACTCTTGTTGGAGACTTTAAGCTACTGTCACTCCCAAAATCATCCTTAAGGATGTTTGTGAGGTGGAAACTAAAGAGGTTTCCAAGGACAACTAGAAGAAAAGTCAAGGAGCATCCCAGGTCTACAGCTTTTAACAAGTTGCAGGAGAGAAGACCCACGGTCTTACAGAGTTGGAAGAAGGGTTGTGTAAAACAACCAGCCTCCCTTCATTCTTTGTCTAAGAAGCCCAAGAGAAAGGAGATGAAACATCGGGGTGGCAAGGGGGCATTCAATCAAAGGAGGGCTAATGATCCAAAACAGGGAAGTTATTAAAGCCTACACCCTCATTCAGAAGTGAAATTGTCTTAGTTCACTGTGGCTAAAACATCCTTTAAGGGAAATTTTTAAGAGATCCAAGCTAAGTGGATGCCTTGCTCCTGGCCTAGCCCTCTCGTGGGTGGAGCAGACCCCTGAGTTGGTGGGGATTAAGATCCAATCTGCTCACCTCCTCATGCTGTGGCTTTGCAGGAGGTGGAAAAGAGCAGGATCTTGAAGCCCAGCAGGCAAATGCCTGTGTGCTCCAAGCTGCTGCTCTGTCCACATGGGTCATGAGCAGGTAGAGTTCTCCTAGGGTTGCAGTCTGCCTGGGGGCAGCCCAAAGGGTCTCTGAGGGAGGCTTACAGAGTGAGACCCTCAGGACAATCCTACCAACACACCTGGTAAGACTTTCCCCCAGCAAATGCTGAACAACCAGTTCTATACGTGGGCTGGTGGTGCAGATGAGATTGTGGTGGAGGTCCTGAGAGAGTGCAGGTACATGTTAGTCCACTCCATCAGTCCTTGGCAGGCTAGCAGCTGGATTTGGGGTACCTGACAGTTATTCCCTTATCTAAGGAGTGACAGCCTAATGATAAGGATCTATGAAACTTGCTGTTTGTGAGTCACCTGGCCTTACTTCACCACTGCCAGTGCCAGTGCAGGTGAATGACCTGGCACGGTTGTGAAACACTCACACCTACCACGCTGCCAGGGCTGCGAGGACATGGAGGAGCTCCTTGTGCTGAGGCAGTCCATACCCCAGCAGGCCGGGGTCCTCAGCATTGCTCTCACAATTAATCTCTGCCCCGCACCAGCTGTCTGGAGACTCCCTGACTCAGTTTCCCCCTCTGGTATATGACAGCCCCTTTGCCCCAAATTGCTTAATTTCTGGGCAATCCAAAGCGCTCTTGTCAGGCCGATGGGAGAAAGGCAGAGAGGGCACAGTGGGTGTTGAGACCCGACGGGATGGGAGGAAGCCCCTCTCCCAAATTACCACCGAGGTGCGATGCGTGACGGTGGGGAGGAGACGGGGAGACATCAAGAGCCCTTCCCGCAGCCCATCTTGCGTAGGACCACCGCCACCCCCTTCCTACAGGGCACGGGAGAGTTTGATGGCTCCATCCACAGCAGTAACCCCCTTGCCTGCGTCTCACCGGCTCTTTTTCCCCGCTCCCTCTCTCACTCCCATGGCCGCAGCCGCTCCCGCCCCTTCCCGCAGCATGGCCGGGGAGGCGGGCGCGCTCGCAGGAGGAGGCGCCGAGGAGGATGCAGGCATTGGGAGGCAGCGGGATGATTGATGGTTTGGGCTGGTTTGTAATGGGAGGGGACGGAGAGGAGGAGGAGGAGAAGGAGAAAAAGTCTGTGTAATCTTTCAGTGCGGAGCCCGGAGCTGGGGCCGCCCGTCCCTGCCGCGCTCCGCGGAGCCATGTGGGGCTTTTGATTTCATTTTTCCCCCAGTTCTTTCTTTCGATTGATTTATTTTTCCCCTTTTTTTCCTCCCTCTTCCTCTCTTCCCTTCTCCCCCCTTTTTTTTTCCCTTTTTAAACTCTTCTTCCAGGGAGAGGATAGTGGTTAAAGCTCGAGCTGGATGGATGGGTATGGGGAGAGGGGCAGGATCCACAGCCCTGGGACTTTTCCAAATCCTCCCTGTCTTTCTCTGCATCTTCCCTTCAGGTAAGAAACAGCCTCTTTATTTTGCAGACTTCTTCCCTGTGTTTCTGGCAGCCCTTGGATCGCCGCCCCCGTTCCCCTGTCCCTGGGCCTCTTTCCCTCTCCCTCTCCTCGCAGCAGTTTGCCACATGTTTAAAATAAGCAAGTGGGGCTCAGATTTGGTGCGTGCCCCCCCAGTTCCCCTTTCCCCGAGCAGTTGCGGTGGGTGTTTTTCCTTGACCTCATCGTCTTTGTCTCCCCGCTCCTCATCCCACAAGGAAGGAGATGGTGGAAATCAAAGCGGCGAGGGCAGCCGGGGGGGGGTGTTCCTGACAGCGCCAGGTTACCTTGTTCTCCCCTTCCCGGGTGCCGTGAAAGGAAGGGGGACACGGAAGGGGAAGGGCGGCACACTTGAGCACCCCGACGCCAAATTTCTCCCTTGAGAGCAGTGGGGTCCCCGCTCGGAGCGCCCCCGGGAAGGGCAGAGCCAGGGAGCGGTTGCGGAGGGGTTCAGGGGTGTCGTTGCTTTGTGCTTTAGGGAAGGTGGGGTGTGCAGGGGTCGCAAGGCCCCGCGGAAGGGGGAGCGCGGCCCCGGCGCTCACCTGGGCCGCCGGGCGGAGGATGCGCGGGCGCTCCGAGCGGGCGCCCCTTCTCCCCGCAGCTCCTCCCGGGGGTTTGGGTGCTCGGCATCTTTATTTGGTTGGAAATCTCGCCCCGGCTGGGCTGGGAGCTGTTGTGCTGTCCGAGGGCGGGATGGCAACCAAATGGTCCCGCGAGCATCGGCACCCCCGGGCCGGCCGCTCGCACCCGCCGCGGGGCTCGGCCCCCCCTCCAGCCCCAGCCCCGCTGTTTGTATTGTGTCAGAAAAGGGGAGAATTTCAGAATTACAGCTGAAAACGCCATCTGTTTCCAATGAATCCCCCATAGTTTTTCACAATGTTTTTGGCAGATCTCTGCCTGCAAATTCCTTCAAGCCCTGAGTGCTTGTTTTTGTTGGGGGAGGGGAAACCCAGTCCACAGAGGCGGATTTGTTCCTTCCAAAACTCTCCAGTTTCTTTACCTCTTTTTTTTTTTTTTTTTCATTTGCAAGGGGGGGAAAAAAAAGGAGAGAAAGCAGGAGGGAGAAAGAAAAGCTCTAAGGCTTAAATCTCCCCATCTCTCTGCTTTTTTAGTTTAGTAAAACTTTCCTTTTACTCTTTCTAATTTATTAATTTTTAAATCGCCTCTGCCTTTCTTTTGCATAACCGTAGGTGAAGCAGTCTTGCACACACATGTAGGAAATAAATAAATAACTGCTTTCTTTACGCCCTTCCTCCCCTCTTGCCCTCTTCGCCCTCTTCCGAAGGCGAAAGGAAAACCTTTCCAGCGCTGGCCCTCTGGACCTCACTTCTCTCATGGGACTTCCCAGCAAGGCTGGAAGCTGAACCCCCTGTTTTTTCTGGAAACTCTGGAGCTGCTCCCATATGTGTTGCTTAACGCCCTTTTCGGAGCGGTTGAGTTGCAAAGCGTCGAGGCTGTGAGATTTACGGTGCAAGAAAGAACTTGATAGGAGATCTGGCTGGCTGCTTTGTTTGATTCTCCCTTCAGCAGTCAAATAAGGTGCAAAGAACTGGCAGAACGAGGCGATCCGGAGCCCGCGGGAGTGGGGCGCAGGCGGAGACGGGGCTCCCCGTGCCCAGGGCTGGGAGCACGCTGGGGGCTTTTTTGAAAGCTTTTTGGGGTGGGAAGGTAGGAAAAAAGGGGGGATTTATTCCTTGACATATCCATTGCCCCTTTTTCCCTGCGCTTCCTGGGAATTTGTGGGTTCCCAACAGATTCCCAGCAAGGAGGAGGCTTCGCACCCCTCCTGGGAGCCCTGGGTGAGCAGGGCCGCTGGAGGCTGCCCAGGCGGGCGCTCGGCGTGTCAGATCAGTGCCTCGCCGAGTCCTGCCCTATTTATTTATTTGCTTAAACCCCCCCTACACTCACACCCCGGGCTGGATTCCCACTTGTGCTGCTCTCGCACCGATGGCTTCGCCCTGCTGCCTCCTGGGCGGCCCCCACCAGTGAGTGCCCTCGGGCTGGGGGCACTGGCATGGGTCAGGATGACCCTGGGGCAGCTGGGGAAGGAGGTCTGGCCAGAGCAGGCCACTGCTGACAGTTTTCCTGGCAGAAGCCCTGCTGGAGCTTGTGTCAGGTCTCAGTGTTGAATGCTCATGGGTGCTCTCCCCTCCCAGCTGAGACCCTGATTTCCTGGAGTGCTCAGCTGACCCCCATCTGTGCATCCCAGTACGGGCTGTGCGGAGTTTTCTTGCAAATTCTTTTGTACCCTTTTGTACTTCCAAAATGTGGCCCTGGGTGTTTTGCTCCAGGTGCATCAGGTTTTGCTCTCCCCCTCATACTACGCTTTGGCTGTTCCCGTTTGTTTTCAGCTTTGCCACTCCTGCCTCCAAAAAAATTTGGAATTTTCTAGCCTTGGTCCATCCAGGCAATGCAGTAGGTTCCAGATAAGGATCCAACCCATTGGGAGATGGATCGGATGAGTTGATAAATGACTTCTGTCTCAGTAGCAGGGAGGTGATCGCAACATTGAGCTGAAATTGAGATGGGGGGCTTAGAGGCTGCTGAGGCAACACCCCCGCAATGCTGTGAAGGGGGAGCCCAACCTGGGGAAGGTGGCGGCAGGGGAGGAGGCGCCAGTGCGAGATGTTGTCAGGGCAGAGAAGAAGGGAGGGATTCAAACGTAAACCTGGAAATATTTTGGCTTCCCTGTTTTGTTGCTTGCTCGGAGCTCATCTGGTACTTGGAACAGTGAGTTCTTTGCCATTGCCAGAAAGGCTTGTCGTGGGGCTGGAAGGAGGCACCTTGTTTTTAAAGTAGGTGAGGTGGATACGTTGCTTTTTTCCACAGAAAATCATTAAATTCCTGGCCCTTGGTTACTGGGAACAAGGTGATATTAAGAATGACTGGATTTATCATGGGAGCAGCTGAGGTTTCTTTCTCTGTGGCCTGGACAGCTGTGCCGAGTCGGATGTGCACATGAAAGTGCTCACAGGGCTGGGCAGCCACAAAAACTTCCTGACCTGGGGGCTCTCGGGCTCTGCACCGACCTGCTGTCCCTGGAGAGCCAGGCTGCGGCCCCAGTGACAATGAGTTTTGTGGTCTCTCTTCTGGCTCCCTAATGGGCACATCCCATGAAATATTGTAGACTCTGGCAGGGCTGTGTGGCCCAAGTGAGCCCCTCCTCAGCCCAGGGGATCCCACAGCCAAGCCCTACTGCTCTCAAGGGATGAGTGTTAGTGGGACAGTGAAGAAGGTCAAAGATGAGGGCTTGTGGTCCATTTGGGTGAGTGTGATTTGGTTTGATTTGCTTTTCCTCTTGGAGCAGACACCAAACTTGGAGTAAGGGGGAGTGTGGGAACCTAGGACCAAAAAAGCCTCAGGGTCCCAGGTGGTTTGAAGGGGGATGAGGTGAACTCAGGGCTGCTGCAGTCCAGAAGTGATGTGTGCTAGGGTGATAGGGAACGGTTTTTGGAGAGCATGGGGGATGCTTGGAGGTGCAGCTGTGGTGGGGCAGGTGAAGGGATACCTTGGCCTTTTTCAGGCTGTCCTGGTGAATCCCATCCTGATCAGGAGCAAGCTGTGCAGGCAGGGCCCTGCTTGGCCACGCGCAGCATCCGGAGCACAGTTGTTAGAGGAGAGCTCCTATATGCCTTTAAAAAGCCCTGTAGCCTGCACTTGGCAGCTACTGGGATGAAAAGAAGAGGATATTTATTCCCTTGTCCGTGAGCTCTCAAAATAACAGGGCGTTCGATTGTAGCCTCAAGATTGCTTTGCACTCAAGTGCAGCCCGGCTGAGTAAATCACTGCTCCACCAGCTGAAATTCCTGCAGCAAGGGGGAGAATTGAATTATGGCCAACTGCAAAACCAGATGCCATCCCCTTGATGAAGTCATCGGGCTCTCACTGCGGAGAACAAGCTGGCTCCGACACACACAGCCCTGGTAGGCACAAACTGAGCCACTCTGTCTGCTGTGTGGGTTGGCCAGGGGCTCGTGTCCCACAGCTGTGGGGACAGCAGGTCCTTCAGAAGGGTGTTGGGTCCCACTTTCTGCTGCATGAGCATCCATGGGAGCTTGGCCATTCAGTTCTCAGCAAGCAGAGCTATCGCTGACATACAGGGTTTTATGGGTCAGGCAAGAGAGCAAGCTTCACTTGAGCCCAAAGAATTTTCTCCTCCCTCGGTTTCCTCTCCTTCCTGGACAGCTGTTGACTTTGGTCCCCAAAGCCCTAGTAATGATCTATGGCGGTTTGGGTTTTGGACAAGCTACCTTTTTCTCTTGCTGTGTGACACACTCCAGCTGGCCCTTTCTGAGATGACAAGGACATGTGGCAGGACATTTTAGGGATGGATCATGACTCTGGACTTTGCCAGCTCACAGTGATGAGAGTATCACCGTGCTCGGGATGGGAATGGGGGAGCAGCGGGACTGGGGGTGTGGATTCAGTTAGAAAGTTACTTTTTCTCTTAAAATTAAAACCTGAGCCCAGGAGGGGCAGCAATCGAATGCATTTAAAAATAAATAAACCTCTGAAGGTCTGTGGCTGTGAAGGACGGACAGATATTGAGGCTTCTGTGGGGCATGAGTGATGGGGAGGGAGTCTGGTTCTAGGTGGGAGCCCAGCCTGCAGGAAGGGATCCACAAGATCCCCTGCATCCCTGGGTGTGGCTCCAGCATCAGTCAGGTGTCCACATGGATTTCTGATGGGCTCATGGGGCTGCTGCCATCCAGCCGGGCAGCTGCCACCCCACGCCCTGCACAAAACCAACGCCTCCGATTGAGATGCCGCAATTTTTTGGCAGGCATTTAATTGTATAAATTTGCCTCATCCAGATTTATGTGCTCCAGGCTTTTCTCCATCTCATCGTTTTGTATCTCATTTACCTCTGCGTTTGAAGGGTTGAAATTTCACAAGAGCACGGCAGGGATGATTATTCCTAGAGGGAATCCACACCTGTGAGGAGAAAGCGTTTCCCTGCCAGCCCCGCTGCGGCCTGGGCGAGGGGGAGGAGGGTGAGGGACCCACTGCCACACCTGGGGGGCCCCGGGCGCTGGTGGGTGGCAGCTGTGCCTTCAAAGGCACCCTGGGAAAACAGCTTTGGCATGGGGAGAGTGATGTCTGCTGGAAACCTGAAACACTCAGCAGTGGAGGTGGCTGGCAGAGGTGACCTTATCCAAGTACCGCTGCTTCAGAGGGAGGGGGGCACACGGGTGGTGGTGGCTGGGGGAGGAAGCTGAGGGTGATGTATCGTGTAGGGATGAGAGTGCAAATTCACCTCTCTTCCCACTGGGCTCATCTTTGGTGAAACCCTTCACATCCTCTGTGTCCTCATCTGTAAAATGGACTACTTCCCCAAGGAGTTTTACCGGCTCTTGGGAACTCTTGGTGAAAATGTCGGGGTGCTCTTCAACTGGGAAAGTCAGGTGTGCAGCTCCACAACAGCTTCCCAGCCTGCAGCACACTGTGGTGCAGAGCCAGCACTTTTAGTGCCCTTCTGCAGATGGAGAGTCAGAGGAGATCACTTCCCTATTGCTTCCCTCCTTCCTCATCCTCCACCCACCAGCTCGTAGTGGAGCAAAACCTGCATCCTCTGAACCATCCACTGGTGCTGCTTCCTCTGAGCAGGTGAAAGCTCAGTGTTTGTGGCAAAGGCAGCGCTGAGGGGTCAGTCGCAGGAGGAAGATTTGAGAGCAAAGTCTGCGACCCCATTGCTGCATTGTCTGATTCCTCCTCTCAGCCCATCGTGCCTACTGAACTTCCCAAGATTTTCCAGTAGTTCTCAGAGCAGCATGGCCCTGGCTGCCACCTCCATGGCAGATGCCCTCTCTGGTGGTGTCTGCCCACTCTTCTCCCTGCTCGGGGATGTCGAGGTGAGGCTGGAAGAGGAGCAGGGCTGGCCGAGGGGGGCTGGGGAGAGATGCATTTGCTCCCGCTGAGCATGCCGGGTCAGCGGTAAGCTGACTCTCCGAGCCAAAAGAGCTGACTAAGTGACAGGAGCCATCAAGGGTTCCTTCGGCAGCATCCGAAGCACAGTTTGTGCTGTAGCCGGTGAAGACACTGACTCTGCTTGTTTCCTGCCTGTACTTGCCCCGTGTCTCTGCGACGCCTGGAGAGGAGGGATGGGGGGCCGTGAACTCAGCGCTGAGGACAAAAGGGAGTTGGCCGTGGCAGGTCCTCCAGATGCTTTAGTGATTGACACAGGTTGAAACGAGAAAACTCCATCCTGTGTCGTTCTTTTGACTTAAAGGAACTGGTTTCTCCTTTCCCCAGCATCCTCTTGAGCAAGACAAGGATTGGGTTAAACGAGGCTGGGTGGATTGAGGTGTGTGTGCTCTCTGGTACATCTAAAGTTACTCTGTCATACGCAAGTACAGCCTTTGCCTGGATTTAGTGCATGTGCTGCTTTTGCCAGTGGAAAAGAGCACAAAACCCCGGCCCCAGCGTGGAAGGTGGCCCCACAGAGCCAACCTCCCCACGCACACCCTTGCAAAATATGAGCCTGAGCTCTTTAAGAGTCAGGTTTATTTTTCTCCTTCAGTTCCCTCCTCCCGGTCCTGCCCCCACTTCAGTGCAACTGAAACCTGATCTAATCCCTTTGCACATGGGTAATTTATTGGTCTATTGGGCTTTTCTTGATGGCAAATTGCATTGTCTTTCTTCCTGGGTTGAGGCTTTGGAGCAGTTTGCTGCATTCCTGCAGCTCTTTTCTCAGGGCTGATCTTTCACACCCCCTCTGAGCACAGTCAAATCAGTTTTATTGGGCCTCTTTGTTATGCAAACAAGGCAATAATAACCAGGCTATTATTCTGCAAGATTGTGCTTGATTAACAGTTCAAAGGAGGTCGCTGGAAGAGCCCGGCGCTGCCTTCCCGCACAAATCCTTTCACCAAGCTTGGGTCAGGTGGCCCTTGGGTCTTCCTCACCCCAGGGTGCCCTGTGGGGCTTCGGGAGAGCTGCCCCTGCCCACGACACCCCATCCATCATCCCTCAGGGCTGCCGATGGCACCGATGGGCTCGTTTCTCTCCCTGGTGTGACAAGGCGCCGGTCGATCCGTGTCATAAAATAGAATCACAGAATGGTTTGGGTTGGAAAGGACCTTTAAAAATCACGTTGTCCAACCGCCCCTGCCATTGGCAGGAACATCTTGGATGTTTCCACGGATGGGGCACTCACCACCTCTCTGGGGCAACCTGTACCAGTGTTTCAGCACCCTAATTGTAAAAAGTGTCTTCTTTATATCTGATCTGACAACCCTCCTGGGCATCAAGATGTGGCACCAGCATGGCCACCACTGGGGTGGCTCATGTAGACTTCCAGCAAAGGGCTGATGTTCATTCCCTCAGTTTTTGCTTTGGACTCCCGAAACCTTGCTGGAAGGAATCCCTTCAGCCGTGTTTTAAGCAGCAGTGTGATTTATTTTTTTCTAACTCTTTTGGGGTCATTTTGGTGCTGGTGGTGACTGCTGTCCGCCTGTGAGCAGAGCAGCCCACATCTCCTGGCAAATGTTGCTGGTATTTAGCACCTCAAGAGAATCGTGCCTTTCCTATTGAGGTGTCAGCATAAATATGTTTATTTAGATTACTTAAATAAATATGTGTTTAGGAGCCTAAGTCTGGGTGCTCAGATCTGAGGCCAAAGGTAATTACGTTTTACTGTGTTCTCTGAAAAAGCCTTTTACTGCATGTGTGAGGCTTGCACATCTACACTTCAATCCATGTATTTGGAAAAACGCAGGATGATGTATTTGCATCACATGTGGGTGATGAAATACTTTCCAGCCCGTTAGTAGATATTAAATAACATCTCTTAGCAGTGAACACTTTAAAATTAACAGGTCTGGTTAAAATGCAATCAAGAGTCTTAAAAGAGTTGGCTTTTGCTTACTGAAATTAATTTCCAGTAATTCTCTTTGTTAGAGAAATTACAGGAGAATAGATGAAATGTTGATTTTGTGCTAGTTTTCTGAAAGCTCGTGATTTGGGTAAACGAAATCCAGGTTACCCGACACCAGCTTAAGGGAAAATAGGGGGGCACTGGTAATTAAGTACTATTAAAATTAGATGTGTGCATGTAGTATGTTTGAACACTTAATTTGACAGTGAGTAGTATAATGTACCGATGACAAGGGCAGAGCAGCAGGACTGGGGTCGTGTGATAACCCAAATGCCTGAGTGTGTGTTTGGTGATCCACGGGATGCTTTCTCAATGGAGGACCAGTTCTCCCCAAACCAGGAGCTCTGGAAAAGGTCACATCTCAGTGCCTACTCAATTCAGTGTCCCGGTGAAAGGGGCAACCTCGGGAGAGCTGTGAGCGTGTCCTTTATCCATATCGCCTGTCGGTGTGGTAGGTTATGCAGGAAACAAGGCTGCTGGAGGGAGGTCTGATGGTGGGGCTGGGCAAACACCTTCCAGTGAGAACTTAGAAGTGCAAACCGTTTAGCTTATCTGGAGGATTGACAAGGGACTTGATTGCAGTGTGTAAATATCTTTGTGGGAAACACACCGGTTACTAACGGACCTTTTACTGCTTTGGAGAAAATCGCTGATTCTTTTTATGTCCTTACAATGAAGTCAGATAAAATCCACTTAGAACCAAGACCCGTGTTTTGTAAAGGTGATAAACTCCTGAAACAGGCTGCCGAGGAACGGGGCAGCCTTTCAGTCTGCGCAGACCGCAGGAATCCTCGTGGGAGGTGTACCTGAACAAATGGGGGGCACTGGGCTACACGGGGGGGCCGCCCTAGTCCAGGTGGTTTTGTGATTTCCTCTGGCTTTAAACTTTCCAAACCCGTTGGTTTCAAGATAACAAAGGAAATTTTGTCTTTGGTTTGAGTGCCACCAAGGTCTTGAAAGGAGATGATGGGGAGTTTGGAAGGTGGCTGGAGGGGTTGAAGTCACCTGTCTATGGGATGAAGGACCCTTTGCCATGGACAAGAATTCACCCAGACCTGGGGATGTCTCACAGATCCCAAGAGAGCCTTGCTGGGTTCCTGCTTGAGAGGGATTTGTTTCCGTGCTAAGTCATCTGTGGTTGAAAAACAGATCCATTGTGAGTCGATGGAAAATAGATTATGCGAAATTGAATAAACATCGTTTCTTGGCCTGGGTACAAATGAGCCTGCACCGCTGTGCCAAAGCTGCTGCCAGAGGGGAGAGGCAAGGCTTGTCGGGAGGGGTAAGGGTCGTGTTTGCTCTCCTCCACAGTCTTTGTTGGCCGTGGTCCCTGCCCAGCAGTGTGAGGGAATCACCAAACCTGGTAGCTGCTGGTGAGGTTGGAGAAATGTCCATGGGAAAGGCCAGGCATGAGTGGATGGGGAGGGTGCGCGGCCCCTGAGCTGCCTGTGGCACCTGGCCTGGGAGATCGGGCCTTATATGGGGCCCTGAGCGAAACAGCGAGAAGGGGACGGGTGCCAAAACTGGAGCGATAACATCTCAGAGCAGAACGCTCCCCCTTCAGGCCCAGGGAGGAAGCAGATGCGCTTCCCTGCCCTCCGTTTTGTTGGGATTTTTCAATTCAGTACCTTATAAAGTCATGTGTGACCCTGGGCAGAGTGGCAGTGTGGGATGCTCAGCACTGGGCTGTGTTTTGTACTGAGTGTTGGGGGGCTGTTTTGCAGAGCCCACTCTGCCTATAGGCAGCTGCAGCTCATGCCTGCATCTCCTCATCCAAGTGAATGAAGCAAGTCCTGAAAGAACAGGGGGCTGTGGCTTTATTCCTGCTAAAAAATTCCCCTCTACACAGCAGCTGAAGGGCTGGAGCAGCCAGAGTACTACTGCAGCCTGGACTCTGCTCACAGGATGGGATGCTTTGTGCAGTGCATCCTGGTGCCTTACTGTGCTGTGAGGTGTGTGGGTCCTGGGTGTCCAGGGATGTGTCCTCCAGCTCTTCCTGAGGCTGTGCTGGCAAGTCTGTCTGCAGTGACAGTGCCTTCTGCCACATTCTGCCACATGCAACCTCAAGGCATCCTCAAGCTGTACATTAGCATAACTACTAGGGAGCAATGACTTTAATTGCCTGATGCCACAAGGGTTTGGGATAACCAGCAGTGGTGGCACTGGTCACACTCCTTTGTGCTGTTTTGACTCCTACCTTCCACTATGATAGTCCTGGAAAAACCACAGTCCTGGAATAAATGAGAGAGGGATATGAAAGAATAAATATTTTTAAATGTTTTCCATGCATGCAGAAGACTTAGTAGCAATGTGAACCTGTGTCCCAGGTCAGAACCTTTTTGTTGAGTCACCTCTGGTCAACGATGAGTTAAAGGCTTTCCACAATGCTTCTTGCAGGTTTAAATGGGATACTGCCAAGACCAAACAGCTCCTGGGTCCTCGGTGCTGTTGCTAGCATCTGAATTTATTAAACATGAACTTTAAAACTGTGAGGAACCTGTAACCATTTCCTATTTGCACTTCACTCTTCTTGGAAACAGAGAGGAGACAGGCTTATTTCTCACAGCTGAATTGCTCAGTGTTTTATAGTCTCAGTCTCCCTTTCTGATTTTCTAGCACCAACTCTGTTTAGGTTTCCATCACTGTGATGTTTAAAACTAAAACATACTGTTTTCCCTGAAACAATGCTGGGTTTTGTAACTTTCTTTCTAAACAAATCTGAAATGCTTTTGGCACATATGCCTTGCCAAGCTCATTCTAAACAAACCCCGAGACAGGAATATATGGGTACGCCTGCGAGAGGCACCACAATAGCATCTGGAAGTGGTGGGGCTTTTCTTCTCCTCCTGCTGCCTTTTGTGCCTGAGCCCATCCTGTTTCCAAGCACTCCGAGGGGGTCGATTAAGAGGAGAGGAAGGAAAATGCCATGAATTTTAAGTGGTGTGAGCCTGGGTTCACCCAGCAAGACTCCAAATTGGCAGGGGCAGAGCAGTGTCTGCGACAGTTCAGCGATGGCCAATGTGCTTTTTGCACAGCTGCTTTCCAGGCTGCTCCAGGGAAGCCACACTGCCCCAGGGAGCAGACGTTGCAGGGGGAAAAAAACAGGATCTGAATTTTCTTTGCCTTCCTCCTCCTTGCCAGGAAGCACCGGGGCTCCAGCTGAGCCTGGCAAAGGCCTTGTAGCCTCTGGCTTCGCCTCCGCCTGGGCGATGCACGGCGGGTGGGAAAGGGAGGCGGGGGCTCACTGGCATCCCTGTACCTGCCACGCCGGTTTTTCTCCTCCACCTCTTGTTCTCTCTCAGCGGGCCGTGGTGGGGAATGGGCTCCCAGGGCTGGGCAGAGCCACACAGCAGCCAAGAAAGAGGTTTTTTTGGCTCCTGCTTCTTTCTGGAGGCGCAGGAACACGGGCAAGTATTGCACCCATCACTGCTGCAGCCATGGGGATGGTGGGGGGGCCTCTGGCTGTACTGCAGGGTGGGTCACGGTCCTGCTCTAACCTGGCATGTGGCTGGGCACAGCGGTCGTGCCAGCGCTGGGTTTTCCCATGCCCATGAAGGAGGATAAGGAAGGAAGGCAGATTTTTGTGCTGGTAGACCTCAGTCTGGACACAGCACCCAGAACCTCATGCAGCACAGAGCTTTGAATGTCAAACCCTAAGAGGCATTAAAAACCCCATTGCATCTTCACATCACATTAATGGTCCTCCCTTATCGCTGCTTATGAATATGTCCCATTCTTCCACGCCATGGTTTTCCCCGAGGAGCATTCATCTAAAGGCTGGGTGCTCTTTCTCTTTTTGGCTTAAATTGGGGCAGACTCTGTTGGTTTCTTTGCCTTTGATGCATGAGAGTTGGGTCATGTGAGAGGGTCACGTCTGGTGAGTGAGTCCCATCACGCGGTAGAGCCGGTGTCATGAGTTCGGGCCGCGGGAGGAGGACGCAGCCTCTCGCCAGGGGTAGAGCTGGGTGTCCCACAGGCGAGCACTGACCACCTTGTGTGCTTTCCTCCCCTCTCCTGCAGTGACGTCTCCATGCAAGATCCTCAAGTGCAACTCTGAGTTCTGGGCGGCCACGTCGGGGTCTCACCACCTGGGCGCGGAGGAGGCGCCCGAGTTCTGCACGGCGCTGCGCGCGTACGCGCACTGCACCCGCCGCACCGCCCGCACCTGCAGGGGAGACCTGGCCTACCACTCCGCCGTGCATGGCATAGACGATCTCATGGTGCAGCACAACTGCTCCAAGGATGGCCCCACGTCCCAGCCCCGCCTCCGGACATTGCCCCCCGGGGACAGCCAGGAGCGCTCCGACAGCCCCGAAATCTGCCACTACGAGAAGAGCTTTCACAGGCACTCGGCCACCCCCAACTACACCCACTGTGGGCTCTTTGGGGACCCCCACCTCAGGACTTTCACGGACACTTTCCAGACCTGCAAGGTGCAAGGGGCTTGGCCGCTCATAGACAATAACTACCTGAACGTCCAGGTCACCAACACACCGGTGCTGCCTGGCTCCTCAGCCACTGCCACCAGCAAGGTGAGCCTCAGACATATCCCCAGGGGCTTCTGAACAGCTTTTCTGTCCTCCATCTCTTCCCCCACTTGCACTTCTCCTTGGGGAGGGTAAGATGGAGCATGAGCTCCTCTGAATTAGAATGTTTGTCCCTAAATATGAGATGTCCGTTCTTCTTTTATCCCCAGCCTTGAGTGGCCTGTGGTTTCTTCTTGAGCACATCCAGCCCCATCATGGTGAGCAGGCTGAGGATACTGCAGCTCAGGGGGCCATCATGGCCAAGTGGGGGATTTCAAATTAAGAGAGCTCCCACCTTGGAACTCCAGGTTGCTGAACAGCCAGCCCAGGAATGATGGTAGTACTTCTTGGGGGACACCCAAGGCCCAGGCAAACCCAGGACTGCCCTCTAGGGAGGCTACAGCTTGCAGGGAAAAGGCTGGAGGGAGCTGAGCTCCTCATGCTGCCTTCCCCTTTGCCCAGGCTTGTAATTGTCTCTGTGGTTTGCAGCCAAGTCAAGGCATTTTGTGGGGAACAGTCTGTTCTGGAGGTGCTTTGACAGCCTAAATAAACATCCTGAAGGTACGAGGCAAGCACTGAGAAAACCCAACTGAAAATGTGCTGCTGTCATAAAACAGGACTTGTGTGGCACGGCCTCAGCTTCAGGAGAGACCTGGAGCTGAGGAACTGGTGTGCTACCCCATGGTGCACAAGCTCTAAAGCTAACAGGGCAATTTTTGTGCCAAAAAAAAAAAAAGGGAGGCTCAGCAGGAGGCATCTTCTTGCTTTTGGAAAATGTCCTGTCCCGCCACATCTGGGAGTTCCACATCTTCTCCCTGTGTGTTGGGAGAGAAGCATGTGTAGGATGGGCTGCTTCTCAGCTCTGGATGTGACCTCTTTATCCTGAGCTGGAGCTTGCATTGAGGTTTTGACCTGTCCCTGATAAACCTCCTAAAGGATACTCTGAACTCCTTACTTGCTAAAAGACATCGAAACCTGCTGAAGCTTGCAAGTCTGGCTGGAGGAAAGTGGTCCTTAAGGACCTGCTGGGATCGCAGGATCACCATCTTAATTGAGCCTTTTCACTCCTTATCTGCCTCATGGGCTTGTGGTGAGGAGGTATTAGTCATGAGATGTGCAGCATGAGCTGTGGAGAGCACTGCTGTGTCATGGCTGGAGGACTTTACGCTGTTGGAAAGGATGGGAGCACTCGGCCCATAGGGCTCTTTGTGTTCTCTGCTCACTTCTCCAGCCCTGCCTCGCTCTGGCCAGGTCTCAGTCTGCCCCTCCATGGGACCACAAGGAAGGAGATCCCCTTTACCACTTCTCCCTCACAGGCAGAGGTTCAAGAAGAGCAACTCTGCAAGAGGTAGAAGAGGAAGCATCGTTTGTGTGGGAAGAAGAGCGAGTTGCTCTTCTTCCCATGCAAACTCTACTGATCCTTCTCCTCAAATCTGCCCCATAAAGCCAGGTCAGCAAGGGAAGAGCAAGTGCTGTGAGGTCCTTCCTTTGGCAAGGGACCTCAGCCAGGGGTGAAGTTGGGCTCAGTTTGTATCATAGATTCACAGAATTAATTAAAGTTCAAAAAGACCTCTGAGATCATTGAGTCCAACCATTAACCCAGCACTGCCAAGGCCACCACAAAATCACCCCTAGAAGGGCCATCCCATGGGAACACACTGAACACGTGTGTGCCTGTGTGGTTCTGCGTGGTTGAGGTGGAGCATGACATGTTCTAAGGCCCACAGGGGAAGAGTTGGTTGGTCTGTGAGTGGCCAGAGAAGGGAAGAGGTCCAGCCCTTGGGATGTAAATGTCATGGGAGTGAGAGAAGAAGCTCCACTGCCTCTAAGGGAGTCAGGGCTCATCCCCCGCTGCCATCTGGCAGCCCTGGAGGCGAGGCAGTGCTGCGTGCACAGGCATGCCACCACAGGCCTGGGAGTAGGGATACTCCACCCAGCTCCAGCTGCAAGGAAGATTCTGCGTTGGGCCTGGAGATAACCTTGCAGATCCAGGTGGTACATTCAGTTCAGCCTTTGGGTCTTGACTCCATACACCCTGTCCATATCCCTTTGCTGGAGCAGGATGACCATGTCTGGGTGGCTAAAATTGGGGCTTTTAAGCCTGAAGCACCTGCCCATGAGCTGAAGGTCACTCTTCCATCCAGACTCAGCATCCAGCTCATCCACCTTCCACAGCACTCTTGGTGGTGGCTATGTCCTCTCAGGTGGTCATCACTGGTTGTAACCCTGTCCCTTTCCTCCCCCACAGCTCACCATCATCTTCAAGAGCTTCCAGGAGTGTGTGGATCAGAAAGTGTACCAGGCAGAGATGGACGAGCTCCCAGCTGCCTTCGCCGACGGCTCCAAGAACGGTGGGGACAAGCACGGAGCCAACAGCCTGAAGATCACCGAGAAGGTGTCGGGCCAACACATCGAGATCCAGGCCAAGTACATCGGCACCACCATCGTGGTGAGGCAGGTGGGGCGGTACCTCACCTTCGCTGTGCGCATGCCGGAGGAGGTGGTGAACGCCGTGGAGGACCGGGACAGTCAGGGCCTCTACCTGTGCCTCCGTGGTTGTCCACTCAACCAGCAGATTGACTTCCAGACCATCCACTCGGCTCAGGCCACGGAGGGTCGGGCTCGCAGGAAGGGGCCCAGCCTGCCGGCCCCCCCCGAGGCCTTCACCTACGAAACAGCCACGGCCAAGTGCAGGGAAAAGCTGCCCGTGGAGGATCTCTACTTCCAGTCCTGCGTCTTCGACCTCCTCACCACGGGGGACGTCAACTTCATGCTGGCTGCTTACTATGCCTTTGAGGATGTGAAGATGCTTCACTCCAACAAAGACAAGCTGCACCTCTATGAAAGGACACGGGAGCTGGCCCCGGGCAACATGGCTCCCACAGGAACACATCCTACCCTCTGGGTAGCACTGCTGTGTTTGAGTTGGTTGTGCTTGTTATAGAGGTTTGCTCCATCACACCATGGAGAGCAGGGAAAGGGGAGCAGGAGGGAACCAGGGATGAGATGGAGGTGCTGGAAACCGCACAGGTTGTCCTCAGACCTCAGTCTCTCTCTTGGCTGCAAGTCCTCCACCTTCCCAGCTCTTGCCTGGGAGGAACATGCTGCCAATGGGACCAGTCAGGAGTTTTTGCTGGACTGTACCTTGTCTGGACCTTCCTCACCTCCCCCCTCCTCCTACTCCCAGTAGAGTGGGTGCTGAGGAACCCTTGTAGCTCCTCTCCTCATAGCGCTCCCCCAGGTCCCAAAAATGCACATGGTGACTGTGACACTGACGTGCATGAACGTGGCTTTGTCTTCAGAGGCCAGAGCCTGTGAGGAGGGCACGGAGCAGCAAGACAGGGCCAAGCCTGGCCAGCACAGCAGGGCTGGACATCCTGATTGCCATGGCTGGACTCTGCTTTTTGGGCATGTCCTGCCCACAGCCCTGTTGTTGCAGAAGGTGATGCAGAGGGCCAGAGTGGTGGGGGATGATCCCACGCTTGCTTAGCTGCTAGTGCCAGGCATCTTCTGAGTGGAAGGAGGATGTGTTCCTCAAGCCTTGGCCTGCATTTGCTGTGGTACAAAGGGCATCTCCTGTTCCAGCCAGTTCATCCGGCTGATTCACTCAGTAGTTTTATTCCTGTCTCCCTTGTCTCTGCCCGGACCCACCGTGGACTCTTGATAGCAGTGGGAGAAACCTGGCCAGTATTCAAGTGGTTCCTGCAACTTCTGCCCAGCGTTGGATGAGTTTCTCACAGCATTTGCTCTCTGGTCCCCTAAAACTGGCAGCAGGGCAGCTGCTCAGTGGGAGACCCAATCCACACATCCTTCCAGCCCCTCACCAGCTCGGCCTGGTCCTGGGGTGGAGCAGGAGTGTGGCATTCCTTTTTTGCTGCTAGGTCTCTGCTCTGCTCCCCATCCTGGGGCCGCGGCTTGCAACCCCATTGCAGACCAGTTGCACCTTAAGCCGTTCTGGGCTTGAATCAGAAATGGGGCAATGTTAGAAATCCAGTCAGGAGACGGGACGCAGCAGAGGACCCCCCCCAGCTGCCTCCAAATGTCTGTTCCCTGTCTCAAAACCATCAATAGTCTCCTCCTCCACCACGTAATGCTGCCCATCTCCTCCTCTCCATGTTCCTCTGTGGTTCACCCCATTGCTCACTGAACAAATCCAGACCACCTTTGGTCTGCGCCTTTGAGACCTCCTGATGGGTTTCCCCTCCTTTCCTCAGGGGGAAGTTTCCAGAAACAAGCCCCAAAACACGTGTCACACTTGGGGGCACCTCTTTGCTCTCAAGGGAGGTCTCTGGGCATGATGAGACAAGCTATAGCACCAAAAGAGGTGGGAACAGGCTAGGTTTGGCTGGTGCCAAGAGGCAGCCTGGTGTAAATACTCAGCGTGACTATTCATTGTGTCCTAACAGCTCTAGAGCTCCATTTGTAAAGCAGCAGAGAAATGCAAACTTGTGTCAATGGATGTAATTTATATTGTCTCTTTAATATATAGAGCCCTGGCATTGATCTCATGTGACTGTACAGATGAAGAGATGTAATTGGTTTTTAAATGTTTAAGGAAAGAAAAGAAACAAAAAGATGTGTTTACTACTTTGCTCCTTGCTTTGTTTGCTGGTGCCCCAGATACTCTGTTTAGGGAGATTTTGAAATAAGGATATCACAGTTTGGAGACTCTGAGGGGAGCAGCCACTGGACCATGGCACAGGACAGTTTAATTTCCCAATGCACTAGTTGTTCAGCCAGGCTGATTTGGACTTTTTATTTCCTTTGTCCAAGAAAAAAAACCAAGTTTTTATCTTCCCTAGAAATTCAAAACTCAAGTTTTAAAAGCCAAAATTTGTCTCTGGGTCAGAGGAAACATTTGTTTCTTGCAGTGTTGCCCCATATCTGACAGCAGCTGTGCGCAGCATCCCTCTGAAGACATGGTGCTGCTTGAAAGCTGCCTGAGCTGGCCCAGCCACAGTGTGCCAACAGGTCAGTAATTCCCCTAAGACCTCCCTTTCCTGTAAAACAATCACCCCACGGCACAATGTGCTGTGGTTTAGGGATGGTTTCCACCCAAGGGAAGTCTGGTTATGGCGTGGCTCAGTCCCTCTGTCCAGGTGGGCGCTCCAGTGGTGGCCGCTGGCGTACGGTGGTTGGGGCATCCCTATTTTAGAAGCAAACAGTGAAGCACTTTATTTTGGTTGTGTTTGACCCAGTCCTGGTTAAAGGTGAAGTGTGGCCAAGAAGGACCCGATACTTGGAAACAAAAGAAAAAAAAAATACATAGGCAAAGGGGGGGCATTATGAGAAGGCCCCCCCGACCTCCTCCCTGCGCTGAGACCCTCGGGAGTGTCACCATATGTACATACTGTAAATTATTTATTGAGAGAAACACAAGTAAAGTTTGAGGTTTTTTGACAATAAATGAGTGGGTCTCAGTTTGTTCCCGGTGTGTTGCCTGGTGCTGTTCCCCACGTGGGATGTGAAGGCTGCCTCATTTCAGCATTCACTCCCAAAGCATCTCTCTCCCACCTCTAACCCTCAGAGAGCTCATTTCTGTCCTGAATTCTACAAATTTTGTTCTGGGTTTATCTACAGCCAAGTGAGAAAAATGAAAAGGGGGTTGGGGAAAAAAATATAGATAATAAACCATTAGAACCTTGCCTCACTGGGAAAGCAGATGTGCAGCAATGAAGTCCAAGTAAGTACCATCACCCTTCCCCTGCTCACCCCAGCAGATTGTGTCCTGCATCTGGTAATGGTAATTCCTCCATTCCACCTCTCCTGTCCCATTTGGGTTTTTTGCTGCCCTCTAATGAGGAAAAGCAAAATTGCAATCTTTTTTTTTTTTTTTTGTTAAATTTTCCATTTTTGAAATCTGAAGGACTTCTTGTCACAGCAGCTGGGGACAGGGACATTCTGAGGGCAGGTGGAATACCAGCACCAACTCAAAACACACATTATTTGGCCGAATCCATGCAATGACATCCAGTACCAGAGCTCTGAAACCTGACCTCCCACTCCTTCAGAGCCCTGGAGAACTAGAAGCTTTTGGAAAGAGCCAAACCCAGTCCCTCTGCCACACGCTTCACCAGAGCTCAGGTTTAGCCAAATCTGCAAAGTCATCTAAAAGGTGCCCAGAGCACAAGGGCTGGGGGTAGAGGGAGGTGTCTCTCTCACTCAATGGTCCCCTGCTCTCCAGCCTGGGGCAGCGAGCAGGCAGCACCCACACATCCTGGTGGGACAAGGTGCTGATGTGAGGGCATGGTGACCCCCGAGGGACGAGGATGCCCCATCCTCATTAACCACACATGGCACTGAAGCTTCCCCAGGTGAGCAGGAAAGGCACAGGCCATGCAGGGACATTGGTGGTGGCAGCAATGGCCCTGTGGCACCTCTGGAGTTTCAAATGCTCTGCAGACCGTGCTTCGTGGACAGTGAAGTGCAGCCCCTGGGGGCTCCAGAGTCACATCCCATCGCCCTGCAATGGACCACAGCTCAAGTGCCACTGCCTGCCATCTGGAAGGGGTTTCCAGCCCCACTGTGGCTGTGCCTGCCCATCCCCTGGCCTTGAGTCACTGCCTCAGGTGGTCTGAGCTTTGCATCCGAGCCGCTCCACACACCCGGCTGTCCTGTCCGGGAACAGCCACAACCGCAGGATATTGTTGTTCACCAAAAATGGCTTTTCTTCCAGGAACCGCCTGCCCTCTAGAGGGTCCACTCTGGCATAAAGCACAGCAGGAGGGCTTCCCAGCCTCCCCATCCCTTCACTGAGCTGGGTGCAAGGCAGGGCTGGAGGTCCTGCTCCCTGTGCTGGCATTGCCAGACACCTTGGGTCCCCTTGCCAAGGTGAGCCAGCAGGAGTGACTATCCTGTGCTCCCAGTCGGAGCCCCAGCCCTGCCCAGCACCCTGGGATGGTCATGGCACTGCATGGACCACGTCCTTATGGATGATATGCTTCTGTGGGACTGCCTGGACCTTCCTGGCAGTGAGATGTGGGGTCATTTCTCCATCAGCTTTGAGAAGGATTTAACTGTTCTCAGTGTGGTGCTGTGGAGATGGGTGGGCAGGGGGATGCTGGGCTGAGCTGTGTTAGAGAGATGGTGTCCCCGGCATCAGGGTGCCTATATCCTTACCTGCCTCCTTAAATTAAAAAAAAAAAAAAATTTAAAAAATCACTGGCCTCAGGTAGATTCACCCCCCTGTGCTCCAGGCACGTACACTCAGACCAGCTCCCTGCAGCCCCTGTGCCTCCCTCCAGCCAAGCCCCTCTCCCTGCCGCAGCCCCATGGCTAACAGCCAGTCACTCTTTCCATTAGGAAATCCATTTTTCAGGAGCATATAACTCAGCTGTGAAATTTCACTCTTGGCTGAAACTTGGCTTAGCGGCAGAGAGGCTGGGAAGGGCTGGACCCAGTGGCTACAGGTGTGAAAAGTGCTTTTTACAATGAGCTTTTATAACTTGGGAGAAATGGCTCCAATCCCTGCTCCCTGCCCTGCCGTGTGGGCCTCAGCATGAGTGGTGGGGGGTAACAACCAAAGCAAAGCAGCCCACTGGGTGCCATCACATCCCACCTGGGGAGAGGCACATCCTGCCCAGGAGGGGCCAGAGACAGAGTGGAGAACTCCACCAACTCAGCAGGAGCAGAACTCCTTTTAGAGAATGGGGAATTCTCCCCAGAAAAGGTCAAAAATAAGTTTACTTGTGTCCAGAGATCCAGAAAATATGGAGGCTGGATAAACACATAAACTTTGGTATCATCACAGTGAAATCCTGGTGGATATGGGTGAGGGAATGCCTGGCTCCTCCTGATCAGGTGGAAATTCCCATCCAAAAGGATTTACAAGTCTCTATCACTGCAGACTGCGTAAGCAGCCAAGAAGAACATGCTTATTCCTGCACAGTGAAAATATCCATCGTGGCTTGCAGGAAAGGGCCCTGTCATCCCAAAACAGCCCCAGTGTCAGGCTCTCACCCCCTCGACCTGCCTTTGTACCCAGGGGCCGCAGGACCCCCTAGAGACACCATGCTGGGGCCGTTCTGAAAATCTCAGTAACACTTTTTAATATACAAGAATCAAAAGTACAGCAGTTTTACAAGGTAGGAAAATTTCATACATACTATATAAACAACATATTTACATCAGAAATCACTAGGACAGTGGCATTTCTTTCACAAATATAAATTAATATTAATTACTGTTTTTAGTCAACAGGTTTAAAAGTCCGCATTTTTTACAGTAAGAGTCCTTCTCTCCCTGGAGGGGAGGCAGAGGTTGGGAGGAAATGGGTGAAAGCAGAATAGTATTTTTGTGAGGATCACAAACCGTTCACGCAAGGACTTCAGTGCGTTGTTACACATCCGTTTTGGTTGGGACCACATCGCCTGTCCCCACAGCAAGTTTTGGTCTGCAGGACTTGCAACATGTGAATTCATAACTTTACACCATTTCCAAAGAGGTCAGGCTAAAAAACTTTTTTTTTTTTAATAAAAACCCATCAAAATACTAACCCAAGTTAGTACTTTTTCCTGCAAAGAGGCTGGAGGGAATCCAGCAGCCGGTTCGGAAGGAAGAGCTGTACCAGGTGTTGACACAAGCACCACAGGGAAGTTTATGGCTGTGGACGTGTCCCCTCTGATCCCACTCATATCCAAGTGATTGGGTCTGGTCATGGTCCCTATGCTGAGGGGACATAAAATGCATGTGTGTGTGCTCAGGGAGAACTTTCTCCCAAATCTCATTCTCCAGCTTCACTAAAACCAAACTCAGCAAAGACCTGCCCACCACAAGTGGACAAAATGATGTGCCTTCAGCATCACTATGAAGTGACAGCAGGGACAACTCTCTGGTGGACAAGAGTAAAGCTGTTGCTGTTGCACAAGAAGGAAACCCAAACCAACCTCATACCTGGAACCCACGATGTGCAGAAACCCCCACATCTGGACACAGAAAATGCTTCTTGCTGGGGTTCAAAGTTTTCCTGCACCAACCCTAATACTGGCTGTCCAGTACTGCCTTTGCTACAAGAGTATGGCACGAACTTCCCATTATGACAGCACCGCTTGGGGACAAAAAGAGCAATTCTCTTTGCCCCCTCTGAGGTTTCTTCCATTTTCACATTAAAAGCTAATACCTCTGAAAAGAAAGGACCTCTTTGTTGAATACCACAGGCTGCAGTCACAGCTTAGTGGGAAAAGCTGCGGAAACATGCTCTCTCCACACCTCCCACTGCCTGGCAGCTCCAAGGGGGACTGTGGAAGACTTGCATTAACCTCACCCTGCACAGGTAAACACAAGTGTAACACTTTCTCAGGGCAGCAAGTGCCCCTAAGGAAACAAAACTGCCCTGAATTTGGTGGAAATCTTGCAAAATAAAAACAAAAAGGAAGAAAAACCCTTCCCGTGTGTCCCGTTAAAGCAGCAGGCTCAGAGGGAGTGACGGCAGCAGATTTCCAGGGATACGCTGCGTGGAGGGGACATGGGATATATTAGTGTTGGTTTGCATGCGCCTTCCAAGGCACTGGCTGGAGTCAGGAAACCAGCCCTGAACACCCACCTGCCCTCAGTCTTTCGGGGAAAGGACATCACAGCTTATTAGGGTCAAATACTGGCATCTTAACAGGAGGCCCAGCTTCTATCTCTCATCAAAGAGGGGAGTCTGGAACAGCCTGGTCTTTAACACTGAGCTCTGGGAGGTGACGCATCCCCAGACACCACACTCTGGGCAGGCTGTCTTTTGGGAGAGCTTTGTGGTGTCCAGGGAACTCCAACCTGAAAAATAATCACCCAAACTACTTCTGGCCAGCAATCTGTGCACAACCACAGCAGCGTCCAGGCTGGATGCTGGTTTGCATCAAATGCTGTGGCTTGAATACTTGGAGTGTTTGCCCTGAAGTCCACTGAACTGGGTTGCAGACTCCTCTTTTCCCTCTGCCATGCTGGGCTCTTAAGACGTTTGCTCCAAGGATCAGTCCTGAATTCCTTATTTGCTCCCTGCTCACTGAGGTGCTAAGTCCCCAGGCTCATTTCCAATTTAGACAGAAGGTCTGTAAGTGCAGGTACTTTTAGCAATTCTGAGTCACTGCCGGAAGGGTGGCAGGAAGGTGACTATTCCTGAACAGTGGATTCCTATTTCCCTTTGTTCTACCATCCTTTATCCTTCAGTTGCAGTAAAGGTTTGTGATCACTGCTTCGTGAAGCACAGAGAAAAATTACTTGCCCAAAGACCAGAGCACTTCAGTGGGAGGGAGATTGGAAGTTCCAGGATCCCCAGATGCCCAGAGCCATCTTTTGATCTTGCAGCTCCCAGCCAGCACCTGTTAGTTCCTGGACCACCCAAGCTGCCCATGCCAGAAGAGAAGCGTTTTGTTGTGAATTCCTGATCCCTGTCCACTGGGAAATACTGTTCTCACCCCGATTTCTTTACTACTGGTTAGAAGTGAACTAAGCCTTTGCTAAGGAAGTCAGTCTTTTTTTCACATATCCCAACTCCCACTCTCCCCAGAGTCAAGATTTGCCAGTTCCAGCCCTGGAGATGGGAGGAAGATCACCCCCAGCTCTCCTGTTGCAGGGGACAACAGAAATCAAAGCAGAGCCAGTTTCTTGAAATGGATAAAGACATGGAAATGATAACATGGCCAGGAAAGTGACGGATTGTCACCAGCACAGCTCACTCTGCAGGGACAGCAAGTCCCTCTTTCAACCAAAGTTGGCTGCTGAGGGTCTTTCCTGTCCCTCCTTGAATACATCCTCCCATTGCCCCATGCTGGTTACACACAAATCCCAGCCCAACCAGTTTATCCTCAATCCCAAAGCAGCATCTGTCACATAACATCAAGTTGGAGCAGGCTCACAGCCTTCTGCACCATCCTAAGCAGCACTGATCTGCCTTCTCCTTCTGAGGAAACACTGGCTGGGGAAAATTCCCTTGGGTCCATTGGACTGAGGAAAACAAAAACAAAACAAAGACCGAGGCAGCAAGGCTGGTTCCATGATAGAACAGTTCAATGGTAAAAAAGGGGAAAGGAAACGGGAATCCAAACCAGAATCAAGAATTAGGGAAAATCTTCCTCCACCCACTCCCCCATAATCCTCCTTGACCCAGCCAGATGATAGCAGCATGTTCAGAATTTCTCGTTCCTGGCTTGGAGAAAGCAGCCACCGCCACACCAATCCAAGTATTTCAGACGTGCGCTTCCCCCTCTCAGTCTCTTTATGCTTTCCGAATGTTCCAGTTATAATCTGGATTGTTTTTCTGTTCCAATGACCTATCCAGAGGTGACCTGTGATCGAGAGGTGACTTGGAATCGTGGGGGGATTTCTGAGAGGGGGGAGAGCGAGGGTCCGACACTGCAGGGTGAGATGGAGGGAGGGGCTGTTTGTAATCTCCCAGTTTGTCTGTGTGGAAGGACCTGTAGTGGTCCGAAGGTCCTTGGCCATGGTATCCCATGGGCGGCCTGTGATCAGACATCCGTCGGAAATCCTGCTGGTGGTAGTTCTGAGGCCTGAAGTCATCGGATCGTCGACGCTTGGACTCGTGGTGGTGCCTGCGGAGGGAAAACAAACGGATGGAGATCAGTTTCCCAAGGCAAGCCTGGCCAACACGGTGCATCCTGTCGAACTCCTCCCAGCCTGCCTGAGGTGGAAGGGAGTTAATTACCTGTCATAATAGTCTCGGTGGCCCCTGTGGTCTCGGTCGCTGTTGTACTGCTCGTACGGCCTCTTGCGGGAGAGGTTGTTTGGTCTGTAGTTCCCGGAGCTCCGGTGGGGATCCCCCCGCGACCGCCGGTCCCCGTAGTGGTGGTCCTTGTACCAGTGCTGCTCGTACTGGTGGTGCCTCTCCCCACCCCACATCTGGTTGCTGTTGCCACCATAGTTGAACTTTCGATCCCTCTGCCAGTCTCCTCGGTCTGCCACGAGGAAAGAGGACCTGTAAGTCTCTTTTATACTTTAGTTTAAGCCCATTACTTTGCTGAATTCTCACAGAAATTGTAACTATTGATGCCCCTTTAACCTCCTCCTCCCTAAACTACGTGGGCCCAATTTTCTTCTTTGAATTTCTTTATCATTATTCTGACAAATCTTATTGTGTCCCATTCTTATATTCTTTTCCTCACTACATCGTTATGTTTTCTAGTCCAGCAGTAAGTACAATGGTAATATTTGTTCTATCCCATCACCTTTACACGTGACCAGTCACAATTCCCAGAAGGATTAGTGTCCAGGAGCATTAGGTTAGAAGGGGTGGTTTCTCCTGGCTTGCCAGCACTAACCTGTGTTGCTGAAGTGTCTCTTGTTTGGGTGGCCATAGTTGTCACGTGGGTGCCCGTGCATCTGCTGCTGGGTGTGGGAAGGGGGCATATGGATCTTCTGGGAATGAGGATTGTGAGGCACGTGAGACTGGGACATCACGGAATCGCGGCTGGAGCCTGAAGGCTCTGGGCGGAACGGCTTCTTCATGCTGGACGTGTCCTCCTTCTTTTTCTGCTCCTGCAAGGTGGAAGAGAGGGATACAGCTCAGCTGGTCTTCCATCAAAAGATTTGGACTCTGTGTGGAATGGCCTTGTCTGTCAGGCTCTGGATTTTCCTGCCTCTTTGAAGACCCGGTGAACCAACTGTGCCCGAGCACGGTGCAAACGTGGTGGAGGACAGGCACGGTTTTGCAGCACTGCTTCTACACTTATTTCTACAGGGCAGCATGCCAGGCTTTTCACTCTAAAGGGCAACTCAACACCATATGCCACACCAAACAATGCTTTTTCTTGGTCAGAACAGCCAGGACAAAGTGACCAGAAATGCCACATGAAAGAGAAGGCAAATGCAGCCAGACTGTTTAGATGTTGAGAAAATCACACACTGACAACAACAACTAAGAACACCCACGTTAAGAGGCAGAAAGTATTGGCACTTTAAGTGCAGCAACATTTAAAGACAGCAATCAAAGGAAAGGCACTTCAGCTCTCACCTCCTCTTCCTGTGATCTTTTCTTATGAGCCATCTTGTAGAGTTTGTGTAGTTTTCTGGCATCAAATTCTGTGAATTTTGACACAAATATCCATAGGTTCCTAGAAGGACATGAACGTTTTCTGTTAATTGCTACATCAGCAGTTTAACTGCCAACTGCTTCCAAACCAACACCAAATCAATTTGACCCCTTCTGGAAAACAGTCTCAACCCAGCACAGGACAGGATGATCAGGAGGGCTGGAACCAAGTTTCTCAAAGTAAAATAAAGAGGTTTGCACTGGTTTATCTAAACTACCTTTGAAATCCAGGTAAATGAAACCAACACTTGCAGAAAAAACCCTCACCTGGGACTGGCCATGGAAAACCATCCCTGGAAGTGTTCAAGGCTAGGTTGGATGGGGCTCTGATCAACCTGGTGTAGAGGAAGATGTCCTTGCTCATGGTAGGGGGGTTGGAACTAGATAATCTTTAAGGTCCCTCCCAACCCAAAACATTTCATAATTCTGTAATTCTATGGACTGAGTGGGCTAGAGAACACAAGATTTCACTGGTTAAATAACAGGCAAATGGCACATTCACTCACATAAAACTCAGCAGCCTGAGTTTTTTCAAAATATCCTAGACCAGCCAAGGAAAACAAAATGATCCCTCACCTTCTCCATAGCTTGATGTGATCCTGGTCAGTGTAGGCTTTAAGGCACTCAGAGATGCGATCACCAATTTTTAGGAGGCAGTTGCGTGTGTGCTCCAGTTGTTCTTGAACTGTCAGTCCTTTATCAGGCTTATCAAGCTGCTTCAGTGCTTTTTTGACTGGTCTCATCCTTTCCTTGCACTTGAAAGAGCCATAGAGAGGAGAAAGTGATTAATTTGGCACAGGTCTCTACACTGTTCCCCTGTTAATCAGAGCTGCAAGAAGTTCATTAGAACAAGCTTTTAGCTTTATCTGACCATTAGACAAGGAGAAATCAGCTATAAAACAGCAATTTGTTAGACATGCTGCAGATAATAATCAGGAAAAGACAAGAGTCTCCCCATCTCCACTGCCTCTGCCTTTTAGAGGGGAACAATTTGCCGTGCAAGCCATAACCACACATGGTCTGCTCCCACACAGATCCCACAGCAGGTAGAGAGGCATATCCAAGTATCCACACACTGAACCAGCAGCCCCAGCTGAAGGAGAGCTCACTTAATCCTGTTCATCACTATATGCAGTCACTTTAATGCTCCCTTTTACCAAAACTAGCAGGCATGAGATGAAAGCATCTTTTTCAACTGTGCTTATCAACACTGGGCACAGACAGGAAATCAGACAGGTTTCTACTGCCTGACTGGACCTTCCATGTATCACAAGAGGGAAAGTTATAGAAAAAGACAAAAAATAACAAAGACCTGAGGCGAACATACAGCTTTGCCTTGAGAGAACTGTTTTTAAGAAGTGGTATTTCAGCCAAGGAGAATCTGCCATGACAACTTTTACTAAATGGCTATTTTTGCAACGAGCCTTGTGGGCACATTTGCTGTGAGAGCATTTACACAGCTCTCTACCTCCCAGAGCCATACAAGGTCACCCTGTAAACTCTATTTCCCTGCCTGGAAGAGCCCCAAATGGCTCCTTGGCTTCTATAGGGAAGGGATTGCCACATAAGGCTGCAGGGTCTTCTGTAACCCAGGGCTGCCAAATGAGAGGTGGGAATTTACCAGCTGAAGCAGAGAGCTCTTGTGCTTGCTCTGCTGACACGCTACCAGTGAGTAGCACAGAGGCTGGTGGTCAGATCTCATCCAGGATTGTCCTGCCCTGCTCTCAGATTGACCAGAGGAAATCCCTGTGGGGCGCTCGGAGAGGGTTCACACCCTGACACCTACAACATGTCCTTCTAAGCAAACCCCAACCGCCTTGGGCTGGGCTCTCTGCCACTGCCCTCCCATCTCCCGAGGAAAATACTCACTATGCTGAATGTTTCTTGGTCCAGATCATCATCCTCATCTTCGCCAATGGGGATCGGTTCACTCCCTGCAGTAATGTGGACGGGACCTTGTGATCTCTTCCCTTTGCTCCCAGATTTGGCCTCTCCACCTTTAGGCTTTACAAGGACAAATTACACACATCACATGACAAGCCAGACTGCAGGATCCCAAGTAATCCAACTAACAGCCTCTGCACTATTGTTACTGGCAGTTGTTAAACCCTGGGCACTGCTCCTACAACTTTCCTCCCAGAATCAAAAACTGTTGAGCTGCAATGGCTCTATTTAGCTTTACATCACCCCTAAGGGAGCAGAGGGAAGTCAGAGCCAACAGTTTGGACATGAATATGATATTCACACTCATGGAGAGAAAACCAAGTGCTGAAGACTTGGAAGAGAGTGTAAGTGAAAGAATATCCCTCCCTTGCAAAGGACAGAGCTCAGGGTAGTCTCATGCCTACAAGGATCTGCAACTTCATGTGATGTCACTAGTTCTCAAACCATGGCCTGTTTATGTAAAATTTTACTTACATGACTTATCTGCAGTCAAAGCCGTACCAAATATCACTGGAAAGAAAACCTTCCCCTACATTCTCAACAAAACTTCTTGGTTTGCACTTATGACCTCAGTGTCAAAGCACACTCACATGCAGCACATACCTGTTCCTTGGACAGGTACTTCAGGTCAGTATGGGAGCTTTTACTCCCCTTCCAATTTGAACCCAGCCTCAGGGCAGTTGCACCCAAGATTCAAGAGACATTTTAGTCTCCAACATACCAGGGATGTTGAAACACTCATTCTGGTTGAGTCCTGAACAGTGACAATGACAACTTTTCAGTCTTGATGGTGTGGGCAGTTGGGTCATTTGGGTGAGTTTAAATTAAAGGGGAATAAAGACAAGGAGCTGCCAACTCTGTGATAAATCACAGCTGAACAGAACTTTGATCTGAGTGCTCCAGGCTCTTCCCCTGTTCTTCCTTAACATCAGCTATGTGGCCATATCACTGTCACAGGGATAGCTGTACTTTAAAGGCAGACTGACAAAATCTCTTCCTTTTTGCTTCATGTTCCATCAACCTTTAGGACATACTGCCTTTTCTACTTTTTATGGCAAGAAGGGCTGAAAACAGGATACCACCTCACCCCCCAGTGCTTCATTGATGTCTCTTCACACAGGGCCTTCCATGAATCCTAAGTCTCACAGTTTGTCCTTCTGCTCAGGGACTTTCCTATCAAACTGCTCCTGAGAGTACCACATACCTTCTCTTTCTTGTCTTTTGTTTTCTTTTTCTCTTTATCACTTTCCTTTTCTTTCTTAGAGGATGTCTGTTTTTCCTTGTTCTCTTTGTTCTCTTTCTTCTTCTGTTTCTTTTTCACCGGGCTCTTGTCCAAGCCATCCTCCTAGAAAACCAGTCACAGCACAAAGTTGGAGTCCTCACCTCATGCACACTTTCTTCCAATAAAACTTACATCCTTAAAATGCAGGCAACTTTTGAGGTACATCCAAATTTGCCCTCACACCTCTTTAACCAGACAGCAAGCCCTGCTTAAGCAGCTGCCATCCACCCAAACTTGACAAAAGGGTATAAAAACCAGAGGAGCCCCAGCCTGTGACAAGCTAGCAAGCTGCAGATCTGCACTGCTTTCCTGTGCCAGCTGTGCTCCAGAACGCTCAGCCCCTGAGGTAGATACTGATCAGCACATGAACAAAAAGCCTCAGACTACAAGCCAAACCACTCAATGACAGAACGTTTTCTAAGCAACAGCATGACCTTGGTAAACTCCAACTTCACCACTGGCTGACGTGCCCAAAAGGAGAGAGAAACAATTCTTCTTTCTCTCCTTTATAAGGGCAGCAGGCTTTGTCCTAACACAACCTTTCCTCCAAGTCAATATGTGGATGTGTGTGGCCACTCTAAGATGCCCAAAAACACTTAAAGCACTGACCTAAAAGAATAGGTGGGAAAGGTGCCTCCTTCACCCTGACAGGTGCATGTATGTTTTTGTAAGTTTGTCAGTCCTGTGGGAATTCACTCTGTAGTGCCCCCTGGCTCCCCAGGGCTTTGCTGGGGGTGCTTCTCAAGGTGAGTTTGGGCAGTAATAGCACAGCTCAAGGAAACCTGGAAAAGCCACTATCCACCAGGTTGACTCACCTTGACTTCACCTTCTTCTGACTGGTTGTCCGAGTGCCGAGGAGAGGAGAGTTCATTCCCATGCTCATCTTTGACTTTGGGAGCCTTGTTCTCTTTCTTTACTCGTGGCTTCCTCTTCTTTAGCTTGCCCTGGTGAAAACACAGAAGTAGTCAGAGCAAGCAAATAGCTACTTCCTGGAGCCATTTTATATCTCCTGAACGCCTTGCAAACAACTGCAGCCCTGCAGGATGGCAGGAAGCCTGATGAGCCCGAGTAAGTGCAATAAGCACCTGCCCCTCACTAATTATCACTTCAATATCACAATGCAATCAGACAACAGACAAGCCCATATTCCCTCACGGAGATGATGTTCAGTGACCTGAGAACACAGGTTGTTCCCTGCCATCAGCCTGCCATCACTCCTCTTGAAATCCCCAGAATCAAGCAGCCACATCTCACCTCTTCCCCATCTTTCATGTTTTCTTTCTTGTCCAGGTCTTTCTTCAGCAGTTTCAGTAGATAATCAACTCGAGTCTGGAGCTGTTTTCCCTGAGGTTTCTTATCTGTCTCAACAGGTAGGATCTTCAATAAAGCAGAAAACAAAAATATATACCTTCATGCACAAAGCTTGACAAAAGAGATACACACTATCAGCAGTCCTTCCAGGCCCAGCAAAGGGCTGGAGATGCTGCACCTTCTGGGGGAACAAGCAGGCTCAAGCATTCCTTCCCCCCTCCTCACAGACTCTCCCTGTCTGGCTAAAAGTGAAGCTCCCAGCAAACAAGCATCCCTCCCCTTGGACTTTTGCAGAAGTTGAAGGACCCCAAGGCAGCTCTCTAGGTTCTCTGGGATCTTTCTTGAAGAAAAAAGATCTTTTCTAGAAGAAAAAAAAACCTTTACAAACTATATTTGGGACCTTGTGTTGCAAAACTGAGTCCACTCTCCTTGACACATCAGATTTGTTTGTGACAGCCTTGTCACAGCAGGCTGGTCCCTCTGGTAACCTAAGACATTGCTACA
The DNA here is from genome assembly GCF_036250125.1 of Pseudopipra pipra. Taxonomy (NCBI): domain Eukaryota; kingdom Metazoa; phylum Chordata; class Aves; order Passeriformes; family Pipridae; genus Pseudopipra; species Pseudopipra pipra. Next base: position 15,320,367 of record NC_087560.1, on the reverse strand, counting down.
GCAGTGGTACAGATGCAGAATTTTTAGCGGAAAACAAGGCTCCAAGGGGCCACTTTGTGGGAAGTATCTCAGCTCATCAACTAGGTTAGTTTCATACTTCATTGGAAACTGGGTGGTGTGTCTCAGGCAGTTGTTTCCACTATAAGATGCCTTTCTGAACTCCACATATTAAGGGCTCTCAGCCACAGCATGATCTTTGCTAAAAGCACTAGTAGGGATGTCATGGGAATGTCACACATTGGCAGCAAAGCTGGCGTGGAGATTCCCGATGCTCCTCAGCCCTGTGCTGCAGTTTGCTCTTTCCACTGCACTGACACAACGGATGGAGGCTTATTTTTAACCCAGATCATTTCAACATGGTCCCCACAAGCTGTACTTGTGGGCATGACTGAGGAACAGAGGAACTAGATGGAGGCTTTCCAGCTGGCTGTGCTGCCATCACCAGTCATGTAACTATACCCTCAAAGCTAACACAGACCAGTCTTGACATAAGCAGTGTCAAATCTGTGAAAAATTACTTCCACGCAGAAATTCAGACTCATCAAGTCATGATTATGCAATGCAGCCTCTTCTGTCCTGTGCATGTAACCACACATGTCAGCATTGCCATTTTCTTCCTGCATCGTTTCAGTGTGGTTCATGTGGTACTGCTCAGGGAAAATGTACTGCCCATCAAATAACACAGCTCTGCTTTCCATCGAGCATGCAACATTCCATGAAGGTCACTGTTTTCCTCATTATTATTTATTATTATTATTTTTGGAGAAGTTATAAACACAAACATCTGTTCCTGGAGTAAATGAAGCATGTTCTCTGTGAGCACTGCCATGGACCCAATGGAATCAGCAAGCGAAGCGACCTACCTTATCAGATAACTTCAATTCCGGATCTGTTTTAATTAGCTCCCAGTTTCCATAACCATGCTCGTAAATTCCCACTAACAAGCGAGAATCCTCCTCCACTCCCCAGTCTACATCAAAATGAGCAGCTTTGACACGGCACGTCAGGCGATACCTAAAGGCATTTCAAACACGAGCTACTTTTAATGCTGTGGAGGATAAAGCAAATCCACATATCCAGGCTATTCACTTTCCACTACAAAATCCAAATTCCCTGAGCCTCTTTCTGCATTGCCTAACTTTAGCCAAACTCACTTCTTCCTTTCCTCTGGGTCTGCAGGAATGGATTTATGCAGCATTTCAAACTCCTCTTCGTGCTGGATGATGGATTTCACGTTGACTTGGACACCAGAAATCTTGATAGTAGGACCTCGTCTTTTTCCAGGTCCTTTCCCTGCTCAACAATAAAACAAAGCAACTAAGAGAACTCTTACAGAAAGAAGTGCCTCTGTAAAAATGGCTTCACAGACAGTGATCAAGACCTTGCCTCAACCACTTATTTAAACATAAGGCCCAAAATATAAGTTTTCTTACACTAACTCACTTAGATTTGCAATCCAAACACCTCCCAGTATCATTTTCTTAAAAACACATCCAAGTATGCTCGAGCTGTTGCTTCAGCAGTTTTGTTCAGCTGCAACAGGCAGAGACCCAGCAGGAAATCCACACCTGACCCTTTATCTCTACACCAACAGCACAGAACAGCCATACAGAGAGTGGATGATGATTCCAGCTCTGGGAAGTGCTAACTGTGGATCCAGCTTTACCATGGAGTACATAGCACCAGTTTGCTTCCCAGTCCCCAGAGCAGTTAAAATTTGGGCTTTGTGACCCAGCATTAAATCAGCTGATCACTTCAGTCTCTCCCCTTGAAAACACATGTCCAGCAGAAACCAGCAGACCCAAGCAGCACTTTCCAGTCTGAGCAGAAGGCTCAGGAGTTTCTCTCCATTGGTGACAGCTGCCTGGCAGAGATGGGATGGTTTAAGTGTGTGCTTGTTTTATTGCTTCTAAGTCACAATGTGGCACACCTCCCCAGCCAGCATGGCAACAGTTTCCTCTCCAGCTCCATGGAACAATCCCAAAAACATCATAACAGCAGCATACAACCCTCTTGCCTACCTTCCCCTGGATTTTCTTTCAGCTGCTCCTCGTATTCTTGCATTGCTGACACACAGCTGTTGTGGATGAGCTCCCCTAAACGTTTCAGATCAGCCACAGATTTATCCACCAGCTCAGCATCTCGGGCAATACACTCCAACCTGGGAAAGGGGGAAAGTGTTTTGTATTTGATAGAGAATATCTCCTCCCAGTCATCTCCTAATCAACTGTTTCACAGCTTTTAGTACTCAATACTGTACATATACGAATGTATGAAACACGCACAAGTTGAGTTTGTGCAGGAAGCAACTCAGTTTTTTGGTCTTTTTTTAGGTCTAACAGCTGCACTTCAGATGTAGAATAAGTGATCAAATCCTTTGGATTTTTTAGTACTAAAGCAAAGGTGGGAACTGTCTGTCTTGGGGACAACAGGGGCCCTCTATGACTGCCCAGTGTTCCCTCAGGCTTTCCTAGTTCCATATTAACTCCATCTGATGGTCCAAAGCTGCCATCTGCTGTCCCTTTTGCCTGCCTGAAGACTCACACGCAAGCCTTGTGTTTCACAACAGAAGAGTACAACCAGCTGAAAAAACACTGTAATTCTCATACAATATATGCAGGGAACCCTGCCTCAGCCCTGAGACCTCAGCAGGGGCTTTCCAGCCCCAGCACATATGGCATCTCCCTTCCCCCCTCACTAATGCTGGGTCACAGCACTCAGCCAGGGCTCTGCTGACCCACGCTTGAGGATGGTCTGTGCCTCTCCCCGTTTCCCTTCAAGAGGGACAGAGCATGGAAAGATGCTCCAAATTCAGTTTTGAGGCTAACGTGCAGAGAGAAGCTTGGCAAGCGTTTTGGGTAGTATTTGCTGTTCCAACAGCTGCTCCCTCTCTTTTCTAGGCTGAGTGGGAATGCCCCAAGGGCCGGACTCTGCCAGCAGGACGATGCTGTTACAGCCCGGCGCCACGACTGCTCGAGATGCTTTTGGCCAGCACTCATCAGTGCCCATCAACTGAGGCACAAGGGACTGCACAGCAGTGCTTGTGTTCCTGATGACATGACAGCAAGGTTCAAACACCCACAGCAATGTGTGTGTCTGGCTCTGCTCAGAAATACAATGTCCCTCCGTGATTCCCCTCTGGAGCAGGGCCAGGGTGGGACTCACCTTTCAAGAGGCAATCCAAACTTCTTGTAAGCCTTGATAAACCTAAGGAAAAAAAAATAAGAAGAAGACTAAACTAACTGCCATAAAAAGTAGGTCCAGTATCACAAATACACTTGAATATATGAATTACAGTCTGCCAGATTATCACTCTTGCATTCCCCATTGATTAGCTCAGTATCCCTCAGCACTGGGAAGCTTCATCCATTAGCCCCCACAACGAGTTTTGTGACCTTGGCTGGAGAAGAACACAATATTATTATGAATTTTGAGTGCTTGACAGATGACAAAAAAAAAAAAAAAAAGAGAGTCATAACTGTAGTGTAAAAAAAAAACAGAAGAAAATAGAAAGAAAAAATAGAAGAAAGCACTGGCTCACACCATGTTGGTAATTATTAACTTCATTTTTCCAGGAAGAAAAGAGGCATTAAATCAATGTCATTAGTAATTTTAAGGCTCAGGCTGTAAATGTAGCAACCCATCACAGAAGAGCCAAGCGTGGTTCAATCCATCACAGAGGTTTGCAAACAAGGATTGCTATTTATTTTTATGTCTTATTTTTATTGTGAAAGTCCCTGCCATGGCTAACACAACTTTAGGGCAAGAGTCAAATGTTGCTGCAATCAAACAGTGCCTTGTGCTAGGAGTAGACCCAATGGCTACAATTACAGGTTATTTTTTAAATTAATTATTTTTTTGCCTTCTTTTTTTCATCTTCTGCTCTTTCGGCCTCTTTCTGTTACATTACAATAAATGGCTGCTATATTCCATATTGTAACACGTCCTTCCTGCTCCATGGTTTCAAGATGGATATAGGGCAGGTACCACAGTCCAGAAAATGTGGTATCTCCTGCTTAAAAATATAGCAACTCAGATATGGAAAGAGTCAAGGAAAACTCATAGCCCTCTCTTTTCCATCTTTGGCTGAACATGTGGGCAGAGCTGTAAGACAAAGATCTTTGGGAAACATTCAAGAATAGAAGATAAAAGAAGAAAACAATACTCGAATTCAGCCCCCAGCTGCCTCCAAGGAACTGACACACAACTGCTGGGATCAGTGGGACCAGTGCTTCTCATGGGGTCACTTTGCCAGAGCCTGCCTTTCACTTAGAGCTTAAATCAGCAGGATAACTGCCAGAAAAATGTCAGGAAGGCCAGAGCCCTTAGCTTCTCCAGCTCTGTATCTCATGGCACCTAAGATCTCACGTGTTACATGGAATTAGCTCAATCCCCTTGGCCCAGGAAAGGCAGTTACAACAAGGATTAATCTCAGGAAGGCACCAGCTTCACTGTAGCCTGACTAAAGACAATCCAGTCCATTTTTCACTGACCTGGATGTTAAGGTCAGCTGGGAGCAAACTGAATTATATAAAGGTGCAGAAGCTGTCTCAATGAACCAGCTCCACCTAACCATTGACGTGCTTACAGGTGAACGCGTCCTGGATTAATCTGGGATTTTCTCCACCTGCATGGCATTTCTATATTTGGTTTCTGAACTGTCTCTTGTGCTCAGCACTGACCTCCTGATTTCAGCATCAGTAAATCCTTCCACAGTGTCTTTTCTAACACTCCGAGGACGTCCCCTGCGCTTTGGTCTCTTCTCGTCATCGGTGTCGTCAGTCTCACTTTCTGATCCAGATGATCTCTGCAGCCTTCTCTTAGTTTCTGCATCTGATTCACTGTCATTTGTCTGAGCCTGTATGTACCAGAAGAACAGTAGTATAGTTAACAACTGCTAATCTAATCAGCTAACAACCTTTTCTGTCCCTCCTGCACTGGCACTATTTAATGTACAGGCTGTAAAACACCTTGGCGTTTATTCCTAAAGATGCAAGAGCTCATGTAACCATCCTAGAAAGGCTGCACACCCTTGCAGTTCCCAGCTGGCAAAGGCTCTAGTGGTCATTCTCCCTGTAGAGCCAGCAGTTTCACAACTGTATTTTGATTTACTAAGGTTATGAGACATTAAAACACACTGATTTCCCTTAGACTATTTCAAAAACCAGGACTCCATGGAAATTAATCTGGATTCATCCAATATGAATTATCCTTCTCTCTCCGTTTTTCCCCAGCTCATCCAGAGAACAGTGCATAATCCATTAAAGTCCCATATCCCAGAAGAACTTCCTTGCACAGCCAGCTTTCTTTTGGATCGGGGTAGATCCCATGACCTAAAGAAGGACTCAGGAAGACACCATCTCCTTTGCCCCTCAAGATCCACATTTAGGCAAGAGCAGCCCAGGGAGCTAGCAAGTCCGAGGAAAACAAACAGCCAGAAAATGGCAAAATCTGCAGTAAAATCCAATACAGTTGGATACTTTGCCTTGTGGTCACTACAAGTTCTCTTTAATTTTGTTTGCTAAGATGAGTCGGACCAATTTAAGTCTGGGCCCTCACACTGCATCCCAAACCATGGGCCCAATGCATGATGCCAACAAGAGGTCAATGTGCTACCTCTGTGCTTTATTCCCAACCAACTTTGGAGGAGGAAAAGAAGCTCAGATGGCAAGGAGGCTTCCCTTGAGTGTTGCCTTTGCCAGCTCTTGTCTCCTGCCTCTCAGCTCCTCGAGATGGGCTGTACCTTTTTAGTTGAGCTCCGGATTCGAGGCAGCATGTAGATTTCCTCCAGCTCTTTCTGCCTTTCTTCCTCCTCCACCTTTTTCCTCTGTTCCTCTGGAATGATATCATCCCAGTCCTTCTGGGACCGCTCATCCAGCTCCGTCTCTTCCTCCTCCATGGTTGCAAAGTTGGCGACCTTTCACAAGCACAGGAAAAGTTTTAGCAATTCCCTCCCCTGGCAGGAACACTCCTGAGCTGTCTGCTAAGCCTCAACTCCTGCCCAGTAGGAATTCTGCCAACACTTCCATAAACTACTGCATAATTAATTCCTATGTCACTACATTCCTGGTTCCTTGCCACGTTTTTGGACTTACAGCTTTTGAGGAAGTACGTGCAGTTTAAGAAGTCCTGCTGAGCCTTTGTTAATTATTGGCTTTGCTTCCAAATTTGGTAAAATCTGAATTTGATTCACAGCCTTCAAAACCACTTACTCGAAAGCAAATTAATACCTACATCGGGGGGGGGGGGTTGGAACTAGATAAGGTCCCTTCCAATCCAAACCATTCTGTGATTCTGTGATCTCTCAGAGGTGTTCCTGCCTGTTACTGACCTTACCATGGCAGGATGTGGGGAGCCACATTCCCACACCCCACTACAGAGCCTGGGGGTCCATACCTTGAACTGGGAGAGGAGCTCGTCGGTGGCACTGGTGGACACTTCATTCTCCCGTGTTTCAGCCAGACGCAGAATCTCATCGATGTCCATCTCCTACCAGTCAGGGAGAAGGAGGGATAAAGCAGAGGATACCGAGCACAGCGGGAAATAAGAGGCTTTGAGAACAGACTCGTGTGCTGATATGCGCTAAATAAAGTGCAAATATCTGCAGGGTGTCATCCCCGAGGGCTGGGATGAACTATCTCAAGTGGTACAACAGAGTATAAATAAGGTGACAGGACAGAAGAAAAGGACTATCGAGGCTGAACAGCCCGGAAAATTTCCAGACAGTGAGATATATGAACTGTGGACTGTCTTCCTCGGGAGAAGCTCTGCTGCTTGGGCCATTTAGAGAATCGGTCAAAGCACTCCATACTAAATTGTCAAGCAATGCTGCACTGAGGCAGAAGAAAGCGACCTATTCACTTCACTGTGCTGACTCCTGCCTCTCAGAGAACAACCAAAAAAGGATGCTGAGAACAAGTGCTCAGAAGAGGCAGGGAGAGCAGCTTTCAGCAGGCTGTGCTATAACTAGCTAATGAATCCTCACCAGACAAGGGACTCCCTTGGTGACCTTTACTATTTAATCCCCAACAGCAAGGCTCTCCTCAACCCCCTGATCCTCCAATCCCAGACTCTTCCTTCAGCTTCTCCAGACTCACACGTGTCCTATTCACTGACCTGCTCTCATGCACAGGACAAGTACAAAGGGGGGCAACCACACACAATCCCTCATGCAGGCCTGCAGATGACAACAAACTGCTATGTGATTTCAATTTCAAACTACCTGAGGCTCTGACTCTTCCCCTTCAAGCTCCTTGAAGAGATCTTCAGCTCCAAACTTCAGAATAGCTGTCAGCTCCTCTTTGTTGAAAGGATTTGAGCTGCAAGAGCAAGTGAGAAGGAAAAGGTGTTTTGAGTTGTTAAGTCAGCACTGCTACAGCACAAAACCACACCAAAGTTTTTCCTAATTGAAACAAGGAGTAAGTTTTCTACCCAGCACTATAAAAGGCTTTTTTATTAATCTCTTTCCTGCTCTAACAAGGATAATGACTATAAAGGGAACCACTTCCATCTACTGGGGGGAAATGGTGAGAGTCTGAGGTCACTGCCAAGGTGCAGCTTTTCCACAACCACTACCAGGTTCCCTCAGACCAGGGTGATCTCTGGGTGGAAGGCAAAAGTAAAAACAAGTAATGCATTAAAACTAGGTTTTAATTTCTGATCATCTTTATCCTATATGTCCAAATTAATGGCTGCATAAGCCAAATCAGTGGAAGCTGCCATTATTTATTAGCCTTCTGCCCTATACCCTACCCAATAAATATTGGGAAATATCAGCAGGTGAGGCTGGTTATGCCACACACTGTTCCAGACATCTCTGCCTCCTGACACAATCACATACTTGGATCTCCCAGAGTTGTTGTCCAGAACAGTCCGGCCAGTGGTGTCCATACGCTGGATAACCAAATGATCCAGCACCATTTTCTTCTTGGCTCTCTCAATGATCTCCTCCTCCACTGTCCCCTTTGTGACCAGGCGGTAAATATTCACCTAAGGGGCAAAAAGAGAACAGAGCTATTTCCTGGACCTGAACATGCTCTGCTGACACAGCAATACAACCCTCAGCTATTTCACAGGAGACTGGTCTGCTGACACTGTCTATTCACACACAGATGTGGTTTTACAGGAGAAAAACAAGCACATTCTCTTTACATCTCAGGGGACCCCGTTAAAATCAGGATGGTTAACACACATCTTGTAGTGTGCCTAAGCACAGAGTAAATTTTCTTCTGAAACAATCATGCTAAATCCAAACTAGCACCAAACTTTTCGCATATCTAATAAACCCCCAGTAAAGCTGATGCTCTACTTGCTAAGTTTTTCTGGGCAAGAAAGAACAGAGTCCACTAGGCAGAGAAGTGTAACAGGTTGGGTTCTTGGTTTTGAACCATCTCAGAACCCAAAGCCAACACGAAGACTCGGCACATGGCAAATCTGGACTGATTTTTTGTCTCCTTTTTTCAGTGAGATTCCCTGAGGCTGGCAGCACTCTCTGGAGTCAGGACTGGGGCAAAAAGACCATATTTTCTCTGGTGTAGTGGGAGCTCTGGTGTAGTGGGAGCCTGTTTAGATGCTCACACTGAAGCCACAGACAAAATGACCCCGACAGCTCTTCTGACCTGCTTCTTTTGTCCAATCCGGTGAGCTCGGGCCTGAGCCTGAAGATCATTTTGGGGGTTCCAGTCCGAGTCAAAGATAACAACAGTATCAGCAGAGGCCAAATTAATTCCAAGCCCTCCAGCTCGTGTTGACAACAAGAAACAGAAGTCCTGAGGGGGGAAAAAAAAAGCATCCATGAGTTAGCCAGCCTGTAACTGTGGACATAAAATAGCAATGGTGACTCAAAAGCTGTACAAGCAAATGTAAGGCTCTGTTGCACTCATGCTTCTTAAAGCAGAAAAATTATTTCCTTCCCATACACAGGCTAAGCACCAGTGGTCTTTAAGCCAGGACCCATGGTGAGGCAGTGCTGGCAGGGGTTAAAGATGTGCTAATCCAGGTATGCAACAAAGCAGCTCAGAGCAAGGGCACCTTGGAGTCACTTTTGAAGGTCAGACCACTAGATTCCTACAAGGGCAGAAGACAAACATCTGCTTTTTCTTGCCTGAACTCTGTTGGGAGTGAGATCAGTAACTAACAGACTGTTCAAGTTACTGCCCAAGGGCACAGGATGCCAGGTTAGAGCCAAGACACCTGAGCCCCTACAGATGCCCTCAAAAGAAGGCAAAAGGGCAGGTTCTATGGGCATTCTTTCTCCTTTCCCACTCACACTGCTGTCTCCTTCTCACTTTTATTTGTTAACTTTCCCACAACCATGAAGAGTTTCTGTATCTCCTGTGCCAGCCAAGAATTCCCTTCCAGCCCAGGCTTCTGGAGTGAGGAAAGGTATTTGTCATGGCTGGGCTGACTGACACAAAAACAAGTGCCTTGCACCAGTCACTGACACAAAAACAAGTGCCTTGCACCAGTCACTGTGAGTCAGCAATCCTGGATGAGAGGTTTGAAATGTCCTCTCATATTACACTGCAGACTTTCACCTCCAACACCAGACTCCACTGCCTGCCAACACTAAAAATCCTCCTTTTGCCTTTGCTATTTCATATCCAAAACCAGCTTCAGACTGGAATCATTTAACAACCATCTCTCATTGTTCAGACCAGAATCATTTAACAACCATCTCTCATTGTTCAGACCATAGGGAGAGCATTGCTAAACTCTGGCTCTTCCCAGCCTCTTCTGGACTTTCTGGAGTTGTGACTTGCAGCCCTGCTCCTTGGACATGGCAGATTTAAAACAAGCAATATGGCCAGTTGCAAAACCTGCTATATCTGTGTCTTCAAAAGTATCTGGGGTCCTGTAAAAAAAATTGAACTGAACTAATCCCCTCTTGGCAGTCACAACCTGTGGCTCAGCCACAACACCCACTGCCCGGGCAGCCCACCCAGCCCTTCCTGAGGCAGGACTGTGGTACCTCGGAGCCGTCGGCGTTGAAGTGATCCAGCGCCTGCTTTCGGATCTCCCCCTTGATCGAGCCGTCCAAGCGCTGGAAAAATCAACAACAGTGATAAAAGAAAGAAGGTAAAGGAGCCCTGAGGAACTGGTGCACCCAGGTCCTGTAAGCCCTACAGCCCCTCTCGCAGCCTGCAGCGTTTGATTGTTAAAAATAGCCTCCAATTAAAAATAACTGCACTGCCTCAGCTGTGTCACAAGGACAGGGGGGATGCTCACACAGCGGGTGACACCACAGCTCCCATTACAGGCTCCCAAGCCAGGCTCTCTGTGTTCACAGTCCTCTCCTCAGGGTTTATCACAGGACACAGGCCAAAGGGGCCTGTCAAAGGAGTTTTGCAGAGATATGGCCACACTGAAATGAAGGGACATGCCAGTTCCCTGCAGTAAATGCAACCTGTAATCCCAGCCATCAGCTTCTGGGAAACTCAATGACTCCCGTTGCTCAAGCTCCCTCTGCATTTTCATACATTTTCAAGAGAACCCCACTGTTCTGCATGCTGATGTTTCTCACCTGAAAAGGGTAGTGTTTGATAGTCAGGTACTCTGCCAGGATGTCCAGCATCCTCACCATCTGGGAGAAGATCAGCACTCTGTTGCCTCTCTCCCGCAGCCTGGTCAGCAGCTTGTCCAAGAGAATTAGCTTTCCACTGCTCCTGATCAGAGACTGAAGAAATAACCATCATTCCAGCTGATGTTTTCCAATCTTACATTATACAGACATGCACAGAACTGCTTCTTTTGGGGTCACACATCTCTTGTACATCTTTAATCAAATCATCTGGATTTACACAGCAGAGGCCACACACAAAATGAATCATTCAAGACATGTTACACTGCCTGCAACTCCTGCTCTAGATGTCCACAAAATGTTGCCTCCATTGAACTCTCCACTGAGAGTTCAAGTGGCTTAGTTGTGCAGACTAATTCTAAAAGAGAAACCACAGATGTTATCTTGCTAGGAGGACAGAAGGAAGAGGGAAGTTAAGGAAAAAGGTGGTGACCAAAGGCACCACTAACCTGCAGGGTCTCAAGGCCATTCTCTCTCTCGTTTTCCTCAGGTGGTTTGATAAGGTAGCAATGGTTGCAGCACTTTTTCAGTTCCATCACAATGTTCAGGAAACCAGATGTGCTTCCCCTTGTTCCCTTTGAAAGAGCTTTGTAGTTTCTTGTCAAAATCCACCTGCAGGCAGGAAAAATGAAAGTCCAGATCATTTCACAGCCCAGAGTGCACCTGCTGGAGTCTTGGAGGAACAAAACCTTCTGGGAAATCTTGTTCAGGCATCAGAACTATCTCTATCTATCTCTCCTCCCTCTATCTCTCCTTACTTCTTTTACAGGATGTTGCTCACTAGAAACCATGACCTTAATTTCCTATTGATATTATTGCAGTTTAATATTGAACAGCATCACAATTTTGTGCAGACCTTTACTCCCCCAGAAAAGATGTAACCTCTGTCCTGCAAAGCTTGCCAGCTGAACTGTATTATTCTACAAGAGCATCTCCAGTGGTCTGGAGATGATTTTTTAGAAGGAAAGATACCAACTACCCTACCTCAGCTTCCTACTGGGAAGCTCATGGTACTACAGGTGATGGCTGTCATATTGCACTCTGAAGGCCACAGTATCCACAGTATATTGAAACACATTCCCAAGGCCCATTACTACTGGCACTCCCAATAACTTGTTAAATGACTCACTTGTAATACTGTTTCTGCAGAGCAGACATTTCCACCCGGAGGATCTGCTCCACTTTGGCTGGCAAAGATTTCTCCACATCCTTCTTCACTCTTCGTAGGAGAAAAGGCTCCAGGACTTTGTGAAGGCTTTGGTAGCCATTCTCTCTACCTTTCCCGTGATCCTCTTCAAAATCCTCCCAGAACTCAAACCTAGCAACAGAAATGAGGAGCAGGGAGAGGTCAGAATGTCTTGTCTTACGGCACCACACAGCATCTATCAGATATGCTCCTGCTGCACAGGATCATATCCTGATGATCTCCTGGAGATCATCAGTTCAATGGAAACACAGTGGAAGATAACAGGTTCACTCTGCTCTTGCTAACTAAGCAGATTGGTGGCAAAGCCAGAAGCTCTTTGGGCTTAGGCGCCTTCCTAACATCTTATATTTGAGCTCCACGCTGACTCCGAGGACCCAAACTTCCAAGTTTTCCAGTATTTTACTCTGCTGACATTCAACTGGCAGCAGTTTCCAAACTTTCCACAGTGCCTTCCCCCAGGCAGGGCTTTGACAACTGGACTAAGTTTTACCCTGCTCTGAAGGTTCTTTTAGATTGCTGCTTCCTCTAACAGCTCCTTTGAAATGTGGAGATATGCTCCTCCTCCACTTGGGAGACCCCAAACCCGTCCTCTCTTTCTGCGATCCAACAAAAAGAATTTGGGGGACAGCTCTTTTTTCAGTCAAACATGACTTTAGTGAGCTTTGGGGCATGCTTGCCTTAGCCTTAGCAATGCCCATAGATCATTTTATTTTAAAGAAATCAAAGTATTTGTTATACTGTGGACACACAATCAGCCAGACAGCACTGTCCTGGAGTGACACTCTCAGGGCCTGCCATGAAATGGTTGGCGAGGGTGCCTGAACCACAGTGTACTGGAAACCTCAGAAATGGCTGATTGCTTGAAACAAATTTAGCTTTTTAGAGATGTCTCAAAGACAGCAGACAGATTTAAAAGGCACGTATCAGGTTTCTCCATTCAGTTTGCTGCCAGAAATACTCCCTGTGTTAGTCATTTAACCTCTGATTTTCCCCACCAATGTCTGTTCCTCTTTCGTTGCTGTCACTCCACCAAGTTTAATTCAGGGATTTAATTTGGGGATTTCTGCCATTCTGCACTCCCTTGAGCTTATTTAACAGACAAGAATGGACACGGAGGTATTTCTTGGAAGGACTCACTTCTCTGGCATGATGAAATGCAGCAGGGACCAGAGCTCCTTGAGTGAATTTTGAAGTGGGGTGCCGGTGATCAGCAGCCTGTGGTTGGACTTGAAATCAATCAATGTTTTGTACAGCAAAGAGTCGTCATTTTTCAACCGATGGGCTTCATCCACGCCTAGAAAGGCCCAGTTAATACTTCCCAAAACAGTCTGGAGGAAGAGAAGAAAAAAAACACAGGTGCCAAGGAGACGCTGGGTCAGACAAGCCCCACCACCTTGCCCAGGCCTTTCTCTCCACGGCCAGTGTGTGCAGCCCAGGACATCCTGCCCCAGTCAGACTTCGTCTCACAAGAGTTTCTTGCTAACAAAATGTGGAGACCAAGATTCCTACATTAGTTTTTCCTCCCCAGAAATGAAAAGGTGAACGTTAGCCATGCCATGTAACACTCCTGCCATCCTGGACAGTCCTGCAGTAAGTACACCTATCTTAATCCTCCTTTGCTTTACCCAGAAAGCACAGTCCTCCCCCAGCTCTTTATTTCCCTCTTTCTCCATGCCCCTGGGACCTTGGGTAGCACTAGTCCCACTGCAGCAGCAGCAGGAGAGCAGATGAACAAGACTAAAAAGTTGAGGTAATCTGAGTTGTGATTTTTTTTTATTTTATTTTTTTTTATTTTTTTTTTAAAAAAGCTTTTTTTGATTCCTGCTAGGACTCAGTGATGTACTGACAGGGCTGATGAGTATTTCCTAAGCAGACAGATTTCTCCCAGGTGCAAAAATACAGATATTGCTAACACTGTGGCCAAAGGGTCAGTGTAATGTTTTGTTCTCTTAAGAAGCCTAAACTAAATCAGGTAAAAATCCAGCTACTGTCCTGCCAGACGCCTCACAGGTGAAAAGAATAAAACAACTGTGCAGAGCAAAAGTGAAAAGACTGTAACATGTGTCCCACATTCCCTGTGTATTAATGGCAAGTGAAAGGAAATAGTAACTGTATGTTGTCCATCACCACAGAGGGAAGAGGTGAAACCCACTAGCTAGGGACTGGCTTCCCCCTTTGAAATGAGAGAAAGTTTAAGTAAAAACATTCTTGGACCATTGCTCACCTTATCCTTGAGGAGGATCTCATACGTTGTGATAAGTGCATTAAATTTCAATCTTTTAGACTGAGAATGAATCCACTCATATTCACGTATCTGTGAGGGGAAACGGATGTTAGCTTCAACCAAGGTTATCAAAAGGAAAGTTAACAATCATTATTTTAATGTAGCTGTACACAGAGACTCCAACCAAGTCCAAAACCCTGTTTTTCAAGGTGCCATTTGATGAGCTCAGGGTGCCCAAGGAGCAGCTTGTTTTACTGCACACATGGTTCAACTGCCCTTGCACAGGTAACAAAATAAGGTCAACTTGCTCTTGTAACTTTAACCTCATCAGCTAAATGAGTGTCACCTCACTGTGGACACCACTAGACTCCCAACACTTGTGTGCTCTGTTGTCTGAATTCCAGACACAGGAGACAAGCACTTTTACACTGCTGGACTCCTCACTGCAGCATGTTTCAGTCCAGTAGTGGTTTCTAGACTCTGAGAAAAAACAGTACTCCTGTGCTCAATCCAAGAGGGAAAATAGGGTATAAAATTCCCTGCAGCAGAGGATTACAGCCATGAGCTGTTACACCAGCTCCAGCTGCCTGCAGTGCTGCCAGTAATATTCAGCAGCCTCTCCAGCAGAACGTGTGTCACACACGTCACACAGAAGCTGCTGCTTTGCACCCAGTGCTTCAATCCAACCCCTCACCCTTTGCTCTCTGATTACACACCATGTTCCTGCTCATGAGGTCTCCGATGTAAACCACCACGTTTATCTCGGGCGCCCACACTTCAAACTCCCTCTGCCACGAGGTGAGAGTGGACAAGGGCACGACCACCAGGAAAGGGCCATACAGCTGGTGCTGATGGAACAGGTATGACAGGAATGATATTGTCTGAATCGTCTTGCCCAGTCCCATTTCGTCAGCCAGGATCACGCTGTTGTTCCTGGGAAAGAGGAGAACAAACAAAATGCTGTCTGAGTGCAAGTTTCTGCCACTAGCAATTTAGTGTGCTCCACAGGAACAGCAATCCACAGCAAGGGTAGAGATGGGCAGTGCAAAAATAGTTATCTGAACACTTCCAAGTGGATCTCAGAGACATCCAGACTGTACATGGCACAATAACATGCAAAAATGAACTATGATGACTCCAAACTGGAGGACAAAGGCAAAGGGAGAGGAGAATCAGTGGCCTAATTTTAGAAGGACATTTCTCAAAGATTTCAGTGAGTATATAAACGTGCTAAGACAGAAACCTTTTTTTCCATTAAGTCAATGGAAAACTAGGACTGATATGTACCAGGCTCACACAACAGCCAAATTCAGCGCGTGAACAGGCCCAGACAGGGAAAATGCTTTTTGTTTTCACACAAGGTTTCTAGAGTTCATGCTTTAGATAGTTTCTGCTTGCAGTGTCTGCAATGCAGCTGGGCATGATAACATTTGAAATCCTTCAAGGGTGGGTAAGGACCTCACTCGAAAACAGGAGGGCCAAATCCTACTGGGGCGAAAACCAGGAGACACGAAATGAATGTCACAGCATCTGTACATACTTGCACCAGGAGTGAGCGAGCCAGTTGAGGCCCTCCAGCTGGTAATCCCGCAGCTCCAGGTTCTCACCGCCGATGTACGAGGGCTGCTTCTTCAAGGCAACAAACCTCGGTCTCTGCTTCAACACCTGAAAAAGATGCTGCCATAAGTCCACTGAAGAGAAGGACAAAATAGTCAGTTGTTGAAAGGCTGAAAATTTAGCAATGATATCTAGGAATTCAGCAAAGACTGCATTTCTTTTCATTGATTCAAGTCCCAGCTAGTGCTTGTGTCTGCATTTCTTGTGATTTGCCTGCTGCTGTCTGGTTCTGAGGATCAGGGTTCTGAGTCCCCCCAAGAGCACAGTAAGCTGCGCATAAAGCACACAGATGGAACAAACTCCACTTTCTTCTTTGCCCTCTTTTGATTTTTCTCCCATTATTTCTGTCCCTCTCCTCCACTGTATCAGCATCTTGCAGGTTTCCTCTTTTACCAGGTGTGCTGTTTTTTCATCCAACTGATATTAAAACTCCTGCAGTTCCTTCTGAGGAGGAAGCACTTTGCAAGGCTTAATTAAGGCTCCCACTCCCCAGGGGGGACATAATGTTCTCACTGTGCACAGAGTAAATGAAACTTAAAGGGGTTCACATCTCTGCCTAAAGTACAATACAAGAATAGCAAACAACGCTTCCAACACAGGTGGGAGGATGGGAAAATGTTCTCTGACATTTATCCTGACAAAACTTCATGTTCCCACTGCTTGCATCACCTCCCAGCCTGGAGAAACCCAGTAAAGGAGAGGAAAGAAGCCAGCAAACCTTGCAGTCTCGGGTGGGAATTGTTTTGGAGTTGTTCCGACTATTGAAGCTGTCGATGCAGTGCTGAAATTTCTTGCTTATCAGAGCCTCATCTTCCCAGCTGCACTCAGCATAGGGCAGCCCCATCCACTTACACAGGTATTCGGGGTCATTTGAGGATGTTTTGCGACTGTTTGCTGCAAAATATGCAAAAACAAAGCCCAAACCTCAGTACCTGTGGTTGAGTGGCTGAACCACAAGTGCAGTTCACAGGCACAGGCTGAGCCACCCCAACAGCCATGAGACAGGTCTTGACAAAGTAGGAAAAGTGCAGAGGGACTAAAAAATGCTCCTTTACCTGGGAAATCCGAATGTCCCGTGGCAGACTTGCTGGTCTTCACAGCTGTGTTTGGAGAGAGAAGGAACAACAGGATTGGTGTGCTATCAGCCAGCAGAGGGAGCAGGGAAGGCTGTCACTGCCATACACCACAAGTTTTTATAGGAATTCTATTGGAAACAGATTAAATAGCTCTCCAAGCCAGTTCCCAAAGCAACTGAGCGTTGGCACCTCTAACTGACATGACTGTGATATTACCAGTGCTGGTTTTATTAATTAATCATGACAATCTAACCCTGAGCTGCCTTGCAGCCTAACCACATCCTCAACAACAGAAAGTGGTCGCCACAAAAGCCAGGCCTGTACTGCTGCTTAGGATACAAACACCTTGCATCCAGAGGGCTGAAGTCAAAGAACTTCAACAGCAGCAACACTCCAGAAAGGGAGAGTGACTGATTCCTATTGCTTGTAAATACAGATCTGTAAACCTGGATTCCTACTGTCCAAATTCCTAAATTTCACACAATGAAATACACCATTTTTTTTAATTCAGAGACACTGAGGGACAGGGAAGATGAGAGAACTGTACAGTCATTTTGCTTTCATAGAGATTAAAGACCCCAATCTTACTTCATGCCTTTACAAAAGCATTGGCTTCACTTACCAATTACTCTCTCCACTATTTGATACTGTTTGTTCAGCTCTGAAGCCAGCTCTTGTTGGCAGTTGAAATATTCCACATCTTCAGGTGATACTTTGCCCAGCCTAGATGGAAAAAAATCCAAACAAAAAACCACTATAATGCTTCTGTCATAATGCTTGTGGATGTCACATATAGAAGATCTACTTTCCTATATGGTTCTGTCATTCAGACAAGCCACCGGAGCAGACTACTGCTTATATGACGTGTTTCTTAAATTTCCCATAATTATAAATCTTTACTGGAAGCAAATGTCACAGATGTTCAGACTGTCTACCTGTTAAATTATGCCTTATTCTGATGCACAAGTCCGTCTCAAAACCTGAACCAGAGAGAGATGGAAGCTGCTAATCCAGTTTTAGCACTTTGGAAACACACCTTAGCTCCCCTTATAGTTCCTGGGGCAGCTGGACATAAACTGATGCAAAAACTTGCACACAGACAAGCCCACAATTAACAAGAGTTAATAAGGCTGCAAGGCCTCACAGCACCTCTTGGGCCAGGCGAATTTGTGCAACATTTACTTGTCATCAGCTACCCCAATTCTTAAGCCTGGGAAGTGGCAACAGTGTAGATTTCATGCCTCTTCCTCTCCATTTCACAGACATCAACACCACAGGTATCATCTCTACAAGCAGGGATGTTCCTCGAGTGGGTTAAGAGAGACCAGAGTTTTGTGCACATGAAACACACTTTGCAAGAAGAAATCAAATGTTTTCAGTCTCGACTCTGCAAACCTCTGGCTAAAGATGACTTGCCCGAGGCCAAATCACCGGTTGAGTGAAGCCTACCATTGCTTGATCTCCTCCTCTTTTTTCTTGAAGTTTTCTAGCTTTTTCAGGCCCTTCACTTTCTGCTGCTGCAAGGACTCTTCGCTCTCCCAGGTGCTGTGGATGTATGACCAGCCTTTCCACTTGATCAGGTACTGAACTTCCCCCTCATCCTTTTCAGGATCGAAGTCCGCGCTGGGGTTGCCGTTGGCTTCAGTCGCATAAACGGTGGTGGAAGCACCAATGGCTGCAAGAGAAATCAGGCTGCAGTTGGTACCTTCCTTATCAACCACTGGACTTCAAATGCATTACAGCAGAAAGCTACTCTTCTAATACATCTTTTGTGGAAGCAAAAAGGCTATCCTACAGATTCTGCAATCCTATAAGGCAGGAACACAAAAGTTTTCCATACAACAGAATCTTTAAACTCTCTCTCTCGTAAGTACCTTTTCCTTAAGTATAATCAAAGGTCTCTTGAAAAGTTCACAACCATTCAGTTTTACAAAAACACTTTTGTAAGGGCTTTGAGAACAAAACATCGGCTTTATTTTCATTATGGCTTTGTCAATGGGGCTATGAAAACTGACTCCACTGGAAGATCTATTTTGTATTTCAAAGAAGAGAAAAGCAGGAATTGCAGAACAGTGACTGCATCTTTAAAATGTGTGCAGGCTAAATGAAAGTTGCTGAACACATAAACTAGAGATTCTAGGTTTTTCAATACTACATGTTACCAAAGCTGCTACAAGACATAAATAAGAGGCACAGAGGAAAGGGTCAAAAGCACTGAAATAATCCTTGGTCCCCCTCTGAAGTCCCAAAAGCATTGCACCAGCTCAAGAGAAACTATGAGTACACAATCAGAAATAAAGGCTTTTTCCAGAACTACGCACCTCCTTTTTTTCCAAGTCTGATGTCCAAGACTTTCTCAATAGTTTCACTATTGTCTTGCTGTTCATCAGCTCCTTCCCCAGTCATCTCTATCAGGTCATCAGAATCTGTCTCAAAATCATCATCTTCTTTGTAACTGAATAAGAACAAAACCAAACTGATTTAAAACCCCCGACTCCTCCCAGTCCACAAACACACAGAACAGCACGGACTGTGGAGCACCTTCTCCACCATTTATCCCAGGGTTCAGTGAATGTTCAGCACACACATGTCTTAAGTCATCTACTCAGTATTTTTCCCCAAGACACCCAGATAGCTACACTTTATCAGACTAATCCTATATCTTGTCCAGGTAAGTTTTTCTGACCATGGCTAACATCAGATGCTCCATAAGGAGGTGGAACAGTTGCTGCAGCAGAAGAAAGGCTATCAACAGAGAAAGTCTCCACTATCCAGGGAAAGATTATTTTTTAAAAACAGAGGTTTCAGAGCATCAAAAGCTTGCATGGGTGCCTATACTGCTCTAGGAACTACACTTCTTATCTTTGATGAATGTTTAACCACCACAAAATATTATTTGATTGGTTCTTTGCAACTCCCTTACTAAGAGTGCTGAAAGATAAGAAGGCATATTGGGGAATGGACAAAGCTTACCTCCACCATGCCTGAACACTCTGTCCTAAGAAACAACCCATCAGCCACTCTCAGATAATTGCTCCAATCCAGGACAGCTGCTCCCTTTTGCTCATTTTCAACTATTATTTGCAATTATTAATCTCATCTGAAGCTTCTTTAGAAACATTACACAAACCCCCTCACATTTCTCTAAGAGAAATTGGTAAATACTCCCTCCTTTACAGATGGCAAAACAAGGCAAAGGCAGATGTTCACAGCATGAACCTGTCAAAATAACCACACCTCAGCCACAGGTATGTGCAGGGCAGAGCAGGGTCTCTGCAGGATCACTCAGGCACTCAGGAGTCCCCCAGTGCTCCCTCCTCCCCACCCAGCTCTCATCATTGAGCAACCCCACACTTCTTCATACCTGACATTTTTGGCTGCTCTTCGTCGAGTTTGTCTCTTGGGGGTCTCATCATCTTCGTCATCATCGTCATCTTCAGATGAGTCTGGTTTCTTTCTCTTCCCACGCTGGACTTTGTGGGGCTTTTTAACACCAGTTTTGGCCACTGTTCTAAAATAAGAATTAATAAAGCCATAATACAGCATGGTTTATGTAAACATCTGCTTTAGTAAGTCTTTTAGAATGCATGAATCTCAAATATTAGACTCCTAAGGGCTTTAGTCTGCTCTAACTATCATGGAAACCACTGTGTGCACTAGATGGGGTGATGAGGAAGTACTAGGCCCTAGGTTTACTAGGTCGTAAACAAAGTTAATATTACAGGAAAAAAGCCACATTCTTTAGTGACAAATAGACATTTTCTCTCCACCCAGCACAGGCAGGAAAAGAGACTGAACCAAACAGTCCTTACCTCCTTTGGACAGGTCTTCTTGCTTTAATTTTCTTCGGTTCAGGCTCACTCTCTCCACTGGTGCCTTGCTCCCCTCCATCTTCATCCTCCTCTCCAGCAGAGACCTCTCTTTTCCATTTAATTCTACAGTCAGAAATGTAGGTCATGAAGGGCAATGATATTTCTACACAAATACTTGGCTGAACAGACATCCAAGCCATCAAGGCCATAACTACAAGAGAAAGTTCCAGGCTGCACCCTCGGCTGTTCAGTGCAATACAGGGGGGATGTGATGGTGCAATTCTCTGCTTTTAAGAGGTCTTGGGCACCTGTGTTTTGATTCACAAAGTGGTAGAATTGCCTTGATCTCTTGAGTGAGAGCAGCTCTTACCACATACAGTGTGCTGGTGGCAGAGCTGTACTGCTCACACCTGGGTGGGCAAGGGCTTCAATTGATTGATTTGTTTTCTCTACTTCTGCATTTTTGAAATGGGCTGGAAAGATCTGAAGTGCTCACTATCGCTTATGGAGTATGAGACACAACATAAAAGACAAAATGCAGGAGAAAGGGAGCAGAATCACTTGGCTGTGCTTAAGTTTTCTCCAGCAAGCAGCTCACAGTTCCGTGGTTCCCTTTAGTGTTTGGAAAAACTAAAAGATACTTATTAGATGGGAAAAGGCAGTAAAATATGACTGTAAGTGAACTCAGATATGGTGCTCAGACACCTAAAACATTCTTTATGGAATTTATTTTGTTATAATAGAGGGTTATAAAAGATAGGAGAGGATAATAATTTGGTATTTTATTCTCAGATAATCTAAAAGGTGGGAGGAGAAAGGATTAAATTGTTTTAAGTATCTCTGAAGGAGAATCAGTAAGCTGATGGAGAAGTGAAAGACTGACGACAGAAAGTGAACCTGACTTGTTCAGATTCCATCACAGGCATAGTGGGAAAATACAAACAAAAGTTGGGAAATTGCATCCGTCTGTAGATCCATTTTCATACTTGAATTTTAGTAATCCAAAGTATTATTACTGGAAATATTAGAATTATTTATTTTACAAATTTGCCCTGTTGACAACTCCCAGCAAGCAATCCTGTGCACTGCTGTTCTGAAAAATAAACCAAAGTACCACCATTCAAAACCCTTTCCCCCTAGAAAACTTACTTTCTTTTCAACTGCTTCTGACGTCTTCTTTTTGGGCTCTCATTTTCAGATTCGCTACTTGCCTTTAATTGAAAAGAAAGAAAATCAGGTTGTAGGCTTCACTCTGGACTGACTCCTCAAGGATGCAACTGAAACATGTGCACGTGGGCTGAGCCCAGGCCCTTTCCCTGCAGGGCTGGAGGTGCTTTTGAGCAACGGGGCTGTGCAGTGTGTGCAACAGCCCATGGATTACAAACACACAGGGTGAATCTGTCCACCAAATGAATTATGATCTAGAAATTGATTATGATTTCTAGAAGGAAGGAAATTCTCATAAAAAGACAACATTCTCATCACAAGAGTGTCCTTGCTTTGCTGTTGTTTTTTTCTCCCACAGCCAAAGTCACTGAGGACCTGAATGGGTCAGAGCCATGTCCTGCTGCTTTCCCTCCTCCTAATCCTGCAGTCTCACCAGTGAGACTCTCTCTGGCTAAATATATCTACAGCTATTCTAACTACTTGCTGTACTATTTTAAATGGGCGTCATTAACTCCTACAGACCAAGATAGCTAAAAAAAAAAATCTTTAGGCTGGTTGTACACAACCCCATTTTCGTAAAAACTAGTCAACCATGAAAACTGATCACCACACTTGCCCCAGAAAACACAAATAGCTAGGGACAAAACTGAAGAAACCCATATGAGATTTCTAAATGAGTATTAAGATGACAGAAGTAGCCTCCAAGGCTGCTTTCTCCGCACACTGGAAATCTTCCACTTCAAACTGCTTTTTGCTGCAGTATTCATCTTCAGCTCTAGGTACTGTCTGTCCATCACCACGGGTACCTCAGTTTGCATCCCCTGACACCCTCACACAGCTTCAACTGAGAGCTGTTCACACAAGGATTTTGTGAAACAGTATGATCTGCAACATGAAAAAGTGGAGGTTCTGGAGAGCCATGGCTCACCCCTTTGTTCTCTTTCTGCACCCTTTATTTCCATTTTCCAGCTTTCCTTCCACCAACAGAAATTTCCCTCTCACTTGCACAGTGCATCCATTAAAATACACTGAAACACTGGATGCCACCTTAGACCAAGAGCTTCTCTGCATTTCACTGTGGTTTGGTGTCAGATTTGCACGTGACACACCACCACCTTTTGCCCCAATATCTCTCTATAAACACAAGTTGATCCACCTGTTTCACAGCCCTGTGTGAAATCCCTGTCTCATTTACGAAGCATCCAGGAAGCAAGTGACTGGCAAACACCACGGAGAGCCCTACCTACCCTTACAACACAAGCCAAGCATTCCACAGATTTCAGTTTTGGCAAGCAAAAGTCCTCAGTTTCCTATTTTTCTCTTTCAATCTCTTATCTGCTTTATGAAGCTTCGCCATTCCAATTTGGCACGATTTTTGAGAATCTGTCCCTCAGTGCACATTTACTTTTTTCTTGTCCTTTGGCAAGCCACAGGCAAAGAGAGGTGGATTTCTCTCCTGCTCTGTGTCAGAGAAGATCACATTTGGAGAAAACCAAACACAACCTTTAGTTCTTTGAAACTAACTCCACTTCTTTGCCAAAATCCCATTTTTCAAGCTTCTAGTGTGCATCTTCCTAATGCCTGGACTCTCCCCCTGCTCTGTCACTGTCTCTACAAAGCTGATGACAATCTCTTAATGACTCGTCTTTTCCTCCTCTCTTCCTCCTTGAAAAATTTAACTTGTGACTGCAGCTCAACTGCCTTCAGTTACATTTTTCAAAAACACCATTGTCTGTTTTGGATGTGTGTCAAGCCCAGCAATATCTCCTCTGACACAGCCAGTCCCCAGCCTGAGTCATCTGCCTGACTTGTGCTCCCACATCACATCCTCCCTGTCCCAGTAGAGAGTGTCAGGAAACACTGTGCCTGCAGCTCCTCAGCCTCTCCTCCCTGCTCCCTTACCACCAACCCTGTCTCCTGGAAGTAAACTCCTTGGTTAAGGAAGTGCAGATGCAAACCAGAGAGCTGGGGGAATGCCAGGTCCGGAGTGTGCACCTGAGGTCCCATCTGCACTCCAGCTGCCACACACCACCATCAGGAAGCGGACTGGTTGGGAAATCACATGCAACTTGAATTTTAATAACATCACCTCCCTGAATGATACAAGCTAAGCCAGCAAAGTCCATCCCCAGTCCTCAGTGGGATTTTTGTCAGCCCAGCAGGAGATACCAGGGCAGACTGCTCGCCCTCAGAGCCTGAGCGCCAGCGCTGGGCTCCAGCTGCCCCTCTGGGTGCTGCCACCACGGCCAAAGGGAAAGATGACTTGTCTTCCCTTGTTCTCCCCTTCCCAACCAAACACTACAGATGTGCCCAACTTATTCCTGCACCACTACTTCCAACTGGACTAGGAAGTGGAAAACAAAACAATCTGTTTTCCCCACCTCCAGCTGAAGGGATCAGCCTTCCCTCTCTATGCGTCGCTGACTCTTCACATCTAATTAATTCTCTGTCCCAACACATAAAGTGCATATGATTTTACTACATTAATTAGGCTGCATTTTGCCATGGAGCAACACTGTACAAACATAATGATGCTGCATATGTAGTAGCACCAAGCAGAGCAACACAGCAGCAGTTTTAAAGTTCTGTTCTTTCAGATGGTCCGTAAGTGTCATTACTAGCACAGGGCATGAGAAATGGAGTCTCCAGACCACTGGAAAGGAGGCCCAGGTGAGCCTCTGGAGCTCACGATGCCTACTAGGAGAGATAAAGACTTGCTTAAACAGAGGTAAGAAATATTTCAGACTACAGTCAAAGTGAGAATTTGCTCATTTCAGGCTTAACAGTGGTCATGCTCTAGTGCTCCACAAAAGCTGGAGAACCTCAGTTCACCAGGTTAGTCTTATGTCTGCTGAACTTCTCTTTCCTAGTGAGACCAATAGTGTTTGAACTTTCAGCAAATACATGAGGTAAAGCATTGACCAAAATGCAAATGAGCAGATTTTTTTTTCCAATAATAAAACCAGTTGTATTTTCAGAATGCTCCGGTGCGTGTCTTGTGGCCTCTCTCTCTCACAGAAAAGATGCACTGTGACATTTATTACTAACTTCAATCTGAAACCACCTTTTTTAAAGTAAAAAGATCATGTCTGTTTTGGGCACATTTATTTCTTGAATGCCCCAGAATGACAGAATTATAAAACAGTTTGGGTTGGATGAGACCTTACAGACCATCTCATTCCAACCACCCTGCCATGGGCAGGGACCTTTCACTAGACCAGGTTGCTCAGAGCCCTGTTCAGTCTGGCCTTGAACACTTACAGTGATGGGGCATCCACAGCATCTCTGGGCAACCTGTGCCAGGGTCTTACCACCCTCAGAGCAAAGAATTTGTTCCTTATATCTAAATTAAATTTCCCCTTTCAGTTTGAATATTCTGAAAGGCACCTGGCTTTGCACGCCTCACATCCTCTGGCTGAAACCTGAACCTGATTTATTAACTGCAAAGAAAATGCCCGAGGAAGTAGTGTTTTTACTAAAAAACTCACACATGCTCTTGTTCCTGGAGACAGCTCTAGTCTTCTGAGCAGCTCTGTGCTCTCATGCACAGCTGCACTTTTGCTTCCCGATAACTCAGCCCACGCCTGGGTATTGATCACGAGTTATCACCCTCTCTGAGCACAGCTCGGGCACCTACACAATCTGCCCAGAAATCCCCAGAAGGCAACCATTTCTAACACACAAATAACCTACTCAAAGTGCTGCTCTCGGAGGACACAGTGATTGAGCAGTGCCCCAAAACCTGAACCAGCTCCTCCTACGCGCCATCTCCCTCGTGCAGGTGAGTCACGGGGCGGCACGTGGGGAGCTGTGATGCCTCATCCTTGCTCTGGTCTCTGAGCCTGCCACGCTGCCTGGGCGATGCTCTTTGCTAATCTGCAGAGAAGCATTAGGGAAGAAGGCAATTACAAGCTCCCAGACACTGTGCTGGAAGTCCCAAGCAGCAAGAGACAGGAGCAGGTCACTGGTGACAGGATTAACCCTGCAAAGGTAAAAAGCAACCTTGAGAGGTGTCAAGCGCCTTGGGTTTCTGCCGGGTCCAGCAGCAGCAAGGAATGCTCAGCACCACGCAGGCTTGAGCTACATTATTTCCTCCCTCTTGGTGTTTAGGTCTTCCAAAAGCAAGACTTTCCATGTCCTCCTGCTCCCTGCGAGGCCCCAGCACTGTGCTCCTGACACGTCACACCCTCCATCGGACTCTGCTGCAGATGGGAGCTGCCCTACGAGGACGAGTCAGTGTTGCTTTGGGGAGAGAGAGGGGAAGGGGGTGATCCAATTTTGTTAATTTTGGCTTTCTGTGTCACAGAAGTTGCAGCGGGGTCATTTGGAGGGTTGGGTGGTTTTTTTTTTGTTTTTTACAATATTTTGTGGTATAGCAAAGTTTTTGCATCTCAGATTTATTTTTTTTTTTAACTTTATCGTACCTTAAATAGTAGGAAATAAAGATATCGAAAAAAGAACCAACATTTGCAAAACCACGTAATATTGTAAAACAAACAAAGATGGGACTTACCTGAGCCCCTAAGAGGGCAGTGGGGTGTGCAGCGGAGGTCTGAGGTGGGTGTGACGTCGCCGGCACAGTGCAGGCGAGCCTGGCCTTTGCCGAACTTGAAAAGGAAAACAAAAGCTACATCAATGGTGTGTCCCAAGCCCCTTCCTAACCTGCTGCTCTGTGGGATGTCCAGCACAGGAGTCTGGGGGGGCAGGTGGTGGCACTGGAGGTGCCGCAAGGCTCAACAATAACACACCAGAGCAAGGAGATCGAGACCTGCATTTGCCGTGTGACTCAGACCCCTCAAGAATTCAAATGCACGGTTTGGTGGTGAAGCACAAACAGCCGGAGTCACAGAGTACCACTTGGCTCCTGCTCTGCTGAAAGTCTCCCACTTATCTTCAGATTCCTAGCCCTAAGCCCCAAGCTTTCCATGGAAGCCTCTTTCTGATTCCCTTTCCCCTCTTCCACAACTTGACCTTCCTGAAGACCTGCAGATTCAGCACCCCATGTACAAACCCTGTCAGATGCAAATGAAGGTGGCAGCTAATTCCTACATCTTAAGAAAAAAACAATGTTCTAAAAAAGGAACAATTAGGAGGTTTGGCTGCCAGGCTCTGACCACTGTCACCTCCAGCTGAAGCACAGAAGACTCCCCAATATTCAATCAAAGAAAAGTGATGGCTCATAAAGCTGCAGACACGCAAATGCATTTATTAGTGGGATCCATTCCAGTATGGGCAACAATGACTGTTTTGTTGCTCTGAGGTGTTTCTGGGAACTTTCCTTTATTCCTGGTTGGATTTGTGTTGTGTTTTGGTTTTGTTCTGTTTTTTTTATTATGCAGACTCATTCTCTCCAGGGTGTTCCTACAGCAGAGCATGACTTGCATTACACCCCGTTCCAGCAATCAGATCAGTGCATGCAGATCTCAGCCCACGCAGTGTCCCACTGACTCCAGAGGTCTGAGGCCAAGAGGATGCAGCTGCAGGACTGGGACCTCAACTGTGAGCTCCAACAGCCATATACCAAATTAGGACTCAGAGTGTACAAAGCAATGCAGAGGAGACCTCCCTTCGCTCTTTGGGTTTAGTTGGTTTTATATGTTCAGTAATCCCTCATCCTTTTTTTTTTCCTTACCTCATCTTTTATATTAAATCGTGACGGTTCTTGTCTGCTTCGGTTTGACCTCCTAACCCCATAAACATCAGGATATTCTTCCCACATCTGCAAAATAAACAGACCATCAGAAGGCCTGCTTCACCCCAGTTATTTCTGACATTTCTGAGAAGTTTGATGGTGTTTTAAAAAAATGAACATAAAACCATTAGCAACCAGTAGACGGACACTTTAAAAACTGGCTGAAAAAGATTATGATTATTTTGGGGTATTTGGCAAGACTCTAAAGGAGCATGTTTTATCTCAGTGCTATCTTTACAGTGGTCCATGTTTCCACCAAGGTACAAACCACTCTCCAGCACACTGAGGCTGAAGGACAGAGTGTTGAGGTAGCCCCCTGCAGCAACGGTGCCAAAGGTAAGGAGGCACATGGAATGAATGGACCTACCAACTCAACAGGACAATTCTCTGCTAACAGATTCCAATCACAGTTCCTTTCCAGAAGGAAAACCCCATCAGCTGCCCAGAGAAATTGCCAGTAGTAACCTCAAAAGTGAACTCTGTGGCCCAGCCTGGATGGCAAACTGAGCAGGGCACCCTGTACTTTGGCAAGGTGAAGTGGCAGCTGCTGGTTCCTCTCCTGAATGCACTGATGACAATATGGTTTGGCAGCACAGGACACATGGATGTGGAGAGGTGACTGCTGGGAATAGTTGTGCTCTATGTGCTGTAATGAGGCCTCTCACCAGTTTAATACACCCTGTATAGCAGCATGCAATTGTTTTTGTGGATGGACAGGAAGAGAAGGGGGAGATAAGAATGGATGCCCTAAGGGGTGTGAATGCAGAGCTGTGCTGGTGACACAGGACATCAGAAGAGCTACAGGGCAGATACAAACAACCACATATCCCTCAAACACCTACAACAGCAATTCCTCTCTCCCTCAGCAGAGCTCATCCTGTTAGTTTTCTAAATCTATTTACTCTCCTTCTTATTCTCTCTCCCTCCAGTCCTCAAATATCTCTGCAAGCCACTGGCAGGAAAAGGAAATCAAAATACACTGCCAGATGCAGCAGTGATTGGGATTAAGAGCATGATGCACACAAGGCTGCAGCCCAGCAATTTTTCCCTGCCTCTGCTAAAGGAGCAATGGGATAATGGACAGACTGTGAAGGTGTGTGCCTGCTGGGCATGCAAGTACAGAGATAAATTCACATGAAAGAACAAATCAAAATACTCCCAAAACCATTTGAAGAACTTATCTTTCCACCTATTATATGACATGGGTTTTGAATATGGGATCAACTCCCATGACAAATCTGAATAGCACCTAACACAAATTAACCTCACCTTCATGGGTGTATCTACACAAACATCAAATAAACAGTAATATAATAATTAATTGCATTGGTTATTCAAAAGGAACAGGTATCAACATGCCTAGGTTAGACCTAGCTAAGGAAAACATCCATTAACAGAGAAATTAGGAAGGGAGAGGCTTTCTTATTAGAGGCTGCCCTGACCTTTTCATGTTTCATGCTAATTATCACCCTATGTATGGATGTGCTTCCTCGTAGGATAATGTTAACATTTATTGTTAGGGACATGCTCTTAGAAGCCCTCAAAGGAGGAGAAAACTTCCTTTGGTCCCCACTTATCAACAATAAACCAGAAATTTTAATATTGTGTTACCACAACTGCCTTAGAAATGCATCCTCCCTTGCCAGTCCGAACACTGGAGGGTTTAGACATGACCTGAACCAGTAGCCTGGAGATTTGTGAGAGAGAGAAACTGGTAACAAAATCCTTCACTTCTCCCTGGCAGGTACATGGGGAGCATAGGTTGGAAGCACTGCCCTTCCTTCTGTCTTTACACATACAGCAACTTTCTCCAGAAGCAACCTGTGTGCAGTGCAAGCCACAGCTAAGGACAACTGGATGGTTACACACCCCAAACAAACAAACAAACTGACCTAACCTGATTTTCTTCCTTCCAACTGAACTCAGTTCACTGAGTTCCTGTCTCCAAATGGGTATTTGGGCTCCTCTTTCTCACTTCACACTACACCATGTTACTCAGGTGCCTCTACCCCTCAGGCAAAGCAGGTACCAGTTTCTGCACTGGGAGATGCAGAGGGACACCAGGTGCATTAACACCAAAAATCTCATTTCCTCCTGGGCAGCAAGTGGAAGGAAAACCTGGCTATCTGAAGGGGGTAGCTGGGAAGCTGGAAAAAACCAAACAAACAAACAAACAACAACAACAACAAAAAACCCCACTGTTCTGGACATATTAACCAACAGAAGTTAATTAGTTTTTTTATTCCTCCTTTTTTTTTTCTATATTTTTTTCAGAGGAAGACAGTGATGTAAAAAAAAAAGTGGACCAAACACTAGACAAGCCTTCTCCACTGCTTCTGAGGGAGAGGGGAGACAAGAGTGGAAAGACAGAGGGAGAGGATGAAATGACAGGATCACGTGTTGATGACAAGCGCCTGCCTCTCATTCACCAGTCAGCCCCATCACTGTCTACCTGGTGCCCAAAGAGTTGTTCCACAAACACACCAGCTCCTGCTCACAAGGGTGACATCAGCAGGGCTCCAGCACACAGACCAAGCAACCAGAGAGTGACCTGGGGACACTGGAGGCCAGAGGCTGTTTGGTCCATGTGCAAAGTGGCTGGGAAGCTGGAGACAGCTTTGTTGGGGTCCTGCTGTCTGACCTTCCATGGCAAGTACGGCAATAACGTGCCTGTGCAGAGCAGCAGGGGCAATACCTTTTTAACATCTGCTATCCTTTCCTTCTTAGAGGCTGGTTTTTCTTTGGTTTCAGGAGGGGTCTGCTGGGATTTGGAACCCGTTGATTCACTTTCGGATTCAGACTGACTCTCAGAGGACTCCGAGCTGCTGTTTGATTCGCTGCCCTGCTCGCTTTCAGACTGGCTTGCAGAGTCAGAGCCAGAGGCTTCTTCGGATGCTGAGTGACTAATGGTAGAGAAAGAAGAGATTACATTTTAACTGTACTGTCGCAGCCTTGAAATATGCATCGAGCAAACCTGAGACATGTCCAAGCCACAACAACAGGCTTGGAAAAGCCTAAATGTTAAGTGGGAACGCTGTCCTGAACAGACACCCCACAATGGCATTTTGCAGCAGCGGCAATTCCTTCCCAGGACTGACAGTGAACACAGGGGTGAGAATGCAGCCCCAGAAATCCTTGCCCAGGGTCTCCAGCTCATCAACAGAATAAAAACAGCAGTGGTACCACGGAGAAAAGCATTAGTAATACCAGCAGCACAGGTAGCCCTCTGAGGATCTGGCTGTCTTAGAGCGAGCAAGAGCAAGGTTATTTTGGGAGCTGGAGCATCTGGAGACCATCCTGCTGTATTAAAGATAAGCACTTGATCCAGCATGGCTCTCCACTGCATCCTAGTGTAGCCAGTAGTTAAAAAAAAATCTGATATCCAATTTCTGGTAGAGGCCAGTACCGAATACTGTACCTGTAACACCGTAAATTATATTAAATATTATGTTTCTTGCAAAAAGAAACAATTCAGCAATGGAACAGCAGAAAAGAGTTTATATGGGCTTGTGGATCAGGTAGCTCCTGTTTAAAAGATTACACCAGTGATGTGCAGACTGCAGTTCCCAAGCCAATAATGGGAGTGTAGAACATCAAGTTGTATTTCCCTCCTTTTTTTTTTTAATCTTTACATTAAAATGGGTTAACACACAGGATATTCTCTTAAATAAAGGCTTGTCAACAAAACAATGAGAGGCCAAACTATTTTATGTGGGCAAAATATTCCAATACCTTTGCCCAATCACTTCAAAATCTATTTTTTCATTTAAAATCCAATAAAGAAAACTGAAAACTCAGTATACCATATTAGACACGTGCAAGGCAGCATTCAAACCCCTCTATCACAAACAAAAATGCAGTGTGGTGATAATCTACAATCTTCTAGAATTAGGAGCATCCCCCCTTTCCCAGTCAGCGCTTCATTGGCAGCTGGATGCTTTTGTAATATTTAAGAGCTTACTTAAGTGAAACATTATGAAAAAAGAGTCAAGAAAACTTTGCAGAGGGAAAACAAGACTTTTATTTTTCTTTTATTTCTGTACAAAAGTAGCAAGGTACATCAAAGGCTTTGCTCAGATTTCAGGATTCAAGGAAAAAATAATAAAAAATGAAGAAATAAAAAAAAAAAAAGAAAAAACCAACGAGCACGTGTACAATTACATACAAAGCCACAGGGATTAATGCGCGCTATGGAGACAGATCTCTAGACCCGGCTACTATTCCCGGGGACCACCATATGCAGATAGGGCTAATTCACACCACGACAAGACACCTTCCACTCTCAGATAAAACAAACTCGTGTAATGGAACGTGTGGGAATGTGCGAGCCCCGGGCCCGTCCCCGCCGTGCCCCGGGGCGCGGACAGGGGGCAGCAGCACCCGCGCGGGTCCCGCCCTCAGGCGGCGCCGCGGCCGCCATTTCGCGGCCGCCCCTCCGCCGCCATCTTGCGACCGCGGGGCTATTCCCGAGCACTGAAGTGGAAGCGCCTGGGGGAAAGGCAATCCGCGGGGAGAGGGGCTGCCTGAGGCTGAAGGGCCAGAAACGGAGCCCCTTCCGCAGGGAGCGGGGGGAGGCATCACCCATGGCTGCTGATCCACCACCCCAGCCTGGGGGTATCACATCGCTGCCTCGAAGCAGGGCTGGAAATTCAAGTTGAACCACGGCCATTCCAGGCGGCCCAGTGCTTCCTGCGTGTCCCTGTCCATGGATAGAAGCTAACCACGATAACCAAAGGCACAGCTCCACGCACAGTATCCCACTGCACCCCTCGTTGTACGATCTCTACAACGGTCCCCTCTTCTCCACCACAGCCCTCCATTGCTACATGTGTAACCTGTGGTTGTGCCACCCCACTCCAGGGAATGACACTCCAGCAGCTCTGGGGACACTTGGTCCGTGGGTAGGACACAATCCCACTGAGCCTCCTGCAGGGATGGAGGCTCGACCTCCACAAAACAATGGGATCTGGAGGCATCCAAACCTCTACTGTCACAACAGAAAGCAGCAACTCTGTCATGCTGGTGTCCCATGTTCCACAAGGACACACAAAAGAGGAAGAGTGTTTTTCCTTCCATCGGATTTCTTAGCAATAGATGGAAGGAATTGTAACAGCCCAGGCTAGACTGAGGCCAGGCAGCTTTGGCAGTATTTGTTTAGAGGCAGAACAGTAATTAGTATCCTCCTCCCCCTCTGGAGCTCTTTGTTCCTCAAAGCCCTAAGCTTTATTTCAAGGACATCTGGACACAGGCTCTCTGCACATCAACAGCCGTAATTCATGTGCTTTATCCACAACATTATCTGAGCACTGTAATTCTTTTTTTTTCAAGCTGTGAACTGTGTCATCTGAAAAGAGGGTGACTTCTCTAGAGACATACACATCTGCATGTGCAGGCATTTGCCTGCACACGTGCTTGCCCTGCTAAGGAAAAACGTAGATGAGAAGTGGTTACGTCCTTCTGAAGGCTGTTGCAAATAATTTATTTTTTTTTAATAAACAACTTGGAAGTTATCAAGACAAAAGAATGTGCGTTTGTCTTCATTTCTCCATTAATAGAATAAAAAAAGACAAATGAAAAGGTTATTTCCATAAAATAATCCTTTCTAACTGTCACTGGGACAATCAGGAAGCATTCCTACCTGCCAACGGAGTGTAAAATATTAGCAACATTATACATCAAGTCAGGCCTTACACTGTACATACCCGGAGATCCAAGCCCTATTTTCAGAAGTTATTTTTGGAATATGCCCTGTTTTAATGCCCTTAAAAGTTAGCATCCAAACAAGACCTACTTTCAATTAAACTGGGAGGGATAAGCTATAATTGATTGTCAAAAAAAAAATCACAATTCAACTAGTTCACCCTCCTTCAACTTCAGCAGAGAAACACCCGAGAACATCAGGAAAGCTACAGCTGGACTGTTGGTAACTCCCTAAAGTGAAAAACCCCTAAAAAATTTGAAATCTGCAAAGACTCAGCCAAATACATTACCCTGGTTTCTTAGAAATACTTCAGGCTATAATTCTGTTTTAATTAAGAGCTTGTTCCTGACTTGAGGTGGAAGAAAACCAAATCATTCCTTACCAAGAAAGACACGTTCCTTCCAAGAAATAAGTAGCTGAACAGCAGTGATAAGACCCTTTACAATCAGGCATCTAAGTTTAAAAGGAAATTACAGCATGCCTGAAGACTCCAGACTTTGCATTTAGTATTTCCCATTACTTCATTTTATAGGGTATCATCTTTGCTAACAGCAACAAACCATTTTATAAGCTCTCAGCAAGTACAAACAGTAGGTGTGAGACAGCTGAAAAAATGACCCTAAGACACATTTCTGAAACGAAAAACTGACAAAGGAATGGTTCTAACTGGGACCATTCTGCCCCAAAGTTTAAAATGTGACTTTTGAGGGACAGAACTTGAATTAAGCCAGGGGAATAAAGGCGGATTAATGACCCAAATGGAACTCCTCCCAGTTTTAAGAACTGTTGTGAATGTTTTTAATCTAAACAAGTTTGAATTCAAACAGCAACAGTCCACTGGGCTTCACAAGCTCCACAGGGATTTGGCACCAGCAAAACCACCCCGTGAAGGCTCAGGAAGGCCCTTGGCACATTATTCCATGGCTGGATAATATCAGGGGCTGGATAATACCAGAAACCGTTATGTTTAGCTCCTGTTTAAGTGGCTCTGTCTTTCTAAGTGACCTGCATGAACTGTGGGACACACAGGCACAGTGACAACCCAGAGAAGACATAAACACACTGTCTGAGATGGGCACCGTGCTTCTGTTAAATATTTCCCTTGAATATCTGAGCTATAAATGTGATATTCCCTATTATGAAGAGAGTCTATGACAGGACAAGGGGGAATGGCTTCAAACTGAAAGTAGGTTTAGATCAGGTATTAGGAAAAAAATTCCTTACTATGAGGGTGGTGAAGCCCTGGCACAGGTTGCCCAGAGAGGTTGTGGACTCCCCATTCCTGAAGTGTTCCAAGTCAGGTTGGATGGGGCTCTCAGCAACCTGGTCTTGTGGAAGGTGTCCCTGTCCACGGCAGGGGGGTTGGAACAAGGTGAGGTCCTTTCCAACCCAGGCCATTCCATGATTCTATATAAACATATGAAATGTCTACATATGTTGCAATACAAACAAGCACCGTCAATGTTGATATGTGCACTCAAGTCACAGGGCAGCTGCAGAAAGGCTCCAAACCACATGAACAAACAAGCTACTAAACCAGCCAGGGAGAGGAACACAAGATGATCTCTGGCTATAGATCACTGGATAAAGATGGGATAATACAGGTACCACAGGGGACTGAGAAGAACTGCATGGGATCTATCCTTTGTCTGGGGTTGGGCAGAGAAATGAGCAAATGCCATAGTAATCACAGACAAGGCCATACAGATACAGCACACAGATAGTGCAGGAGAGTCAAGTGAAAGACAGATTGTGACACTGAAGATAAATGCCTTCCTAGCTTTTTGAGTTCCCTTGATTTTATTCTGAAAGTCTGTTAAAAAGTGATTGGTGCTTGCCTGTCTCCCAAGGCAAAGTGTTTCTGAATGATAAGCCTTGAGAAGGTTCAGTCAGTGAAAGAGCTTTTCCCAGTTTATTTCCTGCAGGCAAAATACTCCGGCTACTCTCCCTACCCATGCACAGTATTTCTAACAATGATCCTCCAAGCAGGGACTTAAATGAGAATATCCAAAACACAGCCAGACTCTTCATACTGCTTAAGAGTGAGTCTCAAACAACTGAATGCTCACGGTATGATACGGCCAACTCTGGGCCATCTTTCAAGGGGCACAACAAACCCCACAGTTATAGGGGTGCCCCTTCCAGATTGCCAACGTGTCCTTCAAAAAACAGAAAAATATTTCCCCAACCTCACTTTGTGACCAGCAACCTTATTTTCTTTTTTCATAAATAGGCACATGAGAAGTTCCTATGGAGAATCCACACCTCTTCCACCTGTGCCTGCAAACGTGGCTTGCAGCATTGGGTGTTAATTACATTTACACAGCACGAGGCACAACTGGGCCACGGTGCCACTGTACCAGCTGAGGGATTATGCACCCAGCAGGCATCCCATCCAAAACACCCACCTGAACTGGGTTGTGAGCATTTCCAGCCTACTCTGGCCACTGCTACTTACCCCAGCACAGCACTCCCGAATGCCAAAGGCAAAGCAATCCTGAGCTAAATATATCCCTCATTGCTCTGCTGCAGCTCAGTAAAGCACACTGGGCTATGCTGAATGACAAGGATTTTCCAAAAGTGGGTTGGGTTTTTTTCTCCACTACAAAGACACCGCATTGTGCTTTCATAAGCAAGCAAAAGGAGCAGTTCATTCATGGTGGGGAGAGCTGGCTCTCTCACTCTCTGATCTTTAAGCCAGAGGCCAAAAATGCTTGGGATGTTTAGTGGGGGAGAGAAAAAAAAAAAAAAGAAAAAAAAAGAAAAAGCCAGCAGAGAGACAAAAGGAGTCAAAACCTGTCTGCTTGATTAAGGAGCACCATTGATAATCTCCAAAGGCAGCATCCTTCCCCTTTCCTGCAGAGAAAGGGGAGAACAATTGCGGTTCTCAGGGTTTGAAAGGGCCCATCTCTCCCTCCCCGGGAAGCAGTGGAGCATTTCCGGGCTCCAAGTCCCCCATAAGCGAGAGGATCCAGTCTGAGTCCTGGCAGCACCCAGCACCTCCTCACCTCACACAATGAGAGGAGCAGCAGCCTGGAGGTGCACACCTTCCTCAGGTGAGAGAGCAGGCAGGGTTAACTCGCTGTGCCCTCTGCAATTCCAGCTCCTGCCACGTCCCCACTGGGCTGGAGCTCTGTGGCAGCACAAAGGGGACTCTGCACACAGCTGTATCCCGCTGGCAAAGGACATGGAGATGCATGGAGGGGATGGAGTGTGCACACACAATTATGGCTTAAAGTAGTACAGAAAGAGTGGTTGGTTTTGTTCCCTTCACATCTACAAACTTCCTTTAAACCCCCTCAAATTAAATCATGCAGTGTACATAGAAATTCAGGCCCAAAAACTTTGAAGAGAAACCTGAAGGTGCAGAAATTATTTTCTGGTTTCAGGTGATTTGCAGTTCAGAAAAGGTGAGTCTGATCTGGCCTGAGGGAGTTATTCCAAGTGACTGTTAAGAGCTCTTTTTTAACCAAGAGATTTAAGGCTCATCATTAAGCCTCTGTTTTACAAACAGCACATGGCATTCAAAGCTCAACTGGTGACAGCTCTGCAGTGAAGCACAGAGATTCCTTCCCATGAAAGATTCCTACAATTAACGTATTAGCAATTCTATTAAGTCATCTATACTTAACAATAACACTTGCAAGAAACATAAATAATTACAACACAACTTTTTCCTACGGAGTCAGGTGTTGGGGAGTCAGTGGATTCTTGACATTGCAATATCCTTCTTCATTACCAGGGTAAAGGTTGGTGAGCAATGAAGTGTTCAGCATCCCACCCCATCCCTTCTGTGGAGCTTGGCAAGACACATTCCACAGACACCCTGCCAAGACCAAACGGCAAGCCAGCACATCCAGCACAATACCAGAAGGGAATCTGAGACCACTGCTTCAAACTTATTATTTTTTAACCCTTATTAGTCAAGGGCAGAAAATCACATGTAGTACAGTGTAGGTTATCTCAGACCACAGATAAATATAAAGCAAGCTGGAGATTGAAAATTATAATTTAGCAGCAGCACTGCACAAGCTGTGATTTAGTAAGAGCTACTGCATATTTGGAAAGACTCAGCAACATTTGGCTAATTATATCCAAAAGACAGTACCTGCTCCAAGAAAAGGAGGCATTAACAGCTTGACAGACCTACAAAAGCTTCACTGCAAGTCACTAAGGGCTTTTTTGCTTTCATTTCAATGCTCCTTTACAAGGTGTAAAGGTGGTCTTTAAACACACACCAGCACCTGTTGAAAGAGCATCTTCACGGCATTTCAGCATGTCTTTCAATAAAAACACACCAAAAAGATTGATGTAAGACACCATGTCAGTAGAACAGCACATCCTTTGCTAGAAGGCTGCTTATACCTAATTATGGTGATCCAGGCCATCCCCTCCCCCAGTGCTGTGCTGTTTGTACTTTCCTTGAAGGAGACAAGATAAAGCAGAAAAGAATCTTTCTCCATCCCTTATCACCCCCTTCCTGTGCTGGATTTCAGCTGGGGCAAGGGGAAATTGAGAAGCCTTTTCCATCTTCAGAACTCAACAGTCTAATTTAACAGTGCAATTCCTGCTGGGACTGTTGTGTGCAACATAAAACAAGATACCATGGATATACACACCTCCAGGTTATGTACCAGGAGATGCAATTCCACCCAAAGTAGGTTTACTTCAGCTGTCTCAAGTTCAAAAGCAACCAGGCCATGGCATCAGCAGCTTCAGTCCTCCAGCTCACAGTCCCGGGGACTTCACCTCATGACTTGTTTGCATCTGCCACTGGTACCCTTGCCTGGTCCTAAAACTAGCACTAATAGGTCTGAATCAAGAGAAGTGCCAGTATAAAAATTCCTCAGAGACAGGTTTAGCAACTCAGAAACCTGCTAATCATATGAACAGCTTTCTGAGGTGTGAAACATGAAAAATACAGTAACTGGTTTACCCCTATACTGAATTGGAGAGACTAAACATTGCTGCCTTCCTGTCCAACCCTCCGAGCCCTCTCAGAGCTAACAGGGGAAATGTTTTGTTGGGTTTTTTTAAATGCAGAAACGAGTGTGGTTATTGTAGCCCAAGGTACAGCAGAAGGGATCAGTTTCTTGGAAATGCCACCCCTGAGCCATGGCAGAGCTCTGCTCCAGCTCCTGTAGGAAGTGGGGGAAGGTGCAGATAAGGGCAAGTGTTGCACTCAGAAGCAGGTGAAACACCAACCCGACAGAAAGTGTAACAGACTCTCATCTACAATCTGAGCCATGTCACTGTCCCCTGGCTGAAGGCACCGGTGGATTTGGGCAGGAGTGGCAGGAACACGCCTGCACACACGTGCTCTCAGCTACAGCAACGCCCCAGCCCAGCACATGCTGTGCCACACGGACACTTTGGCAGGGTTACAGAAGTACCCAGGTGAGCTCTTGATTCCTTTTTTTCCATTTTTATTCAGCAAAACTCATGCATCTAGAGAAAACATAAAAATTTGTTTAACTAGCTTAAGATGTTTAACTGAAAAAGAATGATCCAGAAGATAATGAATTCCAGCTAAATGTAGCCTTCTTGCAGTTGGTGAGCCCTTTTTATAGCTCTGTATATACTGTATCCATCCCTGGCAGCAATCACAGGGAACAGAGGAGTTGAAAGCCTCAGGATTGTGCATGCATAATTAGATGAGACATTTCCTCCATGAGGGTAATGTGAAACAGAAGTAACAAAGCAAAACAAGAACAATCTCCTTTGTGCTGCACACAGATTACATCACGATTCATATGAATTCTTTGCACATTATTCCTTTTGTGTCCTGCACTGATCAAGGGTTTTCCCTTCTCAAAAAAAGGCTCCTGACAGTTTCATAAAGGGTTAAAGCTTAAAAAGGGGGAGGGGAAAAAGTCCTCGCTAAAAAATCCAGCAGTGCAAATGAAACCGAAAGCCTGGGGACACGCACGATGGCCACAACAGCTAAAAAATAACCCATCAGCTGGATAAAAAGTTGAAACCCACAGTTAAGAGCATTTTAATAATTCCATTTAATGCTTCTATTCATCTTTAAGAAAATCCATTGAAAAAAAATACACGTGGAAAGCTAACAGTGAGTTTTAGTAATTTAAGGATACTGAAAAAAAAACCCGACAAAACAAACAAACAAACAAACAAAAGAAGACGTGCTCCAGGAATACTACGGTATTCTGCAATTCCTTTTGAAGTTAAAAAAAAAAAAAAAAGCACCAAAAATAGCTCTGCTCTTTATCAAGTCACTTCTCAAAATAGCCTGCACTATTAAAAAGAAAAAAAAAATTAAATGCAAGCCCACGCCCGGCAGATGAGAGGAAGCGGGGGGAGCCGCTCCCGGCGCAGTGATCCCGATCCCGCGGGAGCGCTGCGCGCGCAGCCCGCGCGCAGCCAATGGCGGCTCGGCCGGCCCAGGGCGGCCTTTGAACCCCCGCACGGCTCCCGCGGCTCCGGCGCGTCCGTCAGTGCGGCACAAAGAACAGCCATTTTGTGACTCCGCTGCTCCCGCACCGCCGCGACAGCGCTGCAGCCCTCCCCGAGCGCTACCCGAACAACAAAGGGGTGCCCTCGGCTCCCAGCGTTAGCCAGGGACGGCAGTTGTTGCTGTACATGTTCATTTCCCTGCTCTCCCCCCCGCGCCAAATGCTGTTTCGTATGTACAGACATCTCCATAAAATGGCTGCCACGTCAGGCAGGGTGTTGTGCTGTGCGAAGGCTGCACAGCCCTGCTCTGGGAGGCTCTGCTGAGCAAACAAACGCCATTTCAGACCTCAGACCCCAGCTCTCTGCTCAGAAAATGGGCTGACAGCTACCCCACCACGACCTTTTTTTTCCAAAGAACAAGATGTTTTAATGCTAAAGCAGCTCAGAGCTGGATACAGACACAAAGGCTTGTCCAGCCCTGCAGCTTCTGCAGCAGAAACCAGTCCCACATGGCAATATCTGCAGAGGTGAGAGAGCAACTGCAACAGATGCAGGCTAAGGAAAGGAAAACAACAATGTATCCCCTGCCTGTTACTTGCTATCCCTCCAAAACCACTCCAAAACTCAGCTTCAGGGAGACTCCCGCCTGCCTCTGGCTCTGCAATTCCAGTGAGGGCTGTCCATGGATGTACCTTCACACGACCTGCCTCTCAGAAACACAGCACAGAAGACGCTAGAAAAGACATCAGATTGTGTTCAATTATTTAATGCAAGCCCCAGGCACATAGGTGATGGTCAGCAGGAACTGCAGCAGACCCACAGCAACTTCAACCCCACGTGGGGAAAGTTGCATGAAATCCTTCAGCTCCAAGTTTAGATTTACTGTCAATGCACAAAGGGCAGTTGTTGCTGTTCATCTGGAAAGGAAGCGAGTACACCCCTCAGCTTACAAACTGCAAAGAGTTAACACCATCTCCCACCCAAGAACAATCATCTGCCTTGGGACACTCCTCAGGTATTTGTTTGTTCAGCCAGGACTTTGCATTTCCTTAGGACTGGAAAGGTGGGAGTCAATTCCAGATATACTCCTCAGTTAGGACACTACAGTGGTGTACAGGAATTCTATTTTCTTCCACTTTAACACCCTTCTCTAGTCCTGCAGTTTTGCTTCTCCAGGTGAATGTCATCTGCCACATCCACCTCCTCACCACCCAGGCCTCCCACCAGGGACTCAGTGACAGGACTTCACCAACTTCCACAGATGCCAATCTGTCTCAGCAGCACGTGAAGTGCACACACCAATGCATTTCTGGGTTACAGTACAGCAAAGTGGAGGCTTTACTTCCTAGAAATCATTTCCCCTACAACTTCAGGTCAACCTCAGGAAGTAAAGCCCATTTTATGACATTCAGCTGACTCACAGCTCAGAAATAAGCTCGACAGGGTTCACTTGCATATATCCTGTGTTCAATTGTTCCCACACTTCAGGTGAGTTGGTGTTACCCACAGCAAGTTTATCTTGAGAAAAAAAGATGTGAAGGGGGAGAAGGATAACCTCACACAACAGGTGTTACATGTAAATGGATCAATTATGATAAATAACCTTTCAATGAAAACCCCAAAAGCACTTGAGAAACTATGCAAATCCCATACCCCTAAGGACAAAACCCCAGAGGTCTTCTTCCTGTGGGACTACATGGCTCCCATTTCAGCTTCTATTCAGCATAATATTTCTAACACAAAAAATACCTTTCAATTTCCTGAACAATTATGCCCGTTACTGCTGATAATTTGCACTTTAAAAAAAGCATAAAAACTTAGGTAAGCTGAATTATACCTTTTTTCAAAGTGTGAATTTTCACACAGTATTTTGTGTGCAGCATTTACAGTAAAGAAAGCACAGTCTTGAAAATCTGATGTATTTTTAAACTGCATTATTGGAAAAGCTCTGTATAGGTGCTACATATAATACTTCAACAATCCCTGAGGCTAATTCAGTTAATAATAATTTCAAATTAAACAGACTTACCCATATCCATTTTAGGACTTAAAATTTGACTGCAATTTTAATACACCCAGAATACCATCCAAGTTTATACTAAAACGTTAAAGTAATTTGATAATATATGTATTCCCACAGTATTTCAAGTTCGTGTGCATAAGGAAGGTTAAATCAAGACATCAGAAATACTATTCAAACACCTGAACATCACATAGAGCACATGTGATACAACAGACAGTTCAGAATTCTTTTTTATTGATGTTAGTTAAAAATGACTGAAAACAACACCAGAGAAAAAGAAACAGGCCATGATTCAATTAAAATTGACAAAATGCAAAACTCAAGAATATTTACAAACTAGAAACAAAAATGCATATAATTTCCAATTTTTGAAAGAGCCGACCCTTTAAATACAAAATGAGCGATTTCGTAATTGTGCATTCCCAGCAAACAAACATTTCCAGTATTTCAATGCTTTTCCCACATCAAGGTTAAGTTTATAAAAATCTGTAAAGAATCTCATTACTCGACAAAAGTAAATAAAAAGACTGAGCAAAAATACATTAAACAAAACAAGCAAATAATTTGGTACCTCTTGTTAACAGTCCCAGTGTATATTTTATGATACAAAATGCCATCACCAGTGGGACAAAGTCTAGTTAAATTGTATAAAAATACTCTAAAATACCTCAACAGTATCAAAAGTTCTACAAGCTCAAATAAAATTTGAAGTAAGGGGTATCAGACAAACAGGCACTTTCCAGTTTATATTTTAAAATGAGCTTTTTTTCATTCATGTAACTTTTTCTTGTGTCTATTTACTATAATTTACTACTACACCAGGCTTCTGTATGGCCCTCAGTTAAAGTTTAGACTTCTGAGATTCTTCAAAGAAAAATTTGCCTTGTATGTAAAATGGTGCAATGCAGCAATGGCTAAACCGACAAGGTCATTTTTCACAGCACAAAAAACCTAAAAACTGAAATTCAAAAGCTGGAAAAACATCCTACAGAGGCAAGGGCTGCCCTGAATAAAGGTACAGTACCTTTTGCCTAGGACATAGGCCCTTAAGTCACAACACAACTTTCAGAAATTGCTACCAAAAAAAATTAGGGTGTGGCATGCTAACAATCTCAAGGTCATTCCTTAAAAAGGAAGCAAAATCAGTAAAATGTTTTCTATTAAGCACTGACAGTAACCCAAGGCTGTCAAAGTAAACAGGGTATTCACAGGTTTTACAAAAAAAAAAAAAAAGAAAGTTGATAGGTCATACCTCGATGCATTGCTGTGGACTGAACCCTCCTCTCCTTGGCTTTTGTCCTTATTTCTCATCATCTTTTTATTCTTAAAATATTAAGAGGGGGTCAGGGGTGTCTGTTTGCTTTGAAGTCCTGTGCCCAGGTATTTACTGTCAAAAGTTGAAAGAAAGGTAAGGTCCCAGTTCGTTTCACTGGCTTTCATTATCAGGAACAAAGTCCTGACGCTGCAATGATATTGTTATAACAATACACAACACTGATCAATACGGCAACACGGAGATTTAACACAAATAATCATTTTTACAAGAAAAATCCGAGAATAAACACAGTAGAGGAGCATCCTGCAAACTTTCCCAAAGTAACACTGGATGCAAATAATCTCTGTATCTTATTGCGTCATCCCAATACAGCAGAAATCGGTCGAAAATCAAAGTACACAAAACGGCAGATATCTAAAAATTATTATTATTAATTGCTCACCTACCTGATCCGTGCACCGCCGCCAGGACCAAGTCGATATTAGTTTCGGGTAGTGGAAAAACATTAGATCCAAAATACTTAAAATTATACGGATAAAATACAAATTTCAGAAAACGAAAAAAAAATATATATACTAATCCCAAAAATATGCTGCCGATAAAGCAAAAGAAGCAATAATTAGTACAAAAATGTCCGGGGGAAAAAGCTCATTAGGAGAGCGCACAAAAATGGAGGTACGCCATGGCTTCTAAGCTGGAAAAACAACGACCTGGGCTCTCTCCACGGCTTCTTCTTTCCAGCAAGGCACGAAAAGGGAGCCCTCAAAAGCTGCTTTTCTGCCCGAAAAAGGTCCACTCAGCCCCCGATTAGTGCCTAGGAGAGGCAAGGGGCTGTGGGGGCCCCCTGAGGCTGCCCGAAAGTTAGGGAAAGTTGCGTAAAGTGTTGGGGAAGGCACGGAGCTGAGCGCGCTCTCTCTAAGGCACAGCCGCCATCTAGAGCTCCTTCCCAGCTCTGAGCTCTGCCTTTGATTGACACTCTCTACATTTACCCCACAACTCAGGTGATGTACCATAGACCCACCCCTTCATTTCTACCAAAAAAAGAGAGAGCCTCCACCTAAAGGGTGCCTGCTACCCCACAGCCCTGACTCTTTCCAACTACCCCAGATCATGGGGCATCTTAACCCCATGTGGCTCAGGCACCCTTTGGAAACCAGAAAGAAATGGAATTTGTGCCTTTTGTTTAAAACATTTGCTAAATATTTCAGTGCCTGGGCTAAAATTACTTCCTCCCTGGACAGGAAGTGG
Organism: Pseudopipra pipra; assembly: GCF_036250125.1. NCBI lineage: Eukaryota > Metazoa > Chordata > Aves > Passeriformes > Pipridae > Pseudopipra > Pseudopipra pipra. Next base: position 15,276,328 of record NC_087560.1, on the reverse strand, counting down.
TGCTATTACAAGCCATTTTGAAGGCATGGGAGTGGAGCTCACAGCCATGCAGGCACCAAACAGCCCACCCTGGGGGTCACCCCACCAAGGGGGAGCATCCCCCCAGTTCAGTGGTACAATCCCCAGACAACAGCTCTTCCCTTCACCCCCAACACTGACACTGGCAGCGTGGGACAGGAGTATCACTCGCTCCCAATCCAGCCCAGTAGGGTCAATATTCCCCTCCAGCTCAACAGCGCCTCCCTAGTGGTTTTCCCCACCAACTCAAACGCAACAGGCACACCATTTCCATCTGCTCCACTAAGGCACTGCGGTCAAGTCAGTCCAAGCCCATTAAACCAGTTACTTTTAATGCACTCTCTTAACCCATTCATGGTCTGTAACAGATTTTAACATGACAAATTAATTTTAAAGCTGCACAATAACCAAGCTGCAGAACTGGAAATCAATGGACATCTCCAACACAACCTCCTGGAACTGAGAGGATGTACCACTGAGGGAATGGAAGTGATCCAAGCAACCCCGACCACTTGATTCCAACCACCATTTGTCTTCCACGAGCAAAACCAACTCCTCGAAGCACAAGGACATCTTGAATATTCATAAGCATCGCAACAATACAGAGCCATCAGACACTGGGGGAACACTGGAGGGGAAAGGGGTAATGGGCTAGTCTGGGGTTCTATGGGGACATCCATGGAACAGCATCCCAACAATCCAAAACCATTGGCTTCGACCAGTAGAACCAACATAGTCCCCTTCAACTCCTCCACACACACCTGCCATTTGCATCCTCCAACCACCCATCCTCTTTCCACAAGGGGTTTCATTAGGAATACTCCATTGCCACAGTCCATTTTAAAGAATTCCACAATTATTTACGTAAGACCCCTTGCACCTCAACTGCAAGAACCAAAAAACCACAATGCAAGACTATTCCAAGCAATTTTGGGTAACACTAAGGAAATCCACTCATCTGAATGGGGATCCCTTTAGGTTGGTCCCAGTATCCAATTCCACCACAAACCAAGACACAGCAAAACCAATCTGGAGCAAGTGTGTACCATCAAAACAGCTGGATGGGGCAGGTATGAGCAACTCAGCATAACAAAAATGGGTATTTGCAAAGAAGTCTGAGCAAGGGAAATGGCTAACACACAGTGAAGGAGGGTTTGTTTGGGTTTTCAAAGAGAACACCAAGGTTATCTCAGAACCAGGTGTGTCATCTTGGCCCTCCAGCACAAAACAAAGACAACTGTGAGTTTCAGGTAAAATACACAGAGAAAAGTGCCTACAGTTCAACTATTTGATCCACTAGAAAGCTGGAAGGAAACTCAGGTTTTTTGAAATTCATTTGCAAAGGTTAACATGTCATCTGTAGCAATATCAAAAACAACCCCATTCTTTCTCTCCAAACACATGGTACAGTATTGCCGTGCTAAGGCTACATGCAAGAGCGGGGAAGCAGGTTGGACACTTGCACAGAACAATTTTAAGACCAAAGAGACTGTTTAGGAAATATGTTGTCAAGGAAATATGTTGAAAAGTTTCTGTACCCACAACCAAAACATACACAACCAAAGAACATACCTAAAAAAGTTACACAAAACATTCAAGTACTCCTTTATTGTCATATTTTCCCAGCCTTCAATTTGTATCAACTCCATCTTAAAATAACTCACAAAGTTCAGCAGCAGGGCCCTGACAATAGGCCAAGTACTGAAAACCCCTCATATTAAGCACCTGAATGAACAAGCCAGCAAATAAAAATTCATTGGAAGTCATGGCAAAGTGAACATAATTTGCAAATGAAAACCACATTTAAAATCAAGTACAGCACAAAATTTTGCCTTGCCTTCAGTACTTAGTAGTTTAAGTATTCTCACTTTAATAGCAACCAAAAATGTAACCCACTTCAATATCAACATAATAAAAATATTCAGCCAGAAAGGACAAACACAAAGTGTGAAAGAAACCAAAACCTTTTATTAAAAGTCAGTTTAAAAATTACATTTTCTCCAAAGGGGTAGCAACAGATCTTCAACCAAATTAATTTGCCTGTTATGCAAACACAATCTGAAAGGAAAATTCTGCCACCCAGTCCTCAAACAGATCCATCATTGGATAGTCACTCATTAATTCAAGTGCAAAGTCCATTTTGATAGGATGATCACAACCCAGATCTTCTCTGGTTTAATAACACGAGAGTCCACGTTTTAACATCCTTTTCTTGGACAGACACATCACAGCACTCATGCATTAGTCCATTTCCTCAACCTCTCAATCACCAGTGGAACTGCCATCTTGGTGCCTCATTCGTAGACTCCTTTTGACACTCTTCATCTGATTGGATTCTTTATGGAAAATTAAAAGAAAAATGCTGTTGGAATACACATCATAGCTTTAAACTAAGACATTCAACTATTGTACCTTCAAGATAGTTCAAACATATAGCTGATGCTTCATTCCATATTACACATTCCATAATATCTGCTTTTATCAGGAACAATGTCAAACCATCAGTTAAAGAGTCAAAAATATAAAATTTAACCAAAACTATAAAAAAGGGAGAAACAATTGGAAGTTCAAGAAGCTTTGCATGCTCCATAAATTCCATTTGAAATTTCTTCAGTGTTAAACCACTAGAGACACCAATGGTGGGAAATCCAAGATATTTGCTCTTGCAACCATCTTCATTGCACTGACCCATCTCCTGAAGCTGACATTGCTTAGTAAAATACCAAGGCTCTTATAAGCCAAAATTTGTAACTACTGTCCACACTCCTTTCTTCAAAGACACAGATCCATCAAAACCAATGTAAATAGGCATAAAAACGGGTTTCTTATAGACAGATGGTGACTGGAGAGAAGACATTCCACCATCTTAACCCAGTTTTCCAGCTCAGGAAAGATGTACAGTGCAACAGCAAATGCACTTACAAACAAATGGAATGACTGATTTAGTTACTGGTGGGAAAGGACATATCAGAAATCAGATGAAAATGGTAACAAGTTACACTAACTGCCTTTAGCAAGGCTCCTCATCCATATTCCAACTTTACTCGTCACAGAACAGCAACCAAGCCCACAGATGAATGAGAAACCAAACCCAGCAAATGACATCCACAGGGGCAAATACAAACCCAATATCCCCATCTTTCCATCTTCCAAGAAATACAAGTTCAATTTACTTTAAGAAAAACCCTACTCCTCCTCCTCACATGCAAAACCCAAGAACAGGAAGTTACTAATTTTTAAGAACATCATTTTGAAACCAATGCCGACTGTAGAACTGACATGCAAAAATGGTTTCAAAATGTCTTCATGATTTTGAGTGTCTGCACTCCAACATCAATTTATTCTTTTGAATATGTGTAAGTTTAACCTCATTTTACTCTGAAAGCCAAATTCACTACTACCCTGTTCCCTGATAACCATGGGCTGATTCTGACAAGTGATGCAGAAATTACCCACTGCCCAGCAAAAACCAGTGGGGCCATCTAGTGGTCTCTACCTTGGCATCCCAGTTTCCCCAGTCTCATCTCAAAATTACCAGTTACAGTGAAGCAAAGAGCACTGCAACCAGTGCAGCAAGCCCCAGTCTGACTTTCACATGTGTCCTGTTTTCTGTTGCTCTATAGACTTCCTTGTTTAAAATACAATGGAAAACTACAGCACACAGAAGTGGAATATGGGATCTGGTAATTCCCTTTGCACCGTGAAACATGCATAGCTCTAAGAGTGTTCAGCCCCAGGATCTTCACGTTCTCAAACTGAACATTCAAATTTACAGAAGTGCTGTTTCAAGCATTCAACTCATCCTGAGTCAAGACAGGTATTAAATATTTTGGAAGATTTTTTTCCCCACAATAAACTGAATGAACAGTTTTTGGGGTTGCTTTGGTTTTGGGCTTGGTTTTTTCTTTCCCCCACTGTTCTCATTAACCTAATTTCAAATCTATTTTGGTGTCTGAAGATGAATTAAAATTTTGCATGATTTTTAATGTTAATGCCTTGACCAAGGTATCAGGGCATGGAAAAAAAAAACCACCACAAAGTTGTCCATTATTGTCACAATCAAACACTCAGAAGTACTAACATGAGTGCAGTGAAAACCCCATAAATAGGACCATTAAAATAATTTTAATATTTATATATTATTATATTTTTAATAAGCTTAACATAAGGAAATTTAATTACTGACATTAGCTTTCCCCACCTCTCAAAAAGGTAATTTAGTTACATATTAGTCACCCTTGAAAGGCTCTTTCCAGTTGGGTTGGCCTCTTCCTTAGACACTCATGAGATCTGCCAAAACCAATTTAAGGGCAAATTTCCCTACCAGGTTCAACTACATTGGTTGTTACCAAAAACTTTGCAAGTAACCCCACAACTTTCATCTTAAACTCTTCTCTCAACCTTGTAAAGCAATTAGCAGTAAACAGATCTGATAATGTATTATAATTACAAACACGTTCTTGTTCTCAAAGTTATTCATACATCAAAAAGATGCCACAGGAATGGCCAAAATATTAATAGCAACCTCTACGCTTTTGAAATCTACATTTCGCTTAAAAGACTTCACAGTGGTCGTTTACTTATGAATTAAGGCACATTTTACTAACAAGTTTCAATGATGTTATAAAAACATCTTCCTCCACTAAGACACAGGCAGTCATCCTAACTTGAGGTAGACACTGAAAAGCCCAATTTTCTTCTTAGCTGTCATGAGTCTTTCATTCCTTCTGTAACATCAATTAGGCGTCAGCCCATTTTTCAAGCTGCTGTTATCTACCAGTTCCTGGTTTGGTTTCCAAGCACAGTATTTTGGTCATGATAAAATCAGGGACCTGGGCAGTCATGTTATAATGACAAAGAGTACTGACACTCCCTGCCAAGGGAGAGAAATCATTCCCAACCTTGACTATAGGTTCAAGGCAACAATCGTGAAACAAAATTTACAAAGTTTTTTATTGCAATTCTCTGTTGCTCTATTAAAAGACTACAGCAATGAAAGACAATGCCTTATGGCCAAACCCATGGCTTCAGCCACTTGAGGTCTATTGAAACCTCATGTTCCTCAGGTGTGAGACTGAAATCCAACACGTACAACACCCATGCATAAGACACCAACACATTGACCAAGTTTTCCAGAGTGAAATCTGAGGCTTCCACTTAAAAACTGAGGTGACCTCCCCTGGAAACAGAATTCACTCCAACAGAAGGAGCTGAATGGACAGAATGAGGTTGTGAACAAACCAAACCTCAAGGTCTACGTTTCAAAGTTCATTAAAGCAAGGTTTTATTCTCAAAGACACATCCCTGGTAACTTTTACACTGCAGGAAAGAGCAGACGTGTCCTTTATGGACAGCAAAGTCCATAATGAGTTACTGTTAGAGACTGCATAGAACATAAGTGCTCTGGACAGCCCTAATTCTGCTTTTACCACCATTAGATGTTCAGTAAGCACAGCAGTAAAAGCACAAGTCGTGTAGGTTTGGGTATTTTTAGCTAAGGCTGTTTGCCAGGTTTCTCAGATTTAGAGAGTAATTCCCGGTAAGATGTGACTTTATTCACAGATGCACTCTTTTTTGGGTGTTATTTTGAAATAATAAACTTTACTGCATTAAGCAAAGTATGTCAACTTCAGTAAAGCTCCTGGTGTTTTCAAGTATTTTCCCTCTTCTCTTAAAAAAATTGAAAATAAAAATCAGTGCTTCAACTAAACATTATCTGTGCTAACCAGAGAGGGCAATATTAGATCTTTTAAGATCCACACATTTGGATGCTTTTGCAATTGGTTTTTGAAGCAACTTCTTTGGTAGACAACTGTTTCCTGAAGGAAATCAAGGCTTTCACATTCACCCCCTTCCTTTAGGTAAGGATTATAAACCAGAAAAGGATGAAAGAATTACTCGGTGTGTAACTGAAAGGCCAAAGTCCTACTCAAGAAACCAGATGTGACAACAGCTAATTTACAACCCAATGAGAAAACAAACAAAAATGCACATAGAAAGATTTAGGAGTCATATGAAGATTAATATAAAAATGGAACATGAGTCACATGTTTTAGTGATTCTAGCAGATGACTGGGGGCTAGAAAGGCGTCAGTGGATAGCATAGGAAGAGTTTTGAGGAATAGCTGGAAGGAGACACATGGTAAGAAATATGCTGTTCTACACATACCTGCAGTGGGAAAAACAGTTTAAGACTTCTGAAGGAACAAAGTAATAAAACTTACAGAGCCCAGTAGTAGAAGAGATTAAATACTTGCCAAAAAGCATCAAAACTAAGCTCAGGTACATGCATTAAAAACTGAATTCCTCCAATTCATGAATTCCACTTTTTTGCTTCAGGACTGAACTCAGTGATAAAACTGGTCCAAAATGCAATAGACCCAGAAGCAGCACAAGGCCACACTAACATGGCCCAGCAAGGTTTGCACCTTACCCCTACATACTCTTTTTCCCTTCTACTAGAGCTCTACATCAGTCTTCACATCATGGGAGTGGATGAGAAGAAAACACGGGACTTTGGAGCAGCTGCTGTTCAGCACCTGAGGCCACGTAGATGGCAGTGGCTGCTGGAGGGCACAGCCATGGGACAGCTAAAAATCACTGTCATCTATCCACTAAAATAAGAGGATTTGCATCTCAGAACATTTTACCAAGCTGCGTGCAGCCTAAGGAAGGCCTTGCTCAATCATGTATCGTGTCAGACTGAAAGAACTGGCTCTAAGAAACTGCTGCTTTTAAAGAAATGCATATATTCCAAAGCACAGTGCTACAGGAATATAGCTTCCCACAAAAAAAGTTAATCCATGTACACAAAATGCAATGGATGCTCTAATTAAAAATGCAGAATCGAGGCGTTTTTGAATTTTAAGCAGCCAGAAAGACAAAAGGACCTGTGTCTTTCCACAGGCAACTCCCAAGAAAGTCACAAAATGTGCCAAGGACAACAAAAGGTCAAGACCAAATTCCTTTTAGTTAAGGAAACTGGAAAAGATTTTGTTCCCATATTCATCCAGTATAGAACTGAATTAATTTTTCTACTCAAGCCTGCCAATTTTGTGTTTTGACTATATGAGGAATGATTTGAAGTCTATCAGCTAGCAGTTTAATTTAAAAAAAAACAAAACCAAACAAACAGAAAACTGTACTGGCATTACATATAATTTTGTGCAAAGCCAGACCTTTGTGAATGAAAAACAGCAAGAGAACAACTGTAGAACAGGAGACAGTTACTGTCTGCTCAAAGACTCTTACTGATCCTGACAAAAGCGTAAGGACAAAACAAGATGCATGTGAGGCAAGTTCTTCCTGCTGTACTTTCCACACCATTTGTTACCCAAATCGTGTAGTGCCTCTCTAGAGACTCATCTGTGCACCAACCCTTCTGAACCAGCAAACCTACAATAGAAAAGCTCTCAACGAAACATGGAGTCAAATCACAGGAGACCAAAGAACTCCAGCCAGATGTGAAGGCTGTTCTGCAGTGAGACAGGGGGAGAGCACTATCCAAGTATTGCCCATTTCCCAGAGCCCAGCAGGAATGATCCCAGGATCTTTCTGAAACACACGTGTGCACACGGCCACGCACAAACGACCTTCAGAATGTATTCAACCAAAAGCTTCAGCCAGTTAAACATTATAGCCTTGTCTGGTTGACTGGGTTTTTTTAAAAAGCTAAAAAGTAAATGTTATTAGGAATAACAACTTACCAGTACTTCAACCAAGAGCAGCTATTTTGCTTACAGTGAGCAAATCAATTCCTCCACATATCTGTAGGGAAAATGGGATATTAAAACACTTGAATTAAAATTAAAAATAATAAAAAAAATCCTAAGGACCAAGCATTAACCTATGAGTATTAAACAAGTCCTATCCCCAAATGAAAAAACCCCCCAAGCATTACAGATCACAGCATATGTTACAAAAGACATTTTATAAAAAACTTTGAAGTATCACTAGGGAATGTGTTATCAAAGAACCTGTGCAAAACACCCAAGAAATTCAGGTCCAGTCCTGTACACAAATCCCTTGAGAAATTACCACAAAACCCCCTGTTTTTATTCAGGTAGGCATCAAGTGGAAATGAACTTTAGCAAACTGACTTGCCCTTTTACTAAGAGGTAGTATCAGCTGGATGAAGGGCAAATAATGTAACACATTTATATGGAGTCACTTATCTACTCTGTATCTCAAAATTATCCCTTGTATGGGCAAGGTCCGAACGTGAAACCCTGACTTTGAAAATGCTTACTGGCAATCTACATCAATAAAACTTCAATCACAGACATCTTAAACAAAGGTTATAAGATTAAACTAAGACCTAAAACTCTGAAACAACTCATGAACTTCCTTTTTACTGTAAATTTGGACTGTGTGAAATTAGCCATAAAAGTTATCCTCCTGACATGTAGGAGCAAACTGCTTCTCTTCTGATCTCTCAGAATCTACTTATATTAAAACATAGCCTCAAATACATAAAAATTGATGACCCTATCCAGTGACAGCACACTGCGCAATCCTTTAAATTCTTCTCTTCCACTGGTATCTACTCAGATGCACAGAAAGAAAGTTGTGATGAACAGAACTGTCATTTCTTTGTTGATGTAATTTATTTGAAATTATTATGGAAAAAAATCCCTTTAAAAAGGGGAAATGACAAAAAATTATATTAGTAAACTGGCATAAACATGTAGAATATACAATGGAATGTTACATTTAAAGGTTTAAAACATGTGTTTAAATGTGCTCCAGTAGCTGCTATTAAATGGAAGCACAGAACTTCTGCAAAGTGCCCATCCACCATTTTAGAAGAAACACAACATGGCTGCTGAACTTTGATCATCCAAGAGGCCTCCACCAGTCATTCAAAGCATGAAAAATGAACCAGGCAAATACATTCATTTAGGCCCTTTAAATCTCCTTCTGCCCTGTATGTAACAGTTCCGTCAAAAAAAGCCACTTAAAAGCTACAATCTGATATATGAAGACAGGTACAGTTAAAGATTGCAAGATTTTCAATTTACAGCTCTCAACTGTCTTTAATAACTCACAGCACAGCTACACATTCATCACCTGCATTCAAGTTGGTTCCTCTTTAGAGTGAGCACACAGCTACGGTAGTTTCACAGAAACTTTAATGAGGATATTTAATATGCCCTTCTGTCACCACAGAGCAGCTTCTTCTAATGACAAAGATTTGACCGAGTTGTGTTCTGACCTCAGCACCATTTTGCAAAAGCAATCTAATGTTTGCCAGAATGGTACCACTCAGCAGTAGTGACACTTCTCTACTTGCAAGTGAACAGGTGAACCAAACAATGAGTTTTGTAAAAACACCACCAAGATGTTGATAACACATTACTTTTCATTCACACAAGTTATTTTTCCACTATTACAAAATATACCACTGTATTTTTGAGTTTTCCAATGTTAACATCCAAAAAACAATCATTACCAAACTACAGAATTAATCACAAAAGCTGGAGTTTATGCCCAGAGCCACAAATCATAGAGCTTGGAAATACAAGTCTTGGTTGAAAAAGAATTAACTTTTCAGGTTAACATCTATATTTCCTATATTTAATAAACATCAAAGTCTTTTAATCAGACTACTTGCAGTAATTGTTGTAGCCCATGTGATTAAAAAAATTCCACCTCTCTCTAAAAATAAATATGAAATTACTTTTTTTAGGTAGTCTAATAGCTGTGGTTTATATTTATTTTAAAATTACAGATGCTGTAAGTACAGCACAGCCTCCGGCACACAGAACACACCCTGAATCAAAGGTCCATGGCTCCTTCACACCAAGACTGGCAGTGCTGGCTCCAACCATCAGGACAGTGTACCTCCTTTTACAGCAAAAGTGAGGTCAGACACCCAAAAGCTATTACCTGATAACAGATTCTCTCTTGGGATTATTTAGTCTTTTGGCAAAGATTACATGTATCACCACACCAACGCTCTTCTATATAAGATGTCAAAGCTACAAAAAGCAATTCTATAAGAATACTTAACTTTCTCAGAGGAACAGCTTTCTCTACTGAAAAGGTTATTGGGACTCAACCAGAGAGGTTCTCCTGACTCCCTCAACCCTCAGGAGCAGCTGCAGGGTAGCCATAAAGATAAAACTTCCCTCAAGTCTCAGTAGTGTGCATCTAACCTACTGAGGTCTACCTAATGTAGAGATCAAGCTGTCATGTGCTAGATAAACATGTATTGCTCTTACAAGAAAAGGCAGCTCCAAAGAGCTCAGAAAAGTAACACGGGACAGGTAAAACTGCCTTTACTGTAATACCTATTCAGCACAAACAGCATCAGGACAACATAGGAAAGGTGCAGACTGAAGACCTGATTAAGACTGAAGTGCTCAGTTTCGTATTTATCGTGGGACATGCAGGTCAGCCAAGATCTGCTCCTGACACTGTGGGTTTTAATTTTAATATTTAATTTTGCCATTTTTTGAAGAGCGGGTCAGTTAAAAGTTGCACCTTTAGACATTTCGGGATATAACATTAGGAACACACGTCTTGGGTCTGACAGGCTCCGTCCCCTCATTATCATCAGACTGGTCTTGCCTTTATTGGAATAGACTGTGCAGTATCTGTGATTTTGACCCTCTAAACTGAAAATACACATGGGGTTTCAGATATGCTCTGTTTTTCTTAAGGTATGTGATCACTTCTAAACACAAACTCTTGGTTCTCACAGATCCCATCAGACAGTTACACAACAAAGTTCTAGAACATACTGACACATACATTTGCACATTAGCCGTGTTTGCTGCAGGACATCCATGATGATGGACATGTCCATTATCTGTAAATATTATTTGAATTCTGCCTTGCACATCAGCAGTGACTCACTGCAGATAAAGGTTTAGTACAACCTGGAGAGATATTTTTATAAAGCTTTGCAAAATTGGCCCATGATTTTTTACATGAACAGGCTGAAGGCTTCATCCAAGCCAAAGAAAACAGCTGCACTCAGGTAGGGGTTCACAACTGTATTCTTTAATTATCATGATCAATTATGTAATTTTAAAAAGCAAATTATCAAGAGTATTTTTGGGATTCCTGATACAGGTGTCTTCACGAAGACGCCTTATACTTTGAGGTCTTGAGTACGCACTGAGGTACCTGAGCACGGGAAGCTGCGAAAAGGAACCAGTTAAGAGAGGCAAACAAGCTCTCCAACTTTTAATTACACAGTGGTGAAAGCCTGACTCAAAGGAAACGTGTTACTCTGACTCTAAATGCAGAATTTTAAAGTGTAAAAGCAAATAGTAAACATTAGAAAGCTGATTTGTTTATACTGCAAGGAAGAGAGCAAGATACCTCGTAATGCTTTAGGTTTTTATAGAGTCAAATTTACACCAAAAAGAGAATTTCTAAGGTTATTGTATAAACAATTTATTGGAAAGGAAAAGCTTATGAGTGTCCCTAGCTAATAAACGAATACCTTCAACTAAGGAAAAACATTTCTGAAGTGTGGTTAGACAATGTCCTTAGGAGATGGCAATTCTTAGAGCACAGCCTGGCTTTACTACGCATCCACATGGTCACTGCAGGTCGTTAAAGTTGTATGTGAGTGACCATAAAAAAAAAATCTTCGAAGGTGCGGGAGACACGAACATTGCTGTAGTCAGTACTTACTAACAGTTTTCAAATGCACTAAGCTTGAAAGAAAATAAATTCAACAAGGTAAAACACTGGAGCTTAAACATTTAATGTTTATTTTGAAAAAAATTATTTCCAGCATAAATTTTTTTTAAAAAAAGACGCAAAACAAACAAAAAGCCACAACACAGTATAACATACCTGGCACGAACAGTACAGAATTTTGCTCAAGGTCTTTTACCCAACCAGTCATCTGAATCTTTGGAAGAACAATATCCAGTGAGAGCCTTTAAAGAAAAAAAAAGAAAAAACAAAACCAAGTTTGTCTGAAAACAAGGTACACACAGATCTTACCAATAGTCCTGATGTTCTTGACTGACAAACTTTCTGCAAACACATACGGTGTCTTTCAGTTAATAAAAGTGTTACCTACAGTATAATAACTATATTCTATCCTTACCAAGCATTAATCTTTGTGTTCCCAAAAACAAGAAACAGGCCCCAAAAATCTCCTCTACAAGTACTTGAAGTCTTGTGGTACTGCTGTTACTGTTGTCAAATATGAGTTCTACAATATCCTCAACCATTAATGCTACAAACTCATTAAGTACAAAATACAATCAAAGTTTAATGCAGGTTCTCACTGGTGAAATAGGACATTTAATGAAGTGGATTTATATGAAAATACTGTCCTTTTCCAAGGAAATACAAGGCATATATATGTATATACACAGATTATACAAATAACAATCCACTTAACAAATAGCCTTGGTAAACTAAAATTTATAAAGAAGTAGCAAATAAACATGACGTTATTTGAAGACAGTCTACCTGTACCTGCAAAAAAAAAAAAGGCAGCTCTCTAAAAGTCCAGATACTTTACAAAATGGATCCCCTCCATGTAAAAAATCAGATTTTTTTTTTCTTCCCATCTGCACAGCAGCAAAAAGACAAATTTCAAGATAAAAAAAATAAGGAAATGAACATACTACTACAAGTTATAGCCACTCTTACCTGAGAAAGTAAGTCATGAACGATTCCTCTGAAGTCAGTCAAAAAATAAGATATTCTTCATGGCATTCTACCTGAAAAAAAAAAAGTATGGAAATTTTCAGCATTTTGCTTTAGAAAAGCAGAACAAGTCACATGCCTGAAGTGTATTGATCTTTAGGTAATTATTAAGTCAAGAAAAACTTATGAGAGCAGTAACTGTATCTTTAGAACTCAACTCTAAAAATAAAAGTACATTCTTGGCTGAAGAAAAACACACTGGAGATGAGAGTGACTGACATACAATACACATGATCTGTGTTTTTCATGAATAACTGCGATCTGCTCTTCTGTCTTCCATTACTTTAATTTTGCAAGACTTAGAGATCAAATATAAATTTAAGATTTTTTACTGAGTAACTTATCACCCAATACTTCTCACCCCTTGTACTTTTTTTCACATTAAAGTCTTTAGAAGTAGGCTATGCAAAACTAAATAAAACCTTTACTGATAGCAAAGTTATTTCAAAATGGCTTCTGTCATCAGCTTCTCTGAATTTTAAGACCTGACTTGGTTGATCTCCCCAAAAAACGCATCTTTTTTGCCCTTCAGAATACAGTTTTAAAGCCTTCAGCTTCTTTAACCTTTAATCAGATCCCAAACCATGGTCTTTAACACAAGGAACACTATATTTGCACTACCTCTAGCCAACTTTTCTTGCCTTTTGTTAAGGTAAAAATGTTATTTTATTTTACAGCAGTTATATTTATCATCACCACTACTTCATACTTAAGAAGAAGTCTGGAATCATTCGGTAAAGACACAGTTTTAAAAAATGTTCATTGCTAAATTAAAAGGTATCCAAATATAAATTCTAATTCCTATACCTTAAATATAAAAAAGCAGAACTGTTCAACAAAACACATTACGAATTAGGAGGAATTTATTTTCTGAGAAAATTACTTGTTATTTTATTTTCAGTTGCTAAAAGAAACCAGTCAAAGCTATTTAAAAAAAAAACCTAACATATTTAAGAAAAGAGAAATCCACCAGACACCCACCTAAAGCTAGAACTTTCTTTAGGGCAAAGTGTGTATGCCAGAACCTGTTCTATACTGCAGAACTGTTGCTGGGGTTATAAAACCACCACAATCTAAATCTAAAATAAAGACACTGAATACTTTGCATAAAGGTGAAGAAGTCCAGCGGCTGCTAAAACCTGTATTTCTATTTCCAAAAAAGGGCAAACTTGTATTGTTGCAATGACGGATCCACATTTGCAGAGGAAGTATCGAAAAATGTAGATTTACCTCCAACTGCAATGTTTAAAACCTGCGCGGAGTTTTATAACCTTGCTCAAGTGTACACCATAGAAATCCAACAAAAATGGCTATACACAACCTCCAATTAAAACTAAAGTTCTTAATATTTACCTCTTGCTCTACCACAGCGACTTTTTATACATTCAGAATTACAATTTTGCCCTTAAATTGGGAATTGCTGAATGCGAGCCAACGCATAACAAACGTCAGGCATTCCATTTAAACTTGCATTTTTAGAAAGTCTTGCAATACTAAAAACTTCTAAAATTATTAAGCACCGAAAAGACGATAAAAAACGCTTTGTAAAGAGAATGACTCTGAGGTCTCTGAAAAACGCATAAACTGAACACACAAAAAACAAATCTGACACCCAAGAAACGTTTTTAAAAGCTTTCTATGTAACATACAAACTCATCCGTTTCCTCATCACGTAATTCATATTTAAGTAACTACCTTTTCTTCTCGTAGCGTCGTCTAAATCACAACCGTAGTATTTTGCCAACTTTAAACTGTAGACTTGGCATGACTGAGCTTTGTTTTTTTCAAGCTTCTAAGTTTCTGCATTGCCGTTTTAATTGCAAAATCAAATTGCACGTAATTCTTAAGAGTTTTCTTTAAAGTTCTGCACCTGAACTGCTGTTTTTCAAGTGAAGTCAATTCTTCTCTATTGTTTCAGCCAAGTACTAATCTGTCTCATCCGCAGCCTGTTTTTTTTCCTTACTGGTTTACAAAGAGTTAAAAGCCAACACCCCACCAAAAAAAAAAAAAACAAAAAAAAACAAAACCACCACACCAAGTTTTATTTTTAAGAGAAAAAGGACATGGCGTCTTTGTTCTCACCAACTACGAAAACATATCCCCATCCGAGCAGCGACGGCAACAAACGCTCTTTACACCGACACGGGGCTAAACATTTAAGTGATGATGTCGTACAGCCTTCACCTCTCCCCCCTCCCTCCTCTGCTGCATTGGAGTTCCAGGCTGGTTTGCAGATGCCCCCCTCGTCCGCCGCGCTGGGGGAGCCGCTCTGCAGCCCCCCCTGTGCCCGGGGCCGCACCGGGGACCCAAAAGCCGCCGCTGTCCCCTCGGTGCTGCATCGGGGCCGGGGCGTGCGGAGCCCCGCGGGTGCTGCAGGGCAGGGACGGCAGCGCCGCAGCCACCGAGGGGCACCGGGGCTCCCCCGGTCCCGCCGCTCCCCCTCAGCCCCGCGCGGGCAGGACACGGGTGGGGGTCCCCGAGAGTCCCCGTGGGTCCCCTCATCGAGCGGCGGGGGGGCGAGGAGGGGGCAGGGAGAGGCAGCTCCCCCTCCCCCTCCCGCTCCAAGGACATTTTGTTTTTCCTCCCAAGGACAAAGGACAATGAGGAGCGCGGAGACTCCGGCACTTACCCGGCGAAGAGCAGCCCGCTGGCCGGCACCGGGGGCCCCGAGGACGAGGCGCTGCTCCCCTGCTCGCCCTTCCCGCGGCCAAGGGCGGCCCCGCGCCCGCCCGACGAGGGAGCGGCGCGAGCAGCGCTCCGCAGCCCCGGCGCCATTACTGCCTGCCCGTCGCAGCTCCTCTCGGCAGCCCCACTCGCCGCCCTCCGCAGCCCCGGAGCCCCCAGAGTGCCGGGCCCAACTTGGCCCTCGAGCGCGGCACCCGGGGCGCCGGCCGGGTGTCCCCGGAGCGAGCGGCGGGGAGCGCGCCCGGGAGCCGTGCGGGAGCCGCGGCTGCTCCCCGGCCATCTTGTGCCGTGTGTGTGAGGGAGCCTCCGCCGTCTCCTCTCAACTCCTTCCTCCCCTCCCCCCGCACAACATGGCCGCCCGCTCGCTCCTCACTGCGGCGGGGACGGGGCGGCCCCGCGCGCCGCTCCGCTTTGCCCCGCCCCCGGCTGCGCGCGCGCGCCGCGGCCGCGGCCTCCTATTGGCCCGCGTTTCCCGCCTCGGCCGCTCCGCATTGGCTGCCACCGCCTCCCCGCGCGCGGCCGCAGCCACCGCCCCTCAGGGGGAGGCGGGAGCGGGAGCGGGAGTCGCCACCGCCCCCTCCAGTCCCACCTGGCCGGGCCGAGCCCACCTCCGCCCGCCCCAGCCCAGCCCTGACCCCGCTCGGTCCGAGCGCCGCCTTCTCTGGCAGACCCTTCTCCAGACGTCTCTTCATACCCTCGCCTGCCTGCGCTGATACGCAGCGGGGTTCACCCCCCCTGAGGTGGCTGCTGGCGCCCCGCATGTCGCGGCCCCCCTTGCTGCCATTCCACAAACAACACCTCTGTTCTCGTCAGCCCTTGACGTGGCCTGGCCCAGGGGCAGCTCGCCCTCCAGGCTCACCACAGAGAGCGGGGCCACAAACCCCTCTACTCTGATCCGGGTACACACCCTGTGTTGTGCACCCTCAGCTCCTGAGGGACGGAGCCACAACAACCCCACACCCACCCCTCTGCCACATCAGTCCCAGCCCTCGTTACCGCTGCTCAGAAACAGCACAGACACCCAAATAAAACTAGGTGTCCTGCTTTTTTTAGCCAACACCATAGAAACTGTCTGTCGTGCCAACCTCACCAGGACACTGTCTCCTATTTTGACTACAGCCATGGAAACCACTTCATATATCAGCAGGATGACCCCATTCCTGGTCACTGCCATCAGTGCTGTCCCCAACCCCAGCTATGGTGTTCTGCGTGAAAAGCACACCCAGCAAACGACTAGAATTATTATTTAAGTACTTCAGCAGTCACTTTATATTATACACATGCCTTTACCTTCTTTCATTTGCCCAATTTACTCCATTAAACCCAGAAATTTTCCCATTCTTTTTTCATGCTAACAATGAATTAAATTCTGCCGTAGTTACGGCAGAATTAAACCCACAATGCTTCAAGTGATTATGGAAGGTCTCAGGAGCCAGTCTGGCTCTTGAAATCACACAGTCGGACTTTTAGCAGCTCTCTCCTGAGCTGGGTCCTGGAAAAGCCTCAAGGAGGTGGTCAGTTGAACAGAATCAATCACTATGACTTTGAGCCGAGAGATGTATTTCCTTTCAAAACACAGAGAAAAGCTGACCTCGTGTATAGGATAGCAGGGGATATCTACTGCTTGTAGACAGTGGGATAAGGTGTTACCATCTTCAAAGGCGAGATGGTGGAGGCCCACATAAAGGTACCACAGCATGGGAGCCTCCAGCCAAGGAATCAGTGGTGGAACAAAACAGCAGATGCAGCTTCTCACTGAAAAAGGGCAAAAGGCCTTTTTTTTTCCCCTCACAAGAAAAAGAATTGAGGTTTTGGTCTACAGAGACTATGGAGAGCAGGAGGCCTGTTCTGCAACTTCATTGCTATTCAGATTCCTGCAAAAGCTAATCCTCTTGCTCTCAGTGGAAGTGCTCACACGTAACTGTATGTAAAGGTGCTTGCATGGACAGAATCCAGATGTTGTCCTCCTTGGAAAACCACCAACAGTGAAAACAAGGGGGAAGGCAGAAACTAGATAAAAGCAGGGTGCAGCAACAGCACTTCTACTGATGTCAGCATTTTCAGCTGACCCTGCAAGGTACAACTTCGTAGCACAGACCAAGATTTGGAATTCCATGTAAAATTTCCAGCCTTTCTATTCTTTCTCCACAGAACAGAAGTACATTTCTAGAAAAATATATAGAGTGTGATCACTTGCAATAACCGCATGAAAGAGGGAAAAGAGATCAGGCATTCTAGACATAATTGCACTTTGTAAGACTAGTGTGATTCCAGTCAGGAGAGTTTAAGATTATAACCAAACAAGACCTAACCTGTGTGCTCAGACTGCTATCTGATTTTCTCTAACTATACCAGACTGTCTAGTATAAGAGACTGTTTCTCTTTAAAAAAATATACCCGTGTACATTTACAGACAGAAATGTTTTTGGAAGTGCCTTACTCCATTGCTGCTACATGTAACCAAAAAATTACTGGAAGTTAAAGGTATTCAGTGATGCTCTTTTGCTTCCTGGCACACCAAAGCCTAAAGCAGCTCCAAAAAACCTTACAGAAGTATCCATGACCTCCTCTGTTTCTTGGCTCCAAGCGAGTTGTATGGAGGTGAACACAAGTACACTCTCTCCAGAGCCATGGTTCTCCTCACACAGCTTTGCTGTTCCTTACCAGTAACAGCCTGTGTTCTTCTTCCTAATGCAACAGTGGAACAAAATTGTCGCCCCTACTGCTTCTGCAATTACCCCATTCTTTTTCTTCTGAATTCAGCATTTCTACACTGCAATTTCCTCCATACAGTTCACTCCTTCTCTTTCAGATGACACACTTTCTTCCTTTGTGTATCATTAGACCAAATACTTCAGCCATGTTTTATGAACCACACATCTGATACTAACGAGACAACCTAATGTTTCCATTACTAATTTGGACTATTTTCTGAGATTGCACCTGTGGCTGGAATTCCAGATAGAGGCACATAACCTCACTTTCTGGTATTCTTTTTTCTTCTAGAACCCTTTTTCCCTCCCCCCCCAGCCCCAATGTTATTATCCCTTAGGGACAACATACAAAGGCACACTGATTTCACAGGGCACCATCCCTTCCCTGCTTGCCCCACCGTGTCCTCTGTACCAGAGGATACCAAAAGGTTGGTGAAGCAGCTTGTTCTTCGTGATACACAGGGTGCAAGGGTAGCACACAACTCTCTAGAGACACAGTGGAAAGGCAAACATTGGACAAAAGAGTTAAGTATTGTATCTGCCTTTTGAAGTGGAAAACGGGAGTCTAAGCAAGACTGAGAGATGTGCAGTGTCACCAAGCTTTTCTTCAACCAAAACTCTCACTTTCCAGGAGAAATCAGGCCCTAAATCAAACAGAATAGTTTAGATTGCTTCGACAGAGACTATGTAAATGGGACATCAAATACCCTTTGAGCACAGCGAGCTATTTGTGGGAGGCATTTAACTTCCTGCAAACTTTGTGTTCAAAATTGTCTCTGTCCCAAATCATGTAGAGCTCTATTTTGAGTTTTTGTATGTAACGTGTTAACATGTTGGTCAAACAAACAAACAAGTGGGCTTCTTTTTTCTCCTTCTGTTTCCTTCCTCAGTAATTCACTATTAAAATCACACTAACTGCACAGGTAGATACAAATTTGCCTTCTAAGCATGGAGCCACCTTCCCTGTGGGACTGGTGGAGATGATTATGGTGTATTGATCCCAGCCAAAGCTTTTTCCTCCTGTCACAAGGCAAGCAACAAACTCAGCAGCAGCAAGGATAAAACTGAGCTCTAGCAATGAACTCATGCTGTTCATTCTGCCAGGGACCTGGAACTGGAATTCAAATCCAGACTTTTGCTCCAGCCAGTAATGAATAATTGCAAACACATCTACACACATAGAGAGAACTTTTACATATGCCCTTTTTGTTCCTAGGATTTAACACTGGAAACTGAGATTATGTTAATAAGGAGGGTTTGCTGGCACTTTTATGGGGCTCATGTTCAGAATGAGGAACCTTGTGTGCAGCAAGAAAAAGATTTATTACCATGAGTAATTAGAAACAAATTCTTATCAGTGTCATAAACATATGGTAAAGAAAAAATCTTTCAGTCTAAGCCAAACTCCAGTGTTTTTTTCATTTTATTCAAAATGAAGCTACTCTAACCAAGATTCAGCTCTTTTTATTCCTGTTTTCAAAGGAAAATAAGTTATTAATAAAAAGTATAATGACTAAATGGAAGTCAAAAAAGGATTCAATGTATTCTGTGGGATTTAATGATCTCTCCTAAGCAAATTTTTAACTTGGTGGTCACAATGCATCAAAGAATCGGTTCTGTTGCTGTACATGTGATCTTGTGGCCTGAGCTCAAATTTTAGATCTACGAGCTCCTTAACAACCGACCCACATTGCTGTTTCAGTTTTGCATGAGTTCCTGTGTACAATAAGACAAATGACAGAACAGCAACTATTGTTTGGTGAGAGGATTGATTATCACACTTTATATTAACTTGACTAAGGAATGTACACACATTTTTTTTGGGGAAATCGAGTCCACTTTTTTAAGGAGGTTTGAAACTTGAAGTTCTTTGTTGTTATTACAGATCATCTTCAAATTATCCCATGTTGCCATCTTAACTGTAGGAAATAGAGATCATCTCAGTCAAAGTATTTATGCTGTATTTGGTCAACATCTAACACACAGTTACTGCCTTAAATGGCAGCCTTAGAGGTGTAAGAAAAGTCAGAAAGACACAGTAGTCCTTATTTTGATGATATCTTCCGAGACTTTTAAACTCCAGACTGTTTCAAACTTAAAGAATAGGGGTGATTGGAAGAATATGTTTAATTGCTTCTTAATGTAAATCATTGTTCTTAGAAGAAATCTGTTTCTTCACCCCCCTTTTTTAAACCTTGCTACTTGTATCCAGTGATCTGTTTTTTCAAGGTCAGCTTTTAGGTAACAAACTGTTCTGCTTGGCTTGAAAAACTTTTATAAGAGGACTGGGACATGGTAGAAAAAACACTGACTGACTATTTTGCCTGTACCTACTTAGACACTGGAATTGATAAAAGTGTTAACGAGTTATTACATGTCTCCTCACACGAAAAAGAATGATGCAACTTTGCTCATTACTGAAATCACCCCGGAAAGCAAATAAGAAACTAAAGTGCACCTTCCCAGGGATTGCAGTGCCCGTGGGTACAGCATGAAAAGGCAGGTGCTGTGACCTGACTTACACACTAAGTGCTCTGCACTGATGAAATTAGCTGCTTGGAAACTTCCAGGACTGGAAACATGCAAGGATTAGTAACAGTGGTAGGGTTTAAAATCACTTTAAAAGGTAGAAGCTGCAAGCAGTGTTCTTTATCTCAGCATCTTGGCTGTAAACACGGTCTGAAGAGTTACAGGAGTGTTCTGTGGTCATTGTTTTATCAAGAGTCTGTTAAAAAAAAAAAAAAAGCATTGGCACGATTAAGAGAGTCATACCCAATCTTGTGTTTCAAAATAAAGACACTGTTCTCCCATTTTCCAACATGCCACAGAATTGTTACAAAAAGAGTCAGAATATTTCATAGCTTTTAAGCCGAATCTTCAGAATATTTGGATTTCAAATGTAGTTGTGAAATTACATTTTTAGTACAGACAATGAAATTAATAATTTAATTTTTAAACTCAGATATTTGAAATTCTAACATGATTACTTCCTTATACACATTTAAAGCTCGTTTTCCAAAGGCATTTACCTGTCCATCCTTGAAATTTATTTGCTGCAAACATGACCCAGTGAAGCTTGATTGCTTAAGTGTTTGAGGAGTATGATCAGAAAAGGGAAAACAGGCTTAGCACAAATATGTGTTAACAATTAAAATCAAGGACAAAAAAAAATTCACAACTATAAGCTCTAGTTTTCATTTTCTACCAACTCTCCATTTGAGTTCTAGTGGAGACTTTGGAAAGTTTAGATGATGAGCATAACAACAACTATACTTTCCTGGTAAATCTCCTTGGAGTTTTGGAAACAAAGAGTTTCATACTAGCCTTGGAAACATGATGAATTTCACTCAAATCGAACAAGATGAATTACGGCTACTCTAGAATGAAAAGAAAAACAGCCCAGGCCTCCAAAACCACAAATATAGAACTGGGATCTTTATTTCAAGCAAGTTTCAAGCCTGTTTCCATAATGATCTTCATTCCTGTCTCCTGTGTGCAGGGAGCACTGTAGGGCATTTATCGATTGCTCTATAAGAGTTGACAAAATGATGCATTATTCAGCAAATTGCCACATGCAGGGAAAAGAAACTGTACCTTTTCTTCTGAAATCTTACAAGCATATAATTTTTTTATTTTTATAGACAGTCTGAGAAAGCCCTGAATCACCCAGTTGTAATGCACCATATATATAAAAGACCCCTTACATTACTAACTCAAAACAAACTTCTTCATATTTGTCAATACTTGTTAGATGTGGAGTCCAGTCAATTTTTGCTGTAGTGATTCACCACACACTTAGGTTAGAATGCCACCTGAAAAGAAATAGCTCCTGTGTCAGGCTCATGTTTCCCATGAGCTTTTATATTTTCTTCCTACAGTCAATTCACTATAAACTGGCTCCTGACAGAGCTTTACCCAGCTGGGAGAGCTCATCAGCCCAGGGACTAGAGCAGCCCTGGACATGTCTGCCACCTAAACTCCAGATTTAGCAGCTTTAACTGTTGCAGGAAGGAGATTTACATGCTGAAACAAATACTCTCTCTCTCCCTGACCAAGCCATTAACAGTGACAATCTTGTCTCAGCTTAAAACCATTCACAGCTCACTTTTTTTTTAAATATTTAGTAACAGATTACTATTAGACAGTGAGCTGGGAGAAAACGTAAGCAGTCCACGAAAACACTGTTGGTACAGTCCTGTCACAAAATGAGGTCAATGGCTCTTTGTGCAATTAAAGCAGCACAGGAAATGCAAGATGACTTGGGTGAGACATCCACAGCACTTAATCACCACCTGAAAAATCTGACTGCCACCTTCATGGCCATTTCACCCATTGGAAGACCCCAACAGGCCTAGAATTGACTTATTTTCTTCTAGATTTAATAATTCTTCTAAAAAGAAGCTATCACCTCTCTCTACAAATGTGTCTTGGATTAAGGTCTAGAAACATTGAATTTAATGACAAAAGCTGAGCTTTTTTACTCCAAACACATGGGGCTTAAGTTATGCGCCTGTGCCTTTAATTCAGCACTGAGTAATTACATTTAGGTCAGTGGAATCACTCCAGGTTTTTCTTGGTGTGTCTAAAGTGAATGTTGTCCTAACGATTTGGAAGCATATGAAGTGAATTTAGGAATGAACATGTATGTCAATAGTTGGAAAATGCAACTGAAATTAACTATCCCAGTGTGTAGAAGGAAATAGAACGTGAAGCAGAGGTCTAAATTTCAAGAGTAAAAGCAAGCCTGTAGCTTTGCACATGTAGGTATAATTGCATCAGTATTCCCCGTATTTTCCCCAACATTTCTTCTTCTTTCCTATTTTTAATAATAATGGCAAAAGGAATAATATAAGTTTAAGTTGTCCTGGGTACTTCATCTCCTTCAGTAAAATTTTAAAACCTTTCCATAAAACAAAATATTGACTATGAAGAGACCAAATGTTAGACTCAAGTGGAAGGAAATAGGTCAAAATAAAATGCACTTAATTGAGAAACTATCTCAAATTTTTTTGTAATGTGCCACATGCTACTGGTACTACACAGTGCATTTGAATACTCTGACGTAGTGTGTAAGACAAAGGAAACCATAGAACACTTTGGGGTGGAAAAATGCATGGGAGACATAAGTTTCTATGTGTAGGAGCTAGTCAAATGCTTGAATAATTTAGAATCATAACATGCACAAAAATGAAACACTGTAACTTTAATAACCGGCTTTTTTTTCCCCTTAAACTCCAATTATTAGGATAGTGTGGTCCAGGCAGCACATCAGGTGCTGATAATGAACATTCAGAGGCAGGACTTTTGCTGTACGAAAGAAAAGTGTTCTGCTCAAAAGATTAATAAAGGATTATCTTCTTCTGTATACATATATATACACATGCTGAACAGAATGAAAATTGGAACCAAAAATGAAGTTGAAGTCTACTCAGCTGTTGTTAATAAAATGGAATTAAGTTTAGGAGAAAACATAACCTAATTAGGACTTTATAAAAGGCACATTAGTATATGCTGGAAAAGTAATTTTTATATATGAAAACTATTTTATGCTTTATATTATCTGTATAATACACAGTGTTACACAAACAAACCAAGGATGTGCATGATGTTCACACTAAAGCTCTTTACTATATATATTGCTATATGTGATCAGTGCATGCTGCATTCATGTTACATTTGACCTGCAGATGTAATGTAACCTCAGCAGAGTACAAGAGGGCAATCAAGAAAATAATGATCTTGGGGTGGCAAAGAGGTTTCTCTACATTGCTTTTCTGTGTTGAAGGAATCACTGTCTCATAGAAATCTTTTCAGGTGACAGGCTTGAAAAGGAAACACCTTCGCACCCAGAGTGAGGAGATCAGAAACCTTGCAAAATTCAACTGCAGCTAATGTGGAGGAATCTGACTTAGTCTTGGTTTTAAATATGACTGATATTCCTTGCAAACTTAGTTGGGATTTGAATCCATGGCTGGAAGTTATCAAGTCTTTCGTGAGCAGCTGAAATAACGATGGCTGCTTTCCTAAGAGTAGGCAGCCACACACCCAACTGTGCTGCACTGCTGCAGCATTCCTGATCCTGTGCCATATTCCAGCAGAGGCTGTGATATTCCTGAGCTACACTTTACTGACCAGTCAGTTGGGTCAGCAAGGAAAGTGAGCAGAGACCCTTTGCACTATAATTTTGTAGTTCTTCCTTTAGCAGATGCACTAATTTGTTTCTATAACCTGCAGCCTCCCCCAAAGTGCAGAAACTCCAAAAGTGAAATTTGTTGAAGCTGAACATCAGATCAAAAGCTTCAGGCCTCTTGCAGCATGATTTCATTAGCTCTGCCTCCTCAAGAAGTCAGAAAAAAAATACAGCTACATGAAAAATAAATGAGCAGCTTTTTCTGACTCTGAAACCAGAAAATAATGACATGAAACCAAAATCAAATGCAGCACTATCACTTGTATTTCCAAATGCCAGCATTAATTCTCTCTCACAGCTCCCAGAGACTTGTTAAACAAATGAGCCCTATAATGTATTTTGCAAGTGAAAGGTCCTGGAGTGGAAGAAGTCAACTCCAATACAGAAGGCCCTTAACAGAAACACTGCAGTTTGCTCTAGGAGTTTTGCACCGAAGGGGATCTGCCTGACCTCTCTCCTGCCACAATCCCTATTTTCTCCTTTGATCAAACAAGCAGTTCTGCAGCACTAGCAATAGTCTGAGCTTTTAGATCAAAACTAGTATCTCAAAACCTGGAAGTCAAGTCGGCTCATGAAAATCACAAAGGGCTGGTTTTGTGTATGCACAAACCAGTCAGGTATCTTTTCATACCAGAGAAAAATTCTCTATTTAAAACATGCCTGATGAACTGCATTTTCCCTGCACACCTGGGCCATGCCTGGGATGCTGAGTGCTCAGCCACACTGTCATCCTGATTATCCTCCCTATGCCCTTGGGGGCATTTTCGGGCACCTCTAATATTTTTTTCTCTCCTGGATAGAGACCTGATTTTGCTTGCACATTGTAATCCCTTCAGAAGAACTTTTCCCTTTTCCCCCTAGTTTTCCTCACTTGTTATTATTACTTTTTTCCCCTTAAGTTTAAAAATTAAAGCCTTTGGACTGAAAGAGGGTGAAGGAAGAATGAAGAAGCTTCAAACCAAGGAGAAAAACCTTAAAATCCGAATTTCCATGAAAAGCACAACATGTCTCCTCCCGCTGCATTAATGCTGCCTCACGAAATGGCGACGGCCTCTGCAGGCAGCTGCCTAAAAACACCCACGGCTCCTTGGGAAAACAGAAATGCAATTATTTTTTTTTTCCCCCTAAAGCTTTCATTTTTTTCTCTTTACATTCAGCCCCTCGGTGACTGCCCAGAGCCCTCTGCAAAGCCATAAACTGACGTGGAGCTTTTGGATACCCCCGGGATTCTCCCCCGCGCTGGCGTGGGGCCCGTGGGTGTGTGGGGCTGTGGAGTCGAGCGCCTGGACACTGATAAATAAATATTAGCACAAATAAATGTGCTGATTCAGCCACTATCGCCACGTTCTTGCGTTTCCAGAATTTTCTCCCTCCGCTTCCCAAATATAAAGGGACTTTTTGTGCTGAACACCGAGCCGGGAGCACTGACGGGCTCAGCGCAGGGCGCCATGTGGTATTTGGTTTCTCTACAGTTCATGTTTTTATAATGAAGGGGGAAGGGAAGGAAGGGAGCTGCTCCTACCAGCATGCCAATAATCTGTTGCAAAGGACTGGAGCTCTCAGAGCCAATTAGTCCTCCAGTTAACCATTTACCTGCTGAAATAAATCCAGTCCTAGGCACAGAATCAGCAGGATTCGGGACAGAAAAGCCTGTGTGGGTACGCAGGGCACTGAGCTCGTGCGGATTTGTGCCCAGATGCAATTTGCTACGCTTTAATACTAAGTGCTTTTGATACACAAACTGGCCACCGAAACTCCCTTGGGTCACAGCATGCAAAAGTGGGACAGCTATATCCAGAACACATATACCACACAATTTTTCAAAGGTGGATCAGAGTCTGTGCCAGCCTGTGGTGGAACCATGAAAGCCACCCACAGGAGATGCATTTCCCATATGGATATCAGGTGGGGACAAGTCCCTGCCACAGGAATGGTAAATCCATGGTGGAGTGGGAAGGGTCAAGATGCTGCCCTGGCAGAGAAGGGTGGATGTGTCACTGCAACATCTCCCAGCAATGCTGCTGTGGATGGAAAAATACCATTAAGGTGGGACAAACTTCAGGAAAGCAACGCCAGAGCCTGTCTCCCTCTAAATGTGATGTCTCCATCATCCAGACACAAAGCCATGCTTTGGACCTCCCTGCACCAGTCTTGTTTTTCCAACCCCTTAACCGCATCAGAACAAGACCAAAATATTACTTCTTTTTATATTCTGCAGTTTAATTTGTCATAAGCTTTTAATGCCTGAGGCAGTCTAGCTCATGGCTTGTTGTGCACCATTGAACAAGCCAGGGAAGAAGACACACAGAGAATTCTCATCCTCCATCTTTTTCTCTGGGGGCAAGTCTGAACATGGCCAGAGAGCCCAGACAAATTAGTCCTAATGCACAGCAACAGTAGCATGCTCCTGCTTGACCCAGAGGGCTGATAAACCTATTTTTGTCCTCCTTTTTTATCCCATGACGTACCAGCGAATATTGGATCAGACTCCCAGGGATGCCAGAAGAACCAGCAGTTTGCACAGCACAGTGGAGTGCCCAGCGTAGCAGAAGCAGGCTCTGCACCCCAGCTCAGCAGCCCTGGCAAGAAGCAGAGTTTATTTGCTTGGGAGGGGCTGTACTAGTGCGGCATATCTGCTTCCAGCCCAAGCAAGTACTGCAGTGCACATGAAAGGCATATTCTGACATCACTACCCTCCCTAATGGACGAAAATGAAGTCAAATTTCTCTGCCATGGAGAAAATCCGTGCCCATGAAAGTTGCCTGCTGCCCCACTTGAAGGGCTACAGCAAGACTGACACTGTAACACATCTCACTTTTAAGCTCCAAGAAGGATTCCGACTACATTAAAGTATAACTTTACATTCAAATTAAAAACACTGGGAGCGTGGGTGGAAACGTAATGGTAAAAAACCAGCAGATTATTTAGGCATGTGAGCTGTCAGAGCTCTGGCAATACAAGAGATCTCTTGTTCCTGCTGCCTCCCACAGCTGCATTCACTAAATATATCCTGGGCTGAGAGCTGCATTTCTCCACCCCTTCCTCAGCCCAATCCCCTTTGCACAAACACCACCCAGATCCCTTGGGACAGGCAGTGAGGCAGCAGCAATGCCCTAGTTACAGACAGCATGAAGGACAGAAGGGACTAATCATGCCTGCAACCAGGTGAAATTGTAACATCCACAGCTTTTTTTGAAGTGGGAGTGCATGCAGCTGATCCGTATTTAACTTAAAAATAAAGTCGTTTGTCCTCCATAAGGATACAGCCCATTTGTATGACAGAATCAGTTACTGGAAGTTATTCCCATCAGACGATTTTCAATAGCTTATGGAAAAAAAATATTGTGATCTCGGAGCAAATTCAAGCAGAAGAATGGCCACCTCTGTGAAAAAACCAACCAAACAAAAAAAACCCCAGAAAACAACAACAACAAGAACTGAAAATAAAAATTGAGCTGGCAGATGGGGAGGTGAGCAGTGGTCTACAGTGCCTTGGGGACTGTGAGGCTCACAGAGAGCAACCCATTTTGCCTCTGTGGCATGTTGCCTGATCATACATCCACCTCAGGGGGAAAAAAATCCATACCACTGAATTTCCGTAGGACTAAGGTGGTTCCCCCATGACCTCCAGCCTGCTCTTCATATTTCTCCTATCTTCCCTTTGCATCCTTTTCTCGCAAGGACACATTCTTTGGCTCAGCACAACAGAACCTTGGTCCCAATCACAGTCTTGAGACACTGCTGCAGTCACAGCAACAAAGAGGGGGAAGAGCTGCCCCTTCTGATAGAATGAATTCTATAGTGGATCAAATTGTGGCAGAAAAAAAAAAGAGTCGTCTTGGTGTCTTTCCTCACTTCCAAGCTGTGAGCCAGCAGGGATTTTGACCCTCCTGGTCCCTGCTTCTTCCTTTCTTCACAGGTCCCCGTTTCTTCAACACCTCCAGTTCCACTAGCAGCAAGGCAAATTTGACAGAATCTCGTTAATTTTTCAAGCTTTCTCATTTTAAGAAGTTAGTGGGAGCAGACTGTATCTTGCAATCGAACCTCACAGGAGGGAGAATCAAATATCTCATGCATGACCTTAATCCTTAGGATTTTGCAGTTAGTTGCTCTTGTAATCTCAATACCCAGAGCTTATTACACATTCAAAACATATCTACAGCCCTAGAACATTTTGCAACAAAAGGAACCCAAATTCATTTTGATATAATTATTCAGTCACACCAGTCACATGCTTGCTGTGGAATAAATATAAATACTGGGCCTTTGGGAATAACTGGCAGACTTAAAAGTGTAAAAAAAAACAAACCCAAGAAGGAAATCATCTATTATATAAGGAAAAAAGATCAGGTTTAGATGTCAAATTGCAGTCAAGGAAAATGGCAAATTATGTATGAAGAGTCTTTTGTAATTTTTTCCTATCTGCAAACCAAAGAACTGAAACTCATACTTAAGCATCTACGTAAAGTAAGGAGTTTATTTTCAAAGGTAGGAATATCATTTGAGGCATTTAAACCCCCTTGAAATCAGATAATTCATTCACCAAATGGCCACAGGTCCCTAAGCTTAAATTGTTGAAAGCTAAAAAAAGTTTAGAAAATTGTGCTGTGGTTTTTGTGTCTTTCCTGAACATTCTTTCCTTTTCTGCTTTTCTTGCCTTCTTGAAACAAAATGTTCTCAAACACTGTTCTAATTTTGTAGTTGGAAATTGTCACTCTTTTAATTAGGGATGTTGCTGTACAAGAGCTACACTGGCTGTACTGGAAACCAGTTCGCTGGAGGCAGACCTGGGTTTGCCTGCTCTGATCTCTAAGGTCTGCAGGATCCTGTGGATTTCAGAGCACACATAGGAAGATGCAGTCCCATCTCTGTGCTTTTAAGAAGGAAATACAAAATGTGAAAGCAGATGTTAAACTTGAGCCACAGAGGAGCGGGGGGGAGCGTGAGTTACCTTCAACAGAAGGTAACCTGCAGTTCTAAAAACAAACAAAGGCATAAGGAGCTGGGATAGAAGGTTTCATTTCTCAAACAAGGCAGCGACTCACCCACATTCCTAGGTGTGCAAACAAGGGAGGCAAACCCTCCTCCTAGCAGACCAGATCCTCTGCATTTTACTGTGTACAGCAAATCCCAAGCAGAGGCAAGCTGTGGTGGTGGTGTGTTATAGCAGGCACAGCACAGGGCAAATGTATTTTGGAAAGGGACCCTCCTTTGTGCACCTCTGCATTTACATGTGCCTACTTGAAAAAATTAAAGAGTTCAGAAGTTCCGCTTTTCACTTCTGAAAACACAATGAAAAGGAAAAGGGCTACTACTAGCAGTCAGTTTTCAAGAGCCAAACTCATCTTTTCTTAGATACCAAGGTTTTCTAAGACTGCTAAGAGGCAGTAGGTTACTTTAAAAAAATAAAACAATGCAAAGACAGATAAGACAAGCCAAAAAGTTCACTGAACAGAGAGCCAAGCACTGTGTAGTGTGGATAAGGTGCTGTTTCTAACCATCAAGTTATCCATACAGGAAAATCTGACATAGGGATACGGAAACTCACCATCCTAAATGTCTGCTCAGTCATTCCCATCACACAAGGCACACTTCACTGATGGAGGACAAGCATATTCCAGGTGACAGATGGCATGTAGCCAGGCTGCTACATGCCCAACTCCACCCTTCCTGCATGGCTCTCCAGGAGGTGGGGAACACTGTGCAGGTCCCCAGATGGTCGTGGCATCAACTGAGCTGCTGGGTGGCAGCAGTGGAGCCCTCAGCACCAGGGGTGAGGAGGAGGTGATGGAAAGGCTGGATGTGAGAAAACAGGACCAAAAAGGAGCCCAGAAAGCAGAGAACATTGCTAATTTGCAAGAGAAACTGCAGGAAGCCAGTATCTTTAAACTGTAAACCTCAGAGAGGTTGTGGTTAGGAGACACATGTTGCAGGGTGACAGGGCTGCAGGGAGAGCTATGCCTGTGCCCAGGAGAGACACCTCAAAGCCACCATGCATATGGAGCCCCTCAAGGAGCAGCACTGGGTAGGTGGTCCCTCTGTAGTTGTGCCAGGGCTCTGCTGGGTGATGTTTGTTCGTCTGTGTGATGAAGGATGTGAGACCGCGAGCACAAAATTCCCCTTGGGCTTCATACTTCATGAAGCAGAATTAAGGCTGATGCTCAGTGTGTTCCACTTTATATCAAATTTTTCAATTCTCACATTTCCACACCCCCAAATGACATGTTTATTCATACTCTTGAAGGTGCCTGGAGCTGCTGCAAAAGGCAAATGGCAGCGGAGGGGGGTAGGGGGAACACACACTTGTTTGCTTAACAATTATCAGTGTAGGTTTGGCTGCTGGTGCAGGGAGAGTCCTTGACAGCATGGGCTGCTAGAAGGAACACAGAGCTCTCTTATTAATGGAAGTATCAAGCCTCACACAGATAAAATAAGCTGAAGCCATGTTGAGACATCATGGAAACGCCTGTTCCAGCCATGCTCCCAAGTGCCAGTGAGCAGGGACAGCACACAGACCTGCTCCTCCGTGCTGCTGCAGATTCTGCTAGTGGCATTTGAAATATTTCAGATATTTCAGACAACCCTCAAGCCTCAAGCAGAGACTCTCCTGTCAGGACTCCAGACCTTACATTAAAAAAAAATAATCCGCTTATCAAGTTGCAGAACAACAGCAATCCGTCTGGTTTATTAGACAGAAACAACAAGAGCGGGGGAGGATTTTGCTGACAGTATTTCTGCCCAATTCAACACACTGCCTTGATTAAGTGCCGGTTAGGATCAGTGCAACAGCAAACAAACATCATGAGCTCGTTACATTTCCTTGTTCAAAGGAAGAGAAACCATCACAGGAGATGGACTCCACACATATTATTATTAGTATTATCACTGAACATTTTGGCTGGCTCATGCTGTTTGGAAAGCCCAGCTCTGCCAGGCTGCTTGAGAAAATCAGCATTTGTCCCCAGCTTTCGGCATGAAAACACAACTCAAATCCCTTCTCGGGGAACAAAGGTGCTTCCCAGGAGCCTGGCGTGCTGCCGGCATGCCGAGCGCGTAGCCAAGCAACGGCAGCCGGATTGGAGCTTGCGCCTCACCCGTGATGCTCCAGCTTCCACAAACAATTCTTGCCACGTAGACAAGACTGTGCAGGGTAATGGAAAATTACTGCAGGCTTTTTCTTAAAGGGCAAGAACCTCCGTTGGCGGAGAAGGTTGATCCTCAATCCTGTTTCCCAGCGCGCCCTGGGGTCATTCTGTGTTTCCTGCGCAGGGTCTGCAGTGTGTCACCGCACACCGGGGCATTAATACAGTGAAACAGCATTTGCGTGATATTTCGGCCTTCTGCAGTGATCGGAAGTGCAAAGCAGCGAGCTGGGCTGCAAGGAAAGCGAGGGAGCAGAGCAGCCAGAGCCGAACGATCGGCTGCGGCCGTTCTTGAGCTGCTTCAGACGCAGCTCAAACATGGCGACCTGAGCGTGGAGCAGTTAATACGAGCTGATGCCGAAATAATCCTCCTGCGCTTGGCAGGCACGATGTTTTAATAACTGCCTGGCAAATTCCTGCCTGCAAGGCTGCTGGAATTAAAAAAACACCCCACCTTTAAAGAAAGAGCGAACTTTGCTAGTTAGGCTGTTATCAGAGCAACAGCGGTTTTTACAAA
Organism: Pseudopipra pipra; assembly: GCF_036250125.1. Lineage (NCBI taxonomy): Eukaryota > Metazoa > Chordata > Aves > Passeriformes > Pipridae > Pseudopipra > Pseudopipra pipra. Next base: position 15,244,378 of record NC_087560.1, on the reverse strand, counting down.
TTATGGCCATGTTTACCTCCAGTTTCTGGTGTAAAAGAGAGTTTAGTTATTAAGACATCATTGTGCTTTCCTAGCTTTAAATAGCCACACAAATAGCTACAGCAGCACCAAACAGCCCGTTCAAGCCAGTGCACTTTTGAAAATCACACATATGCAGAGTTACCAGTTGGGCAGGGCATCATCTGCCCCCTGGGTACACGGCCACAGGAGCTGCCTGGAAAGAGGGCACAGCACCAACCTGTGCTCTTTGCAGTGTTCCAAATTAGGTCCTGTATCCATTACAGGATTCATTTCATCTCCTGCAGGAACAAACCACACCACCTGTTCTTGGGGCACCCATGGGGAACCAGCTGTGTCCAGGCTGCAGCAAAAAGAGAAAGGCAAAGCTGCTCCTCTTGCATGCTCGCTGCATGCAGCTCATGGTGGCCCTGGTGTGGCTCAGGATGCAGCTGTGCTTTCTGCCCTCTCTGAAGCTGCCAGGAATTTCAGGTATTGTTTGCCAGACAGGTTCTAGGTTATCTCCTGCAGCAATGGGGCTTTTTTTCTTCCTGAAGTTTTAACTCTCCTGCCCATTTTTTCTCAGATAAGCATTGGTTAAAGTCTCAACCCAAATCTTTTCACTTTGTTGTAGCCAGCAAATGAAAATTAAGCCCCTGCACCAAGTCAGGGGATTTCTTTGTAACAGAAACTTCCTCTCCCTTAAATAGAAACCTTTGTTGTGAAGCTGTTTTTATTGCAAGCCCCACAGGGAAAGTCATTACATTTAATAGAGGTTGACCTCATTTTCTAGTCCTCAAAATTGAAGCCTATAAGGGGGGAACGTAATTAGAAGCGGTGAGTTCTCAACAAAGATATACAGTACTTGTTGCTGCCTCCTTCTTACCTAAAGATTAATCTAATATGGCTTGGAAAGAGTAACTTGAAGCAGCTTTTGGCAGATAAGTGAACTCAAGTAAAATGCAAAGATCTGGTTTCCAAGAAGCCTTTTACAAGCTGTACAGAGAAATGAAATGAAACCCTTCAGCAGCACACAAGGCTTCCTGCTGAGCCTCCCTGGAATAGCTGCAAACCTGCATTCCGGTGAAAGCTAATCTCTGTCCGAGGATGGAGTTACATAAAGACATGAGGACTGCTGGTCAGGCATGGACCTGCCCACGTGGCAGCCTCTGCTGGGCTGGAGGGAATTGCTGGAATATTCTACTGCATTTCCAAGGCTGTGCTCTGAGGCAAAGAAAGTGAACGGGTTTGAGCTCAGTCAACGCACGCAAGGGAGGGAATGCAAAGATGCCCTGGCTTTGTTAGCTTTGCTAATACATGGGTTTCCACACAGTGGACACTGTTGTCACAGGGCAATAGGTGAACACAGCACTGGCTACCACTAAATAAACACATTTTCCAAAGCAAGGCAGTGCACGGCAGTGATGGATGTCCTGCACCATGTCAGGGGCCTCACTGAGCCCAGCTGTGCTGGGGCTTTTCACCTTAACATGGCTTGAGCTTAAAGCATCTGTTCATAGCCTGCTTTTCAAGTAACCCCTGCACTTTTGCAAACTGTAGAAGATCACTTGAAATACACATTTTGAATTCATTTTCCCAGCACTCCTCATATCCCCATTGCTTACCCACCTCCTGAGCATCCCCGGCATTCCCAGTGCTCTGGGTCCTGCTGGCGAGGTGTCATCTCCCTGCTGAAACTTCTGCATTGCTATGAGAAACTCTCATTATGTAAAAAGAAAAATTTCTTGTTGAAAGCCCCAGGCTCCCTTTAATTTCCCTTTAGATTCTGTGGTTTGAACAAGAGTTTCTGCTTCAACAACACTCAGAACTTCCTGACTTCTGCACAGTTCTGCCCACTGCAAACAGCTGAATTTAGCTCTGCTATAAACTCAGCTTTGGACTTGGTTTCTTGAAAAATCACATAAATGTTGGTGTCCCCAGCTGAAGAACTTTCACATGGCATTAAACAGCAACTTCTTTTCTGTAGCACCAGCTCTCCTGTGCCCACACCTGCAGTAGGTTTGCTCTGCTGCCTGTTTGCCCTGTGGTTTGTAGCACAACATGCATTCCAACAGAAGAAAAGAAAAAGGCAGCTCTGTCAAAAACATCATCAGAAACTCCCCAAAGCCCAGAGCATGGTGGCTTAGAGCACCCAGCCTTTGTTCCTCCTCCCTGGGAACGTATTTCCACTCCACACAGGCAAAAGGGATCAGAGTCATGGAAAATGTGTGAGGAAGCTGAGAGCAGGACCACAGCAGCCTGGCACAGACCTGGGTGGATGGGCTGTGGGGCTGAGAGGACACGTGGTGGCCAGTGGCTCTCCTCGGGGACAGAAGGACACAGCACAAGTAAGACGCCTTTACTCCTGCACTCTACATCCCTCCGCCCTCAGCAGGGCCAGGGTTGTTCTGGCTTAGCTAGTTTTTCCTCATTCCTTTTAGATGTAGAGTGTTGCTAAATCACACCTAACAATTCCCATCACACCTCAAGCAATTAACCCTATCCCATGGCACTGGGGAAGCCCTGGACAATGTCCTGGGACTCCCAAGAGCAATTTTGCCAGACATTCCATGTGAAGAAGTCTGGGCTTTTTGCATTTATTTTTGGAGCAGTAAATTATTTTCAAAGAGCCTTTCTGTCAGGCTTGTCCCAGTATGAGCTGCCAAGTTGGCTCCTCCAGCAACATGGGCACCATTAGTAGGGCTGCCCTGTGCTGGAGTGGTGTCAGCACTTCCATTATAGCTCCTTTCCCCTGCTCCAGCCCTGTTATAAATGGGACACAAAAATCTAGTTCTGGCTGAAACACTCAAGAACCAACATGGAAAACAGTCATCACCTTAACCTGATCCTTGCTAAACTTCATCTGTCCAGGGAGAGAAAGCGAAGATTTAAAATATATTTTCTCCCTCCCACGCCTAAATCCTGAATTTTAAAATCCAGCTGTATCACACTCAGATTACTCAGGGGAAATTTTTTTTAGGTTGGGGTTTTTTTTTTTGTTAACTTATCCGTGGTAAATGGAGAAGGGGAGAAGTGATCCTTTCCCTCCTCTGCCTTTTCCTTTTGCACTTTTCAAGTGTTTCAAGCCAAACACTTGATTAAAAGTTTCCATTGTCAATCCTACTAATGAAGGCCACAGTTAACAGTCATCTTAATTGGGCACAAATCCATGGTAGTGTTAAGGGAAAAGATGGATGTCCTTCTCACCACCCCTGCTGACACGCAGCCACCCAGGGTGCTGGGGCAGGATTAATTTAGCTGACAACTCACCAGGAGCTTCCAGCCAGCTCAGCCCTGGCTAAAACCACCAGAGAGCAGAGCAGGGGCACTGCCAGGTTGGGAAACAGCAGCCAAGGCTGGAGGGAAGCGGGAGTGCTCATGGAAGATGTTTTTTAATAGCTGGCTTTTAGATCAGCTGCTGCTCAAGGAGAAAGCAGCCCCTTCTTTTGTGGAGATGCTTCTTATCAAGTGGTCTTGCCATCAGCCAGACAGATGGATTCATCCATCTTTTTCTTTTTTTCTCTACTTTTCAGCTGGATCAGTTCCCTGAACACACGAGCCAGCACACACAGAGTGGGGATGGGGGACTGGGACAGAGGAGTGAGTGCAAGATGCTTCCTGCCAGTAGCATCAAGGATTCAGGTGGTGCACACAGACCCCAAAACAGCCCCCACAGCTCTGGGCTGGGGCAGTTTCTCTCTCCAAAGCCGGACACAGCGAATGCACTGCGAAATCAGCAGGGGAAGAGAAAGAGCCTGTGGCTTACTCTGCATTGTCTTAATGCCAGAGTGAATGACTATCCAGGGGGCAGGTATGTTAGAGGAACTACAGGAAGAGGAACTATAGGAGGGAGCCCACCAACTCTTTCACTCTTACAAAGAAGTTACACCACTTGTGGTTTCAATATTTACGCATTTTCTAAGCCCAGCGTGTATTTCTGTGTTACCCCAGAAAAGGCAAAGTTCGGAAACTGCTCAGGCTCCAGCCAACAGGAGCTTGTTCTGGCATAGTGACATCTTCAACTCTGGACTTGCAGAGGGTGTTTAGGAGATGCAGAAGGTAGAGGTTCTGTGGAGTCAAGTGAGACAGCAGCCAGCTCAGCCCAGCCCAGCCCTGCCATCCCGCTTTCCTATGGGAACACTGTGCTGCACCATCTGACAGTGTCTCCTACAACACTTGAAGCTTGTTGCTGCACCCAGCCACACTTGAAAGACACATTTTAGAGCCAAAGAGAAGTTTCTAAGGATCTCCTGAAAATTCCTTCCCCCACTTGACCTCCAGACAGTCAGGATGGGAAGACTATGAGCACAGCCATCTGCCATCCCGCTGGGCTGGGCTGCACGTGCCTCTCAGATGCTCACAAGTGTGCATGTCATCACATCACACACTCTCTGCTTGCTGTGGGTGTGGTGGGAGACACAGGGAGATTATTTTTGCAGTGGAGTCTGGTAATAGAGGACACAAATTTGCAGCAAATGAGGCTTTACTTCCTGCTCATGGAGAATCATGTCCCACTTGTCTGGTTAATTCTGGAGGAGTATGCCAGAGGATGTATATTCCTTCGTAGGACACACATAATGCCAATGTAGCACCCTCAGGTGCTAACACTTGTAAGGGGTAACTGTTATTTTGGCTGATGTTCTCCATTTCAAGTCTTTTAGAAGACGAGGAGGTCCCTCAGCAGGCTCAGTCAAACATTGGTATCCCAGCTTTATCCTGCTGTTAGTATGGCTGTGGTGGTGACTGTCAGCACCATGGCTTTTCCTCTTCCACCCAGGAACCACAGTTTTCCCTGTGTCATCAAGTGCAATGCAGTGAGGCATTTGGCAAAGCTCTTCCATGACTTGCAACTGGCTAAAATTTGAGTTGTCCTAGGAAGAATGACATGCTACCCTGTGTAAACAGAAACCCTTTCATGGAGAAATAATGTCAATAGCAAATGGAGGTGAGAGGTTAAAGCAATGCTCAGAGGACACTGGGTTTCACAGGGATTTTGACTTCACCTCTGATGCTGAGGTTTGGCTCAGCACTGGAATTTATTCCTTTTAAATATGTACCTAACGAGATCACTGACCTGCTGGGAGAGTTGCATCAGTTTCCACCCCTGATGTTCCAGCTTCTGTTAGAGGTTCCATCAGAGAGAAAGGCAGTCCCTCCTGACACGTGTCTGGAGTCTGGCCCAGGGTGAGATATGAGACTTGTGTCTCCTCAGCTTCTCACCTGGGTGTGTAAGTGCAAGTCTTGTACAGGCACCTATGGAAACTGGAACCAAAGAGGTTGTACTGACCTCTCTTGAGAGGGGTTTGCCAGGAACTGGTTAATGCACACTGGTCCCATTTCCTTCTTCCATGTGGGTCTGGGACTTTTCCAGCCCCTAAACCTCTCCCTGCTCCTGACTGGGGGAGATTTGCACAGACAGGTCCACACCATGGTCCTGTTGTCACTGTGAAATGCTGAGGTTCTCTGTGTAGAAGTAACTAGGAAATACAGAAAGATTAAATCAAAACTATTTCAGCAGTTGGGCATAAGCTGACTCCAAAGACTGTTGCAATTATGAGTTGTTGCAATTATGAGCTGTTGCAATTGTGAGTTAAGTTGTCATCTGGATTGTGCAATTTCCTAGTGTTTGAGAGTATCCCAACAAAGAAAAAAAAAACAAGAAAAAAAGAAACAATGAAACATGTTCTGTTTGCCTTATCAAATCAATAACAGTAGACTTAAATCCCTCCTGTTCTGAGCCAAGGATAAAGCCCTGGCAAAATGAAAAAGGACTGTCTGCTTGTCTAGTGATGCTTTCTGTCCAGCACCAACCACAATAGGGCACAAACATCTGGTGTACACCTACAGATATATAGGGAGAGGTCAGACCTGAAATGCAGCCAAAACCAACACAAAGTGTGAAAAGGAAACACATCTTTGCCATGTAGTGCTTTGTCCACAGCAGTAAATTGGAAATGAATTCTCACTTAGGAATTAAGACATTCCTATTGCAAAGAAAAAAAAAAAAAGAAAAATAAAGTAATTAGGAAGTCAAATGAAAGGGCTGCTAAAATCTGCCATACTTGCTCAGTGTGTTAACAGCCAGGAGAATTGAACTACATCAGATATTCAAATGGACAGGATGAAATGAAGCACAAAATTCGAGAGAAAGTACAACTAAGCTCCCACAGATCTGTTTGGGGATCCTGGAGGACAGAGGTAAGAGAGAACAATTTTACCACCCAGCAGAAGTGGCACAGTGTCCTTAAACCCTGATCCTGCTCAATAAAACCCTATTCCACCTTAACACCCCACCACTTGTGCAGAACATTGCCCTTATTAGGGACTGGAGCTAAGTCACACACACCCCCACACACATCCCCATTCCCAGCAAAGCACAGCCAAGGGCCCTCATGGACAATGTTGAGGGGGAGTGATAGAAAGGCACCTCTCTTTTTTATACTGAGAGCAGCCCTGCCAAGAAGGATTTGGGAGTGCTGGTGGGCGAGAGGCTGGACATGACCCAGCCATGTGCACTCATAACCTGGAAAGACAGTTATATCCTGGACTGCATCCAAAGCAGCATGGGCAGCAAGGCAAGGGAGGGGATTCTGCCCCTCTGCGCTGTTCTTGTGAGAGCCCACCTCCAGCTCTGGGATCGACAACATCAGAAGGATGTGGATCTGCTGGAGTGAGTCCAGAGGAGGCCACCTACTGTGGAGCCAGGCTGAGAGAGCTGGGGTTGTTCAGCCTGCAGAAGAGAAGGCTCCAGGGAGACCTTAGACCCCCTTACAGTGCCTAAAGAGGGCTTGTAGGAAAGATGGGGATGGATTTTTGTCAGGGCCTGTCAGGATAGGACAAGGGAGGATGGTTAAAATGTGGGGGGATCGATTTAGATTAGATTGTTCCATTACCCAGTATTTACAGGGATCAGGCCCATGGCAGTCAGTGTAAGATGCCATAAATAGAAAATTTTAAATGGCTATAGATACACAGCGCTGATAGTGTTGTTCATCTCCTGTATTATTTGCAAAAGGAAAGGTCACTTTTTGATTTAAACTGTAGGACAGTTGATTTAGATTAGATATAAGAAATGGGGTTTTTTAATAATGAGAGTGGAGAAACTGTCACAGCTTGCCCAGAGGGGTGGTGGATGCTCCATCCTTGGGAACACTGAAAGCCAGGTTGGATGGGGGTCTGAGCAACCCGGTCTAGTGGAAGGCGTGTCTGCTCATGCCAGGGGGCTTGGAACTGGGTGACCTGAAAGGTCCCTTCCAACCCCCAAATTGTGATTCTGTGATTTAGAGCAGGGGCAGCTCCGCAGCAGCGCAGGAACGCTGGGAGCCGCCGGAGCCCCGGGAATCGCCGGAGCCGCAGGATCCGCAGGAATCCCGGGATCCGCCGCCTCTCCCGGCCCCGCTGGAAACCGGCGGCTGCTCCCGCGCGGAGGGAGCGCCCTGGGGCGCGGGGTCCGGGCGAGGTCACACAGACAGAAACACGGGGGACACACAGACCCAGGGCAACTCCCGGAGAAAGGGGAATAAAATGTCTCTTCTCCCCCCTGGGGCGAGCAGGGCCGAGCCCAAGTGTCGCATCGCCGGGACGGCTGAACCTGACTGAAACTTCGATCTGCAAGCTCCGGCTTCAGCCTCAGAGAACTGAAAGGCATAAGGATATCTATCTATCTGTCTATCTGTCTATCTATCTATCTATCTATCTATCTATCTATCTATCTATCTATCTATCTATCTATCTATCTATCTATCTATCTATCTATCATCTACCTCCCTGTCTGACAAAGCAGCATGTTAGGCGGTGTGAAGATTCCCTCCCCTCCCCTCTTTAAAAATATATGTAGATCAAAAGGGCAACAATACTTTTATCTGATTTGATTTTTTTAAAATGGGAAATTCAGTGTCAGTGTGTCTTGTACAGCTTTTAGCCTTCTGTAAACTTCTTGAAATAAGGGGAATTTTCCCACCTGCAGATCCCTTAGGGATGTGACAAGTGTACTCTCCCCATCCAGTGCCAAGCTCCACCAAAAACTGTTGTGTTTAAGTGGGTGTGTTATTTCTTCTTGGACCAAACAAATGCATTTTCCACATGGAGGCTCATTTTACTATTAGATTTATAGAGCATCACTAGATATATAAACCCAAATCACTGCAGTTAAACAGCCTATGAAATTCCTGCAAACATATGAAAGAACACATAAGAACAAAATGGTGAGCACAGCCTTCCCCTGGCATTTTTAATGCCCGAAGCAAGCGGTGGTTCCCCAGCAGTCGGTGCAGAGAGAGCTCCCTCTCCTGATGAAAATCCTCTTTAGCCCATGTCCACCCATGGGAGACTTGTTCCATTACTCAGTATTTGCAGGGATCAGGCCCACGGCAGTGTGAGACACCATAAAAAGAAAATTTTAAACGGATATGGATACACATACTAAGCATGCCTACAGTTATATACTGATGGCCCAGCGTTTCAGAGAGGGCGCTGCCGTGGGGGAAATCATGAGAAACTCTGTCCTTGGTAAAACAGAGGCTTTGCTTTGTCAACCTCTGGAATATGAGTGTTGCTTAGGGCAATCAGGGGAAGTTTCAGAGAACAGCACTTATTATTTATCAAATCAATCAAATAAATTAGAAGTTGTTAGAGGCTTGCTCTACCTCCAGCCGTAAATGTCTGTCCTCCTTACCAGGCGGACTGGCACAACCTGGCTCTCTAAAAGATGCTCTTCCAATCTTTTGGGAGTTTCCATACATGCCAAACAAGCATCCTTGTGGGAAAGGGAAGAAACATGCAACAAGAAAAGCAAATAATTAGAGAATAGCTAGGCTAAACTTGGCTCATTTAAGTAGTACTTGATATACACTTCCCCTGTGCGTACCAAGTGGTAAAATGTCTGTCCCATTTCCCTATTTACAAAATCCCTAAGGAAGAAAGTTGCCTGCTCATCTTCCTGTAAGGAAGAGATGAAGGAAAAAACAACAGTGAAAACTAGGCAAATTAATTTTTTTAAAACCTCAGGGAAAAGAATCCCCAAAGACGTCTTCTTTACAGTCAATCAGCTTACCACCCCAGGAACTTCACGGCAGGTTTGCTCTGCTACCATGTTAGGGTCTACATGAAGTTCAAGCAGTGGCACATCAACCTACAGGATAAGCCAATAGGAAGAGAGGTTTTAAACTTTCTGAACCACTTCAGTCTACTTCCAGTCTGTCTGCTTATCCCTACAGATGCCTTCATGAGCAGATTGAGCATTTCCCAACCATGGCACTGTCACTGCCAGACCCTTTTCCAGCTTCACTGTAGATCCTAATTGCCTTAGGATCTACATGGGCTCTGAGGCTGTGGGTACGGTGGTGACTTGGCATGGGCTGGGAGGCAGGCATTGGGGTGACTGCTGCCAATTGCCTTGATGCCATATTGAGGCCTGGTGGCTCCCTGGGGAGCTTTCCAGGCATAGATCTTATCACAAAAAAACCTGTCCTTCATACTGTCAGGAAAACTGGAATCCTGATGCCTTCAAATCTTCAGCAAAAACCACAATTCAAACTATGAGCACTGTCTTCTGTCACCACTGAGCCAGTTGTAGAGGGCTGTGATTTAATGAAGCAGCAACAATCGACCCAAACCCATGGTGTCCTTCAGATGTGCCATGTCCTGTGCGTCCTGCTTGTCCTGTACTGCTGCCTGCAGGACAACTTCCCTCTCAGCACACCCACAGCCCCAGCCTTGTTTGGGAAGTTGAGCTCTGGCTGAGGCTTTCCCCAGGAGAAGCCTCATTTGTCTCTCCTCAGGGCACAGAATGAGTGGCCCCAGCTCTGCCTCCCCAGGGGTGTCCAGGCATCGGACAAGGCGTCTGCTGTTGCTGCATCACCACCTCCCCTCACCAGAATGGATTTGGAAGGGTTTCCAAGCAGAGGGAGCAAGAGGGGACCAGAGGGAAACCTCAGGGGTCCTAGAGGGACTGGAGGACAAAGAGAGTGTCTTGGTCACCACCACCATGGCAGAGGATGGGCCTATGCTGTCCCTCTGTTGCACCGGTAGCATTTTCGACGTTTACTGTGGATCTGTGCTCTTACACTGGGACAGAACATTCCATGGCTGCATTGAATGAAGTGAAGGCTTGCAGCAACACCAAAAGGGATGATGTTTCGCCCTCTCCTGGCACAGCCTGAGAAATGCAGCAGTACAAAGGGATGCACGGCATGATGTCCATTATATTGCCTCTCCTCTCTTCCTTTAAATTGCCTCCTTAAAACATCCACTCATGTCACGCTATAAAGGAAGAAGGAATCTATACTTAAACACTTAATTCAGGGATGTCTGCGGAGTGCTCTGCAAATGGGATGGTGTGCTGTGCATTTGCCATTTAAATATAGCTGTATACACACCCTTGGCCTCCTGAATGGCTGAAACCCTCGTAGCAGGTGATCACGAGACTTTCTATAATTGAAATGAACTTAATCCTGACAAAAACGTAGCAGCAGCTGCTGTGAAAGCTGTGGCTGCTCTCCAAGTATTTATTACATTCCCCTGATCTGTATATTAACACGAGAGTGATGCCATGATGCAGAATCCTGCCACAGAGTGTCTCTTACAAGAGAGCTTCTGTATTTTAGATTTAAGGGCTTTGTTGTATTTTTCATAAGAACGCTCTTCTCCTGTGTGATGATTGTCATACAAGGATCTGAGCTGCTTGGATATGAATTACTTAGGGCCTGCAACAATAAAGTAAAAGGTAAATACAGAAATTCACTCTCTTTCTCCCCCACACACTATAGCGGTACACATGGGTCGTTGCCTGTATGGTGGGATGAAGAGGCAGAGCTGTTTTTAGAGGTAAAGATGAGCTGCCAGCCCAGAGGACGTGTGCAGGATGCTGAGAGAAGACAGCAGCCAGCTGGAACGTACGAGAAATGACTGTAGCTGTCCTCCCAATTTAACCTTCATGACACAAATCTCTGCCTGAATCACAATGTGCTCTGGAGGAGTGGGACAAGGGTCAGGTCCTTCTGTAATTCCTGATTTTTCACTGATGTTTCAGAACTCTTCTCTGCCTTGGCTCCTCCAAGTCCTTCCTCCTCTCCTGCCTCTGGGCATCACTGAGCTTTGCTGAGTGGGACCCAGCATTTACACAGCATCACCAAAGAGCAACCATCAAGCCACTTCTCTGACAAGAGGAAAGTCTTGGCCTCAAAGCCAAGCAAACTCAACAGCAAAACCTCAGGGAAAGCAGGGCTCAGCAAGTGTGCAAGAGGGACTGTGTGGAGAAGCACTGAGCTCCTGCTCCCTTGGAGCGACTGCAGTAAGGAGGGGGTCATGGCTTTTGAAAAATCCTCTGAGCAGGAGTACAACCACTAAAGTGAAGGTGCTTCACCTGGAAAAGCACTTGACTGGGAGCGATTTGCCAGTGGTTTCCGGGGCTCGCTGGTCCCTGCAGAGATGGATTCACCCTTCCCATCTGTTGTGCTGTCGCTTCTTTATGGCTTTAACTCCTAGCATGGAAAACATTAACTCAATCTTATTCAAAGTGTTCCTTAGCCCCGAGCTAGCCAAGGCACAAGCTCTCATTTGCAGCATGACATCGCAGTCTGTTTGAAGGGCAGGACAGAAGATGGTGCTGCTGAGCCAACATATTTTAACAAGAAAACTTCTGGAGCTGCTGGTTTTTTTGACAGCCTCCGTTCCAAAATAATCTTTGTTTAAACTAAGGAGTTGTCAAGGAGATAAGTTTAAGAAGCACATGAGCTACAGATAAACATCCCACAGCCTGATCCCTCGTGGAGTAGAGCTGTGGTGAAATATTGATGGACCAGGCTCCCTAATTACATCTCCTACTGAGGGGCTGGCTTGAAATCTGGAGCTTTCCTGCTTTGTATGCAGCACCGTCAGGATAAAGTGATGGGATCCCTTGCAGAGCTACATGGGCAATTGGGTTGGGATGTATGTGGCTAATGAACAGGCATCAGCCTTGTGGGAGCTAATGAAATGTTCAGTACAAAACGTGTCACCTCCAGGTACCGTCAGTGCCTCACTCCTGGAGTTTAATCCTCTTCCCTGCTTGCCTGGGCAGATGCGCTCCCTGTTTACTGAATCTTCTCCATGTAAAGCAACAGGGGCAGCAGAAAGAACAAAAGCACCTTTGATCATCAAACTGGGTAAAACGGTGTGAAGCTTTTAGGCTGTGCTTTTTTTTTTTTTTTTTTTAATTGAGACTTATCCAAAAAAGTAAAGCAAGTAATTTCCAACAATAGCGCTGGCAGCTCCTTATTTTTAATAGAGATATTTTGTCTCAAAATGAGAACAGGAATAGAAAACTGTTTTATCTTTCACATCCAGGATGCTTGCAGGCTCCACAGTTCACCTGACTGGAAATTTCAGTGGTTTAGTGGAAAGAAACATCCTAAATTCAGAGATACCTGCTCTAAATCCAATTTACTCAGCAGCTGTAAATGAAGTGGCTGTAAAAGAAGAGGCTGACCCACAGTATTTTATTTCTAACTCACATGGCACCTGTAAATGCAACTGAGCACAGAGCACTAAGTATCTAATGCAGTGATGCTGAGAACAAGGACCACACTCTGCCTTCCTCCTTCTGGCAATCTCATACTTAGGGAAGCATTACAGGGCTGGAATATTACAGAGCTGGGAATCAGAATTCATGCTGCACTTTGGCACATCACTGTGCTGAAAAATGAGGCCTGTACTGTTAATTCCTCTAGCAAAGGGGCCACACAGAGGTACACCCGTGGCAGCACAGATGATGACAGCCATCAACAGTCAGAAGCCTTCACTGCTGGCTTTAACACAAAATTCTGTGTGAGCTCAGTGGAGCCACTATATCTTTTTGCTTTCACTTCTCTGGCTCCAGAGCAAGAATAATATTTACCTATTTTACAGGACACACCAGAAGGATCAGTTAACTAATGCTTGCTGAATACTCTGAAGACCCAATGCATTTAAGGGGCTGCTTTCAGCATGTCTGAAATCAATAGATTCTTGGCAAAGACACTAGTGAAGGAATCTGGATAGCGTGGAAGCATGTGGGCACTTGGATACACAGGTCGTGGTCCTGATCCACAGGGGAGAGCACACACATCCACACACATGCCTCTGCACACCTCTGCAAATGTCCCCACTGCTCTTACAGCGGGATGAAGGATATGCTGGTACAGCTTTCTGCTACACCAATAAATTCAAAAGCAATAGCAGTTCTCCCAGACAAGGCAAGAGGTTCATCTGACCATTCATGACCTGAAGCTGTCTGGGCCTGTGAGGGGTGGTGGATCACTCCAGGAGCCCAAGCCAGCTCATGGTTTTTCCTGCCTCAAGCAGTTTTTGCTTTCCAGGGAGAGATGCAGCATGGAGCAGCTGTGAGCCAGCACAGTGGGAAAAGTTTTAGTAGGCACAACAGAAAGAAAGAGAAGAAGTGGATGTCTCAAGCTCCTGGGAAGCAGCTGGAGGATTAAGAATCAGTTCCATTCACTGCTAAAACACTGTTCCAAACCTGAGCCTCATGTAAGAATCACTGGCTACAGCTGCGAGAGCGAGCCAGGGTGCAGCTGCCTGGTGTGTGACTGAGCAGCCAGCGGAGCCTTCAAAAATCAAAAGCTGTCCACAATTAAACCGACTCATTACCTAAACTCTCCCCTTGGCTGTGGATAAGGTCCCTTCAGAGCGAGGCTGAGGGATCCAAACACAGCAGCCTTCTGCTCCCTGTGCTGTCCCCACTCATGAGGAAGGAGAGCCATGGCAGGAACAGGTAGCAGGAGAGGGACTGCAGCCCAACCAGCAGCTCCCCTTGCACAGGCAGCCTCCTGCTCTTGTGGCTGCCAGCTTTATGCCTTCCCAGCAAGGAGGTTTAGAGTCCCATCCCTGCAACGACAGTCTCCTTTGCACAGACCAATTTATGGTCTGCATGTACCTGTTGAGATACTGGCATTAAGGCCTTACAAACTCAGGTATGGCTTCACTGACCAGCACAGGGGAAATCTAATTTTTGCTCTTTTCTAAATATTACCAAGACAAAGATGAGATTGGGAGGCCTGAAAACAAATTGCAGAGATGACAGGAAGGACTCCTACCCTACTGCTTCCCATCTCCTGACAGACAGTGTGCATAGACCTTGTTCCAGCACCAGGAGCTGGGAGCTAAGGAGAGGGAATGGGTCACTGAGGGATGGAGGACTTCCCTGCAATCTCATGCACTGAGAAGTGCTGTGAGCTTGTCTTGTGCATCCATGTGGCCTCTTTTGGCTTACAGAGCTTGGTCTAAGTTTGACACTAGAAAATCAAGCAACTATTTTATTGTTTTTCCTCCACTTCACATGAACAAGCTGGTACTTTCCCATACACACTGTCTTGGGTACAACATGAGAAAAGCCTTTGCCTGGGAAGGGCCAGAGAGTGTACTGCCCTCTGTGAAACCTCAGAGTTACAAGACACAGGCTGAAACAGCCACTGTCCATCAGTGTCCTTCTGCACTGCTGAAGTTTCATGGATCAAAATTTGACTCTTTCTTCCTCAAGCAGAAATACTAAACCAAAGGTTAGAAAAAATACTTTTGCTCTGTTGACAAAGATTTGAGACAAATTCAAAAGGTTCCCAGTGAAGAAATATAAAGACTAAGAGCAGTGAAATCCTCATACATCTTCCTTCAATATATGCTTAAGCTTATATGCCTAAGTCCTACATCTTCTATCAATGGCACTCTGAATACAGAATTTTCTGGAATGCCAGTTCATTGCCTCAGTTTCCCCACTGCATCTCCAGAACTGCATTAATTGGGATGATCACAGACTTTCACTTACTATTTTGTCTCAGCATTCATGAACACTATGGGAATGGGTGTATGCAGTTCAAACACAGAGACACCAGGCTCAGGACTGGCCCTTGAACCTGTAATCCGAAACCAGTTAGCAGGAGCCTACATTTGTTAAACGAGATCATGAGACTTCAGCTGTTCCTAGAAAAGTTGAAAGGAGAGGAAAAGGCAGTGAGTCTTCCAAAACATGACAGCATTAGAGGCCACTTTTTCCTAATGCTCCTATATTTCTCTCATCATATTTTGTGCAGCAGGTCATTATGAATTACTAATTACTGGAGCAGGCCAGGTGGGTCCATTGCTGACTGCTGTGTAAGCTGGGCAAAAAAATGGGTCTAACTTCTCTGCATTGACTTAGTGTAAAATATGTCTACTGAAGAGGCTTGAAGCTTAATGTAGGTCTTGTTAAGTGTTCATAAAGGATAGTAAAACCCTTAGATTAAGAGGTACACCAGAGGAGAATGATAGGGTTATAAAACCTATTTCTACACATAACTCATATTTAGCTAGTGCCTTTCAATCTAACAGACTCCAAAGCTTTTTTTTCAGCACAACACCCTGATATACTGTGTTCACTTCACCTACCAGTTCAAGGCAACCCCCTCCGAAGTGAAATGTGGCAGCTGTTTAAAAGCCCCGAGCAGTAGTAAGTTTAATAATAGCAAGGCATTTATATGGCCTTACAAACTTCAAAGAGTTAATTCTCTGCCCCTTCAGGAGACAGACAAGGTTTATTATTCCCATTTCACAAAGGCAATATAACAAGAGTGGACAAGAGTGGAGAAAATCTGCACTCCCACAGATTTATAAAGCAAATTCCATGCATGAGCCTGAAGTGCTTTTAATCCCACATAGAGAAAACATATCAACATGTCTTATTAAAAAAAGTCCTTTACTAAAAATAATGATGTGGAGAGAGCTCTGATCTGGATTCTAACATCTGCCACTTCTGGTGGAAAAATTACCTCCTTAAGCATGTGTTGACATAGAAACATCATGGTCCACAAATGCTTCTATGCCATGAAACAAATTGGACGCTCAAAATATACTGCCAAAAATCAGACAATTTGTTTTAAGAGGTCCCAAGAGTTACTAAAACCCTCTTGAAATACAGCAGGAGAGAAAGCTGCAGGAGCTCCAATCCCCGTGGCAGGCTGGCATTGTTCCTCCCCCACATGCAGCTCCGCAGTTCTTCCTGGCCATCCTGCATCACACGGCAGTGGTGCTTCCAATGAGGAGGAAAATTTCCTTCTGTTATCCCCAGAGGTTCTGCAAGATGGTCCTGAACTTGGGAAAAGAAAGTTACAAAATTGCTTGGATTTAACCACTTACTCATTGAGAACTGGAGTCCTGTCTCTAGATGACGTCAATGTTTTCATACTGTTTCTTGACTGCACCTCGATACAGGATGAAGTAGGAGCTTAAAAGGACCATCTGATCCCTGGGGTCCCAAACACCTTTTCACATGGTAATACAGAAGTCTCCAGCTTTCATTCTTCCTTCTGTTTCCCACCAAGGATTTGCCCTATTGTAACTTCCACTCCTATTTGTAGGCCACACTGAGAAACACCCTCTTTCAGACCCCTTTACTCTATCAAAATCTGCTTATCTTCCCCAGACTGCACTGTCCGTGGCATAAAGTCCCTGCTGCCTCCCTGCAACCATGGGCAGCTTTCAGTTGTGGCTGAAAAGCTGTTTTCAGCTGCACTGCCAAAGCTCCCAAACAACTCTAAGCTGCCCACAACTGGATCTGGAAAACCTTCCATCCAAAAAGCCAACCCCATGTAGATGCCTTGAGTCACTCCTACAACCTGAGCGATGCTCAGGCTGGTGGAGGGGTGAGCTGTGGCCTCTGTGTCTGGCAGGATCTTGGGCAGAGGGACGGGGAAGTGGGAGAGATGAACTGACCCATGCTGAGCATCATCAATTCTCCAGTAAAGTGATTTCTATCACTGGAGCACATTTGCTACACAACTCACATCCCATTCATCACTGCAGTTGTCTGGATGTAAGTCTGCCATCCAGGGCCTTGGCCTCTCTCTCCAAAAAGCCCCTTAGGTTCTGTACAGCAGCTTTACCATGCAGGATGTGGATCACTGCTCCTGCCTGAGTCACTCTCCCCCTTCCTCACTTCACAGGAGCTGCTCCCTTTCATCCCTCTGCCTTCACAGTCCCTGGATAAACCTGTGCCTCCACAGTCTCGCTGCAGCCTCTCCTGTGGAAGGATGGCCAGGGAAGAAAAGATGACCAGGGAAGAAAGGATGTCCTCCCCACTATTGGCACTAAGCTGCAGGCATGTCCTGTGCCCTCCACGTCCTGCCTGGAGCTTCGCAGCCAGAGAAGCTGGTCTGAGAGCAGCATACTATGGGAAGCTCTTTCAGGTCCCTGCCAAACCCCCTGGCCTGAATTCACAGCCTGGAGCTGACGCTCATTTAGGCACACGAATGACAATGCAGAGGTCTGGTGCTCAGATGTAAACTATGAGCCTTTCTGACACTGTGAAACTGAAGAGCAAAATCATTTCCTCGTGCTGTGGCACTGAGCTCACAGCAAAGAGCTTCTCACCTTCTCCACTTTCGGAATGAATTTCTTTAACTTCATGGCATTTCACTATGATGCAAGTCAAACATGCTGGCAAGTTTCTAGATGATGGCCCAGCGGAGAAATCTCCTTGACATATTTGATGCCTTATGAGACAATGCAGATGGTCGTGGAGGAGATCCTGTGACTTTGCTTTCTTGGCAACCTCGATGCCTGGAACCTGAACATGCCACTGGCTCTGTACAGCATCCAGCTGTGTTCATCCAGTGCTCCAGCCCTGGAGAGGAAGCACCCCAGTTCTGCTGATGGCCTTGGTGGTGATGTGCTCACCCTGCTTTCCACCTGCTCTGCGACATCCCAGCTCTGTAGGCAGTGCTGGGCTTTGCTTTCAGCCCTGAGTAATGAGCATAATGAAGTGTGTTCTGCTGGGTCTGGCTGGCAATGTCAGTTGATTTCTCAGGATGACAGGGAGATTTGCAAGCTTAAGATAGCTTACAGGTCCTTGTTTACAGCTCTCAAGATGAAGCCCAGACCTAGACACCCATATATTTGTGCTCAGAGGTTGAGCAAGTAAAGAAAATGTTTAAATGTCTCTCTCTCTTCTTGATTCCCTGTCTGTGGGATGACTGTCCATCACAGGTACGAGTGTGAGGATGGAGCTGCCTGTCTCTTCTCCACTAATGATTCTGAGAAATCCCTGAATCCACATCATGGTGGGTGAGTCACTGTCCTTTCCATGGACAAAGACATCATACAGCCCTTGTTGGCTGAAATGAAAGTACAGAATGAAGCCCAGATCATTCTGACCACAATTTATGGGGTGAGACAGTGGAGCACAGGAACAGGATGCTCCCAGGCTTCAACTGGTGTAAGTCAGCAGAACTGCCCCCAGTTATACCATCTGAGAAGTAGGCTTTTTCCATTAAATAAATCCTACAGCTCTTTCTTTCCTTTTTTCCCCCCTTCCCTCTTTAACTCCAAAAGAATCCCATTTAATCTGTAAGGGAGCTTTTCCTGAACAAAAATCCCCACCAGGCTTGACCCTGACCTTTGCGAATGGAAATATGATGCAGTGAGAACTGGGAGCTGAGAGTCAACTGGCATCTTCTCTTTTGCTGCTGAAATAGAGCAGGTCGTTTCACATTTCTATTATGAGCCTCAGATAATGGGGAAGAAAATTAGGTAATTCCATTTTTTGGATTAGTTGATTTTCTTGTCAGCTGGGAGATGGGATCTGATGTATGTGGAGAATGACTGGAGGCACAGGATGAACAGAACAGCTGGTCACAGATATTGTTTGGGATTCTATTTCTGCATGACCTGCTCCAGAGATATCAAAAGAGATTGTGGCTGTCTCCCCTGACGTTTAGACCTGTTTTCCACTGCTGACTTCAAAGCAGTTGCTCTGCATTTGCCCACATTTGGGTGAGTTGGGAATCAGGACCATTGTTTAAAGATAGTCTTGAACGTTACCTAGGCTTTGAAATGATTGAAAATGAGTTATGTATGGAGACATGAAAATTAAAGTACATCAGGAGCGTATGGGCAAAAGGAAGATGTGCAGGACAGGGAGCCTTGCCAGAGCAGGCAGATAGGTTTTTTCAGGGAGAATTAGAAGCTCTAGTTTGAAGGCTGCAAATTGCCCCATGAAAGCAGGGCCTCCTCATCACAGAGATTGATATCTACACACAGGTACATATGAAGAGTTTGTAGAATCAAGAGTGATGTTAGTAAAAAAAAAGAGAAAAACCCCAAAAGGTCACTGAATGAAACATCAATAAGCACAGTGAGAAACAATGGGATACCGGGCAATCTTTAATCTGAGAAAAAAAGACACAAATTCAATGTCTAGAAAGTAAGGTCTAGTATTTTAAAGCAAAAAAAAAAGGCAATATTTGTGCTTAATGAAGCAAAGTCTTTGATTTTTCATCTCATGGGGTCTTCAAATCTGGACATTCTGGAAGAGATGCTTCAGTGATACTATTAGCAAACACAACTGAGGATTGAAAGGAGCAGATTTGATGTTCTCATGCTTCTTTCTGATCTTAAAAGTCTGTGAGCCTGTTTGGACTTGGTAAAGCATTTGATAACATATCATAAAATTTAGCTCTTTGGATGATCTGAATCCAATAATCCATGGACCAAATCACAGCTGAGCAGCTTCAGACAAAGAGAATACTAAACAGGGAGTAATTCTGTTACAGAATTATGTTTATTAGAGCATCACAGAGATCAGGTCTTTGGTCTTTTTTGACATTTTTATTGATGACTGAGGAAGGATTGATCAAAAGAATGACAGGCATTCACACAGTGACATGAAGTTGAAAGGGATCACAAACACCAGAGAAACCTGAAGGATAATGCAAAGGAATCTGGATAGACTAGAAAATTGGGGTGAAAATATCTTAGTGTAATGAATCTGAGACTTGGGCAGATTGGAAGTTTCATATCTGCTGATGCCTATAGGCTCATTAGGATGATGCCATGGGGGGGAAAGCCTAAAAAGTGCCGTCTATGGGGAAATGCTCCATCTGAAGCCCTAGAGAAGTGATACAGCGAGCTAGAAGGAAAACAACAGAAAATCCTTTAGTGCTTCTGGCAGGCAAGTCATTTAATAAACATGTCTACCAAGAATCTTCTATAATAAAACTCGATGTATCATTTCCGATCACCGAGCTGGTGTCATGTCTGCAAACTGCACACGGCTTTGTCTCCTCAATGCATTAATTTCCATCCAAATGCCCAGGCAGAGCCTCTATTAGCAACCTCTGTTGACAGGAGTGAATTATTCAGGGAAGCGTAACTAACTCTCTCTTATTTCTCTGAAATCTACAACCTCTCCTCTGCTGGCAGATGAAAATTTAGAAGTGAAAAAGCCTAATGCCTTTCCTTTGGTTTACATGTATGGGGCTCGATTTAAAGAAGGATTCTAGAGATTCCAAAAGAGGCTTAGGACTTGGAATCTGCCATGGCATGTTGGTAGCCTCAAGTTCCCTTAACCCATCACCCAGCAGCTCTTGACTGGAGGAGGAGGGGGCTGTGACAGGAAGAGGATTCCTAGGGACACTCTCAGTGGCAGATGGATCATTGATCTGGAAGTTCTGAGGAAACTGGGCAAATGCAGCCAGTTAGAGCAGCTCTTCTGTGCAGATTTCCCTGCCATGCTGTGGCATCCCTCCCTCCGTGAGCCTACGCCAGTAGACACGGAAAGATATTCTGGAGGAGCAGTAGGATGGAGCAGTACAGTCAGGGAAGTGAGACAAGAGAACACAATGCCAGATTGCTTGAGGTGGCTCCAAAGCACCCAATGTTAAAGGATTTGGAGTAGGTGGGAGCAGAGGAATGACCTTTGCCTGTAGGTCCACCCCACCCTGCCTGGCATCAGCTAATGACCCTTGCCTGTGGAGCAGCTCTTTGCATGATTTCACTTTCCTGTGACCTACAGGCCCTTCCCAATTCACCACTGACATCCTGTGCCATGGCTCTGTCCTCCCCTGGCCAGCACTGCTGCCCAGCGTGGCTTTATCTCTCTGCAAAATAAAGGTCATTACAGTGTTGTGCAGGTAGTGAAGGCTTTGAAGACAGGCTTTGAAGTACACTATAGAAGTAGACATTATTACCCACTGCCCAGGGATTTGGAGAATGTTTAGTCTGATAAAAAAGGCTTTGCATTCTGCTGGCAGGAAGCATGACATAAAGTGGAAAATTTTTCTGAGCTGAATTCAAATGAGTCGATTTTTCTATCAGCCCTTCTCCTAGAGAATGGGTGTGCTGTTCCCTGGACTGGGTGAGGTTTCATGCTCTAACAAGGTTCATCCTACCAGTAAGGATTCACTGTGCTCAAAGTTTGGAACTGAAATTTTAAGGGGCTTGATTTGAAATTAAGTGTATGGTACATTGGAAGGCAGTAAGTACATCTGGCTCAGGAGAAGGGCTTGTAGGGTTCTTGGTGCTCAGGATTTAGAGGCATAGCAGATTTGGCAGGGGACAGGAATTGAAGTAGAGGCTAAATTAGCAAATCTTCATAGCTAAAATCCCAGTGCCTCCTTAGGGAGGATTGCACATTATATTTGGCTCCAAACAATGCTGTCAGACTCCCACCTCCATAAACACCACATTCTTTCACAGGTGTTTCAGTTGGGGGAAAAAATTGGGAGAAACGGGATAGGCTTATGGCCTAGACATCTTTCATCTGAACTGCAATAAACCTATTAGCATCCCACAGGTGAGGAAGGGTTTGTGGCACTCTGCTGATAACAGTGCTGACTGCAGATGTTTAGTGCCAGGCAAATTCTTCACAGCCAACTTCATTTGAAGTGCTGCTTCCAAAAATCATCAGCTGTATTTGGGGCAAAGCTGAAAATATTTGAAATAGTGTTTCAGGCAGCAAAAACACGAGATGGGTAGAAATTGCAGCTCTCAAAGGCTGGCTTAAGTGACAATTTGTGTGGTGGGAAGCGACATTTATTTTGTTGATTTGAAGGGAAACAAATATATTTTACACCTACTCTTTATGTGTAACAGAGGCTTCAAAATTTAGTTGAAAAAAACATGTTTGCTATTTGAGAACTATAAAGACATTTTTCCTTTCTGCTTTGCTTTTTAGACAATGTGAAAGGTAGGTGTGAGGTTTTCTCATAGTGATGGGATACCTGAATCTCCTGAGCAGCTTGATTCTTACCCCAGGTGTCTTTCCAATATTTAAATTAAATACATGATAACAAGCAACAGTGAGTTTCTAGCAATTTAAGAAATAATCCTTCCTTTTCTGATTGCTTATCTTTTATCTTTGGATCTGCTAAGGTCATAATCCTACTATTTTTCCACTTATTCTTAAAGACCCCCCAGTCACACAAAGATAAGGCTTCACATTCCTAAAATGAAACCAGAAAAATCCTTCTCTAGAAATCCCAACAAAAACAACCAAACTCCACTAAGAAACCACAGAGTTCAGCCCTTTTAGAAAGCAACAAACTGTAGCAAGAGCTCACAGATTTCCCCCTGTCAGCACACCTTTTCCTGATATCCACCTTGCCATGAAAAAGTCTTAGGTCTGGTTCACACTGGGTATTTGGAAGCCTGGTCACAGATGTTAACAGATGTTTCCCTACTTTCCCCAGAGAGTGGGTGCCACTTGCACATCTATAATCCTCTATCCGCTGATCCCTGTAACAAGATGCCACAAGGATTTAATCTCACAGCTTCCAGGGGAGCTGCACCACATGGAGACTTATTCCAGGCAACTCAAGATCATTGTCATTCCAGTGAAAAAGCCAGTGCTGGGATGACAGTTACAGGCATTGCTCAGTTAAACCAGAATTACAGTCTGCTGCTGCTTAAAGGGGAATGTGTCAGAGAGCCAGGAGGCAGTTTGCCTTATCCCTGTTCTGTTGGGTGTTAGGATTCCTAGGAACTGCCAACAGATGTTTGGCCAGGCGTGTCTCTCAACAACTCACTTGTCTGTAGCCCTTTGAGGTGGTTCATGCTTTACAGAAGAGCACCAGGACCAGCGGGTCCAACCCACAGTGCAGGACGGGGAGAGTTGATAACCTCTCCAGACGCACCTGCCAGGGTGAGGTGCTCCACCATGGCATGGACAGGTAGGTGACACAGCACCTCTGTGACCTCCAATTACACTGGATTCCGGCTGCACACTCCAGAGGGATGTCTGTGTGATGAAGGGTGTGTAGACATCCTGGAGTTGCTTTCCCAGTGGAAACAACCACAATGTGTTAGTGCAACATCCTGCAAGGGCTCAAGTGGACTCTCTGCTTCTTATAGCTGTGCAGGCCTTCTAAGACATGGGTAAGTAGGCACTGATGGATGAGAATCACTATTACAGCACAGATATTTCCCCTTTGAGCTGATCTGACGTATTTTCCTGCAATGACAAAATAAGAGCCATGTCTGACAATCGTTCAGCTGGACCAGGAAATAGTGCATATAGGGGTTAAATCCAATTCTCTTTATGTCATATCCAGGTCACTTGCAATTCTGGATGGAATCCAGCTACTTGGCAGCCACTTTAACATTATCAATAAGCCTCTAATGCCATATGAGGCTGCAAGATTAGCCGTTACCACCCTGATGAGTTTATTTCATGCAGCTAAGACGAAGAAAACCAGTCTAAGCACATCATCTGCAAATTATTTAAAAAAAAAAAAAAAAAAAAAAAGAAAGACTTGAAGTATTTGTTAGCTTCCTTCAGGTTGCACTTCAGTGGGCCAGCCAGGACAGGCTGCATGAATAGGCACAAAGCAGTGGGAGGCAAAGTCATAATCGGCTTTTGTGTTCTTTGATTATTGTTATCCAAACTAAACAAAGATTTGTGGTTTACTGCTGTCCTTCCTTTTCCTGTTTGGTTTTTTTTTTTTTTTTCAGATTAACTGCTACACTGCAATGTTGTGTGTATTAGCAATATTGTAGAACCTGTTCACGAGATAATCTCTGCACCCCAGCTTAATGACTGCACCAACCTCGTTTAAAAGGAATCTGCTGCTTATCATAGACTTCAATTACAAGCCTTTTTCAGCAGTAACACTGGCTTTTAATGTCTGTAAAAAGCCATAAATGCTTTAGAGGGTTATAGGAATTACAGGCTAATGTAACATGCTAACTAGGAATGTGCAAAGCCTTGTCCAAGTATATCTGAAGCTCCTGCTTGCTCTACATCGCTGGTCTTTAATTAGCAATAGGACATCTCTGCAGCCCTCAGACCACTCGTGATAGATGAGGCATTGCAGTTTTACTGCACTGTTGGTTGAGGTTATCTATCGATAGTCACCGGAAGAATGATTAAATCTTGCAATTACTCTGTGCTCTCCTGTCTGACATCCCAGCTCAAACGCTCTCTGATGCAGACCTGGTCGCTCATTGAATTTATATCTCTGCCTGGGTTTTTGGTTTTGAGATGTGAGAGGTGTGCTCATGGAGCACTGATCCCTTACAAGTTCCACTTTATTTCCTTCCTTACTTGACTCTGGTCTTTGTCCAGAAGGTGTATTACTTCTGCAGCAAATCCTTGGGAAGGTAGTTTGCCTCATTTTTGTACACATTTCATTTCTCTCACAGAAACACTTATTTCTTCCTGCAAATCCAGCTTGCCTAAATCCGACAACTGAGCCAGCTTCAACTCTTTTGCTTATTTCTTCTCTGCACAATTTCTTGCAAATTTTCCCCTATTCTGAGAGCTAAAAATACATCTGGGTGCTGCCTGGAGGCCATCTGAGAGCACAAAGGAAGGGGCATCTTGAACTCCATATGAATTGCTAAGCAGTGCATGAAGAGCCTTCCCCACAAATGGGGATACTCCTGTAACAGGCATCCATAAATACAGATATCTGCCATTCCCAGAAGCAATTGCACACAGAAACATGCTCACTCCTCCTATTTAGCCAGTACTGGACTTTTCTACAGGAAGTGCAATTGCTCATGAGGGCTCCAACTTATAATGACATCGAACAGGTGTAAGCAGGAAGAAAGCTCAGTGAGGAGAAAAGCTACACCAGCTCCCGAGGAGAAAAGCTACACCAACTCCCACCCCTGCAATCCACCTTCTCCTCCTCCGGGTGCATGTTGGTGTCAGGAATGAAACACAAGATTTCATTGGAACTGAAACCAAATACTTTCTGTATTTTTCCCTGACTGAATTTCCTCTTGGCTTCTCAAAGTCATGTTCTACCAAAGCTCTCGGGTACTCTGGCTTTCATAGCCACCACTGCTAAGGGGGAGATGAAACCAAGATGTAGCTTCCTTGTTATCCAAGTGGGACCCTTTGTCCTACATGCATGGAAAGCATGTCTTGCTAGGTAAAATCTAATCCACACAAATTAGTTCAGATGCCCAAAAGATGACTATTCAGATAAAATGTTTATTGTAGATGGGCTGGTAAACTCCCCTTGCTCTCATTTATTACTGCTGTGTTCAGTACAAACCACATGATGTCATTGAAGAACAGAGTTGCGAAATCCCACATTCCAGACCAGGACCCAGGAATGATTCCCAAATTAGGCAAATGACATGTGAAATATCAGTAAAGCATCTAAGGGAAAAAAAAATAAACCCACAAAAAACCAAACCAAACCAAACCGAAAAACCTTGAAGCCACTTGAAACAAATTATGCTTTCCAAAACTGTCATGTTAATGGCTCTTCACCTCCAACACCTTCACTCAAACTGTAGGAGGTGGTTCTTGTTTGAGAAGTCCTTTACATATCTTCCCTCATCCTATGGGGAAGCACTGCTCTGCCAGAGGGATCTGACAGAGGCCGGGCAGCAGCTGGCAAACAGCTCAGAACAGGCAGGGCCAGCATCAGGGTCAGTGTTTACAAATAACTCATGTGAGCAGCCTCACACCAGTGTTTGGGAAATAGCCCACATTGCCAATCTGACCTCCCGCCCAGATGGATTTTTTTTTTTTAATTTTTATTTTTTCTGAAAAACTGAAGTGAAGCCCCATGTTGGAAACTGGGAAACTGCACAAAAGCCAGCAACGAAATAAAGCCGGAACAATGCCCAATTCAGGCAGCCTAAGGGGGCCTTCTGCACAGTGTCCATGTCAAAATTTCCTAATCCCAAAAAGCTTCCTGCAAAACACACAGGATGCTTTTATTACCAAGTGGGTGGCGTTCGATACAGCATCCCAATTGGCTCAGAAGGCCGATGAACCGCGCACTATTTCCCTGCTACCTCTCCAGTGGGACACTGCCAGCAGGAATACATCTCTGTCAGATTTTGCACGGCTTAGTCACGTGTTCCTATATGCTATACTCTGCCACGCCAACCCTGATGTACAGAGTTTAATTGGAAGGAAATCAGCTTTTTCATCTTTCCCCCTCTTTGTTTCACTTCATTTCAGGGCCAACGTGCCCCTCTCTCCACACACAATTATTTAGCAGCTCATGCTAATACTGAACATAGAGAGCAAAAATAAGTTGTTTCTTGGCAGTATCACGGCCCAGGAATTGGACTTCAGTGATCCTTGTGGGTCCCTCCCAGCTCAGGATGTTCTATGATTCCATAGTTTATTCTCCCTGTCAGGCTTGGCTGATGGCACCACTCGTATGCTTGGTACACCTGGGATGGTTTGTAGAACTGTGGCTGTGATTTCCATGCATCTTACAATTTTATAGATGTGAAATATCAGTAAACAAATTAACCTGTAAGCAGAGCCTTGGTGACCAGCAGAAAGGCAAAAGGACATAAATGTGATGTAGGAATTGTTGATGTAGCAGCTGGGCCATGCTGACCCAGCAACTCAGGAGGTTTGTGCCCTGTTTGATGGCAGTGTGAACCTTGTCATCATTTTGCGGCTGGGCAGATGTGTGTTGCAGTTAAGAGTGGCCACAGAATCAGAGCAACACAGAATATCCTGAATTGGAAGGGACCCACAAGGATCAGCAATATCCAGCTCTGGGCCCTGCACAGCACAACCCCAACAATCCTACCATGTGTCTGAGAGCACTGTCCAAATGCTCCTTGAACTCTGTCACCCTTGGGGCTGTGACCACTGCCCTGGGGAGCCTATTCCAAGTGCTCGACCACCCTCTGGGGGAAGAACCTTTTCCTAATATCCAACCTAACCCTCCCCTGACACAACTCCAGCCGCTCCCTCAGGTCCTGTCACTGGGAGAGGTCACAGAGTCACAGAAAGGAGAGATGGTTCTGCCCCTCGTGAGGAAGCTGCAGATCCCGATGAGGTTTCCCCTAGGCCTCCTCTTCTCCAAGCTGAGCAACAAAGTGTCCTCAGCCGCTCCTCATACGGCTCCTCAGACCCCTCACCATCCTCGCAGCCCCCTCTAGACTCCCTCTAATAAGAGATGGTCGTGATGGCCGAGGCAGCGGCGGGGCGCTCGGAACCCGCTGGGGCTGCGGAGGAGTCCGCGGGGCCGGAGGAACCCGCTGGGGCTGCGGGAGGCTCCGGGGGCGGACGCTCCGGCCGCCCCGGCTCTCCCCGGCTCGGGGCCCCGGCGGCGGGAGGCGGTGCCTCTCGGGGGGCGGGGGCCGGGCCGGCCGGCGCTGCCTTCCGGGGCTCGGCGGGGCCGAAGGAGCCGGAGCAGCCGGAGCGGGCAGGATGCGCCCCGCCGCCGCCGCCGCCCCGCTGCCGCTGCTCGCGGCCTCGCTGCTGCTGCCGCTGCTCCTCCCGGCCGCGCCCGCCGCCCGCGGCAGCTTGGAGCCCCCGGCCGGGAACGGCAGCCGCCCGCCCGCCGCGCCGGCCCCGGGCAACCACAGCGGGGCCCGGCTCAGCCCCGTGCCCGCGATGCTGCGGGACCTCTCCGCGCTCAAAGCCGCCGTCATCGGGGCCTGCGCGCTCACGGCCGCGCTCATCGCCTGCCTCCTGCTCCGCGTCTTCAGGTACCGGGGCCGCCCGGGGCTGCGGGGGCACGGCCCGAGACACGGCGGGGCTGGGGGTGGGACGGCTTTGGGGCTCCGGGAGAACGGGTGAACCCCTCCCGGTTTATTTTATTATTTTATTGTTATCTTTATATATATATATACATGGAAATTATATATATAGTTATGTGTTATATAATAGTAAGCATTGACCTGCCCGTAATAATAGTTTTAAAGCCCGGCCTCGAGCGCAGCGTGTGTGGGTGGCTCAGGAGCCCCTTGGGGAAGTCTCAGGGGGCTGCCGGGGCCTGGCAAATCTTGCTCCGCCTTCCTCCCGCTTCTGCAGGAAATTAGGGCAGGAGTTGGGTTCCAAGTGGGCTTTTCCAGCGTGGGATTCACTCGCTGCATGGTGGCCGGGGGCGTGGAGTGGGCGTGGAAGATATCACATCGAACTCCATGGGAACATCTGGAAATTCGTGGGGTTGTTGTCAGTGGGTCGCTGGGATTGAGGCCCAAGGAGCCTTGGGGTGTCCGTCCATGGAGACACACAAAGCCCAGCTGGAGATCCAGGTCCAGATGGCAAACTGTCTCAGCTCAGCGTCCGACTGCAGGGCAGGGACACCCGGGAAGAGCCGGGAGAGGGGAACAGCTGGCACTCAGCACAGGTTGGAGGCCAGGCCACGTCTCAGGTGACAGGAGCAGTTGAACAAGTGGAGTTGGCAAATTCTTCCTTGTTCTGTCTTCAGGCAGCTCCTTTGTATTTACAGGATGGCTGAACGCTCTGCTTCTCCTGCTTCGGAATTAATTCTGTGTAGGAAGGACAGCATTCATAACAGCAGTATTACAAAGTGGGGTCTATAAACTGAAATGATCAGAACTGATATTTTCCAAGGATATTGACATTTAACTAAATTCTACTTAAGCGTTGCAGCAGCTGGCAGAAGGCAATGCAAATAAATGTGCTCATTAAAGTGAGGTGGTTTGGGAGAGCCCAATAAAGTATTGAAGAGATTTTTTTTTTTTAATCAGTATAACCACTTTGCAGCTGTATAAAATTGTCATGGACACACAGCAGAATTGATAGTGTGTATATGAGTTAGAATTAGGAAGTCTATAATTAAGAGTAGAATGAAAAGTCTAAGTTTCTACTCCTAGTTCTGTCTGATCTTGGAGACTTTATTTCCTCTGCCACAGTTTCTCCTGGGTATAAAGCAAGATCTTGTGTCAAGGAGAACTGGCATAAGGCAGAATGTTTCTAGCCAAAGAAGGCAAACTGATAGCCTTTAAAGGCCTTCCCTATACCATAATCAGCAAAAACAGGTCCAGGTTAAAGTCACCTTGGAAATGGTGGATTAGTTCTCCCATGCCAAAGTCGTCATTATATAACTGATCAGAGTAAATGCATCATTAAGGATACATTAAAATAAACACACATACCTGCCCCCTCCCAACCCCAGATCTCTTGTAAATCTTTGGTAGAACCTCCTAGGAAAAGTGGAAGGTGAAGCTTTTTGGCTACTGAATATGTTTCTTTATTTTG
The DNA here is from genome assembly GCF_036250125.1 of Pseudopipra pipra. Lineage (NCBI taxonomy): Eukaryota > Metazoa > Chordata > Aves > Passeriformes > Pipridae > Pseudopipra > Pseudopipra pipra. The sequence continues at coordinate 15,215,160 of NC_087560.1, read as the reverse complement.
TAAACAGTTATCCCAGTTGCAAATGAGACCAGAATACCAACAGGTATGTCTGTACAGTGTCACACTTGTAGCTGACAACATAGATCACAGGAGATTCTGGTGCAGAAGAGATAAGGGATTTACCCTCAATAAATGTAAAGCTTTTCTCCATCAGAATAAGAGCTTTGTTCACACTTAGTCAAAAACATTGTGATTTTTTTTTTCTGAAGGGTCATGGATTCCTATTAAAGAGATTTTGCTGAAATCCAATCTTTGATTAAACCTTCACTATGAAATTGTTCTGGGTTGCTTGGAGTAAATTATCCTTTTAGATATGGGCTGTAGGAATGAAATTAACTAGTGAGTGGCCAGATACTCTTGTCACAGGCATTGGATTAATTTTTTTATACATTTTATTTTTTATATACATTTAATTTTTACATTTTTTCTGTTTGTATTATTTTCCTTTTTTGTTTGAGCAGGGATAGATATATTTCTCTGATTTTCAGCTCTGTTCTTAAGACAACACCCAGAGATTCCTCTTCATTTCTTTTGGGAATGTTATGCTCTGAATTCATCTGATGGTCCTGTAGTTCAGAATGTGGTGTCACCCAAAGGGGTCTGTGAAGGCCAGCCAAGACTTTGCTGTTTGTCTGCATGTGGCAAGGCCTAAATTGCTATAGTATTTATTTATTTATTCTTTTTTGCAAGCTCAGTTCTGGGTTTGCTTTCTTTCCTATACCCGTGGGCTCTGCATGCTCCCAACCCAAAACCATTTCCACAACAAACCAAATTTCATGTTATTCTCAATCAAATAGTTGAGTAGTTAGCATTACCAAAAACCACAATGTCTTGCAACAGATGATGGGTGGCTAAATTTGCTCTTTGAGCTGCATTTTGGGTTTTTCCTTTTTTACACTCATATTCTGCCCTGTTTTTTTCTTCTGATGCAGCTCAGTTCATTCCATTGCAATACAATTCTTGGGATCAGCTCACAGGAAACAGAATTTTTCAGATGTGGTTAAGTGTGCTGGTAGACCATGTGCCTTCCAGGGAAACTGGATAAGTTACTTTTGCTCCAGTGGACCAGCTGAAAGCAACCCAAAGCTTTCATTGCAGAAAACTCTGTGCTCTAAGAGTTTGCTTCATGTCTTGACCTGCCCTTGAACGAGCAGAACCCAGGCTGGAAAGGCTGCTATTTATCTAGATTTTTAGAAAGAGGCTACCTTTTTATTTTGTATCTCATTGCTTTGTTTCGTTGCTTCATGTTCAATTTGTATTTCTTCCTCAAATACCATTTTTAGCTTAGTTTTCCAGTAGTTGCAAAACTGGTATAAATGACTGACATTGAGGAGAGAGGTTCAAGCATATGATCATAGGATACATGACCCTTTGTTCTATGAGCTGGGCTATTGCTCTGGGCAATCCAAGTCTTAACCCCAGAGAGTTTGACTGATGTAAAATTAATTGTATTATAACCAGTTAGAGTACTCCAGCAAAGACAAGATTTCTGCCAGGAGCAGGGAAAAAACCCTCAGATTAAATTATATTAAATGGAAAAGAAAGAAACCCAAAACAGCCAAATATCCAACCCCAAACCACATTTTTGACCCATATCGAAAACTTCGTTTAAGCTGCTGGTGCAGGTAGTAGTTATGGCCACAAAGAATGACAAAAGGGAAAACTGGATTGTCTTGATGTGGGTGTGACAGCAGATTAGCAGAAGGAGGAGAGAGGGGATTGCTGTCTTGTACTGTCTTGGGCTCTTTACAGCTCTGATGTGAACAGTCTCAACAGGATGAATGTTGTTTCTTCTTGTGGAGTTCACTGCCTTGAAGAGTTTGGGCAGATCATAAAAGTTTCTATAGCTGTGCCCTATAAAACAAGGATATTTCTCAAAGCTCTGCCCTATAGAACAAGAGTACTTCTCAAGCACTTCTCAGACAATATTGGTCTGACTGTGTTGTAGTGTTTGGAAGTAGGTGCTGGCACTGGTACTGACCACCACGTGTGAGTGGGTGTATGTTAAATACTTACAGACATCACTGCCTCGTTGAACCACAACAATATCCCATTTAGGTGTTCCTGAAGTTATTCCCGGTACTAGTCTCTGATCCATCTCTGATCTGCCTCCTATTAGTGGCACAGTTAAGCAAGGGGACACTTCTGCTCTTTGTGCCTGCATATATTCCATCTAAAGAACTTGATTGTTAGAAAACACGGCAGTTTCTACGGCAAAGTGTATCTCCTAAAATCATGGTATGGTTTGGGTTGGAATGGACCTTAAAGATCATCTCATTCCAACCCCCTGCCATAGGGAGGGACACCTTCCACGAGAACAGGTTGCACCATCCTTGAACACTTCCAGGGATGGGGCATCCACATTTTCTCTTGGCAACCTCACTGTGCCAGTGCCTCACCACCCTCACAGTAAAGAATTTCTCCCTAATATCTAATTTAAACCCGCTCTCTTTCAGTTTATGGTCATTCCCCCTTGTCCTATCTCCAGAAAACATGTGAGGGCTTGGAATCGTGGTCTGACTTTGCTGTGTACAGCACCATCCAGAGAGCAGAGATACTCAGACAGATCAACAGTAATGAAATATCGCTGATCTAATTCATCAGCTAGTACTAAGTCTGCAGTTTCCTGAGGTTTATATTTCCATATTTTTTTTTAACTGCTAAGAGAGTCCATTAACAGCAAATAAACTGGTCCTAATTCCATTCCTGGAATAACATTGCTGCAGTTCTAGGAGGAACTGGCTTAATCAGACTTCCAGTAAGCATCCTGCTAAGAAGGGATGGGTTTGTTTTTTTTTAGTTTTCTTTTTATTCCAAGGAAAGGTCCCCTCCCACTACATCTCTTAGCAGGAAGTGTTAATACAAGTTAAGAAATGCAGAGACCTCTCTCTCTAGGTCAGGAAAAGCATTATCTTTGAATGTCAGTGTTGTTGACTAAAATAGATTAGAGGCGTAAATAATATAATGAACTAGTGAGTTGACTGGAGCAGTTACCCACCACATGATGCCTCAGAAAGGAGGATGAAGTGCTGCATATGACTGGGGCTTGATCAAAATAGCCCCAGGGCAAAACACAGACACAAAGTCAGTGTTCTGCTCCAACCCTGTGTGTTGTCCCTCCATGCACTCTACCTGGTGATGGACCAGGTAGGTCCTGGTGTGGTGCCTCAGGTATCCTAGCCCAGTGCCACTCCAGCTTCTCCCAAGCGTTGTGCTCCCCACGGCTGCCTTCTGTCAACACCAGTGAGTTGGTTTGCTGGGAGCAGCACTGGGTCTGCAGTGAAAGATTAATATCCCTCGCCACAGTTAACTTGTTTTTTTTTTTGTTCTTCCTCATGGTAATTCGAGACAAGACCCGTAGCATCCCCTCCTAATTACAGGAGTGGCTGAAGTCAGCAAAAGCAACAGGATTTTTTAAAGTGGAAGATGATTTTCTGCACTGAACTACCCAGCATCACTCCTGCCCTGGCTAAACCACTTGGGGAGTGTTTCAGCTTGTCATTGTGCAAGAGACACACTCTGACCATGCAGCTTCCAGCATGCTTCTTGTTTGCTTCAAAAAAGCCCCCATAAAATGAACCTGGCTGAAAAGGAGATCCTCTGTTTGCCCATGAGGCCTGATGTGTCCTGATCCTATCCAGGAGGTCTCCAAAGTTCATGAAACATTTGTATTCTGTAGTTCCTGCCTTGTGCTGCTCTGCTGACTCTGCTGCCTGGTCCAACCTGCTGGATAAAGGGCTTTTCCTTTTTGGGTTGTCATGGCTGATGGTTACAGGGATCTCACTGAGGTTTCAGGAGTTTTATTGTGAAACAGTTTCCTGACGGGCAGCCTTATTTTGTGTGCATGTAGGCATACTCCCGAAGCTTTCCTGCAAAGTTAGCTTGGGTAATTCTTCTAATATTTATGAAGCCTGGGGGAGTTGTTCAAATGAGCAAATGTGAGAAAACAGGCAATGGGAAAGTAGATTAATGACAAATTAGCTAGGAAATCTGGTGTGGAATGAATTGAGAAAGGGGTGGCGAGGAAAGACCTTTTCGCCTTATCAGTGGCAGACAACTGATTGTAGCAGCTTAGCCAAAAACCAGCAGCAAAACAAGCTTTCTGTCTTTCCTAAATGAGCACTGTGGTTAAGTGAGGGTTGCAGGGATTAATAGATCGCTGTGCAGCGAGTTCTGCTTCAGGTCCTCTTGAAAGTGTAGCCCAGATAGACTAATTAATGGCTGGAAGCAAAAGGGTTCTAGTTTCCCATTTCTAAAAATACCTATTCTGCAGTAATTTCTTCAAACATTCAATTATTAACTATTCTAAGATGAACTCTGTGGAATAAGTTATGTTTTTTAATGGAGGGAATGAGGGAGGATGGCTCTCAGTAAAGTGGGCCTGATGTGCAGGTAGGATCTTAAATGGAACCTGTGGAAACCCCCTGCAAACTGCAGGTGAACTCAGAGTGGTAAGGCTGTGCTTGGTTAGTTCTGACAGGTAGACACAGGTTAGTTTTGTCTCTGTTTAGGCTTCACAGCATGAGTAAATATTTCTTGTAAAAACAATGCATTTACTTGCTCGATGAGACCTCCCTGCTTCACTTTAGTGCTAGGTTTTAGCAGAGAAGCAAAATAACAGAGAAGTGGTTTCAAAAGGATTTTCAAGTGTTTGGGTTAAGAGTCCTACTGCACTGGATATAAAATTGCTTGTTTCAACAACAGCAGGAAAAGAACAAACCACCCTGTGCTCTGCGTGACACAGCGGCACAGATTGCTCTAAAGATTAGACAGGAGACGACTTTCTCCTCACTTCTGATGCAACCTTAGCCTTCAGAACAGGGAGTAAATGCAAACTGCTCCATCCCAAGGGCTGGGACCTGTTTATTCAGCCTTGGACTACTGCCTAAAAGCAGTGCTAGGCGGAGGCACTGAGATTTCCACATCGGAGCAGGTCACTGAATTAAATTTCCTTAACTCTAAGCTTGGAAGGGACCGTAGTGGTGGAGATGCACACAGAGGGCTGGAGTCCCAGGCTCTCTGCAATGCTCACACGTCGGTTCCTGCTGCTATGTAACTTTTTTAAAGGCATCTCGAGGCAAAAACAGTGCTGTTGAATCCAGCACACCTTGCATGACGTGCCAGGGCAAGACTTCTTGCTGGTGAAAGTGCACTTGTGATGTGCTGACTGCTCGAAGCACTAGCTGTGATTACCAAAAATTAGGGGTTGCTTGCTTGTGCCTGCACCAGCTCCCTTCTCATGCTTGGCAGGTACCAGTTTTGTTTTATAAAAGGCAAAGGGAAAAACTCTGCAGTTTGTTAACCGAAGCCATCCACTCTTTTCCCCGAAGGCTGACCGTACACATCAACACCTTCTTGAATGTGTAATCACAAAACTAAATTCATGCATGAGCAGTGTGACCTTCCTAATATTCATGAAAACAGTAGGTGAAATAAAAAGGAATCTGCAGAATTCAAGCTAGAGGCAGGGAATTACTTGAAAAGCCACACACCAAGTGTTTGTTAATTGAAAGTCTTAGACAGCAGATCTCTCGAAACTGTGGGATGTGCAGGTGTGTGAGCATCTCCATTTCAAAAGGAAAGTAAGCCTGGCATCTGTTGGAGGAGAGGTGGTAGGTGCTGTTAGCTTTGAATGATATTGATTATTTTTTATAGCACCTGCACAGCATGGAGCCCGAAACTGCTCAGATCAGACTCAAGGTTGTTGCTGGGGGAATCCTGAGCTTGGCCTGATAGCAAGAAATACAGCAGGCTGTTTGTACCGAGACATCACCACCCCTTTGCTTCTAATCCTGCCTAGAACATTCCTGTGGCTCAGCAGGGCTTAACCTGGCCTTTCTCGTCCAAACACATTCACTAAACCATGGGCTGCTTCAGCTGATTAAGCTCATGTCTCACTTATTGAGTGTGGCAGCAGGAGGACGTGGTGGGCTGCTCTGGGTGCCAGAGGATTCTGGTTTGTCAGCAGCTGGAAGACTTGACGTTGATCTGGATTGCAGTTGACGAGAAACTGTGCTCCACACACGGGCACAAACGGTGGCCTTGGAAAAGCAGCAGGAGGGGTTGGAGGCTGGTTCTGCTGACTTCGTGTCTGGGGAGTCTGAACCAAACAGGGCAGTGATTCAGAGTTGGTGGGAACAGCTTCAGCCTCTCCAAGGAATACTGTATAAAGACGATCCTTCCCTTCCCACCTCTGTGTTTCAGGTCTGGCAAGAGGATTAAGAAGACCAGGAAGTACGACATAATCACCACTCCAGCTGAGAGGGTAGAAATGGCTCCTCTGAATGAAGAAGATGACGAGGACGAAGACTCAACAGTGTTTGATGTGAAATACAGGTACTGCTGCCAGCCTGTCTGGTTAGGCTTGCTCCTTGAGCTCTTATTAGTGAAGACAAGCTCTTTTATTTCTCTGCTGAGCCAACTTGATAGAGGTGAGGCAGTTGCAGTCTCCCTTCTGCTCTGCTCAAGAATTATCCCTGTCCTTTACAGCCCCCTCGTCCTGTTCCCAGCACACGTGGCTCTGTACCCTCCTGTTCCTGCAATAACCACACTGCTACCCTCAGGCTGTCTTCAGAGCAGCACGATGCCCCAAATAACTGACAGGGTTTAAACAGACTGAACTTCCCCTCTTGGGCAGCTGTTGGCAGTCATTCCTGTGCACTTGCACTGGATCCAGGGCTGCTTTTCCAGGTGCTGCTGTGAGAGCCTGGAAAGGAAATAATAATGAATTTCCAGCAACCTCTGGGTTTGTACCAGAATGCTCTCATGTTGGTCTGTGACACAGAGAGGACTACAGTCCCTTGCTGATGCTGTTAGCAGTTATCCCTTAGCAACAAACTTTCCTTAAATATGTTTGTGACATGGGAGTGGTGTGACAACCCAAAACTTTTGGTGCCTATTCTGGGCTGAGATTTATAGCAACCACTCAGCACGTAAAGATGCTGTGCATTGATTTATGGCACCAGGGTATCTGCATCTCTTATTTTTATTTGCATGCAGCCATCCACACAATTTGACTTGCATTCTCATCCAAATAAGGCCTACTCTAAAATCTCTCCCACTTAGGCTGAAATAAGCTCTCCTAATTATAAAAATGCAGATCTTGACAACTTCTAACTGGAGATTTTACAGACTTTACTCATGTTGCCCATCTCTTAGGTTTGGAAAGAGGGAACACCACATCTGCTCTAGGCACATTTGTGCCAACATCTGAACCACACATTACCACACGCTCCACCGGTTGTTTCCAAAATCACTGCATTAGTTCTCTATAAAAGTCAGGAAATATTTGAGAGACGTGAAACAATGAAGGGTGTGAGTCGAGCCTTTATGTGTAAACAATTAGTTCTTGAATTAGAGGACTCCTATCAGTCCTTGCCTGACTGTTGCTGTTCCCTGTAGCTGCCCTGTGTTTGCTCTAATGATTTCAGCTTGTGCAGTTTGTACTTTGGGATCGAGCTTTGTCAAACCCAGAATGCAGGGATCTGACTCGCCAAGGGTTGCTTTAACAGCCTACATCTCCCACCTCCCTTCCTTTTAACTCAGTACTTTCTCTGTGAACTTCTGGAAATGGAATCAGAGGGGTTTTTCCCAAAGAGTGAGAACAGAAGATTCGTAATCATGGCAGTGTGTCAGGATAAGATGTCTAATAGTACAGTACTGGATGAACAAAGAGAGGTTGCTGGAAACCATTTGACTCATGAGAGCTGTGTTCGTGTTCCCTGACGTTGTTTCCGTGGAGCTCGTGCTGTGCCAATGCTTTCACTAAAGGTGTTGGGTCATCCTGGGTTCCTGAGCAGTGCAAATGGCTCTTCACCTTGTGCTGTGTTGAGACCATAGGGATTTTGGGTTCTTAGTCAACCAGTCCTTTTTTTCAGCTGTGGGAATTCTTCCTTTCTGCCGCAGTGCAACAGCTATTAAATTCCACAGTTTCTGAAGTCCTTGCTGTCTCAGACATACTTTTGTTTAGTTCAAACAGAGCTACCTCAGTTTAGAGAGAGAGATCATGTTACAGACAACCCTTTAGCAGTACTGATTTTGGGAAAGCTTCTTTGAGGGTACATTTGCTGTAAAAGGTATCAAGCTCTCTGGTTCCTTTGTGCAGCTTGGAGGCCATGCTGCAAACAGTTCGTAAATCCTGTCTCCAGTAAAGAGACTTCTTTGCAAATCTGTGTTTCTGAGTTTGACATTGACAACCCCAATGAATCAGTCAGGAGGTTCTTCATAGGTGCTTGTGTGCAGGTGGGAAGAGAGGGATAGAGCTGCAGAATGGGCAGCTTAGACTTGCCCTGAATAAGTCAGGGAACAAATTGCTACAAGGTCTCCTGTTGAGGTACCTTCCCCAGCCCTCCCCTCCCTTCCAAACTGGCATTCATGATGTAGGGAGGCTCTGGGCTGGTTTGGTTGAGGTCCCCTCCCATCGTTGAAAGATCTGTTCTGGCACTTGCATCTGTGTTTGGGGGAGTAATTGAGATTCTGTGCTCTCTCTCCATGCAATGCAAACAGCTCTCTGATTAAAAGGCAGTCGGTGTGGAGCAGCAACAGGGGAGAAGCTGCGTTTACCTCTCCAATTGTTCTCATGCAGTTAATTTTCTTTCCTTTAATGCTTTGTCCTTGTGTGGATTTGTTTCCAGTCTTACATGAGGCATCAAAGAACAGCAGACAGTGTAAATTGGGCTGCTGGATTTAAGGTCATTTTTTTTTTCCAGGAGGCTTTAAGGTTTTTTAGGCTCCCACTAGAACCCACCCCTGGCTTGCCTTGGGCAGTGGAGCAACAAGACATAACCACCTTCCTCCTGTAAGGCAAACTAATGAGACCACTTCAAAATCTTACCCAAACGTAGTCCTTTCTGTGGATGCAAAATCCACCCGCTGCTGCCTCTGTTGAATTCCAAAGTGTGGGTGTGCTGGATCAGATCCCTTTGTTGCAATCTCACTCCAGCTCTGTCAGTGGCCTCTCTAATCCTGCAGGCACAGTTTCTGTGTGACAAGAGGCTGAAAGTGTAAATCTAAGATTGTCACAGGAGCAAAGATGCCAGATGACTTGGACAGTAGCACTTTGAAAAGCTTCATGGAAACCAGTGTTTACATATGGAGGATGGTTTTCCACATGTATTTGCTCTGGTATTGAGAGAGGCATTTGGATAAAAAGTTCAGGAATTGTTCTGAAATTTATTACAGAGTTACACAAAGAAAGCAAACTGAGCATGAAAAGAGTGTTTGTTTCTTGATCACCAGTTCAATCTGTGCTGCTGAAGGCTGAAAACCATCCCTGTCCAATTGATTTCTGGACCATATGAACTGTGTTGGTCATCATTTTCTAGATGTCAGACGTTTTCTCAAGTTTTATGATGGGATTACACTTGCTGCCCATCTTCAAAAATGAGTTAGTGGAAAGCTAAATCCCATCTTCCAAGTGTGCTCTTTCTCATCCCACAAATAGATCTTGATTTGAAGAGTTCCCTCTCCTCTTTTCTCCTTTAGCACTTTCTTTCAAGAAGGCAAGGGAAATTTGCACGGGTTCCATGATCATCTCCCTAATGGAGCTAAGCCATTGATTCATCAGGGAGTTGGCACCGTGTGATACTCGAGTAGAGAGAGCAGTGAAGTAAAGTAGGTTACAGGCAAACATCCCCAACAAACTGGTGTCCATCCCCCACTACAGAGCACTCTGCTTGTTTTGTGTAATAAGAGAAAAGAGATTAAAACAGCTGCAAAAAGAACCAGTTTCTGAAAAGGTAAATAAAATTGTTAGCTTGTTAAGCTTATTAACTCTAGCTTAGCTCATTGGGGGATTTCTTGTCAGCTTCAATAGGAAACTGAAAACAAGTACTGAATAAATTCTGTGGCACCTTGCACATGAAAGGCTTTGAAAGCACTTCAGTAATCTGGGATATCAGCAGTGGCTCCTCTCCCTGCTGACTTGCAGCTGTTGGAGGCAAGTTGTGCTGTTGCTAAGCTTGCTGAGCCCAGCTGGGGGAATTTCACAACTGTCCAGGGTGATACGTGCCATGTGACAGCCTGGAGTTGGGGAAGAACTTGGAATTTAAATACCAGTCCTGATGTCAGGCTCCTAAATAAATACTGATGGAAAGTTTTTCTTGGCCAGATTGAAGCCTCTGTCCATCCTGTTGGCTGAGTAAAATTCCTCAGTTTGTTTCCCCCATGGATTGTCATTTTTCCCTGTAACAGCAGCGGCACCAGGAGAACGCAGAAGCAGTTTAGGAATGCATCTTCCAAAGTGCTCTTGAAAGGAGAAAGATTTATTGGTAAGGAATGGTGGCAAGCTGAGGGAAGAGGACAGGAATATTTATTCAACTATCATGGGTCTAAAGGGCTTTTGAGAGCTTGCAGGATGTTTCAGAGGAAAGGTGCACCACATGTAAGAGCTGGATTCTGGAATCATCCCTTTTTCAGGCACCAATAGCATTGAACTGTGTAGAAACATCTTCATCACAGTTGCAGGGCTCAGCCTTTGATGTGCTTGAGTCTTTTGGGAATCTCTGTAAAATATGAGAATTACACTACTGGTACCTTTTCTTTGACTACGTCCTTTCCAGGTCCTGACCGCGTGTGCAGCTCTGAATGGAACGTGGAATTGTCCACTTGTTACTGCGAGGTGTTCACTCCCAAGGGAGCAGCTCTAATGCATTTTTTTTCAAGTGAAAGCTGCAGGCAGTTCTGGATGACGCCAGGTGAATTGTGCTGGGGTTTATAGGAAGCTATTTTTTTTCCCCAGCAGGCAGCAGTGACAGGTTGTGTATAAATGGAGGGGTATCATTTATCCTCATCTGAAGGGGGTGCAAATCACCAACACAGGCAGCAGCTTACTATAAATACAACAAATTGCCAAAGCTTTGGTGCTGCCGTTAAGGATTTCCCATAGGCCCACAGCAGGGGAGGAAAGAGATGGTGAAAAAGCAGTTTTTGTTTGGTTCTTTCCTGATGCTGCTGTAAGAATTGTTACAGAGCACACTGTGTCCTGCTGGCTCATGCAGTCCTACAGGAAGGCTCTCATCTCCTTCCTGGAGTTCCTATTAAAACTTTATTTTGAACCCTGAGGCAGTTAAAGCACTAGGGTGTCAGGAGGAGCACCCATAGCAAGGAGGATGATCCATGTTGTAAGGGGCTACACTGGTGTGAAAAGAGCTGCGCTGTTCAAGATGTGGTTTCACTTGCAGTGAAATATCAGCCTCCCTGTGCACATTCCCTTCTGTGCTCTGCAAGTGACTGGCCACAAGATCTTTCAGCATCTGGGTTTTGTCTCACCCAATTCTGCTTTTGCCTTCAGTTGGTCTCTCTTCCTCTGGTATGGTGCTAACATCACATCAGTGCCAGTACACTGCAGATATCAACTGCTGAGGGGGTACTGATGGCAATCCCAGTGAATAATGCTGCCTTTTCCTTTGTGGTTCTTGGGATTGATTTTTTTTTTTTTCTGCTTTGCACATGGGTTCTCATCTCTGCCTGTGAGCTGTTTAATTGCAAATCTACATCTGTACTAATTCTTCCTGCTTTCCAGGTAAAGCAGCTCCGTGGAGTGTCAGTGCCCTGCAAGGTGTCATTCTGCTGTCGAGGGACCTGCTGAACCAACCCATAACTGTGAAAGGGGAGGCTTTCATCTCTGCAGCGTCACAACCAAACCAAGCCTCACCTCCTCGAGGTGCTGTTTGTGCAGCAAGCTGTGGATCTTCTGACTAAAACATCACGATTTGGTTCCCTGGTTTCCCAACTGCTGCATTGGAATGACCAGAGTTCCTCTCTGCAAACTCAGCTCTCTTGCTTTAGGAGGGCTGGGGTGTCACCACATCATGACAAGATGCAGCCCCATGTACCAACGTGCAGCTCATTGTGGTCTAAATAAGTTTTGCAGGAGGAGGAAGACAAGGAAGATTGAACTGAGCTGCCTCAAGGACTTATTTTTCTAAAATCCTAATTCAATACTTCTGTCTCTGTTAAACTTTGGTCATTGTTAAACAGATCACAGTGTTTAAAAAAAAAAATCAAGAAGTATTTTTGGGCCTTAGAGATGTGACGTAGGACTTTAGGTGGTAAAAATGTAAGCCATGCTGAAATGCCACGCTATGTTTGGTGTAGAGTTTTGAAGGCTGGGGGTGAGAGGTTGACTCATGTAGAAAATTTTCTAGACTTGCTACTGATTTTTTTTTTATTTTTATTTTTTAAACAACAATTGCACTAAGCTTTCATGATGACACTCTCATTGTCCCAAGGAGCTCTGATCAGACCAACTTCAATAAATGACACCACTGGGAAATAGGAAGAATCAGGCATACTCTAAACTATAGCAGTCTTGGATTAAAGAAGATATATTTTTGTAATTTTCTGCCCTTCCACAGGGAGTAAAATCAGTGTTTTGTACTGTCCTGTGCTGACTGTAACTTGTCTACAATTCATCTATATTACCTTTTTTCTAAGCAAAGTAAGTCCTCATGTGGAATGATTGGATTGCAGAGAGAACGTGTCTTATTTTTCATGGAAGCTTCATGTGAGTAATCTTACTCTCTATCAAACTGGAAGTTTTCCCTTACTACCTGCTTGACAAAGCTCACTTAACTCAAGGATGCATTTTTAGCCGTTGCTCTCTGCTGTGCTTTATGCTGCAGAGGTCAGAGCTGTGGGACAACACTGTGGGAATGAGATTGCTGCCTCTGGATGAATGGGGTTTAGGAGACCACAGGCATGGACACTTTCCAGGCCAGCAGGAGAAAGGGCAAACCCAAATGGGTTAGTTTCTCTTCTTTGTGGTTTCCCTTTAAAGTAACCACAGATGCAGTTCAGACTTTACTGTTTACTGCACCCCTTAACACCTTTTATTTTGGGTTTTTAAGCTGGCTGGAACCTTGCTTTTCCTGGGGAACGCATCTTTTCCAACTGTTTTAGGATTGTCCCACTGTTTGCTTGACCCTCATGCGGTTGCAATCCCTCACAGAGACTGCAGAGCTTCTGGCAAAGCACCAGCCTTGCAGCCGGCTGCCAGTGTTGGGATTTTTATTTTTTTTAAAGCCCTATTGGGATTTGAAGCTTGCTGAGAACACCAAACTGCCTTGTCATGATACCACGACCTGTGCCAGTTCTGTGTGGCTCCCCTGGCTCCCCTGGGCCCTTCAGTCAGTAAAAGGAGGTGAAGGGGAATTTCTTTTTTTTCCTTTCCAGTAGCCTGGTGCTTTCATCCCAGCAGCTCCCATACCACAGCTTGCTTCCCCTAGCTGTGACTCAGCAAAAGCTCTGCAGACAGCCAGCTCAGCCTGGATGGAAAAATCCCACAGCAGACTGTTGTGTTAATATTAGTCATCAAGGCAATATAAAATGCTTTGTGATTTTCATTCATGGAATGAGTTTGAGTCATTCCATGCCACTGTTACTAAGCAATATTTGACATGTCAGCTGCGAGGTGAGGATGGGCAGGGCAGGTTGTGTTCTGGCTGGTAGGAATTGCAGGGACCAGAGGGTGGAATGGTGCTGCAGGTTGAGATGAGATCTGGGGCTCTTTCCCTGCCTTGGTGAAACAGGTTTCAGACTTAGGCTGGAGATGCTTCAGAAGGAAATACTGTGTCTCTTCAGGACTGCAAGACTTTGAAGACTGGGAATTGAACTTCTTGGGCAGACCGAGCCCTTTTGAAGTTGGAGAAGTGGTGATGCTGAGAGGAGAGAGGGAGGTTAAAAGCTTCTGTTGATGTGTGGAAGGAGGGGATGGGTGAGGTGGCTGCCCTGTCTGTGCAGGCACCATGGCAACGTGCTCATGTCCACTCTCCTGCCACGCTCATTAAACTGAGCATTAGGCACTCTGAGAGTGGTGGACAGGGAATGAAACCATCTCTGTGCACAAAAGAAAGGCAAGACCAGGTTATGTAGGAGAGAGATGAGAGGAAAAGGTGCATGAAGAGCACTTCTCCCTTCTGAGGGCGAGTCAGTTCTTGAAATCAGGAGTTTTTGCAGCAACTTCAGGCCACTTGCTGAGTTAGGCTGGCAAAGGCCATCTGCTCCCCTTGCTTGTGGCTAAAAAAAATCCCTCCGTTTTTACAACATGGCAAATTTCAGTGGTGGACAGGGACCAGGTATTTAAGATGTTGAAGATGGAGGTGCTCAACTGCTATTGGGATGCTCTGGCTCCTCAGAGAGGTCCCAAACTGTGTGCCATAAGCTAAAAAATGCTTATAGGGAAGCAGCAACTGCTTGGTGGAAGTAAAAGGTCAACCTGACCAGTTGCTCACAGTCATGAAAATAATCCGAATGCTTTGTTTGATACTCAGTTGCTGTTGCAAATGTGAGGCAATGTTTACCTCTACAAAACTTGCTGTATGTGATTCAAAGTGTCTGGTTAAACATTCTATAGCTATATTTAGTTAAGATTTTAAGAGCACTTGATGTGACTCATCTAATAATATATATATATGAATATTTTTTTAATAGTAGAAATCAGTTTAAAACATAGTTTTAATAATTTGAACTGTTTAGTTCAGGTAGTTCTAGGAGTTCATCTGAGAAGAAATAGCCATTAACCACTACATGAGTGTTTTACCTTAATGTTCTGTGTATCTTACAATGCAGATTTAATTTGATTGTGACTGTAAAGTGTCTTAGTATCTGCTGCTATTTTGTGTTGCATAGTCAAGCTCGCTTTGTTCAAGAGCATTTTTAAAGGCGTATTTTTTTTGTTACAGAAAATGAAAACAGAAATGTTATTACAGCTGTCTGCCCGTAGCTCACTCACTGCTTACAGAATCTACCGACTCGTAGCAGAGGCAAAACAGAGCAAGTGAATGAGAAGCTTTTCCATTTGTGCATGCTGTGCTGAGGAGGGAAAACCCTGCACAGAATTGCAGCTGCTTTACTCAACCACAGCCCTGTCACCAGAGATTACACTTGGAAAGCCAGAAGTCAGCGTGCCACGCTTGCCTGCAGAACTAAGTGCACAGATAGCTTTGTATTTCCATTTTTTCACCTGGAAGTTGCAGAGATGACTGCAAACACTTGCACACTAACTTTGTGCTATCCTAATGTGCTTACCTTTAAGCCCAAACTGACTTGTAGAAGTCTACAGGCACTAATTAATTCAAACACTTAGTTTATAACTGTTCCCTCTAACTCCATGTACATGGTATAATCTCTGCAGAGCAGCGGGCTGTGGTTTTTGTTAAGGATTTTTTCTTCTGTTAATGAGTTTCTGCTGCTGCAGTTTGTGTGTAAGGAGGTATCAGGACCATGTGTTCAGTTTTGTGCAATTGCTTGAACTTTTTTTTAAAAAGGAATTTGTTGTTGTGACCAAAGCTTCTTTATAAGGAAAAATTGGTAAGATGGGTTTGAATGGACTTCTCATGTTTCAGTAGAAACTGCCATCATTAAACATGTTCTTGAAATCCCCCTGTGTTGTGTTGTTTAAGGTAGGAATGGGAAAGGGACTGTTGCTTTTTGGAATTTGGTGGTTATGAGAACAGCTGTGTGATCCCTCATTAGAGGCCTGTAGGTCCCTTTGTCCCATGACTTTGAACCAGAGCCTGTCAAGGAGGAAGCATAGTAGAGGAATGTGTTAAATCACACCAAGTGCCCATGAGCCATCAAGAAGCTGGGCTTACATCTGGGTTAAAAAGGCAAACCCCACTGCAATAGGAAAGGGATCTCAGTGCCTTCGAATACTACCATGTTTGGTACCTTGGAGCCCACAAACTGTAGGTCTGTTGTCTCAGACTCCATTGATGGAGCCAGGCCATGTCCACTCCCTGGGGTGGCCAGATCACACCACAGCTATTCAGGAGACTTCCTTCCACTTCAGTCTCCCTTCATCAAGTTCCCCATCTCTGAAACAGTTTTGCCTTGAGGCTTTAAGGGCATGGCAAAATGCTGAAGTCCTACAGATAAGGATCAGGGCAGTCTGAGGCTGCTTGTTTGTTTTACATGTTATTTGCAATACCCCAGGACTGTTTTTCTCCTGCACTATGGAGTGCAGACACTCCTGGCCCTTGGAGCAGCTATAGGACAGACTGATCCAGCACCCTGGGCATGGATCAGCTCTGCCTTGTACCACTTGATTTCTCTGTCTTGATGTCTTCATCTCTTCAGGAGTAGTCTAAGAGTAATTCAGTGCTGCAGACAAGAGGCAGATGCTGTCCAGCCTTTTAAATTATGTCCTGGCAGCGAAGTAAAGCTCAATCTAATTCAAAATACCCAACAAAATGCTGTTGAGCAGCAAAGCTGGTTTGTGTAGGAAGTTTGAAGACTTCTCAAGGTGAGCCCCAACACTGTGGCTAAACAGAACAGGCTGCTCTTGGCCCAGGCTTCAGGAGTGAGGATGCCATGAAACAAAAGGCAGCAGCTGCAATCGCTGGGTGTACTCACCTTTCTGATGAGGTCTCAAGTGGAAGATGAGCAAATGACCAAAATCTGGTGTAAATTGTTACCTTAGTACGAGCTGAAGAGCCGGGTTTGATGAATATGATTGCAGCTGGGGCTGTGGGTGGAAAGGGCAAGGCTCAGCTTAGCCCTCTCTGAATTTTGACACGGGGAAGCCCAAAACTACAACAGGCAAGAAATAGATCCCGATAAAGGGTTATTTCTCCAATACTTAGAAGAGTTCTGCATGGGCCAGAGTACAACACAGCTTCTCCTCTCCTGTGGGTGGCTGCTACCACCCTCATACAAGCTGCTGCTCTTATTAGCAGGTCTGTGCACAAGTGCGAGGTTAACTGAATGGAGCTAATTCACATGTATAACCCTGGAAAAGGGAGGGGGTGTCTTCCCTGTGCCTCAGTGTCAGTGATCTTTGGATGCCTTGGTACTGATAACTGCAAAATTGTCAGCGATGTGTGGCAAGTGCTGTCAGAGAGAGGGATCTTAACACCAAGATGATTGGAATTATGCCTGACAACAAGCTCTATTAAGGGTATGAAACAGAAATAGCTCTAATTGCTTAAGACCGAGTAGTCTGTAACTAGGCTGCACAAAAACATCACTGAAGGTAGTTTCATCTCCCTATCAGCTGGCAATTACCAATTTTGAAGAGGCCAGAAACTCTAGCTCTGGTTTCAAACAGACCTCCACTCCTCTGAGCTCAGCCAGCGGAGCTCCAGGTTGGCTCAACTTTTCCAGTGATCGTTTGCTCATGGGAGGTTAAATGAACCAAATACAATTCAAAACAGCGCTTCTAATTCATGGAAAACAGCTCTTCAGCTCAAGAAAGCAGCATGGAAGTGGTGGCCATTGCTTTTAAAGCTAAGAAGCAAAGGGTCTTAAAAAATCCAGATGCAGTTTTTGATGGCTTAGGAGATGAAGCTGGTGTCTAGGCTTTTCTTTCCCCTCCTGTTGGTATCTCATAAACCATCACGTTCACTCACTTCCCTCTACATTGGGGGACCAGCAGCACAGGGGCACCCAGCTCCCCCCCCACCTCCTGGAGGAGAACCTGCCTGGGCTGCCGAAAGGAAGGAGAAGGCAGGTCCTGAGGAGCTTAAACAGCTGCTTCAAAGCTTCAACCAGCATGTTTAATCTCTATTTTGGAAGAGATTACAATCTTAATTACCAGCCTTCAAATGCTGCCAGCCCTGGCTGGAGAACATACTCCTGGCTGTTGCCTGTTGCTGCCCACTCCATCCCTCCCAATGATGAAGGGAACCCACTGATCTGAATGTGAAACAAGGACTCAGATTCCCTGGCCAGAGTTTCAGCTCTGTAGTGTGCAGATGGGGCACTGTTGGTTTGAAAGATGAGGAGGGATAAAGATTAGATGACCTACTTTGCACTTCAGCCAGCATAATTTATTTTAAGGTTTTTCTATGAAGGGTAACATATATCTGCTTAAACCTCTTCCTGACTCCTCTGGGCTTCTTACACTGGCTCTTTTTAGACAATTTAATTCAATGTACACGTTATTCTGGCCTAGCAACAGTTTAGCACCAGATACCTGCCCAGGACCTTTACCAATTCCAAAAGCCAAATGAGCCAGTTTGAACATCTCTGACCTGTGCTGGGCAGCACAGGACATCCTTGGAGACTCCTCTGCCAAATCTGAATGCCAGTGAAATAACTGTGGCACAGTTCCCTCTTACACATAGGTGGGAGAGAGACTCATTCAGGGCTATAGCGTTGCAGAAGCCAAACTCTCTCCTCCAGACTCACTGGCCCTGCTCACGGTGAATCCTCAGCTTCAAGTTTCAAATGTGCATTTCTTGCCAGGGAACAAGTCTGTTAAAGGAACACAAGGGGGCCTGGGCTTGATGTGGCTGCTCCTCATGAGCTCTTATGCCAGCCCAGAATAATCAGTGCACTGCTGCTAAGCAAAAATAAACTCTTTGTCATCAGTTCCTTGAGGCATCACATCTAAATCCTTTGCCTCCCCCAGCTCTTCCCCCTCCACAAGTTTCCAGACTGTCTGTGCCTCGATACAAACATATTTAGCTGAAGAGAAGCTCTTCTTTATGGACACTTTTCTCTTCCTCTGCCCTCAATTCATAAAGGTTCAAGCTCAGGTCAAGAACATTTGACATTTCCCCACTTCATTTCTGCCTGGCTGTCAGCAGAGTCATCTCAGTAGCTCCTTTTGGACAGTGTCTGAAATTACCCGACTCTCTCCATCTCCTCACATAAGGACTTCTACAGTGTCCAGTGGCATCAAGATGATTCTCAGGTAAACAATAAAACCCAGTCTGTTTAGGCAATATCTCCTGTTACCTTTAATCTATATGATAATTTTTTTGGGGGTCAGACCAGTTCTTCTTGCTGAAGGTGCAGCAATGCTCTCAGAGCTCAGCAGTGAAGGTGGTGGTCCCTGTCCTTCTTCCCCTCCTGCCCCTTTTTACCATCCAGCTTCCTCTGATATTTCTGCCACCAAATTCCCAGTTACCCGACTTCTATTCCCAGTTTCTGTGCATTACCTGCAGGTACAGATTAGGAAAGCCCTTGTGGATAAACCTGTGGCAAAGGAGAAATAAGTCTGTTTATTTTGGACTAACAAGGCAAAACGGTGCTGCAACAACCTGCTGATGAGGATGAGTCTTTCTAGAAAGGCAGGCATTATCCAGGACACTGCTGAGATCCTCAGGAACCACCATTTCCCATGTCTCAATGGGAAACTCAATGAACAAGCACATACCCCCATGGAACTGGGTGATCTTTAAGGTCCCTTTCAACCCATACCATTCCATGATTCAGGGTTCCAGTCTGAGCTCCCATAGAAAAGAGGCAAAGCTATTTAAAAACTGTTAGCATTCCTGAAGCTTGCTAAGCTTAAATAAAACAATAGTACTGCTCAGGATGCTCACAGGCAGGGGGAGGTTCCTGCTGAAGAACTTCTGTTTAATGAGCTGTTCAAATGAAAAACTTTGTCCCTCTGCATATACATAATATTTTTAAAATCACATATTTGCAGCACGTTGTTTGCTGCTGTTCAAGGAAAAAAATTATTTGCTTTTAACATAATCACTATCAGAAATAAGTTATTCAGCATTTACCGCTTGGAAGTTAAAAAGGGAATCTAAATTTCTTTTTAGTTCCTTCCTCTTTTTTATAATAGATATACAAGCTGCAGGGCACACTTTTATGCTCCTGTAGCCAAGATTTTGTAGAATTGACTAATAATCTATTTTGCATATTTATAAACACTTTATTATTTATTAATAGTGCATTTCAGGAGTAAATTTATAATCCTGCCATGCGATCACAGCCTTTCGGAGAAAAATGGTTGCTCGTGTCAAAGAGCTGGAAATTAGAGCTGGCGTAACAAAGAAATGAGTGAGAATATCTCATTAGTGTGAGAGCAAACAGGCAAGAGCCTCTCTGAGAATGAATACACACGCAAGCTGCACGCACGTAGATGTCAAATACAGAGCACGGCACTCAAAATGTATCAATTCCTGCTCTGTTTGCTCTAAACCCACAAGAACATAGCACAGCTCCTCAGTCATGTAAAACCACTGGTCCAACAAGCCCCCTGCCCACTCTCCAAGTTGCCATAACTGCCCTCAGCTACTCCACCTCCAGGTATTTTAAGCTTCAGCATTTTGAACAGAGTCCTGATGTCCTCTTTGGTGGATTCAAGCCTAAAGACCAGATAGAGGTGTCCCGTCACCTCCCCATATCCCACACTGCTACTGCTGGAAGTCACAGACCACTCACCCATTTTCAGAATCAAAGCTGGATGTTTCAGGCATCCCCCCTCCACCCCAGAGCATCACCAGGCCACTCAGAGATGGGTGCCAGGAGCAAACAAGCACATGTACTCATATGGTTTCTGATACCACCATTTTTTCATCTAAAGATATAAACAAAACATCTTCTGTGTACTCAGAAAAAAACCTCTGCGCTCCTTTTTTTACCTTACTTGTCACTGGAAAGCCCTTGGAGATCAATCCATCCCTGCCAAGAGTGCAGAACTCTGCTGGTCTCAACAAACATTTGGATAATGAAACACCTCCCAAACACTTTGTGCCATTTGCAGTGATAGCTCCATTTGTGCCCTTTATCATTTTGTGGTCTTGACTCTCCCTCATGTGTAAAGGTAAAGCTGCTCCTCTCACCTCAGCTGCACTTGTCAGACCCAGGTGGAGGAGGGAGCCCAATGAAGAAGGCACAAGGCTATAGATCCAAAACAGAGCTGGCAGCTTGTGTACAGGTGTAGCTGTAGGATGAATGTTTCCTTATTATCCAGATTCACTGAATCACAGTCCTTTAAGTGCAAGGATACTGAGGCTGCCCCGTGGCACCATGGCCATGGTTCCCCCAGGGCACTGGGGAAGGAGCTGTTTTTGGAACCTGTGTGTCTAGCACTTCACAATACAAACCCTCCCACAGTTTCAGTGGTGTTGCATGCATTTCCTACCTCTAGATGATGCTTTCTCCTGGCTCCTTCCAGCCATAAAATGAATGACACTTGCTTCAGGGGTTATTCAGCCGTTTAACTGAGTGACTGGGCTTGGCATCACTGCCCACGGCACGGCTGGCTGGCTCTACGTGAGATGGGCTTGCAGCTTGTGCCAACCTGGGCAGCCTGAGCCACAGGAAAGACCTCTCAGAGCTCCATCCCTTGACCAGGGCTTCACAAGTCAAATATCACCCCCCTGCACAGAGGGCTGCACAAGCCTAATCTCCCACACACCTCGGGTCAGAAGCCTGGGAACTGCATCTGTCTCTTCAATCCGAAGCTGGCAAGCAGGGAGTGCGCAGAGAGGTCTCTCTCGATAAGGGAGAGGTGATTAATGAGTCTGGCTCGTTAAAAGCTTGGAAAGAGAACTGAGGAGACCTGCCAGGCTCTTGAGCAGCAGAACAGGCAGCCAGGCACAAGGTGGGTCTGCTCCCATCACGGGGAGCTGCTGTGCAATTTGCCCTGCGCCGGAGGCATCAAGGCGCTGCCGCTGCTCTGGGGCAAAAAGCTTCTGAAAGGTGGCGTTTTCTCTGCTCATTTCATTTTATTTTTCTGAAAGGAACTCGGAGCATTTGGAGTTTTCTTTTATAGGATTTTTCAGAGGAAGTGGAGCAAACTGG
Source organism: Pseudopipra pipra (assembly GCF_036250125.1). Taxonomy (NCBI): domain Eukaryota; kingdom Metazoa; phylum Chordata; class Aves; order Passeriformes; family Pipridae; genus Pseudopipra; species Pseudopipra pipra. Next base: position 15,193,671 of record NC_087560.1, on the reverse strand, counting down.
CTGTGCCTTGCCTTCTGACGGGGAGCAGGTGGGGAAGAATAGAAGTGGAGGAGAGAAGGTGAATGGAGCCACGGTTTGGCAGCGTTACCCAAGTGTAGCAGCATGTCATTAATGCTGTATAATTGTTCCCTGCACCTCGAATAATGTGAAAAGCATTAGCAATAATAGCAGCTTCATTATGTTCCTGTTTTGATGTGCTGTCTAAAAAGCTGAAATCTGAGGAAGGACATGAGGAACCCGAAATTTTAGGCTTCTTCTGGCATTTCAGTTTTGTGCAGAACCTGAGAATACTTCAATGAAGCCTATTAAGGTCTAACACAAATGTGTGCAAGCAGAGGAAACCTGCATGCAGATCACAAATATCGAGTTTTTAGCAGATAGGGAGTTAGTCAGTGGTTTTGGTGCTGTGCTGAGCTTTTGTACACCATGTCTTCGACCCTCCCAAAAAAGCATGAACTGCTAGGTCAGAGACCAAGAGCCCTTGATAGGAGCTACCTTCATTTAGCACAGGGCAAGACAGATCCTGTTGGCTTAGTAACATTGTTTGGATGGAGTTTAGGAGGTACAGGGGGCACAACATGGCTTCAAGCTCTGGGGCAAGAATCTGTTCCTGCTACCATGGCTGTTGTGGATACCAGCTCAGACCCTGCCACTGCACACTTAACATGGGCAGTACATTAAATCATCTGGCTCGGTGGCTCCGTCTCTGTCCCCATCACACTCCACTGGCTGGCTCTTGTCACTGGAGTGTTTGGAAATGTGGTGTGGCACCTCTGAGCACCCAGGGGCTGTCACAGCTTGGTGTCATTCAGCCTGCATTAGGCTTCAGTGCAGCGCATACCGACCACGAGTGAGGAAAGGAGGAAGGGTTCCTGCCAAAAATAAGCTGGCTCAGCTGTGGCACTGCTGAGACAACACAAAGGTGGATTTTGTGTGCTGCCAGTTCCCAGCCAACAAGCTCTTATTTCATTCTTGGTACATGGATGTGTTTTTTGTTTTCTGACTTTGCCCACCCTGCAGTAAAAAGCCAGAGAGATGGATCCTGCTCCTGCTGCCACCAACACAAATGTGGAGCTCCCCCACGGCTTGCCAGAGTGTTGGTGCCTCGTGCATACAGGACACACTGATTTTCTTTTCAGTCCAGTGCAAAGAGGGAAGACAAGCTTAAGAGAGGTTTCAGTGGCAGTTACACGAAAGATATTTAGGTGAGATGCTGGAGTTTGTCATAACTCAACACCCTGTCCTGCCTGAGGCAGCCTGCAATGTTCACATTGTCAGAGGGCATTTGCCATCACTGCTGCAAGGAGTTTTCCTGACACTTGCTGGGGAGCAAGGACTCACTGAGAAGGAAGAACTCAGTGCAGTAGCAGCCTGGAGTGATGGGAGGTGAGAAAATCCTCTTGCACATAAGACAAGAGACCAAGCTGAGATTTCACAGTTTGCTGAGACATTGTCTTTGCCATGACCTACATTCATGCATGATAAATGGGACCCAAACATAAACAACACAGGATGGAAGAGCTGGGGAAGGGCAGGGGTAGTGTGTGGTTCCTGATAGGGCTCTGAATGGCTGTGCTGGTTGGAGCTGGTCCCTCAGTGCTGGGATCAGTTCTGCACTAAGTGTGCTGGTCCTAAACCAACCCGGGGTGCCTGACCTGTTTCCCATCAGCTGATAAGACGAAAGCAGTGACAAATATGGCTCTCCCTGAGCAGCCTCAGAAAGCCATTGGAGGCAAGAAGAAAAGAGGAACATTGATGACGATTTGTCCAATGCACCTCAGTCTTGAAATAAATAGTTCAGTAGAGAATTGAGGCTATTTCTGTTCCTCCAGCTCTTCAAGCCATGCTGTATCCCTGATGCCAGGCTATCCAGGATTTGGAGGCATTCCCTGGGTGGACATCGTTTTCCTTTCAGAAAGGAAAGCACATCTAGGCAACCTGGGTGGCTGCTGTGAGCTCTTCCCTGCTGTCCCCAGAGTATGTGAACACCAGGAATGATGTCTTTTTCCACTCACTGTCTCCAGAGTGTATGAGGATGCTCTTTCTTCTCTTTTCACCCTTTTTTCACCCCATTCCTCTTCCTTCAGATTATTTTGCCTTTTCTTTCATCTTTACCTGGTGAAAGGAGTTACTGATAATAATCTAAGACCATTTTAAATATCCTCCCAAACCTAGGGAATATAATATGTGAGGGCTTTTCCTTTTTCCCTGTGCACAAAATCCAGTCAGTATTACTCATATTTTCTCAAGGCTAAAGGTATCCTAGGTGTTGAGGTGACATGATGGATGGAGTGAAGATGAGGTCTGAAAGGATCAGTGAAACTGGCATTTCTGTAAAAGACAGATGAAGCACACGAAGAATTCCCTTATTCACAAAAAGTACCTGACAGGTTGGGGTTTTTTCCTCACCCATGTGAAGGAAGAAGAAACCTGGAGTGAGAAACCTGCCTCCAGCAAAAACAACAGCAGGAGTGCTGCCAATGGCAGCCAAGGCAGAACATTTTTGGGGCACAAAGATGATCCAAGGGCTGAAGCAACTCTCCTACGAAGACACACTGAGAGAGCTGGGGTTATGGCCGGAGAAGAGAAGGCTCTGTGGAGACCTCATTGCAGCCTTCCTAAAGGGGGCTTATAAGAGGAAGAGCGACGTTTTACACAAGCAGATAGTGATAGGACAAGGAGGGATGGCTTTAAAATTAAAGAGGAGAGATTTAATTAGATGTAAGGAAGAAATTCTTCCCTGTGAGGGTGGTGACGCCCTGGCACAGGTTGCCAAGAGAAATTCTGGCTTCCCTCTTCCCTGGTAGTGTTAAAGGTCAGGTTGGACGGGGCTTGGAGCAACCTGGTCTAGTGGAAGCTGTCCCTGCCCATGGCAGGGGGATTGGAAGTAGATGATTCCGTGATTATTGCTGGAGCTGCCGCAGCTGCTGCCTGCCCACGTCTCTGCCAGGGGTGCCATGAGGTGCATGTACATTGCCAGCCTCATTCAACACATTAGAAAGACAACGTATTAGAGAGACAACAGGAATGATAAAATTCATTTTATTGTCCATCCTTCTGCTCTAAGGTGTAAATACAGCTCGTCCAGAGTGAGGAGATGCTTTTGTACAGAGACCTGAGTTTGCCATTGGCTCGGGCAGGGCATTGCTGTAGCCATGTGTGCAGGACACAGATGGGCTGGGCACCATCTGCTTGGCCACGGTCATAACTTCCCTCCTTGGACACCCAGGCAAAGCAGGGCACTCATGTGTGTATTCCAGATTCAACTTGAAGCTAGGAAACATCAACATTGGCAAAAGAGGCTTATTTGGAGCTGTGAATGTAGGTCATGCTGAAGATCAGCGACCTACATTTCCCAGGTTTGAAACTGCAGAGTAAAGTAACAGTTGTTGAGCCCCACAGCTGTCCTGCTGCTGTCCCTGCCATGGGGGAAACCAACCTCCAAGGTCCACAACAGGAGGGAGATGGACTAGTTTAGGGAAAACTGAGGTGCACTGGGGTGGCTTAGAAATACAGTTTGTAAGCCAGTATTGTGTTTGTGCTGAAAGGGCTGTGAGCACCTTGGAGTAGCCATGGGGTGTGGAATCAGGGGTGTTGGTGGGAGGTGTCCATCTCATCCTTTCAGCAACAGTCAAGTCTCAGCACTATGGGAAAAGTTAAAAATCTTGCCCTAGGCCAAGCAGGTTGTCTTTATCACAACAAAGAAGTGAACCAGGATCTCTCCCCAGGGAGCATGAAATGATGAGTCCTGCTCCTCTCTCTGAATCACAGCTCTGTGTTTCCCTCCCACCTATTGCCTCCAGGCCCATGTTCTGCCCCGCTGCTGCTCCTGCCACTCCTCAGGCTCTCAGGCACCCAAAAGCCAAAACACTGGCTTGAAATGGTTTGAAAAGACCTCAAACGAGGCTTGTTTGTTTATTCATTAGTACTTTGTTGTGTTTTATGTAATATTGTCTCCTAATTAACTGAGCATCTCACTGGACAGATATTTACACACTACTCTGCACATCCTGACACCTGTAAGGTCTTTAGTTTGGGGTTTGGAAGTGGCAAATGAGCATAGACTCAGACTCAGGAGCTGGAGCTGCAGAAAAAACAGACTCTTTGAAGGCATACAAGGCTCAGAGGAGGATCACGGTCTTTACAGAGGTGTGCTCAGGTTGTAAGGGCATCACATGAGAGCCAGAGCAACCATACCTGGTCCAAACACATCCTCCTGGGTATGTGTTTGATGCTAGAGAGCCAGAGCATGCTGGATTTCAGGCTGTGTGGAGGTCAGGAGCCAGGGCACACACAGTTTCCTGGCAGGTTTGGGCAATTAGCAGCCCTTTTCGAGCCCCCAGCAGTCTGTGTGCTGCAACCTCTGTGCAACCTGTTTAGTCTCATCCAGCTTTTCAGCACTTGCAATTGCCAAAGCCTTAGCAGGGGATCAAGTGTTAGATCCCCTGTTCACCTGCCTTGACGTTAACTGAAGAATTATTAGTATAATAAACATTTAGCTTGTTTTTTTAAGCCTCGATGTAGAACATTTTGTAGAATTTGACTGCAAATCCGAACCCTGTGGCTTTTGTCAAAATACTAAATACTGAATTCTCCGCTTGCCTCCCTTCTGACATCATTAATGATAATAATCATCCCCCACAGCTGCTAATCCTCTTTGCAAAACGCTCTGCCGAGAGCTGGGATGAGTCTCCTCTGCCCAGCATATTCTGCAGTCGTTTGTATCAATTCGATACGACCGTGGAAACGACCCGGTGGGACTTCAAACTGATGTAAATGACCATGGAAGATGGAGGCCAGCAGAGACAAGCACACACTGATCAGGGATGGCTTAACCAGTTAGTGAAGTTTAGTGGCCTTGGAGTGGCTGCTGTCCTTCAGCATGGAGTCAGCCGTGACTCGCTCTTCATGTGAGGAAAATTGTGGCAGAAGGCACTTAACAGAGCAAGGATCATTCTTGAATCCTTTCTCAAGGTTTCAGACATCCTAACTTGATTTTATTTTTAACCAGGGCAAAATCTAGTCCAGTCGCTGTGTGGGAAACACACCCAAGCAAACAGAACCTGCAGGTGATTAGCCTGACCCCCTGCCTGAGAAACCGATTTATTTTTCACATCTATCTTCTCTTGATGTGCGGGCGTTAAGTCTCAGCTCACTTCATGCTCCTCTTTAAAATCACTTCTGAAGTGATGAGTCCCCTCAGACTAACACTAAAGGGATGATTGTAGTATCTCTGGGACAGCCTTTGCCATGGGCTCACATTCATCAAGCACCAGTTATGGTGCAAATTCAGCCTCACAAGAGAACGGCAAGACCTCAAATACTCCCTTGTATAAGGGTAACAGGGAGCTTTTATTTATGCTCTCCAGCAGTCTGTCTCTGAGAGCTTTAACAAGGTGGGCTACTCTTTCTCTCCTCCTTTGAAAAATCAAGAGCTGCAGAACAGATACTAAATTATGTTCTCAAGTTTGCACATTTTAAGGGCTGCCTAGTACCACCAGGAAAATAATTCCCATTAAATATACTTCTGATGAAATTTTCAGTTCTGGGTGCTTGAAGTTTTCCATGGGAACAACATGATTTTTGCAGATGTTCTTGATTGAGAAAAAACAAGTCACATCGAGATGACCCTACTTGCAAATTCCAAGCATTTTAATCCAATCTGTGAGGTGTCTCATGGAACCCACAGCCCCAAGGAGAAGCAGAGGAGCACCAGGGTATGTTAGATTCAAATTGTGATATCAGTGGGGCATTTCATCAACAATTTCATCAACACAGGTGGATGTTGAACAGGCTGGAAGCTTTTTAGTAATTCCTAATCCCGCCCTCGAGGTGTATTTGTGTCACTTTCTCTTCTGTGAACTTTGTGGCTTTTGTCTTCATTCCTCAAATAAGCAAATGCTGAGACACTGCAATGGGAATGCTCTTCTCCTGCCTGGTATGTGGGGTGGGATTAAAGTGGCAGAGGGATGGAGGACACGGATTTTCCTGCTCTAAAAAAGAGCAAATTTGTGCCCTGTCTCAAAGTTCTGAGCTTCCCACTTGCTCAGCTTTATGGTAACTATTGAGGTGTCCAAAGGGAAATAGCTTTTCCTTGTGGTTTGTAGAAGATTACTAGTCTGGGTCCTCCAGCCTTTCCCCATTTCTTCCTCCTGGTTTATCACAGCCCTGAGACAAGGTCTACAAGACTCATTTTTCTTTTTTGAAATGCCTCATGGTTCTTTCACCAGCACGTTGTAAAACCTTATCATAAATAATTAAAAGTACAGCTGTCAAAATAAATGGCTGAAGTCCATTTTGGCAATGCTGTGAAATATTATCCTAGCGGGGGGGAGGAGGGGGTTGGATTTTTGTGTGCTGGCAGCCTGAGCCTGGCAGTGCCCTGTAATCAGCAATGAGTTTCTCAGTCATTAGTTCAAATTAGAGCAGCTCTGATGACAAGTCGATGGCAACTCCAATGGCTGAGAAAGGTGCAGACTGACCCTTATCACAAGCAGAGCAGAATGGTTTATTTTGTCCTGATTTCTGAACAGAGGAAGGGCACAAAGCAGTTGTGTAACTCTGGGTAATGGATGGGTTGGCAACCAGGGGGTCTGGGGCCAGCAGCAAGCACGTGGCTCTGGTCAGAGAGGCAGAAATTTCATCAGGAGCCAGCAAACTCCTGGGATCTGGAGAGGCTGCAACCTCCACGTGCTCTGCAGATCATGGTCCCTCAGTTCCCTTTCTTTAGGCTTCCTTTCAGATCCACCTTTTCTTCATCTCCTGCCTCCAAAACAGAGCTAGGGAGACATTTCTCCTGCAAGTAAATACATGTTGAGCTGGACAAACAGAGTGGTGTAATGTGTACAGGCAGGGTTTGCAATGTGAGCATCCAGCTTAAACATGGCAGGATTGGATGGAGTATCAGTTTTCATTTGGGTCTTGCTGAAAACTGCTGGGGGGGTGGGCCTCTGGCTTTTAAGGTCTCTACTCCCAGAAGTACAGCAGCAAGAAAAAGCTCTTAAGATCTCCTGAACCTCTGGTTTCTCTCCCATCCATCAGGCTCACCCCGAGGAGGTTCTCCTACCTGGTTATTAAAAGTGAAGGTCCTGATCCAGGAGCTGCAGCCAAGGAGGAGACAAAAGTAAGATATGGGAGAGAATGGGATATGAGGTCCACATGAAAGCTGAGCTTTTTAGGGACAGGGAAGAGGGATGCTGTGAGCTTGCACAGCTTTTTTTCACGGGTCATGTGGCATGTGGGGGTTTTTGAAGTCACAGCTCTTGAACCTGAGATTATTTGGGATGCTCAACTTTAACAAACACAACAAAAGCTGTGAGTTTCTAGTCCTCATGTTTAGAGGGGAAAAGCTTGAAAAGAGACCCTGAGAACATAGCAAAATTAAAAATAGATAGCATACAAAAAGATTCCCACAGGTATTACTCCAACACAAAGTTATTTGGGATTAAGATTAAACTCTGGATTTATCAGCTTGAGCATTTGTACTTATTTTTTAGGACAGAGAAGCATCCCAAAATGGAAGGAGTCTTTAATGGGTGTTTACCATGTCCTCCTGCCTCTACCCTGGGATGTGATGACCCAGCTGGGATGGAAGTGAGTGTCCCCAGGTCTTCTGATCCCCCAGGTCTGGCAGAGGCTGGGGCTGTCTCTGCCACACCTCTCTGTCCAGCTGCTGCCACATGGAAAGGATCTTTTGGTATGATAAAAGAATCAGACCAGAGACCCAGGATCCAGGAAACTTGGAGTTTGTCTCTGTCCCTGCCACTACTTTGCTGCCTGATCTGCACTGGGTCACTCAGACCAAACCACCCTGACCCTGTAACACCCAAAACATTCTGTGCTGCACTTGGACAAACGGTTTGTAGAAATACAGAGCACCCACTGTCACTGCACACCAAGCTGTATTTTGAAGTGCTGGGATTTAGCTTTGGAGATGACAGCAAACCCCTCCATGCCTCTGTTTTCCTCCTCTGAGGAGTGAGGATAATGGCATTGTCACAAATCGCATTGAGCCCTCCGTCCGAGGTGGGAGGGGATGTTTTTCAAAGAGCCTCAGGCATTTGGAAGCGTAAGTCCTGGTGAAAATCAGTTTGCAATTAGTCTTAGATGATTTTTGAAATTATTATTTCCCTGCCGGAGGGTGAGGTCTCATTTCTTGCACAGAGCTATTGCTTTTGCTTCGGAGCAGGAGCTTTTGCCTGCAAAGGTTTTTCCCAATTCCTACTCAGCTGCTAAACAAGCCTTTCTCCAGGTCCTGAAGACCTGAGGCTGGACCCCCATGTCATGGCTCCTGTACCCTCATGGAACTGACCTCTGGGCACTGCTGGTGCTGCTGCCTTCTCAGCCAGGAACATCCCAAATCACTGTCGCTCTCAGATTTCTGTCCCTTCACAGATCTGGCTGAACCCTTTCGGGTGGCTTTTAAATGCCACCTCCCCTGGGACTTGTTAAAGTGCTTCATCAGTGCCCATCTTCCTCTGCAGGGATGACCTTTAACTCATCTGCTGTTGCTACCTGACTTGGATCACCTCAGAAGAAAGGTTGCCATGGTGATTTCATATTCAGCTCAGCCAAAAAAACACAGCTTCTGTATCTTATTAAATGCTGCCTTTTGAGGACCCTACACATGGAGAGATAAGGCCAGGGGTTGCCTGAGTTGACTGTGGCCAGGAGTTTGGTCACTGGGAGTTTCCTCACCAGCCAACGGAGCTGTTCCTTACCCCTTTGCCAAGCCCAATGGGTTGTTTTGATTTTTTTTTTTTCCATGTTAGGGTATAAGCTGGGGGTTTGAAGCCATTAGCATTGCTACGAAAACACTCCTCTGCCAAATGTCAATCTGCCTTTTCAAGGGGATTTTTCACTGCTCTAATCTAAACTGTGCTGTCAAATGTCAGGAGCGGATGTTTAATGAGGACCTGTTGGAAGCCCTAATTGGATGGGTATTCAGTGGGCTTCTTTTTTTTTGGTTGTTGTTTTATCCTTGGGACTCTGTTTTCACAGAGATCCTCGTTAAATTTTAGAAGCTAATCTCTGTTTAAACTACAAGCTCAGGGAACCATGGTCCTTGGGGGCTACTGGTAGCCACGGCTGCTGTGGGCTTTCATTGAATTCATCTGGAAGGCAGAGAGAAAACCAACCCAGACTGTTTCTGCTGGAGCAACAAGAACCATTTTTGGCACATAGGTAGTTCTTTTCTTGCAAAAAGCATGGAGAAAACAGTCTAAAGGCACCACAGTTGTGGAAGAGATGGAGAAAGAGCCCAGGAATGATGGAGTGATTGGCCCAGGGTCCCCTTCTCCACTGAGAATGTGAACACACACAGGCACGAGGAAGGGGACCAGCTCACAGACATGTCCACTGTATTTACCTCCAGGTGGATTGGGCGCCCCAGCAGTAGGCAGCAGAGCCCTGATCCCTTCCAAGGCCATGAACCACCCCAAACCTTCATAATCCAGCTAGAGACCATGCCTGCACACCCTGCAGCCACCTCTCCAGGCCTCATTAACTCCCTTCCATCCTGCACCAGCATTTCCCTGCTGTCACCTCTGGCAGAGGCAACAGGTGCTGTGTCATCTTGGAAATCATAGCTGAAACCCCTGTGAGCCATCCAAGGGTCATCCCAGCCCAAATCCAACATTCTCCTCATCCCACCTCCTGGCATGTGATCCTGCTCCCTATCCTTGGCATGCACCACATTCTTGGCAGACAGATGTACCTGATGTGGAAACAGCCACTCAGCAGATCCCTGTGGCAGCATGGAAACACCCCCTGCACTTTACTGTCTGTGTGCCACGTGCTTCCTAACAGGAAAACCCTTCCCAAAGGGTTTATTTCTCCATGTGAACTCAGTGTCCTGAATGCCTTTACACAAACAATCATTCTTTGATTTTCTTCCCTCCCTCCCCCCCGCCCTCAAAACAATTTATAATGGATGATTGTTTAAAATATCCTTGTTTCCTGGATGTTGTGGTTTTATTGCATTTTTAATTAAAACCTTGGGAAGACCATAAAAGACACATCACAGACACAAGTGTTTCGATATCCCGTTTCACATTAAGCACCCATAAATACCCACACATCCCTTCAGCATCCCCCTGCCCCCTTTGCCCTGCATCACACTCAGGGCTCCATGCCTTTAACAGATCCTTTGGTTTGGAACTGGCTCCTACTCCAACACACATGTAACACCTCCTCTCCATCCCTAATTGCCTTTCATTTAACACATGCAATTACCAAACTGACTTAGTCCAAAAATAAACCACAGAATGTTCAGAGCTGCCTGGCTCCTCAGACAGTTTTCAGCCAAGAAATTTGTGCCCTCCTGGTCTCTCCTGGGAAGCCCAGGAGGAGACTGGTGTGCTTGTAAATCTGCCCCTTCCATAAAATCCTGAGAAAAGATGCCGTGAAGCCCGCACTGGAGGCAGGTGAGACGCACAGGTTCCAAATCATAACGCCTACCCAGTCATTTCTAGGCATTTGTTATGGTGTCTTAAGTCAGCAACCTCAACAACTCCCCTGGTCTCCAGCCAGGAATAAAAGTGCTGAAGGAAATCAGGCTGCGGTAATTTCCCCAAACCCCAGAGCTAACATGCATGGTAATTAATTAATTTAGTGGAGAGAGGTTTTTTTTCTGCTATGAGCTCTCCCAGGGGCTGCCACAAAAGCCCATCTCCTTGGCGGTCATCCCATGGCTTTAATCATGTGTCCCAGACAACTCTGCTGAAGAATTCGGCAGAAGTTCTTCCAGCATGGTGCCTGAGATTCAGCCTCTGAGGCCCATCCTTTGAAGCAGAAATGTGACCTTCTGAAGAGATGGATGAAATCGTGGTGCTGATGGGCTCAGTGGAAGCTGCCTCTTGATTTCAGTGAGGTCAGGATGAGTCCCACCACATGCTGGCTTCCTGATGCAAGAAACAGCACAGCATGTGAGGGCTTGGAGTCTTTTGGGGCTAATTATTTGTTTTAAAGAAAAGAAAACATTCAAGTCCAGTGTTTGCGGTTAATATAGAGCTTGTAGGAGCAAGGTTCATTTTCCCTAGAGTTGTTTTAGTTATGGAAGAACTTCAAGAATTCTTTCTGCAGCTTCCTTGAATTTGTCATTGAAAGTTTCTTGAATTATGCCTGCAAACCTCTTTAAATCTGATCACAGATGGAGCATAAATGCCATGTTGTTGAAGTTGAAGGACACAGCTTACTTTCTGGGGAATAAAACATTGCAGGAAGCTGATACAGAATCACTGGGATGGTTTTTGTTTTGTTTTGTTTTAAACATGTTTCCTTCAAAGCTTCCATCCACAGCACAATACTCACCCACCCCCATAACTAATTCACTATTTTACAGCAAGTAAAATCAAACAGGAGACAAATGACTGTTGTTTAGTGCCATTAGTTTCAATGGCTTTACACAATATTTGAGTCATTGGCTCATCTATTGCTTTGGAGGAATCCCAAATCTGGATGAATCTACGTGCATTATAAACCATCCATGGGGCCAGGCCAGGCCTGCCTAACAGATGGAGGTCCATATGCTTTGGCTCTGCACCCATATGGAACACTAATATGCAGTCCAGGAATAGAGCATGCCTCTTCTCCTCTTCCCTAGCGATCTCCAGTCCAAAGTCATTTCCAGACACAAGCCGAGTTAAGCAAGTTCATCTGGAAGCTGTGCAGTAAGCCACCACAAGACTGATAGTCCAAGCATAATGTTTTCCTTGCTCTGTGGTTCCTGCAGAAGCCTAAACTGCCTAAACATTTTCTAGAAAGTGGCATGTCAGGCTTTCCAGAGCACTAGTTAAAAACCCCATTACACTGCTCTAATGTGCTTTAAACTTTGCTGCCTGGGTCATCCGAGAACACCGAGGGCTTCATCGACCCTCACTGGAGGAGCTTCTCCAGGCAGCCAAACCAGCAAACAGCTGAGGGTATTTCACAATGCCTGGGAGGTTTTGTTTGCTGGAGGCACAGGATTAGTATCAGATGGCCTGCCCCCATCTCAGCACAGGGGGACTTAGCTTTTATTGCTGGCAGGATTCCTCTGGCCTCGCCTCCAGTTTCTTCTGGCCAGGCACTTCCAGGGGGGACACCATTCCCAAGTGCTTTTCAGCATTCAAGGACAGCGTTTTTCCTGGTGCCTAATCTGTGCTCAAACTCTGTGTTTTCCTCGTGGATACAACACAACAGATACAGCTCAGTTCTGTTTTGAGCACATGAGCAGCAAATTCAGTGCCTGTGCTGTGCAGTCTTCCAGGTGTTTGGTATCTCCTTTAGGATGGCACCTCCCTGACTATTTCTGGGGTATGTCCTCCTCCTGCCTGTGCTTCTTTAGGGTGTTGGAGATGGTTGAGGATTCCTATGCTAACCAAGCAGGAGATATTTCCATCCGTGCTGTTACTTCATGCACAAGTTCATGAGAGCATAACGGTGGGAAGGTCTGTGAGTGCTGATCCTGATTCTTGTAAAGGCACCTGTGGAATTGCTTGGAGATGATGTTAAGCAGCCAAATGCATCTGCCTTCAGCTGGGCTGTAAATGAAATTGGCATGTGATGGATTAGACTTGATGAACAGGGTTCGTCAAACAGGAGTTATTCCCAGCTGGAAAAGGAGCTTATTGCTGAATGCCTTGATGTTGCTAATACTGGGAAAGGAGCCCATCCTCTTGGGAGGATGATGATTTTTTTGAGTATCGTTCAGACCTCTATCCGAGGTCTTTCTCAGTAATTTCTTTGCAGACATGGGTGATGTGCAACCACCTGGGGGGCAGAAAAAAGGCATGGAGTCCATTCCCTGCTGGTGGTGGCCTCTCCAACTTGGAGCTTAAGCTGGGAGTGCTGTGGTATCCACAGTGGATACGGCCCAATCTGGAGCTTGGACATGAGCCATCCCATGACAGTACTGGAGTTGCAGAGGAGATTTGCCAGCTTGTGGGTGCTCAGTTGTTTTCACAGGGAAAAATAAGATTAAGTAGAAGAGAAGGAAACCTAGAAAGCATTCAATGTGGTTAAAAAGGGGACCCCAAAATGAAATTCTGCTGCCTGGTGCCAAGGGTGATAGAGTAACACTTAGAGATGAAAATAGGTGCTACTAGACTGTTCATAAATGCGAGAAACTTAAAAATAGCAACCAGAACATCAAAAGAGCTGAAAAATGCATGGTTTGACAAATCATTGCATTGGAGTCCATGGTTATGTGCCTGGTTTTACCTTCTGACATTGAGGGGCACTCTGGAGAAAAACCACATCCCTGCAATCCCCTGTGCATCTCTCAAAGCTTTAAGCTTTAATTTCCACAGTTTCAAGCCTCTCTAGCATGAAATTGGATTGTTTAAATTTTTAAAAGGAATGGTAGACAAAAAACAATATCTATATCATGATTTGTAGATGGTGCAACGTTTTTGAGACTATTCTGCACAAAATTAAAAATTATTTTGTATTGGGATCAACTGAAACCACTTATATAACTTAAGTGAGACTGACTGGAGTGCTTAGTATTATTATTCCCAAGCAGTATCCAAAATGCAATGTAAAAATGCAGATTTTCATTACACCTTGAATACAAAATATTGTGTCTTTCTGGTTTGCAAGACTGGTGTCTCAAAAAAAAAAAAGATTCAATTGTTTCATAGCACTAAAAAAACCCCTACGGCAGCTTGAAAAAAAATTTTTAAAATGTAATTTGAATCACAGTGACTATTTGTGCTTTGTTTACTAATTATCTGGGCTGTGACTGAAGCAGGGGGTTGGTTACTGACCCTGCACCAGTCCCAGGCTGATGGAGTGTTTGGGGAAAGGTGACCATCCTTCTTCCACCCCTCTCATTCAGTGGCTGGGGGCGAAGTGGTGCCTCTGCCAGCCCTGCCTGGAAGGGGTTGGGGAGAGTGGGAGGCACTCAGAGTCCTGATGTAGTTCAGAGGAGCTGCTGCAACTCAAATCACCCAAGTCAGCTTTAAAGAAGGCAGTGTAAGTATTAATTATAAAGCATCTTGGCAGCACGGAGTCTGTGGACTCTGCAGTTTGACCAGAGGAGCTGTGCTCTGTGCCCATGCAAGATATGGGCAAGATCTAGCCCAGGAGAGCACCAGCCACATCACTATATATATATATATATATATATATATATATATATTTATACACACACCAGACACACACACTCACACACATATATATACACACACACTTTTATAGGAAGAACAGAAGTGCATTCCTCCTCTGCAGCTCATGAACAGAGAAACGAGTGATGTGAGAGCCAAATAAAACTCCTTGTCTGAAGCAGATACTTGTTCAGATGGGTCTGTAATGATGGGGTTGCTTCTTGAGCTTCACTTACCAGGCCCCAAAATCACTGGAGTAATCCAGGGGAGGGGAGGACAGGCAGGAGCATGTGTTTGCCATGGTGCTCAGCAGCATTGGATAGTGCAGCGAGGTTTCATGGCTGGGCTGGCTGTTAGCCCAGAGACACAAAGGTGTGGCAAATTTGAAGGCTGGGATGTGACCAAAGAAACCATGGTTAAAATGAAAGGTGATTCAGACAGCTGGGCTTCAGGCTGTGGTGTGAGAAGCAGGCAAGACACCACCTTTATCCCCAAGCTGTTGTACAGGTAAAATGCACCAGGTGTGCATGGTGAGGAGAACACTGTGTTTGGCCAGAAGCACCGCTAGAGCATTGCCCCAAAAAGCCCCACTGGGAAACAGCCCCAAACTCTGGGCTTAGCCAGGTGAAGACCCAGGTTTACCATTATTTTACAAGTTTAGGTCGCTTGTTACCATCCAGTGGCCTTTTGGCACAAATGTGCCTAACCTGTGGGAGGGAGCTCCCCATCCCAGAGCCACCAGCATCACCAGTTTGGACTGGCCTTGCTGCTGGAGGGAGCAGCAGGATGGAGGAGCAAAGAACAAAGGAAGCTGCTGCTGTCATTTAGGGCAGTTAACTGCATTCATGGGGCACCTCATACACCTGCATCCCTGCCTGAGTAGCATCAATGCTCTCTTTTGTTTTACTCTTGATGAGAGAAGAGCCTTAATTGGGCATGAAGAAATCCATCAAGGAGCAGCCTGATGCAGCCGTAGGGTCCCCACAGCATCTGGCAGCTGCCGTGCTGCTCGATGGCTGATGGCTGCCCCAAAATAGCCCAAATATCAACCAACCCCTCCCCCCCCACCAGCACTGCTGCAGGAGGTGAACCTGAATCTCTGCTCCCGGTGCTCATGAACAGCACAAGGGCTTTATGGCTCACTGGTGCTGGGGGCTTGGTGGAGTCAGGTCCCAGCTATTTGCTGGAAACAGAGACGATAAATTATGTTTCCAATCTGAGGAGATGCTCAGAGAACCAGACCGGAGGGCTTGACGCAGCCCACTAAAGCAAGGGGAAATTCCTAGTTGTTTTTGTGCATACAAACACAGCAGGGACCAACCTGCATGGCAGTGAGGTGAAATGGGAGCTCAGCCAGGGATTTCAATAGCTGCAGGGTCTTGCTCATGGTTTAATGCATTTTTACAACACGGGTGAACAGGACCCTTTCTGGGAATAGAAGCATCACCAGCAATTTCATCCCCCTGAATAATTTGCTTATAACTCGCCTGTGCTTTGATCCAGCAGCTGCTTCAAGGGCATCAGAAAAAAAACCCTTCTCTCATCCCCTTTTCACCGCCCAGCACACCCCTGTTGTGCTGCTATAGATTTATCTCAATAATCTCTGTAGGCACAGCAAGGACATCCTGATGGCTTTGGATGTCTCCCTGGCACAGCACTGACATCCACCCCAGGTGGGCAAACAAGCCCAGTCTTCCCCCTCCTTCACCAGCAAAGGGGGTTCCAGGCTCTCCCCATTTAATCCCATGGCATTTCATGGTCTTGCCTCCCCTCTCGCCCCTTCTAGTCAATGAAAATAAATACAAAATAAAAATAAAACCCCTGCACACTTATTTCATTTCCTCTATTTTTATTTAAAAAGAAGGTTTGCTAACAGCAATCAGTACCATGGCCCAGGCCCCTCAATACAACAGTTGGCTTTTGCAGTCCCTGCAGCTCCATCCCTGCTCTGTGCTGGGGACAAACTAGGGAACTATCCGGCTTTAACAACCACTCCTGAATCACGGGAAGCTCCTTGGGATTGCAGATTACTTCCATCTTGCAGTTTTACACTCTGTCTCCTTCTGTCTCAGCTTAAGCTGAGATTCACAGCCAGGTTTAGCTTTATCGTGCAACTAAACTCAAGTAAAAATAATAAAAAAAAAAAAGTGCCAAGTTTTAAAAAAAAATACATAAAAGAAATAATTTTCTGGTGCTGGAAAGAAACATCCCCTTGGTGGCAGATTAGCCCACATTTATCCACTATAATGTTGCTTATACCTTAATCTTAAACATCTTCATCTGACACTAATTAGCAGGCTGGAGGCTCCTATGGGTACAGTAGCTTCTCTGGCCCAAAACATGAAAGCGAGTTCTTCCTTTTACCACTTGAAGCACTCGAGTTTTTAAAGAGACGATGTCAAGTATTTCAGCCTCAAACTGCACACTTTTTAACTTAAAAAACACAGCAGTAGGAGGAGGACCAAAGGTGATGATGCCCAACCATGGCAGCATTGCAGTGCAAGCCTAAGGTTTGCCTGTGCAGTGTTATTTACTCTCCCACATATTAAACCCAAACAGCCCTTGCTGAACCCTGGACTCATCTCCATTCTGGCACTGAGTGCTAATTAGGAGACAAACAGAATAGGCTACAGAAGCAGAAAATTATACAGGCTCATCAGATCAATCTAGTTCCCTCAAAACCCCCAAAAATCAAAGAAAAGCAAATGTGGTTACAAAAAATCCTTTATATTTTGGGTTCTCTCTGAAAAAAAAAAAAAAAGAGAAAAGATTATTTCTATGATGTTCATCACCAGGCAAGCATCCCATCAAGATCCATCCAACAACCTATTTAACTGTTGAGAGTAAGAGATAATTAGGGCTTGAAAAGACGGACAGAGTGGAACTTCAGGAATTCAGTGCTGTGTGCTGGTTCTTTGTGGAGAAACTGAAAATAAATTATTTAGACTTGACAAAGTCCCTTGAAGTCCTGCAGACTTTCTGCTTGGCTGGGTCCAGGCCTATCACCCATATTTGTGGAGGGGGAGAGAAAGCAGGCTGCTTAGCAGATACCAGCTGGGAATTAAGAGCTGGATGTACTTATGGTTTTCACGAGCCCTGACAGATGTTGAGTGTCTTTTGGCACAGTGAGACACTTAATACTAACAGTGCCAGTTTGCAGCAGCAAACCTCCTTCCCGCCACGTTCCAGCATCTCTGCTCCTTTCTTGCTCATTAGAAAATGAAGAGAAATACACATTCAGCATCCTCCTCACTGTCTGCCTGGCTCAACACTGATGTGCCCTTTCTCTGGAGGCCCTCGCACCTCTCCATGTGAATGTCACTAGGATCAGCTTAGCACTGCTCCCTGCCACCCTCCTGGAGATCCAGCTGCAGCCCTGGAGGCTTTTCCCTCTCCTCTCCAAAGGCTGTGCTCAGCCTGGTGGTCCATGTTTGGACGGATCTGTGCGCGGCTGCCGGGCACTGATCCCTGCTGGGCAGACTGGTCCTGCTTGGAGCCGTGGACAGTCCCTTGGCCGTGAGAGCCACCAACAAACCTTCCCTGCCCACCCCGTTCCCTGCCCCTTCCCCTCCCCGCCACGAGCACGGGGCCAAGAACACACCTCGCTGCGGTGCCAGCGCCGGCGTCCTTGGCCAAACAAACTAACTACCAACCTCGGACCAGTCACGACAAACGGCTTACGTTTACCCATCACCTAACATACCCTCAAAAACCAAGGCCACCTTCACATCTTTTGGACGTAGGGCGAATGCCCTTCGAGCCCAGCGAGCCCACAGCAAGGGGTCTCGCCCAGGCCAGTCACGCCAGATGCTCCCGCACCTCTCCTGCCCCTCCCTTGGTGAACACCAAACAGTTATAATACTCAGGTCAATATATATAGGTACCACGTATATGTATTTGTGTCACTGTCCTGCGCGTTAACAAAGACAACCAACCCCACCAGGCACCACTTGTCCTTTCCGCCCCCTCCCCTTCCTCCCGTGGCTGTGCAGGAACATGGCCGGGGACCACCCTACGTGGCCCCATCACACTCCCCCACAGTCAGCTTCAAGGCTCCTTGCTGGTGCAGCGTCTTTAAGGCTTTGAACTCCAAGGGCATGGTGTGCGGGCTGGCCTGCGAGGTGTAGCCGTACTTGAGGCTGTCGTAGTAGTGGTATTTGACTGGGTTCTGGTTCTGGTCCAGGGGAAAGGGCCAGAAGCCGTAGAGATAGATCTGGTTGCAGAAGCGAGTGGCCAAGGTGTACATGAGGAGGCCAGTGGTGGGTCGCTTGATGTGCACCTTGTTGGTCAGCCAGTACCTGCAGAGGGAGAGGGAAGCCTGTTACTCACCCTGCACACCAAGCTTGTGTCTTGCACATTTACTCTCTCCAGCCTCTGACTGAGATATATTGGTGATTCAAAGTGAGAGGTTTCTGACTAGCAGAGAGTTCTCCATGCCAAGAAAAAGCCTCTCTAGGGACTGTATCCTCCTGCTCTCTGTCTGCTGGTTACATCACACTTGTTGCCATGGCACTGAAGCATCTCGTGCCTTGGCAATCCTTTATGAAAAACAAATTGCTTGCAACAGTGGCCTTCGGTACTTCAGCCTACAATTATCTTCCAATCAACCCAGGAGATCAATACCATAGACCAAACCACCCACGTCAAGTAGACTCCAGCAACCCCTTGAAGCAGACAGAGTCACACACACGCTGATGATTTTCATTGATAAATGAAGATTTTTACTCTGACAGTAAACATAACAGGACTGTAAAAACATTTGCCTTGGAACAAAGGGTCACCAGGCTGAAAGAGCTAAAACACGCTGCTGAGTTCCCATTACACCCAGCGACTGCTGCTGTGATCCTGGACCAAGATACATCACCACACTCTGCAGCATCAGTCCCTCAGACACACAATACGGCACATTGCAATATATAACGTGAGATATGGAGGTCAGCTGTGCTTGCTGCTGGGAAGCACGTTAGTTTTTATGAGGGATGGCAAAAAGAAAAGGGGAAGGATGTACTGATGCAGGAGCAGAAACGGTATCAGCGGTTGTATTTTGGGCTGCCGATAAAAGTTATTGCAGCATCAACATCCTGTAAGAAGATGTTTCCAGCCCCCAGTATTTACTGCACAGGCAACTTAGCTGGTTTGCTCAGCAGAGAAACACCACCAGCGGAGCAAAATCAGAAAGGAAAAGGTTTGGGGAGGCAGAAGATGTCCCCATTGGGTGCACTCCCTCCTCCCTCAGCACATCCGATGCCAGCACTGCCCCACAGCAAGCAGGGATGCCCCACAGCTCATCCTGCTGTGCCACAGCCTGTTTGAGCCTTTGGATTATTTTTAACAGATATTTCTAAGGGCCTGAGCTCAAGTGAGTGATTGGCAACCCCTTGGATAAAAGACATGAGGAAGTGGAGCGGAGCATGTGGCACTTCTGTGCTCTCACCCAACGTTTGGGATCCTGAGCCGGGTCCTGCAGTCCCAGCGGAGCCCTGGGAAGTGTCTTCCTCCTCATTTGCACTTTTTGCTGGGCTCCTGAGGGTCTGATGCTCAGACAGCAGGAACCCTTGGGAGAGCTGAGCCTTAATCCTGCAAATTAGCTTTTCACGAAAGCCATTAAAATTTAGCAACCAAGGCACAAAACGTGCTTGCTTGTTCTCAGCCAGATAAGAGAGAAATTGACTTTTCTGGTGAAATCAAATTCTGGAAGCAGAGTAACTGCCTTGGCATGTGCAGGAAGGGCACAGGGAGGATTTCTGTGGTCCCACACCCAGAGGTGTCAAAGCTTTAGCAAAGGATGAGTACGATGTTTTGGGAAGGAGGCTCTTGCCTTACTCATCTTGGCATCCAGCATGAAAAAGTAGCAACAAGGGGAAAACCAAAAACTCAGCAGCGCAGCATCAGCATTTCCTGGGCTTGCCTGGCCATACGGGTTGCACTGTGGGGACACAGCACAGCTCACTGTGGTGTCAAGGCAATCTGCTCCCACAGGTAGCCATAAACCAGCCTCCTTGATGAGTTTATGGGTAAGCACATTAGACCTCCTGCTCGCAAAGGGAAATGGGAGATTATCACAACCATTTAACACTGTGAATTAGGGTATCCTCATGCAGCAGGGAAGCTACTGGGAAGAGCTGTTAAGCCATACTAACCAGCTGGCTTTGGAGGAAGACAACTGTCTAGGTTTGTCCAAGCTGCTTTAGCCTTAAAATCCTCCTTTTATCAATTTTTATCAATTTACCAGCTGGAACACAGAAAGATACTGGTGACCTTCTGCCTGCCCAAAATATTAACTTTTGTGTTTTGTTGAGATGCTGTAAAATCTCTATGAACATACAAGGACCCTGACAGCAAGATGAAGTGCTTCTTGCACATGGGCACAGGACATTCACGTGACCATTGGTTTCATGCATAATAACAATGACAAAATGACCTGGGCCAAACACTGAAGCAGCCTACAGACCATGCCATCCTCTGCAACCCAGCATGCACAAAAATCTTACCAAGACCAACAAGTGTGCACAACCCACCACCCAAAAGCAGCCCTACAAAAACCAACCTGGCATACCCACCTCAGCACACACAGCCAGTGAGCATTCACTCAACAATATCCAGGTAGGGAACACTGACAACTCAGGTTTTTATAATAAAAATTAAAACCCAGCTCTTTTGTCTGTATTTCCTTCTATTGCAGGCAGGGTATTGCAAAAATGAGAAGGGTCCAAAGCTTGCTCCTACAGCATCATAAATTCTCATCACAGCTTTGGTAAGGGGTGATGGACTCCAGGCTGTCCCAGCCCACCCACATGGGTGACACACATAACACGTAATGGCCAAAACATAACACATGCCATGCAACAGCACCTGCAGTTTTTTTCCTGGACAGTGAAAGTGGGAAATTCTCTGGTGAGATCTGGGAAATACTTTTTAATGACTGGTTTGTGATGGGAGTGTGGGAGCTATGCCAGAAGATATCCCTCTTATCTCTCCCACCACTGTCCAACTGAGACAGTGGCCACATTCTTGGTGCAGGAGAGAACAGCTGGGGATGGAAATAAAACCTAATTAATTCTGTAAATCCAAATGAGGTTGTCTGGGCGCACATGGAATGCTGTGTCAACATCACACCTTTAATATGTGAGGTCCAGGATTTTAATTAGGAGGAAAGATAATCTTGAAGCAGGCAGTAATTATTTTTCGAATTGGCTACACCAATCACCATAACTATCAACTGAAACATTTTACGGAAAGAGACAGCAATTAAAAGAGAAGAGCAAAGAGCAGTCCTGAAACCCAATTCCTCCATTCTCAGCAGCGTGGACCTCCTTCAGAAGCTGGTGCTGTGTCTGTAAATAAACCCTCAGGGGTGGAAGCAGTTAGAGAGATAGGCGGGAGCCTGAGCGGGATGCGGCTATGAACAGGAACCGTGATGCTGTCAGGGAAAAATTGCCTGAGACAGCTCTTGTTTTGGATCATGATAGTGACAGATGGAAAATGCCATCAGATCTTCAAGGCCATCTTTTGTAAGGAGGCAGCCTAGACACAAGCCCTAGCACCTGCTTGAACTAAGATTTGATGAAGGCCAAGGACAGAGACTTTAAGAAGAGCAGCTCAGAGAGTCTTATCCTAGCTGGTGGGTGGTTCTGGTTGCTCCTCATCTCCTAATCATCAGTTGGAGATTAGAAGTCTCCTAAGCAGAACTGCTGTCAGGTGTCTGACCATTGGTGTACGTCTCCTGTGAGGGGGCTGCTCTGAAGCCATAGGGAAAGCAACTGCTGTATTTGGACCTTAAAGCCCAGTAGGAATCCTTCAAGAGACAACACTCTGACATTGCCCCTAGGAAGCCACTGCTGTCACACAAGACAGGGATGGTGGCAGCCTCCCCACTGCACACCTGGAGCAATGTGCACATCACCTCACTGAGAGCATTCATCCTCTCCCAGCATCACTGAATTTGGGGGGCAAAGCCTGGCCTGGATTTGGGCTGAAACACTGGATGCAAAACTCCTCCATGCAGGCAGCATTTGAGGACCACTAGTGAGGGCAGGATCCTGCTCTGTGCTTACCCATCACCTCCTGACATGCCTGAAAAAACCCTAAAATAATTTGTATCCTCCAGGTAAGGGTTAACCCGCAAGACAAAATGAATAGAAAATCCAGTGCCCTGATGAAATGAATAAAAGACTCAGGTCAATGAAGAAATCAAATTTCAGCAGTATCAGCTGCATTATTTAGTGATACAAATCAGAATAGCTGAAATAATGCAATTTCAGACCCTTTTAAAACAGCTTATTCATAAAAGTGTGATATAAACACAAGCTGTTGTGGAGGTGCTAGTCCTTGACTGGCAGAAGCGTATTATCAGTCTGCCACACACATCCTGCTCCCAGTAATACTCAGGAAAAACCAGACACAGATAATGAGAGCGAGCGCTCCGACCGTGCTCCACACTCACGTTGGTGCAGGTGGGGACAGGACCCGCTGGTGCTGGCAGGGCACAGCACATATCCTGGTGCTGGGTGGATGGAGATGAAGTGCTGGAGTCCAGGGAGCAACTGCTATCCTCTCATCCAGCTCCTCCCAACCCTTTTCTGTCCAGGTATCCAGTCTCCTCTGTCACCAGCACCAAAACAGCCAAGAGCCATGTACAGTGATGAGATGTGTGCTGGACAGGCAGACATGGGCATGTCCTCACCCAGAGTCATGCTAACATTGACTCCAAAAGCTAGATCTGGAGTCAGAGCTGCGCTTTATCCCCAGGCTGGGCAAAGCCCAAACACCAAACCAAGCCTCCCTGTCCAGACTGAATCCCTACTGTGTGGCCTGGTTCTGCTTTTGGTGACTTAGCACAAGCACTCAATGCTGAATCACAGATAAATGACTCTCTTCTCCTCCAGGTCTTGAGCTCTGTGATGGCCTTTCAAACACATATGGTACTCAACATCCATAAGTTAGAACATTTGAAAACAGACAGAAGAGGAGGAAGGCAACTAGGAAGAGAACTACCCTATTCATTTCCCCTTTCCTACCTATGTCAGATTTCTTCTTTTGACACAGAAAAGACTAAAACTTCTTCCCAGTTAAATGGAACAAATTAATGGTCTTGGAATCCCAGTGTAGACACACCAAAGCTTGGGTACAATGTTTTTCAAGTACAGAAGGGGTGAGAATAATTGCTCACACAAGGATTTATTTGTAGGATATCCACTGACCTAACCCACACTTGACTTTATGGAGTGTTCGTAGTTCCCCCCACATCCCACCCCAGTCACACACTTATGAATGGCTGTTTTCTCCCCCTACACCCTTTGGCCACCTTGTTCCATCACCTGAGCACAGGACTGCTGTCCTTAACCTCTCTGTGGAACCAGAGAGGAAGGGCTTTAAGGCACAAGACCACAGGGCAGGACCGATCTTGAGACAGAGGGTTAGGAAAGGTGAGCCGGGAGGGCTGTGAAAAGGAAAAGCAGCAGCTGAGGTCTGATGTGCTAGAGAAAAGTCCGTGGAGGGATGCAAAAGAGTGCAATCAAAGCAACAGGTCAGGAGAATCATCTGCACACGATTGTCCTGTGTGGCTATAAGCAGGCAAAAGCTGTTGGAAAAGATCTGGCATAACTGGAACACAAGGTGAGGAGGGATCAGGGGAGGCTTTCCAACACAGATGGATGGAAAGGCATCTGGCCCTGAAAACTCAGCGAAGGCTTAACCACTGTTTGGGTGTGAGGACCCAGGCAGACACCCAAGGCAAAGATGAATCCACCTTATGCCCTGCCAGGCTGTACTTCTGAGGAGACATGGCAGAATGGCACTATGGACCCTGAGCAGGGTGACCACTGTCCTGAACTGCCACAGCTATTTGGACATTAAACCTAATGGGAGACTAAGCCAAGGAGCTGGAAGGTTTATTGATTTTTAATTTTTTTTTTCTTTCAAGAAGCCCTTAACAAAACATTACAGGATTAGAACTGGTTACTGCCAAGAGACCCTTGTGATGGACACAGTGAGAAATGCTAGACCAGATTAGACAAGGTAAAGTGCAACGTGTCTGTGAATTCTCTGCAAGGAGTGACAAGGCAAACCTCCAGACACAATTATTTTCCCTCTCTTCCTGCATTTCATGTTATTTCTCTAACAAAAGCTGCTTGGCAATAAGGACTATTACAAGGCTTTCTGGAGACACTAACACATGACTTCTAAGGGGCTTGCTTGTTTCCCAGCCAGGCGCCCACCAGAAGAATTGCTCAGGAGACATTTTACAGAATCACTGCAAAACCCTGAAATGCACGGTACCATCCCCGCAAACTGGCTCCCTGCTACCACACAGCTTCCCTCTCCAGCCTGAAGTGTGACTCTGCTTCCTTCTGACCACCTCCACTGAAATGCTGAAGGCTCTGTGCCCTCCTGGTGTGAAGATGGTGAGTTGAACCGTGTAAGAGGAGTCTCTGTCCTATTGCACCGATTATGTGGAAGCAACAACACAAAAAGCTATCAGCAAACATTTAAGGCATCCTCACAGCTAGAAAGGTGATGTCTCAAATGATGCTGTTAAGGACAACAAAACCAAATGCTTTTTACTTATCTCAGCAATGCACACTCTACAAATGCCCCAAATGCACTGAAAATTATAGGAAAAACACTCAGTTGCCACTGAAATGCATTTTGGTTTGAGGGAAAGCAGAGCAGGACAATAAATACTGTGGTTCAAGGAGGATTCAAAGACTCACAAATGTATTTTGCTGGTAGTGAAGGAAGACAAGGCAGAGTTTTTGTAGCCAAATTGAAGATGTAGCCAATTGAAAACAGCCTTTGTAGAAAGTGCTATTCTAAAACGTGTCTTGGTTGAAAGACTTCCCCTATTTTTTTGTGATATCCAAATCAACTCAGGGTAGATTATAAAGGGTAGTTTTATCCAGCAAAAGAGAAGATGGGACGTATCTGCAACTGCAGCCCACTGCAGCACAGATGGGCAAGACAACCCTACTAATACCTGAGAAACTTCCTATATAGCACCAAGAGCATCAGCCACCTCCCTCTTGTGCCCAATTCACTCAATACTGCCTGAATCAGTATTACTGCTCTTAAATCCATCAAAGTCCACACCTGAGGAAGCTGCACGAAGGAAAGGGTTAATGCTGACTCCAGCCTTCCCCCAGAGTCACGCAGCCTTGGGTGACCCCTCTGTGGGTTCCTTAGCCAGGCCACAACACCCTGGTTAGGTGTTAAAGTGCTCCCATCAGTTCTGGCTTTCTGAGGGGGCTGCAGTTTTCATTATATTAATTGCTAATCAGCAGGCATCCTTATTTTCCCACTGATAAGTGTGAGAGCAGGAGGGCAGGTCAGGCAGCAGCTCCCTTGGCTTAGAGGGCAATCCCTGACAAGGATTATCACTGTTTTCTATGGTTCTAATTGAATTAGTACTGCACTAATTCTGTCTCTGTTCTGCCACAACCCACTTTTCTCCATTGCCCCCCCACAGTGACCAGCCCAAGGACAGGATGGAGGTCTTGGCTGTACTTCCAACCCAGACCTTAGAGCCTGTCATCAGCATCATCCAACCATCTGCTGGTACCATAGCTATCCCAGACACCACCAACTCACTCCACTCGCTCACTGGTCTGACTGGTTGCATCCCTCTGAGCCCCAGTAGGTTTTGAGAAGCCCAAACCCAAGTTCCTTGCACGGGACCCCAGTAAAGCCCATGGTTACACTAACAGAAGTTAGTGCAAACAGAAGGCACTACTTGAAGCCAAAGGGAGAGGGAGTGCATTGCTCCATGCACCGAGAGACAGTGCTGAACCCCTGGCCTTCTCCCAAAATCCCTGCACCTCCTCCAGCCAGGCAGGACCTGCTAGCCAGGGGTGGTGGCTCAAACACTGCTCTGTTGGAGCTGCACAGGGATAACCAGCATGTGCAGGGCTGTGACACAGGAGGGCCAGGAAGGTGCCATGAGTTGGAAGATAATCTCAGCAGCTGCGCTTGTGGAGGCATCCTCCTCTCCCATGGGAAAGTGATGCCCAACCCTTGCCAATCCCTCTGCAAAGCTTCCTACGGGAAGTTTCTGGCATTGGGAATGGTTGCCAGCACAGGATTAGTAGCATGTTGATTTAAAGGGCTTATTACAGGAGCTTAATTCTATTTTGACAGATGAAAGTAAGTCAATTACAGCTAGAAATAGCTCAGAATTTGGGTTGTGGGTTTTTTTTTTTCCTTCCTGTCTTCCCTTTCTGTGAGTTGTGGTATCACTTCCTTCCCTTTCTTTACCTCAAAGCCAGTGTTTTCTGTAAGGCTTCCCCAGGCCCTCTCTGGCCTGGGGAAGCCTCTAATACAGGCACTCAGGGCAGATGTGGTTCTTCTTGCTCATTATTGCTGCCTGTGGGGCACCAGAGCCTCCACTTCTTCCAGCCCGCCCAGGCTGCCCTGGAGCACCCCCTTAGGCTTGATCCTGCAGGAAATGACCCCAAAACCTGTCCCCAGCTCACCCCCATCACCAACACACAACCTGAGCTGGGACAGACAACACCCAGCACTGACCAACTGACCAGCAGAGCTCAGGCTCAGAGATGTGGGGGGACAAGTGCTCAAATCAATCAAGGAACAGTAAAGCTGAGGCTTAGAAGTGGGAGCACCAGCTACACAAGGAAATTTCTACCCTGTAAAATCAACAGGGTCTAGTCAGGATCAGAGGACAACTCTGATAAGCCATCTCCAGCAAAAGCCACTGCCTGCCTAGACTCCCTGAACGCCTAAGGGATCATGACTCTCCCTAGAGAAATAAGGCATGGAAGCAAGATCCAACCCCATCCCCAAGTCATTTACATCAAAGTCTCACCTCTAGGGCTCTCTTTCCTTTATAACCTCTCCATCCCCACCACACCTGTGTCTCTTGGACACCACACATGTCCCTCCTGAAGCTGCCGGGATAGAGCAGAAAGACCCCTTCCTTCCCTCCCAGCAAGCCCATTCCCCACCACCTGACACTATTTATCTGATCAGCAGGGCCAGACCATGTCACTCTTCTCCTGTCCAGGCTGGCACAGGACCTGAGGACCTGTGTGAGACTTGCACGTCACTCAAGCACAAGGTGACAAATCTCATTGCTAAGCTCAGTGCACACATGTTTCTCCAAGGAAAGCCCAAAACATAGGCTGGGGAGTAAGGTGACATCCCAAGAAAGCACTGGAAGACTAAGACTTGGTATATTGCTAAAAGCCCTCACGCTCAAAGAACAGAGTAGGAAGCCCCTGTTCTCAAAGTGGTCTCCAGCTCTTATCTAGGGACCATCCACCACCCGTGGAATCCTCCTCATGGTCTGCAGAAAGAAACAACTTGCACTGTTTTCCTCCACCACAAACCCATCCATCGCTCTCCAGCTCAGGAAGCTCAGGAAATCCTGGCTCGGAGCACACCGGAGACGCTCTCACCCTCGGACAGCGTGCAGCAGGCGCAGCGAGGGGTAGGCAGTCCTGACGTTGATGTGGTGCTTCAGGATGAGCTCGTTCACCCACTCCACTCGCTCCTTGCCCCCCTTGGCCATGAACGCCGGGATCCAGAGGATGCTGCCGTTGAGGCTGTGCAGGCGTTGCAGCAGCTTCTCCCTCCAAGTCTCGTTCACCAGGTCCTCGAAGGCCCGTTGGATGACTGAGGGGTTCATGGTCACCAGGTCTGTCTTCATGCCCACGTCCTGTGAGTACTCCTGGACAGGGGCCAGATTGCACCTGTGAGGGGAAACACCAAACAGTCCTTTTAAACCGACTGAGAGAGCGCAGTGACAGGCATGAGGGGTGTGTGATGCCAAAAGCCAGGGCCAGTGACAGATGTGCCCATTCACCCTCGCTTCTGGGAGGAAGAAGAGGGGGAATGAGCTTCTGAAATAAATCAGTAATGATGAGCTGCCTCAGTATCAGGCCACCATTCCTCAGCATGATGGTATGTGCATGCATGTCCCTCTGGGACAATGCTAATAACAGCCATAACTGTGGTGTCTGGTGGGTGGTTTGTACAGATTGGTGGCTCTTCTGGTGCCGTTCAAAAATAACACCAGCCACAAACCTCCTGTCTTTGCTCCCACGGCAGATTTGAAACAAAACAGCCTTTCTCACACAAGGAAAGCACTCGCCTCTCAATTCCAGCCCTGCTGGAGTAACATTATCCCAAGTCCCTTTTCTTCTCCTAGTGAGTCTCTGCGAACAGCAGACCCAGTGGCACCGGTGGTGATACTGACACCAGAGGGAGGGGGATGCCAGGACATGGTCTCCACAGGGTCTGGCTGTCTGGAGGCTGTGACCTACAAAAAATATCTCTTTCTGAACTGTTAATTAGTGCCTCCTCTCAGGCTGTGCACGTGGACACAGGCCACATGCCATGAGCTCCTTTGTCACAACAGGGATGAGGGTTGAGAGCCTGCAGGATAAACTGCCATCAAACCAGGCTCATGATACAGTGGCTTCCTACAGCTCCTTGGGGGGTGGGGATCTGTGGCTAGTAAGCCATGTCCATGCCATGCACATGGCACAGAGCAAATGGCACTGGGAACTAGCTGATGGTGGGATTCAAGTAGATGTTCCCCCAGCATCGTAAAAACTAGAGGGTACCCGTGTGTTTGCACACAGCATGCTCTGCTGTGCTTTCTGACACTTACAGTATCTAACGAGAAGGAATTGCATCCTAACCATCTGCCTCGATAATCAGCCATCATTACTGTTTTCCCTACTTCACAGATGGGGAAACCAAGGAAATGGTTAAAAGAAAATCCAGCTACTGGCACACAGGGCCCTTCCGATCCACTCATCACTGGAGTCAAGTCACTAAAAAGAAACATTGGATCTGTATCCTGGACACAGACCCCATCACTGGTCACTGCCAACCCTGCTGGAAAGGCTGCCTGGATGGAGCAAACCTTCCTCAGGAAGATGCAGGTTCAATTGACGGCTCAGATAACCTACGGTGGGAAGAGCATGTCCATGCCAAACCTGCACTAGCACATGGCTGGGGAGAAGCCACTTGCATCCAGTCCTTGCATCCAGAGAAGCTTTTCTCCTGCCACTTTGCTGCCTGATGTGAAAGCAGCTCCTCTAACTTTGCCAGAACGGCAATAAGCAGTTTTTCCCTTTGCTCACTCAGGTTACACTTAACGATAATGCTCCATCCCCTGTGGATAGACTGGAGCTGCCAGACACCAGGCAGGCTGGAGCAGCCAGGTTTGAGTGGGGGGCAGAGGTGACATTATCCTCGTTCCCACGTCATGCTGGCACTGCCTCTGTGAGCTACTGATGGATTGTGCTGTCTTCATAATAGACTCACCAGAAAACAAATGTCTGCATGTACATAAATCATCAGTGGACTCCTACAGCCCCTCAGCTAACAGCTGTGCAGGGGTGTTGGGGATGGGAGGGCAGGAGCTCCTCCTCTCCACTTCAAAAACCTCCAGCAGTGACTTCGCTGTGTCCCAGTGGGGCTCTGGAAGTGTTCTGCAGGTCCCTGGGACAGTGTGGGGACATCTGTGCTGGGGATGGAGCAGTCACAGGGGAGTGTCAGACCTGGGCATGCACAAGTGTGGTGTCAGGGCATTGTGTGGTGCTCGAGGGCCGGAGTGATATGGGGGAGAACTGAGCTTGTGAGAGTCCAGGACAGGGTTCGCAAGAAGGCAACCAAGTGGGAGAAGAGGAGGGAGCACCCAGAACTGGGGGTGCTGGGGTGACTAGTGCCCTGGGGGGGGCTAATGGTGCACCATGAGAAGACACAGGGTGCATTTGCAAGAACACTGAGGGAGCACCTGGAGATGGGTGGAAGAGTTTGCAGCAGGATGTTTGCATCGGTGAACTTCACACGTGCACGTGGGGCTGCAAGGTTGTGCTGCCTCACACCAGCAGGACTGCGGCCCCTTCCACTGCTCTGGACCCGCTGGAGCCCCCACAGCTGCACTGATGCTCAGGGACAGGTCCCTACCTTATGACAAAGCTGTGCGCGTCGATCTCGGGGCCGCAGCCGCTGCTGAGCAGGACCCCCGAGTTGCCCACGATGGCACAGGTGGGGAACTGCTTGCCCTTGAGGGGAGAGGTGCGGGGCAGCAGCTCGTACAGGTTCTGAGAGACGTTCATGGTGCTGTCCCTGTCAAAGACATAGTGGATGATGTCCCCCGGCTTCAGTGTCCCCTTCAGCACTGAAATGTCCTTCTCCGCATCCAGGAACTTCAAGATCTGTTTCCTGAGGATGGGGAAGAAAACAAGCCCATCAGGTGAGGTACAGAGATAACCTGGGTCATACATAAGATGAGCTCTTGCCTCCTGGCTGCCCTCGCTCTCTGGCCAGTCCATCTGACAGATGCTCAGCAGCTTACAAACGGGTATCTCCACCCTTACCACCCATCTCTGCTTGGGGCAGGTGAGCATGGTCAGCTCACCATTAGTCAGGGGCTCCCTGAGTTGACCCTGGGAAGGGGCTCTCTTTCTTCCCCGTGTGACCCATGGCCTGCACACACTAATTCCACTTGGCCTGAAAAACAAGGGGCTCAAGTGCTCCTTGTTCTGTCGCTGCCAGGCCAGCTGGTTCAGCTGGGAATTCATTTCCAAGCGATCACTTACAGATATGAAGCCCAGCTCAGCAGGAGATAAGTCTTTTTATTTCTTCCTCGACTTCTTTAGATGATATACAGAGGCAATTTGCCAGCTTGCACTGGAGAAGACCAAATCTGTCTCTTGTCCTATAGGTAATTACAGTACCTGATCTTCAAAGAGAGTGTCTGGTTGTGTCTCCATTTGGATGAGGCTGGTTTAATGTTGTGCTTAATGCTTTCATTACTTCTGTCAACAGCAGCTGGAGACGAAGAGTCATTTATTACTACTTCAGCTCTAGAGAAAAAAAAGTCAGGGAAGGGGAGAGAGGAAGGATCTGTTAGCATCCCAATGGCACTTCTAATCACTGTCTTCTGGCTCTGGCTGCTGGAATTCAAACTTCTTCAGAAAAGCAAAATTGTAGTTATTAGCTAAACAAGAACTGAAAGCCAGTTTGTATGCCGCTACACTCAAACAGACAGACACAAATCCTTAAATACCTGCTTGCTTCCACGAACACAGACTGACAGCCAGACACAGTTCTACAGAAAACACACTCTTACACATTGAGCTGCAGAAAGGTGTGCACAAAAACCCACACACAGGCTCTGCAAAGACAGGCTGGCAGATGGACACTTACAGACAAGACACCCCAGGCAGCCCCCAGAATTCACTAAGAATTCTCCTAGCCAAGGCTGCTGCCCTGTTGCCTCTTGGAATCCCGTGAGGATCCCAAAGTGGAGCCAGCTCAGCTCCTGGAGAGGATAAAAATCCTCGTCACAGAGGTGCAACCCTCACTCCACCCAAAGGAGAAATTAATTCAGCTGAGCTGCTGGGTGCTGCTTGTGAGACTGGGCTGTGAGCATCTTGCACCAATCAGGGGCAGCCTGGCTTGCTGGAAACTTCTTCCCTGGCTAGAATTGAGCACGAGGATTTCAGCACCCGTATCGCTTGTTCCAGACCAAGAAATGAGCAACAGCCAGATGCTGGAGATGATCACTGGGAGAACCCAGCTTTTAATCCCTGCTCTAAGAAGCAAATCAGCCCCAGCACTTCAGTGCTTTTTAAATCAAATGGCATGAATTGAAGGAGTCTCCAAATATTTGGTTCCAGCCAGCTGCCCTCCAAAAACAATAGCCAAGCATCTCATCAGGAAGCTGTGCGTGTATCTGCAGCCCTGAAAAAGCCTTCACACAACAGAGCACTCTGAAAAATACACAGCCAAAGTACTCACTATCAGCTAAAAGGAATCTCTCTGGTGCAAAGGGCTTTTTCCAGCTGGGAAATGGTTTGTAAATAAATGCATTTATAAAAAGCATGTAAACCCCAAGGAGGGAGCAGAGTGAAAGATGAAGCAGAGCTGGCGGCTCAGGCTCATGGACAACATCCAGCTCCTGAGAACATATCTCCAGCACAGGGAAAGTGCTCCCTGGGACACACTGTGGCTCACACAGTATAATGTTTCAGAAAGGCAAGGAAATGTGTTTATAAATGCTAGCTGCCAGTGTCCTGGTGTGTGTTTGTACAGTACCTCTCTAGAGGTTGCCAGTCTGTTGGATTTGTTTGCATCTTGCATTTTGCCATATCACCTGTGTCTTGCAGAGCTTACTTAGAAGGTGTCAAAAATCGTAACGAAAGTAGGGTAAAGAAATCTTGGGAATAACTACAATATTTTTGTTTTTGTCCATTTTCTGTGTTTTGATCATGGGTGGTGACATCATCACAGAATGATATCACTCTTTCTCACATGGTGTCACTAAGCTTTTCAACTGTGCCACTTGGTAACGCTGGGCTGACACAGGGAATCACTGTAAAAATAACAGAGGGAGACACTGAATGAGGCTGTGATGCCACAGAATGACTCTGCAATGGAGTCATGTGCATTGCGATAAAACTGAATGGAGTTCTGATCTCAAACACAGTGATCTCTCTTCTATTAGCACCTAAAACTATGGAAATAGCAACTCTATCACTGACTTATTTTCACAATAAGTAACTCTTTCTCATTCTCTCAATCACCGGAACTTGCAGATCCTTGGTTATTTGCAAATGATTATTGCACTGAGCTGGGAGAAGGAGGGGGAGAAACGATTAAGAAAATGCAAAGCAGAAGTGAAAAGAAACAGATACATTTGCTAAATCAGAACAGCACTATCCAGCGAAGAGGAGAAGCAGATTAATAGCTGCCTTACAGCAAAAACAAATGAACACAAAATCTAATTTACAAACCTATTAGATTTGCTATGTAAGCTGTTCACAGCTGATCTGATTGTACCTCTGCCTCCAGAACTCCTGCAAGACAAAGGAAATGCATTATTTATAAATCCAACTTCTCTTTGCCAAGCATTGTTCAACAGTCAAGAGATCCTGCTCTGAAGGGCTGCGAGTGGAGAGATTGCCACGCCACTTGAGTCCCACCCCATCCAGAAGGGAGATGTCCTGATGCCTCTGAAGGGCTTTTCATCCACCATCACTGCTGCCCTACTGTGACTGTAAAATGATTCTGGCTAAAAATCTCTGAGCCAGCCCAATTAATAATACCTGCGTGATCTAACCAGCCATCAAAGACATCTGGTCTCTGCTGCCAAAGCAGCGTGCAGCCCATAGTTGTGTTAAATACATCTCTGCTTCTCTTTACGAGTCACGTGTTAGCAGTGCACAGAGAAGGTCTCCTTCAGCTCCAGGATGCCCAGGGACTTTCCCTGTCCTTTTCAGGCAGGCACTGAGCTGAATGATCGGGACAGGATTCCCACCATTGTGTTTATGTAGGCTTTTAGTTGAGACTGTCCAATATCTCTGTTTTACCCAGATTGAATCACCAGCCTCCTGGTGACTTGTGGAGACCTCATCTTCACAGTGCACCTTCTCTCAACTTCCAGTGACCCAAGACCCCATGCCAGCCCCCTCCAATCCCACGAGTGCCCTGAAGCCTCTTGTTCCCACTTTTAGTGTAACCTGGCTGAAGCTATGAGGCCAACTCACCACAGTCATTCACATACTGGAACTCAAACCTAAGTGACAGCACTGTCATTCCCATGGCCTGACACCACCACACATGGACAGGTGCCAGACCAGCCTGAGCATGACCTGTAGGAAAGAACAGCCAAAGTTTCCAGCACCTATATGATGCTATAATGAAGAACAGATGGGACCAAGCCCCTTCAGAAACCTACACCACTCACTTGAAAATAAATACATACAGGTATTGGTCTGTATCTAGCTGGCTGAAGAGCCCCTTCTTGCTTTAGCTTGCTGCTTTTAAAGGGGTCACAAAGAATGAGTTGCCCACCTTGTGATGCTCAGTGGGAGTCAGACATATTTCAACTGCCACATTGCTCCATTTTATTGTTTCTATTGCACAGATATCCCAATGAACACACTCATAAAGAGAACCAAATTCTCTTCCAGCAGAAATACAGTTACCTGGAAATATATACCTTAATGAAAATGTATCTCAGGAGAATGCATTTCTGTGAGTTCTGAAAAAAATCCCAAATGCATTAGGCATAACTGAAAAAGAAACAGTGTGTGTGAACATTCGGTGCCATTAAAAAAAGATTTTCAGACTTGCGGGATGTGACATAAATCCCTTCATTAGGCTGAGCACAGGCCTCAGCACCACACAACATCAAACCCTTGGAAATGCCACGATGATTGTCCCTTTCCTCCCTCCTGCCAGAGACCATCTATGGCCAAGTTAAAGCGATTCTGGCTCCAACACCCTCCTCCTTCCTTTGACAGACCTGAGAGTCGGCGAGCTGTTTAATTTTTTGGTGCATCAAGGGAACAGCAGGACTAGCTCATTCCTAGAGCCTACTGGCATTTAACAAGCCTCTGCTTTAATGGGGTTCACCACGGGGTGTGGGAGCAGACTGGATTAGTGTGCAAACCACGCATCTGCTAAGATACGTCTCCTCTGAAGGAGCCTTCCAAATGGGATTCACACTCCTTCACACTTGCTGTAGGACAGACAATGCTTACAAAAAGAAATGGTTTTTTTCCCCTAAATAAGTGCCAGTTTGCAATCTCTGTGAAAGGAAAAAAAAGATACCAGGGAAATTAGGAATTGGAGAAGACTTGTTAGCTCCCACCTCATCCATGTTTTGTGGCTTTAGCAGGACTGATCCAAAGCATCACAACATATTATTCAAATGCATTTATCCAGTCTAGCCTTACATGCCCCCAGTGACAGATCTGTGCAAGTCTTCTCCTGGAATTAAGGCTGGAGAAGCTGGACATGAGGTAGGCAAGTTGAAAGCACATCTCCCAGCTGACTTTGTGCAGTATGGTGGAGAAGGAGACTGGCTGCCAGGTCCCTGGCTGAGAAACCCCTCAAGGACAGTTTCAGAGGTTACTCTTTCCCCCTCACATAGAGTGAAAAGCAAAAATATTGCAATGTAAACAGAGCACAAAGTGTTCTGCTGTCATACACAAACATGGAGAGGATAGCTCATTGGTGGAGGAGAGCAGGGCTCTGCTAACCTGCTTCCCATGCCTTGCTCCATGGCACTGGGCTCATTGCTTTGCTGGCCAGCAGCAGCCACGATGCTTTCACAGACCCCTTAGATGCTGGCAAAGACACTGTTCCCTGTACCAGGCTTGGTTTCTCTCTCTAAGCCATGGATACTGCCCAAGGCTGGGACATGATAGTTGGCTGAAGGTCTCAGCTGGTTTAGTGAATCCTAAAACATTCCTGTGGCTTCAAAACTATCAGCCTTTTGGTGCTTTGTGTCCTACACTACAACTTCAGAACATTTTCCCTACAATCTCCCTCGGTACAGTCCAAGACAATGTGTTCTGTGCATATGATGCCACAGGGTGTATTGCCCTGTCCAGCCACCCTGCTCAGCTCAACCCACTGGTGGGTCCCAGCCAGACAAAACACCTGCTCAAAACACCCATAGCTGAGCTAGGCAGGGTATTTTCCAAAATCTGCCACACTTCATTACCAACACAGGCAAGCCAGTACCACCATACCCCTTCACTTCCCCCACCTGGGAAGAGGAAAGTATTTAGAAATGGAAGGTACTAATTAAGAAGCACGTGTTAAAAAAAAAAAACAGTCAGTCCATTTTATTATACCTTGCTGACCTGGAGTTTCAAATCTCTTTGCTTCAAAAGGCAAAGACCAGCCTCGATTAAAATAGTACAGATAGCATTGATTTTGAAAAGCTTTCTAGTGCTACACTGTGTTTGGATTGAATTGCCTTATTAATCTAGTTGTTATCAGTTTGATTGTATAGCCAGCTCCACAAAGTACCAACCTGCTTCCTAATCCTATTATTTACAAAACATTTTTCTTTGGGCTTCTGTTGGGATGTTTTCCAGTGATAAGTTGCATCCATATGTGCTAATGCCATCTTACTGGCTTATG
This sequence comes from Pseudopipra pipra, assembly GCF_036250125.1. Taxonomy (NCBI): domain Eukaryota; kingdom Metazoa; phylum Chordata; class Aves; order Passeriformes; family Pipridae; genus Pseudopipra; species Pseudopipra pipra. The sequence continues at coordinate 15,157,672 of NC_087560.1, read as the reverse complement.
CCATCCTTCCTCATTTTTTTGCTTTGAGATTTTCAAGCTGAATTTCCACTGTCTAAGACATTATATAGGTCAAAACACTCTGTGCTCAGATGTAAAGTGACACTGATTCATATATCAGAGGAAAGAAAAGAAAAATTGTCTTATGTTTCAGGTCCAAATTTTCTTGGATGAATAATTTCTGACAAATCAGGTATGCAAAGACTCTTCTATTCACCCACTATGAATGGGCTGTTTAGGGTTTTTGCTTCTCTTTTCATCGTTTCCCACTTCTTAAATGCTTCTCTTAATTGTTGCTAGGTACGGTTCGGTCTCGCTTCGAGCAATTTCGATACGTGAAATCAAAGCTGCTTTGACTGAACAAGTAGGTCACACAGCCTCGTTGGGCGAGAGGATCTCTTAAGAACGGGCTTTATGCGTCCATATTCTCAGCCTTACAAATTAAAAAATGTGTTTTCCATGGATATTTTGCAATTCCCACCCCCCAAGTCCTGCCTCCCCCCTCAGCATCTGCGGTAGACAGTGCACATGGGAAGCAGGCGTGAGAAACATAAACTAATCAGGAATTTCAGCCATACCCAACCACACATTTCATAAATCATAAAATTATGTGGGGTTGGAAGAGACCTTAAGGATTGTCTTGTTCAAACCCCCCTGCATTTAACCACATTTGTGGAGCCCATTCCTGGTGGAACAAAACCTCTGCCTCTTCCTGACCTTGGGAAACCCAAGTCCCCCTCTTCTCCCTCCTCCGCATAAAAGAGAAATAATAGTCCCTTGGGGGATTATTAAGCAGAATTTATCCATCTGAATTCCTCAGGAAGAGAGTTCAGAGTGCCACAATTTTTATCTGAGGGGTTCGAATGACTAACACTTACTAATTAGGTTTTCACAACCTACTTTTGTGTTATGTGCATTTTATGATCCCTGTTTTACAGCTGGGACACTGGGGGTGAAGTGGCTTGGCCTTTAACACTAAAAAATGAGCTCCACAGGAGCAGGCACTATGGGCTTCCAGCAGACCTGTCCTCTTGAAAATGCTGCTTTTTACTTGCTGAGATCCAGTATGGCTCTTGCTGAGTGAGAGGGTAGGACACATGACTCAGAGGACCATGAGAATTGATCTGAAAAGGTCTCACTGTCCCAAAAAGCAGATGCAACCATTAGTCTCCTGAGACGGCTGCAGACTGTACCCATTAGGCAGTCTGTATCTATTTTCAAAAAATAATAAATCACAACTTATATTTACTTTGCTTTTTAAGGATTGCTCTGATGTTGTCCTCAAGACCAGAATTGCTGTTTTCCATCTGAAGAGCACACGAGCACATTGCCAGGCCTGGCCAGGGACCACCCTCACACAATCACTGCCCTCCCAACCCACGGGCTCTCCCCAAGGCAGCTGGGCAGGGAGGGGATGTGGAGCAGGATGCTCACAGCCCCTCTCCAGGATGCTGTGCCATGGCCAGAGCCCCAATCACTGTAACTAACAGTTTTGGGATACACCATACAGCCCCTGGAAATGAAGAATATAGATGGCCCCTCTCTTCCCAAACTTGATAGATTTGATCCTGCTGACCCTCACAGTAAAATGTGGACCAGGACACTGGCTTCAACTCTAGGTCCTATTCCCTTAAATTCAGGGTTTGTGTTGAGACTAGCAGAACAGAAAATGTGACTCCGGGGTTTTGGGGGGAAAATTGTCACATTTCCAAGTTATCTACGAGAAAGACATAATTGGCTTCCCAGCTCAAACCGGTCCAGCCTGCCTTGCAGGGTGGACAACCAAAGGTGTCCCAAGAGACCAAAATGAACAGGAACCAAGGCTAGAGGCTGGAAACCAGGATTCCTTGGGGATTGTATCCTGGCTTTCCATCTGCACATCAGGGTCTGGCTGAAAAGATGCAAAAAGGCCACATTCATTGTTAAGTCCTCTTTGAGCTTCTCACTAGACACTCAAGTGGTTTCTGTGGGGTTTACGTCAAATCCATAACATGCTCTGCTGTCCCAGGAGAGACATATTGGAAGAGGAAAGGCTGGCTAGCCCCACATGTAAACCAACTCGTAAATCAGAAACAAAAGCCAAAGCTAAACGAGAAGCAGTGATATCAGAGATGCATTTCTGAACCCTGAGATCCTGTACTCAGACGTTCCATCACGCACTTTCCCAGCACCACTCCCCCATCCAGGGATGCAGTTCTCATAGGCTCCAGCATCATCTCGCCTTCCTGCATCCCATCTCATAACATGCCAGGGGGGAGCTGGGACATCTGACTCTTGCAGATCATTCCTGTGACATTTCACCAGTTGCTTTGGAGGCTTTCATCCAGGGATGTCGAGGAGATTGAGATGAAGAGGAGTGGTGACTGCACTCTCTTGGAGAGCAAGGTTCCCTCTGCAGAGATTAATTGGGAAGACATTTCTAAAGCGCTTGTCTGCTGGGACAGAAGATCCTGCAATACATCTTGATGAGATGTTCGAAATCGCACTTCAATGTGTTTAAAATCTCACTTGATTATATTGTCACAGCTTGGCAGCCCAAGTGTCAAAAACTTCCTAAATATCAAGTGCTATTTTTAGTGTTTCGAGTTTAATTCTTTCTATCGAGTCATACGATCACATTTGGGAGATTGTGCCCATAATTGTGGCTTTCAGACACATCGCCTGGTCCAGCTGGGGTCCCAGTGCAGGTCTGGTACATGAGCTGCAGGGGCAGTGCTTGTGCAGCCAGGCACAATGATTCTGTGATCTTCCAGCAGGACAAGGAGACTCATTGTAAGGCACCAGACGATGGAACTGCTGTTGCTCATGGTACTTGTTGTTACCCGCCACAGGAAATGCAGATCTGTCAGTCTCATGCAAAGCAGCCTTGCTAATTTGGTCACCTCCTCCCACCTCCACCAGCCACCTCTCCTGCAAGATCCTTCCCAGGGATCACAAGAAGATGGGAAGGTGGAAGGTGCTCAGCATCTCTGCCTCTCAGGTGGGAATGGTGGGTCCACATCAGCTTCTGCGTGAATGTGAGCAGGGCCTGAGGTGTCTGCCTGGCTTCAAGTCACAGTGTGTAATCATTGCAAGTGTCTGCTGAGGACAAGATGGAATCAAGACACATGAGTTTGGAAAAGAGACATCTATTGCTTAACAGGGAATATGCCAATTAGTATGAAACACTTATGTGACAAAATCAGAGACAAATCAGCAGGAATGGTGCAGCTCTGACTACAAATGGACACGAGGAATGGGAGGGAAGGCTGTGGCAGCCTGTCATGAGGATACTGCTGGGGATCACTCTGCACTGGAGTAAACAAATCCTGCCTTGAGCTACTTGCTCTGAAGGACCTGTAAAAGACAGGAAGATACTCAGAGCAACCTGATGGTTGCTGCTGCGTACCAAGAAGCCACAGCCCAGGACTTCCAGGCTCTGCTCCCAAGACAGCATGAGCTTTTCCTGAGCCAGAAGACTCTCTAACATAAGTAGAGTATCAGCTCTCACATCCACATGCATTTGCTATAACATCAGCATGGTCTGACTCAATCACCCCATGATGTTCTTGTTTTATCACTGCGCTAAAGACAAAATACTCACATGCTCACAGGGCTCAAATGTCACAGACCTCACCTATCCCCACCCTGCATACTGGCAGGACCTTATGCCCTCCCTCATCTCAAGTCTTCCATTAAAACTTTATCAGCTCCTTTTCATTGACTGCATTAATGAAACAGCCAAGAAAGAAACAGACATTGAAGAAGGCAAAAAGGATCCAGTGAGAAGCCTGAGACTGCAGTGTGTGTATGTTTGTATGTTTAGCTTTCCTCTTCTGGATAGGAGAAGGGAAACAACCCAAGAGCCCAGGGAAGACTTAGAAAGGAGCTGAGCCAAAAGCCTCACTGCTTACAAAACATGTCTACATTATACATTTTTCCTGAGATAATTTTTTCCACCAGGGAGCATAAACAGCAGAGCATCACTCTTGCAGCAGAACCCGTCACCCTGAGCATCCATGTCCCAAAAGCCAGAAATCCCAGTGGTTTCTGCAGCGTTTTGGATGCCACGTACCTTGGGAAATGGGAATGGTAAAACATGAAAAGATATAGTGTCTTGAGGGGCTGTGGGCCCATGGGCTCATCCTCCTACACCCATCTCTTGCCTCTTTTCCCACTGCTCTGCTCAGCCCCTTGGAATGCTCAAGGTCTCACGTGGTTTCTTCTATCCCTGTTGGTGTGGATGCTGAGGATCTCTTCTGGGCAGTGACATCCTCCTGGGGCAGTTCTGTATGAGCATCCTCAAAATAACATCTGCTGCCTACACAAAGAGGGCTGGGAGTGCTTGAATGAGATCTACACCCCACAACCAGCAACGGAGCTGTCCCAGGACCTTCACAGGGACTTAGTGCCCAGATGACAAAGTCGAGTTGCCAAATATCAAAAAGCCAATAGTGGTTTCAGAGCTCAACCTCCTCTCTCCTACCCCCGCTCATAAAGCTACACTGTGGAAATCCAGGCAGTAATAAGAAGGAGAAGTTTAATTACCAACTAAGCAGCTGCTGGTTGGCAGTCAAGTGTGCTTCTGGGTGTCTGAAAAGGTGCTGGACATGCCCCATGATGATGCTTAACCTTGCAGGGGAAACATGCCCCCTTTTATAGCCGCTGGTTGAGAGCTGAATGATATTCCTGAAGGTGCTGGTAAAGCCTGGGCTGGAGGTGACAGGTCACAGCATTAGAACCATCCTTGGATCCAGAGCTGCCAGACAAACAGGTGATACCTGGAGCCCACTGTGACACTGTTTGACTGAGGGGGCCTTGAGAGAGCACTTCAAAACTCTGTGTGACTGGGACAAAATGTGCTTTTAAAAGCAGCCCTGCCCATGAAGAGGGCTGGTTGGGAGGAACAGCCTGCTCAGCACGCAGATGGCCAGCCTGGAGTGGGTTTTGTGTTTGTTTGGGATATTCCCAGTGGATTTCTGTATGCAATAACAAGGACTTGATTTGCAGTAGCAACAAAAAAGAGTCCAGCACTTAAGTTTGGAAAGAGCTCTCACCCCACACCATCGCCACTGCTCTGGCAGGTTTCAGCAGTGCCATGCCTGTCTCCCTGGATCAGTCCTTTCACTTCCCAAACAGAGCCAGTGCTGCTGCTGTTGATGAAGATGCATCTCCCAAGGCCACCACCACCACCAAGGCTGCTGCACAGCCAGACGAGGATTTACAGTGGGAACACAAATAAAAAGGAGCTGTAAAGATACTCCTTTTTTTTTTTAATTTTTTCTTCCTTTTTCTATTGCATTGCAAGAGGCTGAGCAAGTGACACCAGCCTGCTCTGCTGTGGTGTTTGCTGAAGGACACCTGAAACTCTGCACCTACAGTGAATTTACTGTGCCAGGGAACTTCCTTGTTTCCAGAGGCAACTGGGAGTGTAAACCAGAGAAACAGCAAAATAATTATTATCTAATGTTGTACTTTGGGATTATTTCTTGCTGCTGAGGATGACCCAAGCCCAGGGAAAATAAATGAGAGAGGCAATTAGAAGTCTGGTTTCAAACAACTGTTTTTTATAGCAACTATACCTGTGGATGTATTTAAGTAGTGCTGTTCTCAGGGATGAAAGAGCAAAATACCTGCAGAATCACAGAACTATAGAATCATACAGGTTAAAAAAGACCTTTAAAATCACTGAGTCCAATCATCAACCCAACACTGCCAAGTCCATCATGAAACCATGGCCCCAAGTACCACATCTACATGTCTTTTAAATACCTCCAGAGATTGTGACTCCATCATTTCCCTGGGGAGCCTGTTCCAATGTTTGCCAGTCCTTTTGGTGAAGAAATTTTTCCTAATATCCAATCTAAACTTCCCATTTCCTCTTGTCTTATCATTAGGGCAGCCTGAAAGCCCAAGGAACGATAAAGGAGTTCCTGTTAAATGCTTTCCTGGAAGATCAAAAGCACATCTGTCACACAAGAGAAAACCGACCCCTTCAGTTCATCCGTGTCTGGGAAAGGCTGGGAAGGCTCACAGTGGTGGTGGGATCTGCTGTGTCACTGCTGGCTGTGGTCCCAGGGTTCCCTCTCTGCCCACGAGCACAGCAGCAGCAGCAGAGAGAAGCAGACACAGCACTGCTGAATCACTTAACCCCGCCGTTAGCTGCTCAACAAGCCTTCGCTAAATGAACCAACATTTGAAACTCCTTGTTCTCTGCCGGGAGAAAAAGGTTTCCTTTGCTTTCCCAACCAGAATTGTGCATTTGTGGGGTTAGAGATGGGAAACAAAAAGCCCACCTGGGCAAAAGGGAAACCTGAAGCCCTTCTGGGAACCACTTTGCTCTCTCTTCATTGCTCTAGTCTATGAACTGGCCTGTCTTCCACAACTCCGCACCCAAGAAGGGCTGGCTGGTGATGTGCAACCTCCTACCACTCCTACTGCCCTCCTCACCAGCAAGCTCAGAAATTCCCTCCTTGGGGGTCTTGTAAGCTGCTGACAATCACTACTGGACTGAAGAGTAACTTTTCACCAGCTGTAATGGAAATCCCTTATTTGTGGGTTTTCTTTCTGTTCAACTGGCTTGCTTGGGGGTCTGCAAGTGCTTCCCATCCTGCTGCTCCCAGCCCTCCTGCTGGGACACCGATTCCCTGCAGGTACCACTGCTCCTGCCATTCCCTCAGAGCTCAGTTTAAGGAAACAAGTTGTGGAGATTCATCTCCTTCAGCCTGCTCTAGGCAGGAACACAAGGGTTTGAATATGTCTTTGTGGCAGCCTCCTGTGCCCCTGCAGGGCTACAGGAGGTGAGTGTTTCATGGAGAGGAAGGGAAGCTCTGTAGCCAACCTGAAATTGGCTGCTTGAGTTCAGGTTATTGTCAGAAGAGTTGCAATGAAAGCCTACGCCAAGTATTTTCTTACTTAAATCAGTGCTCCAACACTGCTTTTATTTTCCAGCCCGATGCGTCACGGAGCTTTTATTAGAGCCCTGCCATACCCAATGAGTACAAAGGTCTCCTTTGGCTCCATTTACATGAATAGTTCCAGGGTGTCTGTGGGTTTCTGTCCTGCTGAGAGCCATTCCTCCTCCAGCCCAACCTGGATAATTGTTGGCTAGCACGCACTTGCTGTGCGAGCGCACAAAAGTGTATGTTGGTAGAATACAGCACTTTTTCCAGCAAAACTTCCTGGTGGAGAGCAAGTCTTAGACTAACTCTCAGTTAGGAGCAGTAAATCACAAGCTGCGAGACCTAAGCAGGACATTTATACCCCATGGACCAACCTTGACAAGAAGCGTTACAACTATAGCCCGCTACAGACCACTCAGAGCAAGCACATCAGCCACCATAAAGGACACAAAATCTCCCTTCCCGAGCCTTTGAAAGGCAGGCGTTAGAAAAGGGCACATGAGGAAAAAGTGGCAATTTACTGACAAGCTTCCAGTCAGGCCAGCAATATCAGAGACTCCAATTCGTCACTTAAAAGGAGCAGAATATAATTCCTCTTGTAATCAGAAGGGAAAGGCATGTGGTCTGGGCTAGCAGGGAAAAGGTTGACTCATATTAAGACCAGCCCATTACCAAGTGTCAAGTGCTCCCTAAGATGGCTCAGACGCTAATTCGAGAAGTCACCTGGTGGCAGCGGGTCACCAGCTCCCTCTACAGACAATCAGGACACAGCCGGACCCCTGCAGAACTGCTAAGGCAGGCTTAGAATAACAAAGAGTCCCTTTAAACTGGAGCAGAATTTTCCTCCTCGCCACCGGCAATAATCACCCCACTCGATGCCGAGTCCTTTGTCTTCCTCTGTGGGGAGAGGTCTGTCCCTCTCCCCTGTCCCGGGGGTGGATGAGGAAATGGCTGCGATCGCATCAGTGCTCCCCAAGACAGACCGCGAGCGTGTCTTTTGTTTCCTTCCAGGGAAACAAAGAGCCGGAGCGACGGATGGAAACAGGCGCCACCGGGCTGCGGGAAAAGTTCAGCAGCCCGGAACCAGGTGGTTGTTCGGAAACATAAGTGCCAAGACCATTCACAACAGCAATACTTCACCGCGCAGCACACGCCGGCGACCGGGGAGCGAGCCAAGGCGATCCTGCGGGATGCCCGCCGGCATCCCGCAGGACCGCCGGGCACGAGGTTCCAGCCATACATCTGTAGGTGACAGGGATGTAACAGCAGGAAAACCCGCGAGCAGGGGTGGCTGCAGGGTAGGAGGAACGGGCTAACGAGAGCCACGCAGCATCGGGAGTGAGAAACTGCTGAATTTTCATCCTTGCCCTGACATCTCTTTGTTTCAGCATCTCCTGGATGCAGGAGGTTGTATAAGGATAACTAGAGGAGTGAGATGGGACTGCTCAAGGAGCAAACATCTTTCTCAGAAGCCTTTGGCAGGCATAGCAGCTCCCAGCCGCCCTCGGCTTCTATCTCCCTTCACCTGTGATGCTGGAAACTTATTGTCCAAAGAAACAGCACGGGGTTTCGGTTTTTTTGTCCTTTTGCCAATAGTATTATATTCTTACTTTTCACCTAATGAACATCTTGTATTTTCTTTCTGGAATTTCTCAGTATTTGTAGGTGAGAGAAATCTGTTCCCCCCTGTTCCCACACGTATGAGGCGTGTTCTTCCAAAGACAATCCAAATTACAGGCAGGGGGCAGGGTATGTGTAAAAGTGGGCAAGCTGTTCGCTCCTCACAATAATTAGAGAGTGTTTCGATGCCAAGGAAAAATAAGAAAAGAGTTGCACCTGCCTGCATTTCCCAGCCCCCCTCAGCACCATGAGCCTTCCAGGGGACACCTGGCTAGCTCCTTCCTTCCCTTGCTGCTGCTCTGACCAAAGTGAGGGTAGTTTGTGGGCGTGGGAAGGAGAATGTTGAGCCACACAATCCATCAGCCAAATATTCCTGACGTGGGGGAGAACAGCACAAATACACAGTACCTCCCAAACCTCTCATGGAGAGGAGCTGTTCCCTCCTGGACACACAGAGAGCTCCTGGAAAACTTGGGGATTGTCTCTTCTCTACACTGTTGTGCACTTTTGCTGTCACACAGTTCCCTTTACCTACAGGACCTGTTGACAAAAAATGCTATTATGTGCCCCCCAAAGTTGAAAACCTTCTATCATCCCCTGATCTGCTGCAGATCAGGCACTCTGCTTTTCCATGTCACCCCAGCAATACACTTCAGCCAGATCAGAGCTTTGTGTTCACCATTCCTGGCACCATCACAGGGATCAAGTGCTCTCTGTGACAGGCTTCTGTGCTAAGAGCTTACACTCTAAGGTGAGCAGTGTTTGGCCCCTTGCTGTGTTTGGGATGCAGGAGCTCATCAAACCTAAACCCTTCTGGAGAGGCAAAGGGGAAAAGATGTGGGTGGGAGAGGACAAAGCAAGAGAAAAGGTCAGTTTGCCCTACATTATGATTAAGTAATACATAATTAAGTAATATAGCAGAGTCCCACTCATGCTCTGTTCATCCCTATATGGGAAGCACAGTTGATGGTGGGAATTAACATTTATCTGAGAGTACCAGACTGCTGGACCCCTCCTTCACCTCTGGTAGGCAAGGTGCTCCTCTCCTTTACCAGTTACCTTTTGCACTATAATTTCTGAATGCTGCATGAAACAAGCTGCTCGCTGTTCCTACAGAACTCATCTGACCCTGTTGCCATTGCTGCTGCCACACTGCTTGGCAGTACTTCCTTGGAGGAACTACAGCAACAAACTCAGATGCCAGGGTTTGGAGATAAGCAGCCAACAAACATCCAATTTCCATACAATGTACAGAAAAGAGAGGAGAAAAAAAGACACAACACTGGGAATCCCTAATGAACCAGGGTGAAAAACAGGACAAGTAAGTAACGAAAGAGAATAGATTTTCAATAAGGGCACAGCAAGTTCCAGCAGGCAGATCTAGCAGATAGGTGAGGGTAGAGAAGAAAGAATAGAAGCCGGAAAAAAGATGGGAGGAAAGCAAGAGGATCAGAGCAGCCTGTCTGATGGGGAGGATGCACCAAAAGCTTTTAATTTCCTTTATTATTATATAGATAGTGCCAGCTCATTGCAGAGCAACAATTCATCTACCCTGGTAACCTACAGTCTGGTGCTGGATGTTTCTGGACAAGGCTACTGACCTTTAAGCACTTCTTGCCTGTAGCACCCAATATAATATAACAATGAAACAATAAACAAACATTACTGCATTTCATTTATAGTTTCAGCCAGGTGTTTGTTTTGATTTAACACAGTGGACAAAGCCACCTGGTTGCAAACAAAAAGGCCTTTGTGTCATTTGGGCACTGTGAGTGCCCCCCTCATTACTAAAATAATTTGTTTTTCCAAATTGCTGTAGTGAGTTCCTCAAGTTAATGCAAACCCTCCTCTCTGCATTTGTTCCTCTCATCCCCTAAGTTTCCAAGCAGACCTCAGAGATGGGGTTTATGGGGTGGGTAGGGTGTTGCTTCTCACACAAGGACTGCTTTAGCCTCTGCTATACAGTGCACCTGCAGGTAAACACCCACCACGGAAGTGATCGGGAAGGGGTGATCACAAAGTCCCTAACACATCCCATGGGGACACACCAGTGGGTTGAACTCTCCCACGCTGCTCCATCACCCAACTGGTCCCTGCTCAATCTCTCCCATCCCACAGACCGGTCCCTTATCCATCTGCAGACTGGTCCCTTATCCATCACCCCCGTGGGTTGGTGCCCTCTCCACCACACCCATTTGGACCAGCAGTGGTACTCAAGCCCCCTGGGCTGCAACTTGCCCCAGCAACCCTGCCCGGCAGACCATCTGCACCAACATCCTGCTTAGGGATCTGCTCCATCCGTATATTAATACCTGAGCACTGCCCATGCCAAAACCCCTCTCCAGATCAGGATCTGCTCCAACATCTCTAATCAGACTGTTATCTGCTTCAGCAACCCTACCCAGACCTGTGCTTGATCAAGCATTCCTACTTGGACCGCTACCTTAGCATCTCTAACGGGACCGGTACCTACTCCAGCATCCCTATCCTGACCTGTACCTGATCGAGCATCCCTACCTGGACCGGTACCTCCACGTCTTTAATGGGAGCGGCACCTCCTCCAGCATCCCTACCTGGACCGGTTCCCCCCGCGTCCCTAACGGGAGCGGTACCTGCTCCAGCATTCCTACCCGGACCGGTATCTCAGCTTCTCTAAAGGGACCAGTACCTGCTTCAGCATCCCCAGTCGGACCGGTAGCTCCGTGCCTCTAACGGGAGCGGAACCAGCTCCCGCCCCCCTGCCCGGCCCGTGGCTGCCCCCCGGTCCCGCGCCCCATCCCGCCCCATCCCGCCCCGTCCTGCCCGGGGCCGCCGCCGGCCCCGCGGAGCTGCGCGGGAGCGCAGCGAGCTCCCTTCCCACTTGGGCACGGCAAAAACCGGGAGAGCTGGAGACAAAGAAACTGTCCGGGCGCCCGCCCCCTCCGCCGCCGCCGCCTCCTCCTCCTCCCCGGCCCCCCAGCCCCGCTCCGCTCCGCGCCCCTTCGCCCGCGCGGGGACCGGGGGTTTTTTACCCGCTCTCCTCCTCGATCTCCGAGATATCGGCGAAGATGAGGAACCCGACCAGCAGCGTGAGCAGCGCCAGCGTCCAGCCCCGGCACGGCAGCGGCATGGCTCCGGGGCTGGGCCGGGCTGGGCCGCTCCGCGGGGTGCGGAGCCCGGCGCCGCGTCCCGGCTCGGCGCCGCCGCCGCCCGGCGGGGCCGCTCCGCCCCTCAGCGCCCGCGGAGCGCCCGGCCCGCCCCGCCGGCGCGGGGAGGGGGCGGGCGGCAGCGAGGGAGGGAGGAGGGGGCGCTCGGGGCCGCCCCCCGCCGATAAAGTTTGCGGCGCGGCCCCGCGTCCCGAGGGTGGGCGCGGGGGGCCGGGACCCGCAGTCTGCGCTGCGCCCGCGGTGCCCCCTGCGAGCGGGATGCGCTTCCCTCGGTTGTGGCGTCCCCTCCCCTGCGCCCACCGTGGCGGGGTCGGTCCTGGTTGGGGAGGGGGGTGGGCACGGCGCAGGCGGGCGGCTTCTTCCCCGAGAGGACAAAAACTGTAATAAAATCAGACAGCGGTAACTCCTGTGCGCGGTGCGGTGGTTGTACCTCCTCCTCCTTCCTTGCAAGGGACGGGCGAAAACACAGAGGTTTTGGGATTGAAAACACTTTGTTAAAAAAAAAAAAAAAAAGATGCTGAATAACTAGTCACACCATCTCTATTACTATTAAAAAAATATGCTGAATAACTAGTCACACCATCTCTCTTACTATTAAAAAAATATGCTGAATAACTAGTCATATCCAGCCCTGTTATTATTAATTCCCATTTTAGTAGCAATGACCCCTTGCACTACTATAAATACTGACTATTACAATGACACTGGTCCTACCATGACTCTGTTAAGTCCCGCTGGAGTTTGAACAGGCAGAATTTATTTAAGCAGAAACTGCACAAGGAAGGTGTTCTGCTTCTGAGGGGCTTGGCTGCATCTCAGCCACATCACAACCCCTGCGAGCATCTTCCTGCAGGCTACACGTGCCCTTAGGTTTTGTTATGGAGAGAAAAAGCTGCAGTTTCTATTCAGGAAGTGTGTGAAAGCTGGGAAAAAGGAAAAAGTACTGACTGGACTGAATAGTGGCCAAAAAAACCACCAAGAGGTGCTTTCTCCATATCTCTGCTATGTCTTAGTCCAGTGCCAGATCTGGAGAGGAAAGGACAGCTGTGTCAGGGTTTAGGCAATGCCAGCCTGGCAGAGCATCACCAAATCAAAGCATAATTCTTTAGGGCCAGAAAGTTGCTGAAAATCACAATATCTGGTGATATATGCACCGCCAAGCTGGAGAGGGACACGGCAGATTTATAATGCAGCAGAGAGAAGCAGCACAGATGTGTTGAGAGCGAGAGATACTAATTGCTTACATATTTAAAACAGCATCTTTAGTCTGAATGGGAGGCACCATTAAGCAAAACAGAGCTATTAACTGGGGCCACTTGGAAAGCTGCCATTTTCCCTTCTGTGCACGGCTTCTTGCATCAATTCAGAAGTATGTTGCTCAGGGTGCGATATGCTGTCAATATTGTGTGATTCCTGCCGAGGTGCCTTGCACTGGGATAAACGTGTCCATATGTACAGGGATGCCTAACCCCAGCATTGTGTATGGGAGGGCACGCTCAGCAGAAGACTTTTCTCTTTATCTGGATTAAATGGTGGAAGGAGCAAGTTACGGCCGATGTGCTTTCCTGGGGATTCTGAAACTCTTGTAGAAAGAGGAGACAAACAAATCACCATTACATTTATAGGTAAAAAATACAACGGAGGTGAGTCTGGTACAATTATACTGTAGTATATATGGCAAATTTACAGTCCAGTATACAGCTTTCATAATAGAGCGTATTCAGGGCCCTGGGGAGAAAGCGATTTTAGGTGATGTAAGTAGCCCCATAATTCACCTTCTGCATAAATCTGAGAAAAGCCTCACTTTCCTTCTGTTTTATTCTTGGACTCCTTTTGCCCACCCTACTCTGGAGCTTCATAGCAGTGTGACTGGCCTGAGGATAAGGAAACAGGCTTTGAGGTGACCTTGCTGGTGCAGGGACTGACATCGGGGTTTCCCGAGATGCAGCGGGGCAGAGCACCAGTCCCCTGTGATTCGGGAGCACCACACTGCAGCTGGCTTCCCCTCGTACACATCCTCAAGAATACAGATGGAGATATCTGCTCCTGCATCTTTTTCAGCTCCATCCCAGGTGGTGTTTCAGCGTCTTTTGTCTGATCTTTCTGTTTCAGTTGCCAATCACAGTGGCGATGTGCAAGAACAGAAATCTCAATGAAGGCTGAGCAATAAGTGGGGGGGATCATTCAGTGTGTGGTGGGAGTTAGTTTGTCTGGACAGGGACTCTCAGTGGCAGGGATATCCTATCTGCTGAGGTGCTGCTTCTGCTAGGGAGTAGCTTGTCTTAGAAGACATGCTGGGATTTGGCTCTGCTCCTGTGTAAGTCAATGGTAATGCTCCTATTAACTGAATTTTTTTAAAAAAATCCTCCTTGCAGGGTAAGCTGGAAGTTAAGCTTGATGCCCTTCACTGGAGAGCTCCACTGCAAGGGGTTCACACAAAGAGCTCTGTGAATCCTCTACTTGGTGTCATCTGTTGCTTTATTCCCCTGAAAGATGTAGGTCAGAGAGAAAGGTCATTCTTCAGCTGATTGGGCTTCAGACATGGGGACCAGGACCTTGAAGTGCAGCTTGTTTGGGGTGAGGAGGCAGCAAGCTGTATAGAAGATGAGGGAACAGTGCAGCTTGCTGAATTATTTCGTAATCAATTAACGAGGCTGTATAACACCACCAAGTGTGACTCTGCGACAAAAACCTCGAGATCTTGTTGCACTGCTGAGGGCTAAATTTTACACGGTCAGGAGTCTTACTGCAGTGATAAAAAGAAATTAATATAATAACACTGACTACAGGAGAGGACAGTTTACTCTGTATGCACTCCAAGTCCATCCTTTATAGCATCCTGGCCAGATTTTGGGGAGGAGCAGATAATCCACCCCGATAATGCACCAGTTTCATGCATTGCTCATTATCCTGAAGAACTGCAGGCTGCTTTGGAGCAATTGCCATAGTTCCTCAAATGTTAGTCATTCTGCACATTCATTTCACTATGAATCCTCGCATGATTCAGCTTAAACAGGTGCATAAATGTTGCAGGATTGGGTCCATAAGCATGCACAGTCTCAATTTTATGTCTCATTTTTAAGATGGGTTGCAGGAAGATGAGAGCAAACTGTCATAAATAGACTGTTGTGGTAGAGTAATATTTTCTAAAACAGAATAAAAGCTGATTATATCTTCTAGCTCCTAATAATTTGAGGAAGTAATTCTGTATCCAGAACATTTGCAGTAAATACAATAAGGTGTACTTAAAAAAATAAAATCCTATCATATGAGCTAAAGTAACTGCATCAGAACAACATTGTGTTTTCTGCTTTATTGGGAGAAGAGAAAAGAAATGGCATTTTTACATTTTCTTTTGACCTTTGAGAAATATCAGGAATATGTAATAGCCACACTCACCAACAATAGCTCAGAGGATTCAGAGAATAAGAGTTAAACACCTGGGGACATTTACAAACAACTGGCAGAGAGGCGATGAATTTAAGATGTGAGTATGAAAGGCACAGATACACAGAGTGCAAAAATAATACATATTTAAAATGCTTTTAATCTATGAGAGAAGCATCATTGAGCTAGATAGTGACTCCTGAACAAGCAAAGGAGGGACAGGGAAGATGACCCATGAGGTCTCTGCTACTCTATAGCAAATGCTAAGACCTGGTGCAGCCAGAGGTCTCAGGGGAACTTTCTCCATCAAATTCGTAATGCTGTAAAGCACACATAACCTTTATCGTATCTGTCAGCCGAAATGAGCAAGGTTTACAGCCCGTTTTATGCAGCTGAGCACTGCTGTGATGTGAGGATGGGGCATGGCAAACAGGAGCCCGTGTTAACCAGGGTGGGCATATTCCATTATTGACAACAAACCTGCCTCCAGGTGGTTTCACCAAATAAATCCTCAGTCCCTCCCACAAAAGCCAGGTGACTGCAAGGGGCATGAAGTGTCTTTTCCTCCCCAGTAAGTTCACTGGCAGGAAGCAAGGAAGGATGCTGATTCAGTAGGTGTGATGACCTCCATCTTCTCCTGAACTCTCTTGCTGGTCTCCATGCTGAGCAAGGGGTTGGAGAGTACCACTCCAGCATCGTTGCTCATGAATGGAGAACACTGGTAACAAACAAGCAGCTTCCATAGCTGTCAGTCTCCTCACCTGGCTTTATCTGCCCCTGGGTAAATATTTTCCAACTGGATCCTGAAGTGGCTTTTTCCATTACTGAATGGAATGGAACAGCATTCACCTGGCTCCAGGAGGAGCTCCCAGGCACTAGACAAGTTGTTTGTCCCAGGCAGGGGGGTATGAAAAGGTTGGGTTTTTTGTGGAGCAGATAGCACTAAGAAGCAACCTAAGAAGAGGAATTTAGACCTGTCCTAATGTCAGTGAATCTGAATTTTGTCACATCGGAGGGGTTTGTAACTCTCTGTGATCCATCCCCTGTTGCACTGAGTGAAGAAGTATCCCTGCTCCTCGTTTTCTAGTCTGGAAGGAAAAGCCTTTACTTCCTTGGAGAAAGAGCCAAAACCCTCCTGATTTTCTCTTTTGAGGGATTCTTGCCATTAGAAGGAGGATGCCAACTCTATCATTTTCTTTGTACCCAGAGTGGTGTAGCAGCAATAAGAAAGCTTTGTTGGTTCACAAGAAAGGAAGAAGAAAATTAAGCGGTATTAATTTCAAGCTCTATTAGGATTTTAGGAAAGTAAAATCAATAGAAAAGGATGGACACAGTAGAGAACGTGACCTTATTTTCCCAGTGTCTGAAGGGGAAGTGCACACAATAGAGAGATAAAAATACATCTATAAAACCAGACCAGTTTCTTTGATGTTGAAGAAAAGAAGTTAAAATGCTTACGTGAACTTGCATCACTTCACTGGCATTTAGAACAAGTGTCTTAGAGACAAAAAGCACAAAACCAAAAAAAAAACTAATCCCAAACCCATCAAAAAATCCCCAAACCCAGCCCCATCCATTAGTCCTTTCTATTTCTTTCTCTCCTGCACTAAATTGTAAAAATGGTGTGATCCATGCAACATTTCATCAAATATGACTCGCCGTTGTCAGAGCAAAATGTCTGATATAAAACTAGAATGATCTTTCTTTTCTTTTTGGTCAGATAAGCTGGTTTGGATTAATAAAAATGCCACACTCACAATGATATCGATAATTTGCATGTGAAAAGCCTTCCACCTGGTAATGAAAACAATTTTTCAGTTTTGCCACCACCAGTCACGAGAGATAAGGTCTGCCGTCCTCCCCCTTGCAATTAACCACGCACACAGAAAAAAGGGAAAAGGTAGAAAAAAAGGGAAAAGGTAGAATATGTGTGACAATTGCAAATTGCCTGTTACCTGGACCTGATGCCAAGGTATTGATATTTCCAAATGCAGCTGCACAGCTGGCTCACTCTTACAGCCTGGCTGCGTGTGCTTGCCAAGCCAGGCACCTCCAGGTTGGGAAGACAGAGCTGGATATGTGTTTGTATTAAATTTGTATACCATATTAATGGCATTTAGTAAAAAATTACCCTAAAACAAGTTTGCACACCCCCCTTTTTGTGTTCAGCAAGCCACTGGGTGGCAGTGCTGTGTGTGCACATGTGCATATACACACACATGATGGGGGGTCCCCTCTTTTTGTGGGGTATCATAAACCTGGGTATGTTTTGCTCATTCTTGATACACTGAAGGTCACCACATTGCCCAGGGCAGAAGGCAGGGGAAGAAAGGACTGAAAGATGCTTCAACTTGGAAGAGCAGGGACTATTGCTGCACTTCCATTGACCTGTGCGAAGCTCCACAGCCAGGAAGATTGAGTGCCCAAAGGTCAGTCCCAGTGTTGGCATTCCAGGCTGATCCAAAACATCCCAGTCTTGCCTGCAAACCTACACTTGCCTTGTTTGTCTTGCATGGTGACCAGAGGAACAAAGAATCCCTTTGCTGACAGTCCTGAAACAGAATGCACAAGACACCTACCCTATTCCCTGCCTTTACCCAAACCCATATCCTTCACCCTTTTCTTCCCACCTTATAGAGGAACAATTAACCCAGCAAGGCCATGCTTTTAGCAACTCAGAAAATGTTCATGTGCTTGATGTGCATGAAGGACACCAATTTCTTGCACACAACAAGCAACACATCCCCCCGAGATAATTCCAAACTGATACATAATTCGCACTTATAATGGTAGATTTGAAGTGCCTGATAAACAGATAGAGGGTTCAGGTACCAAACTGAGACCTCATCGAGTTTTGAATTTTGCCTTTTATCTCAGTTCAAAGCTTCTAAAGCATGACATTTCTTTCAGGTTTGTTTCTGCAGTACCTCCAGCACAGTACTTCTGCATTTCACAGCCCTTAAAGCACAGGTCATATTTGACTCTAGTTTTGACCTGTTGCAGGCTGGCAGGTTTGATTAATTTTGTCCTATACTTGAGAGAAAACCAATTACTCTCCACAGTCATGTTGAGGAGGTGAATCTACCTAGTTTGGATAAACAATCCTACATGTAGGATGAAGGAAGAAGCTGTGTATGGGCACTGCAAGGTGTGGGAGGTGGTTTTTTTTTTTGCTAGAATAACTTGAGATTTCAGATTTTTCCCACCTGTGAGAAGTCAGAGTGAAAAAGAGTGCTGAAGATGATAACACAGGAACAGGTAAAGAAGGGGAAATCTTTATAACCATCCTTTGGGCCATCCAAGACAGCACTGCTAGCCACTCAAAAATCTATCACCTTAGTGGTGAGCACACCTGAGAAAACCTGAAAGAAGGTTCTCTTGCCTTTTCCTGGCCTTCTTATGGTGCTTTGGAAAATTTTGATTGAAATATTTGCAAAATGTGCAGACTACAACAGCAATTAAAACAACCAAAAAAAGAAAAGGAAAAAAATTCACATGCACACATGGTCCTTTGCAAA
Organism: Pseudopipra pipra; assembly: GCF_036250125.1. Lineage (NCBI taxonomy): Eukaryota > Metazoa > Chordata > Aves > Passeriformes > Pipridae > Pseudopipra > Pseudopipra pipra. The sequence goes on along the minus strand of NC_087560.1, from coordinate 15,139,123 downwards.
TGAGAACTTTTCTGCAAGGAAAACATGAGATCCAACAATATGTTCCATTTTTCAAAAATGACAAAACCTTGAAGTGTAATATGAAGAATGTGACTTTTTCTTCTCTCCACCTCTCTCTAACAACTAAAAAGCTGCTGTGCAAAAGGCCTTTAATGTGAAACCTCATTTCAGCTCTAAAAGGCACTTGATTTCTGTAACTACGGTGACTGTCGTTCTGCCCCCCCATCAATAATAAATGCTTTTTTCTCTTCTTTACTACTAATATTTCTCATCCTTCATGTCCTTTGTGGTGGGCAGAACTGCTGAGGGAATTGCTTTGGCTTCAGAATAAAGGGAATTTTGAAAGGGTAAAGTAGGGCAGAAGGATTTCCCCTGAAGATCTCTAGCCAGAAGCTGCAGGGAGAGCATGGCTCCCAGGTTAAGTCCTCCAGTGGGAGCAAGAACAGAACTTCTTGGCTAGACCTTGCCTTTTGGTGGCCAACACCAAGGAAAAATCACCTATATTGATCCAAAAAACTCTTAAGGAATTACAGACATCCCAATCACATTATAAGCAGCCAGGACAGGATATTTTCAAGATCATACTCCCCTTCTGGATTCCAAAATTAAATTTTTGAATACCTCACCCTGGCTGTGCAGCACTACATGCTTGAACACCCACCTCTTTGGGAATCTGATTTGTCAGTTCAGCGAGCACGTTCCTTGGGAAGGAAAACTTTGGTGCAGCTTGTGCCTAAATGTGATTTTTGCTCTGATCTGAGATCATTAGTGTCCTCTGTGGTGAAGAATATGAATGATCTGCTGCGAGATCACACCCAGCACAGCAAAAACCCGCAGAAGGGGAGGCTGCATGTAACACTCCTTGTAGGTTTAAGTGCCATGTACAAATGTAGAAGGAGAAAGGAGAGAGAAAAAGAGCCAGTGTGGGGGAGAGAGACCACAGGCATGTAACAGCCCTCCTGACCTAGTGGTTTATTTATGGCAGTCCTAGAGGGGAAGAAGCCATGCAAAGATCCTGAGCCTGTGTGCTGCAGTACGTGGTGTATATAAACTGGCATATATTTAGCAAGCAGGAGTACAAGGCACAAAATCTACAGAGGATGGGGAAATGCTTCCACTCTCACTCCTTGTGAGGTTATTAAATTATTCGAGTCAAGTAAGGAGAGAGGTTTATTTGGAGGAACAACAAAGATCTCCCTTGCTTTTTTTCTATAAATAAATTACAGGAAGATTCTTGGGTTTGCTTCCTTGAAAGCCAGGGTGTTTCCTCTCCCAGCACATACCTCAACATGCTTCCCTCCTGCTCTGGCCAGCAACTTCAAGGGCCTCCGCAGGGAATTTTGGATGCTGATAGCTCTCTCAGTTCAGTGAAAAGGCTCTGGGATAAGATGCCTGAGAGAGGTCTTTCACAGTGAGCTGCTGTCTCCAGGGTAGGTGAATAACAAAAGGACCTTTGCAGGGAACAAGCCTCTAATATAGCACAAAAAAAAGGCAGAGTCAGTGTCAGCTGAAACCAGTTGCAAGGTTCATCAGCCTGACAAATACCTGCAATGACACATGGGAATGTTTACAAAGTACAGTATCACACAAAGGAACTGCACAAAGATGAACTCTGAACTCACTGAAAGGCCTGATGCTGTGAGGTGCTGTGTCCCTGCAGCCCTGATGAAGAGCCCATCACCGTGGCCACCATAAATAGATGTTGTCAAAGTGGTTCACCTACACCTCAAACTGGAGTAAACTCTGATTCCACCAGGATATTGCAGTCACCAGTGGGACTTGGAGCAGCACAGCAGGGGCTGCACTGTGTGTGGGGAGAGCAGGGGGAACACAGGGTGTTTGGTAGCACTCATCAGAACTTACACATCACAAAATATTAAGCCCTAAATGAGGACACAGTCTCACTTCGGAACTCTTGACTCTTGTCTAAATTAGACCTCATTAGAAACAGAATCTTAAACAAAAGCCTGCAACACATCATTTAGTATCTGAATTTAGTTCCTGCTTCAGCTTTGGGGATTGCAGAACCCTGGTGGTCTGAGCTCCTGGAGATCTGTGGGGACAAAGGGCACCAAGTGTCCTAGCTGCCTCTCCATCTGTGTAAAGCTGAGGGTCTGATGACTTGAGGAAGTCTCAGAAGCATCACTGGGCTTATCCTGTGCAGGGCCATGAGTTGGACTTCAGTGGTCCTTGTGAGTCCCTTCCAACTCAGCATATTCTATGATTCTATCAGCACTGACTTGACTTGAGGAGCTGGCTTTAATTACTCCAGGAGTGGACTTAATGCTTGGACTTGCATCTCAATCAAACTTGTCTGTCATTCATAGACTCCTAGTAGAAAAAAAATAATCTCCATTTATATATGGGAATATAACAATCAATCAAGCTTTATAGCTCTGGTTTCCATTCTAGCAGCTTATAACCACATAATAAAAGCACATAATGAAAACATCATAAAAACACACAGTAAAAACACATTCACCATGCAAGTATTGCCATCTTAGCACATCCTGGATGGAAATGCTGGGGAGTTCTTGAGACTTCTGGTATGTACTAGTAAGCTCCATAGCACTACATCACACTCACCCTTCCCACTTGAGGAGTACTCTCTATTTAAATGACAACAGTTATGGAAAATGCATGTAAATGGTTGGATTCAGCAAATTAAGAATATGAAAGATCTCCAGAAGAATTTTGCCTTCTTTGCTTTACAGAGTTAGTTAGAAAATTCTGTGAGAAAAACCCCTTCAGCTGCTTTTGTTGTACTATAGTCCCTTACTGGAAAAGCTGCATGAGACGGGTGTTGCATTAACACTCTTCTTCCCTGTGGTTTAAATTAAAGTTCATCTTCACAGGCAGTCCTCTGCTTGACTTGAAGGATGCAAACAGCTCTCTCTGCCTCCCTGCTCTCGCTTCATTTCCCTGACACTTTCCCATAAATCCTTGCTCTAGCAGAGCATGGATTGCTCGCTGTGGAGGAACCAACAGCCTGAACCTGCAAAAGGGGGATGATTCTGCACCCTGATATTGGTCCATGTGAACTCTGCTTTACACCTGAACTGTTGTGATTCATCTCAGCTGACTCTCACTGCGTGGCAGTGATGTATCAGTGGCAGGGCAGTAGCACTCTTGGAATTCTTTTCCCACCCCATGTGGCAGTGATTCCTTTATCTGGGGAAAGTTGCTGAGGTCAAAGCCTCGTGTAACTGGCCAGTGAACTTGCCCACTTGTCCCTTCACATATTTTCCAAGTTTCTCAGACAGTTATTTTGGTGTGTGAATAAACCAGAAATTAATCATCCATCCCTTTAGCGACTTTCTCCTTCACTTCAATAGTGACAGAATAGTCTGGCCAGAATAGTCTCTCACTTTAATAAGAGCCTCTTGAATTCTTCTCACTTTCAAAGATTTTCATTTGGGTTTGAAGCCATCATTACAGTGACATTGTGGACCTAATGGCTCAGCTACAGGTTGATTTTTGTATATTTTTAAAGTCACAGATTTACCCGTAACATCTAAGAGGACTAAATCTGGTTATCTTAGAGATTAAAGGCAATATTGTTTCCAATTTTTTTCTGGCTGCTTATTTTGTGTCTTTTGGGAAGCACTTTGTACTCACATGGCTTTGCTTTTTTCCTCCATTACTTTTCTCTCCTTTGTTTGTTTGGCACTTTCATTCAGAGAAAGGGGAGAAACATAAACTAGGCAAATGTGATTTGATCACAGAGCTGGTGGGGGGCAGGTACAGGCAATCACCCGGCCTTGAACTCTCTTTTGTCTGATCAGGTGGAGTTTGTTTGGAGAGAGTCCCCTGAAATGAAATGAAATGATGCAGTGTAAAGGTGCCAGTCCAAAGCCTGTGATCAAGGGATACCTTTGCATGGACTCTGGATCTGGTGTAGTGTGTATATATCCCTCCCTGTAATTTGCAGATGTGGAAAAGCTTGGAGGTTGTTTTACCAAAAACTACAGACTGATTCAACTGCAGAGCAGAAATTCCTGACCCTGGTCCTTCAGCTCCTCTCATGAAATATAAAACCACCATCACAGGCACTTTTTTTCCAAGTTCTCAGCCTCTTCAGAGACACACTAAATTAACCTGAACTCCCTTGGCTTCCCTTAATCTTACAGAAATGCGAGACACAAAGCCACTGCATTACAGATGAAGGCAGCAAAGCTGCCCCCCTTACCCCAGCTCAGAATTTGGTCCCTGGGATTTTCACTGTTCCTTTATCTACTGAAAAGGGATGTTGAAAAGTTTAATTGGCATGTAATGAGATAACTATAACAAGTTAATTAGTTCTCAATTAAATTGCGTTTACCATACGTTCTGAATATGTTGTTAGCAATTAACGACACCTAATGAACTTGCAATAGCGACTGAGTTTACAGTGATAAGGGAAATAATAATAATAATGCTCACACGTGGTTTCATAGAGCATTAGAAGCAACAAATGATTTAATAAGTGTGTGGTTAAATCATCATATCTTGTGCAGCCACTGGAAGGGAAACATCCAGGAAATTTATTCTGGCACATCTAACAGGGTCTGGGAGGAAACAATTGGCTTTTGGGATAGGTCTTTTTGGGGAAAAGAATTCCCTGAGAGATGTAGGAGAACTGCAGAGGAAAAGGGAAGGCAGAGCTGCAAGATAAGGTCAATGGCTCAGTTTAGACTTTAGAAAGCATGAGAGTAAGTCCAGGTTGGATGAGGCTTTGAGCAACCTGGTCTAGCGGAAGGTGTCCCTGCCCATGGCAGGGGGCCTGGGATGAGATGATCTTTATAGTCCTTTCCAACCCAAACCATTCTGTGATTCTATGATGATTCTATGGCAAGGAAAGATCATAGCAAACAACTGGAATAAGGTGAAAACCCCAGTGGATGAAAGAAAAGGGTTAAATTCTTTTCTAAGATCACTTAAGCAGGTGAGTATATGGAGAGCAATTTGTCTCTGTGCTGCCAGTTAACCTCCCCTTAATGCTTTGTGCCATTAGAGTGCCACACTGAACAGGCATTAGAAGGAAAAAACCCTACAAAGTAATTTACATTTTAATGAATTTTTAATTGAACCAAAATCTGTTGTTTCTGTTTAAAGATGCAGTGTTGACTTTGTGGTCTGTGCTGCTGAGAGCCAAGTGGGATCTTAATGTGATAAAAACAATGATAACGCTAAGCTTAATTAGGTTTGAAAGTGTGCCTGGTAAAGTGGCGGGGAATAAAAACGTCACCTTCCCACATGGAAGCCAAGCAGCCAGGCTGGGCAGAGCCTGGGCCACTTGGCCATCCTGGCTGCCATGAAGCAAGAACTAGAGCTGCTACTCCTTGCTTGTGCAAAGCTCAACCCATGGCATGAGTGGGTAGAAAGAGAAAAATCTGATTCCAGGATCACCCGCAATAACTTCAGCTCCGTCTCCTCCTGCCATTAGATCCACCTTTAATGACAGGTAGGACCTACTGGAGTTTCCTTAATTGCTTTCCCCTTCACAACAGGGTGTATTAAAATGCCAAAGCCTGGGAATTGCACCTTCCATGGCCGGGTCTTGGAGGCATGAGCTGTCATGCCCTTCTGTATCCTGGAGCATGTCTCCAGCAAAATGAACATATCCTCCTGTGATGCATTCAGCCTACCTAGAGCTTGGAGACAAGAGAAATCCCTTACAAGGGGATTTCTGACTAGCTGCACTTTGATTTAACCAAAAATACTCCCTAGTATTGAGGTGCATACCTTTACTCTCTCTCTGGGGTACCTGTAATCCTGCTCCAGACATTTTAAGCTATTTTGTTGTGGTTTTAATGTCTTGTACAGAGCAATTTGCCAAGTTGACCATGGCACACACATACCTAAGGAGCTCAACGAAATGGCAGCAAAGCAGCTATTTTAACACTAGTTGCACATTCTCTTCTTTCATCCTTCCTCTGGCTGCCTCTGCTCCTGGGAGGATTGCTCTGTTCATAACATGCTCACGGTTTCACATAATAAAACCAAGGTTTAATTACTTATCATTTATTAGGTTATTGTTGATTTGGTTGTAGCATGAGCATAAGCAGAATACACCCCTCACCTCCACAGAGAGCCCAAGCATCTGACACTCTAACGAGCCCAAATAAAATCACAGCAATTGAAAACAAGCTATGGCAGCAGGTTTCAAAACCTGTTAAAATCACTTTGTGAGCTTCGTCTTCAATATCCTGCTGCTACCGACCAGGTCCTGCATTTTGCAGCAATTTGCTCCACTTTTGCTCTGTTATGACACTTTAATTTACACTGCACAGGAGTCCATAGCCTCAATGCTCAACTTTGACCTTTACATTATATGCCATGTTATTTTTGGCTTTTAAAAGTAGGGGTTTCCTTGGCCAATTTATTTTGTACCTCCTCCTGGGGCCATGGGCAGTAATTTGGTTCCCTGCTAGCATAGGTTGGAAGCATACTCCTTTCTAAAGAGAGCAAGATTGTCACTAAGGTGCAGAACAGTTAAGACAGAGACCTTCCACCTCATCACATGCCTGAAACTCTCACCTCTACACCAATTTTTCAACTGCTGCTGGTTTTGCTTTCAGAGGCATTAAACTCCAAACTCTCTTTCCCTACTTTGCTGCTATATCTAAGCTGCTTCTCTCTGGAGCTGGATCACCTGAACAGAGAGAGCCACAGCACTCCTCATATTGCCTTGGCTTGGGAAGTTGTTCCTGCCTGCCCTTTCGTGCTTTGGAACAGCAGGAGCTGTCAGTGCAGGCTGCCGTTGCTGGGTGTGATAAGCAGAGTGGTCCAAGAATAGCCCTTGGTCCTGACAGGGCATAATCCCAGAATAGCTGGGATGTTAGGAAGTTACTAGAAGGGGAAAGAAGTCACTGAGAATTTTGACTTTCAAGCAGGGACAGCGAGACTCCCAAAATCACATGTATTGAGAAAGGCAATGAACTGAGCACAGGACTCATCAGGCTCTTGCCCTTGCACATCACAGAGGGGATTCACCTGCCTGAGGGAGGTTAATAGGACCTCTCTGGGCAGGTGGGGTGCTGATGCATGTTACCTCCCCAAGAGCAGATCTGGAAGGGGTGTTTCCAGTGTATTGTGGTCTCTAAACTTCTTTTTCAATTTGGCCACTGAGCATGAGCAGCCCCAGAGCTGGAAGGCTGAGTGCAAACCCAGTTAGCAGGGCTGGGAAGATCTCGGGGGACAGAGCAAGGGGGAGGAGAGGCCTTTTTACTTGTCTTTCTGCTGAACTTGTGCAGAAGCTTGTCAGTCTCTAGCCCATAGGAGCAAACTATCTTGAAATCCAGGAAACAGCTGCTAAATGACAGAGATGTCTTTGCATTTATACGATGATCATTACTGGAGTGTGTGAACTCAAGCTCCTGCACATAAGCTCTAAGAGTGGGTGGGTGCCACATCACTTTGCTTCTTCCTTCAGAAAGGTCTTTCAACAAATTGTGCCTTTCCTCCCCTGACTTTCTCTTCTCTCTTTCCTTCTCCTCCCCACTCCCACGCTGTTGCTGTGGGAAGTCAAACATCAAGTCAATTGAACAGTTTTCCATTTTGCCTTGACAGTTGCGGGCACTTGAGGCCACCTGGAGCTCCTGTGGCCCAGGTGATGGACCAGGCCAAGGGACCACTGTCTCCCTCTCAGATGAGCCTCGGTGGTGCTCCTGGCAGATCCTGATGGGTGCCACGTCAGAGTTTTCCTGCTTAGAGGTCGCCTCCTGGCCAGCTTAGGACATTTCCTGGGAGGGATTTATAACTCTGAGTAGAAGAGCTGTAGCTCTGAACTGAGCTTGATCTGGTGATAGAGAAAACATTCACCTTCCTGCTTTCAGAAATGGGGTGATGCTCAGTAAACCACTTGGGATGCCAGACAACATAAATGGCAAGGGTGAAGCACCATTATTTACTGCTCAGGTCTTTTCTGTCTGGTGGGTGCAGCTATGCTGGCACCTTCAAGACCAGATCTCATTGCAGAACCAGGGGAGAGGTGTTGGATGTGCCACAGATGAGTTTTTCAGAGCAAGCTCAGGGGTTAGTGCACCCCAAGACATCTCTTGGAGGTGTATCTACTGCTGGCATCTGCCTGCAAACAGGGAGAGGGAGGGATGTGGAGGTGACTGACCGTGCTTTTGCTGAGCTTTCAGGAGTGGGCACAGCTGATAGTTCCAGCATAAAGAAAGCTGAATATTCATTCCCAAGCGCTACCAGCCGCAATTCACTCCCCAAACACCTATTACAAAGTTGCTTTTGTGATGGGCTGCGAAAAAGAAAATCATCTGGCTAGTTACCTTCTTATATATTTAGGTGCCTATGGCCCAGTTCTACTGAAAAGGCTCTTCTGAAGTGAAGCATCTCTTAGAGATCATTTTTTTACTATAGCTCTATGTAAAATCTCTCTGCTTCTCCCCCATATTTGAATCAGATCATTGATCTTACACTGCAGGCTTTGCCTTTCCCTTTTCACCTGCCTCTGCCTCTGTTCCACATAGTCTGGTAATGATTTCGAAATACAAAAGCTCAGTGCCTTCCTCATAATGAGTCCACTTCTGTCACAAAGCCTAATTTTGGGTACCTAGATGGAAAATATTGTCAAGATCCCATCTATAAAAATGTCTTTAATTCTGAAAGAAGGATGATTTTGCAGTTCTATTTAGGAAAAATGAGGACAACAAAGGGAATTTAGTGCAGAAAGGCCTACAAAAGATCTGTTCCACATGCTGCAGGCCACAAAACACTTTCCATCTTCTTTATCTTTCTTAAGGCCTACAGGAAAGAGTAAGCTCACAATGTATTGTGCTGCAGGAGGTCTCCCACCATCTCAAGTCAGCATGTTTGGGAGAGAAAGGGACCTGAAAGATGGGTTTATGTGAATGTTGCTGTGGTGGTTTAAGATGTTGCCTCCTCCTTAGAGAGAAACATGGACATGGACCTCAGTTGCATCCAACCAGGTTCTGGCATCTTTCTTCAAAGCCACTGTCACCATGTGTAAGAAACAGACCTGTGTGCAGAAGAGGCTGAGGTGCTGAGCTTTGGCAGACAGGCAGCAAAAGAGCCAGAGGCAGTAATTTCCTAGGCTGTTTCAGTAACAATTCATCTGGCAATGCTCTGTAACCAGGAGGTCCCGGTGAGTATGTGGCTGTACACCCATTTCCAGCAAGACTTAGGTCAGTTGTGATTTTTGTTCCCCAGCTCTGTAATGGGGAAAGGCAGAGAAAAGCTGTCTTTCTAAGTGGATTGATATAATTGACTCAAGCAAACATCAAAAACTCCTAGGAGACCAGGAGTATGTTCTTCTTTGAGTGCAGATAGTTCCTAGCACAACAGAGCCCTGACTTTGGTTTGGCCTACTGCAAATTAATAAGCGAAATAAATTATATAATTGAACAAAACACTTCGCCCAAGAAAGTAGAAATGATTTTTCAATAGCACACTTTCCAGGTATTCAGCAGGCTTTGGCTGCTTTTTGAATAATGAAATACATGAACAAGTGAAATACATATGCTTAAACCACATTCTAATTGAAATACATTATGGTCAAACAGGGCATGTTCTACACAGGCGGAGATCAGTGTGATAAAACCAGGAACAAGATGGAATAGTACTTCAGGAGTGTTTAAAAGCTCTTCCCATTCTGCAGGAGTGGCTCACATTTGCAAAACATTTATTCAAAGTCTCAGTTGAAAATAAATCCTTGAATGTAGCTGTGCTACTGAGAGGTTGCAAAGTGGCAGTGGCCTCTTTAATCATTGTCCCATTCAAGCCCTAATCAGGGCAGCATATGCAGGAATGAGTGGTAGGAGCTGAGAATTCACCTCCTCAGCAGGGTGAGGTTGTCTGTGTCTCTTCTTTCTAATTAGAAGCTCTATTCAAATGTTAATCAGCAACACCATGATTAAGGAGGATTAAAGAGAACACTTGGCCATCACTTCACTGATGTGGCTAAAAACGTCTATTCTTTTTTGTAACAAATAAGGATGTTCTGCTCCAGGTGGAAGTCAGTGTTGTTTGACTCCACTTTAGCATCGAGAATGCCACCCCTCCTTCAGGATGCTGTGGTGATGCAGGGCAGTTGTTTTACTTCCAAGAGCTTCTGCCTTCTGCCAGACATCTGAGCCACCTGCCCTTGGTAAACACTGCTGATCTGCTGAGGAGTGATGAGGGACTCAGCCATCACAGCCGAGAGGAACTTGGGAAGTACTGGAGACAAAGTTGTCCTGAGAGAAGGTCACAGGAATAAGCTCTCTGCTCCCTTGACATTACCTTTGAGCTCTCTCCTCAGTTATTCCAGTGCTTTAATGCCATTTTTATTCCATCTTCTTGCCAATATAGGCTTCTAAATGGTCCTGCTTGGATTTTGCTTTAGAGAAAGGAAGAAAAATCACTGGCAGGGTAAGATGAAATCAAATAAATCTGAGACAAATGGGAGAAGTCAATGAGGAATAGTCCTATAACTGATGGAAATGGATGTAACCCTGCAACTGGAAGGGAGAAAACCACTGGAGATTATACCAGGATGACTCCAGACCAGACAGAATAAAGATGGACCACAGAACCAATGGGCACTTTTCCATCCAGAATTTCTCTTCTCTCCTTCAGTCAAAGGCAAAAGGCACTACATGATTAGAAATCACGTTCTTCTCCAATGTCCTCTCCCAAGGTGCCTGCATCACATGCCATGCCTTGCTCAGGGATACCACGTCATTCCCAGTGCCTTCCCATGCCCCATAATTAGGAGAAACAAAAAGCTCTCTTGTGTTTCTTCTGAGAAATAAGCTCAGCTGGCATAAAATGAAACCATTTGTCTAATGGTCTAATATTTGGAAAAAATCCCTTCAAAGAGACTGTACTGGAACTGGGTAGTCCTCCAAATACATGAAATGATTTAATTAAAGGTGACAATTTAAACAGAAATTTTGGTGGATTGTGACCTCATTGCAAGTCTGTATTTTGCCTTTACAAAAAGTTAGCAGCAGGTGAGGCTGCCCTCCCAAATCAAATGTCACAACATAACTGAGATCCCAACATTAAAATATTCCTCTGAACTCTGGGGCCAGGGAGAACTCCCTTCATTTGCATATTAAAAAAAAAAAAAAAAGAAAAGAAAAAGAAAAATTCAAGGCAATCAGCTCATTTCTGGTGGAGAATTTGGATGCTGCCTCCTGCATCCATGCATAATCCTCAGCACAGTGTTCATTAAGCTGTGATGATTCATAACTGGCTTTTCCAGCTGAGACACACGATGGATTCAGCCCCAGATTGCCCTCACTATCTGGAGGCATTTAACTCCAGGGATGACAACACAGAGATTGCTGTGGGTATTTTGAGACTGGCTCTGCTCTGCAAAGTTAAGTGTTGACTTCAGCTGAGTTTCTGGTAATACAAAAGCAGGCATGTAGAAATTCAAGCCTGTACTATATGTTATATGTAGTTTTATATATATATATATAAACTAGCAAGAGACTACCAGTGTCTTTAATACTTCTTGGTATTGTACAGGAAAGTGGTGGCAATAATAGGCTGTGTGCTTGTAGAGTCCTTCCAGACTGGATTCATTTTTAAAGTCAGCTAAAGGTTAGCACAGAGTCTTCAAGGACTTCCGAAAATTAGGGGTTTTCAAGGCATCCAATTCCCATGTTGAGATGCTGTTTGCAGTCAATATCCAGCCTGAATCTTAAAATATCAGGTGGGCCCTCGGCATATCTTTATGTCACACTAATAGACATTCACATCCCAGACACCACCACTAAAAGAGTGACTCCTTGAGCTGGAATCCTGTCCTACCTAATGGAGATAGACTGTAATCTTGGGAGGCACATCTATGCCAAAACTGATGTATCCAGCATGGACAACAACAATAGTGGAGGTCTGATGGAATAGACAGTTGTGTAAGCTATACAAACACACAGTCTACTGACCCATGGCAACACCCACATCCCTCCACTGTCACAGCTCGCTGGTACCTGCACTAGGTAGATTAAGCACAGCCGGATCGACCTGCCCACATTACAACATAGCTACACAGAAAAATCTGGGGAGAACTGGAAGTGTAGCAAAGTGTGCCAGAGGGAAGGTGAGTACGAAACAATTATTCACTGTTCTTGCAGCAGAAGAACAAGGGATCATCAAATGAAACTCTGAAATTGCAGAGTCAAGCAAATAAGCATTTTGCACACATAGTTAAACTGGAGTCTACTGCCACAGGATTACACTGAGGCCAAAAATATTCATGGCCAGGAAAACCTGTCAGGAGTCATTAAAAAGAAAGACTTAAACATTGCCTGAAGAAGTGCATACAGTACTACTGCCTAAAGGTGAAAGGACACAGAGAGTTGTTTTCTCTCTTTCTATACAAAAAGCTTTTGCTGCTGATCACTGCCTACAGACAGAAACCAGAGCAAAGCTGATGTTTGGTTCGGATGAATACAACCATTCTTACATCCCTATAAAAACAAATAAAAAATTCTGTTCATGGACTTGTGCTTTCTGGGGAAGTTCAGGATCTCCAGATATCATTTTGACAAATTTTGGGAACTAATCAGATATGCCTTTGACTGATGCTGGCCAAAGAGCATTTTCTTGGCTGATTACAATTAATCCCAAGAGTCCCTCCATAGCCTCATGGATTACCAGGACTCCTAAAGGTCATCTCCTCCCAGCAGAGCACTCCCAGCATAGATGAGCCCCATGTTAGCAGTGCCACCCATGTCCTGATGCAGCCAGGGTATCATTGCTGCTTCTCCTCACTTCCTGTCCCTCAGCATGAGCCAGCAGACTGAGAGGAGCCTGTCTCAGCTCCTCAGCTGCCCAGGTCCCTGACATTTTACTGCTGTCACTGTGGCCGTGTCTATGCAGCATAATTCAGTGCTCTGCAGAGCTGTGTCAGCCAGCTCCAGTCAGCAGCATCTGCACTGTTGGCATCTGAGCCGCACGCACGTGGAGCTCCCTGGCAGCTCACATCATTATTTCTGCCCATAGAGCTACTTTGGTGCCTCCTGCACCTTTGCACCATGGGGACACACCTTTGCTTACATTTAAGCTCATCGTGATGAGGTCTAACACCCCCTTTTGCTCATCACTGAGACTGTAAGACTGCAAAGAACCACCATGTTGGGCTGTGCCACCTCTGCACATCTTGCACTCCCTGCCAGCCTCGGGAAGGTGAGGAGCAAGACTGGCAGGATTAACAATGCACCAGAAGTACAGACTTACAGCTTCAGTTGTTGGCACAGCGCCATCAGATCCCGGGATGAAGCTCAGCAGGGCAAGCAGCATGTTCCTCATGATTTCTGCACGCACAGTCACCTCCTCAGCAGCATGTCTGGTGCCATGCTGGTCCCAGGTGGTCCAGGGAGTGCTGTCTGGACACATCAGAAGCCCACACTTGGAGACACTTTGTCTGCAGCTCAGGTGAATCACATCTTGTGGTAGCCTCAGGTCTCTCCTTATGTTCACTGTGGGCAAGGGTAAAATACTCTTACTAACAAGCTGGCTCTTCTTACCTAGACTAAGATCACCTGGTGCCACTTAGCAAGGGACAGCCAGTAGGTACCACTGCACTAGCACTGTTCTGGAGAACTTAGGAAAGGGACTGGGAAAAATTGAATTTCCTATCTCCATATCTTTTACTTAAAACATGGCTTTGCATCCTAGCCCTTCCATATGCCCAAGTGTTGGACACTTTCATCTGGCAATAAAATCCTCTTAAAGCATTCAATTCAAAATAAAAACATCAAAAAGTTACAAAACACTGAGGCTTTGATTTGAAATCATTACATTCCCACATGCTTAGTAACATATTCATATTTTTCTTGCTTGCTTCTTTCAGCTAACAGTATCTCCAGAGGAGTTCTTCCAACATCACCTATTTCTTGGCTTGCAAAGAAATAAAAATCCTGATTGATGATCGCAGGCAGACGTGATGAAAGCATCCCAGCCAGAGGTACAACACTGGTGCCTGAGTAATGGGTTTCCCACGCCCACAGGAGGCAGCACGTACCAAGTGATGAGGTTGCTCTTCTAGCAGGCAAAATTCTGCACCAACAGATCTACATGAACAGCCACAAGCTCACGTCATAGGGCCAAAGAAAGCAAATAGATAAACTCAAAATAACTCCCTGTGCTTGTCTTTCCTCCTGTTAACATCCAGGCGTGAGCAGTAGCCTGTTGCAGTAGGTCATTTGTTTTAAGATTGTATTTGGCTTGACAGGGAGTCTAGACAGAAGAGTGCTCTGTTAATCTGTCAAATTCCCATTGCTCCTCCGTGTCTTGAGCAAATCTTGGATGGGCTGGTGCCTTGAAGGCGTAGCTCAGTCCTGCAGGGAGGCTGAAGTAGAGGCTTTGCTGCAGAGCAGCCTAGAGGAAAGGTCCTGGCTGACCATGCCAGGACACCTCTGGAAGCAGGAAAGGAAGGAGGTCATCTTCCTCTGGAGCAGGGCTGAGACCTTTCAGGGTGCCATGACCATGAAAACTTTCTCCAAATCATGAGTTAAAAGACTGGTGAATAAGCTGCTAAGGCCAGTGTGAATGAATAGATAGGTTGCTTTTTAGGGCAGCAAGACTTTGCTTTACACAGAGTCAATAATAAATAATAAAGAATATTTCCATGAAAGACACTGGGTCCTACCTCAGACTGAGTTTGAGCCCCAGTGGGACACAAGCTGGATCCCTTTTCTGCTTGCAAACATTAACAGTGACTGGAAACAGCTGCATCTTATTGTAGTGCCCTCTGACATGCTGTAATTCCCACCTCCAGGCTCTTCTTTGCCACCCTCCTGGTGTGTCTTCTTTGGCACACGTAGGTGACCTCTGTCATAAAGTGGCCACCACATGGCTGCTGTCTCGTAACACCATCCATTCCCCTGGTCCCAGACAAGCTCTGAGCAGAGACCAGCCAACACAAACCCTTTCAGTGGTCACCAGGGATTCTGGACCCAATTTTGCATGCACTACTGAGAAACAGGCAGCCCACCAGGTACAGTGATCCAACTTTAATGCCAGGCTCCAAATACTGAATCTGTAATTCTTACAGCAGCAAAAATCAGCCACAGAGCCATGGAAAGACGGGCAGGCCAAGTTCATTTTAGATAAGGGAACTGTGAAAAATGACAGCATGACAGACAACTGCACAAGAGAGAACTCTTTACACAGTTTAGGCTCTACTGACAAAATGCTGCGACTTCCCAGCAAGAGCTGGTTGGTCGGCTCCAGAGCTTCAGCTGCTGGTGTGTCTCAGTTGATGCCATCCAGGTGGGATTCTTCAAGGAAAAGGAGACAGGGAGTGGAAGTTATGACAGATGTGGCTGTTCTGGGATAGAGAGCTCTGGAAGTAAGAATGAACATGCCCATGGCACTGTGTAGTCTGGTTAGGGCCTATATTTTGCTTTGTTGGAAGATGCTGAGGTGAGGAACAGGGTGCTCATCTATAAGCACCTATCCTCTGTCTTCCCACCCCATTTCTCCCCACCATGCATACAAATGCACAAAATTGTCAGCAAATTGCCAAAAACTGCTTCTGGGGGACAGTATCAAGTCCAAGCCCCTGGATGTTGCACAGAGCAGGGTGCACCAGTTTCTTCAGCTGCTGCAACTGAAGGGCAGCCTGCAAAAACTGCTGTGCACTGAGCTGGGCATGATGCTGGGTGAGAAGCCCACACCTCTTCCTTGCATGATCCTGGCTTTCCCTAGCCCTGGTCATCCCTTTGCTGTGTGGTATCCAGAGCTGGTGTGTGCTGCTGCATCCCTGAGGGAATAGGAGCAAAAGGGACCGTGGAGGCAGCTCCAGATGAAGATTTTTGGCTGCATCTCTGAACGCTCCTCTGACAATGAAATATTTATGATGACATGTTGCCTAGCAATGACCAGATTGCCCTGAACAGGCAGGAGATAAAATATACTACGGGATGTGGGAACCAGGGAGAGATTGTGAAGGAGGAAAAAAAATATTAAAGGAAATCCAACTCCAAATGGCCACTGATTTTGCTTGGGTTAGAATATTTTACTAGTAAGAGAGAAAAAAACAGGTTTTGTTCAGTGAAGTGTTGGATTGGTCAGACTGATTTCACCAGCTAGGTAGAAGCTTATAGGGATAAAAGCAGGCAGTCAGGAAGCACTTAGCTGTTATGTAGCAAAATGGTTTATTTTTGTCACTGCTTGGCGATGTGTGTCCAGACAGCACTGTCCTGTGGTGTTTTCTTTCCTCTCCTTGTCAACATGCCAAAGCTAATTAAAGTGAGCTGGGTCTATCTGTGAAGTGGGATTTACTGAAACAAACTAATCAGGAAGGCAAAAATAGCATGCATTTTTGTCATTTGGAGAGAATTGGTTGGCTCAGAAAGAGGATGGATGGAAGAGCTGATAGCTACCGGATGTCGTCTGTTTTGCCATCTGATGCTTCTCATTCATCCTGGTGTATATTCAAAGCACTCTCAGGTTGTTTTTTCATTTTTCACCTCCTACATTTAACCCCATTTCCAACAAACTGGAGAGCCAACAGGTGAGTGAGCCACTGAAAAACAACCACTTTAAAAAAGCTGGCGGTACATTTGCTTCTTGATGGATCTCAGTATAAAGAGGGGGGAAAAGGGAAAGAGAGAGGTTCTTTTTCTGTGAAAAGAGATCATCTTGCGACTTCATCCGCAGCATTTGTTTGCTGGAGCCTTTGCAGGGGCCAGCTGTTAATAGATGGGCTGCATGAGGCTTCTCATTCAATTTATCACCAGTCTTGTGCAGAATGATTCTGCTGCTTTCACTAGGGCAGTCAATCTAACTATCTCCCATATCTAGAGGAGCCCTGATTATTTTACCATCCATTGCCTGGCAGTCTTTATTCTTCCCATATCTCTGTGGGGAAGGGATGGTTGCTAGCTCCATTTTACAGATTCACAGAGAAGTAGTGCTTAAAGCCAGAAAGGAACTTTTCGTCATCCAACCTAACACAGAAAGGGACATTTCATTGCTTACCTCAAGTCTTGTGACTGACTGATGTCCTCCTTCCTCATAGCATCCCATCCCACTACCAGTCAATGGAGACTCCCTGCAGAGCTTTTTGCTTTTGGTTAAACTGCCTGGAAAACGCTTTAATCTTGAATTAATGCATATCTATTTGAAAAAATATAAAATATCATGGGCAAAGATTGACAGCCTCAGGTGGGTGCATGGCAGTGTGCCAGGGAAAAGTGTAGGCCAAATTACCCTCTCAGCAGGGAGATGTGGTACCCCGGGGAATGGTCTCCAGAGGGGTCAGAGGAGCCAATGTGTGTCTTTCACTGTAACAATCATTCTTGTAAGAAACCACAAACTCCCAGGTCTATAGGAGGGGCTTCCCTGGCCAGACCAGGGGAAGTGCTGTTGATGGGACCAGTATTTTCCCTGCCCAGGTTTCCTCATGCTCATGGGCTCTGGTCCCAGCAGGCTCCCTCAAGCATTTTGTCAACAGCTTGAATTGCTGCACCACTCTGGCTTCGTGGAAGCTTTTTTAGCTTTGTCATTTTGACAGGCCAATTCTATTACATTTCTCCTTTGCTGGGTTTGCCAGGCAGAGGTGACACAACATGCTCTAGTCGAGCTCCCAGCACTGTCCCTTCACAAAGCAACACCCAGGCACCTGCCCAGGCTGCAGTAAAGTTTGCCAAACTTGCAGTTTTTTCCCTCAGCTTTTATCCAGAGCAGATGTTTAGCTGGACCATTGCGGATGTTCATTCCACTGCTTGCATGGAGGGAAAAAAATCCCTTTCTTCAAGGTGGGCAATCACTGTGGAGCTGTACAAAGGCATTGGGGTTTTTGTGCCATCCTCTTGCAGCAGTTTTGGGGACAAGGTTACCTTGTCCCCTCCCAGCTCTCACTTAGAGTCAGCGTGGGGGAACTAATTGCTGCCACCTTTAATAGATAAACCAAGGGCTGTTTAACCTTTGATGACTGAGTGGATCTGGGAAATAAATTGAACAATCTTAAACACAACAAATTATGTGGTCAAAAAGAAGCAGAATGTGACGGCAGCTGCTAAAATCAAGGGGCAAGAGGCCAGAACGTGACTCTCCTTCCTCCATCCAAATAAAAGGCTGTCCATCAGAACAGGAGTTCAGGGGTGGGGTGATCAGAGGTGACAGGTCTGTGTCAGGAGCCAGGATCATCAATTACCATTGACAGACCGTCACCGGCAGGATATTCCCCTGGCACAGGATCAGATAATGCTGAGTCAAACCGTGCCCTTCAGGAGATTTCAAAGGCCCTCACTTCTTGCCCGATGCTATCGCTTTTATTAGCAGCTGGAAGTGTGAGATGCAGGGAGTAAGAACCAGCTCCCCTGGGTTCAGTGGCTGGCTTGGCCAGTGATTTGCTGGATGCCCTTGGAAAAGCCAATTAAGTTTTGTTGCCTCGGATTTCTCAGTTGTACAATCCAGAGCCGTTCTCAAGCATAATTAACTCGTGATCTGACCGCGGTTTCGGGCATGTGGTTTGTAAGAGGAAGGCATGATGTTTAAAAAATCAGAAATTGAAAGTACTAATAGATTTTTAGGGCCTGAAGCAATGACTGTGCTAATTTATTTATACAGCATTTGTTAACCAGACCACAGAACCTCTTCCAGCAGTATCTACACTGAAGGCACGCCTGTGAGTCCTGTCTGCACTATAGCACATCCTCCAAAGAGATGCTAACTCTTGACTTAAAGATTTCAAGTGACAGAGACTTCATCATATCTGTAGGTCTGCTGTTGAAAGGCTTATTTACCTGCCCCTCTAAAGCATTGCTAGTCTGAGTGTATCCAGGATCAGTTCCCACTGAGATAGGATTAAAGAGCTGTAAATGTGAGCAATTTCTAACCCAAGTGGAAGGCTGCAAACGGTGACTGAGTGAGCTCTTTGCATTCTGGTGGATAAGCTGAATAGATTACGGCTTAAGCCACTCACAATAAAGAGGGCTTTCAAGGTCTTAAATCATTCCTGGAACTCTCTCCCATTTTTCCAGCATCTTTCTTTGAGTTTTAGATGTCCAAACTGAAGAAAGAACCAAACTCATCTCACTGACATTTCATTTAGATGTAACATCTCTGCACTACTTATAATCTCTTCCCTTATTCATTCATGGCTCATATTTTTCCTTTTGGCTGTAGCTTTGTACTGGGAGCTTGTGTTTGAGTGGTTTTCTAATGTGATGCTTTATTTCTATTCCAACAGTGATTTTGAACACTCTCAGAATACCTGTTTTACAACCTGAGCAATGTTTAAACATAAAGGTAGGATGAATAACTGGATATTTTGATCTAAGATAACAAGTGCCCAGAAGTCAGTCTGAGTTGGAGAGGTGGAGCCAAATTCACAGCTGGAATTGTTCAACCAAGACTTGAAAGGATACCCTGGATGGAGACTGGAATTAACTTTCAAGGTGGGGTTTGCTGCGGAAGGACATCAAACCTGGCATTAAGCTTATGAAATGCACTTTTTTTTCTTTTTCCTTCACTGTGGCTTTGAGCAAGAACCAGCTTAGGGAATTACAGGGGAAATGCTGCAGACATTAATTCTAAATTTTTATTGCTGAAATGGGAATGTAAAGAGGATCCCTAATCTGAGACAGTAGACCAAAATACAGCCAGGAGCAGATGAGTTTGGGATACTGATGAGAGAAGATGGACAGTGAGTTTAACTGGTGTGCATATTAGATCTGTTCTTTGCTTACACCTTATTTAAGTAGAAAGTCTTTTTGAATTGCTGTGGGACCACAAATGACCTCCTCTACATCTAATTAGGACCCATCTCAAGTGCATGGCTGCAGAGCCACAACAAAAGAAATAACCAAAAATCTTTGAGTGACCAGGCTTTAGAGAAAGGTAGAAATAAAATGTGTCCATTAAAAATTAATTAAAAACCCCCTGTTCCTTCAACATGTTAAAGAAGTTATGGCTCTGGGTTGTGCCTTCTTGCAGGGAAGGAGGAGCTGTGTTTTATGATGAGCTGTTGGAGTTCTCTCTCAGAGGCCACCTGCACCTTCATGTGTTGCTCCTCTTCTGATCAGGTTCACAACTTCTTTCCTTTGTTTCTGTTGCTTTACATCCTCTACCCCACAGCTTGTGAGGAGAAGCCTGAATTAAAACAGCAGTGCCAAGCCCTGGATGGCCCTGGGATATGACACTGAGGTAAAGTGCTGATGCTCTCACATTTCTTCTGTGGGTCACAGCCAGTAGCTGGAGACCAACCTGGGCAGGAGGCTCCAGGGCTTGGCAATAGAAGCCTTCCTCTGTTGGTCAGTGCTGAGCTGGCACACGTCCTGTGCTTCCACCACAACCCTGCTGAAATCTCACTTCAAACAAATGAATTCCCTGACAAGTATTGCAAATGCTTCTTGCAAAGATAAGCCGGCAGTGCCCAAAAGCCTTCACCTTGTCACTGCCAACGAGAGCTGGAGATGGCTCCAGCTGTACATGGATCACTTCCAGAGCAGCTTGCACAGGCATAGGATGGTGCAAACCTCCAAGGAGCATCCATTGGCAAAGTCAGGAGAGGAAATGCAAGAAAGATGTAGGACAGTGGAAGTGCAGACGGAGGAA
Organism: Pseudopipra pipra; assembly: GCF_036250125.1. Classification (NCBI taxonomy): domain Eukaryota; kingdom Metazoa; phylum Chordata; class Aves; order Passeriformes; family Pipridae; genus Pseudopipra; species Pseudopipra pipra. The sequence goes on along the minus strand of NC_087560.1, from coordinate 15,118,597 downwards.
TAGTCTCTGGGAAAAATTTTTGTGGGAAGTGAAAGGTATTGACAGGTAGAAAAAGGGGGTTTCACTAAATAGAATGTAAATGGTAAGAAGCTAAAATACCAGGACTTGCCTTAATAATACACCCTCCCCACACACACTGAAACCAAAAAGAGATATAAGAGATGCTTGCAGGGAAACCTGGAGCTGAAAAATGCTTGCTAACCTGAACTGAACCTAAGGATGGCTAATTCCAATTAATAAATCCAAGTTAAGAACCCCATTTTCTTGCCAAGTATATATATCCTGCTAAGTGGAATGGACAGTGAAGAAAGACAGTAGGCAGAAAAAAAAAAGAGAGCATACACTGCATATGAGGTGTCAGGATAGACTAGAGGCTATAACAAAGAAATAACAGATTTGAGTGTTCACTTTGAGGGGAATAAAGGGGAAACTGGGGGAAGTGAGAAATAGAGATGAGAATTGTCCAAATGAAATCATGGCTCAAAATCAGAAACTGTGAAACTAGTGGAAAGGGAAACTGAAGGGAATGGGGACAAAATCCTGTTCGACAACAGGGAAAGAAAGAGGGACTGCTGGCAGAGGAGGAACAGGGAATGGTTTGCAAGGGTGAAAGGGAAGTTCTTCTGCAAAATCTTGTACTCAAAAATCCCATAATGCAACGTTTTGACCTCTGGGAAAGTCCTTGAGGAGCTTTATACAGTTTCAGCTGCTGTGTTCAGATAGACAATCATCATCTTCTGGGAGGTTTTGTGTCACTGTGATGGAGCTGGACAGAGCAGGAGGCAGTGCCATGATTTACTGTGTCATACATTAATAGTATCAAATTATGGCTCCGTGGTTATGGGGGTATATGGTAGAATGTGTTTTACTCCTGGCAATAAATGTAATGTTTGCCTTGGGATGTCAATCAATAAACTATCTGCCTTAATTGCTATCGATTTATTCATTCATTATAACAGTGTACAATGAAAACCAACACTCCTGAGTTGTCACAGCCCCTGCAGCAACAGCAGCAAAGCTCTCACAAAATCCATTTTGCACAGCAAAACTCAGGATTTCAAATGGGAACAGACCTCTGTGAAACTCGCAGTGACTCCAGCTCTCCACTAGGACACCAAGGGGCTGCCGTCCAGTCCATCAGTTCTGGTGGTTGAGGACAAGTCCCTTGATGTCTATTTTTGCCTGTTCCATCATCTACTGCTGAATGGGAAGAGAAAGCCTCTCTCTCCTTTCCTTCTACCTCAGTCCAGTGGTGGAGAACAAACCTTTCCCTAAGTGAAAGTGTAAACATGGATACCTCATGGGCTTGAGGTGTGTTTCAGCCTGCAGAGATGCTCAGCAGTTTGGTGATTGTCTTTGCTTAGTAATGGTGCCAAAAGCTCCTTATCCTGCCAAAGCAGCATTAAAACCTGCCCTGCACAGAGGGCCACGTGGCAGGGGCAGTGCTGGGGGCTCACAGTCCTTCCCAAAGACACCTGGATTCTGCTGTGCCGTGTTTACAAGGCGAGAAGGTTTCATTCCACTTTTGGCTCAGTTGAATGCTGCCAGTTTAACAATTTCTCCTCTCTCTTACCTGGGAGAAGGCAAAACACTCCAGTCGAAAAATTAACTCTGTCATGAATCTGAAGCTGCTCCAAAGGGGCAGAAGGGATGCAGTGGTGTGTCCAGACAGGAGAGCACAAGTTTGGGATGGGGCTGAGGACTGGGTGCTCTGCTCATGTCTCTTTTTAAGTTAAAAAATTATGACTGAAAATCAGGAACTGTGAAACCGGTGGGAGGGGAAGCTGAAGGGGATGGGGACAAAATCTTGTATGACAACAGTGAAAGAAAGAGGGACTGCTGCCAGAGGGGGGAGGGAGAATGGCTAGCAAGAGTTTTAGTTAAAAGAATAAAAAATCTGTTTATTGCTATTCCCATATTTTAAACAATGCTCAAGATACCAGGCAGTCACAGAACTTATAGCACGATACAGAAAGAGAAGCCTCTTTTCCTACCTCACTGGTACCTCAGTCATGGCTTTGTTCTTTGTTCTGGGGATACCCTGCTCCTTCTGATGCCTTTCCCAGACAGGAATGTATGTGCTGGCAATTAGACTTAGTGCAGGCAATTACACTTCTGGGGTTTCTCTCTGGTCTCACCTCATCTGAGCGAGTCAATTAATCTGCCTGCATCTCAGTTTCTCTGCCTGTAAAACAGATAATAATGTGGGCACCACCCAGCGTGGCTTAATCGAAGTGCTGGCATCTCCCTGGCTGACAGGGCTGTGGAGGTGCGATGGGCTCTTCATCTGAAGCAAAGCAAAATGTTGCTGTCTGACTGGTGGTCATTATACTTGCCAAACCACTATGCTCCTCTGCCCACCCCCAGGATTTGCTGGGTCACCCCCCAGACCCTCCCACCTGCTGTGGCTCTGAGCCATGGGAGACCCTGCTAAAAATAGCGGTCCTGGCACTTCTGCTCCGGATGCTGCAGTTCATCTATTTTTTCTTTCTTTTTTTTTTTTTTTTTTTAAGTGCTGATTTCACTGACATTTCTTAAAAAAAAAAGAGGAAAGGAGAGAGAGAGAAATCGTTCAATTAGAGATGAAAATAATGGCCCCATTAGGCGGTCGCTGCTGCATCGGGCGGGATGAAGGTGAACTGCAAAGATCTCATGTTGGGAGTAAGGGTGTTCAGGGCGTGAGGGGTTTCTTTGCAAATAGTGGCCAGTGTGATGTGAGGAGAGCAAGGCTACAAAGGGAAGGAACTCCAGAGGGATGACAGAGCTTGCCCAGGGTTGTGCACTGTGGGTAGGAACAATGTCCATCCCTCCTGGTAGGACAGACCACCACAGATCACAAAACCTCTCCATGTCTCCCCACCCACACTCTTATTCCTCACAGCACTACAGAGCATTACTTTGATACCCCCTCGCAGCAAAAAGCAACCCAATTAGATCCCAGGATGAAAATTTTCCAGTTAAGTAACTTTTCTACAGAGAGAATTGCAGCAGACATGCCATGTCTCTTCAGGAGGAGATGTCCATTAATGCTAAATATGCTGGTGGCTTTGGTAATGGAGACATTGGTCTGGAGTTGGAGGGACAAAGCTTAATCCAATTTAAGTTATGCTACCAAACAGATAGTGGCTGTTAATTACTTTAGTTGCTAATTCTCTGTATCACAGTATAACCCATGCTCTAGAAGGGAAAAGTTTTGCATCCCATTATCATATCCCATGCATCAACTAGTGACTCCAAAAATAAACAACATGTTTAAATTAATAGTAATTTCTACGTGCTTTGCGACAACTCTATTTCCAGCATAGGGTCTTTAAATGTTCTGAATTTTTATGCAGAACATGTATTGTGTTAAAGCTGGGAAAGCTATTTATTTGGGTATTTTTGGTATACAATGAGTGCTTTTTTGGCATTAGTCCATCTCATGTCCACTTGGATTTTAAGGAGAGACTAAGTGGCTCTGACAGGAGTAGAGGAGGGTGAGCAAATGGAATAAAGTGTAATTGGAGTAGATGAACTTTTCAAGACTCAAAGAAGACTGTAAGAAAAACCATTCTAGAGTCTGGAGAATCTCCACATTCCCCAATAACAACCTACTCCAAGAAAAAGCCTGTAGCTCTGCAGCCAGTGGTGGGTACACAAGCAAGACACAGGAGCTGGGGCATGCTGGAGCCCTTCTCTGGAAAATCCTTTGTGTTCTCAGCAAAACATCTCCTTCCACACAATACATCAGCCATATTCCCAAGATTTCAAATTTTCATTGGAAAGCTATGGATTTGTCTATGGAAATCAATTTCTTCTCATAATTTGTGGTTTAGGGATGGAAAATGTTGGTTTACTATAAAATAATAAAAAAAGTTTTCCCAGATTCCCACATCTTCTCATTTTCTCATCCAGTTCCTGTCAGTCTCATCCATCTTTAAGCACATTAGGAAGGGCTCTTTTGGGTGGGGTTTGGTTTTTTATAATGCAACCCCAAAACAACATTTGGAAATCAGGCACTGACGTGTCTGAATGGGTGTGCTGAGCCTTCAGAACAATTTTTATGACAGGCAGACAGGTGAAAGGGAGAAATCACAGGAGGATTCAAATGTCTTATAAAATGCAAGAACCAACCTGAGAGCTCACACGGTGCTGGAACAGATGGCTTTCTGAGAGGTAATCTGTTTTCTCAATTTGGTGCTGTGGAAGGCACATAAACATTTCCTAAGGAGAAGATGACTCCTTGTCTTTTGATAAAAGGCACCTGCCCTCCATGCAGCCACTACCTGAACAAGGACGGAAAGAGATAAAATTAAAAAAAAAATAATACAAAAATCATGTTGTGTTTTTCAAGTTTTTGTTGGAAAAAGGATGTAGAGAGGGTGAACATTCTTAATTATTATCTGAGAAGCATTCACAGACAGTAGCTTTGGGGAAGCCTGTGGCAGGTTAAGAGAGCACATCAGCAAGTGCACACAAATGAAAAGGTACCTGCTCAAAGAAAAACAATGCATAAAACATCCTCCTTATGCAAATGTATGATGATGACATTACCAGGCACTGATTAGAAAATAAATCTGATTTGCTTAGAGCTCTTTTTATCAACAATGCTCTGTTTTTTAAAGATATCTTGTGGCTGTAACCTTGCTTCCTTCCTCCTTATTTGGCTGTCCGCTGAGGTTTGTTTCAGCACTTTGGAGATTAGCAGAGGAGGGAAGGCTCCAGCTTTCAGGGTGTCCTGCAAGGGATACTCCAGGCCTGACTGATGAACAGCTCAGGGTGGTTTTATGCTTGCCACAGGTGAAATGGCTCTTTATGCATCCTGTAGTCTGTGTGTCCTGCTCCTAAGGATGCTCAGCTGTACATCAATTCCCTTCCAGCCTCCCCCCATACACTAGTCATGCAGCAGAAGGATAAATACTGAAATAACTTACAGAATAGATTGGTTTTAAGTTCTTCTTGCTGTGTTTACAAAGGTTTACAACTTTCCTGTTTTCACTGCAGGGGCAGAGGCATCAGGAAATGGCAGGAATGCTCCACCCATATCAGCCGATATGGTCCCAAATACCAAGGTGCAGCATGGTCTTTTTTGATGGTGTTCATTGCTAAGAAGATTTTTCTGATAAACAGTGGCCATTAGCACATTCTGCAAGTGCCTTTTCTAAGCCTGTCTCATCTTGGCATGCATGACCTGCAGAGACTGGTTCCTAGCTCTACAAATTGGCAGCGGATCACATTAACAGATGGCCTTGGGTACATGCGTGCCAGGACTCATTATGCACCTCTTTTTTTTCTTTTTTTAAGAGCTGTGTGTGGACTCTGTCCAAGTATGTGGCAACATCTTTCACATCTGGGATCATGGCAGTAGCTCCTTCCTTGTAAAATGAAGGTGTGTCTCATCTGTGATGCTCTCCCAAGTCCTCACTCACACTCAGAGGGAGTGAAGCATCTGTCTGGTTGGAGTAAACAGCTGTGCATTCCTTTTGGATAGCCTGGAGTGGGCTGCTGGCAGCCTACACAAAATGGAGCTACTGGGATCCATCCAGTCCTCAGTACACTCCCAATCTCAGTAGATTTTCCCAGCCAAAGAAAACCTCAAACACTCCCCCAGCCAATATTCCTGGGGCAGCCATAGCACACTGAAAATGGAGCACAGAGTAGGAATTTTCTGGCAAACAGCAGCAGGTTGCAGAGAATGCCTATAAAAAGGGCAAACAGAGCCTTATCACCTCCTTCCTTGGGGATATTCAAAAGCTGTCTGGACACAATCCTAAGTAATGTACTCTCAAGGACTCTGCTTGAGCTGGGAGGTTGGATCAGGTGACCTCCAGTTGTCCCTTCCGACCTTATCCATCCTATGAATCTGTGATTTTACTGCTCAGAGCTCATGGATGGGGCTGCCTCTACTGCAGAACTGGACAGAAAACTTCTTAGAGGTGACAGCTAAAGGGCACAGGAACCTCCTGATCTAACAGACACTGGTTGTGAGGCTTTTAGCTTAATTTGCATAACTTCAGGTCTGTGTTATTTACCTGATGGAGAAAGACTTGTCCCTTTGTCTTCCTGAAGATCATCACGACTGCTGCCTTCCCTCTGTGTCAACCTCAATTTTTTTTCCTGGGAGAAATATGTCATGCACTGATCTGTCAGTCATTTCTTCAGGGATATGGAATCTATAAAAAAGAAAAGCCTGGTTTTAAATGACATGTCATACTAAACTGCCTCATTACCTCCAAACTGAGATGAAATGCATTCTCTCTATGTATTATTTTTTCCCCTATTTCCCAGTATTATTCTTCATTCATGGGAATGGTGCTTAGCCTGGAAGATTATAGAGTGGTCATAACCAAAGAAAAGGAGAGAAAGATTTACTCCAATCATGTCAAAGGGACCTCAGTGAATATTAACTGATAAAGCATCCACAGGTCTCAGCACACCCTCACAGCCCGCCTGTGAATTTATCCGGCTTGATAAATGGGAGCAGTTTACAGAGCAGGCAGAAATTGATATGGGAGAGGTTTCTATCTGGAATGCTCTGTATAAATTACTGGATGCTTATCTGTGAGTAATTCCCTTGCATATGCTAACTGTCCAGACATTTACAGCCTATGGCAAAGACATTAGATAACCTTCGATTCACAATTGCCGGGGGCAATCTTCAAGCTAAATAAATAGTCCATCTCTTTCGGACTCAAATGATATATCTGTTTGCAAGCACCACGAGTACTGGTCTAGAAATGGATACTTCAGCTATAATTTTTTTTAAGCTGTCCTTCCTTTTTTTTTTTTTTTGTGCCTGCAATTTGTGGCTGCACTTTGTATAATTCAGCAGCCCGCTACTCTTGCCGCATCTGTTTTATCCATCAGGTTTCTAATATCCTCATCTAGGTGTCTGTCAGGTAGGTGAACATTTAAAGATATGATTTTTTAGCTTACTCTTTCTTGCTATACACAGTCTATTGAAGGCACAAACTACCCCAAGCACGTTCTCCTGTTTGCCTCTTTGGCAACTTTGCCCACAACCTCTTCTTGCTTCAGATCTATGTGCTGAGCTGAAAAGGAATTATTTTTCTACTGAGCTCTGCAGTCTTGAGATCAGAATTCATCTGAGCAAAAAGGGAGGCCAAGATGCAGGCAGGGTGAAAATCAAGCAGTCAGTACATAAAGACAAGAGCATTTTCAGCACTTAGACAGGTGAGTGACAAATATCATCCTCTTCTGACATTACTCCCCCACCCCACCTTAATACAGACATTGCATAGTGTTTGTTTGGCATCAGCTGAATTTATAGCTCTATTTTCTAGAAATAAAATCACTATGTCTTCCTGAAAGTCAAAGCAGATTTTTTTTTCCCAAAGGAATTACATTGGCACTCTCAACCCATCTTGCAGCCCAGTGCTAACCAAGTGTAAACGATCCAGGAGGAAGTTCATCACAGTAAGAGGAAACAGGCTGTTGAAAAGCTGCAGGCAACATACAGCAGCAGATCCAAACCAGATGGGGGAAGCTGCTACTTCTCCAGCCATCAAGAGCCAAGCCAGGGATGTCCATCCTGTTGTGAACCAGCTCCTGAGCCAGGGAAACTTTCTACCTCTCTGTGAGGGTGAACTGGAGCTGTGATCAGCATGTGGCCAAAAGCCATGGTGTGCTAGGACATGAGTCACACATGGAACTTCTGTCCTTGCCTGGAGAGACACAGCCCTCCATGGAGGACAAGCACAAAGCTCAGGGGGTCCCAGTTGCTGCCTTTGATTAAATCTTCTGCTACACATCTGTCAAAATGAGCACCTTCAGGCTGATCTGCAACAAGCTGAATGGGGGGTCTGCACCAGTATCCTCACCCCAGCCATAAAATAAACTTGAAATTATTAAAACCTGGGCTTAAGACACTCTTCAGCAAACAATATTCTTTCATCTAACTTTTGCTGCCCAACAAGTTGTGCTGATAAGTGCAATTTCCCTTGGCTGGCCCTTTTCAGCTCTGGAAGAGGTGCTGATCCCATGCCTCATTCTTGGCATTGCCAGGGTCCCTGGCAAAAAGCTGTGCACAGATCTCTCCACAGGGGAATAGTTCATTAATCAAGTGCTGACAGAGCTCCTCACTGGTTTTTTCCCTATGATGGTCAGACATGTAATTTTTGCTCCTGAGCGATGCTGCCTGCAATCCTGCACAGCACAGCTGCATCGCACAGGCCCCAGCGGTGGCAGAGGGTCTGGTGCTCAGCCTCTATCTTTGGGGCAAGGAGCAGTGCTTCCCAGGAGCCCTCCAGGATCTGGTACAGATGCAGAGACAGAGCTTTCCTTTTGACAAGTTTCTTCCACCTTCTGGGTTTAACAACTAGTGACAGCCCATCTCTCATGGTCAGAGCCTCTGTGAATGCTGTAAGCTGTGGCATCATCTCAGGCTTGGCTGCCTTCTCTCTTAAAGTCAAGATTAACCCATCCTTTTTCTAATTTGCTGTGTGAAAGCAGCACTCAGCAGCTGTCCACAGCTGCAAGGCACAGCTAAGTACCTGGAGCCTATACCCCCAGTGAGGGGTATCCCACCCCAGTGTAGGGGTATCCCAAGGTATCATGGAAGCAAAATGACTCTCTCATTTTCAGTGGCCTCCCTGATATTTTGCAAAGGGTTTTTTGGCTGCCACTGCACATTGAGCTAATGATATTGGAGAGCTGTCATAATTAACTCCAGCTATGCCCAGTCCAAACTCAGCAAATGCAGAGATGGCTCAGATTGTTTCTCCCCACATTCATTATGGTTGGTTACACTGAAGCTCAGATTTACCTACTCACACAGATTTCCAAAGTCCTTCTGAGGTTCCCCACCACTCGGATGGCGTTTGGCTGCCCAGAAGGCCTGAGCTCTTCCCCCTCACTCCAGCTGTGTTGTGAGCAAAGGCACAGCTGGAGGGATGCCTAGTTGGTACAGATATTGGACCTCAGCTCTCTTTGGGCCTCTAACCCATCAATTCTTGCTCCCAAGAACCTGAAGGCAGATTTTACACCACAATTATTTTTTTCATAAAGAGCTGACATCATTGACTATTAAAGGTCAGTGAGAGGAAGAAATCTCTTTGCATTAGTCTCTTTAGCTGAAATCTGGGAGCTACTGCCTGTCTGCCAGGGTCCAAACTCAGCAGCAAGATAAATCTCCTCTAGATCTGGCCAGAGCAAATAACATCTCTTGCCACCGCTACGTCTGTGATTTGTGTCAAATAAACCTCTTGTTACATGCTTGCAATGATTTGCACAAATTCCTTTAGACCCAGGGTCCAACAAATGTTCTGTGCAGAAGGGAAATGGGCTCAAGTTTCTTTCTCTGTCTCAGCAGAAACATGCACGTTTCCATCTCACAGGAGAGAAAATCTAGATGCTATTTTTGCCTCCTCGTGGCTTGTTGCAACAAAGACTCTCCCTACTACCTTTCCCAGAGGGGAGAAGAGTTGCCTTCAATTCTAAATTTAGCTTTAATGAGTGCAAAATGAATAAGGCAGCAGGGGAACCTAATCTGGTTAGCAGAGCAGCAGTAGAAGCACAAGATGTTTGTGTATAGTGTTGGGTTTTGATTTCCTGTGCTGAATCCACAGGAGCACTGAAAGGACTTGAGGCTCCTGAAACTTCAGTGGTTTTGTGGATAAACAGTTGGGTATGAATTAGGCAGGTAGTCCCTACTGCCAGTGATGAGAGTGGAGCTGAATTTGGCCTTGGGCAAACACACATGCCTGCTGAGTTTGCTGCTTGGATGCTGTTTATGAAGGGAGAAAGAGCACAGGCTGGAGTATATAAATTTCTATGTAAAGTCACCCACTTGCCAGACTTGCAGATGTACTGTGCTCCCAACATGCACCCTCTGGGTGTCCCTGCTGTTGTCCTGCCCTCTGGTCTGGGAGGGCCTGTGTCGCCTTTTTCCTCCTGTCCTGGAGCACTGCAGAGCTCTGAGCATTCATTAATTTAAAGTAAAATTATTTGCTGCATTTATTCAACTCCAAGATCCCAAAATAACTCTACCAACACACCTCAGTTTTGCTCCATACCTGATTCTCCAAGTCTCTACTGATACCCTTCGGTCCTGACTTGCATCATCCTTATTATCCTTTCCATCCTTCACAGCCCAAAAGGAGAGTGCTGCTGAGCTCAGCTGTGCTGCATGGCAGTACAGATCTGCACAATATCTATTTGGATAGGATGCCCTATCTGACTTCTGCAGCTGGGATTTGGTATTTACATAAAGTCTTTCCTCCAAGGACCCAAACCTTTAAAACCCACATTCCTTGGTCCTCTGCTGGGAAGTAGCTACACAGGCCAAAAAAAAAAAAATAAAAAAAATTGGCACCATTGTAACCAAAGTAGCTTCACTGCCCAAAAGCAGAAAAAAGAACGTGTACACTGAGATAAATTATTCAGATTCCACTGCAGGGCATTTTAAGCCAGAATTAGCACCTGGCACTTGTCAGAAACGGCAGAGGATGGCTCAAGATCTTAAATGATCAAGGCACTTCCTTCGGTCTCATGTGAAAGCCGAAACTATCTTCAGAAATCATACATTCTGCTAATCCTGTGCTGATGCCACCACTTTCTGCAGAGTCCTGGGGCTTCCTCGGAGGTCTTTGGGCCAGAGATACATAAAGGATGAGCAGATTAAATTTCAAAAGCATCTCTGCACCCACAACTTCTAGTGAAGTCATCTGAGGAGGCTGCAATGCTCCGAATCCTTTCCTAATTAGATCAGCAGTCTCATCACCTCCTGAGAGGGCTTGGTATATCTTCTGTCTCTTAAAGGAATTCTGTATCAAAAGCAGAGATCTGACAAATTGGAGCCTCCTTGAATACAGAAAGAAAGGTAAAGACAATAAAGATCTTCCTCTCACCCCACTTCTGAGTAATGACAGCTGCAGAAATAACACTTGTTTGTAAATAACCCATGACCCTTTTTATCCAAAGGGAGCTTAGTAGTGAATTAATCAATGTGGTTTTTCAAGACATAGAGGGTATTAATAACACGCTCGGTCAGTTTTCTCACCTGGATTTCAACTTTTTCAAGGCTGTGACCACACATTCCCAGCAGAAGAAATAGATAATGTTATCTTTAATTTCTCACTAATTTATAATGGGCTTATTTTCACAGGGAGAAGCAGATATAATTTATTTTTTATACACACTTCTATTTCATGGGATGAATGCAAACAGTAAGCACCATCAATTATTCAATCAAGCACAGAGGCAGAAAATCAGCTGGGTATGAGCAAACCGCTCATATGAGCACCAGGGTCCATTGTGCCCCTCCATAAGATATTTCAGCAGTATATAAATGAATACAAAGGGATGGATTTGTGTTTCAGTGCTCTCACATTGCCTGGTGTCATGTAGATATCACATGTTTATTTATCATTGTTGGGATGAGGGTTCATTTATATGAGTGGGTGTAAAGATGACGCTGGATCTGTGTCTTGTAGCATTTGCAGGCTGAGCTGATATGGCAAGGAAACAGTACCTGGGAAAGGAGGAATTGTTATTACTCCCATTTTATGGGTGAAGAGTGAAGGTCTCAGGAAACAAGGCCAAGTGGAAGTCTATAAAGGACTGAGAGGTGAATCCTGTGCTCAAGCCACAAGGTATGTGTCTTCTCAAGAAGCTCTACACCTCAGAAATTCAGCAAGCAGCTGGGAAACTGCAGCTCTGCCCTCCCCACCTTCAACAAAATGAATGGGATTAGAGATGCTCAGAGATAACAGGTGGCCCAGAGGTCACCAGGGAGCCAAAACCTCACATCTATAAACCCTGTGGTGAGATCTGTGCAAGCCAAAATGAGCAAACAGTGGTGAAGTGTTTGTGAAGATTTATATAAATGATTCTTGAGTGTTTTCCTCGGGGATATTTCTGCCCTTTGCCATGAATCTTCATATAAATGATATTTTTGTGAGCAAGAATAATTGTGCAAAGGGAAATGCTTGGAAATATGCATTTGAGTGAAGTTTCACTACAAAGGGGCTTATACAGCCACACAGAAATCTTTGTGGTGTATAAAAGTTTCAGTCCCTCAGTGACTGAATTGAAGAAATACAATCTAGGTAATACATTTTGCAAACCAGAAAACAGCAACAAAAGGTTGGCAAACAGCCAGATGCCATGGAAATGAACTCAAGGACTGAGATACATCACAGACTGTGTTTGAATAAGGAACATTGTCATAAAAAACAAGCCTGTTCATTCATGAATAATACAGGACCAAGGGACAGGTCTGAATTTGTCATGTAAATTATTTACTGTAACTATGAAATGGGCACCTGTCTGGGCTTGTGGTAGCATTTGAACTACAACCCTTTAAATAAAAAAAAAGAAAAGATAAAGTTGATTAAACTGAAGAGGAACTTCCTTGCTACTGTGGAGTAGCACACTCTGCCCTTATGCACAGATGTGTGACTAGGGATGAGACCTCCACTGGGCTGAGCCCTCCCTGTTATTGAGCTGGAGAGCATCTTCAGGGGGGCTTTTCACTTTGTTCTGCTGGTGAGGCCAGTGATGAGTTTGTCCATGGGCCCAAGTTTGGGACGAGGCCACCAAAGGGATGCCAAGGTATCCCAGAACCCTCCTGAACCCACCAGCAGGATTGCTGAAGTGCCAGGAGGCAATGGCATGACCCCCCTTCAGAGAGGAGTTTGGGTTTAGGCTTAGTGAGATTGTAACAATGCAGAACAGTTATGAGCTCAGGGCAGAGATGTCTTGATTTGCAGAGGCACATCCTACATGGGATGGAGAGCAGCTCTGCAGGACACATCTGCCAAAACCAGTCTGACCTCACCCTGATCAGACAGCAGCTCTTATAAACACAGCACCCTCGTGCCCAGCTATAGCAATTTTTAAAGATCTAATGAAATCTGCGATGGAAGAAGTCTAAAACACATTTCTAAGGGTTCTGGACTCATCCTTACATGCCTGCCCCAGCCTGTTCCCAGCATCTCACCTCAGTCAGCTCCTCCATGGTGATGTGCAGCTCTGTGCAACCTGAGTTAGAAAAGAACAGAGCTGCTCAGGATTTGTAATCTTTTGTTTCTTGGTTTCCTTTTTTTTTTTTTTTTTTTTTTTACCTGTTACTCTCTAAAGAACTTCCAAAAAAATCCCAGCAGATTAATAATGAACAAAAGTTACTTCAGAAAGCCACTCGGCATACTTGTTTGAATAGCCTCTCTTACTCCTCAATTGCCTTGTTTTTCTCAGGGTTGTCATAGAGAGGAAGATATTGATGAGTTAGTGGTCTGTGAGGGAGCACAGATGAGAGTGAAGTCATTTACTCTGTTCTCAAAAGCATTTATTTTTGACCTATTTCTCCAGTGTTGTAGCTACAGCGTCTCTCTGTTCCTTGATCCAATTTGGTCATTGGGAAGAGCATCCTGAAGCAGAGGCAGTGCACAGACATGGTTAATGCTGCACTGCTGGGACTAGAGGAGTGTCTGTCATGTTTAATACATCTTGAGAGGGAAGACGCCTTGTAGCGGGATGTCAATAGGTTGTTTAGTTAATACTGAGCTTCTAGAAGGCAAAACCTCATTTTCACCTCTCTAAAGAAAGGAAAGGTCTTGGGTATCTGTGCATTAGATCTTAAGAATGTCCCATCAAAACACAGGCTGCTGTAAAGGTTGTTACCTTTTAAGAGAAATGTCTTACTGAAATCAGCAAGGTCTCTGCTCCTGTCTCATATAAGAGAGGCGATGAATGAAAGCAGGCAGTAGGTTCTCAGATAGCTTTCCCCAGAAATAACCCAAAACTTTTCTTCCTGGTGCATTGCAGTCTTGTTTGCACTTAACTAGAAAACTGGAAAAGAAGAGCTCAAAGGTGAATGATGCCAGGCCAGGCTGTCTCTGAGTTTCAACCATCAAAAGGCTTCTTTAGCAGAAGTAGCATTATGAAAAGTCCAAGCCAGCACATATGATGTGGATCAAGAGTAACCTACAAACTACAGCCCTTCTGGAAGCTACACTCGCTATGAAAGACTTTCCTCTGGATATTTTTTCCTGCTCTTGCTGAAATGCACAGTTTTATTTCTAACCCACACAACACACCTGTTCTCCTCAGGTGTGTCTAACAATCTCTCGGTTCATGCTGGAAGGCAGCACTGTCAGTAGAAGAGTTTTGACTGTAGCAGTATATTAACTAAACATCCTAATTAACTGATTCACCCTTTTATTGTCTCACATCTCCACTATTACTGGGCCTGCTGTGCTCTAACAATGCTTTAAAATTCTAACTTGTTTTGTCTCTCCTGGCTTTTAAATACCCTTGCATTCCCATTCAAGGCTTTTAATAGGGATATACATACAAAAACAAATAAACATGCATCTTGAAGACTGCTTCACCCTCTTCTGAACACAGCCCCGAAAAGGTGGCTGCCCTACTTGTTTCTAAAGCTTTAACCCAAGCAATGACCACATACAAATAAACAGAGCTACAGTAATACTGGGTAACTAATTCCAGTGATGGCAATAACAGAGCAGGGAAAGGAGGGGGGGGAAAAAAGGAATCAGCACAAATAATATTTTCTGAAAGGTGATCCTAGACGTTATTAATCTGATTCCTCTCTGCTCTCAAAATTACACCAAGGGATCTCTGGTTCAATGAGATTCAGATCATGAAAGGTAACAAAATCCTTTCTGTTAACAAGCCCATAAACTAATGGCACTTGAAAACTTAGCACACCAGGCTTTATGACCCACAGTGAAACAGATTAGAAGTACTGGAAGGGCAGAGTCCCCTCAAACCTCATCTTCTCCTCCAAAGAGCATTCCTGTGCTGAGCAAGTTTTGGTTTGCAGCTCAGCACCCTCTTCTGCATCTCCAGAAGGTGGTTCAGCAGCATGTTTACACAATATTGGAAAAAAATAAAATTAATCAATCACTTTTTTGTTCAAATGTAATTTCAACAAAGGCTGGGTTATGTTCCGGTTTCATCCAGAAATCTAGATATTTCTCAAGCTGCTCTGCTTCTTTCCAGAGGCATTTGGAACTTGTGTGGGTGTTAGCACTGGATGAGTGCTGATTTCAGTGGGGAATTAGTACATGTCCTGAATTGAGAAGATATGCTTTGTATACACCCAAAGCTTGCAGGAAAAGGTCTCCAGGATTTCAGGTAAAAGCATTCCTAATTAATCTGAGGGGCAGGGTAGTATTCAGCATCCTCCAAGGGCTGCCACAACATCATCACCATATCAATCATTCATATCATCGGCTCAGCAGTCCCTTTCTTCCTGCATGTGAGGGGAGGGTTGGAGAGATAACAAGTAGAATTCCAGAAGCCATCTCTAAGAGAGAAAAGCAGGATGAGGCTCCACTCCATCCCAGGCATTTCTTAGCCTCCTGGATTTCTGGTTGCTGAATTTCTGTTTGCTGGCAGCAGCTTGAGGACCCCTGTTCACTTTGCACAGGCCATCCTGCAGCCTTCTGGGACACATTCAGTCCTCACTGCCTTCCTAAGTCCATCCGAAAATAAGATAAAAGTTTCCATCTCTTTTGCTCTCCCACCTCTCAGCAGAAATTTTCCTAATTTGCTGTATAATGAGACCATTTTTATTCTTTCTGGCTACCTCCTAAAGATGAAAATGGGACCTCTGCTGAGCATCAGCATCCCAGGCTCAAGGCTTTTAATGAAAACCTCAAATTCCTTTATTTAAGGCCACCGAGGTGACTAATGGACTAAACAGCCTGAGAGATGGAGGAATGGCTCTGCAGAAAAGCACTGTGGCAGCAAGGTCCCTGTGCTGAGCTAATGTTCACGACAGCCAGCCAGCACCACAGACCTCAGGCAGGGAGCAAACTCCCCTGAGCTGCACTTTGTTCTCCTCAAGCAGCTCTTTCATATCTACAAGGCCAGTAAAACCTCTGTTTCTACAGCTGCATTCTCCTACTGAGAATTCTACGTTCTAAAAAATTCAGGCTAAAGCTACACAGCCTGTGCTCAAAGGCAGTGGGACATGAGCAAGCTCAGCCCCTGAACAATACTCCCAGTCTGAGGGTGAGCCCAGCTCAAGCATCACAATGGCAGCATCTTCCTATCCCCTGCTGGGAGGACCAGAGAGGGAAGATGCAAATTTGCAAAAGAATAGACACAAAGCCAATTTTAAAACCAATGTTGGCCTTAAGCTAACAGGAAAAATGCACCATTAGCTTTGACTTATAAATACATTAGTTATTCTATCAAAGGCTGGATCAATGGAAAAAAGAAACTGAGAGATGGATGAACCTTTACTTGCTTACAAGCAGGATTTATCCTCACACTGCCTGGTAAGAGCATGGCCTGCTGCTGGGTGACTATGTGCTCTTGCAATTCCCTGACAGCAGCTGTGTCTGCTCCCACGTCCCAGGTGACCTCCAGTCATGCACCCAAAGTACTTTTCTGGTGGGGTGTAGATTGGCAAAAGGCATTTGTGAAAAATTCCAGAAGGCTTTTGTGCACTTGTGTTTCAAAATAGAAGAAAACACTGAATTTCAGAATTTCCATATAAGTATAATGTTAAGCAGAAAATATTGCTTGAAGGCAATAGAAACATTTCATTTTCATAAAGGTCCAAATACTCTACTTTATTTTATATGCTGAGAGAATTCAAGCTACAGTTTCCCAAAGAAAACTCTAAGTGCTCCAATTCCAACAAGACAGCGCAAGCTCATCAGCTGTTGTTTGAATGAAATGCCACTGAAATGGAGATATTCCCACAAAAAGCAGTAATTTGGAGGAAATGATGTTTTTTTTAACTCACAGAGAATATTCTGACTGGTTGTATTTAGCAGTTTGGTTTTGCACCTTGCTTGCACGGCCCAAAGGCACTTGTGTAGAAGGACAATTGCTACCTCATGAAGGAGCTGAGACCCACCATGTCATGGAGGAGACACCTGAGGCTCCTCCTCGTGCTGCTGAAGTTTGGCTCACAAAACCAAGGGAGGTCTTGACTTGCAACACCTCCTCCAATCAGGCTAAAAAGATTAGTAGTTTTTCTTTCTCTCTCTCATTAATCAGCCTGCATCTGGTCACCTTTAGCGTGGATCACAGGCACTCCTGTTGTCAGATGCACAGCACTTGTCTCAGTTTCAGCTCATGCAGTGTCAGGAACTGGAGGTTCTGCTGCAGCTCATGGACAACAGCATCACTTGGGAATGTGCCAAGCACTTTCCTTCTGCCCCTTACAGTAGCAGCCTTACACCAGATGCCTGTATTTACTGAGCTCCATGTGCATCTCTCCCAGCTACTTGCATGACATAAGGTGTCCTTTGCCATGCAGGACACAGGGAGCCCATTTGGGAGCAGTGAATGGGAGGATGCCTGATGTCATTGCCTGACATTGCCACGTGAAGCAGGATCCATCCCTACAGAGCTGAGAGATAAGCAGCAGGAGGCACAAATGGAAGAGTTGTGGATCAAGAGGCAGCTGCCTCTTTCAGAACAAACCTTTTCTCCTGTTCAGGAGACCTCCATCGATGTGCAGTGAGAAGAGAGCACAGTTCTGGCTGCTTAGGGTCAGCCAGGACACAAGCTGCAAACAGCTTTCTGCAGGCAGGCAATTCTTGGTCTTGCAAGGCACAAACCCATGCTCCTGCCTGGCACATATTTGTCACAAGAGTGATGGGAAACCAGAAACAAGGGATAAATACCTAACTTTGCCCTGCCAAGAACAACATTGGATCTGTCTCTCTGACTGGCTGAGCAAGGCTCTTCAAATAATGTTTGGGGTTCAGAAGTTCACAATTGTAATGGCACATTTCATCCTTCCAGCATTCCCCACTCCTGACCACCAGACTGCTCTTTGCATGGTCCTCACTCCAGTACACACACAACGCAGGGCATGCTCTGGCTGCAAGCAGATGGAACATCAGAATGCAAAACTAAAACAAGTTCTTCCAAGCCCTAACAACTACTCCATGCCATTCAGTCAGCTCAGGGGCACCCTAAAGAGCACCCAAGGCTTCAGGAGCTGAGTAAAACTGGTGCAGAACTAAGACCCTCAGCTAAGCACATTGATAGGAACACCACAACCTCCTCAGCTTGGAGCTCCCCAGACATCATCACCAGTCACTGCCTTAGACCCAGCTCAGGCTCAGGCTAGCCTTGGGAAGGCTTCCAGCACACATTCTCCCTGCGATGGGCACCAAAACATCAAGACTTACCCAAGGTCCTGGAACAGCAAGGAAGAGATGGATCAGAGAGGGCTGAAGGAGGCAATAAACCGATGCCGCTGATGTGACCCATCTTTCAGTCCTTTCTAATTAAAGCACAGCCACACACAGCCCTGTTGCTAATTAGGGAGGGCTGAGCACTGACACATTAACCTCCCAGTCTCAAAACATTAACTTTACCAGGTGTAATATCTTCTAGGTGACATAAAGGTTAATAATCTGCATCCACAACAGAATTCAGCTCAGTAAATACCCAATTAGCCTAGCTCTGTCAGATGCAGTAGCCAAAATGCAAGGTCTACAGCAGCTGAAGGGAGGTCCTAAAATGCTGGGTGTGATGTGTGCTGATGTGCTCAACCACTGTGGGGGACAGTGGGGACCAGTCTGGAAGGACCAGTGGAGCAAGTAGGAATGATGCCTTTAGAGGGAGCCTGTGCAGGCTCCAACATCAGCAGTAGCTGGGCTGAGGGAAAGCAATAAAGTGAAATAAATAAAAGATTCTTTGCTGTCAACATTTAACAAAACATTTTTTCCCAGCCTTCCTCCCTCACTCATGAACTGTTTTCCAAAGCTTCTGCTGTTAGAAAGTGATTTCAAAGCAACAGTGGTTGGATTCAACTCATTTGAAGTAAAATGTTTGGGTTTTTTTTTTTCTGACTTTTAATCTTTGTTTTGCTCTCTGCCTTCCAGAAGAGGGAATTAGAACAGGGAAAGATAAAAAATGGAACAAACAAGGAATAACTGAATATTCAACTCAGTTGGAATGTAATTGCCTTGTTTAGCATCATTTTGTAGAAGCTCAGGAGAAAACTACTCTTTTCATACAACAGATTTGAAACATTTAAAAATAATGGCTCGAAAAAGTGCTTACTTTTATTCTGACCAATGCAGCAGCTAGAGCAAAGGGAAGTGGATATCCTGAATTCTCAGGATATCAGGAATGTGGCCTGATCCTACATCACAGGGCATGTCGATGGAGATGAAGTCCCTACAGCTGCATGGGCTCAGGGTGCTTTGCAGGGCTCAGCCACTTCACTGAGCTGTTGCTATTTCAGCTAAAAGCTCATTTTCTTTTTCTCCTCCACAGCTGAACTGACACAGAGTGTCAGACACATTCGTCACCACGGAGACATCCAGCATTTTTCCCAACTGCTCAACTCATGTTCCCTCTGAGCTCCTCCTCATTTTACTGACTTCCAGGTGTTCGAGTTCCTCCATTCTGCAACCATCTAGGATGTCCTCATTCTCCCTTTCCTTTCTCCATTAATTAAACTTCATCTTGTCCTTTCCCAAAAATCTGTCACAACCACTTCTTCAGCAGGACCTCTCCTCTGAAGGCAGCACATGCATAGGAACATGTTCACCCCCACTGTCATTTCCAGCAAACTTTCAACCTCAACATGCAACTTCCAACCCGAACTTTCTATTGGGTTGGATAGAAAAATCCTGCTTTTACTGAAACGGAAAACTTTCTGGGACAGTCTGAGCATGAGCCCAGCCAGCCAACCTGGGAGAACCAAAGACATCATCCAGTGAGACAGGAGAAGAATGAAAATAGTG
The DNA here is from genome assembly GCF_036250125.1 of Pseudopipra pipra. Taxonomy (NCBI): domain Eukaryota; kingdom Metazoa; phylum Chordata; class Aves; order Passeriformes; family Pipridae; genus Pseudopipra; species Pseudopipra pipra. The sequence continues at coordinate 15,098,903 of NC_087560.1, read as the reverse complement.
ATTTTAATATAATTTACAGCAAACTTACAGTATGTATTTCACATCACATTATTTCTAAACTGCTCATCTGGAAAATATAAGCTGCAAAAATACAGAACACAGTACTCAAAATATATCGAGCATGTGGTTTCTCTTTCTTTTTTTTTTTTTTTCTTTAAATCAATTGTACAGTGAAACATTTCCTTTTCCAAACCAGGTTTTGCTTTGTTTTGGAAGTGCTGCTAAACACCTGCAAAATTACCAGCAGTCAAACCAGCACACTTCAAAAACCTTTTCAAGGACTGCTTTTCCTTGGGCATCCACAGCCTGAGGCAGGGGCAGCGGCACATGGGCTCATCCAGGTCCCACACAAGCTGCTACAGACCATCTGTGGGAGATGTGCTGTGTAGGATGAACCTTCTCCACAACCAACCACCCACAAATGCTGCTCTGCCCAGGTGACTGTAAAGGACAGCAATGGTATGATGGTACAGAGGTAGGTAGATACTCCTCCAGTGTTGTGGACCCTGCAGAGAGCTCTGCAGGGGAGTTTTGAGCCATAGGTGTGACAAACTGCATGGGGTGGTCTTGTTCTCCAACAGGACAATTAGTGTGGAAGCATCCTCCAAGCATCAATGGAAGATTACAGCCACACACCGGCTGCAAACACTTGTCAGAGAAGTCCTGAACTTCTGAAGCCTGGAGAAACTCCCACCTCCAACCTAGTTAAGAGATGCCTCAGGATTTGGAGGGCACATGGCAGACCTGCCTCATAGAAATGTGTTATTTATTACACCATGGAGAAACAGAAGGATGGAGAAGGGAGTGGGTTAAGGAACAAAGTAAGTTCCCAATATTCTTATTAGCCAAAAACACAAGCCCCTCAGTCTCTGCCAGAGACACAGAGGAGCCAGCTGGTTTAGAGCAGAACTTCTTTCTCAATCTGCTGTGAATTTTAAGCTGTCAAGTTTGCTCAGCTGTAGCTGCCACTAAGGGATCTCAGGGGTGGAGGTTAACCAGGTTACACAGGCAGGGCATATGCTGCTGGTCACCCTCTGCAGCAGGAAAACAAAGCAAGGAGAAATCAGCCAAACTGAAACTTTGCTTTCCCTCCACCATGAATGAAGCACGGCCAAGGACTGGCTGGGCAGCAGTTGCTTCTGCTCAAAATCATTTCACGTCATGAGCTGTTCTCCTTCTGCCTGTTTAAGCTGCCCCCACTCCCTCCCTTCTGGCTGGTTTTCAGATGGTGCTCGGGTCTCATCTATACAGGGCAAAAGGAATTTTAAAACAGTCTTACTGCAAACATTCCCCATCTAATGCCATTTATGCATTGCTAGCTCACATGACTCCAAACATCCCCGTGCCTGGAATGTGATATAAGTACATACAGCAGGGAAAAAAAACATTTCTGCAGACTGCATTTGACTTGTATCAAAATCCTAACGAACACCACATTTATTGTACTTTATTTACATGGTAGTCACGTATAATATAATACAATACAGCGTTCCATTTGCAGTGGTAGGCACTATGGGTTTTAAAAGGTCACAGCTCTTCCCCTGCTCCATCCCCACCCCTCCTCCCTACAGATGTGGTACCGAAGTGAACCGAGAGCCCCCTGTTGTGCGGTCCCAGCGCTGCTCCAGCTTCCCACTGAACCCGCTCTGAGACAGCTCCTTCCCAAAAGTAGGTGAGGGAAGCTGCTTTCATGTGCTAACATGGAGACTCCCAAACCCTGGTGGTCTCAGACCACTGGCAGCCCTTAGCATCTGTCAGGGGCAGTCATGCACAACCTCCTCACCATGCTTTGCACCAAGAACATCATGAAGGCAACGTGGGGCTGTAGACAAGTTACAGACCCCTGAGCACAGCGAACAGGCCACCTGCAAACACAGAGCACCGTTTGTTAAGACTTCAGGGAAACGGCTGTGAGTCGTCCAGAGGGATCACCATCCTCCCCTGATCAGGCAGGAAGCATTGTGGGTGAAGAACAGGGGTCTTTTCTTCCCTTCAAGTTCACAGTTAAGAGTTGTGAGGCACCAAAAACATAGCACTGAGATGCAGTTTGCACTGAGGGGTAAATGCACTGGTATTTGTGCGATGCCGTACTGCAAAAAAAAAAAGGGGTTTCAAGGGCTAAGATATATGTGGCAGAGAAAGATGCCTTTTTGCTGTCCCACCAATGGGCAATTCAGCTGGGAAGAACTAAGATGTTAGGCCATATACAACTCTCTTAATTCCCAAGAGGTTTTTGCTTCCGATCCAAGAGCTGTGCAAACATCACAAATAAAATTTACACCACCTGCTTCACCTCAATACCAATTTGGTTTCATCTGGGTTCATACCCTTCTGGTGTTTGCTCTCAGTAATTACTCAAATGAATGTGTTAAGTGGTAGGAAGAGTAGGAAAGGCTGAGAATTTCAAGCATCTGTGAGAGAATATTCCTGGGAAGTGGACTGTGAGTTGGAAGCCAGCACTTTGGCTGTTCTGGAGCTAGTATGTGTCCAGTGGCTCCCTGCCCACTGGCACTGACCAAGGATCCTCCTACTCAACTCCTGATCCCACACTTTTGAACTAAACATTTGTACAGATGAGAAAATTCCTGTATAGGGAACTCAGGGAGCAGAAACATCCCATGTGATTTCTATGTCCAGCCAGAACAAACCAACGTGTATGAATTATAAGAAAGCTCTTCCAGCCCCTCCAGACCACAGATGATATGCAGAAATGACCTTGCAAATACACTTGGAAGCATTTTCTTGGTTCTCTCAGCAATTCACAAGAAAGAAAAAAAAGGGAAAATTCACTTATGAAGTTGCTATAGATTATTTGCTGAGTTGGAGCTGACAAGTTTCTTATTGCTTTCTGCTATTTGCAGGCACCAACTTTGTGTAGAACAAGCCCAGCACTACAAACTGTCAGGGCATGGCTAATCTTTTCCTTCCTAGGGTGGGACACCCTTCTCTGCCACACTTAATCTGAATAAAGTGGGGTAAACATCACAGATTCATTGTACTCCAAAGACCCCATCCCTGGGGTCGCTCCATTCATCAAACAAACAGAGACTGAAGAAAGGTTCTGACAAGCAAAACAGCATCAACACTACAAACATCCCATGGTCCTACTCCTTCAGCCATCTAAATGGATTCCTCTGTCCACGTGGTTTCTCCTGAATTCCCTGTGTCCTTCTGGGACCAAGGGATGCTCATAGATGAGCAGCTGTGACAAGACTAAAGCTGAAAGAAAAGCTGTCCATTTTCTTACTCTGCCACAGAAAATACCAGTATTGCTTCTGAGCAGGCAGAGCTTCCTCCTGCTCCACCGGATTCAGGAAACAGACAACGGCCAAAGATTTTAATTGGCATCACTAGTACCTCATGTCTAAGATCTGCTGAAAGGCCATTTTTCAGCAAAGCAATTGTATTAAGACTCAGATTGCCTAGAAATGTCAATGGAATGATAGAAAACACAATTTGCAGCCTAGAAGAAACAGATTTAGTGTATACGAGCAGAATAAACTATAATATTTTGAGCATCTGTAACACTGAGACCTGCTGGCATCCCAGGCAAATGTAAATGCCACTCAGTAACTCTGAATGCCTTGTTTTGACTTGGTATTGCTGAGCTGTGGTTTGCCATCAGGGGGAAGGAAGAACTGTGGCTGGAGAAAGGATGCTGATGGTCAGTTTGGAAGAAATGCCCACAAACCATGGGTCTAGGGGAGGCAGGGCTATCCAGGAGCATGGAAGGGTGGATAATCCTTTCAGAGACACCAAAGGGCTCAGTTACAATGTCTTTTTTTCCTCGGATCAATCTCAACCATCAGATAACCGCAGCTGGGCCTGGCTCATGCCAAAGACTCCCATCATATGATTGTCCATATTAATAAACTGCTGCCTATGTTCCACCAATTGTGTCTTGGCTACCTGTCTCCTGGAGTTGCTTCCAACAAAACAGGTGAGTACCATCATCAGTATGGGATGCTGGGAGAGGTGAACTCAGATCTAGGTAAGAAAACCCAGAACTCCTAATGCAGATGGGAGGTCAGTATTAATGCTTACACATCGAGGTGCTCTGCCCTATGCACAGAAAGCCTGTGAGCTTTGCATGTATTAATCAGATCTAGAGAGAGAACAACAACAAAAACTGCTTCTGTCTGCAAACACAGTTCACGTGAAATTAGGGGGACAGATGAGCATGGCTGTGTCTAAAGGCAAAGCAGGAATAAGTCTGGAAACCCTTGTCAATAAAGACACAAAGCTGTTATCACATCAGTCCAGTGAAGCATTTGCATGTATGTTTTATACTGACAATTCCCCACATCACCTGCCAAGAATAAAAACAACATCAAACCAAGAATGTCGAAGTCTTAAGAAAATACCAGGCCCAGCACACTGAGCTGTGACAAACTCACATGGCAGCAACAGCCAAGGCTGGCTCAGGGGCTAAAGCTTCACAGTGCTGGTAGCCTTTAGGTTGTCTTGGGTTGGCTGTGGAGTGAAACTGCTCATTGTGAGATGGAGTCACCTTTCTGTGTCCTAGGACCACCTTTACTGAGAAAAAACATGTGTCTGTCTGAGACTCAAAGGTGAACCTTAAGTACATTGCCTCCAACAGCAATGTGATGAACTTAAAACTCTCATGGGGATAGAAGGGACTCCAATCTCTTTCATTCCCTTATTTTTTTTTTCAAGGAAAAAGAAGTCAATGCATCTCAGCCATTTGGAAATACTCCAATCACTTTCCAAATGTCCGCAGACCATCAGTTCAATTCAGAAGCATTTTGAAGTGTAGCTAACTCAGCTAATGGAAGCTAATTCCTCTCTGCATCTTTCCCTTCTCACCTTCTGAGCAAGGTGAGACCCAATCAAGATGAACTGTAGCTGCCCAGAGGAGTTCAGTGCATCTTGCAGGGGTATGGCAGTGGGAGGTCCCTGTTAGCTGAATTCCCAAGGAATGGAAGGTTTGTGATATTCAAGTCATAATTCAAGTGATGGCCTTTTTGGGCCCATCCTACATCCAAGATGTGCTGGGCAAAGTCAGAAAAATGGATGATTTCTGTATATATAAAAAGAAGGTTGTGTAAATGCATCATCTTTTTAACAAGGGTGCAAAGAAACTGATTCTAGTGTCATCTGCACCAATTTTAGATTGGGGTCCCCTTCTGATTCCACCAGGGCTACGCCAAGGTGGGATCTGTGCAAGGGAAAGGAAACCCTAACCTGAAGTCATGCAAGGCCATTGGGCAATCCCAGAGAGACTGGGATTCTCAAGTAGTTTATTTTTACAAACATCCCATTCCTTAGCAGACAGCCACACAGGGAACACAGTGCTTGGAAATGTCAAAATAACATTTCTGAAGAGACTGAGGTCTCAACAAACCCCTGAATTTCAATGCCCATGAATATGGGGAAAAAAATTCCAGCGTTCCATTCTAACTCCATCCTTGCTCTTAAGTTTCCTGCATTGTTAAGGCAGTTGAGGGATGGAAGCAAAGTGCTGACAGGCAAAGGCCCATACTTGCAATTTGGGAAGCAGGAGGATGTGTGACTCTTTTAATTTGTTATTCTATAACAAACATTGGGTTGCAGGAAAAACTAGCTTGTGGTTTTGAAATCAGAAAAAAACCAAAATGCCTGCTGGGATGGATGAAGCTTTTGGTCTGTGTATTTTCTTAAAACTAAAGCTCTGTTCTTAAATCTATACCAAAGCACTGACAGCAAAGCCCTTCACGATGCAGGCATTGGATACAACCTTGGGAAAAAAAAAAGAGTGGGATGAGGAGAAAGCTTTTCAAAAGTTGCATTATCAAAAGAAATAAAATAACAATCACGTAGGAATTTCAAGTTACAGCTTAAAAATAATGTAAGTAACCCCATTCAACTGCATCTCCCATATATACTAAGAGAAGAGATCAAATGAAAAAAAAAGAAAACAAAAATAAAAACTAAAACATTCTGTGCCCTGGAATCCTGCTTCTATAACTCCGGTCAAGGGGGACTTTTGACTGCACCGACAAACCACAGCTTGTGAACGCTGGGAGTTTGTTTTGCATCATGTCAGCATGCTATTGTCCTTCACCTTGGACTTTCAGAGGGGAAAATAATGAAACTGTGGAAGGGGTTATGGAATTTCAAGCAATCAGGCTTTTAGAAAGGTTCTATTCTGTGACATTTGTGTTTGAGTCTGAATGTGTGTGTATAGTATAAAATTATGAGCTAACATTTGGAAAGATAGCAGTCTAAGTAATAAATCTGCAGAACGAAGAGAACTGTACAGAATGATTTCAAAGGCTTATACTTGACAATTACATATATTCTATGAGACAGTTATGCACCCTGTGCCTTTTGTAAATTCATTGTTTTATGGATGCAGTATCTCTATTTTAGCAGACAGGATACACTAAACCAATCTAATGATCTAAAAAGCATCATTTACCACCCAGCGTAACAATGGCACTGCATAGCTTAATAACCTTTTTTTTCCTTAAACTCCTTCATCAATCAAGTGATTCTTAACATGGCTGAAACCCAAGAATCAAATATCTGCAGTTACAATATTTGTGGAGTATTTGGCACAGTGGAGTTTATTTGATACACCCTTTTTTCCTGCCCTTATTGTTGCTGAACATATAATGCTGTGCATAAATTACAAAGACACATGTAAAGTCAGTCAAATGGAAGCAGTTTGATACCCCACACCCATGTTGCAATGCCTAGATAAAAGTAAAGTCTGCTAAAAAGATGTTGAACATGAGCGGCAAGTTATCAACCCTCTGTAATTGTGCCAACTCTAGGGTGTCCATTGCCAGCAATGAACAAGGACTTGGGGAAGATCAGCCCCTCCAACAGCTGCATGGAAGAGACATCCAGCATTTGACTCAACATGCCAGGTTTCTAAACATCCTCAAGTTCACAACAGCTTCAAAACTCAAACAAAAAAAGGAGCTTTTTGTTATGATGCTAACCCTTAAAACCCTTCTGACATTTAGTCCATTGGAAATGGGTCTGGTTCCTGGGGAAAGATTCATCAAACACCACCAATTTATATTCCTTCCCAGCAGGAATGTTTTGGAAAACAAAAATATGCATACAAAATAAGTCTGAATCCCATGCTTCTTGTAATCAGATGAAAGCTCCCCCATGATTTTTACAGGCTTAGGTAAGACTGCATTGCAAGAGCAAAGCCGAATCTGCTCCTGCATGGATGCTTCCCGGGGAGCTGAATGAAAGTTTGAGTTTCTCAATGCTGGCCAGCCTCTGCTCCCATAACCCAGCCTTCCAGAGGAACACTATTTCCACATCTAAGGGCAAAACGTGGCATCCAGGAGGGGAGGTTACTCCATCTTCCTCACATGGCTTCCACTGAAATCAGTGGAATTTCTCAGGTGAAGAATAAAATACCAGTTGTGAGGCTTGAAGGATTAAGGTCAGTATTCCTCTCATCTTGTACACGTACACACACACACACACACACACTTTAAAGAAAACATCCACCACACAATTTCTAGATTGCAAATTATATATATATATATCTTTAAAAACCGGAGAGAACATAAACAGCCTCTCCACATATATATGTATTCACTGAGTCACATAGAATATGAAAAAAACTATATTATGTAAATCATCATATTAGCTATAATTTTCCAACTGACAATTGTTTTTATAGAGACACAGTGCATTCGTTCTCTTTTTTAAAAACATATTATGTGTCTTCATTGGCTTGGTAGCATATTAGAATGAAGGCGTATGGATAAAAAACGCAGAGGATTAAACAAACCCCTTGAGTCACATTATGTTTGGGTGAATTAAACAGGATCCTTCCCCAAACTAGCATAAATAAATCCCCCCCATGGAAAAGTGTCAGCGATTTAAGGGTTAACATAGATCTGAAAATAATTTTAAAAAAACATCTTATTAGAGGACTACGCAGATAAGTATTTGGAACTCGTCCCCCTTTAAAAATGACAGCACGTTTGGCAAGTGTGAGCAAATGTCTTGAACTCTACTGGGTTTGAGATCTGAGCGCAGTTATTCACAGGCAGCCACAGAGCTGCAATCTGCGAATAAGCCTGGGCTGGAAGGACTTGGATACCCCTGACAGCATTGCTCGCCACCGGGAAGGTTTCCAGCAGCTTTCAAGGTATTTATCGTGGACTCGTGGCTGGTGACAGAGTGTGACTGGTGGAACGACTCCAGCATTGCTCCCTCTTTGCCACTGCAGAGCACAGCAGGTTTGAGCAGCAGCACCCAGACTGGCCAACCCTTCAGCCCGTGCTGTGGGTGCTCCACACACCCCCCAGGACCCCGTTTGCAACCGCAAACACCTATTGCCATCATCACCTCGCTTTCTCTACGCCTCATGCCCAAGCCTGCCCGTGTGCTGAGCTCTCCAATGAACCTCTGCAGACGCCCTCCTTGGGAGCTCGTACTGTCATCAAGGGGGCTGGTACCCAGCCACAAATGGCTCCCTGCTTTCTCCATCACCCTGCAGGATGTCACAAGTGATCCCATTAGAAGATGCTGTTCTCAAGAATCATGGCTGGGTCTGACTTTGAGGAAAAGACAAAAGTTTCCTGTGTTGCCGTTGTTGTTTCGCAGTTGTGTATCTTCATTCGTGCTCTCTCCTTGTTTTTATTAAAAAGGACCCTTGAATTATTAATATAGTTCACCCCTCCACAGTCACTATAAAACAGACTCCATGTTTTCACACCACTCATGATCTTCAAGGTTATAGATAAATTTTGTCCTATGTGGTTGACTTTGGGGCACCGAGTCCCGCCCCAGATTGTCTAGGGTGAGAGTAGAGGCAAAAAACTCACTAGTGCTGAGACCACCTTCGTGGTTCTTGATGTATCTTTTATAGTTTTTCCTCAAGCACTGCCAGGTGGTTGTGTATAAGATGAATGCAAAAGACTTCAGGGCTATAGCAATACTGACATACAGGTATCTATAGACCACGTTGTCGTACAGGGCGCAGGCTCCTTGCTCGCCGCAGAACGTGCTCCAGAACAGACACGTGGAGTCAATTCCAGCCCCAAAGATCAGCGGAGGTGGGATAAAACCTGTCAAAATAAGAGAGACAAATTATGCTTTTATGATCCTTATGATAGAGAGAGAGGACGTGACTGCAGTGAATGGAAAGAGGGCACTTTATCAAGGTTAATGGTCCCAGCTGCAGCCTGTGATTTTAATTTTTAAAGTTCTAAATCAACCTAAACCATGTCTGTGGATGAGATTTTAGTTTGGACTCGATGTCTACGGAAGGATTCCTGCTGATATCAACATGCAGCAAGGATTTTACTCAAGTTTAAGTGGCTTTTATTAAGCTTCTCGTTTGCCTAATGAGACTGAGGAGGGGTAAATGAATGAGGAGGAGGACAGCCCTGCAACTATGCCCTCTGTTTAGATACTGGCAATTCTGCACTTTAGGGTGTTCACCTGAAGGATGTCACAGCTCTCCAGTTCAGAGCCTGAAATCGGCTGGGACACAGAGTTTTGGACCTTTCCCTGATACAGGGAAAGGTTTTCTCTAGGTCTAAGGAAAAGAAACAATGACCTCTGAAAGATGTCAAAGATGTATTCTGCAATGAAGGGAAAATTTCAGAGTGCCATTAAATGAAATATCACAGCAGGATTCTCCCACAGCCACTGCAGCTAACTCCCAATGAGTGTTTCTCAATCATAGCTTGCAGCAGAGCTGCAATCTTAAAGCAAAGTAATCACTCCAATCTCATTTAACTAATAAAGTCAATGTTTTTCTTCTCTATTTTTCCCCATCCTACCATGACACTGTAGCAGCCCCCCCATTTCACATTACCCTGATGGTGATTAGGACATCCACGTTCCAGCTCTGCACTCCCCAGCCAGCATATGTGCACCAGGAGTGCAGCACTCAGAAGAAAATGTGAATGTTCTACCATAATGTAACCATTTCTCTTCCTTCTGCTGTATTTATGGGGGGAGGCTGGAAGCAGATAACCCTTGGAAAAAGACCCTGATTGATAAAGCCACTGCTGTGGGTTAAGACAGCAAGCAAAGGAGAGCAACGTATCCACTGAAATCCAACAGCACGTAGGCACAACATACCCCTGATGGTATCACTTCCTCCATAGGTGCTGTGATGCCTGAGACTCTATAAATATATATGAAAACAGACACAGGGATTGCAGTTTTTAGACAGGAAAGTGTTTAATCTCAGATCCAGTTTCATCATTAACCTGGATTTCCAGGCTTAAAAAAGATACTTTCCTTCAGCTTGTCATGAGCAAAGTAGTGACATTCATGATGTGTATCCTAAGACTACAAATAAATTGGTTGCCTTCACTGTTCCCTGTGGTAACTAGGATCTCTTTATTTTATTTTGTTGATGACTAGAGCTCTGCAGATTTTGTTTGATCTTCCTTCTATGTTAATAAATGCAGGAATTAAGAAAGGCTATATGGGCTTTTTGTACTCATTTTAACCAGTCATTAATAGCACAAATGTAGTAAATAAAACCAGATGATACGAAAGCAAGACAATCTGTTTGTTAGAAACACTAGTTTCTAAACATCACATCTAAAAACCTGGTTATGTTCCGGAAAAAATGTCAGTGCTAGCTCTCAGTTTGTCATTTCAATGACTGGAAATTCCAGACAGTTTAAGTTAAAAGACTCTTATTGTTGAAACCTGTGAACAACCACACACTGAACCTGGATTTTAAAAATTCAGCTGGGCTCAAGCAAGAGGATGTGCTGCTGACTGTGTGCCTACTGCTGCTGGATGGCACCTCAGGGGGTAACATTCACATGTGGCAGTGAGGAGCCTCATGCTTTCTGGAACAAGAGAAAACTGGATTGGGATCATAATTTTAAGGTGTGAGCCCCTGCTTGTTAACATGCTGAGAGATGTTGATACAAAGCTTTGGAGATGTACAGGCTGAACTTCAGAGAGAGCTACCATCCCCATCTGCTGGCTTCAGCTGGCTTGCCTGCTTTCCACAATAATTTGGCCTGCAAATTGCTCCTCATAAGACTTGAGGAAGGGCCTGTTTTCACTTAACTCCAAAGCTACTCCTCTGTGAATGCAGGCATGGATGTGGATATGGAAAACTTTTATCAACCAGTGAGTGTTTCGGGTTGTTTTTAGCAGAGGAGAGGACAAGACTCCCTGAGACAAGGGAGTTGAGGGGTTGCACCGCAGATTGGAAACTCCTGAGAGAGAAAGACTGTGGGGTTTTGTCATGTTAGAAGAAGAAGCAAACAACAACATGGGCTTGTAGGAAAAAATCAAAGGAAGTGCCCTGGAGGCTTGGCTAGGATGCATGGTGAACACCATCCAGAAAGGATGCATCCAGGATCTTACAAGTCTGAAACTCTTTGCCATTCCAGACAATTCCATTCCACACCTTTGGCTCCAATGGCATTGCTTTACTCTCTTCTCTGAGAAACTGCAGTAATGCTTTTATATGAAGACACTGTTCCGCTGCCCTCTCACAGCAGAATTCCTATGAAATAAGATAACACATGCAGGAGGATACCAGGAGTATTCAGTCATGTTTCATGTTATTACAGTGAATATTAAAGAGAGTCAATCATGTCTTACCTCTTACTGCAAAGTGTTGCAAAAATTTCATATATATATACATATATATTTCTTTGTTGAAACTGTAGGGCTGCATAAAAAAGCTGCTTCTGTCTTATTGAAATCTATTAGCTATGATGGCACCTTTGGGTCTCATACCTCCTGTATTTAATACTCTCCTTTGGTTCAAGAAACAGCTATCATCACTGTCTTCTTAAGTCAAAGCTTAAAGGTGAACTGAAAAGCTTTTAAAATAAATCAGTAAAGCTATTCTCAAACCGCAGGTTGTTAAGGGCACAATTTGGATACCCTTGCTCATATTGAAAAGTACCTTTTTCTTCATTTTCTGTGTGTTCTAAGCTACATTGCTGCTATGCTTCAAGATGTATTGTCTTATTACACAGGAATCTCTTAGTGACAGAGCAACATATAAAGATTTGAGTTTAAATTTTTACTATGGCTTCTTTACTGTTACGAAAAGAAGAAATCTGTCCAACTTAAGCATATATGCCTGAGCCTGGTTTTAGAGGAATTCAGGATGCTGCTATCTCAGGAGGCTTCTCTCTTTCAAAAGGAGCAAAGAAAAGAGAATAATCTCTCCCCTTAAGTACTTTTTCCTTTGGAAACAACAGCCCACAGCCATCCTCCTCCCACACTTGCCTGCTGACTCTCCACATTCAGCCAGTCAGAGCTGAAGACAGGTCAAAACCCACGAGCAGCACCAGCAGTTAAAGAAAATGCTGTGTTTGCAAGGCTTGAACCAGAACTGACCCAAGTCATCCCAGAAGCTTCCCTTTGAGTTATCTGAGCTCTGGATAAGTTTACTTGATGGAGCTTTTTGTATTACTGCAGCTACTTCACCAAACACAATGAAAATCTAACTAGCTTTACTGTAAGTTGGTCTGGGAGCACCATTTCCCCTTCAGCTAATGGGGAATAAGGTATTAAAAAAATAAGTAAATAAATGAGGTAATTTATTCAAAGCAATGTATGGTACTGCTGGATTTTCTGTCCTGTACTTCCCAGTGTCTTGCTGTAGCCTCAGTGATGGCACTGGGGGAGCCATGCAGGGAAGGTGCTGCCAGTGCCCTGCTAAAAAAAAGTAAATTGCACTCCCACAACATGCAGAAACCCTGGGCATGAGACGGTCCCATACAATGATGGATCAGAGGATTTTGTCCTGAATCACTGAGATTAATGAGCTGAAATAGAAGAGCTTTAAAATAGGAGCCGTTTCTTCCAAAGGGGAAAAAAATTCCACCCAGAAACAAACAGCAGGCAAACAACAGCCTGGTGTGTTCCTTTTAATTCATACATGAGAAGCACATACTGGTCCAGAGGAGCAGCCATATGCATTTTAATGGGATATTAACCCACAGGAGGATACAAGGACTCAGCCTGTCTCATTTTTCTGTTTTCCTTTCTGAGAGACCTGAAGGAAGGGACAAAACCACCATGTAACGCAGGTCCTGTCCCTCAAAGGAGGGTGAAAATACATATCCCTCTACTTCAGCAATATGCAATACAGCAGTAATTTTGCAAGCTGCTGACACGTTAATAACAGCTATAGAAGAGAAACTGTTTGTGTTGGGACCATGGGAGAAACAGTCATTTCTCATGCAACACTGCATTTTCTTCCATTAGTACAATACAAACGGCAGGAAAAGTGCCTTCAGGAGCCTTGATGTGATATCCTTCATGGAGAGGCTTGGATCCCTGTGTGTCAGACCACACTGATGACAACCATAGTACTACACGGAAGAGAAATCAACTTCTGCATGTTAAAAATAGAGTTTACCATGAGGGAAGAAAGGACAGGAGAGAAGGACATTCAATTTTTGTACCTACCCAGCAACCGGAGCAGTAGGAAAAGCACCCCCAGAGCGTAAGATTTGAGTTCAGGGCTCACGGTTCTGCAGGGAGGAAGGAGGGAGAGAGTGAAATCAATTCCTGTTGTTCTGCTTTGATTAACACACCCCCTGGCCATTCTGTGCTGTCAGCCAGGATGCCACCACCACCTTTTCAAAAAGTCATTAATGGGGTTTTTCTTCTGCCTTCGCCTGAACTGCCTACAGCCCCAAAAGTAATTGCCTATGTGATAGGTCCAGGAATTAGCTAAGTCATTAATAACAGCAGCTAATCTTGTCATTGGATGGGGAAAAATGTAATTCCCATCCCATTAAATCATTGTTTACAAGCTCCCCATCATGTTTTCAAGGCTCCAGATGTTCAAAATTGGAGGGAAAGAAAACTTTTGGTTCTGAAACTCCCCAGACTACTGGGAACAAGAGAGGAAAGGGAGCATGACAGACCAAAAGGTTTAGTCAGCCTGTTAATTCAAGTCTTCCAGTGAGGAAGTGCTCAGGACTAGTTTTCACAGGTGTGAGTTTAGCATGCAATTTTTTTTATACTGGGAAGACAGTGTTTGCAGTGTCTTTTGCTATGAACACAACCCCCTATTGTATTAGGGTTATCCTTCAAAGGCGCTTTAAAAAAAACATTCACAGCTTTCTAATTCGCTCAGCTCAAGGATGCTACTGGCATCATCCTCTTGGGGTAGGCTCAGCAAAGCCTTTGGAACTTTAGAAGTCATTAATTTGGTCTTGAGTCTTGTAACAGCATTTTATTTCCTACAGAATATAAAGGCTGGGAAAGCAGGACAGTGATCCCCATGGGAACAGATTCATCACACAGGGGAACTTCAAAGATTTAAGTTGCTTTTTCCTTTAGCTCCTTACAGAGGTCTGCAGGCATCACTGCTAGTGGCATCCATGGTGGCAGACGTGGTCCTCTATATAAATACACTGTGGGGGCATCAGACAAAACTGATAAAACAATTAGAACCAGCGAGTGCTTTTAAGTTAAGATCACCCTTCTGATCACCTGCCCTCCTTTCACACGTTCACAGGCCATGTAACACCATACCATGAGTCCTGCATGAAGCCTGTGACCTCTGAATGAATTTCAGCAGTTTTCAGGCAGGTCCTCAGGCTCTATAGAAAGCCTTTATGCTAGGAAATATCTGACCTTGGAAAAATGTTCCAGTGGTTAATGGCTTGGCTCAAATACAGTTGTGTGGGAAATGAAGGAAATGGAGTATTAGAAGTTTATTTTATGGAAAAAATAAATTATCGTGTGAAATATTCAGAGTGGGTTTTTAATTGGTGGTGGTGTCCTTCCATCCACTTTTCTGTATTTAATACCAAAGTCAACCCACACACCTTAGAGTGGAGTAAAAGGTGCCACTTGGGGACATTTCCTTTTCTCACTGAACAAATGACTTGCCTAGACAAGACATCCACTTTGTATACACTGAGTTCATTTTTAAATAATCATAGGAGCTGCCAATGCCACTTGTCCTGCCCTGGACACCAGGGACACACATACACATCAAAACTTCCTTTAGGCGATGCAAGAGGTGCTCTCTTGGCTAAGAGCTCTTCCCTGTACATTTTGGTAGCTATCAGTGATTCTGAGTGAAGTTACTAATCTGGATGTGTGAATTGTTTATTTCCTACAGCTGTGAACTGAGTATGTTTAACATTCCCTTCGGTTTTCTTATTCCCTTGTATTCTTCTTCCCGGCTAGTGCCAGACTTATCTCATTTGAAGGCAGCACTAAGATGTCTCCATGCAGGATCCTAAAGGTGCTGGCAGCTTCCTTGAACAAAGAACTCTTCAAACTTCAAATTACTTTTGCCACAATATTTATCATGAGAAATTTGATTTCCCTTCAGCTACCAGAGATGCAAAGAGAGAAGCGAACTAGTAGGTGGAATATCTCATTTTGTATCCTGCAGGGAGACATGCCCTCACAGAGCTGTTCTGTCCAAAATCCACTCAAGAGTGTGTTTCTAATACAGACCTTATTGATTGAATTTTATTGGAATTTTCCAGGCAGCAAAATGGATCTGCTATTTATGCCCCTGGTTATTATTCTCAGTAAGTGACAGCCTGGACAGCTAAGTAATTCTGGATAAATGTGGGCTTAGATATATATGTATATTATAAGGTGAAGTGTTCCATGTGTCTGGAAATAACACAAGGTCAGTTATTTGAGTAAGCTACTTTTGTCTACCTATTCACACTGGCTTAACTCAAGACATGTCCTTCAGACTTCCAAGTTCTTAGTGTCCTTGGACTTGGTCCAGGGTGAGAGAAGTTAAAACTCTGGACAGGTGGGTATTGACCAAAGCTAGCCTTTGCCACAGCTTTTCACTTTTCCGTGTTTTCTATGGTGTCCAGGCCCTATGGGACCCTCAGCTCCATGCAGCTCCCAGTGGTTCCCATGGCCCCTCCAGCCCTGCTCCCACCCCTGAGCAGCCCCTCTGGGATCACTGTGGGAACCCTCCGGGTTCCCCGGCCGTGGTCCTACCTGATGAGGATGATGACTGACGGCGTCTGCGCCATGGCCCCGATCATGCTGCAAACACACATCACGCAGAGGAATGTCAGGAAGGCCTCTTCGCAGCCGGGGCTGGGGCATTTGCCAGGAACCACGGTGGCATTTTCGGCAGGGACCGAGGTGAGGCACGAACAGCCACTGAGGTTCTGCAAAGAAGCACAAGGAGTCAGGAGAAAGGAGAGCTGTGATCTCCACCATTGACCTCTGTAATGAGGGCTTGTCAACAGCAACTCCTAATCCTCTAATGTTCAATTAAGTAACTCCTAAGTGCTTGTTTGGAGGGGGTTTGGAAAGAATTTCAGGAGCGCCAGCTCTGACGCATGTTACCAGCAAGGGAAAGCTGTCCCTTGGCTTGTTTCTTTTCTTCTGCTCCTTTCAAGTCTCTCCCATAAATGTCACTGCAACAAAATTATTACCAAGTTATACCTCTTTGGAGGGGAATAAAGAAACAATCTGTGTCTCTGCGACAAGGAAGATCCCCCAATTATGGTTCTAATTACTTGCTTATTTACTTCCGTCCTCTTGGCTGTTGCAATTAAACTGAAGTACATTAAAAGCAGGTAAATCCGCAGCCCTGTTCTTGGCTGCAGGTTCGGTGGCTGCTTCCAGCACCCTGAATCCTGGGAAGGAGCCACCCAGGATGGGTGTTGCAGCTCACCGACGGCTGAACTACCACCACTTGGCAGCACAGACGCTGCTGGACTTTAAAGCACTCCAAGGCTAATAAGTGACATCTGGTTCAGAGGGATTTGTGCTGAGCTAAGAGCTGAAGTCAAGCGAGATAAACTTTATCAATATGTGATCAGAAGGAGGGTGGAATGACTGCATTTTGCTTTGATCTCTCCGGCAAGTGCAGGATGTGAAAAGAAGCTTTGTTTGCCAGTCACAGATTTAAGGATTTACTTTTTTTTCCTTATTTTCCAACTCGCCCTCCTGAATTTCTGAGTGGGGGATGGCAGTGCAATTAAGGCACACAATACCACCAAGAAATCCCTTAACGAATACAGAATGAAACGGTCATAAATGATTCATGGCTTGTCTTCATCAGCCCGCTGGGTTTGCAGGTCACATGCTTGTATGAGGAGTAACGCTATAAAATAAAACATATTGAAAACCAGCTAAATCTCCTCCCCTTTCCCTCTACCATGTTTGAGCAGAAATTCCTTTGCTTTTCCGCAAAGGGCGTCCCCTTAGGACCATACAAAAGCACACTTACTGGTTCACTGCCTCCAAAGATAAGGATCAGCAAGGATACTATTCCAACCTTTCTGACACCAATCTCTTTCTTCTGCATAGGAGTCAAATGATTTTCTTCCAACTAAGTGCATAGAGGGCAAGAGAGACTGCTGTGCAGAACTCCAGGAGAGCTGGAGCAGACATGCAGTGCCTTTCCGGCTGGCAAGCAGTAATTAACATAACAAATTATTGTGCTGTGAGTTAGAAGCTGACACTCGAAGGCTTCAGAATGGTGACAATTAGCACCACTGATGTGGTGTTTGCACAGACAACAGGAATTTGTAGATCCTGGCACTTACTGCAGCGTATTGCTAGCAACCAGCTGGACACAGCCCCGTGGATCAAAGCCCATCTAAGTCTAGAAAAGTATATACCTGCACTGAAAACTCCTCGGACAAAATTCCCATCACAGCAAACATGCAGAACTGGGTGCTTATTTTCCATGGGTTCTTATCAAGGGACAGATGTGCCCCACCTGTTTCTGGCAGTGGTGGGGCAGATTCTCCTCCTATTGGTGTGATTTTTTTACAAACCGCAAGGCAGATCCCCACCTGCATCGCCTGAAAATTTGCCTCTCGATCCACTTTTTCAACCATTTTGCATCAAGGTTCTGGCCCGAAGCAGTGTGAGTAGTTTGAACCAACTACATCTGCTTCCTTAGCACTGCACCTCATTCTTACCTGGGAGATCTTTGATCTTTTATTACTCACACACTATACAACTCGCAGACATCAAACAAGCAAACATCAAAGATGGAGTTATAACTTTGTCCTGTGGAGAGGCGACTTTTTGCTACCTGTGCCAAAATTGCTATAGATTCCCTTGTCTGCAACCCCACTGCATTCAACCACATATTATCACAACCCTCTTCTGCCCAGCAGCTTGCACACCCAGATTTCTGTGTGCGTGTGAGGCTACACAGATGCAGAGTTTACACCTTTAACAGCATGCTGAGTTTGGTGTGATTATCTATGCAAATTACATGTTTTTAATTACTCATTCCTTAAGCTCTGGCTCTGACAGGGAAGGGACAGGCTGGTACTTCAATGCAAAGCTGTGAGATGCCAGCACAGTAATGCCAGGCTGGAATTTGTGTGTCTCCAACCAAAAGGCTGAGAGAATCAATGGCATCAAACAAGCAAGACACAAGCATCACTTCCAGGAATGGCTTGAAAGAAACACTCCTGAGGTTGCCAGAGCTCTGCCTATCAGCACCGATATTCCTGTGGCTTTTTAGACAGGTGCACCTCTGGAACCAGCTCAGTAAGAGAGAAGAAATGAAAAAGAAAAAACTAACTGAGCTACATATCGCTTTTAGAAATTGTTCACAGAGGAAAAGTGGAACGAGGCAGTCAGAAACATCCAGTGTAGTAAAGTTAAATAAAGCATTCAGAGAATTTTATGTCCCAGTAAAAAGCAACCCTTGGCTCATCTCAAGCATATAACATTCACAAGACCCTCTAGACAGGTCATTACCTGGATTATGGGTTTAAAACTTGGTTTGGCAGTTTGGCTTTGCCTCAAGGCCATTGCATGGCCAAACTGGTCCATAATTTTTGATAATGCCCTTTCCAGAGGATGCTATATTGCTTCACTAATTTGTGTTCAAAACGCTACTGCAAAAAAACCCACAAACAAAGTGATGAAAAGAACTCCAGGATGATGACGAAAAGGCAAAATAAGAAGGAATGAGTAAGAGAGAGGGTGAGGATCAGTGAGTTTTTTGCTGAGAGGTTTTCTCTTGCAGAACATGAGGTCAGGCAGCTGCAGACTGAAGGGGCAGAGCTGAATTTTTATTACCATACTCCTTCCAGAGGAGCCAGAGCTTTGACCTGAACTGCACAGTGGGGAGGTCACTCCCACACTCCAGCCACGGACCACACCAGCTGTATTCTTGCTAAAGGCTTGGTGAACTGGTGAGACACAATTCTGTGTGTCTGAAACAAGCTGGTGTCTTGTTAAAATCATCCTGCTGCCACCCCAGGTATTGACCTGTTGGGAGGAGGAGGAAAAAGAGGGCAGGAGGTAACACCTTCACATGTGTCACACACTCATGGAGATCCTTGTGGGGTTTTGAAAGCAACTTGAAACTGTGGTATTTCAAAGGGATGCCTGTGTCTCTGGGCTGTGAGGCTGCACTGACAACAGTGAGTGTGCACCTCTGCTCAGTGGCACTGGCATGTGCTTTGTCTCTTTGGGGCAGGAAGGGAGGTCTGATGCCTCCTCAAAAAGCAAGGATGAAGCCATGGAGGGATAATTGCATGTGGTGATCACTAATGTCCCTGCAGCCACAAACAGTCCCTGTGACCAGGCTGACTGACCTCCAACAGACTCCACACAGGCAGTGAGGCAGCAATCACCATGCCTGGCACGGCCCCAGGCAGGGAGCAAGGATGCAGGAATCCCACCAGTCCCCACCCCCGGGAGCAGCAGGCACTCATTTTCAGCATAACCCAGAAGACATTAACATTTCAGCAGCAAGAATGAAAAAGCTGGCTTTTAAGATATTGTTAAAAATTTCCCACATCTTTTTATACAGAGATGGTTTGGTCTTTAAGAGTTTTCTAAGGGAAATAAACTCTTAGATATAGAGAACTGAAAAATACAGAATGCCTTTGGATGGAGTCTCTGCTCCCCTGACAACTGCTCTTGCTGCTGCCTCAGAGCAAAGCAAGGAAAGAGAGAGAAGTGAGAGGAAAGAAAGGAAAGCTTAAAAAAGGGTGAATAAAACCATAATCTGCTCGTAGGTGTCTAGGAACCAGATTCAGGGAAAGAGCAAGAGGAAAAAGAATAAAAGTGTTGGGCAGGGCAAACATAGGCAGGTGGAGAAGAGGGGAGATGAGGAGCTGCAGGACAAAAGAGAAGCTGGTCCCACAGCCTGGGCCAGGAAGCTCTCACAGAGGATCTGGGTTCTGCCACTGGACAACCGTGCAGATCTTCATGTTCCTTGCTTCCACGCTGAGGAGAAAGACCAGAGGAGAAGGAGAAGGATGTGAAATCCCATCCTGCTCCATGGGTAACCCTGGCAGACTGTTGCCAGAGAGAGTGGGCATTTATGCAATAGAGTGAAAAATAAGGGCTCATGCCCACCTGAGGTGTGAGGTCAGCTTTTGGGGGTGAAACCACTGCTGGCTGTGGGTGAGCTACTCTACCAGATACGCACTAACCTCACTCACTTGAGCTCTCAGAATTGTTCCTACAGGTGAGAGGTCCCGAGGAAAGCCCACTCACCGTGCTGCTGCAGCCAGCAAAGCAGGCAGATAAGTATGTGACCCCGTCTGCCCCACAGACTGGAGTGAAGGAATCAGTTTGGCATTCACAGTTGTTATTGCAGGGGGAATATGGGTCCAGAGATGAGGTTGGAGTTGAGCTGTAAGAGAAACAGAAAGAGAAATTAATGGACAGTGTGATGATATCAGCCAGTTTTTCCAATCGCTGCCTCACAAAAATGGCTTTGAGAGTGGAGTTAACACACTACAAAAAAGCAGTGGGCAGGCTAGCTGGGTTCCAGCTTTAAGAAATCCAGGCTACAGCCTCTCCCTGGGGACTGAAATGCCATGGCCACTATCCCTCTGCAACGGGGAATCTAATGCAAGGCTTCAGCTGCCTTGTTACCCCAACAAGAAGCCCCAAGGAAGCCCAAAGAGATGATCTAGAGATTGCTCTGTATTTTTCTATAATACTGTGAGGAGCTGAGAAGCTGAAGTTTTCATCTTCTGAAGAGTCGCCACTGCATACTGAGGAGCACTCGAAAAGAAAACACAGAATAACTGTCTCCAAATCCTGTGAGTGCTACAGGGCACCATGGGCCTCATTTCTCACATAAAAATAGACCTAGAGCCACAAACAGTCTCTCTTCACCATATCTGTATTTCCAGGCATCCAAAACCTGATTCTACAAATTCCCCTCAGGCATTTAAATCAATGTACAAAGCAGTGCATGTCCCTCACTGGGAGTGGAAACCAGAGGGTGTGATGGACCAAGTGCTACACAGGTGGCCAAGGGCACAGAAGCAGGTCTGGTGCCTTTTGATTCAGTTTGACCGATTGTAGTAAAACTCTGTTGTCAGCTGCAGGTACTCAACTCTCACAGAAATGAGTGGCATGGAAACATTCCTAAGTAAGAGCCCTATATCACACTGCCTTCTGCATGCTTGCTCTGTGGTTGTCTGAGGGTCAGCACTGCCTGTCGAGGACAATAACATGGATTTATGTTGGTAAAGCTCTGTGAGACCTTGAAACTGTCTGGGGACTCACTTGTTTCCATAGGGAACAGTAACCCCTGCCACAGGCCCTGTGTCACATCCCAGGAACAGGAAAGACACGTAGCAAGCTGTGGACACCAGGTTCACCAGCATGGCCATCCTGATGGCTCCCAGAGCAGATAGGCTGAGCTTCTTCACTAAGAGGCCACCCAGGAATATGCCCAGACACGCACATGGGATTGCTGTCATCCCTGCAAGAGAAAAAATCAGTTAGCAAGAAGAATGAGTAAGGCTCAGTGAACTACACTATGACAGGGTTTTACTCTCCAGCAGCGAGATCTGTGCATGGGGAAACCTTGCAATGACCAACTGCTGGAGTAGCACCAAGCTGGGCTTGCCCAAAAAAGGAGGAATGGATAAAAATGGGTATGCTGCTTTGAACAGAAGAACCAGGACCTTCTTCCAGTTCTCATCCATATTGGAGGGAAATGCCAAACTTGCTGAGATTGGCCCAACTTAACCTAACCAACAGCCTCTCCAATGCTTCCTGCAACAGTTGGCAGAAAAATAATCTTCCAAGCTGTCTAGAAGCTTTGGATGAGCCCTGCTTGGTATAATTCACAGCAGTCTGAACTTCAGAGACTAGGCAAGAGTTGCATTTGAAAATATGAAGTCTCCCTTAAAGAATTTTAAACCGTAAGATGCGAAATCACTGCCAGAAGCAACTCTGTTTCCAGACACAGACAGGCATTATCACACTACGTTTATTTGCGTTCACTTTTATACCTTTGCTGCCAGTTATACTCTAGATCTCTCCTACCTAGACTAAGCTTAGGAGAGCATCCCAATCCTGGCATTTCTGGACTCCCCTAGATGTCATGTGGGAAATGTGGTAACAACTTTTTTTAATTAAGTTACTGTGAGAAACACAGAGGTATCAAAGTCTCCTTTCCCACAGTCAGGTCAGAAGCAGTACGTGCTCTGGTTCCCGGGTGATCCCTTCTTTGCTGCCCACCCAGCTGTACTCACATGTTGACTGCCCAGGCAACTCCCACCAAACAGCTTTTTTCCTTCTCCCAGTGGATCAACAGTGAAGTTGCTTTCCTTTGCCAAGCCTTTAATTTTCAGAAAAGATGGAAGACCCTAACATCTTTGAGACCTCTGGCCTTCTGTCAAAGCATATTAAAATTCACTAGCAAGTTCTGGTGTTGCCGGGGGAGGCAAGGCTGACTGCAGGGGATTGTTTCTTTTGGAAAACCAGGCCAAAACCAGAAAATATTGATGAGTTTAATAGGAAAATAAATAACTGTCAGGAGAGCAGCTTGCAAACTCCTTATTTTGATATTAAGATCCACCCATTTCCTGATGTCCCAGTTTTTGACAGATCACTGCCAGCTGCCCATCTGGCGAGCTGTGGTTGCAGATCATCCAAGATCAACTTGCAGATATCTTAATTGGGTGCTGCTGAGAGAAGGGCTGTCATAAATAAATGGCTGGGCCTACTAAGGAATGAGCAGCAGCCACAAATAAATGAAGATTCTGCCATCAGTGTCCTGACAGGGAACAAATGAACATTGAGAAATATATAAATGGGAAACTACAGCAGCATGGAATGGTCAGAGAAAAGGGGCATTTGAAAGACAACTAAGCTTCACTAGCTCAGGTTCTTTAACTGCTAATGGCAATCCCATCATTTCCAGGCCAAGGGGAAAGGTGTGACTAACAGGAGAAACTGGGCTTCCTAACCCAAATGGAGGTGGGATGGAGAACTCTGGGGTACCTGAACAAGCAATGGGCTGCTCAGTCAGAGAGCAACTACAGCCTTGGGCAACCAAATGGCTCAATTCTGCTGCATTCAAGGCTATCAGAGACTTTCATATCCTGTCTGTCCCATACCACTTCTGACACGATGGGCGTGGCTGCAGGGGAAGCAATGGCAGCAGGATGCAGTGGAGAGCACAGTCATGAAGGAGGGATGCTGGAGGTCTCCTCTGTGCTCTGTAGCCACGGCACAGCTGGATCCCACCCTCCCCATTCACGGACACATTTCTAGATGTCAGAAAAGTCACTTTTTGGGCAGCCTAACCAGAGAAACTGGGTGCAGTTACCAGCCATGCTGAACACTTTTAAATACCTTTGGATGCTGGAGATTTGGTGGCCCCTGTGGTTACTCACCCAGGAGCTGGTTGGCAGATGAGGTGGTGAGGTTGAACTGCTGCTCCAAGTACTTTCCAAGGAAGGCGGCGAATCCGGCCACCACCGCGATCTCCATGCAGGCTGCCAGGATGATACAGGTGAAGACGGGATTGGAGAGCAAGTGCTTAGTTACTTTGGGGATCACTAGAAGAGAGGAAAAAGGGAGAGATGTGTTTGTGTAGACTTTCCTTGAGGTGCTGGAGGTGCCTTTC
The DNA here is from genome assembly GCF_036250125.1 of Pseudopipra pipra. Taxonomy (NCBI): domain Eukaryota; kingdom Metazoa; phylum Chordata; class Aves; order Passeriformes; family Pipridae; genus Pseudopipra; species Pseudopipra pipra. The sequence goes on along the minus strand of NC_087560.1, from coordinate 15,075,100 downwards.
TGCTCTCCTGAAGGGCAAACTCACTTCAAACCAGGAGGAATTTACTGTCTGCACAGACAAGCTGGTTAAAATGTGGCAACACCAGAAGAAAAGGAAACACCCAAACAGTGCCATCTAAAGATTCAGATATCAGAATGGTGAAAAAGGAAGTAACCTGTTGTTATAATGGAATATTCTGAGTTGCAAGGGATCCACAAGGATCACTGAAGTCCAACTCCTGGCCCTGCACAGGACAGCCCCAAGAAGGACACCTGAGAGGGAAGAGGACATGCTGAGCTGTTCACTGTGTAGGATGAACACACACGTGGCTTTGGTCTCATGATCCCTTGGCTACCCCCTCCCAAATCATTAGCGTCCAGAGTCCTCTCTCCTCCAAGCCTGTCTCAAGTTCTGATAAGCAAACACGAGTTACCTTACAAAGGGAAATCAGGCTAATGAATCAGATCGCACATTTTCTACTTCAGCGAACATTTTAATTATTGTCGAGATAACACAGCTTGAAGAGGAGAGGATCCCAGTACAGGAGAGAGCCTTGCTTTGTCTCCATACCTGATGACTAATTTCTTCCTGAATTAAATGTGAAAATCATTAAGTTTGAAAATTACCTTGCTGAAGTGTAGTGAGGCCTCAACGGACCTCTATTTGCATTTTGAAAATCCATCCCCCATATCCCCTATGGTGTACCAGGGTCTGGCAGATGACATTTCCCTGGTGTTGGCTTCTGTTTTCCCTTAGGGCTTTTTTTGCATTGCCCTCAGCAAGACAATGCACAGCTCACTGTCAAGGCTCTGTTTGGGTGCCCTTGGTTCTTTCTTGGGGAAAGGGGAAAAAAGGGTTATAATTAGGTTAGATCTAATATTTTTGGAAGGGGCCACTCCACAGTTTCTGGTCTCTTTATATCACAAATGTTTTTCCATGCTGTATAAAATTCTTGCTTCCTGAGGATTTTCTGAACATAATGAAGGTACAAGAGGCATAGCAATTTTTAGTAGAACCAGGGGGGTGGGGGGAGGAAGGAAAAAATACTCTGTGGGAGGAATGGGGATGGGGGAATTCAGACATGGATAAATTTCAGAAGCCACCTGCTGCCTCCTTCAGTTCTTTGGTGGCCACCTACAGAATTTTCCCTTCTTGCCAGGAAAAAGATAGAAAATGCAAAGGTAGACTTGGCACTGCTGAGCTTGAAAAGCCATATTTAAGGTATTAATGCCTGTTGTGCCTCTGGAGTTCAGCTTGTTCAAGATTAATGGATTCCTCAAGATGTAGCTTTGTGCCAATTCAACTCCAAAGACACAAAGGTCTACTTCTAACTTTATCCACCAAATAATAGTGATGACAGCCTGCCTTTTGCAGGAGGGAGTTAAAGATCACGCACATTTATTTCTGAAGTTGACAAGGCTGGTACCCGGCCATCATGCACTACCAAGGTCAAAATCCATCTTCTGTGCTTGGGGTGGACAGCGAAAATTTTGCAGAGTTATTGCACCGTCTCACACAAGAGAGGAGCCCCTTGTGACTGCCTTGCCTGGCAGTGCTGGGCTACGAGTCACATCACTTCATCACCTAAAGGGGCTACAAGAGAGCTGGAGAGGGACTTTTGACAAGGGCATGTAGTGATAGGACAAGGAGTAATGGCTTTAAACTGAAAGAGGGAGGAATTTGATTAGGTATAAGGAAGAAATTCTCTACTGTGAGGGTGGTGAGACACCGGAACAGATTGCCCAGAGATGCTGTGGATCCCTCTGGAAGTGTTCAAAGCCAGGTGGGACAGGGCTTTGAGCAACCTGGTCTAGTGGAAGGTGTTCCTGCCCATGGCGGAGGGGCTGCAACGAGATGACCTTTAAGGTCTCTTCCAACCCAAAACATTCTGTGATTCTATGATTCCATGATCATTGCATCTCCTCCCTGTGAGTTTTCTGGGACAGAACCTGCCTCCACTGCCTGTTTGACCACTGTCTACTGCAACAGGTCTCTGTACCAGCAGGTAGGTGTAACACAAAACCCAGTGCACAGACAACTCAAACAATGCCTGGCAGCCTCCACCATCTCCTCAGCCAGGGCCAGCTCATTCCCTTTCATCTTCTAAGGGAAATGACAGGAGGCTCCCCATACAAATGAATATACTTTCATCTTGCCGCTGTCATTTGTTAAGATCAATCATTTGACACCTGCTGCTGCCTTATCTGTCTCAGTTCTTGGGGTGAAATACCTCTGGGAACAAGATTAAAAGTCAGCAGTGAAGTTTAAAAATCTCTCAATAGACTAGAGTGACACACTTTCAGCTGCCTGGCATATGGTGCTGGGTATAGAGGGGGAATGGAAAATGTCTGATGGGGGACAGTGAAGCCCTGGGGAACACAACAGCTAAGGATGTCACTTCCTCACTGGAGCCGATCCCAGCAGAAGTCATGATAAACATTTGAAGGACATCTTCTGGGATCAGCTCCAGCGAGGAGGAAAGGTCTTTTGGAGCCAAAAGAGTCTCAAAAATCTACTTGGAGAATGCAAAAACTGTGCCGACAAGGTACAGGTAGACTCACCCTCCCACTCTTGGAAGGACCAGCTCATTTAACATCCTTATCTTAATGCACCTGATACGCTCCAGAAATGACGGCAGAAAAGCAATTCTTACTGGCACTGCAAGATACACTGAAAAGAACATGACACCTCTTTTTACTGCTGAAGTACTTTAAACCCTACCCTTCAGACCATTCACGTGTGGCATCGGTCATAGGATCATCCACAGATTGGAAGGGACCCAGGCAGACATCCGAAAGCTCTGCAACACCCCCACCAATCCCACCTTTTAACACTCAACACCCATGCCAAGGCATCAAGCATCCCCCACAGTGGGGCTGCTGTGGGTGACAGGCCACGGGCTTGACAAACACACACACTTATGTGCACCAAGTAGCTCTGATTTGTCACTGCACATCGGGGAGTACCGGGGATAATTGGCAACCTCATTACATGAGGTTTAACTACTCTCCAGAAACGACAAACTATAATCATCACGTTGGTGCTTGAAATGAATTGTTTGGAACATTACAATCACCAAGGCCCCTGTTTCTGGTTGGAGCACCCTACAGAGACGTGTTTTCAATTTGCAGTAAAGATGAGGAACACAGAAAGCAAAGTAATAAATTAGAGAGAGGTTTACAGCCCAGTCCACATAGGACAGTGCAGTGACAGAATGGCAAAATGTAGCATTGAGCCAAAATACAACTTTCTACTACCAATGTCAACAGCAAGCCTCAGGTCTGAATACAAAACAAAAGGCAAAATCTCCACCTGACTTGAGGAAAAGGGATGAAGCAAAATAGCATAGGCAACAAGACGAAAATACATTCTGGAAAGAGGTAGCTCCTGTAGAAGAGAAGATTGAGTAAGGCAAGAGGTGCTGAAAGTATCTCAGGTCAGTTTGACATGCTGAAGTCCACGTGGCCTAGGCAAAATTGTTATCATGAAGCATATGAAGGAAAAGGATGACACCTATGTCAAAAAGCCTTCCTGACAAGATGCAAGCTTGAAGCAGCAGTAACCCTGGAAAGCAGATCCTTATAGTCCATCAACCTGCCTCCAGCAACCACCTTTGCTCCACTTCAGAGGAGGACATAAACCTGCCTCACCTGAGACACAGAGGTCATGGCAAGGCATGGTATCTTTTCAGAGACATGCCTTTGGTCCCAAGGCGTGCAGGCTGAAGGCCTTTCTGAATTAATCAAAGGTGCTGAAAACAAGGACACTGGCTTGGAAACAGTCCAGAAGAACCAGACAACAATGCCCACACCCTCATGAAAAGCAAGCCAAAGGAAACTCAGGAGACTGATGGGACCTGATGTGTTTTATGATCACCCACCACCCTCTCACCTAGGCCTTGGATTTCTCAGCAAGCTTTTTAGATGTTGGTAGAGGGACAAGACCCAAAGCCAAGAAGGCATTAAAATCTTGGTACCTGCCTAGATCTGGGCCAAAGACTCATCACTGCAGGAAGGCACAGAGGGAGCTCTTTCCAAAAAGTTGCCGCTATCACTCATTAGTCACAAGTTTAAACTGTTCCTGTTACCCTTTTTCCCACCCAGTACTGTGAACTCTCACAGAGGACTACAGGCTCTCCATGGCCCAGGCCCTCCATGCACAGCTGGGAGCCTCTGGCCCAGCACTACATGTCTGCTCCCAGAGAGCACTTTTGGGGAGAGAAAACCTGGATTCAGAGCAGCTCCCTCCCTAGGTATTCAGCAGCTTGGTACACAGAGCAGGAAGGAACTGAACAGAAGACAAGACAGCTGTCAGCTGTACATCCCAGCTCTCCTACACTCTTCAAAATGAAGCTGAAGAGAAACCAAAATGTTTCCAAATCTAGGGAATCTGCAGTTTTGAAATGCATTTAATTCCACAGTGAGCTTTCTTTTAATTCCTTGTGAATGAGCTTCTCTCTTGAAACCTGAAGTATTCCATATCAATTTCAATCCTTTTAGGGTTTTAATCTCTCTTGCTAGACAGACAGGCAGAATGTAACAAATTTCTGGTTTAAATAATTGCAAAACAAAATGTATTTATAGTAGAACATTTCAGGGGTGTTAAAGATCAAGCCAAGGAAGCATTCTGAAATCAAATGTCATCAGAACTGAACGGTCAATTCAGTAGATGTGACATTTCTGTACGAAAAGAAAGGATTTTAACAAAATATTTCCAAGCATGTTGTAGAGCAGGTGGTGGGTTAGAGGCAGCATGTTAACACTGAGTAAGAGGGCAGATGTTGGACTTACACAAGCAGAGGGCACAGGTGCCCTGACACTGAGCATCGTCTCCGACCCCAAACAGCAGAGAGGTCCCCAAGGCAGACCAGAGGTAGGAAAGCAAAGGTGTGGCCCCCAGGAGAGCAAGGACTACCAGAGCCCATGCCTGAAGTGCTTTCACAGACCATACAAAGAGTCCGGGGCTGGAACAACCCTTCCAGGCTGCCAGGCAAGAGCAGAGAGCAATGGCAGCATTTATCCATCCTTTCCCGTCTATTAATCCTTCACTTCACTGAGCTCCCAAATGGATTTGCTTTGCTTAACTGAAATACTAGTCAGGTAAAGCAGTGCAGCATTCACATGCCAATTCAACAACGGGAAGCAGCTCCCAGGACTGTCCCAAAGCTTTCCTGCCCAAGCTGCAGAGCCCCTGTGCAGAGCAGCCGTGGCAGCCCCCCGCCGCCTCCACTGCCTTTGATTGCCTCTTCACCTCGTGCTGTTCAAAGGCACCACTTTTCTTTCAAGTTTGAAGCTCCTCTTAAGGATGCTACTTTCCCTGGCATGAAAATACCCCACAGGAAGAGATGCTATGGCTTCCCCCAAAGCTGGGCCCTCCCTCCTGCTTAGACCTTGAGAGAGATGTAAAAGATCGATACTTTCAGAGAGTTCTTTTTATATAAGTCCTAGAGTTTTCTGCGTGCTAAGGCTAGAGAAAGCCAAGGAATCTCATCCAGCCCTTCATCTCACTGACTTTCAGCAGATCTTGTGGTGTCTCGAGCATCCTCCCACGTGCCAGCCGTGCTGTGTCACTGGCTGACAGCCGTGACCCGGCTCAGAGCATGTCCCCAGCTGACACCACCCTGCTCCCTCTCCTACCATGTCCTCCCTCTTGTGGCAGTCACTGCAAGGCTTGGAAAAAATATGGAAAAAAGCAATAAAACCCCTTCAATAGCCCAAAAGGAGATGCAGCCTCTAAACCCCTAAGGATGCTTTGTTGATACAAGGGGTATTCACACAATCAGTCCAGAGAAACAACTCTTCCTCCCCACACTTGCCCAAGAGATGGACAATCCACACCTCCATTCAGACACAGACTTACAGCAGGCACAGCCCCACTCAGGACAAGCTACAGACACAATGCTTGATAGAAATGAAGTCAGTTATGGCCATACTAACCCCAATGAGCATCTCCACCCCCAACCCATGCACAGGTAAATCCTCTGCTGTTGCCCAGAGAAGCTCTGGATGTCCCATCCCTGGAAGTGTTCCAGGCCAGGTTGGATGTAGCTCTGAGCAACCTGGTCTAGTGAAAGGTGTCCCTGCCCATGGCAGTGGGGTTGGAACTAGATGATCTTAAGATCCCTTCCAACTCATGTCATTTTGTGATTCTATGATTCTGTTCAGCATCCCAAATTCATGTAAAGCCCAAGGCCCATATTAGGACAGAAGACATGACTATGCATGCACAAACATATTTTTAGCCTCTGTATATAAATAAGAGTCCTTCTTATCCTAGGAAAAAGACTAAACAGTCTAACTTTCCCCAAAGGAAAATACATGCAATTGACAAATAGATTAAGGATATTAGGTCCCACCACACAGGAAAGCATATAGATATTTCACGTGCTAGCAAAATAATGTATATCCACAGAAAGATTAAACCATCACCTGAAACACCATTCATCAGGAATGATGAGGTGTGTTTGCCTTCCCTTATGGAAGGTGTCTGAACATTTCCAGGCAGGCACTTTAGGAACACGACTCTTGACCACATTCCAACTGTGACAATAGTGGCAAGGGACTTAAAAGGAAGTGTCAGCTACCAACACCGTGTCATCTGTGACAGCCTCAAAGGAATAACTAAAAAGGTCATTCCTTGTCTTATTTGATGTGATATAAATTATATTTCAAAGTCCATCTACAAAAAGACTCCTCCAATACTGACAGATCCAAAATGGGGTTACCTGCAACGAGAGTACTAATGTGGAAGACTGTAGTGCCTCCTGATGTAATCAATACTTGAAGCATATGGATGTGGCAGCTTAATTTCTCTACTTCAATGAGCAACAGATGCTCAATGAACCCCGCTATGGCCTCCCTGTGTGCAAGATGCTCAGCACCATCCTCAAGCTGAACTGCTGCCTCTCCATGCAGCAAGGATATGTCATACTTTCCTTCTTGTATATGAAGACCTGCAAAAATTTCCAGTGCCCACTCCAAAAGCTCAGTGGCCAGAAGCAGACACTCTGGTGTATACACAACAAAAGACACAGAATTATCCACATGGACATACCATGGGAAAAGCCCATTCCTCAAAATAGAGAAAATCCTTGCAACAAGGATGAAAGGACAAAGAAATTAATTTTACTGACAAAGTTTCAAACAATTTATCCCTTTACCTTTTTTTTGAATTTTCTCAACAAGTCAAAATTTCACATCTTTGACCTTCCATTAATGAACAACTACATCAACTATTCAAGGCATTTTTATGTTTAGAAAATAGTTTTTTCCCCAAAGACTCTTCTTCCTTCCCACCTGTACCCCATTTCACTCCCAGTTTATCTAAACACATCAGGCAGTAATGAAACCCGCTCTGCCACAGCGACAGGGAGTGGGAAGCAGCCACCAGTGCTACAGAACCACCCTCTCAGATGAAGGATTTTCTAGTGCAGCCTACAGAAAGGAGATCTGCCCACACTCTCCCACGAAATGCTGGATCCTCAGTTGACTTTAATTAGTCAGCTCCATTTCTATCACTGCAGGACATGATGTGGGATTTTTTCTCTAATTTGCTACAAGTGATGCTCTGCCCTGTCATATTGCTGCTATTCTGGGCTGATATCTACCTCTTCCCTGTTCCAGTTTAAGAGCTGTGGTGATGCCCAGCACTGATTGCTTTGTATCTGGGATTGCACTAATCTGTAGCTCAGATGCTGGGAGCTCCCAATTTCTTTTTATTGCCCTTGCTGGCTCACTCTCCACTTCGGGAGGCAGAGGGGAGCAGGACAGTAGACTGGAGAGAAGATCACAAATTGCTCTGGCAACTGTATTCCCCTTCATTTTTTTATCAACTCCACAGGACTATCGTGCATTTCTGTAGCTTTGCAGTGAAAAAAAAAACCCACAAAGCTTTCAAGTGGAACAAGGTCTCTCTTTCAAATGAGGACAATGCCAGAGATAATTACAAGCGAGGGATTGAAATTTCAGGATAGCAAATTTTTTTTTGGAATTTCGGAGATAGAGGTAGACAGCCCAAATATCAGAGACCAATTATAAACCCAACCAGCTGTTAACCTGTCGCTGATCCCCACGGAAAACAGGACAAGAGCCAGTGCCTCACCTCGCAGCTGCTGGAAGCAGGTCGTGCTGCTCTCCCCATCCAGCGGGTGCCGCAGGACCCCGTTGCTCGGCTTGGGCCTCTCGTATTCCCGCTCGGGAAGCATGGCCTGCTCGCTCTCCCCGGCGTGCTCCGGCCGCGGGGGCAGCGACTGCGGGAACCCGAACATCGGCAGGGACGAGAAGAAGAGTAAGGCACCACACAGCAGGAAGCCTCCCCACCACGCACCGATCCACCGAGGGTCGTCCGGGGTTATGTCCAGCTTACCTGCGAGGGCACACATGGGTCAGTGGCTTGGCCACGGGGAGGGGAAGACAACAGTGTGACGATGCTGTAGGAAGACAGTTGCTGGGGGCTTTGTTGGCTGTTAAGGGATACAAGACACAAGGTGGGGCCCTGCAGTCCACCCCACACCTGTATTGTGTGAGCCACCACTGTGTAATGACCTCCAGGTCCAAGAGATCCTTAGGACAAGCTCCCATCACCTTTTCTATCTGGATGGTACATCCAGCTTCTGCAACACCCTGTAATCAGAGCTTCTCTCCAGTGTCTTGGCTCTGCCAGCTCTAGGAAGATACCATACGCACATCAGTGTCCCCTGTGCTGGCACCAAGGTTTTGGACACGCCTGTCTCAGCGTGTCACCTGTGCACACACAGCTGACACACCTACTGATCTGCACAGAGCACCAGGAGCGCAGACAAGGACGTCACATCTCCATCCTGGTCTAATCCTTTTTCCCAGGAGGTCAATGCTCTCCCAGCTTTGAATTCACAGCCCTTTTCAGCAAAAGACAGATGGGCATTTAGATGGGCTTTAGGGGCACCTGTGGAGGGTGAAAAAATCCTAAATATTGAAAAAGAAACTCACCCGCTGTATCAAATAGGCTTGGGAATGTAGAGAACTAATCAGAAAATGAAGAAAAGCAAAGTAAAAGGCAAGAGTATCCTGCAGACCATCACTCAGCAGAGATAAGGCAAAAGAAGGGTCTGGAGTCAGTTTAGGGGAACAAAAATAAACAGCAGCACACAAAAAGCTGTGTCCCCAACTCGCTGTGCCTCGCTGCCACAGCCACAAGGGTGCCCAGTGCCTGAGCTGACTCCTGGGGGAGACCCAGGTCCGTGTGGCTGGAATAACAAGCTCCTCTGTTCATGATGTCTGTCTGGTTACTGCCACTCTGAAAAATCTGTCTCAAGTGAGGCAATCAAGTTGTCTCTCAAGCAGAGATAGAAGGAAACTCTTTTCTCCTAAGGGAAAATAACATGTAGCTCTCAAATACAGATAAAGTTTGAAAAATAGTGTTGTGGAGGGACTGGATTCTTCTGCTATTATTTTCTCCTGCCTGAAGTGCATTTTTTTCACGATCTTGGGAACACAGCACTGCAAAGAGCCAGGTAAATCAAGGTGTTCTTCATATTCCCTTCCTAAAATAGCTCCTGTATGGAGGCCAGTACATCAGCATACCCTGGCATCCCACACCTGCCCAAAACAGGGAGCAGGATGAGGCTCAACCTCGTGCCACCTTGAGCTGCAAAGCAGATCCAGCTGCAACATGGAAGCTCCTGTACAAAAATAGACAGAGGCCATGTGTGCCCCAGCCTTCGCATGGCAGCAATGGACCATGGCCAATGCCAGCTGGACCTGCAGCTGGAAAGCACTACAACCACCCTGTAAGTGGCTGAGCCACAGCCCCTCTGTGTTCTCAGTGATAAACACTCCACTACTCTCCTCTGTGGCTCCATATTTTTCTGGTGCTTTTTGAGGTGTAAATATGGAGCAATGTCTTGTATCAAAAATGACCAGAAGACATCAAATTAACTTTTTAGCTAGGCCAGCATCTTGCTCTGATGGTAACCAGCTGCAGCTGCCCAGAAAGTCCACAAGAATAAAGTCAGCATATACTTGATATTATTCTTGTGATTTGTGGCTCGGAGGCTTTATAAGCTAGATTTTATCATGTTCATTTTTTCTTCTATAAACTTGTCCCATTGTTTTTGAATCCATTTGTAAATTTTTAACACTTCATGATGAGGAGTTCCACAACTTCACCTCCTGGGAGAGGAAATATTTTCTTCTGTACATTCATATTTTAGTGTAAATTATACTTAATGGTCAAATATCTAACAGGGTTCAAACAAGCTTCTCTGCCTACAGAACCAAAAGAGGCTTTGTTAAAGCTAAGGAATGAAAAGGGGCCAGTGGTGTTTGAATCAAACTGCAGCCAAAAGTCTCAGCCATCAAAAGAAGATACTTCTTTTTCATTTGATATTATTTAGATTTCTTCAGCTGCCATGTCTATGTGAGACCAAGAAAAGGCAGAAAAGAAAAGCTCTTTCTCAGGTTTGCACAATTCTGTTCTGAGTTCTGTGATCATGTATTTGCAATATCACAGAGCTGAAATACACCCTCAAAGGGGACAATACCCATGCAGAAGGGTCTGGAGGATTCGACAGAGCTGTGAAAAAGCATCTGAATAGCAGAGGGAAAAGAAAAGCATCAGGTTTGCAGCCAGAGGGCTGAGGGAGCAGTGGAGAACTGCCTGTTATATAGTGCCCTCTCATGGCAAAGAACACATAGTGCAGGTACGAGTAAAAGAATTTGCAGATTTTTGTCTTAATGAACAAAAAGTCAATTTACAAACAATCTGATTTAACCCAAGTGCAGTCAAGGTGAGCAATAATTAGCACAGCTTTAGGAAGAAGGAATAATACTGTGGGACTGAAGCAGAGTCATTGGCAGAAGGTGCTGGGCATGGGTCTTACTGGTGTAGCTCCACCAGAACCTGGATGGTTCCCACAGGTTCTGGGGTGGCAGCTCTCCAGATTTCATCCTGTGCTCTGGACACAGCTCCCCTGGCATGACTATGCATGGGTAGCTGTCTGCCCTGCCACAGTGATATTTCAAGGTGTCCTCTAAGAGCTGGGTGAACCTCATCTCACCTCCGAAAAACCAAAGGAAGAGAACAATTTTTAATGACTACAAACCTGTTTATCAGAACAGAGCCGAAAACTTTTGAATCCCAGTCATAAAACCCCTCTAAAAGTGACACCCATACATGCAGAAGGCACTCAAGATGGAACAACAGGCAGTTTCCTGCTTGTGAGCATCAACATCCTCCTGGCACAACTTTAGTGTATTCGATTTGAAATCAAACCCATTTCTCCTTACTTGTGTCAATGAAGACAGCATCCACATAGATTTTGGTACAGAAGGAGCCCAATATAAATCCACAGGCTGGTCCAAATACCAGCATCGTAAACAGGATCCCTACAAGGAGAGAGAAAAGAAAAAATTAGTACTAGGCACTGGTTATACATTGCAAGTGGTTCTGCTTGTCTCCTGCAAGATGCAGGATGCCAAATAGATAGGGCTATGTCTCTGTATTGAGTGCTTCAGGCAAAAGAGCACCTTAAATGTCTTCTGCTTTTCCATATCTCTTCAGGAAAAAGAACAGATGGAGGTGTGATAACGCTTATGGATTTCTATTGAGCTGAGGAGACAGTGTGGACATAATGCTGTGTTTTGGTCAGCTGGCTACTCTAAAAGGTGTCTGTCTTACCCAAAAGCATGAGATAAAGCAGACCTGCCTTCTGTGGGGAAATCTTTGCCTTTGCCACCTCTGGCTAAACTCCTGGTAGGCAGAAGTTTCAGACTTTAGGGCCAGCAAATCTATGAAATGAGCATTGTCACAGCTGGCTAGATAAAGTCCCTTTACAGAAGTAGGAGCACTTTTCCATGAATCCCTTCTCCCCATGATACCCACATGGCAAATATTCCCCAAGGCACATGGCTCTTCCAGCCTCTTACAACTGCTCACTCCCCCTGCAAAACCTGCATGAAATTACCACTGTAATGCCAAAAGAAGAGCTATTATGAGTAAATTAGTTATTTGCTTCAATACAGTATTTAGAAGCATTTATTCTCACTCCCATTTTGGCCTTGAAACAGGAATGTTACAGGCACACTGCCAGCTCTCAATTATCCAGGGCAGAAAGGCAGGGGGACACAAGGATAATCCAGAAACAGAAGCAGCAAAAATAACACAAAACATTTGTAAATTAGACAATAAGAACATATTTGATACCTTCACATTTGGGATAATAACAACATCTAGGAAAAACAACAGAAAATCCCCAAGGACCCTTGTAAATAGCTTTCTGAAGGAAGCAGAGACAAGGTCTGGTCAGCGCAGAGCACGAGCCTGCTTGTTCCCTCTGGGGCAAGACAGTGCTGATGGATCCCTGTGCCTGGGGAGGGGGGCAGCCTGTGCTGGCACCAGTCTTGGTGTCACTGCACTTCAGAAACGGCCCATGAAGGAGCTTATCTGCATCTGGGTGCTTTTCTCACTCTCCTCTGGGGTACATCCCACATCTCCCTCCAAATCTCTCCGGGGGTGCTGCCTGGCATCTCAGTGCATCCATAATGCACTTCATCTCAGCTATCTCAGCCCTCAGTTTCCTTATCTGGAAACTTTTAATTCCCAAGTTCTCTCTCTGTGCATTTCTCAGGAGCTGGAGAAATTACCAGAACTGCGAAATATTCCCAGGAGACCACCAGCCCTACACAAGGCAAACCACATCTGCTGGTGATGGCTCAGTCAAGCAGAATAAGCTGGTATGGTCAGAAACAACTGCACCTTCATTTTTAAAATGCAGGGTGCAAATTAATTCCTCCAGGTTGTCGGCACTGGGACCTGGCTGGATTAGTAACTAGGTACAAAGCAGCAGTGCCTCCAGCCAGCTGCTCACACAGAAACCCAGCGTGCTAATGCCTTCATGGCTCTCATCACCTACAGCAGCAAGAGGGGGAAACAAAGGTGCTGGAAGGAAAAAAAGTGACAGGTTGTATGAGCCACAGTAAGGAGTCACTGTCAGTGCAGCAGCAAGAGCTGCCATCCCCTGCCCTATTTCAGCCAAGCTCAAAGCTGCAGCAATGGCACTGTGTGGCAGCCGTGCTGCCAGCTTAAATTAGTCCCTAGAGTCTCTGCCCATGATGTCCATGTCCCTAGTGAACCAGCCATCTGCAGTCACCTTGTCCTGGGGTGTTGGGTTTGTGCCCCATAATCCAGCAGTAAACTAGGGAATTTGTGCTCCTTGAGCATCAGAGCTGGTTAGGAAGCCTGTGCTTGTTCCCTTGGGTATCTATAAAGCCTTATGTGGGAGATCCCAGTCCCTGGTTACATGCAGAAGCACTTTGTGGAATGTGAAATGAGGGAAGAGCTGGAGACAGAAGATAAAAAGGTTTTTTTTTTTTCCCCAGCACACCCAGCATCATTTGCCTCCTTCCCAGCCCCCAAGGGCAGCCTCACTTGGGGCTACAAGATTTCCAATGGCATTTTATAAAATATCCAAACCAAAGTAACAACAAAAAAAAAATTGTCACCTTTTTTTTGGTCACTAGATGGCATTAGTGTTTGTCATTCAGCCCACAAGTGCCACGTGGAGCAGGCTGGATGACAGTGCTGCTCACCCCGGCTCCCCCGACATGACGGTGTTCCTGGGGGTCCCAGAGCCCCTGGGAGGATGGCAGTGACAACGGGGCACTGTCATCACCCCCGTATTTGCCACATGCACAATCAGGTTGTGCCCTTTCCCTGTCTGCAAGCAGGAAATCACAGGTTTTAGAACTGTTCTAAAACTGTTAAGTTTTTAGTCAAAGAGCTTAAACAGACAGCATCTAGCAGAGATTGCCATGGCTACTACTGTGATGAACAAGCCAGCAATCAAAGAGCAGGTTAATCTTTGATGGCTGAAGATTAGTTATGAATTTCTAAATAATTATGGTCAAGCACATAAGGACACATCGGTTGGGGCAGTGACAAACAGAGCCCATGTTTTGGATGAAGAACTCTTGGACTTCAGGACTCCCGACATTGCTTTGCTCTTATTTCTCTGCCCTAGAATGTATAAAGGAAAGGAAAGTTCAGGCACATTCGAGCATTTCCTCTTTCCCAGACCCAGATCCTCAGCCCAGACCCTGGTATCCAGCACCCAGAGCTGTCTGAGGGTTCACATCCACAGGGATGGCCCTTCAAAGCACCCTGGGCTGCAACGGGTTCCCACAGGCACCAACCAACAAAGGGGGCTTCTGAGCTGCTGTGCCACTGCCCTGATGAGACCTGTGTGTGAGTAAAAGGACTGTGTGGCCATCAGACAGCTGATCTGGAGCACCCACACTCCAGGAGTGGCCAGCTCTGGGCCCCACAGGGCAGGTTTAGGTGAGACCTTGCATGACCTGCACTCCAGAGGCAGCAGATATTTGGTTCTCTGATTTTTTTTTGTTTGTTTGTTTTGTTTAGTTTAGTTTTAAAAACCTACTACTGGTTGATGACTTTCTGTGTTTAACAGCTCTATAAAACTGGGAACACATCAAAATTGTCTTGTGGCACCAATGTGTCTTGTCATACAGGTACGCAGGCAGAAGGACAAGGCCAATTCTAATCCTCTACACATCACTTTTGGATGCCTCAGTGTTGGATTAAAGAGGGATGGAATTTTGTCCCATGATGATCTCCAAACCACAGGCAAAACCACAGAACTGGAGTATGTTCATGGAGCAAAGAGTAAGACAACATGAAAAAAGATCATCCTTCCCCAAACCGTTCCCAGGGAATATTTTCCCCTTTTCCCAAAGCAGAAGAGAGCAGAGACCTGTGGCTGGTGATCCAGCAGCAGGAGGGAGATACTTGCAGAGGCAGATAGCTCAGATAAAGCAAATGTGCTTTATTATATAGATAAAGCTGCGGCCAGTGCACGTACAGGTGACAGTGCAGGTGACAGATGAATTCTGCCCCTCCTCACACAGTTGTATCACAACACCACCACAGAAACGAGCTGTTACAAGGCTTGAGAAACAAGCTCAGTTATTAAAATACCACATTTCATATCCTGGTGGCTGCAAGAAGGCATGATTTGCTCTGCAATGTCCTCACTAGAGGGCAATGTGGGATAGAGGATCCAGCAAAACACCTATCTAAGACCTTTTAAAAGCTATTAAATTATTATTCACCTCTAGGCTAGCTTAAAAACCCCTCAGGTTAATTGTGTTTTTTTCTTATTCTATAGTTTGTCCTAAAATAAAGAAACTAACTGTCTCACCCCATGCCCTTTGTGTTACCTTTTTTTGAGACTCCAACAAAATCCTACTGTTGCAATATTAGTATTTTACGCTTTAATTCACAAATCAAGTAGATTGTGGAAAAACAATGGACAGTCTGTACAGAGCAGGACTATGATCAAGGATCAACAGAGCATGCTATTGGGCACGAGAATTAGGCTATTAGGCAATTGGGATAGTGCCTGTGGTTGAACATTTATGTGGAATTGAGGACTCAAGGGGAAATTAAGAAAGTTAGAATTAGCTTAAGACATCCTTCCTCCTTCCAGAAATTCTGCACCATGGCTAGTCACTCCCCCTTATTGGGAAAACACTTTCCACATCATCCACCTAGTCATGCAACCACAAAGCTGCTGCTTAGTAGAGAAAGAGGTCTTGCAAAACCTCTCTTCCCAGTCTTGAGGTTGCTGCTAAGGATAAAGATGGGGCCAGCTTTAATACCACTTGCTCGATCTTTTCCCATGTTTCTCTCTAACTTTTTTAGATCAGCCAGATTTGAAAGAGCCAGAGGTCAATAATACCAGGAGTAAACAGATCAAAGATCCAATCCCAGCTCCACCAGCCTCTTGGGAAACTCCAATAAAACCAGTAATCAGTGTAGGTACAGCAATTTGGTAGTATTTTTATTTTTAATCTTAGAGTATTTTCTTTAATTCTTAACAAATAATGGTAATTCTTAGAAATACTCTAGAGATGCAAATTAAAAACCAAACTGACTCTGCCTTAGGACAATTGATACATTTTGTTTCATAACTCACAAATACTTCCTTTCAGTTTGGGTCCTTTAAAAACATGATTACATTTTAATTTCAAAACAACTAATAATTTTCAGCCTACTTGCTCTATCCCCTTCGTCAATCTCCCTGCCTCCCAAAAAGGCAGGGAAAAAAAGGCAGCAAGCCAGGCTGGACTGAGAAATCAGAAATATTTTCTTCCCCATCTTTTCAAATAGAACAATTTGCCAAATCCTACTTTGTCTTGTCAACTAACACTTTCCAGGGGCTGAGGAAAGGATTGGGACAGAGGGGAGTATTAGATCTGACATTTTGTGATGAGATTTTATCACTAGCAAGGCCCAAGACTGATAATGCAGTTTTCCATTAGTGCAAAGGGAAGGAGCAGCAGCAGGTACCACATCTGTGGGGAGATGGTGGCACAGAGGTGCCATGAGTGAGTCATGCAAAGTGTTCAAGAACCAAATTGCAAAACAGGGATAAAGGATGTCAGTATTTCAGTAATACAGAGCTGTCCCTTGGTGATCCCAGTTGCTTTCCAGCAGCAACAGGATCCTGAAACATGAGCAAACCTGTGTTGTGTGCAGGGTGAAACAGGTGAAGCATCAACTCAATCCCTGTAATGAATTAACTGGGGACAGTAACTCCCAGGAGAAAACCTCCTGGCTGGAAATAAGGCATTGGGGGAGATGCAGCAAGGCTTGCCAGTCTCACCAAGGTGCAGTGAGGAGGCATCTCAGGTACAGTTCACTGAGGAATAAGAGCAGGTTCAGTGCACAGTCATGGGCTGAGAAAAAAATACATGAGCAGCTAAAGAATACCAAGTCATTTTGCTTCAAATCTCAGCCTCACCAGGGGCTGAGGACACGAGGAAAGTTATGTTGGAGAGCTGCCAAGATGTGCCAGGCAAAGGTGAGCTGGGTAGGTGAGACAGGAGGAGGAAAAGCAGCATCTCCCACAGCGGGACCGCACACAGGGCTATCAGAGCAGCAACCATCAGCAGTGAATCATACAGCATTTCCCAACCATGGACAAATCCCTGGTGTTGCAGAGGATCCTGTTTTATTTAGCTATGGAGATGTCACTGGTATCTCCTGGGTTCTCTCGACCCCGGTTGCTCCTGCCTTGGCATTTGCACGAAATTAAAGAGTGTAGGAGATTATTCACTGTGCTCCTAAGGATCAGCAAATCTTCAGCAAAGCACATAGCCAGAGCAATACCTCTTCCCCTTTGCACCACCCCAAGGGTCAGCTTTGGTGGGCAAAAAGCCAACCAGTTTGGAAGATGTGGGAAACTCCAGTGCAAAGGTAGTGTTGTGCTTGCATCAATTAACTACATCCCCATGGAGGAAGGGGTCTGGGAGGTAAATATGATCTCTGTCAAGGATGACAGGAACTGGGTGGTTCAACAGTCATCACAAAACACAGGCACTGGGATATGTGGAGGAGGACAGAGCACACACACATGCTGCCATGGCCCTGGCGGTGCTGCTGCGGACATGGGACAGCATCCCGCCGGGATCATCACCCCCAGCCCCCTGCCTGCTGCAGGAGCAAGCTCTTTCTAAAAGCACAAAGGGAACTGGCTTTGCAAAGCACGAGATAATCTCAAAACCCTGCTTGTCCCACATTTCCTGCCGTGTGGAGGACTGGGCAGGCCAATGTGAAGGGATTACTGGAATATCGTAATTCATGTGCTCTGTAACCTGCCCTTAAAGAGACACCACCCCAGCACAGCCTGTGGGAACCAAAGGCATGCTGGTACAGATTGGAGATGGTGTATCCTCCTGCCCACCAGGCACTGGCCCTCAAGGGCTTGGGATAAAAGCTTCCACACTCTCATGCAGTGGCCAAAGCTCATTGTTTCAGTGGGTTTTCTCGGATTTCTATCACGTGATGTAACCTCAAAAACGCACAGTAAGGGTAGATGGAGGCTGTTTCCTAGCCAGATGGTTTCTTCTCACAGCACAACCCGCTGGAGTCCTCCAGCACTGCCCCTCCTCTGTGGCAGACAGTGTGCCCACGAGCCCCCCTGTGCCCATATGAGTGCAAGGATGCCTGCATTCCCACTCAGCCCCTTGGTCTCTCCTTCCCAGCTTTCCCCATTTACCACAGAAAGATATTGTTTTTCCATCTGACTCCTTGTCTACACAACCATCCCCACCTCCTGCTCCCTTATGGCTCCTGCTCTCTCACACCACTGTGACCAACTATAGGAAAGGTGAATGTGTCCATTTGTTCTGCTCCCTCAGGGCAACCACTGAAGCGAAGGGAATGTTCAGACAACCTGGACAGATGTTTTCAAGTGCCTGCAGTTGTCAATTAATGAGGAGCAACTTTGGGATAATTCACTTTAATGTTTAGTCTTTGTTCTGATGGGGATCAAAGCAGTTCCAGATCTGTATTGGTATGAAATGGGGTGGGGAGGAGGGAAGAGTTGGGGGGGTTCATCCCATCTGTACAGAGGCACACATATTATTTATTAGTTTTGCCTTTAGGAGCTCAAAACCAGTAGACCCCTCAGACATCTCTTTAGGGTTGCTCAAGTGATGCCAAACACAAGGAAGGATGTCCTGGCACTCCCCAGATAGTGAGAGGCTGAATTGCCTGCTCAGCCATCACCTTCCCATGGACCATTCACTGCATCTCATTACTTTTCCACCTTTTAACAAAAGCTAGTCCCTCCTTGTGAAGTGCTGCAAGATGCATAAATATTATGCACTGCCTGAGCAATCAGGGACACAAAATGCATTAGAACAAACTGAGCTTTGGTTCTGAGCTCTTCTCTTTGATTCCACCGTAACAGCTTATCACTTGCATCTGTGTGTGCAGTACAACACCTGGAGAAAGATCTGACAGTGGTGTCCCAAGACATCCTGTTTCTCACTGACTGACCTGTGGGTGCTTTTGGCCAGTGGAACAGCTCCAGCAAACAGCAAGCCTACAAAGCAAAAGTGTTGGATTGAATCTGATTTCTCCCATTTCCAAGGGATCACTGGTGATGGGAGAGCCATACAGGGATATTCACTATTTGATTGCCCTGCCTTTAGCCCGTGAAAGAAATTATTACTGAGTTTGAAATCAGGCAGCCTTGAACAGCTCCTGTCAGCTTCTTCCCCTCTTCTCTGATCAAACCTTTCAGTTGAAATACCAAATCACTTTCTGCACCCTGTAAAATCAGCTCTTGCTTCATGAAGATTTGTGTTTTTAATGCAAGCTACTCACCACTGTATGGAAATGCTGCAGAATGACTTATTTACCCCTGTGTTTAGTAAGAATTGACTGTATCTAAAGCTGGTTGGGGGGTTTCATTTACTTATCAAGAGGCAATAAAAAATGCATGCAGGCTACAGATATAATAAGCTTCTAATGTCATTCTTCCAGGGCTGCAGAGAGAGCCCATAACAGTGTCCTTCCTCCTGCCTGCTGGGAAAGACTATTTCACTACTTCACAGCATAGTTCTTTGTTCTGGTCTATATTTAGCATTCAGATGTTATTCCCTAAAGAGGTTGCTAGGACTTGAAAGCACCTTACATAGAGGTTTCTCCCCAGACTATCAGTGTCCCTTTAAATATTGATTTCTGTCAGAATTCAGGATTTCTCCAAGGAAATGACTGCTGACTTTGAGATGAAATCTGATTCCTATAAGCAGGTGTTTTGCCTGGTCAACCACCCAGCATTTTCAATTATTACCAAGCCTTAAGTTTGTTTTGTCAGGAAATCCCTGTCCCCAGCACCATCAAGGCTATATTTGCAAGGATCAATGTTATATCAGCAATTGACAGTCCCAGGGGATCCTGATGCACACACAGAATATTTGTGGAGAGGCACAAAAAGGGGACTGGACTTTTGCATTAGGAGCACAAGCTGTTTCCAGACCTGTATTTTCCATAATTACTAGGTACACTTGTGGCCACTCAAAACCACACCCATTAGCTGGCTTGTGCCCTCATTCTGATGAGAACAGAAATAAAGAACACTCAAGCAAAAAACCAAACCAAACCAAACAACTAATCCCAAACCAACCAAAAACCCATCCTGGAGCCCTATTTCTATTGGCCTTTAGGTCCCTGCTTTAGTCAGCTGCTGAAATAGGGTCACTGAAAAGATGGCACAGAAACAAATGACACAACATAAAAGCTCCACAACCCTAAAACCTGCATTTGTAAGCACAACAAAAATTAAAGCAGCCAATTTGTGAGCTCTGCAAGGTAAACTACGGGGATGTGCTCATCACAGAACTCTTGGGATTACTTTGGTCCCACCAGTTAACACTGGGAGCAAACTGTTCCCCACTCCAGTTTTCCTCCCCAGCATCCCAGCACCCTTCCAGGCAGTGGAGGGACCGCCTTGCTGCATTCCTCTCCGTACTGATGGGAAGCTGGAGAAGAAATTTGCTTATGCTAATCAATCCCTGGCACCAGTCACACAAGAGCTAATCCACTGGCAATCTCCATCAGTCTCTGCATATTTAACTAAAGCACTGAACACTCACGGAGGATTATGAATGCAGTGGCATTGTTGTACCACTGTTTTCCTACTTAAGCTGCAATCACTCTGATGCCCTGTCTTCTAATATTTACATACACTCTACATACAAACAGCCTGCAGAATCACATGCAAGCATCCTGGGCAGACACTGACTACAAAACCCCACACACTATGTGGTGGTTTAATACCTCACCCTGCACCCAATGCTGCCTCCATCACCCTCTGCCAAAATGCTCATCTTCATGGGGGGTTATTCCTACAAAGCAAGCATTCTTGAAGATATACGTATTGCTTAATGCTCATAAAAGATATGTCTCTTTCTCCAAAGGATTTACAGGTAGTTTGGACATGCATTGGAAAAGATTAGAGACTCAGGCTGGCTTAGAACTCTTGAAAAAAAGCTCTAATAGGTCATTTTTCTGTCACTTTCTGCAAAAAGCAAACAAAGAAAGAAAAACATGCCCAAACCCATGTCCTGCCTAGTCAGGTGTGTCGCAAAAAGCCGATGCTGAGAGATCTCTTAAATGTAAGGACAAGGCACTTGCTCCACCCACCCTGCTGGCTCACATTCCTGTCCCTGAAATTTGCTTGTTATCACCTCAGAAGAAGCCAACTCAGTTTAAGAAGTGGGTATGAGCACATACCTAACTATAGCGTGCAAATCCAGGGCAGGCTGTGCACACCCCGATGCACGAGCCCACGAGCTGCAGATTCCACACCTTCAACATACGGTGCAAATACAACAGCCGTAGCCGTGGGCTTGAACCAGCAATTTCCACCTTTCAAGCAATTTTTCTCCGTGCTAATTGCCTTGGGAAGCAGCCACCAGAGACTTTGGAAGAAAAAAACCCACATGCTCCAACGCCAAGTACAGTTTTTTGAAGGGCTGAAGTCGCATGCCTTCGAGCTGTGCTCATCTCCTCCCAGCTGCTAAACACAAACACCTGTTTCATCAAATCCATGATCCTGCTGTAGCTACACGCAGGCACATTTCCTTGTGTTGTTTCCCAGGAATTGTGCCAACTGTAGATTTGTATGGAAATGTACTTTCAGGGCACTCTTCCCTCTCTACAGGACTGCAACTCTCCTCTGAGTTTGCTGACTGATGTCCTGTTTAACACTGGGTGGTTTTGATCCTACAGAGGATCAAAAGTATATTAAAGATCTGCACAAAATCCTTCCCATCTCTCTCCTCTGCTTGGACAAGCAGTGCATGCCACCTGCGAGCGCAACCTCTGTTTGCCCAAAAGACATGAGTCCCTTCTGGGGCTCTTGCACACTTTAATCTCCATCACTTGAATTCTGTAACAGTCAGCACCTCTCATCCTCCTTATACTCTAAAATACACTAGTCTCATATGACTGAGAGTACATTGAGCTATTCCCATACATGATCCTCAAGAGCCTGTAAAATGCGAATTTTGGCATTTGTCAGTTTGGAGGTTGGTGCAACACCGCCTTCCCTTTTTATTTATTTATTTCTTTAAGCTGTGTACTGAGTTTGGCACAGACGTAACACATTCATTTGAAGATAAGGCTGCCAGGACTACCTCCCTCTCTCTTTAACCTCAGTCTTGGGGGTATTCCTTCCCATCCCACATACTTTAAATGAGAACCCAGCAAGTTCCATTTCTAACTGAGGTTTTATGTTATACAGACAGCTTGCTGCTTTTCTAAGCAATGATGAGTCAGGGAGAAAAGTTCAGCTCTGTTCCCTCCCTACCGGACCTCCTACACGCCTGTCTCACTGTTTGAATTTTCCCTGCAAAATTCCCCACTGCTCCTTCCCACATCTCATCTGACAGCAGCAGAGGGCCACTGCTGCATTTCCAGTCTTTTTAATGCCTCTAACAGTGCTTGCCATTTCTTCCTTGTGCTGACAGCATCTAGGATGTCAACACCTTTATTCTCAGCATCATCCAGAGGAGGGATTTTCCAGGGTTAGAATACACAGACTCATTCAGTCTGGTATGGTGCTGGTTACCCCAAATAGTCCACAGTTCCCCAAATCTCCCTCTCCTCCCAACTGATCAAGCTATTACACACACATACATGTGTAGTTCTCCAGCCCAAACACAGCACCTGCCACAGAATCTCATTCTGAACAATGAGTGGAAAGTTCATATTCCTGCTGTTCAGGCATTTCTGTGCCAAGGAAAACCTCCCATTGCCCCACAGTCCCAATCACTCCTGCTCCAGTGCTTCCAGCTTAGCCGATGGCTCCCTGGGAACATAAGCAATTCTAATTTCTTTTTCTCCTTTATTTAATGTCTTTTTTTAAAAAGTCTGGCAAGAAAAACTCAGGACAATTAAAGAGCAATGTAATAAATGGTTTGTTCCTCTGTGAAGGAGACCAGGAAGAGTGTCCAAAAAGCAACAGTACCCCAAGAACTGTCTGGAAACCTCCTGCCCTCCCAAAAGCCACAAGCAAGACTCTCACTTTTAGCAAGAGCAGTTTTCATATATTTTGTGGTGTCTCTTCAGATCTCCCTTTGCTTGGTTGCTGCTCAGGTACAGACCACACTGCACAGGATAACTCACAGGCAACTAGCACTGGGTAAGCCCATCCTAAATTTCTGAAGCAAGGAGAGGCCTGGGAATCATCTCATGACATCAGGCAAGATGCTGGGAACCCGGTGCTGATAACATTTATCTGTACCAACAATTTAGAAAAGTGCTGTGCTTTCCTCTGCACAATAGATTTAATCTACTCTGGTAATGGCTGAGCTGTCAGGAAGGAAAGGAAATTAAAAACAAAACTTCTGTTGCTCCACTTCCTTACATTGCAAACGCCATCAGAAAAAAGCATTTTCTCTTGACAATAGTCATTCTTTGCCCTGACCCAAATCTCACTGAGGTTTATGGGAACTCTGGCTTTGGGTCAAATCTTTAGCACATTTAGGGTGCTGCCCTGGGACCTGCCAGACTTTTATTAGTGAGCAACCATGGCTTCACACAGGTATCCTTGCACCTCCCTCCCACCCACCTCCTCCCTTCGAGGTCCTTCACTGCAGGGGCTGCTCAGCCCTCGGCTGTGCCCAGCTCACAGCTCCACCTGCTTCTTTTGGACAGTGACAAGAGTATTCTGAGGTGTCCCCAAAGTATCTGCAGGGATCGCTGTGGGAAATGTGGGCTTGTGACTCCAGGTGTGCTTTGCTTCATGGCAGTGTTACTTCTCGACAGGTTCTACGCAAACTTCTCAGCAAGAGAAATTTGGGAAGTCTTAATACCCACTATTTACCAGAGGGACAGCACTATGCTCCCACAAAACCTTCCAGGGCAGGCAGTGGGGGTGGCCCAGTCTGACAACCACATCCAAATATCCCCCCCCATTCACCCCATGTGGGGAAGTGTGAGGGATGCCAGATGCCAGTCTGTCCTGGGGGATGGGGAGACTGGCTGGATGCAGGATAATCCCCCAGTCTAAGATTACTTCCAATATAATTGTTAGCAGTCAGTTGCACTATAAACATAAACCCTGGAGGCTGGATCCAGAGGACCATGTTCCTGAGAGAATGTTATTCAGCATTTAATCCCTAGTGCACATCCTTCCCTCCACTTGCCAAAACTACAGGCCACGTGGATGTTTTCCTGCGGTTTCTTTCAAAGTCAGAAGCCGTGGGGAGCTGCCAGCCTCTTCAGTGCTGCTTTCATAAGAATATTTTCCTTTGTGCCAAGGAAGACCCTGTCCCTGAAGAGTCTCTTTCTGCCCAGGGGAGAGAACAGCTGCTGTTATCATTATGGGCTTGTCTCCCTTAATTAAGCATCCACAACCACAGCTGAAAGACGAAACAAAGCCCTTTTCCAGCCCTCCAGGAGAGGGGTGGGATGGAGGCTCTGAGAGAAGACAGCAATTCTCCCCCGGTAGACCTGGAATTACCTTTTAAGTTGGGAAGTGAATTAAAAGAATCTTAATATCCCATTTAAAATCAATCACATCAGAATGGCCCAGTTAAGGGTGTTTAACAGGAGGTTGCCCCGGCCTTAGGGAAGCAACCCTAATTGGACAAGTGGGATGAACATAGGAAGGTTCATGATGCCCTCTTGTTACTAAAACAAGTTGTCCAAAATTGTTTCTATTACTTCTCCTTAGTGACTTTTCAGGAGCTGGTGTGGCTCTGCACACTCACTCTCCTGGGGGTAATGGCTTTAATGATAAATACCCCATTTTTTTTCCCATTTTGTTCAGAAATGTCCACCTCTGAATTTGCTACTTTTTGATGAGCTTTATGTTTTCAAGAGGGTGGAGTGCAGGCTTGTTCTGACTTTTTTGTTGGTTGGTTTCATTTTAAAAAAGTAAATTAAATTTTAATTCTAAAATGAATACAAGTCCCTTAATTCCCAAATCTTTGGCTTCAAGCTGCTTCTCTTTGTAAGCATCCCTTCATCCTGGTTAGACAAAAAAGTGATTGCAACCAACAAAGTAACTGCAAATATCTGAGCAGTATTACTAAGAGTCACTCTGGTGCTGTCACTTACTGGCTCCTGCCCATCTGCAGTGTGGCTCTATTAATTAATTAATGGAGACTCTCTCATTTCTCTGACTGTTTATTACCCCACTTCCAGCAATCACCTCCTGGAAGACATTAACTCCTGAAGACTGTATAGGCAACTGCTCAGAAAATGAACCCAGCTTCAGACAACCAAGCTATTCTGGCTGGACCTGAGCTGAATTCAGAGGTTTATAGCACCCATATGCTGCAAGTCCTGCCAGCTGAACTGCCAGTGCTGGCATTTCCAAGCCCAATCCTGCAAAGCAGTCCAATTTAAGATACTCATACTTTTAAAATAATCCAGCTGAAAGAACTGCTACAGAGAGGAATCCTACAAAGTATGTGACAGGAGGCTGGAAACAGCAATTTCCAAACCAGCAAATAGAGCTGCCTCTTTTATCATCATTTCACAAGGTTTATCTTTATTGCAAGGTCCTGGTAAGTGGAATTGGTCAGAAAGCCTTTGATGGACCAGTGTGCCACTGGAAAAATGCAGCAGATGAAGTCAGGAGGGTTTATGAGACTATGGCTGCTTATCTTTAGTTTAGTTTTCGGGAGGAGGAAAAAAATAAAAAAAGGACAGGATGTTGAAAATTCTCCTCCTCAGAATTTCAAAACGGAACACATTGTTATTTTGGGGGCTGAAAAAACATTGTCACTGTTATGTGATAAACTTTCACATTGCACAATATATAGCCGTATACAAAATGAAGAGTCAATAAAAACAACAATCTCTCAGACCCTTTGTTCTAAAAATATTCTGTGTGGAAAATTTCAAAATTTGCCCCGTTTTCTTCCACTCAGAGGAACCAAGACCCATTTCATGAAAAGCCAGGCCCTCTCAGGAAGCAGAGCCGCCGCGTCCCGCCCCGCTCTGGTGCTGCCAAGCCCTGCGGGGCCGCGCTTGGCTGGCCCCCACAAACTGCCACATGTTTCAGCTGGTGTGGCTTTGGACGATGATCTACTTTCATTATTTTTGGCAGAGTTCGTCGCATTCTTTTGGACAGTAATTACATTTTCCAGGGCAGGCTTTCTGCCAGAGCTCAAAACGATGACCAACAGGCCCTTTTTAACCACCTGCTATGATTCCAGCCTTGATTAGTTATTAATGTGCTGTTAAAACCCATTGCAAGAACCACCCTTTCTGGTTATGCTACCAGGCTGGCTTCAGGGAGAGGGAGGCTTGAAAGGAGAACAGGGCAATACCATAAGCAACAAAGACAGAAATTCGGAAGGTCTGAAACCATGGAGATTTTGTACAATGGTACCTGCTTTTGTGAGCAAGGACCTGCCCTGTGGCAACTGTTCCCACACTGAGCAGCTTTGATATGATATGAGCAACCCGATGCTAATGATATCTAAAACCAGAAATAAAACTCCTTTGTCTTTTTGACCCAACAAATATCAGGATCCCATTTTCTTCTTGTGCTCTAGCTGGCTCTGGGAAATGAGAGGCTTGAAAGCCTTGGGTTTCTGCAGGGGTATGGGTACCTTCTGACTGCCTCCTCCCAACAAACACTGGCTGCATGGATTCATTTATATCTGACAGAGAGCAGGGGTCTTAAAACACACTAAATTTTTATGACTGGCATGAATATGGGTCATGGTGGTCATGGAAAGCAGCAATAGCTCTGTGCTAGCTCCAAAGTAACAACAGCCTGGCCACAAATGTTGTCTGTATTTAAAGGTATTGTAGATGTTTACTATGTGGTATCACAGAGAGATCTCAAAGCACAGTCAGAAGTTCATCTGTAGGTTCATAGGATGTAGCAAGCTTGCCCTGGCAGGAGAACAGGTCTTTCAGCGCAAAGAAAACCTCTCATTTACTCCATCCTTTAATTTCTCTCTTCTGATTTTTACCATCTCCTACTTTCCAAAAAAGAAATGATGGTTCAGTGGAAGAGGGGGATCAAGCCTTGCATGAAGGCAACTCACATCCTCTCTTGCTGAAGGCAAGTAAGAGGCTCCTGTCACTGCACATCACACACTTCAGGTATTTTCTTCATTAAACCACAGATAACAGAGGACTGAGGCACCAAGAGGCTAAGGGATGTGACCAAGGATATTCCCAGGGTTTTAGGGAATGAGGATCCTAATCCTACACCTCTTTTCTCCAGAACTGCTATCCAGAAATGCCCAGATTCCACATTAGATACTTTACAGTCTGCTCTGACTGATCCCTTCTCACAGTTTGTGCAGTCACCCATTTAACTGTATGTCCTTCTCCTTTTAATAATCAAGTCTTAATTTTATCTTCAGTTATCAAGCACAGAAACAAGTCAAGGGCTTGGCACACATCACAGGCACAAAGGACACAGACGCCTGGCACCTTTACAAAGCAGCAGTCCCAAAGAGAGTAATCACAATTACACTCAACAGGAATTTCTATTACCTACAGCTACAAAATTTTAAAGGAAACACGACTGACAACACTGCTGATTTCCTGCATAGAAGCTAAAATCCAGAAAAAACCTACTTAGGTTTAGGGCCTCTTGAATGGCAGATTTCTTTGTAGACTTGGTCATGAGTATATATTGTCCAGGGTTCATCAAGCTTCCTGACAACTATTTCACTCCTTCAAAGCCATCAGGATTTCTCCAGCCAGGTTTTCTATGGCATCCTCCCATCCTCTTAGGCTGCAGCTGCAGCCAAGGCTGGTTTGCAGCTTCCCTCTGAGCAGACCTCAATAAAACCACCCACAGGATCTTGATAAAAATTAATGTGATACTCTGCCATATGCCACCAAATTTGCATCCTGCAGGGGATACATGAAAATTACAAACCTAGTTTTGTGGTAAAGCATCACCAATGAAATGGTCATCTCAGGGGAACATTCCACCTTCACTTTCATTCATTCTTTTATCATCTCCTAGAGGTTTTTATTAATAAAACTGGCACTATGTTCATAAGGATCCAGAGCAGACACACTGAAGGCACTGATTATTAACTGTGATCATTGCTGCTTTGCAAAGCAGGCATATGTCTGCCAGAAAGCTTTGTTCTTTGCCTCTGCCACTGTAACCTGAACTGTGGGGAGGAGGAGGAGCGGACTTGGTTTTTTACATTATCCTAATTCTGCTCCTATTCTCAATGAAGCTGCAATTCTAAAAGCATTTAAAGTTAACTCTTCTCATTACTTGTTTTCCTTTACCTGGTCCAATCCATGATTTAATCAGGTTAGCACTCCATGGAGATAAACATCTACACACAGCACGGAGGTTCCTCAGTGGAGTCGCCAGGAGAAGGAAAGCACACTATTTGCAGCTTTAGAGGCTTAGGTTGCTCTATGGAAAGTTTGGCACAGCAGCTCAGTAAAAAGAAAAGATTTTTCCATCCCTGTGAAATACTTCCTTTAGTTGAGACAAATCATCGGCCCCTGTGATTTGTTCTGCCAAAAGAAACATTCCCAAAATGCTTCGCTGAAATTATCGAAACATTATGTGTTGATAAAGGGGAAAACCAGCTACCTAGAGTCTGTGTCATCTCATTATTGCATTATATAAAAAAATCTTTTGCCTCCATCCAAATGACATAATGTTGACAGCCTCCTGTTGAATATTTGGATAAATTTGATTCGAAACACCTCAATTTGAACCAATCGATCTCACAGAAAACTGCCACAGTGAGAAGCATCCAGCAGACACAACCCAGCAATCTCCCTGCAAGGTTTGCTGCGCAAACCTGATGTGTCTTATTTTCCCAGCAGAAAGGTGCAGGGATCACAAAGGGGGCTTCTGATCCGGAAGTGACCTTTATGAACGTCCTTAAAAATGGAGGTTGTAGCAGAAAGTTTTAATCATCACATCACTGCATTTTGGCAAGACTATGCACAAGACTGTAGCAGGGCATGTGTTTAAAGGAAATTACCTGGGCACTGAAATCATAGAGTGTATTCATCTCCAGTGCACTAATTGAAGCCTTCAGGCAAATTATTACACCTTTCCACTTAGGAAAGAGAAAGGTTTTCCTTGACACTGAATGACCATTAACCCATAATACTAATAGGGATAGTAGCCATTCAGAATGATAATTTATGTGTCACAAAGAACAATTTGGAAATATGCAATTTCCACAGTCCAAACAGATTAGAGTCCATCCAGTTCATGACTTCAGGGAAGTCAGCAGTATCATGGCAAAGCTGTTGGGTTGCATCTATTTTATCACCCCAGTCAGTGTACGACTGCTCTTCCTGGCATCTGCAAGGGAATAATTTTCAGGTGTTCACATGTACAATTTTACTATGCAGAACTCAGCATTCATGCTTATTGTTAATACTGAACTAATGAAAAAGTGGAGCAAATGAAGATAGGAAAAAAATGTACTCTATGTTGCCTGTGAAAACCACTGTTCCTTTCAATAGCAGGTGCTGTAACACAAACAAAAGGTGCCGACTGACAGTCTGAAATTCTAAAACCCTTATGGGGACATGCAGATCTATGATGCTGTTTATAAAGGGCCCTTCATCCATCCTGAAGTGACAACATTACACAGGCACTGCTGCAAACAAATCCTGCCTTTTGACTGCTTGCTAGCACTGATCCTGCTTTCTACACGCTGGGTAAGAAATGTGCTGCAACCTCCCCCCTCAGCCACAGCAGGGACAGTGAACAGAGCCCTGTCCTCCAAATCACCACTTTGTGCCATTCCTCCTCCAACACGGCTTGCAGAGGAAAGTGCTTGTGGTCCTGTCACAGCAAGAAAAGCTAATGTGGAGGAAAACAGGTCACCTCTTGCTACATAGTGCAGACAAGCCGCTCCACAAACCTTTATAGCCCTTTAATACTGGCATTTGAAATAAATCTGAGCTTACACGGAATTGCTGGAGTTAGAGAAAGGTTTTAATGTGTTTGAAAGGGGGAAAAGGAACTTGAAGAGAGCCATGCTGCATACCACAGATACAATACCTACAGATCTCCTCACCTGTCCCAGAGACGGGCACTGAAAGCCCATCCCTTTGTATAGGGAAGTTTTCTTTCCTTTCACTGTTCTCACAGCTTTTGTTACGGGTGATTATGAGATCTGAAAAACTCTTTGGACTGAGCAACTGCACTTCCAAACCTCCTGGGTGCTCCTGACCCAGCACTTCCAGAAAAAATTCCCAGTGAGGACTACTTTTTTTATAACCTGCCAAAGGAAGAAGAGGCAATATTACCATTACTAGTCCAGGCATTAGAGTATTCCTCCCTCACCTGCCTCCAGGAGACCACATCTAAACTGCTTCCCTTGCTGGGGAAGTACGTGAACTGCTCCCTGTCTGATCCCATATTTCATATATGACTATTCCTGAATTGGAACCAAGCCAAGGGTTCCCAAACTTTTCCCCAATTATATGCTGGCCAATGGTCTGAATTTTATTGCTCAGGAAGAAAACTAGGGAAACAAAAAAAGCAGCAGGAGCAGTCAGAAAAATCATATTTGTTACTCACTAAAAATCTACCTCTTCAACTAACGAGTGCTTCTCTCTCCACACAGAGGTTCTCAGACACATCTACATAAGAGGCTTGACTGAGCTTAACTCTCTGGAATATGTGTCACACCAGATCCAAATCATAGCACTGTGATGTCACGGCCAGCAGCAGCTCAATTCCCAAGACTTGCTTTTTTTGTACCAAAATAGCAGTTAAGCCTGAACAGGAAGTTCTGAAATATTCATAACGATGGAATTAGAGGTAACACTTAATCCTCATTACTCACTATTGGTATTTAGGCAGCATACTGTCTGGCTCGTGAATAATCCAGAGGCAGAAGGCAAAAGAAGTTAATATATGTGAACAGGGCACTGTCATT
Source organism: Pseudopipra pipra (assembly GCF_036250125.1). Classification (NCBI taxonomy): domain Eukaryota; kingdom Metazoa; phylum Chordata; class Aves; order Passeriformes; family Pipridae; genus Pseudopipra; species Pseudopipra pipra. The sequence goes on along the minus strand of NC_087560.1, from coordinate 15,044,405 downwards.
TCTGAAAAGTGACTCTGTGCTGCCTGTTGGCCCCGTGTAATCTTTGTGGACAGAGGGAATGCAAATTCCTCTCCCTTTACCTGTCATTGTAAGACAAATTAGAGCTGGCTTGAATAAAGAAAAGAGGAGACAGTTCCATATTCTGCTTCCAGCTACCTGGAGCTGTATTTACACTGTACAAATCACATTGAAACCTCCTTTCCTATTTAGGAGCAGTTTGGTGGGTGGTTCTTCATGCCTACACCACCATGTCTGCCCAACTGCAGGGGCAAATGTTGCTGTAAGACTTGAGCCACAGACCAATATTCCCTTTCAAGTGCAGCTGTGACCCCTTTTTACTTCTCACTATTCCTTTTGCTAGCAGTCAGGGGAGGCCAGCTGGCTGAGCCATCGGTGTGAAGGCATCCTACCTCATTCCAGTCAAGAGGAACCAGATTAGCAAAGACCTGTTTCTGTGCTCATAGTCACCTGGCTCACTTTGGTTTAGGGACGAATCAGAGGAGCAACTCTGCCTGCTGGGACTAAAGGTCAGCATCTCCTAAATACCAGCTAGAGGAATAAACTGCAGTTGACACGGTAGGGGCTAGAAAGGTCACATCTCTGTGGCCTTGGTTTAGTAACAACATTCATTTCAGGGACTGCACATTCCACAGCACTTGCTCTCAGGTTATTAAAAAAAAAAAAAAAGTCAAAATATTGCCTTTTTTCTCCTTGAAATACTACTTTGCTTCCCACTGCTGGCAAACAGCAGAGATGATACAAGCCAAGCTTTTTGGGGTCTTCCCAGCATTCCATCACCAAACATCTCCCACACCTTGTCTTGGGTACCATTTTACTGTTGTTTTTGGCATGCTAGATCTTTCCTTTACTTCTCCTATAAGGACACAAGAGCAGCAGCCAAGCTGAGGGTCCATCTGCCCCTATCACATAGGTTTCCTTTACCTCCAGCCATGCTTTCCTCTCTCTCTCCTAGATGAAAGCTCCTATTTCATCCCATTGCCACGACCAAGGCATCTCACTTCCACTCCACATACTAAAGCCCTTCAAGAATGGAGGCTGCCACATTCTGGTAAAGCCAGCAAGCACCAAGGTTTTGAGTAAAAGCTTTGAGCTTCCCATCTAAGGCATCAGCTGGCCAGGCTGGGGCATCCACAGAGGCTCTGAACAAATAAAAAATGGCCTAAAAATGGACTGTCAACTAGCAAAGCCCTTCAAAGCATTGCAGGGAAACAATTTTCCTTTTTTTTCCTTCTTATTCCCAGGAGTTTAAAGATTCATATTTCAGTGCTGTCACTGTAAATGAGGACATGTTGGGTACCACCACGTACTTCACAGGTTCTGCAAGTCATCTCAGTGGTGGGGTGACAAGGGCACAAGTTCAGGATATTGCCACCACAGACAGGGCTGTGACAAAGTTCTGGCTACAGCACAGTCACTCCAGCTGGCTTCCAGCCTGCCAGCACTTGTATCCCTGCACTTGCAGCCGGCAAAGGGTCAGAGAACTCATCTCCAAAGCAACTTAAGTGATGAAAGTAAAACCTGACTCTCAGCTTGTGAGTCCTGGCATGCATCAGGCAAGTTTAAAGGCAGTTCAGCTCCCTGTCACATTGCAGAGCAGCCTCTGTCCTAAGATGACAGGTGGTGTGGGTCAGTGCTCAGGTATTTCCATCTGGCTGTGAAATGCTCTATAGATGTGGGAGAGGAGGCAACGTGACAGCCCTCTGGTTTGTGCAGAGCATGCTGCAAGATAGGAGAGAAAAAGAAAAGGAGGTTCACTCATCAGCATGCGGGAGAGTCAAACTGCCAGAGCCTGTCCTTCCCACTACTGGATTCTGCCCTGTGGAGAGGGAAGCACAGAATAAAGCAGGATTTTCACCTCTGACATCAAAAACAAAACAAAAAAAGAGCAAAAAGTCTGCTGCTTACTCAGAGCTCCTCTGTGCTGCCCCTGTTGTGTGGGCAGCACAAGCTGATTGCAGATTGCTAACAGTAGTGGCCACTGCCATCTTCAAAATTGCCATTTGCAACTGATTAATTAATGCTGCCTGGGTACAGACTGTAATGTTAATTAAGCTAAGGGGGACGTTTTGAAAGCAATACTGACGAGTGCTACATGGCACTAGAAGGGGCTGAATGTGGTTGTCTTTCCCCTCCAGAAACAGGGAAAACAAACAAACAAGTAAAGTATAGACCTGAACAAAACGGGTCCTAGTACATTTTTAAACAGATCTCATTTGGTTAATTTCAAATAAATGCTATGCAATTTAATTTCCAGGGCTAGAAGCAAGAATAATACAGCCCTGCTGTGTTGTCTTCATCTGTCTTCTAATAAACTGATTAGAGCCCAACACGGTAAAGCCCTGTGCACCATTATCTATTATTCAGGTCCCTAAAAGATGTTAATTAACCCGCATGTTCTGAGAAGCTCCATTGTAACACATACAATAGGGAGCCACATGGCACAGTCAAAGCACGTGTTGCTTACTCGTTTTGACTTAATTACATGGGCATGATGCCAAGGTGGTACTGGAAGAAAAAATATAGTATGGCAGAGACAATGTCCAGACATACACATCAGCTTACAGTTCATTATTTTATCAGGAAAAAAATGAATAAATCCACCTTTATTCATACACAACAGAAAAACCCAAAACGTAGCTGAGTCAGAACTAGGTTATGTCAGGCAAATCTGATATTAAACAAGATACGCTTGGGTTCAAAAAGCAGCACTCAAAGGAGTTGATCCTACCATGCAGAAGATCTAAAAAACAAGTGTTTTTTAGGTTGAAATGCAAACTATAAACTAAAGCAATTGTAGGAGGAGATGAATGGGGTTTTGACTCTGCTCCTGCTCCCTCAGCCATTGAGAAATGAGTGGAAACACTAAGAACAAGAACCCTCTGCATCAGCTCCTGCAGCCATGGCATGTGTATGCCCATTGCAGATGAAGATTCCAAAGCAGGTGTGTAACCCAGACCCCCACCAAACATATACAAAATAAAATCTTTCAGAAGTTCAGCACAAAAGAAAGTCTTTCATATCTCAAAGTTCAGCCCACTTTATGATGAAAAAATGCTTTTCTAAGGCAACAAAAATCTCTCTTCCCAAGAGTAGCTTGGGAGTACATGATAACTGTAAGAATTACGTTACTATTTGAATATGATAAAATAACATGTATTCAACCAAAAACACTGAGCCACAGCTGTTTGCACTGAAAATTATATTTCTTCCTAAAATCTAACCCTGAGGTAGATACTTTGGGGTCAAGTTTTGAAAGCTGACAAAGTTATAAGCACTAAAACCAACACAGTGCAAAGGGATGTGATTGGGTGTAATACTTCTTACTCTGTCTCCAACACTGCAGGGCTCAGATTTAACAGGAGATCATGTAGACCACCCAGCCTCCTGCAAAGCCTGAAGTATTTGAATGGTGTCTTTTAAGCCCAGTCACCAAACACAGAGGTGAAGTCAAACTGGGAAGGTTTCTGAACGGCTGGTGACTGAATTCCATGTGTGGGGTCTCTGGTTTATGGGGTGGTCAGTTAGAGCTGCACTGGTGAGAAAGCACCGTGCTGAGCACCCATGTACTACATGGGTTAAATTACCTTACCCCTAAAACTGAGATGATGGATATCAACATAAACTACTGACAGGGGTAAACTGCTGATTTGGGGCCAAGGTAGTTATTACCAGATATGACAAACATCACCCCTACAATAGATCAGACAGAATGAAAGCCAGCCCTTTGGACATTAAACTCACTCACTTTTCTCTTGCAAACCTCTCCCGTTTTCTTTTTTTTTTTACAACGCTTTCAAAAAGAAAGCAAAAGGAAAAAAACCCACAACAAACCCACAGATTTTTCCTATAAGGCGCCAAGGATCACGGGCAGGTGAGGCTGCAAGAGCAGCACTGCAATCCCTGGCAGAAACGGGACGTCCCTCTGGGATGCACCCAAAGTAACTCCGGTGACTCGACAGGGCTCGGCCAGGAGCACACCAAGCCCGTGTTTGAAGGAGTCACAAGCAGCTGCTGACTCCACATGGGCTCCAGGTGCTCTCTGCAGCCCAGCACCTGGCTCGGGGCTCCCTGATAAGGGCTGGACTTTGCTCAGGGGCAGGAACCGACACTGTCCCCCAGGACTTCCATGTTTTTTTTCCCTGCCATAAATCCAAGCCAGCTCCATAAATCTGCTAACGTAAACTGCTGCTGGGAGTTATGCAAACACGACACACACAATGGGAGGCTTGGAGGGAGCCTACCTCTTGTTCATCTCCTAGCGCTGCTGGTATGTTTTTTTAAAGCTGTTTAAGAGCTGCTAGATCTGCCAAGCACCTGTGATGTCAGCCAGCAAAACCAGCAGCCTCTGGGAGCATATTACTTTGTGCGCTATATTTTATGGCCATATGAGACCTTTGTGATGGGGTTTCAGATGTCTCTGATGTTGGGATTTTGTGCTTGAATGCAGGAGGACAATTTGTTCCTCATTCTCAGTAAGAAGGAACTGGAAGACATGACAAAATTTGTATAAGAATTTAATGTTAAATTAAAAAGCTGCAAAGGTTACTTAACTCAAGATGTTCTTGAGCCCTTGTGTGTTCTAGAAAAGCAAGTATCAGGGACAAGTTATCCCATGTGTATTTATCAGAGATCTCACATCTTTCCTCACACACATAGAAATTTGAAGAGGAAAAGGCATTTTGAGGTTCTCTTCCACTTATCCTGCTGAATCAAAGATTTCTCTTTCCCCATGCAGTTCCTGCTTTCTGTAATACAAATGTCAAGCTCTTCCTGTGCATCCTCTGAAGCCTCAGCACTGCAGCCTTTAGAGATGGACCACTGGACAGGGCTGATCATGGGTTTGACACCTCCTTTTTAAAAAAAATATAATGGAAAAACCAAAACAAACAGAAGAACTTGGTAGTTGCTAAAATAGCTACTCAGCAACACAGACAGTTCCCATCTGAGGTTTATTCTGCTGGCAGAACTATGAACATGGAGCAGGTCCCTTGACGGGACCTGCACCACCAGGATTTTATTCTATCTTATGTTGACTCTTCTGCATATCCACCCACCAATTCCTACTGCTGACAATGGCAGTATTTTCACAGTCACCCAGTATCAATGCAGATGCCATAAATATGTCTGTGTCTATCAGTGTAAGTAATAGTGCAGTGTTAATTGAATGGCTCAGTGTTCATTTCATCACACATTAACGCTGCTAAAAGTTATATAATTCAGTTCCCAGGGAACATTTTACCATATACTATAAACTACCTCAACAAAAAAAAAAAAAGGGAAAGACAAAGCAAACCAGCAGATCAGAAGGCTGAAAGCTCCTCGTGGTTTCTCCCTTCTTGGAGGGCTGTTATTTAATCAGCTTTTATTTCCATAATTTATCATGTGGAAGCAACTGTGCTGTTTCAGTGGCTGTAGCTTAAAATGTAATAAAATATGGTTGTGACACAACAATACCTGGATCCTTCAGCCAAACCTTGCATTTCAGTGTCAGGATGTACAAAATATTAATCATCTGATGCAGCTGCTGCCGCCTTTGTGAACAGAGCATATATTTCACTGTGCCCTGGCACGTCTCTTCTCCTGAGGGCTTTTATTAAAAAGAGCCTGTGAGTTACTGAACCGTTAAGGTTTCTAAGCCAGAAATTTGACCCAATATCCAGGTTTATAATGCTCTTGGAAAATATTTAAATCAACAAGCAGACCCAGACCCCTAAATCACAGCAAAATAACACCCGACACACCATTATACAACAAATCTTTTTTAAGAAGAGGCGGCTGATAAAGCTTAGCTCCTGGCATCATTATTTGCAATGTTTTATAACCAAGGAGGCCAGGTTCCTACTTATGGTTTAGGTCACCAGACAGAGTCAGAAAACATTTGGGCTGACAAACCCCTTCTTAGGCTTCATCTTTGGGTCACGAGTTTCACAACACTTCAATTAAGACCATTAACACAATGCAACTGCACAGTAATAACACATGCTTTTCTTGGATGGGAGCACTGAAGGGCAATCTCTGATGATGATAATGACGACTATGAACCTTGGCTGCCAAGACCAGGTCAAGGCTCTGCTCTTGCCTTGGCCTGGCAGAGCAGTAGAAGCCCGACAGAAATGTGGCTCCACCTCCTTGGAGCTCCCCACCTTTTGGACAAACCTCACCTGTCTGTTCACCACAGACTTTCACAAAATGGAAGACAGAAACCCAAAGGAGGTTAAGAACATTTATTTCAGTGTCAGTGTCACTCCTGATGAGAACTGGGTCATTTCAGCCATTATATCTAATTACAAAAAGGAATCAGTCTCTAAAAATAAAGCTTCAAGGCTGAACTATATTAAAGGCAGATAATTAACAATCAAATAGAAGAGGCCATCTTCCCCAAGATGTAGAGTCTGAGTCTCTGATGAAACATGTCACTGAAGTGTATCACTAAAATGGGAGCTGCACGAAAAGAACAACAGCCACAGCTCCTGAGTGATGATACCAATATACAGGATCCTCATTCTTGGAGTTTTGAAAACAAAGAACCCCACAGCACTTTTATAATTACTGCTGCTGAAGGGAACTTGTCTGCTTTAAATTCACAGATATAACTGACCCATGAATTGGCCAAATATGTGGTACCTCTCTCCAGTATCCCTCCTGTGTAGACATGTAAGTGATATATCCATAGCTACTCCATCCTCCAAGGACTAAGACACATGCTCAGAGGCAAATCAGCCCACCTGAGACACAAACCATCCTCTGCAAATGCCCATTTCTTTCCATAGACTCCACAGACAGCCTTCTAGCTCAGAAAAAAAGTGCCAGACATTGAGACTGTCCTTCCACATGAGGATGTCTCAAGGCCACCCTTCATCCCAACTTTAGCAGGGAGCGACAAGTCAAACTTCCTGGGGCGAGTCAGAAGCAAAACACCTTTGGAACAAGAAGGTGGGAAACAGGGTGGAAGATTGCACAGCCAGCAATGGGCAGACCCTCAAAGCTTGTTTGATATATGTAAACATGCCAAAGATCAGACGTATCTTTGAAGCACTTGGAATTGCAAAGCTGGAGTGAAGTCTCACAAAAATAATTTTGTTCATGGTACATCTTGTTCTTCCTATTCCTGAATGTGATGGAAACACTGTGAGAACAGCTTCTGCCATCACAGAGCAGCATATTGTATTCCCAGGCCGCACAGCAACAGAAAAGCAGAATTGAATGGAGCAAAAAAAAGCATAACGCTTTGGCACTATCATTCTCAAAAGGACTGTAGGAGGTTGTTTTTTTTTAAAAAAAAAAAGTCCAAATGGCCTAATAGAGCCATTTGAAAGTTTTTTACACCCATTTTATCCTCAGAGCACTTCTCTTGAGGAAAATTCACAGAGAGGACCTAAAAGTGAAATCAAATTTGAGAAATTCATCTACGTTGGGGTGAATATCCCACCCCTCCTCCTTTTCTCCAGAAAACTGTGGGTGCAGTTTGTCTGTAAATACAAGAGAAAGGGCAGGGAGGACAGGAGGGAGAGATCCAGTCCAGCTAAAGGAGGGGCATCAAACACATCACGAAGAGCAGAACAGCATCCAGACACTGACAGAGCAGTTCTTGCCCACACATGGAGGAGTGAAAAGTTAAAAGCTGTGTCTGCTGCCTTCTTCCCCACTCTTTTTCCCCTAAAGACTTTCCTAGGCTATTACCTCTCACTCATTAAAGAAGAGTACAGCTTAAAAAAAGATAGAGTTGATGACACTTTTGGGGGATTCATGTAAGGTCAAAAGGAATCATTATGGACATAGACCAGACAGCCCGTGCAAACACTGAGAACATCATCTAGCAATTTTTGCATTCCCCTAGAGCACCTGCTTGAGCTACAGATGACACCACTTCTTTTAGATGAACAGCTAGGCCTGAACTAAGAGATTTCCTATGACAGAGAACTGGTAATTTTTTTCCAACGGTAAATCAACCTCAGCATTAAAAAAAAAAAAAAGGCAGCCTGTATTTCCTTTCATGCCAAAAATTTCAGCTTCCTGCCACTGGACCTTGTTTGGCCACCTCCTGCTCAGGCACAACCCCCACTGCTATTGGATATTTCATAGGATCACACAGTGGTTTGGGTTGGAAGAGACCTTAAAGGTCATCTAATTCCAGTCCCGCTGCCATGGGCAGGGACATCTTCCACCAGGTCAAGTTTCTCAAAGCCCCAGTTTGTCCTGGTAAAATCAATTGTTGGCTGTATATGTACCACAGTAATAGGTGATGTAGAAGATGGGATTAAAAAAGGCAGGAGATGGGACAGCCCAACAAGCTGCCCCAGATGACCATGCTCTGGGGTCAGCATGAGCATACTGAAATGCACTGTCTGGAAAGATGGCAAGGATGAAACAGAAGACCTAAAGTGAGAAGAATCAGCTGCAAAAAACATTCAAGCAGAGATACCCAGGCAGATCATGCAATTTGTGACAGCTGCTTTTAAGAAGGTTGTTCGGGTTCTGTTTGAACCACCCTCTCCTTTCCCCTAGACAATCATTGTCTTACACCCTCCTCTCTCGCTTTTGGTCAAACTCCTTTCATTCTTCTCCACCTCCTTGTCACACACAGCTGTCACACACACTGTTCACCTGCCTGTATATCACACCCCTCCCTGCCCTGTGATTATCCCCTCTTTTCAGATCCCAACTCTACAAAGGTGCTCAGTACATCACACCTGCAAAGGACTCTGCCAGCCAGACGTTCAAAAGCTTACAAGTGGGATTAAATAGCATCCAGTAGATAGTTGCAGGGAATCATCAAGTTTTTCATATAGGGCCATTCAGGGTAATTACTAATCACACATTCATTACAGATGCAACCTTTTCTGACTCGATTCTCAACAGGCAAAATCTGTCTGCCTGAAAAAATGCGCATCATTGTGCTACAGCTCTTATATGTGTAAAAGGGAGTTATTATGTACAAAGCTCCCCTTTTGCTCAGAAATCCTTTCTACAGATTGGATTGGTTTTGCCAGTCTCTGCCTTCCTTCCCTTGCTAACAGCCAAGGAACTTACATCACCAGTCATTGCACCTCTTTGTGGTCATGGGCTGTCCTGTCCCACACTTCCCTGCTTACCAAAAACTTGCCCTTAGAGTCTATGGGATGCTTTTTCCTGCTCCTAAAAGGCAGGACTGTCAGGGCTGTTGCTGAGGCTGAAAGCTCTTGAGGGTGCTGAAGAAGCAGGGGAGGGTTGTGTAGTATCTGATCCTTTCTATTACTCTCCAAACATCTTGCATCTCCAGTCACGCCAGTCTGTGTTTAACTCCCTGCTAATCCAAATTTGCTCACTGCTCACAGCTTAGCTCCCTCCTCCAAGAGCAGTACGAAGGGATATTAAAGGAAAGATGAAACTGATGTGTACCCATTTTGTCACTGGTTAACACAGTCCAATTACCACAATGCTCGTGTTCCATAATAGGCAACAAACTCTTAACAAAGCAATGTTGTACAGGAGGCTCCTGCAGATCACAGCTGGGAGCAAGGCTGAGAGCTTGGAAGCACTCCTGGTTAAAAATAGGACAGTACATGGAAGAGGTAGGATTTGTAACTTCTAAAAATAGCCTTCCCTAAAAGAATGCTTTTTACCTTGCTTACACATCCCATGTGCCTCAGGCCTCTTGGCCAGTATCAGCTGCCGCACCAGGATTTTTGCCTGGTCCTAACTTTTTATTTCAGAAACATCTAATCCTAACTCACAATTTTATTTTTTTTATTTTTTTTTTTTTTAGATATTTACCATAATGACTCATTCTGGAACTACATTCACAAACGCTCCCTTCCCCCTACCAGGAGACACATTCCAGCACCATGTGAGCACGAAAACACAGTGGCAGTCTCCAAACAACACGGGCTCTGCTTATTTAACAATTTTGGCAAGCCTCTGTTTCCTGATTCAGTGTTTCAGATTTGCAGTAACAGAAGCGAGAGATTACAGAGCAGGTTCGCATGGAGGCTGAGATAAATATAGGTCAACCAAACTGAATTTCCTATGAGGTGTAGGAGAGCAGTGTTGTCACACCATAATGGTCTCCAGCTGTTACGCCACCAAAATACACAGCCAACATTTACAATACATGCATATAGTGCTTAAAAGCATGTACAAAGCTGGCTCATCTGACAGGAGGTCTGCAGGGCAGAGTCACTAACACAGGACTGGGTATTTATAGAAAGCAGAGAGAGCAATCACTTGGTGACACTGTTTACATGGGGCTGTTCCTGCTATGTAAGTACCTCCACTAAATCATATGGGATGAGGAGGATTAAACGAAATGATGCTCCAAACTCCTGCCTTCTTCTATTGCTCTGCCAGCTTCCCTGCTAAACTTGATGTTAATGCATAGCAATGAAGTTGTTATTCCATAGGGGCAAGGAAAGCCCGACCTGTGCTGCTGGGCAGGGAGAAGGGGAAGGCAGATGTAATCCAGTAGATGCAGCATGGAACTAGCAATGGAGCTACTACTGTTCCCAGCCCTGCCACTGGCCTACAATGCATCCTTGTGCAAGGAAATCTGCCTTTTTGTTCTCTAATTTCCCACTCTCCAAAGTCAGGCTTCTCTGTTAAGATCCTTCAGATCCATGCATCTTCAAGAGCTACGCTGGTTTCTGCTAAAATAAGGGCAGCAAAGCCTCAGGGCCAATAAAGACACAGGGACCACCCAAGCAAAATGCTAAGTTATTGGAATTCCTACCATTTTTCATTTGTCCACAAAAACCAACAAGCCACAACGCTGGCAGGTTGCCACAGGACTCTGATAGCAGCTGGTAAAAATTATTAGTTTGGTTTTTCCCTTGGTTTGGGCATAATGAAGTAAGAGCACTGAATGCATCAATCTATTTTTAAGCCAATGCAGTAATGAGCAACATGTGACAAAAGTGCTGGGCATCACAGATTTCCAAAAGGAAAAGCTGCCTCAGTTTGGACTGTCCAAACTGTATTTCCTTTCTCTCAGTGGGCTCCACATCTCTGACTAGAAGACTGGTGGGATTCCAGAAAACACAAGGTATAAAGGCCAAAGGTATAAAGGCAATCAGAATTAGTGTCTTTCAAAACATGGCTCAAAAGACACTTTTTATAGGTACTTTGGCTTAGCCTTTGGCAGAATAGGAAGGAAAGAGAAATACAAGCATTTCTTTCACTCCTACCTCTTGGGCTGGCTGTACTTATAAGGCCACACAAACTGCTGACAGGTTGGTTCAAATGTCATAGTGGCAATACCTGGAAAAGCCTCAGTTTTCTCAACACACTCCTTCAAGCGACACATAATGATAAACTACACACAGTGACACAGCTGCTGTGTAACCAGGACTTGAGGTCTGCACTCCCCGTAGACAAGAGATGCATTTGCACTATTTGTTCCTCCCCGTGAGCTCTAGGAGGGAGCTCAGGAAAAGTTTACCCACTACAACTTGCCTCAGGGGTTTTCTTTTCAGCTTTAACATTTTACAGGGTGGAATGGCCTGGGAGCAACTTCAGACACAAGCTTGTCTACATGTTAATGACAGAGCACTGAAAGGAAAAGTGTATGACCAGCAGCTTTCCTGCTATGCAATGTCCTGTCTCCCTGGTGACCAGTCTGGTAGACCAGTTTCTAGCACTTGATGCTACAACTTTGTCCAAGAGCTGAAAATTATTCAGCAACAACAAATGGTGGAGAGGCCTGAGGAAACCATCTGCAGTTGAGCTTCCTCGTTACATTATGCCGGAAAAACCCAAAGCTATCAATTTGACACTGCTGTAGGTGGAGAAATTTAGCAATTCTTCTATCCTGTATAATTAACTGAAAGAATCAGAGGGAATTTTTGTTAACCAAAGGAAATAATTTCTTGTTCTTGGGATATGGGTGTAAATGAGGGCTCACGTTTGTATTTTAGGTTGAAAATCAGAGCAGGTGAGCATGTTTATACTGTACCTCTGGGCAGAAACACCTACTGCATCTCATCAGATCCACCACTGAGACAGAAGTGATGATAAGGCATCGATCTCCAGTAGAGCGTAAAAAGCAGCAAAAGATTTCTGTATTTTATTTTCCTTACTTACAACAACAGGCTAGTGTTTAGGCAAGCAGCTCTGATGGCATGCAAATGTGCGGGCTCCCTATATGTCCAAAGGAACAGAAAGAGAAGAATTTACTAAAGGATATGCCTTTGATGCACCCAAAGCTACACTGTCTGCCTCTCTGAACAACCGAGTCTTAATCACAAAGGAATCTCTTCTGAAGTTTATTTCTCCTCTAATTTGCATCTTGTTTTCTTGCTCCTCTTTTGTAACTTGTGCTTTGAAAGCACATTTCCCTGCCAGCAGCAAAGCAAAGCCGGGAGGTGAGAAAGCTCCCTCCCACCATTGCAAGGATTCCTTGCTTGCTGCCTACATGTCTCCCAAGGCTGGGCTGACCCTGCCTACTTGTGGGAAGGGGGAGCTCCCTCTCAGAGCTCACCCACTACTCACCTTCAAGGGCTCGGGAGAGACCTTCGTTCCCTGTATCGCACCCCAACATGTGAAAATAAACTGTGCTTCATCAGAAGGAAACAAATACAGAACCTTACTGTGGATTCATATAGAACCCATCACAATGAGTGCGTGCTCCTGTGTTTTTCTTAGCCTGGCTTCCAAGAGTATGGCTGGCCTAAAGCAAACTCTGCAGCTGGCTGGGATTGCAGAGCTTCAACTGCAACTCTGAGCTCAACTGTCTGACCATGACGGAGCATCACATTCTTGGGCCACAGTCCCGGGATTCGATTGGAAAAAACAATAAATTTATTAGTCCAGATATTTGCTGCATAAGGGCAGCCAGGTACAGGTCTATGATAAAGTGTTCCATTTATCTAACGTCCCTTACACAGTGTAATGTGCTTCCATTACAATTCCAACATCTCTCTAAGCCACAATTTGTTTTCACTTTTGGTCTCTCCACGGGACCATGTTGCAGCCTTGAGGACAACAGGGTGGTCCCACTCTACACCCCTACCCTTGTAGGGTTCTGGTGACTGCGGCCAGCTAGGATGTGGTTCAAAACACAGGCATTGTTTTGTGAAGGGATTTTAAATGCAACAACATCTCTTTCTGCCAAATTCCAGGGAAAAAAAATGCAATGCACAGGCATCATTTTTCAATATCTCTACTACCGCAGGCCTCTGCTTGAGCCGAGAATGCATTTTTAGAGGAAATCTATTCAAACAACCAGAAGACCATGACAAAAAGATACTTCAGTTGTACATTCAGACCACTGTCTGCAGAGCCAGTTATGCCCTGCAGGACTTTTTTCTCTGACCTTCAAGGGGCAACACATGGGCTGGACAGAGCTATGCCCACCTCTCCGAGTTCAGGGGTAACCTCAAAACTCAGCAAAACTGACAGCTCCAAAATTATGCAAAGTTTTTGCCTGAAGAAGACAGTTTTACCCAGTTCCTCAAATCCCATCAATAGCTCCATGCCTGCAGTCTATACATCTAACTCTAAATGCAGAAAGAGAAAAAAAAAAAAAGATTTCAAGGTCAAAACATTGTGTTTAATTTTTTTCATGAATAATGCAACAGCAACAGTGTGACATCTTGCCTTTTGCCCCAGTCATGGTTTCTCAGTCATCAGAATTCTAAAGGTGTATTTCCATCTCTCTCTGACTCTCATAGGTAGATACTTGACAATTCAGTAAACTAAACTGAAATGAAGGCTCAACAGAGCACAAAATTTGAGGCTACTTGCAGCCTTTGAACCAGACCATTATGATATTTTGGGTCAGTGAGTAGGAAAACAAGTTGGGATAGCCAAATGTCAAAGTGTAAAACTGTCAGAAAAAAAAGATGTCAGAAACAATATACTTTCATTCCTCCCTGTAGATGACTGTGTCTGTGATACCATACCAAGATCATTTTACACACCACAGATCCATAAAGTCCTTTCAGCTGGAATGGCAGCAACTGATATCTCGCTCTGGAGAGAGGACAGTGAGCTTTGTCACTCCTCATCTTGTGTTTCAAGAGTTGACTTCGACCACGAAATTTTATTGGTAGCACAAAAAAATTCTTCAGTATAGCTAAACTGATGGTTTTCTAGTGCTGAGAAAAGGAGACACATTTATTCTGATAATTTTAATTCCTCAGAGATAAGACTAAGAATTTAGAAAAATATGCAAACTTCAAATCACAGATCTTCTACATGGGTAAGTTGAAAGTCACGGTATTTTCTTAACTAGGAAACACAGAAGTGCAATTAATTTACTGAGCATTCAAAAAGCCTGACAATCAACCTTGTAACAGTCTATTTTATTTTTTTTTAAACAAAATTGTAACATAGAACCTACAACGTCATTACTAGAAATATGCTTATGAAGAGGTAGCAAAGATACTTGCTAAATCCTCTTAGGATAAATTGGCACTCACTCATGTATTAAAATCAATGACAAGAGATAGAAACGTGCATGAGCACTCGGAAATAACTTGGCTGAAGTTTTTCCAATTAGACAGCACTGGGATTCAACACTTAACTTTAGCCATTCATTGTGTGAAGCATCTAGTGTAAACTCACTGTAAAAGAGCAAATAATTTGTAATTGGAGCAAGAATGTGTCCCTCGACAAACATTCATGAATATATATAATACAAGGGGGAAAAGACAGCTTGAAGGCTTCTAAGAGCCTCAGAAAATCACAAAAGATGGAAGGTTTCAGATTTTACCCAAGAACCTGATTATCAGTAATCACAAGGGATCATTATCATCCTATGGCTATTAATGGATTTATGTAAAAATGCATATGAAGGGCTCCAGCCACAGCCTTATGTACCACTCCTACCGTGGCTTAACTGAAGTCTTTGCTGAAAGCTTGGTAAAAACACCTAAAAAAATCTCAAGATATGCAAAGTTTGAGTTTGTTCTGGGATGGCCACTGAAGGACCATGTAGAGGAACATCAGCAGCTGCACATGGGGGGCTCTTACCATCACCAGATGAAGAAAGACGCTCTTCAGGACAGATAATCTGGCATGAGCATTAAACTAATTTGAAATAGTTTAAAATGACAGATTTAAGCTAGCATCCACTTTTCTTCTGTACATTAACCATTGAAATGAGTAACCCCCTTCTTCAGCTCCCAGGAGAAAGCCAGGACCAATACACTTGGTCAATCACAATCTATCATTCTGCAGCCCTGACTTCCCTGGAGGTACCTCAGTCATTAAACCTGGACTGGATGAGCCATCAGCATATACACCAATGGAAATCATCTTGCATTCAAGCCTGAGAGGACAGTGTTGTATTAAATATTTCCAAACTCTCATTTCTCTAGTCTCACTTGATGTACTTTTCTTAAAAAGATGAAAGGTAAGAGAACAAGCAGAGTTAAAACAGCCACTTGCAGAAAATGCCTAGCTTGATCCATCCAGGTCAAGGATCCTGGAATGTAAATACAATGCAATAGAGGCTACAAAATAATGGACTTGATTGTTTTCAAGTGGGTCTTTCTCTCTCTAGGCTAACTGCCTTTACATAAGCCATGGAAATGCAGTGCCCTCAATTAGCAGAAGCAGCCTTTGAGAGATCTGTTGAATTTAATCTAGGATCTACAAATCTGTGCTTTTCTCATGCTTATTCCCATATCAGATAGTTATTCAGAAGGAGAGAACAGAAAGACAATTGTCAAGTGTTTTTATCAACTGAAATGGTGCCTTGGAGATAACCTCCACCCCACCTGTGATCACACAGGCTGTCACCCCCTCACCCACACCATTGTGCCAACCAAAGTGATGCCTTCCCAAGAAAAGAAATGCCAGTTATGTATCTGACAATGTATTATAGGGCACTTAATGAAGAAGAGAAAGACCAAGCATCAAGTAATCAAGCAGGGATGAGTCAGCTTCTGAGTGGAGGTAGCTCACGGGGAACAATTTGGCTAATTCTAATATTTCTTGTGTTGCTGTATTTCCAAAGAACTTAAACAAATGGAAGAAAATACCTTTTTGCCCCAATTAATTTTGAAGTTGTGGAACTCACTGCCACGGGATGAGAGCCAAAAGTTTAGATGAATTCAGAAAGCAATTGTACAAAATAAGAAATCTCTCTTACTGCCAAGTAACACAGTATGTGTGTGCAGACAGGGGTGAGCAGGGTTTCACTTCCCCTGCTATGAGATGGGGCAACAGGCAACGTAGCAAGGAGTTAACAATACACCAAGCCACCTGTATTCAAAATCCCAGCCCTGGTCAGCATATGAATTTGAAGAGACAGACACTCAATTTATATGACCAAAGTATACTCTTCTGGTTTGTATTTGCTCAGCATCTGTCCCATGAATCTTCCATCATGGAGAAGTTCTTGTACAGCCATAGAGACATGACAGCAGGCAAAAGGTGTGCTCCTCTCAAGCTTGTATGGATGGCATTGAGTCACAGATTTGCTGATATTTTGTTCTGACTGGCATTAGAGAACCCCAAGAAACCTCCAAACAGCTTTTGGGAATAAAGAAGCATTACTAATTTTGCACAGACATATATAGGGTGAGATACAGAGGTACAAAGACACCAAGCTACACAGGGTCCCAAACTAGGCAGCAGCAAAACAACAATGCAGATCCCAATCCAAGGGTCCTCAGTCCAGTAATTTAGAGATATCAGCATGAAAGCTCGAAGTGGATTCTGGCTGCAGACACTGTGCTTAGAAGCATTTTTCTTTGTCATTCCCTTCTAATCAGATGTTTTACTTTGCAGAGACAAATTACATTCCTAGCTTTTATTTACTCGGGAACTGCTGTGCCCAAGCAATCAGCTCCAGCCCTCTTCTGTCAGGTTTAAAATGCTAATGGTCAAATAACACAAAGGTGATTCATCTTTCAAATACATCAAGCTGCTTGCAATTGCCTGACTGCTTTTCACACACCAAGGAATAGCTGACTTAGGAGTCTGATATTCACAAGAAACAGGATTCCTCCAAGTGACTTTACACTCACAGATGTCCCACACTGTTATATGTAGGTTTTTCTCAACTCTCATTGCACAGGGGCCGGTATGGAAGTCATTCATCAATAGGCAGCACCTCTATAGAATAGTGAAAAGGTTCCAGGAACAGTCAGATCCAACCACCTCTCCTGGCACCACCTGCTCAAGATGGTGAAACAATCTCCCAGCCATGGTCAAACTGAGTCTAACACCATGACCGACAACAGAATGGACTGAAAACACACAGGCCACGAGATGCTCAACATTTCCTCATATCTTATTTTATGAAGAAGTTTTTCTATTAAAAGTAAAAAAAAAAAAAAAAATAAATCCTTTTTCTTTTCCCAATAAAAGCTCTTTTAAGAGACAAAAAAAATTAATTATCAGGAAATTTGAGAGGGAAAGAGTGACTGTCAGAGTAAAAAACTGCTTAAGTCTCAGAAAGAAAACTCAACCCATGCCCTTCCTACTGCAACTATGGGAACACAATGCAAGTCACTGGGAGGCCTCAGTCCCACAGACTGGCTGCTCATAACCACTGTTGAGAACCCCCAAACCCAAAATCCCTCCTTCTGTCCCAAATTCTCCTTCGACCACAGAAGACGGAGCTGACACACAAAGATATGGACAGATGCCTTTGTTCCAGCTGTTCAATAGACAAAGAAATCAGGGCAGTTAATTAATGCTGGCAGCTGGCACAAATGTAACTTTTCTTTGGAGATATGGACTATCAGCCTAAATCTCCATCTCAAAATCAAACAACTGCAAGGGTTGGGGTATGACCCCCAAAGGATGCATGTCAGAGAGGCAGTGGCTCAGCATATCCTCTTAAACTTTTGCAAGTGGAAAAAAATCCAAACCAGAGTCCAGCATTAATTCTTTTCTTTATTAGAAGTCAGTGCAGACCATATGTGCTCCAACTTTCTGGACTCAAGACAGCCACCTGGCACCAAAGCACTGCACTCAATTAGTGTGATGGATTGCTTTCTCCAAGAGGCCAAATTAATGCAAAGCATTAGTGTTATCCAGCTTGTATCAGCATCCCACAGTTCACAGAGCAGGTGACACTAGCCTGGCAATACCATGAAGATAGAGGGAAAATGTGCTGGCCAGCTGGTCAAGTGCACAGCCAGGATTTGAGGAAACCTCATGTGACTGCCACAGGACCTCTACTTAGGTAGGAAACTTCACTAAGCCCCTCATGTCAGCAACTCTGACTGCAACCTGCCAGGAAGTCTTTTCATTACTCAGTTGCTCTTTGCCCAGCAAACCTTACATCACACTTCAACATCTTGCCAAAAAGGACTTCTTTTCCTTCTCCCATTTATGCACAGACAATACATTTCTCTGCTTCTCATCATCGCTATGGGTAACCTTGGGGTCCCACGTTTTTGTTCACACAAGAAGTGCTTTCTGCAGGCAAGGGAACTGGCTAAATTCATCTGCCAAACCTTCACAACAGCAGGAACATGGATCACACTTAAAGGGTTACTTGGCAGGTCACGAAGGTCACAAAGTCTTTTCAAACTAGAAGCAGACAAACAGCCCTTCAGGAACTCTCACTATAAGGAAAAATAGCCCTGGAGACCCAACTGCTGTAACAGAATCAACAGCTTCAAAAATTCAGCAGTTTCACTTTTCCATACCCAAGACCAGATTTCTTTTTTCCTTTGTAAACCCAAAAGTGGGAGCAAACCACATGAAAAGGAGCAAAGGAAGTAAAGTGAGGCTCTCATCCCTGCTCAAGTTTGTAGGCGTTGCCGCAGTATACTTCACTATATGAGAATAATAGACTCTTCTCATGGTATTTTGGCTTCTGCAGGCCCAGTTGGAGTACAAACATGCACTGAAAGCCAAAAAAACAACAAATAATTAAATTATTAATTTTTAAAAAGCTGAAAAAATCAATTTGAATATGCCATACATGTTTATTTTAATTTTAAACTGCGACAACTGTACCAGCAAACTTATTACAGCCTCTTCACAGACAGACAGGTTCAGGGCAACTCCAAATGCTAAATTATGACTATGAAGCTGCAAAACTTCAGGTGCTAAACACAAACTCAGCGAGTCCAGTTCATGTTTAAGAGTAAGGCCCTAGAGACATAATTATAATTTAAACAGGGGAAATAACTTAAGATTTCCAAAGAACATCAACAAAAATATATTTACTTTGGGTTTTGATGGGTACACCTTTGGTCAGACCAGCAGGTAAACTAACACTGAGTGGTTTACAGTAAATGATGCTGCAAGCTATGCAGTACAGAGGCATTTTTCTCCCACCTGTGAGCTCCAGGCTCCCCAAGGTAGCTAGTTTGGTGTGATTTTGTAGCTAGCAGAGCATCAGAACAGACAGTGCAGGAACCAGCTTGGTCCTTTGGAGGAAATGACTCAGTGTCTTATTCCAAGAATCAATTCAAGAGAAAGCAAGAAAAGTAACATGGGTATCAAAAGCCCGATTTACTGATAAATTGCTATTTCCTCCATATGTTATTTTTATGGAACAAGAAGAAGGAATGAAAATATGTACAAAATAAAATAAGATCTCAAAATTAGACTAATTTACTCAGGTAAATATCTTCCCAGATACCCCATTAACAGAATGGCTTAGCAAAGTTAGTCAAGCAGTGATCACAAAGTCAAGCAGAACAACTCCTTACTTGCACTGACTTGTCTGAGAAGATATGGCAGGGGAGAGGAATAAGCATCACTTAGAACTGGAAAGGGAAAAAGTATTAACAGTTTCATAAGTCAGAAAAACATGAGGAAGTAAACATCTACAAATTTACATTTGGGTAAAGGTCACCAAGGCTTCTAACTCCCATGTTTCCTCCTTTCTTCTCCTCTCCTCCAAGATCCTTGCTAAAAAGCAATGCATGACCCCCTTGCAGGGCTTTGTTGTAAAGTGGCTCCTCGAGTTTTCTCTTCTTTGTTCATTTTAACAGGTTTGCCCAAGGGCATGTTGTAGCAGCACTTCACAGACAGCTGTTGCTCTGGTTCCCTTCTCTAGATTGCCAAGAGACATCAACTGTATTAGCAAATACAGATGGGAGGGTGCAACCTACAGGTATAACATCTATGGCATCCCTTTTATAAGTAAAAATAATAAAACAACCTACGTGCAAAATCCAGTATCTGCCCTTTTATAATAGCATGTTATGGAAACACCTGGCCACTTCTGCTAGTGCTCTGTTCTTTGGAAATTGGAAAACAGAAGCTTATCTCCAGGGATCATAAACTAGAAGGCTTTCATGTGCTGGAAACAGTGAACACCAAGAACAGTCACGATGGAAAAATCACCCAAAGACCGTTTGCAGAGCACTGATGGAAAAACGCAAGTTCAGCCTTCCCCACAGCATCACCTGCAGAGACATCTCTCTCCGTTGCCAACCACTCAGCTCTCAGCTTGACATCACCAATATCACATCTCTGGTTTCTGCCAACAAGATGTCTGCATTTCCCAGACAGGGAATTCTACACAGAAGAGGAAGCTTCCTTCTGTACATGAGACTGAGAGTCCCAGTTCCACCATCACTGTCCAGTGCAGATGCCACTTTCCAGAAACAGTCTGAGGGCAGTGTGGTGACTTCCACTCTCAGATGTAAAGAACAAGCTAAAATTGGATTTTGGAGGCAGCACGTGAGATATGCTCTCAACGTAGTGGGTGCCTGTCCATTGGATTTGGAATGTGCTGCTCAACAACTAGAACCAGGAGCAGGATGAAGAACAGCAACCATGAGTGCTGACATGAAGACAGATGGACAGAAAGGCTGCAGTCAAGCCTGTGAAGAGCAGTAGTAGGGCCTGATAGAGTGGCAGATGGTTACACAGCAAAGTTTTGTCCTCCTCCATGGCTTACAGCACTGCCCTTTGAGCAGCACCACTGTCAGTGCAAAATCTGTTCTCGTTCAGAGTCTCTTTGATTAATATTTGCCCCCCGGTCCTCCAGCACTGGTGCTGTTGATGAAGCACAAGTCCCAGCTGCTGCAGTGGCCATGAGCAAGAGAGGGGAGGGGAGGCTCTCAGACCTCGACAAATAAAGTGTTTGTCTTGCAGTTTCGATCCAAATCAGCCATTTGGAAACCTGCCCCAGTGATTCTGGTATTCTATAGACTCTGTCAAGTGCCTCATTGAGAAGCCAGGTGCATGGTTCCTATGGATGGGAAAAGTTTTCCTGCATATATCTGTGCACACAAGCATGGGATGATCCAGATAGCCTAAAATAACTGCCTTAAGCACTGGTAGTCAAAGACAGATGTCTCTGATGACCTTGATACTGAATTTTTTGGAGGTCATGGGAAAACCCCTGTTTTAGTCTTTAGTAACTGTGATCCTGAGGAATAACTGGAGAAATGGTCCACTGTCAGACCAAACTTACACAGCTGTACATACAGTATCACAAAAACAAGTCCCTCCACACTCCAGTGTAAGTGAAAAATATCATCAGTTTGTCCTGCCCTATCTCACTCCCAAGGCCAGGCTCTCAGCTTCTGGTACTGAGGACAGGTTCTGGAAGGAACAAGGGTTAACCTCTTTCCTTGGTGCACACAACCTTTGGCTTCCAAGGGAAAATCACAGATCAATCTTCAACAGCCCACAATAACCCACTGTGTAACTTGTATATCACTGAAGAATACTACTGATTCAAGAAGCAAGTTTAGTATTTGAAGGGAAATATTTGGAGTGAGACAGTGGGGAATACACCGCTGTTCTTCATGCACATAATAAATGTTATTCCCACCTTGCAATTCTCCAGCACAGGAATTCCCAAAGCTTCATACCCTCTCCCTAGGAAAGGCAGCAAACAGGACATTAAAATGGGCTGCTGCTCACATCCACATTCATTCACTACTGACACCACAGCCACGTGGGATCTATAAAATTACAGCTCTAAGATTACAGCACCAGTGATGGTATAAATAGATGGTGATGCACAGATGACGACAAAGGTGAACGGTCAGGGATTTATCGTCCGTCAGGTGCTGCATTAGCAAGTGATGCCAACAGCAGCAAAGAAGCCATTCTAGACATCCTCCATTCATATCTTGAGCTCCAAGTTTGCTGTAAGAGTTTCCACTTCCTGAGAAGCTTCCCAGAATTGGCACGGTGGTATTTCCAGTCCAAAGTTGAAGCTGCTGCCTGACCTCAGCTACACCAGGGGCAACGTGTCATGGGACTCTGTCACCTCCCAAGCACCAGGGATGTGTCCTGACCCCTGTGCTGCACTTTAAAGTCCAGTGTCATGCAGTGACCTACATCAACCAGCGTGACCACATAGGCAGGCTGCTTAGAGCTAAATGAAAGGCCTAAAAACTTGAAGATTTGGAGGATTACAAAGGAGATGAGGCTGAGTCAGGCCCTAATCCTAAGTATTTGCCTGATTTTGTGTGCTAAAATGAGATCTCTGTGACATTATGTACTGCAAGTTTTCTAGTTTGCATTTGTTCCTAACTTTGTAGTGTTTGCCATCTCAGCCTCTTTCCTCCCCATAAATTTCAGCATTGGAAGATGACACATCACTGGAGGACTAACCATTATGAGTGTGACACCCTGATTTGGTCCTTTGGATTTAGTGTTATCTTGAGACAGAGAGAGACCTGAATACACAAATCCTCCCTTCCCCCACTGCTCTGACAATAGTGCTCCTTAATGCCAAAAGTCAAAGCAACAAAAAAACCCCAGCTGCTGAGGAAGGCAAAAAAAAAGAAAAAGTTGCTTTTTTGCTGCATCTTCTCAACTAGGTACATGTAGAAACACCTTGATGAGGAAAACCAGGATCTAGAGCTGTATTCCAGAGGTACTAGTAAAATACTCGTTGCTCAAAACATGTTAGAATTGCATGCATTTATTGCCCATCAGAGTTGATCCAGTCATACAATGGGTCTATAAAGAAGATGTAACAAAAATTACTTCTACCAATACTGGAATCCTCAGCAGATTAGGTGAGCACTGTGAGCAGCAAGGCAGCACAGACAGCACAGGTAAGGTGTGGTGGTTGTGTGTCAGTAGGTACTCACTACTGCTCCCCTGTTGTCCCAGCCTGTCCCCAGCCATCCCCAGGGGATGAAGCCCAGTGAAGTGGCTCCAGTGGCATTTCACAGCAGCACCACGTGGCATAAACAGTCCTGCCTGACACCAGGAAGTGACCCAAAAGTCTTCAAACTAATAAAATTTATTTAAATACCTTAATTAGACACTTTGTCCCTCTGTTTAGTCACACAAATATAACAGGACAGACAAATGCAAGTCAGCAGCACGGAAAGAGGAGGAGGAAGATCAAGGGAAGAAGGAAGAGTCCTCTCAGCCATAAGCTGCCCAATGAAGGACAAGAAATTTAGAAGTGGGAATTTCAGTTTAAGCATCCTATTTCCATTATATTTTCATGAGAAAAGAAATATCCATGCTCCAAAGGTTCAATTACTGACAGCACCAACATGCAAAAAGGACTTAGATTCCCAGTAAAGTCAGGAAACCTTAACTATGGTTTAAAACCTAATCCGCCACCACCACATTGTTAAGACCCCAATGAAACTTGTACAGAGCTTTAAGGCTTTTAAGGGAAATTTTAGACAGAGCACTAGCATTTCATGGATCAGGCAATCCAATTTAAGGGTCTGCCTGTGCTAGGAAGTTCACTGCTTTCACTTGCCTGCGGTGGTTAGAGTGGCATCCTGCTCAGCCAGGCACATGCCTCAATATGGGTGCAGTTGTGCATGTAATAGTAATTGCATTTGTATAGTTTACTCACTTTTGTAAGCAAAATAAAGCGGATCAAACAGGACAGTGCTCCCCTTAGCCCTGCACTGACAAAACCACAGGTACAAAAATAAAATCTCATCGCTCACAATGTGGTTATCAGTCTGTGTTTTCCAGTATAGGCCAATATTTGAATACTTACAGAGACAGGAGGTGAGCAGAGAACCAGGAGAGAAGATAAAATACCTCACTTTCCAATTTGCATGGATTTACTAGTTCCCTAGGAGTGATATTACTCGGCATATTTTCCCCCAGGAAAGGAGGAAATGGGCTGACATTCCACTATCTTTTCTGCCCTGTGCTGTATCACATCCAAATTAGCTCTGCATGGAAATAAACTCTCTCCTAAAGCAAATAAAAAACTTTTCCTCATAGCACAATGAGTTTTCTTCTAACTCAAGACTCTATCATTTTAAACATAAAATTGCTCCCTTTACACTAATTTCTTAACATTAATGGTGTGACACACAGGCACAAAACAGGATTTCTGATAACACCTACTCTTCAGGCAGCTTTGAACCTTGGTCAGGATGTCACATGAGCAGAGCCCCATTCAACTATTTATTTGTGCCATTTCCACATCAGAAAACTTGGTCTCTCATGGTGCAAACTGAAAGGGACAGTTCAAGTCCCTTCTCTTCCAAACACTGTTTGGAAACATTTTTTTAATTGCCTCTATTTTCTCTAAGATGCCTCCAAAATGAAAAAATATAATCTTTTCCAGTCTGCCACAATGTTCTGCCCAGAAATTTCAAATGAAAAATTAAAAAGTAAATAAATATTCAAAAAGACAATCCTTGGTTTAGTAATTTGAACTTGCTTTTTGAACACAACATTAAGATTTAAGGGGTTCATTTTGGCTAAGACAGGGAGGGGAGATGGCACTGCTGCTCCAGTCGAAGCATCCCAGCTGGGGGAGAAGCAAGGCTGGTGGGAATGTCACACACTGAGGCAGAGTGGTGGGATTCATTCCATCTCCCCATCCAGTGACATCTTCATTTTGGAGGAGGAAAGCAAGGCAACCAGAAACACCATCCTGACACTCTTGCTGAGTCCCTGCTTTATCCTTTGGTTGCAATGTCTTCTCTAGCCTGAGCTTTGGTGGGATTGGGGTATGTGTGTGTGTGTGTGTGTGTGCTTGGGCACAATCTTGCCTCCTTCATCTGCACAAGGGTGCCAACAGTCACAGCACAGACAGAAGTGCTGGGTGGCACTGCTTAACCCTCCCAAATGCACATCTAAGGAGTATTTTATAGGCCAACACGGTTTCTGCACTGGAGCTATTTAGCTTGTTAGTCTTTCACTGTCTCTCTCTTTCCAAACAGATCCATGATATTTCTCTGTGTGGCGTGGCTTCATGGATCCATGCAAACAACTCTTGCCCTTCCCCAGAAAAACCCAGTCAGCAGGCAACACAACCTCCAGAGCATGATCCTGCTTCGCTTTCCTCTTTGTTGTTTATCTGCTCTGTATGTTTCTGGGATCCACAACACCCTCTTTATTAAATAAGGTAATTAGCTGCTTGGATCTGCAGCACTATCATTAGTCTGCAGCTTAACAACACAGATTAGGGAACATGCAGTTTGTAGTCGATGTGGTGTGGGGACTCTGATCACAGCTCAGTGTCAGGGCACGCTCAAGTACTGCAAAAATCATCTGAGCTTCCTGAGCACCCAAGTCCTGCTTGTCCCACAGAGCTGGATTCACACACTGCTTCAGGTACACTTGCCATGTGCACAAAACTGGGCTGGGACAGCCCTGGCCCCCACACCAGACCCTAGAACAGAACAGAGAAAGGGCTAATTCGAAGCTTGTGCAACTAGAGCTTGGTTCAAATTAGTCTAAACTTCCTCTGTGGTTTCTCCTGCCACCCCATCTGCTCTTGGATAAGCATGATTCTTCTTATCTAGATACCCATTTCTGCCTGAGGTTTCATCAGGCCGGTAGATGAGGTTTCCTTATCCTCTGCAACCGGCCAGAGCCGGGAACAGAAGTGGCACATGAATAACGGATGCTCAGGGGAGAAAAAAAACCAAACACCAAAAAATAAGCAAGCCAAGGCTCACTTAGCCTTTTCTTTGGGGGGAGGGGTTATTATTGAAGTAGGTTTTCATTAGCTGATAAACACTCTGACAGTGCAATTACTCCAAAAGAAATCATCGTGCAGAACAAATCAGTACATCCACGAGGCTGTCTCCATTCTCCAGTCTCCAAAGGGACCACTTCCCCCATCAATAAATGCAGAGGGGAAAGAGATGCTAATTCTTCCTAGTAATAATTTGCCTTTCATCTGAGATTTTCAAAGCACTCAACACTGAGCATTTGTTTTGTTAATGTTTAGAGGACCCAAGAGAGTGGAGGCTTCATTAGGAAATTGATACAGACAAAGCAGCATCATCCCTGTGCTCAGGACTATGGTCTGACCAGAGTGGACAGATAAGCTGCATGAGAGGAAACCGTGGCAAAGGAACCTGTATACAATTACCCACTGAGACAATTAGGAAGCAAATTTTGTTTCCCTGTGCTTCAGCCTTACTCACTGGATCAGACTCAACATCACAGCCAAGCTCCCCCTCCACAGAGGCACAACATTCCCAAGAAACAGACAGGAAAGGCCAAAGGAAATTTGGTTTCCAGGAAGTATGAGAAGTCAAAGAACAGGGACTTACTTCCCTGCCCCCTAAAAAAGGTGCCCAGATATCTCCCTGATAAGCTAAGGCTGAAATACCTGCACAGAGACAGTTCCACCGTAAATGCCAGGAAGGGATGTGTGGAAAAGCGTATATGTGAATAACAGTCACTTCTCTTTTCAATTTCAGTATTTTCTTCCAAGGGAAAATGTCGTGTATATTACTTACATCTATAAATAATTTATGTATCTGAAAGAAAGAAGGAAAGGTCTTACAAATTTAGGTACCATATGCCTTCATACACATATTTATGTATAGAAATATATGCACGCACAACAGTCTGCAATCCCAGCACTCGGATTTCTTCAGACAGCTCATTTCTCTCCTCTCTCCTCTCTTCCTTTGCAGGATCACAGTAATGAAGTTAGGCCTGGCAACATTAGTGAAGCACTTATTTAATCCACCCTTTCAAATTCAACTGATATCTGCCCAGATAATATCAAAAGAGCAGCTGAGGCCCCTTTGTCAGCAGCCTTGAAGGAGTCATAAGCAAGAAGATAATATGAAATCTTATTACCAGCTTGAAGAGAAAGAGAAAGATTTGGAAGAGACGTATAAGCCAAAATTGACCCTAGGCAAGTGCATGTGAATAAGGCTTTCAAATGCAGTACATCAGGAGAACCCTAAAATAGGGGTTTAAATGTGTACAACACACCTAACCAATTAAAAAGGCATTTTATCAAATGTTAGGCAGCTCTGTCTCTGTCAGGACACAGAAATAAATACTTACCCTCAGCTGAAGAAAATAATTTGCCTTTCTGTTTCAAGTCCAAGGCGTGAATTTTCTTCTGTTCTCTCCTCTTCTACAGTATCAATGAACAAAAATGGCATTCCTAGTTTACAGAGAATGCCTTTATATATCTCCTCAGAAACATGGAAACTCTTTGCATATATCTGGAGATGCCACCTAAATCTTGAAATCCAACCCCAAAGTTGGTTTCAGCTACAAGATGCTTTTGAAATAAGCAATCTTGAATAGTAATAGCACTACATGATTGCCTGCAAAGTAACCAGTTACTTTATTTCCTGGAATTTCTCAAGGACCAGAGACATAGCATATTTTTATGAATTATTTGTCTAGTATTTCTCACAGAATATTGGGGGGTTTTGGCATATTTTGACCAATTTTTATACTTGAAGCTGGATATCACTTTGAAAAATACAAACATTTTGTAGCCCTGCAAAGAAGAGACAATCACATAAAGAAACCACAAACCAGAGTCTGATCACTAAAATGACCTACACAAACCCTTATGGTAACTATTAAGTCCAAATTAGTGATTCCTTCACTTCTGTCCTCTTCCCTTAAAATAGGGTTGACACTCAACGATCCATCTCCTGGCTGAGCTCCAGCACACCACTGTTTCACTTGCCCAAGATGGGAGAGGAACCCTGGCTAGCAAAGGTACAGGAACCCATCATCACCACACCTTCAAAGCCAAGGCTAAGCAATGCTTTGAGGGAAACATTTTCACTGATCTGAGCCTGAAAAGCCAAAGGGAGAAAATGATGGCCTTGTTATTAGCAACAGATGGCTCTCAGAAGTGGATCTTCAGGGGAAGTTGTATCATTTCCCAGTTTGGGGGCTTGGAAACCTGAGACACCACGGAGGTGAAGTGCTTTGCCAAGGGGCACTCACAGTGACGCTGCTCCTTCTGATTTATTAATAAACTATATATACATTGACTCAGCTGGAAAATATGATAGCCTCTAAAGCCAGATGATAGCTGGTTTGTGGCCCAGAAAGGTAATACTAGTTGAGAGTATTTCTAAGCATGTTTTTAAATATAAAACCAAAGTTCTATTTAAGCACTCATATGTGATAGCTGATCTCAACCCAGAAGATAAAAGACTATTGTGCTTTGCAGCGTGTCCCACCAGAGGCAGAAATTGTTATCTATTTGTTTTTTGCAGTTTGGTTTTTAACCTCAAAAACAGAATAAGCAGCATTTTAAGTTGACCTAAATACTTGGCTTCATATGACCTATTTCTGACTACGATGACTGCACACACGTCGTTTACAGGTCACCGAAGTGTGACATGCAGTGAGGAGAACAGCAGCTGTGCAGCAGCCCAGAAACCAGACAGAGACATCCTACCCTTGTGCCTGACCACTGAGATTCTGAAATCTCTTCATCACCACAGATTTTGGTGCAGAAGGACCATTTCCAATGCTAAATGCAGATCAAAGATACAGTTATGACACGGATCCATCTGACCCGCTGGCAAGTTTGGATCTGACAGTTCTTCATAAGCTTGGGACATACTCACTTGATGAATCTCAGCCTACTCCATACCAGTTCTCCTTTTGATTTAATCCAACACCAGTAAAAGAAGAGTAAAGGTAGGCAGTGGCCTCCTCTGCTGCTATGACAAAGACCAACTACAGGCAGTAACTGGCTCGCAATGAGCACAGCTCACCCCTGCACCTTAACCTGCCCATCTAGGGGAAGGAGTGGACTGCTGAAGATGGTGATGGATCTGCTCTGCATCAGAGTTAGCATTTAAACAAATGGATCAAGTTTGCAATAGAAGTATGAACTGAGGGTGTAGGTCCATAAGGCAATGCAAATATGGCATATGCTGTTGCAATAGGATCCTTATAGGGACTGCTATGCAACCCCATGCTGTTCCAACTCCTGCGCCAGCTCTACCAGCGTGGTCACATCTCTTCTGGAATACACTTGGGAGCTGTGCTGGCTTAGTTCAACTCTGTGCCTAATCAAAATTAAAAGCCTCTCAGAAAGATTGCAGTCTGCCAAGACTTCAAAGGAAAGGTTAGTTAAACAGCACGACTACCTGCAGACCCAGAGGAATGAGATTTTCTTTTACTGCCATAAATGAAAGTCTACAACAGTGTGCTGTGGCAGGAAGCTGTGCAAAGAGCTCCTTTACCTCTCCATTTTTTGCCCATCATTAAAGAGTTATCCCTCCTGGCCAAGCAATTCTCTCCCATAGCTGCTGGGCACAACAAGGCACTTCTCCAGCCATGAGGATCTGCTTCCCCTCTTCAGTCTCTACAGTTCAGAAGCACCAACTTTATTGCTGAGAGTTTACAGTAATGGTGGATGTCTCCACATCCATCCATGCCTCACTAGCCCCCAGAAAGCACTTCCAGAGGTGCTTCCTGGGATCAGGAGGAAGGGAACTGCAGAGCTCTGTGTCATTTCTCCAGCAATCACATTCGTGTCCTGCAAGTGGATATTTTGGAACGGTATTGAGTAGTTACTGCATTCACTGACACATTTTCCCACTCTTCCATTGACAGATGTAACCTGACTTTCATGGACATCACTCTGTGGGCATCAGATCCCAAAGGGCAGGCAATACTTGAGTACAGTTCAGTGTAAATACCAGATGCCACAAGCCTTTCTTATTCTGCTGCAGGCTTGGTACCTGCCTGACTTTGCATATCCTGCCTGTCTTTTTCCACCGAAATTCATCAAGATGCTCACGTGCCCACCCTGACTGGAGCCTCCCTGACCAACCCTGAATTAAATCTAATCACCAGCTCATTGCCTAAATGTGATTAGTGTCTGTGAGTAGCAGGAAACAGGGAACATTCTATAAAATTGAGATCAGTGCCAGGCTTGATAAAACTTGATAAAAACTATCTCTGGAAATAAATGTACTGATGGTGCCTGAAAACAGAGGCTCTATAACAGGGTAAAATAGCCTGCCCAGAGCTCTAAGCCTCTGTCCTGCACCTTGTCTAGCTGGTATAAAGCTCTCTATATGACCCTAAGATGACAGGTAGCACTTTTTATCCAAAAATCTTCAGATAAAGCCAATCCAGGAGATAAAGACAGGAAGAAAAGACAATGCACAGGGAAAAGTAACAGAGCAGCCACTACATAAAAGGAGCAGCCCAACCACACTTTTGAGACAAAAGATCCTCTCTGTCATGCACAGTGTTTCCAAAGGTGTGGATTGCAAACCCATGCCAATGCCACTGCAGCATTCAGGGAAGCCCAGTGAGTATATGATACCAAAGAAGGCCCTGAGCAGCTGCATACTCTGTCCTTTTCAATGGGAACAACATTTGGGAATTACTGTTATGGAATGGAAAGTCATCACACCTTCATCTACACAGAAGGCACTCACTCAGCCTTTCATGTGCTACTCTCATGGCCTCCAGAGCTGTGCAGAGGTGCCCAGATGAGAATTCAGTTGGAAAAAGGAAAATAAACATCAGCTTTTCTGCTCTGGAATGTGGTTGTTTGCATAGCTAAAATATTTTTGGCAATATATACAAAATCCAATTTAGATGTTCCTCAAGTTCAGTTCTGGTAATTAGAGAACTTACTTTTATATCCTGACTGACCTTGTATTTTCAGGGAGGGTTGTGTTAGTTTTGGGTATAAAATACTGATTATCAGCTGCTTCTTTCACAAGTATGGACAATTATCCTGCCTCTCCAGCCTAATTTATGACTAGATTCCTGGGAAATCTTACTTCTACAGCAGGAAACGAGACACACAGTAGTGCTGAAGTCTTGTCATGACACCAAGTAAAACTGCTGCCAGAGTTAAACCATCAGTCTCTCCAAAGGCTTGAGCAGAGGAGGGTTGCCTGGAAATGAAGCAAGGAGGGGCTGTTTTATTCTGTGCAACAGCTGGGAAAAATGCTACAAGCTCCTTTTCAAGGCCAGCCCTCATTTAACTGAAAAGATTAGAACAATATCAAACAGTAAGTCACTCTCTAACTGACAGCAGGAGGACAACGCAAGCAAGCAAGCAGCCTGCATGCAAAAACAAGATAGCTGAAGAAGGAATGGCTTTATTCTCCTCCTAGAAAGCAGACTGAGGAGTTAGACATAGCTTGGCTGTGCAAAACTTTGGAGAATTATAATCTCCCACTTGATCGGCATCCTTTCCCACACCTTTCCACAGCAGACTTAAAGAGCAGCTTTCAGAGGATCACTGTAACTCTACAGAGAGGCAGCACAACAGAAAGGCTCCAGCCTGGATGGAAGAATCCCCCCCGAATCCCACCCCACAGCCCAGCCAACCCTCCTACGTGTGAAACCAAACTGGCTGTCAGCTCTGTGTAGAGTTGTAGAAAGCCAAGGAGAGAAAAAACCCCGCATTTATAAAACATACTGTTTAGGGAGAGCTACAGCAACTTACAGTGACACAGTTTTACAGAGAAACTGATTGAGCCCAGGCAGGATGCAGGAATTCTGCTCCAATCTCGTTCTCTGTGCCAGTGCTATAAAGACAGAATTAAAAGCAGTGAGTATGACTGATACGTCTCTTTGGCATGAGGGATGCCCACTGTTGGTGGGCTGTGCCACTAACTCATTTGGCACTAGGAAATCTGACTCTTGGGTAGATGACAACAGGAAAGGCACCGACTGCTTCCTTCTCCTCAGGGATACAACTGTAGGACCTTACAGCCCAGTGGAAAGCTCAGCATCATCTGGTTTCTGTATGAAATGAGCAAAAGGATCAGGTATAAAAACATGCAGCTCAACTTCTTGGACTGTCTCCAACTTCTACAACTCTTCCAAATCACATCGAGCAGCACATCTCAGCACTTCAGTATTTTTTTGCCTTGACTGCAAGTAGGAAACGAATGGATAAACTGAATACCAGTCATTGCCATGACCATTAAAGCATTTGACAGTATCCTAAATGAGAGCATTTCACCACCACAAATAAAACCTTCACTAAACACAGGAAATGTCCAGTCACAGTCCATGATGAACAATTAGTAGCTGCGCTTTAACAGACATTTCCATTCTAGTAGCAACTATTGCTTTTACCTCTTTGAAATTATTACTCAAAGCCCACAACACCCTGTAAAGTTTTATAAACAGGGAAAGCATAATTGAAATAATTCAGCCAGGGCCTTAGAGGAGGTGTGTCTCAAATGAGCTACAATCCAAGCAATTTTTCTCCAACCCTTCTCCTCAAACATGAGCTCATACTCAGTTGCTGAGGATTCAGTAAATTAATTTTTGCACCATAAAAACCTAGCTGTCTTTGCTGACAGAGTTCCCATTCTGCAAACTATATTATTGTTGTAGGAACACAAAGGAAAATATCCAGTAAAAAATTAAACAGATTCCACCAAGTGCCTCAGCTCCGTACAAAGAGCAGATGTTAAAAACCTTCAAGTGGTGTCAAAATATCTCTCTCAAAAGTGGCAGGTTTTGAATGGTTTGGTAATTAAAAACTCTGAAGATTGTTGGCTTTAGTTCAGCACACTTCACATTCACAGAAAGCCTTATTTCTTCCCTCTGCAGTGCCAGATATTGATGCACGACTGAGATATTTAAAAAGCCAGTCAGCCACCAACTTCCAGGAGAAAAAGGCAAAAGCCATCAATGCTAAAATCCCAACATCTGCAGAGTCTGTTCACATATCATCAGTCTGCCTGGGTGATAAACAGACAAAAACTTGCAAAACCACATTAATCCACAAGCAGTGTTCACACCTTGCATGTGAGGGAAGGGTTTCTTCCCGTGGGCAGCAAACAAAGAGCAGAGGAACCCCAAGCAGGACATGGAAACAACCAAACCCCAATCACCTTAAGAGCCAGGTATTGCTCAGAGGGAGCTCTGTTTTGAACATACTGAATAGGAGGCTCCAAAACTGTCATACTTTGGCCAAACTCCATTGCTATTTTAAGAGGAGATCTGTGTATATTCCTTCCAGGATATACAGAGCATTCTGAAACACGCAAACTCCCCCATAAATATGGTATAGATCAAGGAGAAAACCTAGTCCTCTCTTTACACCGAAAATGTTTTCCACACAAAAGCCATGTTAGTAATTACATTCTTTTCCTAAAGTGGCTCACACCAAGGGTTAGTCATATACCTCCCATTGACTCTAATGAGAGCCTTATGGTTAGAACAGCAAACAGCTTTTTCCAGAACATGGTGGGTGGAAGCAAATTCTATTTTAATAGGCCAAGAGTAGCGAGAAAGACAGAAAACCAGAAAAAAAATGTAATCCCCTTGCATGCTTGGAAGTGGAAGAGATATGGCATATGTGTTCTCTGCCTCATTTCAGGGACCTGAAATGCATCTTCAAATTAGTTCTTAAAACTTTGCAACGAGACAATAAACTAATTTTCAGAAGAGATGTTATTTGCTTGACTTGCTCCTTCCTATAGGCTGAACAACTTCCACAGGGAAAGGACAACCAAGATACAGGCATGAAATTTTGGGTTTGTGAAAATGATATACATTGTCAGTGGTTCAAGGCTGGCGTATCTAGATTACCAGAACTAGGGAGAAAAAAGAAAAAGGGTTCTCCAAAAAGCCACCACATTTCAAGCAAACTTGAATTCTGAAATGGAAACTCACCCCCTCGAACCTATACTTAGAAAGAAAATCCCTAAAAAGTACAGTCTGAGATTTCATTTGGGAAAACTGAAAACAATCTTGTAACTGAGGATTTTCAAAACATTTCTGAAGCTCCTTAAAATGCCTAAAGCTCAGCTGTTTGCAAGCTGACAAGCTGGGCAACAGACATGAGAACTAGGTTGTAAAGTGTATTTTAAAGCAGAGGAGCCTTGCATGGTGCACACCTTTGAACAGGGACATGGGGAGCCCTACAAATCCCACCTCCAGAGCTGCACACGTGGTGCAGCTGTAAAACATGAAGATAGTTCAACTTCAAGCTTCTTTTATTTGACAGTTCTGATATTCCACAGGGCCTATTAACAATAACCTTAATATTTGCATAAGGTTTCAAAACTCTGTCCAAACATCAGTTAATCCTCTCAACAAATTTGTGAGGTAAGCAAATGAGTATTATCTTTTCCATTTTGTGGATGACAAAGCTAAAATACATAGAAGAAGTTAAAGCTAGTACTTCCAAACAAGCAGGTGAACAGAATGAACCTGCATTTCTGCATGAGTGAAATGCCAGGTTGGAGACATTCAGACACACAAATATGCTTTTGAGCAGATACAACTCCAGTCACACTGGAGGCACAGCTCACGGGTGCTCACCAGGCTCAGCTACTTTGCTCAAAGATATATGGCGAGAGAGATACAAAGGCGGAGGAATTTCATCTCAAATTCAGTCCAGTGCTCAAACTCACACTGATTTCAACTGAGATTTTTAACCAAATATACGGAGCTGGAAGTTTCAATACCAGTGAGTTCCTTCAACTTTCACAGAAGAGGCAAAAGGCTCAACTTCTCTCTTCAAATGAGAAAAACAGCAATGGGAAACAGTATTTTACACAAGAGAAATTAATCTCAACAGGAGAGGGTTCAACTGGATGTATTAACTGTAGACAAAATCAATGAATCCCAAATCCATGGGCTTTATTAGTTTCAGTGTTCACAGAAATTCTTAAAGGATTTTTAAAGCTTAATCAGTGACTAACTAGGGAAAGCAGCATCAGGTTAAGGAGAGCATCCCAAAAGTGAAATGACATATCTTCCTCTAAACTATCACATTACTTGCAAGTGTGGTTAGATATTCAGGTTTCTGCAGGAGCAGGGGATGCACACCTTCATGCAGAGGGTGATACCTGATACTTACCTTCCTGTGAGAGGTAAATTCTGCTTGGATTTGATGGCAATAGGCAAGAAGTTGCTTGGTGAGTACAGCAAGAGATGGGTCCCAGGATCTGAAAATTACTCCAAGCACCACTCCAAATCTCCCTGGAAATTGTTCAGCCCTTAAATCCCAAAGCTCCTATCTGTTGATACACCAGTTACAGCTGGGATAAGAGGTTTGATTCTCACCTGGCAGTGCTCTTTGGGACAGACTCCAGTGGTTCCTTCTTCTCCAGTGCCAGCTGGAGCTCACCTATTGCTGTAGACAGCAGAGGTGGTTACCAGTTTTGTTTTCATATCTGGTTTGTTTTGAATACATTGGTGAGGGCACTTAACCATTTGGGCTGGGCACTTTATCACCTTGCTCTTATAAATCTAAATAAGCATCACATCTGCTAGAAAAATGGATTAGTTATTAAAAAGCACAAACATAAGCAAACAAGAATTATTTTTTAAGCCCTCAAAAAAAAAGGAATGTGTCCAAAAGTCCTTAATACTTGGAAGAATAAAACCCCAAAATGAACGGTGCATCAGGAGCAGCACAGGCTAATTTATATGAGCCAAAAATCTTTTGTACAGAGTACACAGAACTGTGAAACAAGTTTGATCAGGGGCCAAGCTGTGTTTCCTGGGCTGATGTGTGATTATCCAGCATGACTTTGCATTATAGCACAAGGGCACTGATGTGATCGACAGTAGAGAGCTGCAGAGAATCACAGGTGAAGAGCCAAAGGCTGAGCATTTTCAACACAGAAAAAATAAACACATTTCAAGTACAAGAAGCTTTGAGTTAGGCCAGAGTTTTAAATTTTGGTGTCAGGGAGGAAAAGAGTACATTAATTGTTGTTGATTTCTACTAAGCAAGAACCCAGTCCCTTATATGATTTTATTGCTGAAATACAGAGTAAGTATATTAAATTGATGACAATGACACTTCTGTTGAGAGTCAAGATGCAGAGTAACAAACACAGATTTGCTGTCAGAAGCACATGGAGCAAGACCTAGATTTTCATAAATCCCCTGTTGCTCAGGCAACAGCCACTCTTAAACAGCTACCATGCAGAGAGCATTTCCACAGACCCAGCCTGCAACTTTGACTCAGTTTACTTGCTGCAAGAAGGGATGACAACCTCAAAGTTAGAGAAAGCAGCATGTGCCCCATGGTCCCTGCATGACAAAACCCTCCCTGGGACAACCATAAAAGTTTATGCATCCCAGGGAGAAAGCTTTGCTGTTCACTGTGTAAGAAAGGTTTGGATCTGGACTGTTACCCTCCCTGGGGAGAGGCATGATATGGCAGGGCTGCAGGAAGGAAGACCTGCTCTGTCTTACAGTGTTCTTACAGAGTTGTAAAAGCCCCACAGACCAGTCTTGCCAACTATAAGAACTGACACACCTGAAGCAAAGTTCTTCCTGATTCCCATGGCTACAGAAGCCCAAGACTTCTCTAGAAAGCAGCTACCAGGCAGGAGAGCCTGCATTCCCAATTCCCTGCCTCCCCCTCTACTGGAGTGCAGCATTTCTATCCTCAAAATGCATTAGCTTGGCTATTTAATTTTCCTCCCTCCATTTCTCACTGCCCAGGGAGAAGCAGCTCCTTCCCTGCAAGCCTGTTCCCACTCACCTGATCCTTTTGTTTCAGCTCATGACTGACTGCGTGGGAAGGAGAGCTCAGTAAATGAGCACAAAGTGTGTTATTCTCAGATTTTTCTTTACGTTTTCTAGCAAGGTGGCACACGTATATCAGCGTGTTTCTACTTCTCTTGCTGAGCAGTTTGGATAGAGCCTCAGAGTTGTTTGGGATAGACACTTGGTAACAAAGCTCTGTTTCAGTTTGCTCTGCTGTCAGAACACAAAGCTGAATTTCTTCACATTTAAGTATCATACCCAAAAAAAGATACTTCTTGCAATAACCCTTAATGTTCAGTGTATATGTTCAGGAGCCTGCTTATCTCTATATACAACAAAATCCTCTCGTCTTTATTTCTCTCCTCTGATCAAATAACACTGGGCATTTTCAGACTTGGACACCATTAAAATCTGTATTTTTCAGTAGTCAGTAAAAGGTGCATGAACAACTGAATGGGGCAATAGGCATAAATAATTTTTAGGTGGTAAGTCCCACCAGTCTGTACCAAACACAGACAAGTCTGGAAACTGAGCTTATGCAAGGGCTGTAATTTCAAAAATTGGAACAAGATCTCTAAGTAACATTTACAGAAGAAAAAGGAATTGCAGATAAGCAAATAGAAGGACTAAGTGTCCATCTTGCCACAGGTGAGACTACAGTAGGCTTGCAAAGCAGCCTCGGGGCTGAGGACAGGAGACAGAAGGAGAAAGGGATTCAAATGTGGAGCCAAAGCAAAAATACCCAACAAATGTTGCTTTGATTTGCCTGTGCAGCAACACTCCAGTTACCCGGAGTGACCCTACGGAAGGAGCCCAGCAGCAATAAGGGTTATGGGGAGATGCTGTGGCCAGATTATCATAGAAACGCAGGGTATTTTATCAGGTTTAAAAGAGCACGAGGCAGTGCATGACAGTAGAGCAGCCTCCCTGCTGACCCCGCAGAGGTAAAAAGGCAGAAAGGCAGGAGGGTTTAGCTGAAATTAAATAGACAGTGGATTAGTATAGGATTTTTATCCTTGACCTGGCTTTCTCTTGCAGACAGCTCACAATCAAACACATTTGCAAAAGAAAAACCTGCAGACAAGTGATACAGTTTTGCTTTGGCACAATCAGAGGAAGGAAGGAAGTTATCCATGCTTTTCTGTATACAAGGTAAAATTACTTTCCTGCAGTCACAGGAAAGCTTCTACTTCCTCCTTTCTCAGAAAGACCTAACAGTACTCAGCAAAGCAACACTGAGACCTGTACAAGTTTGCTTCCACTCCTTTAGAATAAAGAAGAAACTAAACAATTATTTTTTTTTTTTAAATTCATGTCCTCCACACATCCAAGATTTACATTTGAAAACAAAGAGCTGCAGACAGTGCTATGAAGAAGGATTCTCCTCAGCCAGTTCAGAAACATGCACATAAATCAGAAATGAGCCCCAGGAAGTTTGCTGCCATCCTTTCATTCACAGCACGAGGATTTCCAGTCTTTTCCACTTTTCAGAGACAGAAGCTGCATCAATAATCACTTCATCCCACACTCCAGGATGAGATACTGTAGGCAGGAGTTGGCTTTCAGGAAGAGCACCGTCCAGAGCATTCTCTGCATTTAGCCTCACGGTAGAGCCCACAGCCCACCCTGTGCTGGCAGGCTGTGCGAGGAATGCTTGCCTAAAATAGTTGTGTGTCTTATTAACTACAAACCAGTTCTGCTTCAACTTCCTTCAGAGACAGCAGCTACTTCAAAACTTCTTCAGAGTAGGTTAAAATTGCAAGGTCAGGTGAAAAGTTCTTTTCTGCTGTGGCATACAAGACAGCCTCTGGCACCACTGCTTTTTATTCCCCCATCCCAATCCCATGCTGGCTCTGCATCTCAGCAGGATAAGGTTGGAGCAGCCCTAATGCTACAGCCACAGCAGACCCATGCAATCAGAGTAAGAGGTGGCACTAGGGAAGCTCTGGGAGGTAAGGCTCTCCAGCCCCAGCCACCAGCTCTGCCCCAGTACTGTGGGACTGTGAGACAGTGACATTTCTGCCAATGTGAAGGCTGATGCAGGTGTGAGGAATGGCAGCAGCAAGGCAGCTCCTGCATCCCCTTGACTAAAGACACACCATCATTAATTGCTGTGCAATGAACTGAGATTGTCCCATTTCTTACTATATTTAATTCTGAAACATGCCCCAGAAAAACCCTTTGCTGCTACCCTGAAACATTCCAAGCAACCAAAACTTTGACATACTTTCTTTTGAAGCTTTTTTTTAACCCTTGAAACATTGACTTTCTACTAAGTAAGAGCGCTCAATCTTGCACACATCCGCAGCCACAGTCCCTCCTTATCCTGAACTACTGTGCTCCCAATAAGTTTGAAACTCCACCAGTATTTCTAGGATGTTCACACGGAACAGCATCAAACCAAAGTGTGACCTGATTCTCAGGACAGTATGTTCTCTGAGCAAGCTACACTTGCCTTTCCTGAGAACTTGAAAATAAGGATGACTTTGCTACTGTGTCACAAATCCCTAGCCAGTATTTCATTTTAGTGGATTTAAATTACTCCGGCATACAACACAGCTGAAGGAAAAATGCTCCCCGAGCAGCTGCAGTTGCTTGTTTTAAAGCAGAATAATCCTGTGTAGCTCCTCAGGATGGATCACTGGAAATGCTGCAATTGTGTGATGTTAACAACCCATCCCAAGATGACACATGTAATCCTTTGGCTTTAAAACAAAAGCAAACTGAAGCACATAGGGGACATTCTCCTTCAGGTTCCCTCGTCCTCTGCAAACACAGTCCAGGAAATGTTTTACCGACTTTTGCATTGCAAACACCTCTACTATGAAGTGAAGCAGCAGATTAACATCCAACAGAAGCATCTTAGTGTGACTTTGAGGACAAAACA
This sequence comes from Pseudopipra pipra, assembly GCF_036250125.1. NCBI lineage: Eukaryota > Metazoa > Chordata > Aves > Passeriformes > Pipridae > Pseudopipra > Pseudopipra pipra. The sequence continues at coordinate 15,004,957 of NC_087560.1, read as the reverse complement.
TGGCTGTAACATTTTTGACAGGGTGGCCAGGAGAGAAGGAGAACTGCACAAGTGCTCACCTCTAGGGCTGTCCCTGAAGCCACAGCTCAAACATTAGCTCACACGAACTGCTGGAGCAGCTGAGCTTTCTGGGATCAGAGAAGGAAATTTCAGTCCTTGAGCAGTTTTGCTTATGTGAGTCAGATGCTCTTGAAGCAATCCACGTACACATGTGCATTTTTACATGCTTCTCCTCAGCCATATATTGACTACCAGCAGCATACTCTGTCCTTTCTCCAGTTCTTTAATACTGACACTGTGACTGCAATTCAGCCCTGCAGAAAGGAGGAAGCTCTAACAAAGCAGAGGGGAATCGATACGTGACAACTGTAATTCTCTGCTCAATAATTACACAGAATTTACACTGCTGAGCAGGCTCCCTTCATTGATTTTTACAAAAATATTTACTTCAGCAGGAACACAGGTGTAAAGCTAAGTTTTGAGGCTCTGCCTTTTCAGTGCATTGATTTCAAAATAATAACCAATTTAATACTGTACAATGGTTTAATACCTTCATTCAGACACACCTCCACACAGATCAGCACCTCTGCCTATAGGGTTCTTCTCCCCTCTCTATTTCTCTTCTCTTTATTCAAAAAACCCAGTTTAGCAACTCTTAAGTATTTACCTTAATCTCAGAAATGAGTAATGTTATAGAAGGTCTCGAGTCCCATAAGAAAGGAAAACACCCCTGGAATCAAGTCAACCAGCTCCACCCCATGACACAGCTGTGGCACTGTTAAGGTCATCAGACAAGCAAAATGCTTTCATATCAAGACAAGATGAGACAAGGAAATTAGAAATATGGAATGAAAATATGGAAGGAGACAGCTGCTGGATTGGGGACTTAATATGAAGACAAGAGATGACTGAAATGTATGGAAGAGGTGAACAAAAAACAACTACTCTCTCTGGGCCTGTGGGTACCCAGGCAAAAGATGTAAAAGCAACCTAAAAAGAAAAATTTAATTTGTGGCACTTGCTGCTGCAAGATGTTGCAAGACCTAAAATACAAATCAGCCTAAAGTCAGGTTAGAGAAATTTGAAAAGTATAGGCTCACCAAATTCATCAGTGGTGCAGATGGAGCCTCCAAACCAAACCACTGAACAGCCAGACCTGGTTGAAAATATCCAGGAGAGGATCATCCTGCCTTGTGTTGGTTCTTCCACACTTGAGCATTTGTTACTATGTGAGACAGGGCATAGGCCAAGGGGGACTCTGGCCACAGCTGTCTCCAAGTTTAATGTGGTACAGAAATACCTGAACTATTGCCAGTACCAATGCATGAATGTGTGTGTGAAAGGAAGGGCAATTCAGAAGCACCCAAGAAAGATGGACACGAACTCCCCTCAATGCAAAGGAGTAAAATCACCATCTAATGACTTGCCTGCTGTTGATGATGTCCACAGGGAAAAAACAAAGATGGACCATGAATGTATGACTGCTTTTCCACAAAACACCAGCGTGCAGCAGCTTCTGTGGACTCAACAAAAAATACTGACCTTTCTCTTTAAAATGAGAAAGGGAAGTATAAGCCTTTAACCCAAAAGCAGAGGTCTGGACCCAGAGTAGTAAACAACACTGGTAAATACAGGGTAGCTATATGGCACTCTGTATTTTCCTCTTCATCACAATCTCTTGAATTTCATTTTCTAATCTTCCATATGATGTAAAGAAACTGTGCTTTAATTCCATGAAAAAAACAATGACAGAAGGTCAATACTGCATGAGAAGTCTGACTTCTTTTGGTTTTCCCTCCTGAGAAACGCTGATGCCAATAATGCACCATGACTTTCATAAGAATGACTCATTATCTAAGTAATAAAACATAGTTTTTCTCCACTCTCCCTAAACTTCTCCAAGTGAGGGGTTTTTAGGAGCGTGATCAGGGTGACTCATCGCGGAGGGCGCAGGGACCACAGATGGACGTGAAGTGCTGGGTGCAGCATTCCCATCTTGGAAAACCCTTCCAGGTGCTTTGCAGAGCCATGCAATGATAAATGGCAGATTAGCATCTGACATGTTGGAGAAGAGCTTGTAATTACCAGCAAAGTGGAAAGGCAGAGGCAAACAGTGTTCCAGGAGACAAACATTATAAAGGTTTATTGAACAGTGTGTCTTGGGGTGGCAGTGGGCCCCTTCAAAACCTCTTGCAAGCCCTTCTTCAATTTTCCCTGTGCTGGGGCCACTCCAAAGCCACAAGATAAACTGTCACAGGAACAGTGAAAGAATAGCAAGAGGAATAAAACCTGCATCCAGGCTACAGAGTAATAAATATTTATTGCCTTTCCTTTCTGCACATTGTGGAAACAGATGCAAAATGAAGTTCAGTGACTTGTGGGAATCGAGCCAAAACCAGCTTTGCTGCTGCTGCAAACAAGCAGAGTCACAGGAACAGCTCCTATTTACCTTCTTAGTGTTGCAAAATTCTAGGATTTTGCAAAATCCATCCAGGACCTCCTGATCTCTGACATCCCTGTTCCACTCTAGGTGCATCATAGTGGGACCCAGTCCCACATGGTTGGGAACAGCAGATCCCTCTGTGCCAGGCAAGACAGTGCACTGACAAGTGGCTCTCTGAAACACTGGGATGTATGCTGCTCGATTGTCAAGTATTGCAAGACAGAGTAGCTGCTGCTACTTTGTCAGGAAGCCAAAATTTTAATAGCTTCTTTTGTCCAAGGCCCAAACATCAGCTTCTCTTCTCATGTACTGAGAACCTCTTTTTGTACCTTCACTCAACTCTTTTCAAGGAAGCCTATTACATTCTCTCAGACCTCTTTCAACACAACTGTGCACTAAGGAAACTGTTTGTTCTCTTGTCTGCTGCCAGAAGCATGAGAATACTACAAAAAGCCACACAGAAAAAAAGCCACAACTGCATTTTGTTTGTTGGTTTTTGTATTTTTTCCCAGATTAAAGGCAGGTCCCACCATCCAACATACAGCCAAAAAGGGAAGAGGCTTAGGACCAAATGGTGTCACAAAGTTTGAATCCAATAATCCCCAAATCAAACTTGTCTCATACTCAGTAACCTAGCTTCAAAAGGAGGGGTGGGAGTTTTAATTTCCATCCTTTCTCAGTGGATTTTGATTCCTCTGCATAGTCACTTCAAAATTACCAGTTCCATCTAATATCTCAAGTGACAGGTTCCTACTGGCTCATACCTCATGGGGTGACACAGAGGCACAAATGGATCTTTCTAATTATTTAGCTGATGATGCAGCAAGCAGAGAATGAATCTGGCAAACTCTTCCCAAGCAGCTCAGGCTTTGAGCACCCCATTCATCAAAAGGGTGACAAAGCTCAGGCCAACCCCCACAAAACAGACGGGGTAAGGAAGGATCCTTCTCATAGACAGCCACTCGAACAGCCTCACTAGGAGACCACAAGACTTTTGCTCCCAGGACATGATGTTTCCTCAAAGTAATAACAGGTGGGGAGACAAAACAGGCTATATATAAATTGTTCAAGATGCATTTCTTCCTTTAAATAGATGGCTGAAGCACATCACAGGTTACCAGAGGCCATCAGAGAAGTCTGCAATATGAAGCAGTTCAGGGAAAGAGAGAGGAAAAACCTGGGGCAGGGGCTGGCTGTGCAGAAACCATATGGGTCTCTGGGCTGGAGAGGAGGAAAGGCTGAACACACTGGGAAGGGATCACACTGACTTACAAAGATCTCCAGGTACCACAGGAGCAGCAGGTTCAGATGGGTCAGTGCGGTCTCACATGCTCATGAGAGGCCTCTGCAAACAGCAGCACCTGCCAGGCAGCAGGAGCTGCTGTTCTGTTCTCATGCACACTCAGCCCACTGTTTTCTAATGCACTTTGGGTTCTTTTTTTTCCCTCCTCCACATCTGTAACATCTCCAGTTGACTTAAAAAGCCACTTTCTGTTTTGTGGAAATATGAAAGCTCTCCATTATTCAGCACTTATTCCACATGGATGAAGGTCGTCGGCCTCCTTAAACAGCTTTCCCGCAGTGTGTAACATTAATAGCTGCACCAAGATGAAATTAATTTCATTTTCTGAGATCTTACGTTTGACACTGAACAAAGTGCGTGGGATGGGAAGGAACAGCAGTAACAATTCCTTGCGTGACTCAAGGGGAATTACACCTCCGGCACCAGGACCAAACCCTACAGACCATTTCTGCCCTCTCCTCCAGGGCATGCAAAGGGCTCTGGGGTGAGCTGGTCCATACTTGTCAGCACCAAATCCCAAATTCCTGAATACTTACAAATCACAGGTAGGAGCCTTCCATGAGTGACATTCACAACATGTGAGCATGTTGACAGAAGACTTCCAGGAAGTCTTAAAAACCCTTATGAGCTTAATGAGATTAATTATTAGGTAAAAAGGTACTTTAGTCATTAGAAATAAAACACCAGATCTAAACTATGTCCTCAAAGGAGGGGAAAATGGAAATAAATTGCAATGAATGGTGTCAGCTCCCTCTGCTCTCCCTGGGAGCAGTCATCATTTCCATCATATTCCCAGTGTCAAGGGCTGGCTCCCAACAGCTGCATCTCTGCAGGAAAAAAAAGGGCTGACCATCACAGCCCCCCCACTCCTACCCCCATACAGTTCTCATTGCAATGGTTTCAGCATTCAGAGCCTGTGTGAGCCCTTAAGCAGAAAGTCTAACAAACCTCTGAAGATACCACTGATGTTCATCATGACAGATACGGGCCATAGTGCTGGTCCCAGGATCAGCTCCACCAGAGCAGCAGCCAAAGTTAGAACCCGGGCTGAGGTTGTACCTCCATTTTACCAGAAGCTTGGCCCTAATAGGAGAAGAGCTCAGAGGTCAGGAGCTCAAATTCCCCCATGGAGAGCCCTGACTAAAGGGTGCAGCACAGCAGATGTGTCAGTGCTGTGGTGACAGATACTTCAGCAAATCCCAAGGTTAATGGGCACTGTTCTCATGGAACCTGAGCACCATGAAGGGGTTCTTGCTCCCTGCTGCTCCTCACCTTTCCCTGCCAGAGGGCACCTAGCAAAACCACCTGGTACAATCACCCCCAACCCAGTTCTGCCACAACAATCCGTACCAGCTTTAATCTTCTGAATCTGGATCTTTTTGACTGAGTAAGACATAGTGACACAACCAGGCCTCCTGGAGTCCTGGTGGGATGCGACATCCCCCATTAGTCATCCACAGCCAGAAAAAAACAAAGCCAGACCATTAGGTAGGAGCACCTGTCCAGCAAAGCAGCAAAAAAAGCCAGCAAGGGATACAAGGCTGAATGCAAAATCCACTCAGGATGGAAAGGAGAAGGTTTGGCAGCAGGGAGTTGCAAAGGAAAGAAGACTGAGCCAAAGGAGTGTAAAAATTAAGAGGAAGGCAGGGATAAAGCACTGTTGTGACCTGCCCTTTTACTACAGGTAAAGAAAAGGTAGCAAGGAAATGTAACACCAGTACCTTGCTTTCTGCTCTGCTGACCTAGCCCTGTTTAGGTCACCAGCATCAGATGGTAAAAACAGCCCAAAGGAGATTTGCCATCATCATGTAGAAATCATACAACACACATCATCGTGTAGAAATCATATAACCCTAACCCATTTAGAAGCCCTGGCATTAAATTGTCTTTGCAATTCAACAACAAACACAGAAGGAAAATAAATAAAAAGCCAGTGGGTTAAAAGTCAGGATCTCCCTCAGTGCTGGAAACACAGCTTGATTTTAGCTGTGCTGCACATCTCAAAGACTAAAGCTTAAGCTGTGATATCAATGTTCATACGGCTGAGAAGATATTGGCATTTGGGCAGACGTCAGCAACTCTTTCAAGCAAGTTACAGATACCAAGGGCTGGAAAGTCAGAAAAGCATTTCTGCTGTGTAAAACGTGACATTCCAAGCTATTTATTTTGTTGCAAATGATGCTCCACATGAACCTTAAAATATTTGGCTTCTTGCAGCTGAAAAATGGATATCCCATCCTACATACACACAGAGGTTTTGGTCCAGGTATACTGATGCTCCTGTCTGCTTCTGCTCACACAGTCTGTGCTCCCTCACAGGGCATTTGGGACTCGCACAGCACCCCAAAGTCCTTACACCGAGTGGCTCCAGGGGGAAAAATGACAGGAAAATGCCTCTACATTAGTTATAATAAGGCTTGTGAGCACAGACTGGGTGATGAGCGCATCTTACTAGCACTGAGTACAAATCAGAGGCAACATACAACCACATATTGCCTGCTAAATGATCAGCTCGTGTTTACAGCAAGTCTTTTCACCCCGTGAGCCCCCTGGAAACGGCTCCTTGCTTCTGGAAGGGCACGTGGAGGAAGTGGGACAAGAGAAGGGCAGCCCAGGACACTGCAGAGCTCCCAGCAGGAATGCTGCCAGTTCCCACGGCCCGCAAGACCACTGCCTGCAGCGGCTCTGCTTTAAAGACCTGGGCACGCTGTGACCCTGCGGGCCAGAGCTGCCCAAATGAGGTTCCTTTTAACCTCACTGAAAATAACAGGCTTTTCAGCTCATGGCCAAATATTAAATGTCACTTTCATGCTAATTTTCGAGCTTGGACACAAGCATTTGTTTTTTACAGAATGCTCCAGAAAGCCTCTGCCTTCTGCACAGATGGGTACAGCCAAGATCTGGAAAACAATCCACCAGAACTGATGAAACTTGATTTTCCTCCTTATGAAATTATTATATCCATGATTTTACTGAATATAAAAGGTTACATGGGAAAAATTAAAGCAGAATTTGGCTTTCATAAAAAAAATAAACATTGTCACTTCTTCTGCTACACAAAAAGCCTACTAAAGGCATTCCTCTATTCAAAAATTAATATTCAAGTAAAGTATTTGACTTGTTACATTCAGTTTTTGCAAGGCTTGTTTTATTGGGTTTTCTAATTCTAATAAACGCTCTCCAATTTTCTGATAGAAAACTCTGAAACAGTGGAAATAAAAGGGAGTCAGCATATCTTGTTGAGGTTTAGATCATGTCCAGCTGCATAAGAAGTGCAGAAAAACAGAAGGAGGAACTCAGCCAACAGAATTTTGGGCCCATGGGATGTCTGGGAAACACTTTTTGCCTCCTTGCCACGATTCCAGATGCCACAAACTGCAGAAGATAAAGCCACAGCTCCTTTCCCATGTGCCCAGGCTGGGTGTGCAAGGGCACAATCACTCATATCTCCACTGCACATTTAGATCTGAGTCACCCTTGAAATTGGTCAGGACCATAAAGCACTGATGAACCTTCAGTTTATTAATAACTTTTTTTGCTCCCTAGAGAAATGACATTAAAAATAACAGTAAAAAGGAACACTTTAATTTCCCTTTAAGTCACTTGGGAAATGATCATTCTGATTTAATCTTGGCATTCTGAATTTTTTAAATTTTTTTAAAATAGTCTACAACTTCCCCTGAAGGGAGCAGTAAACTTGTCTGAAAATGGAGATTTAGTTGGTCACCAAGTGGGATTAGACCTCCATCACCATTTTTAGAGCATCCTGGGTATATGCACAGCACTGCACAAATGAAGAACTGCACCAGACAAATAACAGGTCGCCCATCCAAAAGGGCTTACATTAATTATGTTAATCCAGTAGAGACAGAGGAGTGTGATTAAACAGTCTCTACTGCCTGGGATTTGGCTGTTATCCAGCGGTAATCCTGCACAATCTGTGTTTGAAGTCAGTGTGTAAGGAGGATACTCTAACCACCTATATTAAAAATCAAAGCCAGAGACTTGGGTATATGACAGCATCCTTTGATGGAGGTGCAGTTCCTGGAGAGCAGCATCTCCAGAGATGAGCCCCAAGTCTCTCAGCTCGGCTCCAGAGCAGCCAGTCTCTCCCTTGACTACTGTGAACTCAAGGACAACAGGGACTTGAAGTTAGGTAGTAACTGTAATTAAATCCCAAAAGCCTCGTTAAGGAAGAGCAGTAGACACCAGAAACACAAACTTGGTGCTAAACCATAACATTCACCTGTTTCCTACGCAGCTGATAGGGCAGGAAGATTCAGCCACACGGACCCTCCGTGCAGTCACTTGAGGTTAGATTGGAACCCCCTCTCCCAGAGAGGGAAAACTCAGTAGAGGAGGTGGTTCCTCCTCCTGCTGCACAGAGGAGCCTGTTAAATAACAGCAATTTAAGTATCACCACCGAATCTTCCCTTTCTTCAGCCATGACACAACAGTTATGAACTCAACTGGTTGAAAAAGGGATACTGATTCCCATGCAGCAACATAGCTTGGGACATTGACAGAGCCACAAGTTTGTGACCAGCAGAAAAGGAGAGGTCCCTTCAGGCAACTGAAGGCACTTTGTGCTACACAGACAGGTTATGACTAAGGAGCCCCTAACCTGGGTTGGAGGCACTAAGTCTCAATGGTCAATACTGGATCTTCTGCTCCCCTTCCAGTACCTTCCCTCAGAAGGCTGTAGATTACACAAAACAGAAGGTCCAGGTCCTGCAAAACCGAGCCTGTGACTGCTTTGTTCCAGTTCCCCACCTGCAGCAGTTTGCCAGCCTCACCCCAGCAAACACCCAAGCACATTCACTGTCCCCAGAGGCACAGAGAGTGGCATGTGGTGTGACACAGCTCTGACTCTGCTCCTGAAGCCTCAGCACAGCCAAAGGTTATCTCAGCTTCTGTCCCAGCTGGCAGCAGACCCTTGGCTGCAAGGACTCTGCTGATATATTATCCACCTGCTGTAACCAGAGCAGAGCTTATTTACTTGTTCTGTCTCTGGCAGGCTGTCTCCCATCCACAGGCATCTTCAGGGAAAAGGAACAACTGCCCCAGTTCACTGCTGGTGGGCACAGGGGGCTCTGCCTACCCACTGAGGAACTTTTCCCAGCCCATTCGGTCCTAAATATCACCTTTGGCAAACAGACAGCGGTTCTGTGCTACCTTGCACAGCTTCAGAGAGAAGCTGGCATGATAAATAATGAGTCATCTGCTGAACTTCAACAAGTGACAGTGCTAGCGCGGATTCCACTGTCTTGGGTCCAGCTCTGAAGACTGTGAGGAGCAGATGTGAAATGGGAAAGGTCCACTCCTAAACGTCAAAACCCATTTCTACACTTACAACTGACAGGGAAGCAAGCCCTTAAATCTAAAGGGATTCATTTAAACAAATTCCATTCCTCTCTCTTGCATCCCCCTGAGAGACAGAAAGTCTCCAGGGTATAGTGGAAGAACCAAGACACCCTGATAACAAAGACTGCGGTTCCAACTCTCCTTTTCACTGCTTTGCACAAGAGAAGGTAACAAATGAAAAGGCAGGTCTGAGAAGTGCACTTTCCCAAGTCTCCTGGACAGAGAACTGAGGTTGTAACTTCAACATATACACACACAGAAGACAATATGAACATGCCTAAGTGCTATTTCTCAATCCTCAGTCTCATTTCCAACTGAGATGCTACACACGGCAAGTCATTTGTCTTAGCAGGGGAGATGGGACAAAAATCCATAGACAATGTGAAGAAATGCTCCTTGGGCAGAAATCAAGAGTCAATCCTTGGGAAGTGCCTGAATAACGCACAATGCAGATCATTGCTACAGAAGTCTGGTTTGCAGTGTGTTCTTTCACACTGTGGTAGAAGAGCCCAGTCACACAAGCAGGGAATAATGTGAAAATATAGGCATTCTACTACTTTGTGGGGGATAAACCCACTGCAATTGTAAAAACCCCAAACTTGTAGGTTTGCTGTACCTGTCGCTCCCAGAAGCTCAATTCAAACAGAGGTGCTCTTTGATGACCTGCTGACGACTCATTTGTTCAAGGTTTGCATTTTGTTTGAAAAGATCAACATTCCCAGCGTGAAAAGCAACAATGTTTTCCTTGGGTCAGCAAAACAGGGCAAAGGCAGCTTTTTATTTTCCCCCCTAACCCTAGCTGGGGGAGGCACAGCTCAGGTTAGAGGCACAACCATTCTCTGCTACACGGCTGGGATTGAGTTTTTCTCTGTAGCTGTGTAACATCATCCAATTCACAGTTGGAGGTTTTCCAGTTAATAAAACGGCCATATGGGGCATCAAAAAACAAAACCAAAAAAACCAAAAGCATTTCCTTCCTTTGCCACCTTCAGTCTCAAAAATCCCTCCAAAAAAATGCCAGCCAAAGAGTAAACCAGCAGCCAGTGGTATGCCTGAAATTCAAGAGCCTCTTTTTTTTTTTTTTATAAGTTTTTACTCAACAAAAGTGTTATCAGCACCTTTAGTCAGCATGCTATGGGCAGAAGACAAATAATGATGGGTTGGACGCAGCAATTAGCATGTTCAGTAAACACTGGATCTCTTTTTGGGAACCAGGCTCCTGGCACACTCGCTTCCGCTCCTGACACCACCCACACTCACCATCAAAACACACTGTTTATTCACAAAACAAGCTTGCTTTGCAAGAAAATGGAGACCCGTGTGTGTCCCGTGGTCTAGGAGAAGGCACACAGCAATGCCATTGGGAACTGTGCAACAACTGTGATTCAGAAAGGCAACATTTAGCAGAGACTCAATTTAGACACCTGATACCCATGGGTATCGATTAAAATAAAGAGCCTGAATTTTAATAAAAATAGAGTCTTTTGATGTGAGGATTCAGGCTTCTGTAGACTTAATGGAGATGGCCCATACTATGTTTCTCCTCTATCGGCTGAGCTCCTCTCTTAACTCTGGTTTCTTCAATATCTGCCCACCCAGCCTTAATATGCTGCTGCTCACGTCTACGCTCCACCTCCCTTTCACCAACATCCTTATTCTTGCCTCTGCTGAATGCAGCCTTCACTAAAGCAGATTTCCCAAATCCTTACCCCATCCTAAGCCACCTCCAACAGCTCCCTGGTGCACTGTAGATTCAATTTCAAATTGCCTTCCTGGGCTGCAGTAAGCAGCAAGGACTTTCTCGAGCATATCCTTGCCTAGTGCTACACCTCCTTACTTGCCTCCTTCCCCCTTCTGCTCCTCTGGCTCAGCTCTAGAATTTACTGCCCCTCCAGGGCTAATAAAACCCAAACTTGCTGATTTTAAGGCATAGAATAAGTCTCATCTGTTTACTTAGACTTGGAAAACCATAGGACAGCAAGACTAATTTATTCAGAAAGCTTCGCTCAAGCTGCTCTAGTCTCTACATTACCACGGTTTTGGGGAGTGCAGAATGTGAGATGAAGGAGCTACACATGGGAGCATTTTACACAGTAATGGTGGAGAGCAGCACAGTTGCATTTTCACTTCTCTTGTATATCTGAAATTTTCATTTCAACAGGTCTTTGACACACTGGCAAAACCCATCTGAGACTGTATTTTTCATCTAATGGGATGGCTTGTCCTAATTTTTGCCAGCTGTGCCAGCCTATGCTTTATCTACCCATCCCAGTACATTTTCTCAACAGTCCAAGGAACTCCCAGAGCACTCCTATCTGTGATAGAATAAGGCAAGGCCAGGGCGATGACATGACTGCCACGTCTGGCAGCAGCAAGATTTTTGACAGGCAGACTCCACTTCTAAGATATCTTCACTCCAGAAATTTTGTGCCCACTTCACCACTTTCACAGCCTTAAACAAAATTCTAGACATCCAATCAATAAAGCAACAAACATGGGAAAAAACTGCACAGCCTAACTAAGAGATGAGAAAAGCCACAGGGAACTGTGGAATTTGATCCTATTTCTATTGTGCAGGCCAAAAGCATAAGAGAGCTTTCACAAGCAACTGGACAAATCTGGGATGCACATCGCTGTGCTGGTGGCTCCTGAAAATGAGTTATGGAAGAATGTAGAGCCTGTCCTCAAAATGCTTCTTGCGTCTCACTGACCACTATCATAGCATAATTTGTGTTGGAAGAGACCTTAAAGATCATCTAGTTCCAACACCCACCCCCCCCCATGGGTAGCGGGACATATTCCACCAGATCAAGTTGCTCAGAGCTCCATCCAACCTGGCCTTGAATACTTACAGGCATGGGGCATCCACAGCTGCTCTGGGCAACCTGTTCCTGCACCTCACCACCCTCACTGTAAAGAATTTCATCCTAATATCTAATCTAAACCTACTCTCTTTCGGTTTGAAGACATTCCCCGTTGTCCTGTCACTACATGCCCTTGTAAATAGTCTCTCTCCATTGTGCAAAGATAGTTTTGGTCTCAGTTTAATCATCCAGCTCTTGGAGACAAATTAAACATAGTTTGCAGAGGTGGAGCAAGCTAATGGTAGCAGACAAAAAGCCAGAACCACTAATCCCTCTGACACTGAAAAGGAAGGAATGTTTGCAGCCACTGAAGATACATTGCTTTGCAGGAATGCAGTGAAATGCTTTAGTTCTCAGACCAATTGCAGAGCACTAGTCAGAATTCCTGGGAACAATTCTCATCCTCCTGCCAACTTGTTTTATAACCCTGGAGACATTACTGGAGTAGGAGTATTTGCTTAACCCATGCTTAACTTGAGTTTTACTACTACTTATAAATCAGGTACCTTCAGGACACTAAACTCCTGCAGAGGTGTGGTGTACAATTACAGAAGAGACTGTTTCCTTTTGATACAGAATTCTCACCAACACAGGAAGCAAAGTAAGGTTTGGACGGACAAGAAGTATATTTTACCAGATCAGGTGACAACTGGGAAACAAAATGTAAATGTTCTTGAATATGAGCAGTCACACTGGTCAGAACAAGGTCCACCAAGCATGAACATGTCTGTTTTCTAGCTGCCTCAGCTGATCAAATAGATGTTCTCTCTCCCTAGGAACCTCTTACCCTCTGGCACCTAAGGGAAACTCTCCACAGCTTACACAGAACTACTGGAAATAATTTGGTTTCCTGCAATGCTGCTTCCTGCACAATCTACAACACAGCATGCTTGTCTCCCACCAGTACCAGAACAGCACATTTACAGAGGACATGTGTGAAGATATGCAATGAGACAAAACAGAAGTGAAGTAAAACATCTGTTCACTTGCATTGCAGGAACGTGAGTTTTTACGTAAAATGAGGAGGGGGAGTATTGAACACACACACGCCCCCCTCTATACCACAAAACCAACAAGTGCCCAAAATTAACAGAAAGCTAAGAGGGAACTGATTACTGAGGGCAGTAAAGCATTAATCAGTCTTCAAGACACCTTGACAGCACAGTCAGGGGACTTTATAGTTCACTTCTTGTATGTTACCACCCCTTCAGTCTATAACCCCAGCACACAGTTTATAACTGTCTGCCGAGAAAAAGCTTTCTCTAACAAGTGTTATTCTTGTGATGATCCGTCTGATTGAATTAGGACATCCATATGTTGCAGCTGATGGCTAACAAGATACAGGTGGTCTTTCATCACACGGGTAATTGGTCTCTGCAGCAATGACTAATATAGCAAAGTTGTCCCAGTTGTCTTTTTTTACCCACTAATATTATTTCTTTCAAACTCTAATAAGCACTATTTCTATGTTGTACAAACAGCTACAGTGGGAATGGTTTGTCTAACAATGAAGACAGGAATGTACAGAAAACCGCAGGGAAAAGGTGAGGTAAGCAGAGAGAGACAGAGAGGAAAGCACAGAGCATCTTGCTCTTCTACCTGTTTGAACTAAATTTAAGCTATTGCTTTGATCTGCTCCCTTTAGCCACATCCTGCACCTTGTCACAGAGACAGTCTTGTCCTGGCTGCACTCAAGTGCTCTGAGGTATTAAGTCAAAGAGCAACGTGACGTTGTTAACTTCTATCCAAGAAACTATTTAAATCCTCACATTTTAATTGGTAAATAAAGGGCCAAATTTGGATAGTCTCCTTCAGACAAAATCCCTATTACTGAAATCAAAAGGCGGTTTAGTGAGAGCAGGCCTCCCCCTTAGGAAAAGCTAAATACCTCATTAGCAGCACAGTTAATGACCTGGCTGTACCTTGGCAAAAAGAAATCTGAAGGAAGACTGAGTCCTTTCAAAAGAGCAAAGTCCAGTGACCTCTCCAAAGGGCAAAAAAACTTGATCGAGCGCCTCACCCAGCAACAGGAGAGGCAGTTTTGAAAGAAGGAAAGCAGGAGCTTGTGTGAAAGAGTTTTTGCGTTCTCCTATATGCTCATACAAGCACCTTGTCCTGCAGATAGCCAAGTAACACCTGGCCAGAGCCCTGAATCCTGCTGGCAAGGTACAGGTCCTGTACCTTATCTCAGCGTGGGAAGGCACACGCTAAACACAGCCCCAAGTGTCCCCAGTGCCAGCCTGCAAACTGGGATCAAAATATCTAGAGGCTCCTTATCTGCAATGAGTTGAGGAGCCTCAGTCAAGTTCCCAGGAGAAGTGCCAAGACTGGCACACACCAGCTCTCTACTGCTTGTGCCATCAAGAAGGTACAATAGAGCCTTCAGCTCTTGACATAAGCAACTCAGCACCTTCCAATCTATTTAATTAATTTTATGAACCTTAGGACTGTCCTCTGCATATCTGCCATTTAAATGACAAGGGCACTGCACTAAAGAGGCTGCCCCAGGAATGATGGCCCTCACTAGGCTCTCCCAGCTGATGGCTATTTTAAGTACCCTACAGAAAGAAACCAACATGCTCTGCAAATGGAGTGATTTTTACAGACATCAGAGTCAGCAAATCCCAATAAAGCCAAAAATCAGCTGCAGAGTACACAGAGAGCACAGAGTAACATGAAAATAGCTCCCACCTTCAATATGCTTTCACACGAAGTCATTTGTGTTGGACCCAAGCTTTATTTACTCAGCTCATAACAAAAAAAAAGCTATTAGCAGAAGGTTAAGATAACTGGAGCAATTGCTGAAAAATAATGGAGCCCACAGCAGTTATGACTTTGTGCATATATCTATTTAATTGAATAAATATATCCATTCAGCTACTGCCTTTCACAATAGCCTTCCTGCCTGCAGTGGGAAAGGTTATTCCCATTAATTGATTATTGCTACTGCTCTAAGACAACCTACACACTTGTTTGTGTTTCCATTTAATTTTCCAGGATATTACCACTAGTGCTGTAAAAGGGGACATGTGTAACTGAGCCAGCCCTGCTGACACACAGCAAATGATCTCTTCCCAAAGGGGCATAATTATAAAAGGCTGCAGGTTATCAATGGATCAGTGGGTTAATACCAGTATATCCGCACGAAGCCATGTAATTTAATCTGATCACAGTTAGTCCACGGGGAAGACAACCCAGTGAATCTGATGCAAAGACACCTTTCAGTAATGAACAGGCATCACAGCACTCACGCTGGCAGCAGCACTCCTTGGAGCTCAGCGCTAATACCGTGTCTTTGTCAGCCCCTGGGAGACTGTGACAGAAAGGAAAGGCTCTCCAAATCACCCGTAGGAGGATGCATTTACCGAACAAAACCATTACAGAATTCCATCAAGTCTTTAGGCTAAAAGTATTACATACCTATAAAACTGCCTATACCAGCAAGGAGAAAAGCAATTCTCTGGAAGGAGCGCTCACCCCTCACAAGGCATGTGCCCACATGGGGGTGGACAAACTCACAGAGTAGCTTGTGGGTATTGAGTGGGCACACAGAGGAACTACAACAGACAGGAGTCACCTAAAATCCACTACAAAAGACTTTGTAGCAGCAGGCTTTAAACAGAAAAGGAGTAAGGAATGCACAAGGCTGGCAGAGCCTTAAGTGGGTGAGCTCAGAGAAGCATGTTCCTGCAAGAAGGGCTAATGTGAATAAAGTACTCATGTTGTTTGCAGACCACAAATGAGCACACAAGGAAAGAGTACCATGTGGGAAACACTGTGAGGAGGGAAAGGATAAGCAGCCAGGATGGGCAGAGCTGTACAGACCTCTCAAGCAGGTTCTAAAGACCTTCCAATCAATACACATCAAAGGAGGGCCCCAAGAAGCTGGTGATGTGGCCTGTATGCTATAAACACACAATTATTCCACTTGCTAGAAGTAGGTTCAAACATACATGTCAAGAAATTTGAAATATTTGGAAAGAGTAAGACAGCAAAATACATTTATCCTCTGTGTAAGAGCCTTTTCAGCAGTTAACAGACAAAACTGGCAACCCCTGAACACATTTTTGCTTATATTTATAAAATCAGAAATCCCATTTCCTTTTTGATTTTTGTTTTAGTATTCATTACATGTATTAGAGTGCATCAATATCAGATATACAGTAAATGAATGGTTTCAAAATTCACAGCAACTGCTTAGCTTACCAACATGAGCTTCCCCCTGAGAAATCCAAGCACTATTTCTCTGTGTTACCACATAAAAAACGTTGACTCAAACTCTGATGAATTCGGCATCTTATGCTGATAACTTGCTATTATCTCACCACCATACACCACCTAACTCTCAGGTTTAATTTTTGTCAGCCGAGAAAATGTTTCTGCTTCTCCAAAACGCAATGGCTGCTGTCATTTTGACTGACATAAGCTACCACAAGTGATTTTTCAAATGGACAAATTTATCCCTGGAGACAGCAAGATTCCAACTAGGGCATGTTTGTCTTTCTCTGCAGCAAATCTTGAGTTGGTGCTTAGAGCAAGCAAGAAAGCATCAGAAGTGAGAGTCTCTGTCATCACAAAACAAGAAGTGCTTCTACAGATTTGATGCCAAGTAACCCCATGCTGCTACAAAGGTCAAAGCCAGTGGCTGCAATGCAGGGTCCTGTCCCCTTTACAGGGTTAGTCCCATCTGGGCAGATGTGGAAAGGACACACCATCCTGTTGAGTTGTCCTCTTACACCAAGGGTAACAGCTGGAACAACCATTTGACAAACAAAAATACACACGGAAAAGGCCAGACAGAAGCCTGGGAGATAATATAGAAGAAAGCAGCTAAACAGGCACATTCAACAGAGCTGAGTTAGCCATTTTTCCATTCCTCCACCCTGCCATGAAACAGGCCAAGGACAGCTCTCTGCCCCTGAGTGCACTGCACTCAGGCACACCCTTGCACAGCAATAACTCAGGAGCATTCATCACTCCTCATCACTTACTCCTTGACTCAAGACTTGCCCTTTCTGGGATTTCCTTTAAGTCATTCTTCATGTGAAAGCAGTTTCTGCAAGTCCCAAGTGGTGGGTCCCAAGTGAAGAGTCCCAAGTCAGCAGTTTCTGAGGAGTCCCAAGTGGTGGGTCCTTGTGAAGTATTTGTCCACAATGTTAACACTGAGACAACTTCAACAAACTTTAAGAGAATCTCTGATACATTAAAGATCAACACAGCATTCTGCTGAATGAGTCCCACAATCTGGCAGTGCTCCTTCCAACATCAATATCAATTTCCTCCATCAACAGGAGGCAGAATAATAGCAAATTCCTCTGTACAATACAGCCCTTCATTGTCCCAGATCAAATACTGGCTCCCAGAAGCTACTCATGCTGCTCTACAGGTAACCATGTCCTAGACAAGATGCAACAACTTTTATCAGCAAATGTTAAATGCAGCAGGAAGGCCAGAAGGCCTGTATCAGGACTGCTAATAACCTTATTAGCATCACTGCTCTGGCTCTAATGAAACACCCAAAGCACTGCCGAGAATGGCACAGGTACTCCAGTGACCAGAAACCATTTGCAAGGTCTTGCTCATCTGAGAGGCAGCAAATCCACAAAACCACTGTCAGATCAGGGTTTTTTCCCCTTTGTATCAGCTCCACTATGCCTCTGATTCCCCTCTTAATGACAAAGTCTTCATTGATTTCAGCAAAACTCAGCAAGACTGAGCAGAAAATGAACTAAAGAGGGAAATGTCAAGTGAGTCATTAGTGGGTAGAGAAAAGAAGGGTGTAGTAAGTAATCTTCAACATACTTCTCCTCCTTTAAAATAAACAATGCCACAAATTTCGTTGACGTTTGTGAAGATGGAGCAGTAACAATCCCTGCACAGTCTGCAGGAGTGATGAATTCCTCCACTAAAAGAGGTTACTTATGCCAAATGCCAATAAATACACCGATAAAATTAATCTGTTTGTTTGGAAACCTCTAGATGGGAGTTCAGATCTTAAATGGAAAATCAGACTCAGAGAGACACAATCAAACCAGCACCAAACGAGAACATTTTTCCCAACTTCCAACAGCAACCTGGTCTAGTGAAAGGTGTGCCTACCGATGGCAAGGAGGGTGGGAGCTAGAGGATCTTTGAGGTCCCGTCCAACCCAAAGTGTTCTGATTCTATGATTAGCCAGAGCAAGCACAGTCCCACAATCTTTCTAACTCTGTTACAGCACAAGTGCGTTCTCTTTAGAACATCCTTTGGTGAGTATTTTCGTGCAGTCATCTCTGATTTGATTTGCCTGGGTTACCACCACGCAGCCCTTTTTCCTAGGTCTGGTTACTAGAGCAACAGATTATGTTTTGGATTTGGTAGCAACATATTGCAGGCACCAAAAAAAATCTGCTATTAGCTCAAGAAACATGAAACTACAAGTCAGCAGCCCATGCCACAGAGGAATCCTCCTGTAATATCTCACTCATCTCTCTAATTATGAAACTTTATGAATCTCCACCTCCTTGGCAGAACATAAGCCTAAGCAACCTCTGCCTCAAAGGATGCACAAGAGGGGTGCACTGCCCACAACCTCCTGTGTGCTTGTCACTGCAGAGAAACCACATGACAGATTTAATGGACTTCATAGCCAGAAAAATATTATATTCCACAGATGCTACTACTTGCATTAACCATTAAAGTCAAAGCACAACTTTAAATTCCATGTGGTGTCACATCTGCATTAGTCTGCACACACATTAATACAAAAAGAAGGTGGTTTTGGGGTCAGTGTTCTTGGGGTTTGGATTTTTTTTTAATAACCAGGAGTCTTCCTGTATTGTCATTTCACTGTAAGGTGACTGTATTAGATACTGTTACTCCACTTAACTCCTGTACAACTCAGAAGGAGGAAAAAAAGCCCTCTCACTGCACAAAGTTATTTCTAATTCACTGCCTTGGGACACAAGGGTTTTTGTTGTTGAGGTGAACAATGACAAGTCCTTAGCTGTCAGGTTTCTTCCTCCCAGCCACAATACAGCCCAATGCAGCACGTATGTACTCGACATAAGCAGTGAACTAAAGACAGCACGAACTGGTCAATCCGATCATTTCTCAGGCACAGCCAGCCATTACAGAAAGTTCAGTCAGACTATTATCACTGCTATTAATAATTTTTTATCCTGAGAGAACAATCTATGCCAGATTTGCTCCTAATTTCAACTGCGGGAACTTACTCAAAAACATTTTATCTGGTCACACACAGTGTAGCCCCCACTGAGTGGGTGTGCTATTGTGAGAAAGCAAACTGATATAAATATAGCACAGTGACAGTATCCACTCTGCAGTTACTTCCTCTGCGAAACAGAGCAGAATGAAGTGGGTAAGATGCTCAGCCAGCTTTCTGCTAAGGCCACTGAAAACTGCATTGATGACACCAACAAAAATAATCAGTTAAAGACAAATCTGATCAAATAATTCTCAAACAACACTTAAACTGAGGAGTTTGACCTCCTCTCAAGTATCCACAAACATAAGATGACATTTCCATTACTTTCTTCTCCATTTATATTCATTTGTGGAATAGATTTTTTCCTGTTAGCTTTTATTTTCGCTAGCCAAATTGACTGTAGGTTGATGTAAGAATTAATCATCCAATATCTGAAACTCTACTTGTGACAGATAGGTTAGGACAGGGCAGATATTAAACCTCATTGCTGGTTGAGTGTGCACACACATCTACTCTTATGCAATCCATAATTCATATGTAGAAATTCAGATTATGATTTTGATAGCTAAAGCCAGAAAGCAAACAACCCAAAAATGCTTGTTTTCTTTTTTTTTTTTTTAAAGTCTACCTGTAGAAAGGAACATGATCAGAAACATATCTCTGCAGGAAAAATAATAAAGCAGCATATAGTAAGCAGAAATCATTTTCTGGCAGTATTTTCCCAGCTACAGTTGAACTGCCAACTTTAAAGATGTTATTTTAGCATACAAGATGAATGTACCTCAGGAACAAAAAGAATCACTCTCCCTAATCCTCCTCTCATGCACCCTGCAGTCTGTTCTCAGACATGAAGTATTGCTTAAAAATGCCCATGGAACAGACTGAAAGAAGTTGCTACTTCTCTATATAGTTATTTATAATAGATAATCTTTAGATAGATAATCTTAGAATCACTCTTAATTCCAGCTCATCATTTATGGTGTTGGCAGAGTTGCTCCAGTGAATTTAGTCTCATTATTCACCTTTGGGTTCTTGTATTTTATATATCACCTTTTTTTATCCAGTGGAACCCTCGCGAGCACTTACAGAACCAAGTGAAGGTGAATAACGATCCAAGGACAAGGCTCAATGGTGAAATACTATGATTTTATGGCCAGTTACAGAAAAACATGGACACACTTTGAATAGGGAGATGAACCTCTTGAAGTAGCAATACATCCAGGAATACCATAGCAATAGGCTTTCCAATAGGCTTCTGCCCTATCCCAAGACACTGAACTTCACCCAAAGTCAACAAGAGTGTTCAGTTTTGCTGTCGATGGCCACTCCCAGCTGCATTCAGTTCCACTTGGGAACTTGCTACAAATGTCTTTGGAAAAACCCCAAAGAGTAATGGGATCATCCATTAAGTCGAAAGTCACGTCAAGACAGTGATGATGGGACAAGTGCACAGTTTTGGTTACTAGAAACTAAGTTAACAAGTGCAGAAGGGTCTCATTAATGGCAGGACACACTTCACGGATTTGTTGCATTGGAGCAATTTATCTACTGACAAGTCCTGCAGAAAGAAGAATGAGCCAAGCTGGCAGGTTTTTTTAAAGAACAACTTCACCCACAGCATCCTCTTTAAACCTGCTGGGAGGGGGAACAACTGCTGAAACCCACAAGCACTTTACCCCAATAACAGAGATGTTTCACTGGGTAACCAAAGCCAAATTTCATAGCTTAACCATCTGAAAGAATTTTGCAATGTGATCACCAGAAACTACTTCAGGCTCATTGTATCTCAAAATAGACCTCATCAGCTTCCGCATCCCATTCCATTACAGGGATCACATTATCAAGGGTCCTGCCACAGCATCCTGGGTCACAGCACCCGATCCTTAACAGGCACTTCCTTGCTAAAATGTGACAGTGGGAGTGACAAGACATGCGTGTTCTCTCAGTCTCCTTATACTGCAGTGACCACTCAGACACGTGCTTTGGAACAGGAACAGAACTAGGGTATCTTGGGGGGGAAAAAAACCCCACCTCAATCATCATCACACATACCACTTGAAAATTTTTCAGCCAAAACTCAACAGTTAAGTCACCAATATCTGAATTTAAAGCAATCTGGGCAATCACAACAGCAGGAGTAAACATCTTCCTAACCATCCAGTAATAGTCACCATGGCCATCAACCTTTACCATTGCTACAAAATGAGCAAACATCAGTGTATTTCCCTGCTGCTTGATACAGGGCCCTATGCCAAGTTGCCTTCACAAGCACAGCAGCACATGGAGAAGAGACCTTGAGGCATCCCTTCCACTGGCATCAAACAGCAAACAAGAGGGAAAGCCTTCAGTGAGAAGCTCAGGGAGCCTTACCTATGTACAGGGAGGAATCTTTCCGCCTCACGTGGTCGTCGATGTAGGAAACTCCCAGGGGCTGGACAGGGGTAGCACCAATGCCCAGGAGGACCTGTGCTCCAATGAGCAGCAAGTACATCATGTTGGTAGCAGTTCTATTCCTGCAGATAAGGTCCGGGTCTGGTCCCTCATCGCTGGAGGACCCGTTGACAGCACACACATCCCTCCCTTCAGCCCCCCAGCGTATTTCTCCTGACTCATATTCGTACTGGTGGGTCAGAAATTCAGGCAACGCGGAAAGGAGGGCACCCAAGGCCATGACTATCCCTCCACATCCTATTAAGCGTGGCCGGTGTCCTCGGGCTCCAAAGTAGCTCACGAAGAGGATGAGGGCCAGGTTGCCAATCTCGAAGCTGCTGGCAATGACGCCCACGTCAGCACTCTGAAGGTTGAATCGCCGCTCCAAGGTGGTTAAAACACTCACCTACAACAGAGAAATCCAGAGAAAATTACTGAAAGGGAGTATGACCTGCCTTCTGCCCTCCCCATATGTACTGCTAAAGTGTAAATCTCCTTGACTTTTCTTTGGAGCTGAAAACATACACATCAAGGGCATCCAAATCACAGTATAGTAGTTGACCTCCAAGCATGACCTGACTATTCAAATACAGCCACATCAGAAGGTCCTAATACCAAGTGACATTTCCCAGCCTACCACCTGTCTGAGCACGTGTCCATTTCCAAATTCCTGCATCCATCAATGTATATTTTGGATGCCTGCAGACACCCTCGACTCCATGATTGGTTAGTCTTTCTTTGGGCTCGCTTTCTATTTGAAGGCACAACCTTCACAGTGCGCTGTCCCACAGAACCAAGGCACAAACCACACCATGCCTCACATCATGCCAGGCACTCAACCCTCCCTTTGGAAGGAATTACAGTTAGGGAGCAACAGACAACCCTGTGGATACTTTGTTTGCACACCAGCACAAGTCAGCTGGAGACAGTGACGTAAAAATAGGCAGTTTGGCTGGCACAGAAAGCTGCTACTA
Source organism: Pseudopipra pipra (assembly GCF_036250125.1). NCBI lineage: Eukaryota > Metazoa > Chordata > Aves > Passeriformes > Pipridae > Pseudopipra > Pseudopipra pipra. Next base: position 14,982,372 of record NC_087560.1, on the reverse strand, counting down.
AAGTATATAAATAAAATGCTGATCAAAGGGTTTAAACTGTTTGTGGATTAGTTAATGACTGGAATCGTCATGGAGTATTTTTGAGAAGACAGGCCAATTAAGGTTTACATAGAAGATTTAAATCCACCATGAAGAAGAGATGATTTAACAAATACGGGTTATTTAACGTTAAGAAGAGAGAAGCACATGAATAGTCTTCAAATATTTAACATTGCTGCGAAAAGGAATGACCTGTTCTTTGAATTCAAATGGACAGGACAAGAAGTGACAAGTTTAAACTGCAGTAAAGATGATTCTGGTTAAATACAAGGTGGGGAGACTTTTACTGGTAAGGATTCTGAGGCACTGAAACATGCTGCCTGGAGAAGCTGCAGAGGCCTTTAAAAGAACAGAGACCAGCATCTGTCAGGAAAGACACAGGTATGACTGATCTTGCCATAGGGCAGGAAAATGAACCAGATCATCTCTTGAGAGCTCTTCCAATCTTGATTACATGGTGCAATGAAACACAACGTGGATTTTTTGCAACAGTCATAGCACTGATCAGAGCATGAAGGATGAACCATTAGGTACCTCACTTGCCGTCAGGCCTGCTCAAGGGAAAACACAGGGCATTCTCATGTCTATGGCAGTGTGCCTCTTATACAGTAAAAAAAAAAAAAAAAAGAAATCTTGAACATCACAGAAATGCCAAAAACTTTTACCTTGACTAAAAAACTATCTAGTTTTTCAGACTGGAAAATATGAAGATATTTAAGGTTGTCCTAAAAGAGGCAGGTTTCTCTATTCCAAAAAAAATGTGAAAAAGACCTCAGAGCAGAAGGTAGCCCCTGGATAGAATAAAAATAGCCTCCCACTGGAGGCACTGAAAATCTTTGCTGATAAACCTCACGAAGCAGGAGCCAGTCTGACCGACTTTAAAGTATTCTGACAGCAGCTCTTCTCCGGGGGCAGTTAGCCTCTGCTAGGGTACACCAGGGCACAGTTGGACAAAGACAGCCCTGTTGGCAACAAAATGGGAAATGGAAACAACCCAATCCTGCTGCTTTGCATAAGCAAGAGCTCCCAAACCTGACCGTGGTAAGTGTCCAAGTCAGATCTCCAAAACTGGACTGTTGTAATGTTTTCTGAAAATTCAGCTTTCTTCTCATACAGGCTGTTATTTTATACTACTACTGTAATCCTCCCCCACTGCAGAGCCAAGAACTAAGGAAGTAAAGGAGGAAAAACCTAAAAATTGAACCCTCTGACTGAAGGCAGTGCAAGAGCAATAATTCTTCCCACGCCAAAGCCAAGTGAGCATGTGCGTGTCAGAGGCAGAAGGGATCACCACTTCACCTGCAACACCAGGTGCAGGTCCCTGTTGGGATGAAACAGCTCTGTGATTCATGGGGGAAAATGATGTTCTCTGCACGAGGGCACAGCACAGCCTGTCTCCACTCCAGCCACCTCGGCCATGGGAGCAGTGCTCAAGCTCACACCTATAACAGGGACATTGCCGCTCCCACAACTCCATGGGAGCCGTGGCAGAGCAGAGCAGGTGGGGATGGACACTGCTAGAAAACACTGGGTTGGTATTTTCAAAACAAGGCACACCAAGGAGGAGGGATACAGACAACATCCCACTGCCTCAGGCAGTCCCACCAGGCACTCGTGTGACAGAGAACCACAGAATGGTTTGGTTTGAAAGGGACCTTAAAGATCATCTAGTTCCAGACCCTTTGTTGTGGGTAAGGATTTATCACCCACAACACAGGACTGCTTTTACTGCAAGGTATGATCTAATGGTGGTGCAGTCAGACTGGTGGGACTTCTGGCCTGAACACCATACAGCAAACACCAAACTTTAAACAATGCAAAGCCCTGGCAATAGGAACCCTCCTTTATGCTACTACCTCCAGCACGTCCCTAGAGGAACTCAGCTATAGCTAGGCTCCCATGAACACCAATTTTGGCAGAATGGGGAATCTCTCCAAGATGAATATGTAACTCTGACCATGCAAAATCATGTCTGTGGTGCTCATTTCTGAGCTGTACCTAGATGGGAAACTCATGATTACTCATTACAGCTGTGTAAACTGAGGTAGAGAGCCAACTATTAATGAGACAAGTACAGTAAACAAAATTAATTTCTGATAGAATAATTTAGGCTGGAAGACTGAAAGCCAACAGAAGTGATTTCCCAAGGCCAACTGGTATTAACTAGCTTTGGATGTCTCCCACATTTTGACCTGGCTGCCAAATTTTAGGCTTTTACCATACATATGGTAAGTGGCTAGAAAGTGGGATAGTGTTTAGAAACACATGGGTGCCAAGCCTCAGAAGGGTCAGATTCTGGACAGCTGGATTCCAGATAAAAATACTGCACCATTTTTAAGTGCAATTCACAGTGACAGAGAAGTAAATTGGTGACAAACCTGGGAACTAAACCCAGAGTCCCAATTCTCATTCCGCTGTTATTTCAGTGGGACTTCAGTAGTTCTTTTCCTTTTTACAAAACCTAAACCACTCAAAATAGGGAAACAGAGTCTCACCATCCCCTAGCACTTTCTTGCTTTACTTTGGTGAAGAGCCTGAAATAAAATGAGGAGGAGGAGGATGACAACACAAAGCAAACTCCAACCCTCCTGATAAAAGCTAGGAGTTGTCCTTAATCTTTTGGCCAGACCACACTGCATTTCCCAGTTTGCTCCTTATGACTGTAGCACTGCTACCCGGTGGTACCAGCTCTTTACTAAGTGGGTTATGAGGAGCAGGAGGGTATGGTGAAAGAACAAATCCATCATACCATCCTTGAGCATCCAGAGAGAAAGAGCATCTAAGTACAAAGTGCTGAGACCAGCATCAGGAGAGTAGCCTCAAAACACTGACAAGTCACAGCGAGGGGAAAAAAAACCCACCTAAATCCCAAAATAAAAATAGGGCTGGGAAATAAACTGTCAACATGCAGATTTTTAGCCAGAGAACAACAGGAACACAACTGCATTACATTCAGGGTGGCTGCAGCCCAGAGAGCACAGCCCAAATTTCTACTATGACTTTGGCTCTGACCTTACAAAGACCAACTACAAAATCAGCATTAGCACAGCAGAGATGTTACCTGCATTTATTCAAAATGAGCACCTGCCCATGGCTATCATCATTCTCTCACCCTCTATGCCCCATCCTGATAGGACTTCCTGCATATGAGGTAGAACCTGACTAAATACCTTCAGTTTCCATGTGGGATGCTCCTGGTGCTCTTGTAACTGTGAAATAAAAGAGCACTGTACTGCCCATATTTCCTTTCAAGAGCCTGCTCCCCAGCAGATCAGCCATCACTGCTCCCAAACACCTACTCTCTTTATCGAGAGTTACATAAAATGTGGCAAATGACACAGGTCCCTGTAACATACTGACGTCATGTGAAAAGGCTGTAAGGATTACAGAGAGTCCCTGGGTGCTGAGATCAGGTTGATCATTCAAGAGCACAGCCCTCATGGATGCTGGTTTAATAGCAGGGATGCAGGGAATGGAGTGGTGCGGCAGCACAGCGGCTTCAGATGGACAACCTCCTGCTACAACACAGCGGGAAACACCGGGAGCACACGTTATTAGCTGTGAAGCTGCTGTTTCCCGGCTCCTGTCAACTTACACAGCTGTTTTGCCACAGATGGAAAGAATTGATTGAGAGGATATTTAGTTAAAAAAAGCTTCTAGCCTAAGATCAAAACAGTACCAGGAAGCCAGTACAACATCCAGCAGAACTCATGCAGACAAGATACAGCAGAGACATGTGGTCTGAGCCCAAGAAGTCAGCGGTGTGAAACCACCCACGGCACCAGACAAGTCCATAACAGGCACGAGGACAGAGGTAGGGCCAGCCTTAGAATCATGGCAAATGCCAGAACCCACAATAATGGGGCCAGCACTGAAGATACAGCTTCCTATGGGAATGCACCTGTGCTAAAGACAGCTGTACCTTGATACCTTTATGTCCTTGTGCCTGTCCTGCAGGTCAGTGGAGCTCTGATCAGCAAATACTTCACCTGCAGCACTGTATACAGCCCTCAGTCCTGCCAGCCTCACTGCCTTTTTCCATGATTCCCATTTCACCCACTCCAGACATCTCCCACCTAATTTTTAAGAGCAGCTCCACTAGATTTAGCTATGGCATCGGAGACATCAGCAGGACTGTGAAGCTGTTGTTACTGCACAAGTTCATGCTCCTCCCTCCAGGTTAGTTCTACACCAGAGCAGTCAACTGGACCACCACAAACTAAACTGGTTTGGGTACCTGCACACCTTTTTCATGCAGAAAGCAGGCTGGGGATCTAGAAAGATCATGTAACTCAGCCTTCTGCCTTTATGTGAACACACCGTAACATACAATAACAAGAAGTAATTAAAACTTATACCATGATTGCACTGTCTCCTCTTCTTACCAAGCCACAGCAGGCTGCACACATGCATTTGTATCAGATGACTTCAGAGACTAACTTCAAAAAGGCCTAGGCTAAAGGGGCCTCCTATCACCACCCTAAAACACTCTTCAATGATTGAGAAAGGAAAATATCTCACATAACACACACAGTGATAAATGACCCACATCAAAATGGAAAAAAAAAAAAAAGAAATCAATCACCACCTTAAAATTTTCCAGCCAAAGCAACTTATATTGTACATCCTGTAACTAAATCCACAGAAGCTTATACCATGCCATTCTGGACTTACTTCAATAATACATGCTCACATTCATCATTCCTCTCTGTCCCAAATTTACAGATCTTGGCATTTCTGAGCCAAGGTAAATTTGTTTTCTCTATAGGCTGTTTATTTTATATTAATGCTCAGCAAAAATACAATCCACAGACCTGTTTCACACTATTGCTCCACTTTATCACTAAAGAAATAAACTGAAGGCCAGGAGCACCATTATGGAGACAGAGACACAGTGCATTGAAAATGAATATCATATTGTTCGTATCTCCAATGATCAAGTCATATTCACCCACAGAGTCTACAGATAAGTTCATTGTATTAATAATACAGGGTTATATATAGAAAACACACTGACTTTATGCCTGAAGGGCTATTTTAAAAGGCTTCTTTTTAATGTAAAATACATTTTCTCAGTTATGTGGTAATAGATTGGACTTGAAGAGACATGTCTGCACTGCTACAGGGTGTAAAATAATTGCCTGGCAACTATGTTCCCAAAGGAAAACAAACGCAAACCATCTCCCACTGCCTCCATTACGGAGCCAGGAAACACAAGATTCCTTGAAGAGCCAAAGTGACCATGCCAGAAACAACACCACTGCTTCCACACATCTCCACCCACTTCTTCAGATGTCACCTCCTCCTCTCTTCCAGCAGCCACGTGGGACAGAGCAAATGGCATCCTGTAGCTGGAGGCAAACTCTCCTCCCCATAGAGCTGGTACCCATGGGCTCAGTCCTCCTTCCCACCCACCCTCCCAGCTGACAGCACAGCCACCAGGCTCCAGTTTCAAGCCGAAGGGAATGATGCTGATCCTCTGCTCTGATGTTTTTCTGCTCCACAATTCCAGCATTGAGATGATCACTTTTTTAAAATGCAGACAGTTTCCTTGGCATTTTGCCCACTCCTCCCCCATCAGATGGTGGGGAGCAGGGCAATAAGCTTAATATCCTTTGCCCAGCCCCAGGGACCTCTCATCTCAGGCTGCTGATCGTTTCTTTGAACATCATTCCCGGTCCAGTAAAGTCAGTGGAAACTTAAAATTTGCTCTCACCACAGGTGCCAACACCCGTGCTGGCTTTGGGCACACGAACATAAGGGAAAGCAAAAAGCAAAAAAAAAGGGTGGTGATATGAACACACCCAAGCTGGCTCTGCTCAAGGTCTGGAAATCATCTCTGCATAGAAATTTGCATTCACATGACAGGGATAATAGATGCTGCAGCTGAACCACTGCTGAAAGTAGGGTGTTATTAGCTTGGCTGTTGCTGCATGTGCCTGTGCTGTTTCTAGGCCAGCACTCGAAAATCTGCAAGTTACTGTACTGCTGCCACGAGGAGTTTGCAGCTCGCATCTCTGCCTCACTGGTGTGAAAAATTAATTTTATATTCTAGTGACCAGCTCTGAGGTTACTGACACAGTCCAAATTAAGCACACATTCAAAGTTAGGATTTTCAGGGGCCTGAGAAGAAAGAGTTTTGCACCATGCAGCAAGAGAAACAGCACATCACACTCCCAGCTGAGGCAAACCATACACTTCTGGCAACCTCTTCTCTCCAGCACTGCACAGAAAACTTTTCTGCCGTCTCTTGCAAACCAGTGTGCATCTCCTCCCCACAGTTTGGGAGCCACAGCATCCTGTGCTGCTGGCCCTCAGCCAATGCAGGGCACAAATCAAGTGCACTTGGGCAACCCTTTGCAGGATTTCACAGCTATGCCACAAACACAGCAATGCCACATGCTGCTGCACGTTGCAAACAAAGTGAAGAGTACTCAACACTTGTAGAAGATATCCTGTTCGGTCAGAAGCTGATACATCAGTGCAAAGCCACAGTTAGTTTCAAAATAGCTTAAAACAGAAAAACGTCACACACCTCTGAAAGTTAAATGTGTATTTTCCACTACTCTAGTGAAACTGGGATCCATACTGACCAACTATGCTACATAAAAACCTAACCTCTCATCCAGGCACTCATTGCAGCAAACAGCAGTGGGACTGTCAATACCTTCCTCATTTGCTTCCTAAGGATCATGCACGGGACACAGTGGACTGACCCCCTTTCCCAGCTGCCCTGAGGAAGAGAATGAGCACTGCCCCATTTAGAGGGGTGTGAACAAAAAGATCACTGGGGTGTCATTTGCAGCTACCCCCTCACATTCATCACAGAAAGTCAGTGTGAGTCACCAACAGCTCAAAGCAGATCCAAGTACAGAGCACCAGGCCACACTGAACTGCCTAGAACAACCTGAAAGGCTTTTTCTGTTGCTTTGAAACAGATGCACACCATGGCCAAAGTCTACATTTTTTTTAACCTTTTGAAGTCACAACCTACAGCGATATAATCACATCTGCAGACTTGGTGTCCACGCAAGCTTTCTGCCTCCAAGTCTGTTCAACATCCACCTCACTGTGTGAAGGCAGGTGGTATTTTAGTCTCTGACAAGGTAACTACATAAAAACACCCAGTGCCAGAATCCATTTCTAGCCTACACTTTTCTTGAGTAGCACACATACAATGAAGCCAGTGGATGTTTGAATCCTTACTTATTTTTAAATGTTATGTCATTTTCACTGGCAGTCAAGTAACGCATAAGCGTGCAAAGTAGTACAACCCTCAACCCTGTGAGCTGCGTGTTTGTGTGCTTTGAAAACCATAGCACTGAACGGTGCTGCCGGCACATTTCAAACCTGGAGGATGAAGAATTCCATGTGGAATAAGCGCTCAGCAGCAGGGGTTGGTAAGCAGGGGCAGCCACTGAGCTCTGTCAAAGTAAACAGCCCAGGGAAAGCTGCTGGAGCATCTCTGACGTTCAGAGACGGATCTAGTTTTTTTCCTGTGGCCAGCAAGTAGCTAGCTGTACAAAGCCAGATGAAGAGGAATTTAAACTGTGTGTAATTCAAACATGCTGCTCCTGCAGCACTCTTGGCCATATACAGAACTGGCAGCAAAATTCACACACGGGTCCAGTACTCTGCAAACTGGGCACCATCACGCTGGATTCCAGTGAAGCGGAGGAAATGAAACTCATGTCTCTGGAAGACACTTAACAGGAGAAATACTATCATATGGATATATATACTATCATATGGACTAAGTACTACCACTGGAGAGGCGGGATCCCAAGCTGTCACATTGCAACACCCTCACTTCTCCACCTCCACAACTGAATGCAAGTTTGCTTGTTTATCTAATAAAACACTTCCTAACTCAACACTTCCATGCCTGCAGAGAAGGCTTTCTACTACAAACAGAGTGACTTACCACAGCAGAAACCATAATGCAAGCCTGATGAGAAAACATGAAGCCCTTTGCTTGACAGGTTGTCTTAATTTACGATCAAGATCTGAACTCGGGGCTAAGGGTTGCATCCCAATTATGCCAGAATGCAGATGAAGAAGCGAGGCCTGTGGAGCTGGTTGCAGAAGCATTCCCAGCTGCCAGGCATGAACCAGGGCAGAAGTGACACAGGCAGGACACTCTGAGGCAGCATTAATAAATGCTTTGAAGGAAGCTGAATTCAGTTTTCATGGTTGGAGGACAACGGTGATTATATAAAGGCTATATACTGAGAGAGGAGGTTTTCTGACAAGTCCTGCTACTTTTCTCTTCATCTGCTCTGGCTCTGCGATATCTCTCCTGCTCCACTCCCTACCCAGCAGCAAGGATGCCTGGCTAAAGCAAATGGGAACTCAGCTTAGGGAAAAGTTTGAGGCTTTTCTCCTCAACTACTATATGAAATGCTTTAATTTAGTAAATCTTGGGAGGAAGGAAGCCATTAAAAAGGGAACCAACAAAATGGCCACACTGTACTGGCAGTCCACAGCACTTTGTAACAACTCATAAAAGAAATACCAAATTACTGTAAACCTCTGCAGGTGGAATTGGGGTCTCTAGCACCTAACTAGCAACACCCCAAGCTTATCCCAAAGCCACATGTGCTGCTTTGCTTAGTCCCACCTCACACTCTGCAGCCCACGCAAGAGCTGTCCGTGTCATCCTGCTTATTTGCTAAGTAACACCCTCCTACAAAGCTGTTCACAAACAACTCATTTCTCCTTTCACATCATCTCTGTGCAAAGCCAAGGGTACGAACAGGAGCCGCGTGCCGGCTGCTGCCAAACATCCCACTAAGGAACGGGGCAGGCTGGGAGGTGAGCACGGGGGGGCCATGGTGCAAACAAACAAGTCAGGGCTTGAAGGTGATCTTAAATCTATTCACTGCAGAATCACCAGACCCTGCAAAACTTCAATGAGCACATGCAAGGAAAACAGAAGTCCCCACCTCTTCCACTTACCTACCAGAGTCTGAAGTGAGCAAAAGTACAACAGGAGAGGGGTTCCCATAGGGGTTCCACTGCTCCTATGGCAGGGGCACATCAAATTCTAGGAGGAATCCAGCAGTCAGGGAATGGTTTTGCATTCAATGTTCAACACAAAGCCAGAGGCATTTGCCAACCAATGGTTACTGCAACCAATATGAGCACTCTCTCTTCTCTCCTTTTACTTTTCCCAGTCTGGTTTCTCTCAACCTCTGCAGCCATTTCAAATTCTGTTTTTTCATCTCCTTCCAGTTCTTCACTCATCCTTTGCAGACAGCTTCTACATGAAGTTAATTCTCTTTATACTTGGCTTTTCCCTGGTTCCTGCCTCCCCAAGGTACTAATTACAATACAGTTTATTAGCCAGGCACACAACATTTAAGACTCTAATTTTGCCCTGCTTTGAAGGAAGCTAGACACCACTAAAGCAGTCCACTGCAGTCACTAATAGGGAAGGAGATTTTTAAAAAGCACTTTAGTGGCTTTGGAACAAGACTGCCATTTACAAAGAGACACTTAGAGTAAGTCACTTCTGTCAATGAGAGTATTGCTCAGAAAGCATCTTTAAAAATAACACCTTTAGGCTCTTTTAAAATCCATCACTACCAAAGAGCAAGTGAAGCAGTCTCAAGTAGTCTTTTCCAGTGAAGCCTCAAACAGCAAAGGGCTAAATTTTTCAACCCTGAGGTTTGAGGCAGATGTGAAGGAAGAAGGGATACCATTCAGCTGTCAATGAGGCTGCATCATAGGAAGCATAATCACAGCTAGGATAACACAAAATTACCATCCCATTAATTAATTTAGCTCAGCTTATTATGATAACTGATAGAGATCTGGTTCAGGGCCCAAGCCTGGGTACCTCTTTCATTCCAGTTACCATCACTGGAGCAGCTCAGTGCTCATAATCCTAGACCACAGGATGCCACAGGATGCCATGGAACCAGACAATACCACAGCTAGCACTTTGCTGATAGGGAGAAAAAGCCCAAAGAAGGCCTGGAGATGTCCACAACAAAGCCAGGAAATGAACCTGATCTGCATCTTCACCAGAAAATACAAATAGTAGTTGTTCCTCAGCCAACAAGCATTACCCCATGGGCTAAGCCATCCTCTCCCAAGTCAGCCACTTGTCGCTGTGTCCAAATGCAAATAAAACTAGATTTCTCTGGGCACGAATATTAGTCTTGACTGATAAAGGGAGCCAGTTTGGACATGACAGGTCTGGACAGCCAGCTGCAAAGTAAGAGCTTGGCTTAGAAACATTACCCACATGTGGCAGGAAAGTTCCTCTGTTCCTGCCAAGATGCCACCATCAACAGAACCTGCCTCGTCAGTGTTGGCTCAGAGGAATCAAACCGCTCTTCCCCCAGCATTTCATCTCTCACTTGCTTCAGCAGCAGGGGCAAGGGAGAGGTCAGGGAAATACACAGTGACACAGACTCCTGGAAACACTCCATGAACCTAATATTTTGTGACGCTGTCTGGATACCAAGAGTTCTGAGTGCAATCAGGATGCTGAGAATCAAATTGGAAGTGTCTGAATCTATACACTGTGCACCATAGGGGGGCGAATAAAGGAGAAAGCAAAGGTCATTTTAGCTTCAATTGCACTTCCAGTGTAGCAAATATCTGTGCATCTCTCAAGGATTCCATACCTTGAAGCCTCAGTCTGATGCCTAACACAAATCCATAAAGATTTGATCAAGTTCGACAGTAACATCAGTACTTAAGTACAAGTATTGGAGTAACCAGACACACTCCATTCACGTCAAAAGGCCTGGTTAGCTAAACCAGAAGATCACACTTTGCCACAAGCCATTCGCAGAACGTTTTGTTCATTTTGGCCAACCACTCCCCCAAAGCAAGTAATTTTGAAGATGGGGATACAGAAGTATTGAGCTGGAACATTACAGGAGAGTCTGGAAAGAATCTTCCAGACATGAGACCATACAACCTTACACTGAATCCCAGAGAGAACTTTGCATCTGCATTACCCTGCTAATCCATTGCTCACTGGATACCTGCCCACAAAATACCAAAGATGCAGTCTATTAACAAGGGACCTTGAGCACTGTTCAGAGATATACTTCAAAAGTTTGCAATTTGAAAACACACAGAACTCATTCTAGAGGCTGCATCCAGTATTTCCCATGAGTCATTATATACAACTACAGTAATTCATTAGGGATCTATTTAAATAAGAAAAAAAAAATCTGGCAAAAAGCTTGTCCAGCATTGAATTAAGCTGAATGATTCAAATCAATAAATGCCATCTCAGCTACAAGAGGCTACACCATAAGCCTCAAATGCTTCCACAAGAAACAGCAATAAGTTTGGAACTTCTGTCTTCTTGGTAAGAAAGAGTGAGAACTGAGATTAAGTGCAACACAGCAACATTGATGCATCATAATCCATGGAAAACACTGAACTTCTGTACAGGGCCAGCACCTGAGAAAGTTGGTGCAGTTGTGCCAAATGACACAGCAAAACCACAAAGCTGTGCCTCTAGCACGTGGTTTGCTAGTGTGGCTTAACTTCAATAGCCATCAAATAACTCCCAAGCTGATTTTGGAATCCATTTATTCAGAGTGATTTGTCAATGCAGAAGTGGCCTCCGTTGAGCAAATTAACTCATGGAAGTGAACAGATTATCTACCTCCATGGAATACTTGAATACTTTCAGCCTTTGCTCTTGAGTTCTCTGAAGTTGGCAGGTTTCAATCCCAAAGACTATGAGAAAGCTTTTCAGTAACCCAAAGCAGCTCCCCTGATTTACAATTTTTAATAGTATTAGATATCCCAGATTGTAGACAGAGAACAGAAAACAAAAGCCAACTTAGACTACCATCATAGCACTGTGACCTAAGGGCTCAAGCAGCCACATGGTTTTGGCATCATCTTTTGATAACAAAAATACAAACTTAAGGCCAAAGAACCACTCTTTGGATCAAAGCTGAAGAACACAAGACAGATTCCTGCAGGAACACAACTGAGCTCAGCGGGAATTCACTGCACTGAGCACCTTGGATGAGACCATCTACAGGAACACCCAAAATGTCATCACCACCCTTCGCAAACAAGCACCCCTAGACAAGGCATCCCTTCAGCTGAAGCTCCTGTTCCTCAGCCAGCAGCTGCACTGACTTCAGACATAAGGACCTGCATTATAACTAGACATAGGCAGCAGGAAACAAAGTGTGCATCTCATGCAGAGCCTGAAAGGCCCATTGTAATTAAGAGCTCTCGGCTCTGTACGTTGGACAAGACAAACACAAAAAACACAGTTTTCTTTTGCTGGTAAGCCCTAAAAACGCTGCCCACTATTTCCCATAAAGGGCACATACGTCCAACGCTTTCTCTGTCCATCACAAACCACAGCACTTGGCACAGGCTATGGGGAAGGTTAATTACCACAAAAATCAAATTTTAAAGACAATGCATTCAGGACAGAAAATACCACCATGTTTGAGTCACACAGACACATGTTTCTCCTTGGGCTGAACCTTGCTGTGCAATGGGACACCACAAAAACCAGTGACTGATCATGAAGTGCAGACAGGACCCAAGCACAGGGAAAACTATTTAACCAATGCCAGCTGACGTTTCTGCAAAGAGCATGTCAGTGCTCAAACATGATTAATGATTTACTTTAGCTCATGGCGAGGGTGGATGCTCTCTCAGCAGAGCACAGTGAGGATCCAATAGAGACATACTCTCAGGGAGCCTAAGAAAAAGGGGTGGGATGTGGAGAAGGTGGTGTTTTAATTTTTGGCTTTCTTTTAAACATCCAAATCTATTCTAACTGGCAATAAAAATTCATTTTGCTCAGTCAAGTCTGTTTTACCCCTGACAGTAATCGCTAGTCTTTATCTAAACCCACAAGCTTTTTCACCTCATTTTCTGCCCCCACCCTGTTGAGGAAGGAGTGAGAAAGCAGCTGGGTGGGCGTCTGGATGCAGACCAAGGTTAACCCACCATACCTCCCCAAGCAGGGTGGATACTCTTTAGAAGAAGAGTTAAAGCTTGAAGAATAACTTGGAGAAAATAGGTATACTAAACCACGACAATTACAGCTCTTCCTGCAGCTCAGAGAGACAAGGAGAAGCAAGCTGTAGGACTGAAAAACTTGAAGTCTAACCACAAGTTATCCCTCTTTAAAAATCAAAACCTAGTTACATACTGGTATTTTCTGTTGTTTCCCAATTACAGGGAAAAAAACGATCAACCCCTAATTTGGCACCTCAATACATCATGCAACAGAGACCATGTCAGGATGAGAAGTAAGCATGTTTCCAGCAGATGAAAGTTATGACCATGGCACAACAAGCAGCAGGACACCACTGGGGACATTTCTCCTTCATGTTTTTCAAAATCATTTTCTTTCAGTCAGTATTTTAGCTTCTCTTTCAGAAAGCTCCAAATGCTTCCCCTCTTCTCGCTTGACATTTCTCAGCGTAGGCATGCACGTGTGTACACACAGGCCTGATATTTTTCAGAGGTGCAGGGGACTTGCCCAGCTACTGTCCCAAGAAAGGCACATGCCAGTCCTCCTGCAGCCTCCCAGAGATTCCCTCCAAGCCAAAGCGTGAGGTTTGGTCCACACTCCAGCAACATAATGCTCCCAAGCAACTCTGCTCTCTGTTTGCACAAAGCTGAGAAGTGGAAAGAGGTAGCAATTATTTCACATCCTCCTTTTCAGAAACAAAAACAAGAACTCCAAACAACCTTCTCTGCAGCTCTTCCTGTTGAAGTTTTACCAGAGAAAACAAATACCATTCATTGTTTAACACGACAGGTTGCAAACCTATGAAGTTACGGTGTTTTCTCACTCCCTGTTATTCCTTTGGAGAATTAAAGGGATGAAATAAATCTGAAACTACAGAAAATTCAGAACTCTGTCCTGCTGTGGCAAACACATCCATCACTGCTATCCTCTGGCCATCCTGTTTTGAAGGTACATGCTCCCTGCCAGCTGAGAGCATGCAGAGCTCCATCTAATACAGGTTCTAAGAAGACTTCAGGAAAAGTACTTATTTTTCCTCTTACATAAATTCACAGAATAATTCCTCTGTTTTAGGAATGCAGGGAACACCACTACTTGTCACCTCAACTGTAAAGCAATTCCATGTTGTTTCATGCAATTCTTCAGGTATTAAAATGTTACATATCATCCTAAAATACACATATACAACATACACTTCAAGGCTGTTTCTTCTACATTGACCCAAACCCAATGCTGATTTCAATTCAGCCAAAAACCTTTTAGTGAGGGACAAAAAATAAATAAATACCACAAATATACCACTACACATCTTTAAAAGTGACAAGTGAAACATTTCTGAAAGGTTTATGTATTCTTCCACACCCACACCTCTTCTCAACCGCCAAGCTTTCTTTCAGTTTCTTTATGCCAGAGTTTGTAGTTGCCTTTTTATAAAAACAACTAAAGAAAATGTTGGATTCAGATGCAAACATCAAAGCACCAAAAAACACTTGAAAGCAAATCTGCCATAATTGCTTAAGAAACTGGGTGAGTCATGAAGACCTCAATACAACTGAATTATCCAGGTTCTGACAAAAACTTCACTGTCATATCACAAAACTTCACATCACCATAAAACTGAATTTTAAGTCTTTCCACTTTCAGTAAACTAAGGCATTATGAATTCTACAGGTAAACAGCATGGCAAGTGTTTTACAAGGACACTTCAATATTAAAATTAAGACAATTCCAGCAATCCTTGCACAGGAAACAGATGTAGCATGGAATAACAACTTCTTTGCTTCCACACTGGCCCTCACAACCACTATCTAAAAGTCACCGGGCTTGCAAACATGCAAAAATCATCCTGCAGACACCAAAAAGACGTTAAAAAAATACAGGGAAATGAGCTGGCTGCTTGGTGAGGAGAAAGGCTACTATGAAGCAAGAGGCAACAGAGAGGAAACACAAAAACCAAAGCAAATTGCTTTTCTTATTTAAAATAACAATGATGATAAATATTCAAGCAAACCTGAAATAAATATTTTGCTTTTATGCTGCAAACAGTCATCTAAAATTACTGACTGTGTCCGGGCACTGCTGCAATACAAGCCCAGTAAAAGATCTTCAATGCAACGGGCACTGTGCAACAGCAGGAGGGGGCTGCCTGCCTGCCTCACTTCAGCAAGGAATATTCACGTAGCAAAATGCAGAAGCTCATCACATCCTGAATATAGCTGGGGGGAAAAAAGAAAGTGCTAACTGGAGAGCTTAGAAAATCTGGGTTTAGTTCTGATGTGTTTCCTAGATTTGCTAAGTGAGGAGGGGCAGATCCAGACCTGTGCTGTAGATCTTCACCTCTATATAATTACAACTGCATCCCCACTTAAAATCTGGGAAAAAGGAACGGTTCCTTTTCGCTACGCTTTGATCCATCCACTCAAACTGAAACATCTTGATGCAGGGACCATCCCTGTAAGGACTATACACTGCTTCCCATAACAGGGCAGAGCCCTCTCAGCACTGATGGGAAGAAGTGCCAGATACCCCAGGAACTCCCTGAACAGCCTGTGATCGCTATTGGTCATATTGATGGTGTATGGAATGTGGCAGTGTGAAATCTTTTCTCAGTGGAGCAGGCACTGCTACTTGCTTTGCAGTGTGTATCTACAAAGAGAGTCTAGTGGTTGTTCCAAGGTGACCTGGAGAAGGGACTCTTGGGGTTCTAGTCCTGGTTTTTTGCTGCAGAGCTATAATGAAACCTTGTAAATCAAAATCAGTGGCCCACTTTTCTATGCATTAAGAAAAATTAAGTCTTCCAAACTTCACTGGAGCACTTAAACGAGTTACAACACAATGTACTATCACATTTATTTAAACTTCCTTGGATGATGCTTAAAATATATCACTTGTAGCTTCATCTGGTGTTGATCAAAAGACAAAGCTATACTAATTCAGCCAAGCTGCAACCTCACCCACTAAGTAGTATGCCATTGTTTGATCTTAATACTGTGAAGGAATAGCTGGAGACCAAGGAGTCTACAAGTAGGGATTATTATACACAGAGGACAAATTCATTTTGATGAATTGCAGAATAACTCTTTTGAAGCAATAAATTTACACTGCTGTAGCAGGACAGAAGCTGGCTTTTGGTCCTTTGCAATATCCTGAAAGGAAGAGAAAAGAAAGTCTGTGAAACCTGAGAGACATCCCTTTCTGGGAAACAGGGAATATCTGCTCTCCCTTGCAGAGAAGGGGAGGGATCACAGTTCCACTAAGCCCTCTGTGGGACAGGGGCTACAAGACCACTTAAAGAGTCACACTGCATGAAGCTCCTAAGCAAGAACAAGACAGCCCTTCAGTCCAATGCATTTTCTGCTCTAATTCAAGATCCCTTTAAACCTCAGCTGCAGGAATACTGCAGGCCATTAAAACCCAGAGAGCTGGCTTTCACAGAGGCACCCTGCAAGTGCTAAAGGGATTTTGAAAGTGAAGGCTGGCCAAAAGAAATGAGACATTGGTTTTACGACAGATCATAACATTTCTAACAGGCCGCTCTTTCTTTCAAGGCTTACAAATATCACTTGGCCCTTACAGAAAAGGAAGAACTGCCAAATGTTCTGCTAAAAATAATAAAAAATTCAAACACTAAAATCAGTGAGTCCACGCTTAGACATCAAGTGCATTTTGCCCTTAAATGCCTTTAGCCAAGAAGACATCAGATTGTAAGCCGCAAATTGCACACAGTATAGAGTGTAAGAGATAAACATGTTATCTCTACACCATTTCATCTATTAGTAGTAGATAAAAAAAACCTTTAAACCAAAGTATAAATAAATTCCAGTTACTCACAAGTTTTCTTGACACTCAGAGATACGACCTATACCTGGACTAGAATTTGTTTCTACTAACTTATAAAAAAGTTTTTGTGTTAATATGTCCATGCCACACTCCCAACCCAGGTCCTGAGGAGTCTGAAGGCATCAGAACCCAGAGCTGGCTCTAGTTTCTTCTCCACTCTGCAGTCAGAGACCCAAAAAACATCAAAAGGCTTCTTAGAAAAGAAATATGAATGTAGTCAAAAGAGCAAGTTTAGAATAACTTTCTGTGCAACTCAGCTGCAGAATAGACAATATTCTCTAATGGGAAAGGCATACTAGAAACAACTTTCCAGAAATAACATTGCCAGCATAGATATATTGAGGGAAAATGAACGGTAAGCAATAACCAGCCAATGCTTGGCAATCTTCATCCCCACTAAAACATTTATTTTCACTCCATGGGGTTTTTTTTGCCCCTTAAATACCTCAGCGACAAATAAATTATGAACATTACAGCTAATTTATTACTCAGCACTGCTGAGAATGGTGAGAAGAAAAAAGACAGCAGTATTTTAAAGCTGATTCTTATTCTAGGAAAACAAACACTTTATTAAAACCAATAATAAATTAAATGGAAAAAACTGCTCTTGCAGTTAAGTCTGCCCATGCCTAAGACATTCAGGCTCTGCTACTGTCAACCAAGCAAAAGCTTTATCATTGCTTCAGCAACAGAATCAAGCTCTTAAGCTCTGCCTCAGTTTCCCCACCTGCGACACTTCTCTCACCCACTTAACTCAGTCTGTGAAAACTCAGGGGAAAATTCTATTGTGCAGCACCAAGCACAACAGAAAGCTCTGAAGCACTGCAGTATTTCCAAAAACTGTCTTTAAGGACGTCCTCCACACAGACCTCACCACTGACTTCAAAGAGTGTTTGACCAGGTTTGTACAACAGGAGCACAGTATTCGCATTTGTCAAATTTAACATGGGAGGGGAAGGGCTTGAGCACCAATACAACTTAAAAAATCCAAGAGCCAAATTCTGCTCTTAACCCCTCAGTTCCCTGGTGTTCATCACACAGGACCCCTATTTCTGTTTGTTCCACCAGGAACCCTTTGATGATTAACTTCTGTATTTATCTTTCATACTTTTTTTTCCTGAAGATGGAATGTCAAGATTTTCATTAATATCCCAAAACCCAGTGGCAATAAAATTGCACAGAAGGAGCTTGTCTCTCACACACACTCTCACCTGGATTCACACAGCACTATTTTACTGCAGACATGTTAAGAGGGCTTTTGCAGGCTGCAGTGAAACACTGCTGCACAGGCAAAGCTCTCCCTGGGAAATTAGGTGTAGCTCAAAAGTTTTCATTCAGCAAAACAAGAAACAATTTGGCATTCATTCCCACGCAAACACCAATGCACCCTCCTTGGGACGGACCAATTATTTTCCTTTCCATCCCATGCTCAGGCCAGTCATCCTCTATCACTTGATAAAACACATGAATAGCTGCATTCAAAGCTGCAGCAAACAGAGACAGCTCAGTAAAGCTCTGTAAAAACAGCTCCGCAGAGCACACCACAGAACTGGTTCCCAACACACTTCCCATATGCATGTCCTTTATCTAAAGGAGCCCATGACTTTGGCAGATGTTGGATGCTTGCAAGTAGGTCAGTTTGAACCGGAGCGAGTCGAGGCTAAAGGCTAGGGAGGGAAATTAAATTGTGCTCCTGCTCCACAAACTGTGGCTGTCAAACGAGAGCTCTTCACCTTCTGCTCAAGCAATGATTTCACCACTGGCCAGGCAAAAGATTTGACTGGCAGGGTGATGAAATGCCTCAGTGATAAACCGTCAGGAGCACCTGGAACGTTATTACCAGTGAAAATATTCCAAAATATAGTGCACGTAGGAATTCATGGCAGGGGGAGGGGGAAGGACAGGGAGGGAAGTGTTGCCAAGGTATGTGAATCAGCCTTATCAAAATCCTCATCGCTGCACGGCCAGCATGACTGATCACACTGCTGCATTCACCCGAAAGGCACAAGGCTCCGGCTGGAGAGCGGAGGTTCCAGCCTTTCCCTCCTGGTGCCATCTGCACCAACAACGCTCAGCTCTTAAATCCACTGCCCAACGCTGCGGGAGAGCAACTGCACAGGGAAATCAGCTGGGCTTTAAAAAGTTGCTGCGAAAACCCTGAGTAACTTCTGCAGCAGGAATGCCTGCAGACTACAAGCAGCAGTTTCCCCACTGCCACTGCAGTTGCTGGGAAATTCAAGTTTCCAAAAGCGCAAAGAAGTAATTAGATGAAGCCAAATAAATGCATACACAAAACCTTACAAGAATATGCAAATAATAGGGTGTATTCAGCAGCCCCAGAAATTAAGGCAGCAGCACAGGCTTGTATTTGCATAAACTATGCAGGATATGGCACCAAGTAATTTTGGAACATGTGCATTTTGCAAACAGCAAGAATAATAATAGACAAATATTTTGGAACGTGACATTGATACATTGATCAAATACTCCCTAAAACTTCACATGAAGAACCTCAGAGGCACTGTACCACTTTACCACAGACATCCACTGTTGGCGTCCTGGGGTATTTTCACTGCTGAGTTCTGTGGGAAAAGAATTGGACTTTATATAGATTTTTATCAGCATTTATTATTTATAAAGCCCTGTTGGCAAGCACAATGTTTTATGAACGAATAAAAGTGAATGATCTTTGCTTCAAAACCACATAATGAATGAATGTATACTTTGTACATACATTCAAGTGGGCGCTGCTGGTTTATTGTACAGTGAACACAGAAAAAGGAAGGTTTTTTACGTCTCTAAAAAGAAATAGCAACATCCACTTCTAAATGTACTGACATGAAAGCCAAGCCCAATCCAAACTGAGCTCTTCAATCACTCCTGAGAAGCCAAGCCTCTGCCTTGTTTTCTTAACAAGCTGAGTTTTTGCCCTCATGGTCTCCCTGTGCAGAACAAGGCAGACAATAACTGAGGAAACCAACTTGTCGCCGTATAAGGCAAAAAAAGGTTTCTCTTCCTGAGTTACAAATAACTAGGGAAAGTCACAACTGTGGCCAAGGAAAGCAGAAGTATGAATACAGTACTCCTTCACTGCTGACAGGCTAAAATTAGTAGTTTATTCAATTGCCCAGAACTACACACTGTGCCTGTCCTACACAGCATCTCCCTATTTGTCTGTCTGTCTGTTTGCTCTCCGCTTTGTCTCGCCCGCTAATTTGTCCCTTGGGGAGCAGCCTGGCAGATCACAGCCAATCCCCACTCATCCCAGGAGCCTGAGTAAATGAATATCCACCTGCAGTTACACCTGAGCAACTCTGCAGTGCCTCCACTGATTTCACCCCATGACAGCACCTGAGAACAGCACTTGGCCTCGTGGGACACTCCGTCTGCAAAAACGATTACGTCCTCCACACTTTCCACCGAGCATCTTTCCTGCTCCTGCTCTCACTCCCCTGCAGCACCTGTAAGCACAGCACTGGCCAGGCTCGCTTAAAGCGCACATGTACCCTCCAAAGATAATTCCACATTTGCATCTGTTCATTGTATGAAGAGCTGCATGGCATTTGCAATGATGGCAGATAAATTATACAGGGAACAGAGGAACACTTGCCCAGTGCAGCTGGGCCACTGCTTATGCATGCTGGGGATTGTTTTTAGTTTGCTTTTCTTCTTCCCTCCCCTCCACTGACCAGTTGTCTGTTACTGCCTGTGGATCTGGCTGGCCACGGGGCATTGCTGTCATGCCGCTCAGGATACAGACATGGAGAAGGGCTGAGAGTAGAGACAGCAGCACCTCAGCTGAGTTTCATCCCTCGGAGGAGGGAGGGTACAGGAATCGTGATGGCAGTGGTCATTTCCAGCCTGTGGGGCTGAGGTGCGTGAAACACTCCAAAGGAGTGAGAGGGAGCGAGTGCTCTACTCTGGTACAAAGCACACACCAAGAGTTGGGGAAAACAGGAAAAGAAATGCTAAACCGATGAGGAGAGAGCAATGCAAAGGAGTTTGAGGAAAATGCCACACTAGGGACTATTGCTGCTGATCAGACACTGTAGTGAAATGTGCCAACATACAGTCCTCTAGCAGATCCATACATTTCCAGCACACTGGTGCCCACTGGGTGACATCACCCGTGGGCTCTTCCCTGGCTATTACTTTGAGGACGGATTACCCCACACTCATTCACACTGACAGCTCATTTTGCAAGCAGCCCATTGGAAACAATGTATTTACTTACTAAGGTATTACTCACATAAAAGAGGCATGTTCCTGTCAGGCTCCTACAAATTAAGTTATACCCACCTATACTCATGTAGGGTATAGAACTGCTAAATTTATCTCATCAGATCTGATGTAGTTTCCTTTGGAATTACAAATATGTTCCAAACTAAACTTATGTTTTATTATATGGAGATGAATTCTAATTTCCATTTCATATTAATGGAGAATATTAACCATGGTTAGTTTAGTCACATACCTTGAAAAATTATAGATCACGTTCAGTACAAATTTGCATAAGTAGTTTGAGCATGTGAGAGGAGCAATGCTAAATACTGAATGCAAGTACCGAATGCAGAGATCTTACACTTACTGTAGAATATATTATGTGTATGGCCTCAAAAAGCCTCAGAGATTATGCATATATTTCTTTTCCATGGAAACTATAATTCTCAAATCCAGCAATCTATTTTGAGAAATTTAAATCAACTATACACTTACATCTGCTGGAAGCAGAACATTTCCACAGGCTGTATGCTCCAAGGCACAAGCACAGCCGTATGGACATCTTCCCAACTCTTCTACTATACTTCTGCCTCTGACACCACATCTCACTATGCAGATTTAGCACTGAAGTCTTATTTTGGCTGTTCTGTACCCAACACCGGGACTGGCGGGGCTGCTGCGCTCAGCACCGCTGCATCACTTGAGAGGATGAGCAAAACCGGGTAAGGCGGGAGGCACGAAGTAAATGCCCCGCTAGAATTTCTCGGTATTTATTCACTGTGAAGCAGGAAGGCTGGCACCGGACCGGAGTGCCCGGCCGGCCAGGGAGCCCGCAGCAGTGCCAGCCCGCCCGCCGCGCTCCGGGCGCTCGGGAGTCCCGGGACCGGCCGCAGAAGTTGGGAGGCAGCGGGTGGGTGACCCCTGGGCACTGCTGAGTCATTTCAGCCGCCAAACGCCGAGCTGCCGTGACCCCTCCGGGCTGGGGGGCTGCCCCGCCGAGCCGCCCCGGCCAAACTTCCCCCGCGCTCCGCCGCGCACCCCCGCCCGCGGCTCAGCCCCGCCGGGGCGGGGGGCTGCGGGCCGGCCGCACTCACCAGGTAGGCTCCCACCGTGCCCTGGGCCAGCATCAGGGCGCACTCGGACACCAGGAAGAGCTGGATGCTGGAGAAGCAGGAGACCTTCCTCCGCCGCCTGCGCTGCCGCGGCGCGCCGGCCCCCGGGAGCTCGGTGCCGCCGCCGCCCGCCGAGCCCCGCTTCCCCGGCATCCTCCCGGGCGCCGCCGCTCCGCCGCCGCGGGATGGCGGGCCCCGCGGCTGCTCCGCGCCTTCCTCCTCCTCCTCCTCCTCCTCCTCGGGGTGCCAATCACAGCGGCAGCCCGCGGCGGCTGCCTCTCCGCCCGCGGGCTGCTGCTGCCATGGCCAGCTCGCCGCCGCCTCCGCCGCCGCCTCCTCCTCGCTTCTCTCCTCCCCTCGCCCGGCCGCGCTCCCTCTCTCCGCCGGCCCCGCGCAGGCCGGATCCGCGCCCCCGCCGGCGAGGGGCGGGGAACGCGCGGGGATGGGGATGTGGATGGGGATGGGGCTGGCGGAGGCTCCGCGGAGGCGGGCGGGGCGGCCCCGTCCCGGGATCCGCCGGTTCTTGTCAACGCGGGGGAAGCGGCCGCAGCGACCTCCCCCCCAGCCCCGAGTGCCCTCCGGACCCGCAGCCGCGAGCAGAGGGAGCGGGGATGCTCCCGCGCGGCGATGGGAACGGAGGTTCTTCACGCAGGTTGTGCCCCCGCGTTGGTCTCTCCGGCACCTCCTTCCAGGTGTCACCCACCCCCCTGCCCCGGGCGCCCTAATTTCATACAGCTGTAGTTGTCCTTTTGCAAAGGGGAAGGGAGGCCCTGCAAAAATTAAGCGGTCATTTAAAAGGACCGGCAGAAGGTGTCGTGCGTCGCGTTGCCGCTGCCACGTGGGCCACCCTGCCTGTCCTTCGTGTCCCAGCCCTTCCAGTGGTGCCCTTTGTGGTCACCCCTACCTCGAGTTCTAATTTCAAGAGATATCTTCTGTTAAAAACCACTAATCTTCGCTTCTACTATTACGGATCACATTCCTTGCTGGCACAATAGCAAAACCTGATCTATTTCACTCCTTGAGTGCACTTTTCCAGTTCATTTCTGGATCCACACTGGGGGCTGCTACCTGACTTCCTTATGTTATTAACCTTCCAGTTTTGTGTAAGTTTAAATCCATAATGATCCATTTAGTACTGAGATGCTCATGGCCTTTGAGAGGAACAGTTTTCTGTTGGAAACACAGGTTACATTTCTCAGAAATAAGTCATGATTTGGATCCTAAATTTCTTTTCAAAGGTGGCTGAGGCAGCAGTTGTTCAAAACTCCTGAACACCTCAGAAGATACCTGTGAAAATGGAACTTAAGAACATTCTAATTTTTCAAGGCACAAGCCAGTCATCACCAGGAAGTCAAGAGAACTGATATTTTAAATGAGCCCCTTTTTTTTTCCTTCCTGCACTCTTCTTGAGTTTCTCCTCCCAAAATACTCTCATCGCTTGGGGGCTTTTTATTTTGGCCTACTTTTATGGGAGTAACTTTAGTAAACACGATGCTGAAAATTACTCTTGAGCAGAGTCTCCACCCAGGTTGATGAATCTTTACCCAGATCAGCTGGTGCACATTGCCCCGCAGAACTGCAAACCATTGAGAGAAAGAACAGGGAAAGGCCTGGCACGGTCAGTTCCTGCCCTTTGCTCCTCAGCTGCCAACACCTTTCTCCCATGCTGAACTTTGGCTTGCCACAGCTTTTCCAGCAGGTCTGGGCCACATCAAGAGGTGTCAATAGTCCCATCTACCCCAGGGACACAGTCTCTAACACTGATGGCCTGAGGCATCGTTATCAAACAATTAGTGGGGAGAACAGCCTGGTGCTTGTAGCTGAGTGGTCTTCATTTTAATGAGATACAGATCAGTCCTTTAGACATTGCAAGCTTCACAAGATGCACGTTAGAAGCTACCTGAGGCCTCAAATGCCAAGGTTTTTGCATGAGGCTGTGAAAAACTGGCTCTTCCATCCATACTGGTTTCCGTGAGTTCATAGGGTGTTTGTTTTCCATCCAGGGAAAACTGGTTCTTCCACCAAAGAAGCCCAAAAAAGGCTCATTTTTTGGAAATCTTTTTAGACATTAGAACTGCTCATCTCCTTCCTAAGATGTTTATTTAGGGACCTCTGCTATAAAAGTCCTGAAGTTAGGAAGGTAGCGAGGTCTCTAGATGGGTAGATTTGCAGATTAATTCAATTAACATGGCTAGACAGATGCTTTGCTCCAGGTGGATGCTGTAGTGTGTTATAAACTGGATGGACAAGCTCACAGACTTTTAAGTAGGTGAAAATAGAGTGGTGTCTCTTAAATACTTCAGCATACAGAGTTATAGTAGGGGAAGTCTTAAAATTCCCTAAAAAAGATAACAACCTACATTTTTGGGGCATGCTGGTCTTTCCAGTCAACTTTTACCTGCTCTAGGTTAGATGCTAGAGGCAGCAAAGCTGTGAAAACTCATATAACTCATCAAGTGCATCAACTCTGGAGGCAGAAGGAAACCTCTGCACATGCTACTGCAGTTAGCAATATTCAAGTCTATGCTTTAAAGCTTTGAATATATATATATATATATATAATATTGCAAATAGCATTTTGTGTCTTGATCACGTCTTAGACATCCTGTTGGAAGAGTTTGTCCAGGCTGATAAACTGCTTGTCTTTCACAAGGAAAACAGCTGCTAGAAAAATTTGACTCTAATACTAATTATCTGAAACATCTGGTTGCTTAGTTTATTGCAGCAGAATACAATTATCAGTTCAATTTCTGTCCAGAAGAGACAGAATGCCTGAATTTTTTGCTCTTCTTTATGTTGTATACTCAATTCCTTTAGAAAAATTCCTCCTGGATTGCTCTGCTGCAAGAAAGAATGAGGGTCTTGCATCTCCCCTCAAGTCCATTGGTAGCCCTGAGTTTGCTTTTTAACATACCACATTCCTGAGAGATCTCAGTAGAGTGCTTCAGGGATGGACAAGTGACCTTTTTGGATTTAATAGTTAATTATTGCTATACCCAGACAGCTTTTCTGGACTAAATTGACGCAGCTTTAACTACTAATGTGTGCAATACTAACGTCCTTGGATTATCATTAGCCTAGAATGAAAAACGACTTTATAGCTAGAATAGTCCCTTTTCCTCAGGGCTCAGTAGGTTTGCCAGCGCAATTCTCAGCTATTTCCTCGACCAAAGCAAGCATTAACAACTTTGCCCCCCACAGTATTTTGCATTAAATATCTTGCAGATACCTTGTCAGGTTTTCATAAACACTTGAACATTCATAGCTGGGAGGCAGCAGTGCTGCCCTAGATAAGGTTGGACACCACAATCTGAAATGAGTCGGCTCCCCTGAGACCACCTTATTACATCTTGTCTCTGGCCATCTCCTTGCTGAGTACCTGTGGGCTCGTGTCAACATTCACCTCTGGGTAACCTTAGCAGCTGGAGTTGTCTTGATCTGTCACTACAGAATTTCTACGTTAGTTCCCTTCTTTCCTCCTGTTTATGGTTACTATTACTGAAAATTAGCTGTGTAATCATGTGTTTTGATACTAGACAGGCATAACTTTTTAGATGCATGTCTAGAATCGGTGCCTGTGTATATAGGGCTTATGACACAGAAGAACTGAGAGAGAACTGTGAAGGGTGAGGACCTTAGTGAAGTACTTGACTTGTATCTTACACCTCAAGGGGCAAAAGTGCACGCTGAAAATCTAAGCTTAACCATCAGCAGTGTTGGTAACAGGAGGAGGAATAGGAGAAGATGATTTTCCTTCAGTAGAGCTGGTGGAAACCACTTCTGTGAAATGTGCCAAAGCAAGCAGCTGAGCTGTATCATTAGGCATCTCTACAATTGCCATTGGAATCATATTCCCAAACCTTCCAGACATGTTTTACAGTCCAGAGAGCTAATGTGTGCCTCACCCAGTACAGCCTCACTGGAGCAGTGGTGGGCACCCAGTGTACTAATTCCTGCTGAGGATGCAGCAGAGAAAACCAAGGACAGTTGCTAAGAGATAATGGTCTCACAGGAGATATATCAGTCCTGTGGTGTTAAAAAAACAAACAAACAAACAAACAACAAAAGCAGTGCTGCAATCATTACTCAACTTCTGTCACCCAAACTGATCTGGGTATTTTCTGCAGGGCAACTGTACTCATCCCTCTCCTTTACACTGCTGTATGTCAGGAGCAGCTATTACAGTTTGATACTCACCCAAGTGTCTGCATCCTTGTCCTTCCCCATGGCTATGGTTTTATGGCAGGTGTTTGTGCAGTGCAGCTTTGGGGTTGCCCTCCTGCTCTGTGGCCCTGGGTGCCAGCCTAGCTGTAAATCACTGTTAATCTGACATAATTGCAATAGTGACTGAGGAACATCATCGTGAGAGCTGCCTTCGGGGCATGCTTGCCTCAGTCTGCTGGGTTGGCATTTGTTCTGCCCCTTGATCTGGCAGAGGAGATGCTTTCACCTGGCTGTGAGGATGTCAGAGCACTGCATTAGGTACTGGAAAATAGTGTTCCTGAGAGGTTTACATTCCACTCCATTCAAAACCCTGCCAGTGAAGCTACAAATGAGGCACAGCTGTCTCAGATACCGCTCTCAGACTACACCCGTTTGGGTTTCTTTCCAGGGCAGTATATCCATGCTGAGGCCAGTTTTCATTTGCTTTAAGCCATTTGGATGAAAGGAAAGCTCATGTGCTGCCAAAGTAGATTTACATGTAACATAAATCATGTCTCCTTGGCACCAGATCTGCACCCCTGACTGGTTCTACTTGGTGCATTTGTCTCAGGGAAGGCTTACACATTAAGAAAATAAGGAATAACTTCAGATATGTTCAAAGTACAAGGAAGAAAATGTAAATAAATAAGAAATCCCAGGACTTTAGCCAAGAGGCTTTTCCTTGGGATGGCTTTGAAATTCTGTTTTCCGATTCTCTGGTGCAAAACCCTGCAGATGGGCTGGTACAGGAGGGAGGTGACAGGAAAGGATTTTCATCATCTACCGGTGTAGAATGGGGGTATAAGTGTGCCCATCAGCCAAGGGTGTACAGCAGTAAGGAGAGCTGAGACTGGGACAGCTTGTGGATGTATCAGCAGCTGTCATTTCCAAGATACCACAACGCTAACAGTTTTAAAGCAGTTTCTTTCTATAAACACTTCTGACTTTACTGCCTTTCTATTTTGAGTCCTGCTGGAGACTTGGTCTCATTAAAAAGGCATTTCCTTCAGACAAGCTGATTAGATAGTTGTTCCTTCCTCCAGATGATGAAAGGATGGAGAACACCTCACTGAAGCTAAAAACTGCAGAAAATTAAGACATTAGCTTAACAAGAGGTGAAAGTTCACGTACAAATATCCATCTATGAAAAGAGTTAAAAAGAGAGGAGATCCTTCAAGAATTGGGTGTCTTTTCTGCAATCCACATTGCATAAACCTGGCTCCTAACCTCCAATTATGGTTTTCTCAAATAAATGAGATTCAGATCTGAAGGCAACTGAGTAATCTCTAGTGCCATTGACTCCATGAGACCTGAGGGCATGTGACACTTTTACAGCAGAACTAAGCACCCAGCAGGATCATGCTCTAAATGGAAATCAGAATGAGTTTTGAATTAAAGCAATGTGATTTAGCAAACACAGTATAATTGTGGAGTACCTGCAAATATTGACATCAGCCTAACGCCTCATTTAGTAGGAAAGTTAATTTGCAGAATCAGAAAATGAAAAGTAAATTACTGGACAATAGACTGCTGCTTTCCTCACTGTTAATCAGCATCTCATAAAGCAGTGATTGTCCAAACTGTAAGTCAATATGCAATAAAAATATTTAATTTCTTTGTTGTAAGGATGAGCCCTTGAAGCTCTAATTCTAGAAGATAATTTTATTTAGTCAGTCAAAAAAGGGAATGTCATCTGTTTGTATTTTACAAATTGATGTGCATTTATGAAACAGCTAAGATACTTACTCATGGTAGTAACACCTTATTACAAATGTTCTGCTTTCCTGTCTCTGTCACACTGAAAAATATTCTTGGCCAGACCCATCCATGGCTGATGATGCAGCAGAAGGCAATGTTCCCTGGAGTCAGTAAGAATTTGTCTTCCAGGTGGTGGGGTAGCACAAGGAGTGATGGTGACATCTTTTGTGTAGGAGGTCACACCAAGCTCTCACACAGTCGCAGTTGCCAATGACACGCGGACACTTCTGCCCCACTCCGAGCACTGATCTTAGTTGGGTCAGCCCAAAATTCAGTGCTTGGATTAAATTTCAATCCCTTACTTTGGGTTTTTTTGTGATAGCTGGACACGATTTGGTTCCTTCCACTTTGTAAGTAACTTCCTTTAATAGCAAAATGCAGCAGAGCTTTTATATGAAAGTTTGTGAAGTGCTTTGGACCAAGGGAGCTATAAGTACTTTGTAAGCAAGTGAAGTTCCAGACAGGCACTGAACAGTTGTGCCCTGATGCTTCTTGCTGGATAATAACCTGATGGACCCAATACTTGTAAATCAAACTGTCTCCTTAATAAAGAAGTTGTTTACAGAGATGCTCAATGGCATCTTGAAAGCCAGCCATGGGTGCACTGGCTGACTTCCCCTGGAGCCTTTTATTTACTGTCCATGACTACATTCTCTGCGGACCTTGCAGTTTGGCATGAATGCTTCTGATCTAACATTCGTGCTTGCTTTATTCAACGCAGTCATATTTTTTCTCTAGACATTATGTGCAGCATGTATCTGTCTCATGGTACTAATTCCTGAGTTTATTGAAATTGCTCTTGTATCTCTTTGCAGGATAGATTTTATTGATGTCTCTGAGTGGTTAAAACCTGGCTTAGGGCTTTGCTGGATTAGCTGGTTCTTCCCAATGCAAGAGACTTTCCGGTGTGATTTTGTGGTGAATTTGTAGTACTAGGGTCTCTCCAAGGCACATTGTAGCCACAGTTTAAAGGCCTGCCATGTCCCATTGTGGAGGGTGCTAATGTCTGTCAGGCTAAAGTAAAGGTGTTCATGGGACAATTGGAAGCTGAATACTGATCAGATGACAATTAAAATAGTGGCCTATGCTGTCCATGAAAGAATCAAGACAATTAGCAAACACAAAGTAGGACAATACAGACAAAAAAGAGAGGAACTGCACTGACAGCGTTGTGATGTTGTGGAACAGCTTTGCAAAACAAACCCAGCTGCCGTAAATCAGCCTTTTTTGTCGCCTCTTTTTTTGGCCAGAACTGAATTCTCTAACCCCTTCAACTGATGCATGACCCCAGTTCAGTTTAATAGGTTCATCTTAGGAGCAGCTGACAGTATTGTTGGGTGTTACCTTATATACTTATGTAATTTCAGTTGAGCGAGGTTGATGTAAAAGAACACCCTTTTGTCACCTTAGCTATACCAATGTCTTTGGGTACTATAAGGTCAGTCACAATCTTTTTGACTGGACACATATCCCTGAGTTGAGTAGTAATCTTTTGGGTTCATTTTAATAAGTAACAATGTGCCTTTCAGAACTGGCAGCAATATGAGTACATAGAGCATTTTTGCCAAAATTAAATGTTTTTCTTCTGTCCTGTACTCTACTGGAAGACCCTACTGTAGTTGAGTTTCAGCCTTCTTGACAGAATTTAGTCCTCAAAGGTTTGCACACAGACTAATGGAAGCAAGTAGAAACTTAAGAATGGAGTTGAATTTTTTTAAAAAACTTATGTTACTGGTATTTTAGTGGTTTATTGTGTGTTATTGGTTTAAGCTTTTAGAATTATCAGAATCTCTGAATTACTGCATGTCTATGAAAGCATGTGAAACTGAAATGTATATAACAGCCTCTTGTAATAAGTAATGTCTGAGTACACAAACTCATATTTAAGGCAATGGTCATCTGGTATAAAGATTTAAGAGTGAGGGGAGCCTTTACTGAAGGCACTGCAGTAGACTGGCTGAAGATCTTGCTGAGGATTCCTGTGGGTCTGCAGGCAAACTTTATCCAAAGAGCACCAGAGTCTTGCTGCATCTTTTTCATCCTTAAGGTCATAGAGGCCAAACTTTGCCTTAGGAAGGATCCTTACAGTGTTTGTTGGTATGAAGGAGTCTAATATCTCTGAAGTAATGATAAAAATGCAGGACGGAGGAATGCAGGGGAGAGAGGAGCTGTTGACCTCGCTGGAACTTAGCAAAGTCAGTGAAAGATAAAGGGAATTCACTTGTTCTTGGACTGACCTCCAATATGAAAACAGGGCAATGCAATGGAAGGTCAAAGAATAAAACCAAGTCTTTTGATAGCGCCTCAGTAAGGCAGCAAAAAGTTGCTCTAATTGACCTTGAAATAAGTAAGGCCACCAGGGAAAAAATATGCAATTCATTTACTTACTGTGAAGCAAACAGAGCCCATATTTTGGTTGACAGTAACAGAACAACTCTCCTGTAAAAAAAAAGTCAGGGTGTGAGAGAGGAAGGTGTCATTAAAGCAGATTTGTGAGCTTGTTATCTTGATGCTTCTCAAACACAGCCTTACCTGACGCTAATTCTAGAGCGTTCAATAAGCACAGAGAAAATGGAACAACAAGGAGAGTAAAAGCCTGACAGGTTCTTAACAAAGTTACATTCCTGCTCCACTTTTCATTGCTATTTTAAAAAGAAAATAATTGGGTTACAGGAAATATCCTGAAAGCTCTCAGATGAATGTTTGCTGTTTGGGTAGAGTGACCTGCAGGTGAGCCCTCAGCATTTATTTTTCATTAAGGAAGAGCCACAATTTCTGGTTTTTATCTCAGTGGGATCTGGTGCCATAAATGCACCGAAACTAATATTGACACCACAAGGATGGGAACTATGTCTCATTGCCAAAGAAAAAACACTTGAAACTATCATCCAGTATCAACCTTTGCACCTTTACTGTAGCTCACTTTCTGACTTTCAAAGTCTCTTTTCTGAGAACATCCTAACTATCAATTACTAAGGATATGTTTGGCTGCATAATTAGGATGAAGGACAGTTGTTCAGAAGGCGACTATTATTTTTATATATCTACAGTAATATAAAAATTTCCGGTAAATCAATCATAAATGTCTCCTCAGTGATTTATGAGCAGTATGTGAAAGCTGAGAGATGGCTTGAATGCAAATTTTGTAATAAATTATTTCCTTGAATTTTTGTCCCAAATGCAATCATTTACTGTTATTAATAGTCTGTGCACATCACATTGAAGCAAAATGGAGCACAACACCTTAAGACAACCAATGTACTTAACAAAACTTCCTTGCATAACTTCCTCCACATGGGCATATATCATTAGTCTTTTGACAAGGAGAAGGATCTTGACTCTTTCCTCTGTTTGCACCAAAATAAAAATGCCATTCTGGAACAGAGCACTGAGGTAGTACATCTGCTAAGGAACTGAGAATCAAGGTCTTCACAAAAGAATTTAGCTTTAATAATATTCAACTTTTTGACTTATATAAGTTGCAACAGTGCCAAACTTAACTGTTGTGGACTGGAGTTCTTGAGGTGCCACTCTCCCAAGAACAAAGTCTCAGTCTCTTCTCTGCTCTACATGGAAACTGATTTACCACCTGGACAACACAAATGATCATTCAAGAGAGTGATTGTCACCACAGTCATTCCATTGTATCAACATGCCTTTTCTCCATCAAGCTGAATAAGCCATCCATGAACTAATGCTCTTGTTTGCTTGAGAACAGCTCATTACCAGAGCTGATTAAGAGAGATGCTTCACCCATAATAAATACACATATTTCTGTGAAACTCAGCTTTTTACATAATTTTTTACTAAAAGCAATATGTTTTACTTACTTGATTTTCTATCAGAATTCTCCTTTCAATAAGTGAAAACTATGATTTTTAATACCTTTTATCTATAAATTTCTCTGTGTTTATCTGGGAAGTTCAATAAAAGTGTGAAAATATGTTCATTTTAAGTTTCAAAATGAAAACCAAGACATATACATTTTTGTCAAACTGCTTTCTCTGTCTTGACTAATTAGCCAGCTGTAGGGGCAGAATGTATCTTACAGCTCCTTGTGTGTTATGGATTAGTCTGCTACTGCTGACATTACCACGGTTTTCATGTCCTACTGAGCTTTTTGTGGTTTTAGGTTTCCTAGTAGAAGCATTAGAGGGATGCATTTACATGCTTGCTCTGATTTATGAGTAGATTTTATTTGTGGGGAAATTAAATTGTGGTGGGTTGGATCTGTTTGGGTTTCCTCGATAGCCTCTGATTAGTTTTAATACAGGTAGCCCTCACAGTAAATCAAGTGTCTCAGCTGATCCACAAGAACTGAAGCTGTGACTCATTACCTGGTAGATGAGGAAAGAGCCTTTCCTTGTACTGTAACTCATTAAACTGAGGGAATTATTTACGATGTTTGCAGTTGCTCCAGCTGATGGTGTCATTTAGGAGACTCAGATGCTCCATATGGAATGTGAAATATGTGATAGTTCATAGATAACTCATTAAGGTCTGAACAAATTCAAAATATGCTTTTCTGAGGAAAGCTCATCTGGGTGATGAATGTGACCATCACTGGGCTGCAGGGGTCACCTGGAAGCAGACAGAATGTCCCCTGCTTTTGCCCAGGGTTGATGTGCATAGGATTTTCTTGGAAACTTGATATCCCCACAGTTCTGTAACCTGCAGAGTGTAGTGAAGGAAGGATTTTTTTCTAAGTCAGGCATGTGAGTCTTGCAGAAGCACAAGAA
Source organism: Pseudopipra pipra (assembly GCF_036250125.1). Taxonomy (NCBI): domain Eukaryota; kingdom Metazoa; phylum Chordata; class Aves; order Passeriformes; family Pipridae; genus Pseudopipra; species Pseudopipra pipra. The sequence continues at coordinate 14,949,475 of NC_087560.1, read as the reverse complement.
CAGACTTCAAGCTGGAATTGTCATGAGCTCTGCTGAAATAAAGAAGTTCTTGAGCTTGGAAGCATGACTAATGCAAGCCTGAGGGCATGCAAGACTTAGATACTGCCCAGTGCTTGCAGAGCATGTGAACCCAGTCTGAAAGATGGGATTTACAGCAGCAGTTTGGTCAGTTTATCATCTCTCTGTTATTCAGCATCTGCAATATATTTCATTACACTTCTTTCTTCCTAGCACGTTTTGGTGTCTGTACTAATGAAGTATCCATGTTCACATACACTCCTTGAATTCATTCACCATCGTGCCATTCTAAAAAACTCATGGCTGTACCATCATATCTACTTCAGCAGCAAAAACAACCCCCAAACCCTTCTGTGTCCACCAGTGAGCTGGACTGCCTCTCCTGATAACCCGTGCAGCCATGCCAGGAGGATCCTGGCCATTCTCTTTGCAATATGTGTTTTATTGTCCCTTGGACATCAGTCTGTCACTCGGATGGCAGGCAATCTAAGACAAGGTCTGTACTCATGTTTTCTGTTAAGTGGCTAATGCACAGGGGAGGCAGAGGGGGATATTAAATAATAATGACAATAATACTACATCTGATAGAGTTCAGTTCCACTTTAGCACTAAATGGAAAGCTGAAAGCCTCCCTATGGATCTTTTCCATCTCAAGCACCAATGATTGTAACAGATGCATCAGTTTAAATTTATGACTTGCATGATAAATAAGACTGATACATGTGTTTAGAAAATCTGTGCCCAATTGGCATGTTTTGATTAGCTGCAAATGACGGCACTGCCATGTCTGTAATATAACTTATAAAATGCATAGATATGATCCACTTTGCTAGTTGGAGCTAGTTGGACAACATAGATCCTACTGTGTCCTTTACCTCCAAATTTATAAGAACCTTATGAAATAAAAATAAAGCAATGAACAAAAGGACTTTCTTCTATGATTTTAAAAACACCCACAAACAACAAAGAATTAGTGAAACCTAAAAGAGGAATGAGGAAACACTGAAGATGAAAACCACTGATCCATTTAAACACAGATGAAACGATTTGACAATGTACTGGAAAGGAATATTAAACAGATACAAGCTATTAATTTTCACTGAGGGTCAAACTGGGAGCTTGAGTAGCACGTAAGGTTCAGGTTAACCCTTCACAGTGGGGAGAATCTCACCATCAATCACAGCTTTTTACTCTTCTGGGGGGTGTTGATACAGCTCATGTAATTACTGGAAAACGTTTTGGACAGGTGATAATGGAAGGTGGAAAGAGTTCGAAGATTACTAGGAAAGCTAGCAAATGGCAAAATTAGAACAGAAAAATATTGATCCCTGTAATTTATTTCTTGCAGGAGATGGGAAGAACATTGAGGGGTGAGACTGGCCTCAATGAAAAATAGTTTGTGTTATTAGGGCCTCTCATGGGAGCAGAGACCTTCCAGCTCGTAGGTCAGCTGCTTATATTGCAAACTCCCTGTGGGCTGGGCTCTCCTGGTCATTTTTAATGTGCTGACAGAGTATTTGAGCATCTTCCATCTTGAGCATAACAAACATGAAGCTTTTCCAGAACTTTAGAATGTCACTGGCTCATCCCTCATTTGGAGATACAAACTCTCTGATCAGTGCTTTTGGAGGGGAACGAGGATGCTGGGAAAAGCTGTGCAAGCAGTTAATGTGAGGAATTTCAGCCTTGATGCCTCTATTCTGAGCACTTCTGCACCTAAAACAGAGCATTTACCTCCTTTCAGCTGCCTATCCAGCCAACTTTTTGTCCTTGTCCTTAAAAAAAACCCATTAAACTGTACAACAAATCACTACACTCATCCAACAGGGAACAGTAAATGCGACTCTACTCATGCCTTACTACTCCTTCAATGATCCTATTGCCTAGTGCTAGAAATAATGATGTGAATACCTCTGTATCAGCATTTTCTGTCATGATTAAGACTATGCCAGTCATAAAGATCACCATATGATAGACTACAGACCCCGAGTCCCTGCAAGCCAGTGTGACTAACACATTAAATATTGGATTGCAGCTTGGTCAAGTGACTAGTGTAGTGTGAGAAATGAAATCAATACTCACCCTGGTGAGAAATGGTAAAAAGGGGCATTCACTGTTGGCCACGTTCAGATGGCTGCGAGGCTGGAGTGCCAAATTTTCATGTTCATAACCTACATGTTGGCTTAAAAATCACCCTGAAACTCTGTAGCAGTGGCAACACTGATCACTTACTCCTTCAAGTCTTTCTTCAACTTTATCAATGTCCTCGATTTACGTAGCAGCAGTCTCCTCTCTGGAGGTCTTGAGCCATCCTGCCCCAGCCATGAGGGACCTGTTCTGCCAGGCACCAGTTCCAGAAGAAACAGCTGTACTGGGGAAGATTCCAGTCACTCTGCCTGGGGAAAAAATACCCCCAACAAAACTGTTGTACCTGTTTCAAAGGTATTGTATTTCTATCCCTCACGAGAGAAATATTCCAGGTATAGCTAGATGCATTTTAGTGACTTGCACATCATGTGGAACAAAAGCTCTTACTCTCCCCAGCCTTCCTCCCTTCCCAATCTTTCCCATTTTTAACATGCACTCAGTACCAAAAAAAAACCAAATCCATCACTGGCAATGTCCTGGTTTCAGCTGTAATTCTGTTAATTTTCTCCTTAATAGCTGTATGATTTAGTATGAGAATAATGTTGCTTGATAACACACTGATATTTTAATTTTTGCTCAGTAGTGCTTCCTCGAAATCAAGAACTTTTCCATTTCCCAAACTCTGACAGTGAGTAGGTGCACAAGAAGCTGAGAGGGAGCATATCCAGGAGAGCTGACCTGAACTGGCCAAAGGGATATTCCATACCACAGAATATCATGCTCAGTATATAAACTGGGGGGAGGTGACTGGGAGCCACCAGTTGCTGCCTGGGGACAGGCTGGGCATAAGTCAGTGGGTGGTGAGCAGCAGTACTGTGCATCACTTGTTTCTCTTGGCTTTTATTCCTCTCTCTCTCTCAATTTCATCACAATTTTAATTATTATTCTTATTATTATAATTAGTACTATTAGTATGTTTTACTTTATTTCAGTTATTAAACTGTTCTTATCTCAACCCACGAGTTTTACCTTTTTCCAATTTTCCTCCCCATTCCAACTGGGTGGGATGGGGGATGAATGATACTTAATTACCAGTTGGTGTAAAACCATCAATTTCAATAATCTCTGTCACTGTGATACTGTGTTCCATCTTGCTGAAGTGGAATTAAACAGATATGTTTCTAGAGGGCAGGTTGATGTCTCAGTATCTGTGTTTTACAGTTGTATCCTTCTCTATTCAGCTTTCAAAGTCAGTTCAATTTTTTTTCTTCTACATTTTATTTTTGTTTGAAAGGTGCCACAGTTGAGCAAACAAATAGGATTTCAGATTGATCTTATTATCTGTTTACAACAGGTTAGTCTTGAGTTCAGAAGCATCACTGTCTAAAAAAGCACTGAAGTTGTAGTCATGAGTACTGGAGTGTATTTTATGTACAAACTTCTGGTCTTAAAAGCAAAGAAAAGTGCTCTTGCATATGTTTTCCAGGTCAGTCTTAAGCACAGCCTGTTCCTTACAAGAGCAACTCCAGTATTGAAGCTGTTAAGTCACAGAATCAACCGGGTTGGAAAAGACCTCCGAGATCATCAAGTCCAACCCTTGATCCAACCCCACTGTGGTTCCCAGACCATGCCACTGATGCCACATCCAATCTCATCTTAAAAACCTCCAGGGACGGTGAATCCACCACCTCCCTGGACAGCTCATTCCAATGTCTGATCACCCTCTCTGTAAAAAATTTCCAACCTAATATCCAACCTAAACCTCCCCTGGCAGAGCTAAAGACCATCCAGACATGCTCTTAAAACTTGGCCCTGTCTGAAAAATAATTAATAATAAGAAATAAAATTGTGTTTGTGTAACCTTTCTGTAGTAGAAGCTGCTAATTGGTACAGATGTCAGTGCAAAGAAGCACTCAGAAGAAGCATTGATTACAATTCCCGCTGGGATATCGCTCACTAAAGGGCAACCACTCCTGTTATTAATTGCTTTAAAAATAAGATTTGGAGAAAGCTGCATATGAAATAACTATGGGATTCTGGCAATTCCCATTGTAATCTATTGCAGTGTTTCCACTGACTTCAGGAGGAGAAAGTTTTGCCACAGCTTGGATGGGCCTTTTTTATTCTGTCTGGGTTTGGTTGTAAAGAAATTGGCTGCTGAGAAGCAGAGTGTGGTAAAGAAGTGCAGAAACCACAGATCTTACTGAGTGTGGTACTGAAAACACATTCATGGCAAACACCTCAAAAAGCGCAGGAGAGAAAATTAAGTCTGGGTATGTTTCATTTCTCCAGGCAATTTTTCTTCCTGGGTTACAAGAATCTATTCTTTTTGGTTGTTTAATAAGAAAAGTCACAGAGTGTAATTGTTAAAATGAGCGGTGGGAAATGCAACAGCCTGACAAGAAATTACATGTCTTATTTATCTCCACTGAAGTTGCTCCTCCAGGAGCTGTGTGCTGGTGGAATGTATTGCAGTGCTGGGCGGAGGTACTTCCCCCACCTCTGCAGCAGTTTCCTCCCCACCGTAAGTCCTAAAGGTAAATGCAAACCCAGGTCTGAACTAACCTATAAATCTTGAGAGAGACTTATGCCCCTCTTATGCCCTTGCTAGTAATGCTGAGGCAGAAATGAAGCAGGTCAGGCAGAACTGGAGCTCTGTGGGTGGCCTCCTGACTGTAGGAGAAATTAAATCAAAGCTCAAGGAATAGTTATCCCTGGGGAAGAGGGTTGGTGCTTGCAAGCTTTCCCTCTGTAGATGCTTGAAAAACTGCCCAAGCACGATGCATATTTACACAGCCATAGAACAACAAGCTTTGGCTGAAATAGAGATGAAAATAGATAAGAAAAATAATGTTTTGAGTACATTTATTTCATGGAAGTGACAGTATAAAATCAGATCCCGAATAACCAGATTGGAATTCTTCTGTGCAATGATTTAACAGCATGCTGATGTGGTGATAGCATTTGCCGTCAGCTTAGTTAAATGCTGGTACACAGTGCTCCAGTCCTACAAAAATTCACTTGTTTTCACAGATAGCAATCCAAGGGCATCAAGGCTCTTCTGAGATGGATAGCTTCTTCTTTTGAAGACCCTAGTTACTATTTTGATCAGCACAGCGTAAAAAACACGAAGGGAATTTAAATTAGATTTAAATTATTTCTTCATTTTGTTGTCATTATGTATATTGGGAGGAAAGAGAATGAGCAAATAATGAACAATATTGCAATTATACCTTCAGAGGGTTTGGCTTATGTAGGGCAATTGGGCCAACAGATGGTGAAAGCAATTTGATGTACAAAAGTATGAAATAACTGATCTGGACAGAAGGATTAAAGTAGGGTGCGTAAATTGAACATGGATCATGAAAAGTACATTGGACTATTATGGGAAGCTGGAGCACAGATGCTGCAAAAGAGCAAATCAAACTGCACTGGCACAGCAGTAGAAACAAAGACAAAAGGTGAGATTGTTATTGTTTTAGCCCTTTGTCAGTGATACAGGCTTTGATCTGCTGGAAGGAGAAAGCTGCCTTGGGGGAGAGGTGCTCAAAGAGCTGTTTGGGAGCAGAAAGTTCACAGGGGCTGGGCTAATTTGTACAGTAACCTACAGGGTAATGTGCTGATTTTAGAGAAACACCTTGAAGGAAAGGCTCCATCAGGGCTTTGCATTGCTAAACTAGCACTGAACAAGACAGAGCATCTTATTAGTGTTGGCAAAAGGGCCTGGATGAAGCAAAAAGGCCAGGCTGCCTCTTCCAAAGCATAATGCAAGCACTGAATAAGTAAAATGAGGACACACATTTGAGAGTACTTAATGGGAAGCACCAAGTTTTTAGTTGATAATAGCCACTTAATCAAACAGCCTTATATAAAGTCCTTCTAATCCTAGCTCATCAGCAGAAGCTATGCATCACCGGGGTATTCCCAGGACAGAAGTACAGTCTTGCTGACAAAGAAGACTAAAAGATAGCAGGAAATTCAGGCAGTGCTTGTAGCTGTGCTGCTCAGTCTCTAAGGGAATGTGTGCACCAGACAGGGGTGCATTGGTGGGGGTCCCCAAGGAATTGCTGTCCACGCTGGTTCCCAAGCTGGGCTGGGACATGGCAGCATTGATGTGGCTGCATGGCTTTGGGAGTCACCCCTCTGCATCCCTGCTCTGCTCCACAGTGCCCTGTGTTCTGTGCAGCAGGACAGCCCACTCTGGATGTGCCTCTGAGATGTCCACCCCAACCCATCTATATTAAAAAAAGGTATTAACCTGCTTCAGATGGATATTGTGAGGAAACTATCTGGGATAGCAATACTATCCATTCCTGGTTTTAGGAAAGAATTTCTCATGGAATTCCTCTTACCTGTGCATGGGACTGCAGAGCTGACAACAGAATACAGGCTCTGGGGATCTATTGCTGTGATCCAGGAAGAGATATTGGGGGGCTACCACTGGACAGGTCCTGTATGGAAGGAACACTGATGAATTCCCTGGAAGTAGAGAAAGGGAAAGACCATGAGATATTTGAGTTGCTGAAGTAGATCACTGCAGCTCTGTGTGTGTTCAACAAATGATAAATTGAATATGCCACACCAGAAAGCCATGACCAACCCATCTGTCTAAACCCAGAGATACTTTTGTGTTCACTGTAAAGCTCTTCTAACACAACTGTGGTGCCACAGAATCTCTGCTGATCTGAACTTTCATGGCATTGTCTTCCTACCTGGGGAGGATAACAGCATATGGCTGCCCTGGACCAGCAGGACATCATGGTTTTCCTTCTTTCCCAGCTGGCTAAATTACTTTTGGTTGGACATTTGGTGGGTAGAGAATTGCTTCAGTTCATTTTCCACCCAAAACTGAGCAAATCTACTCATTTACTCTTAGAGCTCTGATTAGCAGAACTGATGGAGAGGCATGAGAAAGTTTGTTTGCTTTTTCATCCACTCACAGTCACAGAGTCCAAAATCAAATTAAACCTTCACCCTAGAAATGTGTCCTTTTGTGAGATGCACTTAATTCCTGCAAGGCCCTTGGAGTGCTGAGGAGTCAGAACAGCATGGCCTGAAGGGCTGAAGCACAGTAAAACCCTGACTTTGGGATTTAGTGGCAGAAATAGAAAATAAGAGCGTTGGAGAAAAACAGTTTAAGGGAAGTAAAAATGGATATTTCCAAAAAATAGTTTTCTTCAGCTTTGGATTATTTACCATTATAAACTTTTCTCTTTTGTAAAAAATCAGTTCTAGGTCAATTTTTCAGTAAAAATTCCTGTCTCAGCATGAAAAGTCAAATCTTTTCAGCTTGAAAACATACCCCTGCAACTGGCATGCCTGCACTGAAATATGTTGTTTTGAAAATGTGAACATGAATGTTAGGGTATAAAAACTGCTCCACTCACTTTCTCTAGCCTTTTTTGTTAGCTCAAGTCAGCCCACATGCATTGTCTCACTCCATCTGAATTGCTATTTTTTACGGAAATTTTCTAGTGGAAAATAAGTCAGCTGGATCCTTCCCCGGTCTCCCTGAATCCTGGGGTTCTAATTCTGCTTTGTCTTCTTTATTCCCTTCTTTCAGAAATTTTAAGGCTGATAGACTGGAGAAATTTTCTAACTTGTTTGACCATTTCTTGCTCTTTCTCCTCTCCCCCTCTCTCACAGATGACCTCCACTCCCCCAGATCCCAAAACCTGCCCCACCTGGAAAGAAGGCCTCAAGCTGGAAGACAGGCCAGTAATATATAAGCCAAGAACAGGAGTAAGATTATAGTAATTAAAGTGTAGGATAGTAAACCTATCCCTGTAGGGATAGGTTACTGTTAGTTAGCTTTAAAAGAAATTGCAAGAGTGTGCTCAGGCCTTATTAGTAGATACTCCCTGGGTAGAGAATATGTAAGATACTTTAAGAGTTAAGCTGAAGAAGAAAAGCTTCAGAAAGGGCTACTTAGCTCTTAGGAAAGACCAAAAAGGATTTAATTTGGATTTTATCCAGTGAGAATTTTCTGGTGAAGAGATTCTACCTGCTCACGTTGCTCTTAGAGCAGGATTCACCAGCATGCCAACTCCCTGCCCCTGTCTGTAGGTGGTACATATTGATCATGACAAGTACAAGCCAGGCAATGATGTGCAGGACAGAAATCCCTCTGCTGTCCCTGAACTGAAGCTGAGGTGCCTACACCACCAGAGAAAACCTGTTGCATAAGTGCCAAAGCAGGTATTGGAAGGAATTTGAATGGTATCTGAAATGAAGCAGCAGGGAAAGGCTGGTGGCCCAATGTCCACCAGACCAGGACCTGTAGCAGAGAAAAAATACTGACAGTTGTTATACTGGACGTGCAGTATCTTCTGGTTCTCACTCAATTTCTGTCCCTTCATCCTGAATTTGGAAGACAAAATACAGTGTAGCCCAGCAACTGTGAGAAGATCTTGATCCCACGTCTCCATCCCCTTATGGAGGTGCTGAGGTGGGCCCAGTGGCAGCCAAGCTGTGTTGATGTGCTGAGCAAACAGCCTGTCCCTCCCTAAGCTGTCACAGTGCAGGGTTACTGTTTCCTGAGCTGGCCTTGCTGCCTGGGCACAGCTTAAGCCTCTCAACATGCACAGTGTGGACACTTTAGCTATCTTTTTCTGCTGGAATTGGCAGTGTCCTTCTCCCCAGTTTAAGTCCCACTCTGTTACAGCAATGCCATGTATCCCAGCTCTGGAGGAGAGGCTGGAAGTGTGCTGAGAGCTGTAGGGGTAAGTAACAATGTGTGTTCATCCCTGAAACTGGGAGGCTGGGGGAGCAGAGGAGAAGGAGGAGAAGATGTGACCTCAGCAGATGCTCAAGAACGAGAGGGGGAGGATGTGCACTGCAATGAACCAAAGTTAGCACAAAAGAGGGAGCGTTAGCCTCGTCACTGTAACAAATGCATTCAAATCTGGAGTGGGGGCTGACAGCAGCTCTGCTCTCTGAAATGTCTCACCACGTTGCCCGTGAGCTCTTCAATTCTTTGTAACTCAGCACTGCTTGGTGCCTCCTATGTAACCCAAACAGACCCTTCCTCCTCCCTGAGCAGTACAGGCAAGCCATATGTGCACCCCCCACCTGTTTCTGGTCCTTCTTCAGAACAAGCAGCATTCCTGAGGCATTCTACATCTTCACAGCATTTCACAAACAGCAACGTACATCAGCTCTCCGGCCAGTCAATGCTCTTTGACAGAAATTTGTTTCTTGCAATTTTAGTGGAAAAGGTTGAAAGGAGAAGGTGTTGGCACAGTGCTCTCGCTGGCAGAAAGCCAAATCAAGTGTGGAAAATCCAAAAGGGGTATAATGAGAGGGGAAGATTCTGTGCTTATACTGTTGGTGCAAGAATTCTGGTTAATTGTTAGAGTTTCTTATGCAACGTTTCTTATTCTCCATAGATTGTGTCTTGCAAAATGTGACCGTCAAAAAAATGTAATAAAAAAGGAGCCATCTTTTTGCCTGTATCAATAAAATAGTATACACAATCTCACATGACCATACTCCCTGATGTCAACCCAGATGAAGGATCTCTGTCTTCCAGAAGAAACAAAACGTTGTCAGATCTGTCACCTTTAGCAAACAGAGCAGCCTTTTTTCTTTCCACTGGCTCATCTCTGAAGCACCTCTCGCCTGAACGACTCCAGTTTTGATGATTAACCAGCCCATTTTCAAACACCTAGAAAATGCCTTTTCCAAACAGGGAAGGATCTGGGTATTAACTCCAGCAGCGTTGTGCTGGAATACAGACCCATTACTGCTGTTTGTTAATTATCTGGGGACACAGCGTCTGCAAACAACTGTGCAGGGACTCTCCTTAGAGTTTACAGAAGTGTTTATAGCTTCAGCTGTACCTGCAGTGAAAGGCAAAATTCGTGTTCATTGATACATGAAGTCCTCAGGCTTCATTTTGGAGTTTTTCTGCTGCAGCATAACAAGATGTACTGAAAGCGCTGTTGTGTGCTCTGCTGTAGCTCCTCAAATCCATCTTCACTGGCAGATCAGATGGATGGGGGGGTGCAACCATTTGCATTTTTAAATAAAGTCAAAAACTGTAAACTGGAACTTTGCTTTCTACAACAGCGTGCTGAGCACTTGGATTTGGTAGCATTTTGAGAGGTTTGAATTCTGCTCCGATCTATTGGTGTCTCTTTTCTGAGCACACTTTCTAGTGCTCTAATAAATATGAAAACCATGGTTGTGCCTTTTCTTCAGCTGAAATTTGGATTTAGATGACATCTGGCAGAATTTGACCCAAATGTTTGATAGGAACATAGAATAGTTTGGGTTTGAAGGGATGTTAAAGACCATCTTCTTCCAAGCCCCCTGCCACCGGCAGGGACACTTTCCACTAGACCAGGTTTCTCAGAGCTGCATGAAGCCTGGAGATAGTTTGGAGTCAGGTTAGGGGCAGACATGTAGATATAAGGATACACAGACAGAATGATCTCAGGAACCTTCAGAAACTCAACAAGAAGCAAACAGAAAATAATAATGATAATAAAAAAGCCAGCAAACAAATGCTAAATTCAGAGAAATCAGAATAAATGTATTCACAGGGGTCAACTCAGGGAAAACATACATAACTGGAGGGATGTTCCTGCCCTTCTCCTTTTGCCCCTTATTGTTTTGCAGCCACAACCAGAAACAATCCTCCCCCTTCTCCAGGCTGAATTCAACCTCCCACCATGTCAGCAGCTGGCACCTCCTCAGCACTCACAGAGGCAGTTTGGGCACTGCCAAGACTATTCACATTGCCAGAGGAAGGATTATTATCCTCTTAATCGATGAAACCTGTGTCAAACTCAGCTGTCCTTCCAATACTCTGAGCACTTTATCGCTGCATGTGTCTGAGGAAATTGGAACTATTTGGAAATAATATGGCACAATCTTTGCAATGTTGCTGCAGGTGTTGCATGCTCTAGGTTGGAGTCACCTACATGGGAACCTGCAATAGATACCACTCTGTACTCACTGATGCATAAATTTTGAGTTAGTAAAGTACAGAAAAGCACCCTGCCTTTCTGGAAATGAAGGAACAGTCACAAAGGTTAAAAATTCAATAGCGGCGTCATTTGGGCTTGAGTTATAAAACAACTACAGCGTTAGAGCTGTGTGTGGAAATTTTCAGGTGACCTCAGCGAAGAGAAGTTTGCACGAGTTCCCTTTCCAGTAACGCTTTACCCAAACACTTACTCACACATGCTACACAAATCCAGGCAGTTGGCCTCTCGAGTGGAGAGGGTTGAACACATGGCAGGCACCATGTGTGTGAAGTGCACTTTGCCTCAAGCTGCTTGAAATCCCAAAGAGTTCCAGAGAATTGCAAATGTTATACTGTTGGTTGGCCATTTCCACCCCACACAGTAATCTGAGTTCTCCCTCTAACTTCTGCCAGTATTTTTAAACAGGGCTGGAGCAGCCCCTATCTATAAATACTCCTCTTCTACACCAATATTTGAGATGCCAGATGATCAAATTCTGTCTGTTATGGCACTATTTATTATGTTAAATGCTTTTCAGTACTCATTTTATTTCTTTCCCCTCTTGTCTTTGCTAGGTGACTCTTGCTAGGACACACTCAGACTATGGAGATTTCAGAAGAAACCTGTATTTTTCCCAGACTAGGAGTCCTGTAGCTCACAGCCTGCAGTGTTTCCAGGATGTGAAATAACTCAGTCAGCAGGACAACATGTCAGTCACCAGCACAAGCCAAAAATAGCACGTGTAAGGCCAAACTCAAAGGGCTAAAATGGTGCTCTTAGAGCAGATGTTTAAAAGCTTTTGCACAAGCTGTAGGCCTGTTAGCCAGCATAGACCAACTGCAAAAGGCCTTTGGGAAGTATTAAAGCTGTTGGCTAGGACACTCACTTCTCTGTTGGAGGCACTGGAGATTAGTTTTACTTAATAATAAAAAGAGAAGCAGCAACCTGGGCTGAAGTCTTGCTTAGAGATCTCCTGGATCTGGCATCATTCCTGGTTTGGGCCAAGTGCTCTGTAAGTGCAATAGGAGTTTGTTCTCAGAAAGGGCTAAACAGGGATAATTATGGCTCAAGAGAGTGTTATCTTAAGGAAGATGGGGTAGAAGCAACTGCTTGAGAAATGGAGAAATTCAGTAAGTAAGGAAGGATAACAGATGGAGGGTTTACAAGTGTAAAAGACAATGTTTTAAAAAAAAACATTTGAAAAAAGAAGACCTCAAGGTTCCTGGTTGAGACAACTGCAGTGGTAGCACTCAGCACACGACAATCCCAGCCTCACTTTGCATAGCCTCTAACACCTATGGAAGCACGAGATCCTGACACATTCTCTGCAGTGAACAGGCAATATTGATGACTTTGTCTTTTTTCCCCACTCCCCCTACCAGGTATCTCAATAATGTTCCCTCATGAGCAAACTCTTTCCCATCCACCTTTACTGATTCTGCCGTAGCTTTACTGCTGTACATTCTCTTAACTATAACATCATAGTTTTGGCTTGTTACCATGGCAAGAAGGTGCCCTTATGTGTCATTCGCAGTGAGAAACCAGAAGCCCTAATAGTCCACATAACAATTTTATAGCCTAATGTGTGAAAGCATTAGCTCATCGGGAAGGAGAACGCCAGCTTTCACCCTGAGCTACGGATGGTTGGAGCCAATTTCCTCCACCACAAAACTTTTGGCCAAGCAGCACCACTTTTTTTTTCTTTTTTTTTTTCCTTCCTGTTTTTTTTTTTCCTTTTTTTTTTTTTCTTCTTTTTTCTCTTTTTTCCTCATCACAAGAAAAAAAAACTGTTCAAGTTTTTCCCAAGTGCCAGATTCCACAAGTAACAGGCTAGGAGTAATTACTTCATTAGTCTCCATTCCCTCCTTCCCACACCTATGAAGACCAGTTCATTATAGAAAGAGTTAGTTGGACTCAACAATGAATGAACAATTTAGCTGGGTAAAGAACAGAGAAGAAATAGATTGGAGTATTATAGTGGAAGAAAGCAAAATAATGCTTTCTTTAATTTCTCTATTTCTTTTAATGGAAATAAGTCATATTTATAGTTTTCCCTGGCCTTAGCTGAATTTAGGTAAGTGATTGGATGCCTGCTGAGTGAAACCCCATAGTGGTGGTGTTTGCTCTTGGTCCCATGAAGAACAAGGATTTTTTTTTTCCTGATAAAAAACCAATGTATTATTACAAATTCCACTCAAACAGATATAATTATTTTTTGATCTGTCTGGCATGGCTATGTAAGAGCTCTACCAAGGGTAGATCAGAGAAGGCAGAGTATTTTGGAGCTATTTTCTTGCAAAACAGGACAGGAACTGAGAAATGATCACTGGTGTGGCTGAAAAGATCAGATTAAGTGCTGTAACTGAAGTCCACTGAGGAATTAATTTGTAGACTTGCAGAGAGTAAGGAAATTAAATCTAGCTAAATGAGTTATTCATATTTTTTCCCTTAACAGTAGTAAGCATTAAATCCTGAATTGTAATACAGTGATAAACACCATCAGTCTATTAACTGGCTCATACTGAAGCAAGGCTGTGGGTAACAAGGAGCTTTTATTAACAGCTGATCTCAAAAGGAAGTGGGTTTAATAAGCATTTACCTTTCCCTGGGAAGATGTGTAGCTGGGAGGGATGTCCTGGGAAACTGAGTGGCACAGACAGGCCAGGAGGTTTGTCTCCTGGTGGTGGAGATTATAGGAACACTGTCTGTGCATTTTACTCCTCCCAGCACATTGGGTCTGGGTCCCTGCCATCACCTGAGCTACCTACATTGTCCTGATTGGTTTGGCAACTGGAAAAGATTTCTTTCAGGAGCGAGGAACCAGCAGTACAGTGTGGTGCAGCTGGTGTCATCCTAGGAGTGAGAAAGGAGGCTGGCAGAAAACAAAATTGTGACCTATATAGAGCGATCCATCTGTCCAGGGAAATATTTCTATACTTCCTAGAGTCAGCATCTTCATCTGCTTTACCTGTTGGTGTTCTGACAGAAATTTTCAGCATTTTTACCGAAAGGATATTTTTTTCCCCTGGTGGAACTCTTTTTCCCAAGATTGTTGCCCAAAGCATGGTGCTAGGGAAGGCTTAGCCATCCAGACTTACCATTCTTATGTGGTTTCCAGCAGCATCCCAGGAGCTCCCTTAAGGCTGTCCTGCTCAGTCATTGCATTGCCCTCCTGGCTGGGTTTTTCACTTTTTTTTTTTTTCTTTCAGCTGCTTGCAATTCACATGAACTATTGTATTAATAAGAGGACCCTTCCCTTCTCCAATCAGACAAACATATGGGAAATGGAGCAATAAATGACAAAGCAGCTCTACATCTTTCATACCATCATTGGCCTTCATGTCCTGCAGGAGAGGAATTTCCTTCAGCTGGTTCCATCATGGCTGAATGATCTCCAGTATTAGATGGAGGGCAAAAGTTAAAGGTCATGGCACCAGAATCCTTTGTACATAAAGTTACAAATGACTTGCCTGCAAATGAAACGAAATGTCAGGAGATGATATGAAATAAATGGAGATATCACCACAACTACTCATGTGGAGCATAATGTCCCAGACCTTCTCTTTTTTATTTCAAAAGCACTCACATTTCAAAAGAGTGGGGATTTCTTTTCTCCTCCTCATAGGGAAAACTGATGCTGTAGAATTGAAAACACGATTGTGGTGCATGCTGTGTGAGAAGCAGCCACTTGCTGCCTTGGAAACCTTGAAAAGACCGTGTCTCTAATTCCAGTTTCTCTTTCTCTCACCCTCTAATTATGTAAGCCCCACTCATTTAGGCTTGGACTCAGCCTGCTTTTCTTCCTGGTATCCATTACACGATTAGGCTGTTGCAATGATGGAGTGACCTGGTGGGAGGGTAAAAATACCTTCAGAGTTAATAGAGGAAGCAGGATGTTTTCCCTGGATGAGTGTTACTATAAGTGGGATACAATGGAAGACATTCTCCCTGTCAATGGTGGTGCCACTGTTACAGCAACAGCCTCCCCTTCCCTTCCACCATCGGGGGGCTGAACTGGTAATTTAGATGTAATTGGGCACCTCTGATTCCATTTAATGGGACTCCTGATAAATGGCTCTCCTGCTTAATTGATACAGTTACCACAGGAGGGCCTGGCCCAAAGTGTGAAGCAATGCAGGCCCCGAACTCCCACTGAAATCAATTACACTGAAATCAATGAGAGTTAAACAGCTGAATAGCTTTTAAAATCTGGCCCTCAGTGCACCCCAGAGCTATAATTTATCAAAACACCAAATAAATGGCATGCCTGGTTGATTTCAATAGGTGTGATTGGTTTATGGGAGTTATTCCTGGAAAGCCCCCAGCT
This sequence comes from Pseudopipra pipra, assembly GCF_036250125.1. NCBI lineage: Eukaryota > Metazoa > Chordata > Aves > Passeriformes > Pipridae > Pseudopipra > Pseudopipra pipra. The sequence goes on along the minus strand of NC_087560.1, from coordinate 14,934,070 downwards.
TTTAATACATGTCCCCTGTTATTTTCTCAGAATCTGAGTCCGTTGATGCACAAGTGCAAAGCAAATGTGCTTGAGTTCAACTCTGTTCCAGGAAGGCTATCAGGCTATTAGGTGGTGTCCATATCTTTTGATTTTGGCCATGATGAAGGGGATACAGGATTAGACAGACCTCTGCTCTCATCCCATGCAGTCATTTGTGCAACTTCTTATCAGGGCGGTTGATTTGAGGAAAAAATTCTGTGGTCCTTGCCCCATCAAAACTCTCCTCAATATTGCTGGGCACAAAATCAGCAGTGACCTTGAGGATGAAGCCTTTTTCTGTATACTGTGAATTCAGTGTATACTTTTCTGTATACTGTATTCAGTGCTGTGAAAACTCTGCACACAAAACCAGGAGATGAGCACGAGTGCTTCGTTCTTTAAAAGAAAAAGATAATTCAATTAGGGTGTACTGGTGCTTGCTGGCATGACCTTATTGCTCAGTTACAGCTACTAAGCAGGGTACCTTATCTTTTCATAACTGTTGTAAAATGCTTCACTGCTTTGCAGGCTGCTGTATTTCTCCATAGCACCAGATATTAAACTATGTCTCAGTCCCTACATCCATGAGAAACTGAGAGTCACATCAGGACTGCTACTGAAAGGGCATTTGCTTCTACAAGGGCCAAGATTCAGGGGTGTCCTGCAGTGAGTGCTATACTAATTAATGTCTGATTTATGTACCAATGTAGTAACACACCACTGTTGTGTTTGGTAGGTTAATCACAGTACATTTCAGTCAATTTTCTGTCTACTCTTGTATTTCTTCGTGCCCATTGATCCTTTGGCTTCAGGGTCTTCTCAGTGCTGTGAGTTGAGAAGAAATTAGAAATTCTGTTTCCTGATATGGGGTTTAGGGTGCAGTATACTGAGTGGTCTTGGAGGACTGGCCAAACTCACCTCTGCTGCAGTGACAGAGCCCTCAGTTTTTCCTGAGAATCCCAGCACCTCTGGGATGAGAGAAGGGTCATTTATAGGGTCTGATGGATGAACTGAATTTCTTCATTTATGAGGCTGTTTTTGTGATGCCTCATAACCTGTCAAACCAGATGTCAAGTGTCAGTCTTTCAGAGCATGATAAATAATTTCTATTCTGAGATGGCTTCATGTTGCTGATTAGGCTGTTGATGGGACATCAAAGACATCAGATTCTGGCATCCATTCTTGATGACAATATGTAAACTCTTCAGTGATCTACATATTGGCTCAGTGACTGACTTTGTTCTTTCCTGCTCAGAATAGCAGTATTTCCTCACCCCTCCAGAGAATGACATGTTTCTCACATATTTTTGTGGTGCAGCTTGGTCAAAAGGCTTGACGGTGTGAAAGAAAAGTAGCAACAGAAAGTTCCATCACTCATTCCCAACATAACTCGTGTTGGCACTGTTTGTATTGTCCTTGTTAAACTTGCCAGCACACACTTGAGTTTTTTTGACGCCGTGTGGCACAATCTGCTCACAGCTGTCCTGCCAAGCCTTTTGCTCCTCTCATGATACCCAAGTGTCTTCACGCAGCCAGCCAGGTAATTTGGTCCAGCCTTGAGCAAGGCACTAAGGAGACAGCGTGGTTAATACTGAGGACCTGCCCAAATGTGAGCTGAAGCCCCATCTGCAAGGGAGGAGTCATACAGTCCCTGAAAGACTTGCTGAATGGAAGGCAGCTAAAGATCCAAGTAGTCTTTAGTTGTATTTTTTGAGAAATCAGAACACTTCATGACACATGAGGAGAGATATGAGTCCTCGGAAAAGAGAGAGAGTCCGGTCTCTTTGGAAATTGCACCTTGAGTTCCTGTTTAACACCTCCTGCTGAAATGCTCAGTTTTGTGCAACTGATACACAGCTGCTGCTAAGAGCTGAGATCATGGTTCAGGTGGGTTTCTCAGAGGTCCCTGGAAGTGGCACATTTTAAACAACAGTTGTGTATGTTTGGATTCACATGCTTTTCTTTCCTTCTCCACCTTAAATTTCTTTATACTTCCTTGAGGTAGAAGGCATGCTCTTCAATATAATCTGCTATTCCACAAGCTAATCTAGGTCACACTGTTCCAGTGACAGCAACTGAGAGATATCCATCAATATCTTGCCTATTAATGATATTACACATCCATGAAGTTTCTTCAGCTCCTCCCCACCTGTACTCACAACAGACTCTAAGCATTGCCTTCTCTCTCTTTTTTTTTTTTTTTTTGCTCCTAAACTGATGAATTTCTGACACTGGGAAACGTCTTGGTGAATTTCTGTATTCCTAGAATGACCTTGCTGGCATTTCAACCACAGGATGTGAAAGACCTGAAAAGCTTGCAACCTCATAAAAATGAATTTAATAAATATGTAAATAAATCTATGTTTATTTATAGCCTGGCAGAACTCAAAGACTCAGATTCCAGCCAAAAACTCTGTGTTATCTATCATTCCAAGTGGCTTAACACTTCAGAATTTCAAACACCAGTGGGAGACGAACACGTTCAAGAAGGATCTATTTTTTTTTGTAAAAACAACTAAATTACCCATCATTTCCTTTCTTTGTTTTTACTTACATGTTTACAAGGCACTAAGCAACACACCCTTGATTACACAGAGGTCACTCAGTATAAGGAGGTGTATTTCCATTCTCCTCCATGGCAGTTGACAGAAGCTCCACTCAGGTGGGCACAGGGACCCTTGTTAATGGTGCTGCCATAGATAAGGGTCACTATGTATGTTTGTATTTATTTACTTATTATAAAGGATGCCTGGATCAAAGGATTACACCAAGGAGTGAAATCAAATCAGCTTAAAAAAGGGAAAAATAAGAAGTCTCAAAATGAATGCAACATGGAGCTTTCAAATCCTGTTTATTTACTTTCTGTTTGTGGGTGGCATTTCCTTCATTCCCCATCAATCATGCCAGCTATTGATATTTTTTCTGTCAGACACTAAGAGTATCAGACTGACTGACATTATCTGTCTATTGACTGCCTCTGTTTTCAACCTTTTTGGATTTGCAGCCCCCCTGAGCATTTTCCAACTAAGGAATTTAAGCCAGCTGACTCTTCATGGACCTCTGAGAAGTAAATTAGAAACCTCAGAAGCCTTGGATAACCCTAATTCTATAGGATATATATTTACATAACACCATTGATGTCTCAGGTGTTGTCAGTCTCTAGCTGGATGCCATAATCGATAAGAGACTTGGCAGAAAATGCAGAATGAGATTGTTCTGAGCATTAGAAAGCCAGACCCATAGCTGGATCCATTTTCTGTCACTCTGGGCTCATAAAGAGTTTCTGAAGGGGGCATTCACTCATTCATGAGGTCAGGTGTGATCCAAGCATCTTTTAAGCCCTGTGTGGGTGGATAAGGAGTTAGGATAACCCCTACAACCCCTCACAGTCATGGGAGACAACACAGGATACTAGCTTAGTTGGATCCTGTCTCCATACTGAGTATTAACTCTTGTACTCTATTACACTTTATTTTGCACCTAAAATAATGTTGGAGACATATTCTCTGGGGTTCCTCACTGGAAACTAATTGGACACTCCTAATCATGCTAATTTAGTGTGTGTTTCCAGCCCCTCTGCATAGGCACCATTTAACGTGCAAGCTATGACTTCCATAACACTTCAGGACTTGATTTTCAGAGGTACCTTTGCCCCATGGGAATCAGCAGGAACATCGCATATTGCTCAGTTTTCCCATCATTCCTCAAATAAATATAAGAAAACTATGTAGTCATGGGCAGACACTCAGAATTTCTGCAACATTCAAATGTCAGTCAGATTGGTTACCTCTGCTAGACTGAAAAGCTTTTTCCCAGTCAAAACCTAAAAGCTGAAGCTTCAAGGGAGATCACTTCCAACAGTTTGGTACGGGTTCTTCACAGTCAAGAAGTTCGAAGGCAGATGGATGTATAAAGTTCTGTTAGTTTAATTTATAGTTTAACCTAGTTTTATCAAACTAATTATGGTTTCTGTGGTGGTTTACTTTTCCTGTATTTCATTTAAGATTAAATCACTAAGCAACTGATTTAGGCTGGAATATGATAAAACAATTTCAAAGTAGGAAAATATCTTGATACGGTAGGAAAGAACCCTGAACTTATATTTGTCTTGGTTACACTGCAGTAATTTGTGTGTAGAGTAATCCTGGGAAGTTTAAGAGCCATTCCTTTGTGGATATCATATACCAGTGATGAAGGAGGAAAGTTGTCCTCCACTGGTGTTCTAAATGTTCTTATGAGATGTTAATGAAGCATTTCATCCTTTAATAGGACCACTGGGATTGCAGTTGTCTACATTTTATTTTAAGTGTTGTTCATTTTCCAGAGATCAATACCTAGTTCCTAGAAAAGATACAAAAAATTCCAGTAATGTAAGTCAGAGTATTACTGTGTACCTTGAGGGCTGATATGTAGGTAATGAAATCTCCTCTGCAGTGTGAGCCAATTTAAAATTCTCCACAACACTGAACTTCCTTTTCAAGATGCAGAATAGAAAGAAAAATCACGTCACATAACATAAACTATCAAGACAGAAGAGGGGCCCAGTATCACATACGTGTTTGGGACTCAATTTAACAACACATCTTCAGTGGTGCTTTGGCAAGTGAGATAAAAAATCCAGTGCACAAGGCACCAGAGAGGCCACCAATATCTCAGAAGGTGATGCCAGGATTTGTTGCCACCAACTCTACTTGACCTTCTCCAGAAGATACAAGTCACAAGTGTACCACAAAGATGTTTTTTTGGCAAGACTTTAGTTTGGTCAGTTCATTACCCAGTTTCCATTACTTGAGAGCTTGGCACGAACAAAAGCTGCAGGATTCAAACACTTTACAGTGCACTTGTTGCATTTTTAAAAAATGCTTATATGTTTCCTGTGCTGGGGTAGTCTGGTTTTAATTGCCTGGATATCTTCTAGTACAAGAGGCTCCCATGGGAAATTTTCACTCAATAGAACAGAAACAAGAAATGCTGTGCGAAAACCATGTTTTCCATGTGTCATTGCTGAGTCCTGTCCCCAAACCAGGTTCATCCCTATGATCTGGCTCTGTGAACTTTCCAGTGTCATATGGCAAATGTGCTTTTCTTTTCCTACCTCAAACCATCTGGAAAAGCTGTTCCCAGCTGCTGTGTAAAACAGGGCAGGCTGGGAATTTTCAGACAGATTTTTTTCCCTGTGCTGCTTTGGGCTGGAGTAGAGATAGTTTTCTTCACAGTGACCAGTATGGGGCTGTGTTTTGGGTTTGTGCTGAAAACACTGTTGATAACTCAGGGATGTTTTTGTTCTTGCTGAGCAGAGCCTACACAGAGTCGAGGCCTTTTCTGCTTCTCACCCACCCCACCAGTGAAGAGGATGGGGGACACAAGGAGGGAGGGGACACAGCCAGGATAGCTGATCCCAGCTGATCCAAGGAATATTCCAGACCATATGGAGTCACGGTCAGCATATAGAGCAAGGGGAAGAAGAAGGAAGAGGGAACATGCATAGTGATTGTGTTTGTCTTCCCAAATCATCACTGCATGTGATGACTAGGGGTGGCTGAACACCTGCCTGCCCATGGGAAGTGGGGAATGAATTCGTAGTTTTGCTTTGCTTGCACAGATTTTGCTTTACCTATTTACCTATCTTTATCTAAACCCACAAGTTTTCTCACTTTTCCTCTTTTGAATCTCTCATCCCACTGGGTGGAAGCAAGAGGCTATGTGGGGCTTAGCTGCCAGCTGGAGTTAAACCAGAGCACTCCCCATCAGAAATTTGCTAATTCAGTGAAAAAGAAGCACCCTAGTCTGTGGAATTCCTGTGCAAATCCACCAGCTATCCAAAGAAACCTTCCTTACCAGCCATGTCTAAACTCTGCCTGGTTTTGTGCAGGGCTGGCACCTCGGAAGGCCTTTTGGCAGCCCTGGTAATGCTTTGCTTGGCAGCAGCTGTATTTTAGAAGTGTTTTTATTAAAAATTATGGCACATACCCCAGAATGGGATTTTCAGCTTCTAAATTATGGTACTGCACTGATGTGGTGGCTGTGTTTCCCAAACTCCCATAACGTGATCCTTGTACACGTGGTTGTTAAAATTTTTTGGTAAAGTTTTTCCCCAATCACTTGGAGATTTCAGGATTTTCCTGCACTGGTTCTTTTGTAATACTAATTGCTTGATTGCAGCTCCTCTATGTTGGAACTAGAAATAACATGGGTATAATAACCTGAAAGGAATCCTGTCCCCCATATTCCTCATTCATAAATGAAATAATGGTGTTCTCCATAGTATCCTAAAAGACTCAAAGCTTTCCTCCTGCCAAACTGAATTCATGGTGACAACCTGTCACTCAGGAGAGAGGTCAGAAAGAGCCTCAAACCTTCACTTTGACCAAAGTAGGTTTTAAACAGAGCGTGGATCTGTGAATTGTGATCATGAAGGCACATGGATTTTCATGGAGTCCAGGGTATAAAATCCAGAAGGGAGAAGATCTGAGACAGGTTCATTAAGATCCCATCCCAGCCTTCTCCACAAAAGGCTGAGTACTACTGCAGGTCAACGTTCTGCATAATTTTTCCCCTCCATTGCCTCTGGCCAGGTAAGATCTGCTCCTTCTTGTCAGGGGTATACACAGTAGTCTCTTTCAGGCCCAGAGATGGTTTCTCATTGTTGTCTGTGAAAATCAGATGATTTGTGCCCCATTGTAATGGAAATAGCAAAGCCTCTGCAGTGCTCCAGCAGCCATCCAAGCCCAAGAGGAGAGCTGGCAACTTCCCCCTGACATTTCCAAAGCAACTCGCTGTATTTTCCCTGCTAAATGATGCTACAGACAGAAGCCCTGAGACCATTCTTGCTGTCAGTTCCAGGGATGGGCAATTAATCACTAGTGATTACTGTTTTTTCCTAGCTAATAACTGCAAGGCAATTAAGTTTGGGGAAGGCAGAGCAGGGTGGCAGCATGGGTGGCTGTGTGGAAGGGGACTGTCAGCCCCCATGCCTGGCAATGTTAAACTGTCGCTACATCACCTGTGAGTTTCAGTTACCAAAGTGCTATATTTTGATACACAGTAATTATGCTCCCACCTCAGTTTTTGTCCCTTTCATTTGTCGCTGCCATTGAATTTCAGGCATTATGTGTCACGGTTGAGAAAGACTTGAGAAATCCATTAAAAGCTTTCACAAAGAGAGCAATTTTTCAGACAAATGTGCAATGAAGAAACTGGTCCCCTCCAATGATTAATACCAGTAACTATTCATCAAGTCAGGTGCCAGACTTTGCAGCAGGGTAGAAGCATTAAGAGCTGTGATGAGTAAGGTCTTCTAGCCCTGAACCTGGGAACTAAATACCTCAGCAAATGCACAGGCAGCAGCTAGCAGAAATACAACATTAGTTTTAGTCACTGTTCTGTTAAAACATGTATTTCCCCTGGCAGGCTGGAATTGCCAGCCCTTCATAAATCTTTCCACGGAGCCAGTGCCATAAGCACCACTGGTTTAGCTCTAATCCTTTGTGGTGTTGTAATCTTTCACCCTCGGGGGGATTCCAATGACCCCACACCCAGACTGTGCCTGGCTGATGTCAGTGGGAGTTTTGGACAAAAATACGGGAGAGATTAAGTCAACCAGATGTGCACCCAAGCTGCGATAACTTCTAGCTATAGATAAGTACTGGTGGTGAATATTTAATCTACTGGTTGATATACAGTACAGAGATCAGAAGTTTATTATGGTCACTCTTGAGCAGGGCTGGTTCAGCAGCTCCAGCTGTGCTTTGCACAGCCTCAATGCTTTGGCTCAATGCTTTGTGTGTCACCAGGCAGCACGGTGACCCCCTAGTATTCAAACAGAAATCCCCCTCCTTAAATGTCACTTCTTGTCTCTGTCTGCTGGGCTTTATTTTGTACCACATAAAGTGATGCCCCAGATTTCCAACATAGAACATCCGTTCGGTCAGACCTCTGGGTATTTATCGTAGGAGCTGGAGAATAGACCTTTTGACTGTTGCTTGGATGAGTGATCTATTTGATGAAATGTTCTGAGTACATATGCTATCTGGTTTTCTCCCTTTCAGTCTCCTTCCCAGAAAAAGGAGCCACAGGGATTGGAACACCTCTGGCGTCCTGCCAGCCTCCACTCCCAAGCCTCCTGCCCTGATCCCACATAAGCCAACTTCTCCTTGAAGTTACACTTGGGTAATTCCATTGAAATGAATAAGATTTTTACAGAGTGATCCAGAAGAAAAAAAAAAAGCCAACCAACGTGTATTACAAGTTAAGATATACTTACTTCGTTCTCTTTTTTTGCTGGCAAAAGTTTTATTTGGAACATTCTCCTTCCTTACTTGCTCTCTTGTGGGTGTACCTCTTGTGAAACTTTCCATTGTTGGAAGCGTCTGTAAAAAAAAACAAGACAAAAAGAGACAAGCTGAATGACATTTTTACTTTTTTTTTTTTCTTAAAATCTTTCCTTTGCAGAAGAGCTTGCAAGAATTGGAGAGAAAATAGAATTTAATGCTGCCTTTAGATACATGTAATTCTAAAGTTAAGGTATGGGTGCCTTTAGGGTGTCGGCCTAAACAATGAGCAGCATTTCTATCAGAGTACCCGAGGAAATGTTCACTGTTCCCTAGGGATGGAGACCTAAAATAAAGAGAAATTAAATGATGTGCTCCTAGTTTCCCAGACGTGCACACACACACGTGATCATGGAGAACTTTGGTCACCAAGCCATGGATTAGAACATGGGCCACTGGCAAGTCCTTATTTGTGGTAACTTGGCTGCTGCTAGGAGTAAGACAAAACCCTGATTTCCATCCAGCAGTCTGTAGGAAGCCCATGTTAATCAGCTAAACTGCTGTATTTGATCTTTAATTGCAAATAAAGGTTTTGACATCTTGTTGATCCAAACCATCTCACCAGCAGAAGGCACCTGGCACAGAGACTGTCCACACTGCAGCCCAGCAGAGCCAACAGCCCCCACTAGTTGCTGTTCAGTTGATTGCAATGACAGCAGCAGGAAATCCAGCTAACTATCCTCATCTGAATTCTTACATGGGACCCTGCATGGGTTTGCTGAAGGCTGTAATGTGGCAATCACACTTATCAGAGCCTGGGACAGCTAAGCGTGGTAGAAGGAAGAAGAAAGCAACCACTGATGAAACAAACCAGCAAGGACAGGGAAGTTGCACACCTCTGTCACATTCCCATATTCATTAGACAACTTCTCTTTTTTACTGCTAATTTTATTTCAGAGTTTTACGGCTCTCTAAGTGCACAATATTGAACATGTAATGGTTCATTTAATTTAGAATAAAGTCTATAATTCACTGACATGCAACTGAGTCTCGGAACAATCATTGTGCAGCAAAGTCAATCTTTCCTTCCTGACTGGTGTTTGAAAGCTGCAAACCACATGTAATCACCAGCCTTCTTGATGTTTATTCTTAATGCAAAAAGGAAGGACTTGGGAAGATACTGATTTTGGGAAAAGCAAACTCATCTCCTTCCTTAAAATGTTGTGCCAGTGTCTTACTTTTATTTCTCAAAATTAATCTGTCTCTAAAAAGCAAGATTATTAATTTTTAAGGATCTAAGGGTATTTCTTCATAGTCTGACCTGAACTTGGAACTATGTTTAATATATTAAGCTCAATACAGAGTAGAAACAGCTCATTTTTTATAGAAGTTTATCCTCTCTTCCCAGATAAAAGTACAGTGGAGTATATCCTGTGCAGCTGAGCCACATCAGGCTTTAGCCTGAGACTTCTCTCACTGAGAAAGTTTGCCTCTGCCTGTCTCATTCACTACCTGGTGCTGACTTGGTTGTTGTTCTTCTGTGAACAGAACTGTTCATACTCCTCATTCCTCATCAGTGAAATTGTCTTTAAAAAACAGCATTCAGAGGACATTAAGATTGTACAGTCAAGTGTTCCATTTGTAAGAGGTTCCCTGAGTTCAGCTTGCTTAACCAATCTTAATTCAGCCCCCTTTACACCTATGTTCCTTCTTCTGTCATTTGTAACCTTCTGTTCAATATTTCAGTGGATCTCCAGGGAGGGCCCCATTTCAGGTCAAGACAGAGACTCCAGGCCAGCAGAGCAGTGCTAATTGGGAGATGACAAATGTTTGCTGATGGACCTCTGATGATGCTTGTGATCCTGGATTCCTGCTGTCTTCTAGGATGACCAATTTATTTTGGCTGACTCAGATAATTAAATGCATGAGTAAATTTCTCCTCACTCAGCGTCTATTCTTTCCCCATGCAACTGCAGATACCTGAATTTTCCTTGCATTGAGTTGTTCAAGGACTATCTATTTTCTTCATTTAGGAAGCGTGAGGTTAAGTCAACTAAATATTTGGTCTCTTTGAAAGATCACCGAGGGGATCTGTCCTTCAAAATACCAGATATTGCCTGACAATGATGGAAAATGCTCTAGCATACACACGAGACACTGCATAAGCAGATCAAAAGGTCAAAGTGTTTGATCTGAGGAGAATAGCCAGTAAGTCCACGCCAGATGCTTTTGGCAGATTAGCTCCTGCTTCGAGGAACACAGCCTGTAACATCAGGGAAATAGTCCCGTGGCCCTAAAACATAACTTTGACGCTTCTCTGCTTAGCAGTCCTTTTTCCACCCTAGGGACAGATGCTGCCTTCATTTTAAAGATGATGAATCAACAGGGAAATGGCTTTGGTTTGAGCAAGTGGCTGTAAGCATTACTGGGATGGCATCCTCAGCACCGTGTCCAGTCTATGCAGGGTCCCAAGCCAGAGCTGGAAGTATTTCCTGAGGAAAGAGGAGAAATATTCCACTCTCAGCCTCTCTCCAGAGCACTTGTGAGCGTACCAGTGTGCATACCTGTGAGGCTTGGGTACATCTCTCTGCCAAGAACTACTCATACTCTCCTTTCCATACTATGCATCACATAATTTTTGCCCATTGATTTGCAGCCAAGTCTGAAGAGAGCACAGGAGAGAAGCTCCCCACATCTGCCAGCCCACCAGCAGTGTACACACCACAGGTATTCCTCAGACAATACTGGGTGAATCAGAAAATGAAGATGCTTGAGAAGACCCTGTAAACAGTCTACAGGAATGAAAGAAGAGAACTCAGCTCTTCAAATAAAACAGCCACCTAAGAGAATAAAACTGTTCATTAATTTATTTCAGGTGGAACATCTATACAAGTTTATGCACTCATTTTGCCTCACAGAATCATTTCAAGCATCATCAGTTCTCAACTAACAGGAGGCACATTTCTACCAGTGCTGGAAAGTTCCTCCCAGCTGCACCACAGGGTTCACAAACTATCACTGATCTTACACTGCACTCTCCACTCACATCCAATACTTCTGGTACTCATCAGCTCCTGATCCTTTTCCTTTTCTGCTCCTACTGTGCTTCTATTTTTCTCCAGAGGTACCAGAGCATCCATGAGCAGCAGGTCTGAGCTGAAGTGCTCTGGAGAGACCAGGCTTGGTCCTTGCTGATGCCACGGGTGATTGGCAGCAGGGAGGGATTGAGCTTCCCAGCCTGGAGGAAGCTCATCTCAAAGTCCCCCGTGTCCACTCACCATGAGTATCCTGCAGACTCACTTGCTTCTTGGTGACAAGCAAAAACTGATGAGAATAGCACTCAGGTCCTCTGAGCCACAACCTTCCTTCTCCCTGTGAAAGTCACTGCCTAGTTCTTACAATCAGATGGACTTCAATGCCCTGACACATCCCTTCCAGCAAAGAAAAACGCTTAATATACAAAACCCCTGCACCAGCATTCTTGAGAACATTTTTCCAATAAAATAAATCTAATAAAAATAGAGGGAAATTTCCAACTGATAAAATTGGTCCAGCCTGTCAGTGCTGCTGCCCTAAAACAATCAGTCATACCTGGGAGCTAAGCTCCCATGAAAGGCAATTGCATCTTCGTGTTCGTAATGCTTTTTGTCACTGCAGTATGTCTTTGAGGTTCCTCCGGCCCCAGTATGGCTGGTTTAACATAATCTCTTCTGATAGCAAATAGGAATTTTAGCTGTAGTCAAAAAGGCTTGATAGTGTTGCTTTCATCTTTGTACCATCCATGCTAAGGATATAAGCAGAAAAATATCACTAACAATACATCAGCTGGGCTTATGTTGTCACAAAAAATTCAAAAAAGACACTGCCACTTTCTGATGACACCGTCATTAAATCCAGCTACCCTGGAGCAGACAACACTGAGGACAGAAAAATGAACTTGCAATATCTACTTCTTGAGTAATTCTGAGTCATCACTGATTATCTGGTGCACGATCAAGGAAGGAAACAAGCAAACCCATGTTGATTTATGCTCCAGATGCAACATACTCTGCCAGGCTCGGGCTAGTGTGACTACGTTGTCCCCAGAACCCACTTCAATAACTCTACATCAAGCAAGAATTTGAATAAGCATGTGTTGAGAAATTAGTGCTTGCCAAAAGGAAATGATAAAAACTAGGAAAGGCACTATTTTGATCCATTTTGTGATGTGACGTTTTATAAGTTCCCTTGGAAACAGTTTGGTGTTTGACATCTGAGGCTTTCTAAATATGTCACCGTGTTTGTCGCGTGTTCAGAGAAAACCTGTAATCATCACAACCTCTTTAATGCACCACAATGAGATGTGACTGTAGCAATAAATCATAACTCATCCTATTCTATTCTCATTGATTTTGGTGGAATAAGGGTTTTGCCCAAAGGAATAAAACCACATGAACAGTTTGTTAGCTTCCCATCACCTCTTTCTCAATTCATTACCACTTTGCTTTCTCCTTTGATGCCTGGTCATGGAAAGTAATTCAGTAAATAATTCTGGTGAAGGATTCACATTGTTATTATATGTGAGAAAACTATTTGTGTTACATCTGCAAGGAGATTAGCATGGGTTTAAATCTAACCAGATATGCAGACTTTATCTCCCGATTAGCTGAGAAAAATGTATATTTTTTTACTCTCAGGTACAAACGTTTCCATCTGCGCCAAAATTTACTTTCTGGGAGGCTCTATGAGCACACAGTGCTCCAGGGACACAGACCATGAAATGGCATAGCTTCTCATATTAGCTTTTTCTGGGTATCTTTAGCTTGACCCTGCCATCCATGTCACAGCTCTATTCACATATATTTCAGGGAACTGTCGGGGAAATATCAGAGTGCAATAACAGAATTTTGTTTCCAAAATCAATTTCACAGCAGCGAGGAGCGATGCAGCCGGCTGAGCTAGAAGTGATGGCTGCCACAATGAACCAACTTTAATTTCCTACACAATTTCTTTTTTCAGTTTGCTGGACCTAATAGTCTGGCACAGAAAGAGGGATTATTGGAAAATAGGCTCATGTAACCAATGAGAATGTTCAATGTGTTTGATTAGGTTTCTATTTAAGGAGGGATATTATTTGGGAAATTGAGTCTTGCTCCTCCTTAGAGACTTACCAGCTGAGGAGAGGTTTAGGTAACATTTTAACTAAACAGCTGGAAGAGGTACAATGACCCTTGATTTTAAAAGAATAATTGTTACATCCAACTTAGACTGAAAAATGGAGAAAAAAAGACTTACAGGGCATGGCAAAGGAAATCTCACTTTGGTTTTAATTTAAAAGCAGCAAGAAGAAAGCATGTTGTCCTGTAGCTGTCAGTGGGATCTCAACAGCTGAATCAGAAAGACTTCAGACACTGGCATGAAGCAGCAGCACCAGTTCTGTGCAGATCTGTGCCTTCTGGATGGGGAAGGGGAGAAGAGGTACCCCCTACTTCCCTCTCCCCAATTCCCACAGCCTGCCACAAACCCTCTTCCCTGATGGTCAAGATAAAAGCCACTCAGTTCAAATGAAAATAAAGCTTTAAGAAGGGAGTGTTACATCTTTGCTTATCAGTTGTCATCCCAAATCTGGACCATGGGAAAGTTTCCATCTGGGTGAAATCTGTCTCAGAGAGCCTGTGATTCACCAGCGAATACATTGACATGAAGAGTATCCTAAAAGTATCCTGTTTAGCTCAGGTGTTAAGAAGCAGGCGAGAGGTTAAGAGGAACATTTTCAAAGCAGAGCAGAAGGTTTAATAATAGAACTTCTGTTGACATTAAATCCCAGACGTTGCTTTGAAAATTAACCACCTAAGTGCTACCTTAAGTCTATAATGCAGTAATGGTATTAAACAAGGCAGAGACATTAAAGCACTGGCTTAAATCTTGGATTTCCATAATGCTATTAAATGGGACGATAACAAATCTAGTGCTTGGTCTTGATTAATTATGTGCGAGGGATATGCTGGACTGACAGCACTGTCATAGGCAAATTGCTTATTAAAAAGGTTATGCTCTTTTCTTTTGCTTCCTAAATACCTCTTAAATGCTCCATCAGCTCCATCTGAATAGGAAGAGGGTACATCATGGAGGTTACTTGCAGGTGAGTGTTCCCAGGAAAAGCAGGACCAATCTTCCTTATACCCACAGGAATCAGATGTTGTTTTCCTAAAGTAGAGCACAGCTGCTAAATTTTCTCAACTCTTTAGAAAAAGTTGGATTCTTTTTCCCTGAGAAATGCAGTTAAGATTGGTTTGAAGCTTTTGAGAAGCTTAATGAACCATGGCTCTGCCTGTAGCTTTTTCACATTTGAAAACTTTTGTTGCTAATTAACTTCATTAATAGTACATAGAGGCACAGTGGCCAATATTTACCGAGCGCTGGCATTACTGCAAAGAGCCAATGGAATCAGTGGCTCAGCAAATAGATTCCCTGCAGAAAACTCTATGGAGTTGAACTCATTGTGGTCAGATTGTTTCTCTTTGCAAAAAAATGAGAGCCTTGTTGATGCTGTTGTTTAAAAAGCCACAATGACGTTAAATGAATAGAAGGAACTTCCTAATCCTGCTGTGGCTGTTATTGATAGCTGCATCCCCACAATGAATTCACAGCATGCACAGAGAGCTCGCTGCAGGATCACGGCCCCGAGCTGAGCACGGCTGCACAGAGCAGTCCTGCCTCCACAGAGATGCCTCAGTGCTCCAAGGAAGATGCTGCACAAACATCTGTTTCCAAATAAGCCCACGGACTGAGATGGGTCTGATGGCACCGAGGGACACGGCTGGGGAGGCTGGTGTGGCTCTCAATGCCTGGCCTGCTTTGCTCTGCCTGGATGACTCCAGCATCCATCCAGTAAAATTGTTGACACCTTGGCATCCACTAGGTAGTCACTGAGTGCATCCCCTGTGCACAGTGGGATGGTGGTTTTCAGTGAGATCACCCTACCCAAAAATAGTGCTTCCCTGCTCAGCTGAAGAGGGAGGTGCACCAGACTCACCTCGCAGAAGTGCCCTCTGGAAAGGCAGAGAGGTTTCTTGGGCATAACTAGCTGAAGCCCAGTACAAAGTAGAGCTAATTGGACATCACTGCAGCAACTAACTGATCTCCTGGTAAACTCCAGAACTGTGTAATTGTTAGAAGAAAAGTACCTAGAATTATTTATCCCAAGGATTTTCACAAGTTTCTCCCTATTCTTCTTTCTTTCCCTGTATTTTTTGTCTTCTACCTCTTTTATTTACAGTGCATCCTTCAGGGGACACTGTTGAGCTATCCACTATAAATCTAAAATATATACATCTAGGTTGGTATATATATACATGGAAATAGATTAGTCTCTTTTGACTTATATTTCTAGTCAGTCTGTCCATATTACTCTGCTCTACAAAGGGAAATCTACCGAGCAGAAAAATGTTTAAACTGTGTTTGCTTTTTAAAGTCACAAGAGCATTTCTATTGGTATGATGGTTCAGAGATGCTTCTCTCCAGTCCTTTTGGCACTTACTCCAGTGACAGGATTTCAGTATGTTCTGGAAGCTGCTGGGAAAACAATTTGCTGAAGTCCCCTGGGAGCAGAATCCTCTCTTTCTGATTTTGCTATAGCTCTTCTCTCTTTTTTTTGACATGAGAGTCCAAATCACAAGAGATTGCTGAGATGGTGAGCACATCTAGAGGAGGAACAGCTAGAGCAGGAAATGGCTGCAGAAGAAGGAGGTTTGTTAGAACTTTATCTCCACGCTGTTATCTACAACACAAGATCCTCTTACCAAAAAGGATATCTCAGGAATTCATCCCCTGGTATATTTTATTGTGGATGGCTGAATTTCCCTTAAGAATTATGTTTTTCCCTCTTTTATTTCCCATGAGGATGGGACATGGGAAAAAGCTAGAAAGAGAGTGAAAAATATCCTCTTGGATTCCATGGGTTTAGAGCATTGCCAAGGATCTGTGGGTGCTGATGTGGAGGAGTCTGGCTCAGCCCCTCAGTCTCACCTGTCCTCTGCAGATTTGTCTGTGCCTGCAAGGCCATGCTGACATTGCCTGAGGTCCCTTAGCACACTGCTGACTGTCATTGTAGTTGGGATCATATTCCACTCCTGCATGAAAAGCAGGATGGGCTTCTGAACCAATGGAAGGTTGAATCTCTGGAGAGTAATAAGCCTTTCAAGGTTTGCATTGGGTATTAACACCCCCTTGTCATCTTTTTTTTTTTTATTCTGAAAAATTGAAAGGGTTTCAGATTTATCTTTTTTTTTCTTCTCCATGGGAGAAGTACATTAACTAATAACTTAAAATCCAGGCTGCATGCTGATGCTTTCTCAGACAAAAAGGGAAGGATCAGTGTCAAATATGGTTTGAAATAATGTGAGAGGTATAAGGAAGGAAGACAGGAATGTAGCAAATGAGAGCATTGAAATTAACTAAAAAAAAAAAAAAAAAACCAACCAAACAAACAACAAACAAACCAAAAGGAAGCAACACTTGAATTATCATCTTGTGGCCCAATTCTGTTCCTGCCTGGTTATCACCTGCCAAATTCCCAGAAAGTGATTCTGCAATACTCTGGACAAGGCACCTCATTTCTCTGTGTGTCCAGTTGTGCTGCAGACTCTGCTATGAGCAAGGTTGGACCATGGTTGTCATTAGGAAATGAAGAAGAGATGAGTTGCTGCAATCATAGGGGCTTGAAGAGGTGCATGATGTAAACATCAGCAAGACATCTGGTGCACTCCTATGGCTTTTCCTTCACTGACCAACCTCTGTGGTCTGTGAATGGGTCTAAGGCTTTGGAATGGTTTAGCCATCTCTAAAGGGCTGTAGGGGTTTTATCCTCTTGAGCTTTCTAAGTCTTTAGTGCCAAATCCTGGTCCCTTGTAAGTCTCCAACAAAATCTCCAGCGGTTCCAATGGGTGCAGAATCGGGTCCCTGCAGCACTTTAAGTAATTTAAACCACCCTAAATCCTCGAAGCAGCTTAAGTGATAAGCTACTTGTTCCAGAGTTTGTGCTCCCAGATCCAGCCTGTAAAATACTCCAGGCAGCTCATTGTGTACTTGTCTGTAAGCACACACAGAGGCATCTGCTTCAGAACACAGAGATAATGTGGTGAGCCTCTGTTATCAAACTGTGCTTTACTTCTGGAGAAAGTGGGACTTTGTTATTTTTTAAATGTAATAAATAACTTTCCAGCAGCTCTTAGATGAGATGCTGTTCGCTGAGCTCAGGCAGGAGAGAAGGTGCCAAGGGCCCTGGATTCAAACCCTACTGGTGATGCCACTTGCTGCTACATTCCCAACCAGCCTATGCCACCAGGAGCACAAGAGGCTCTTTAATGTGCCCTGCTTTTAAATGACACTTGAAAAATCAGATAGCTGGGAAACTCTTCACAAACACCCTTTGGTAAAAAAGTCCCTTTGCACCATTGAGCCTGTAAGGGAACCTGTGTCCCTCAAACCAAGTGCCCTGGAAGTTTTTAAGTGAAAAACACTCTGCAAAGCTCACTTTGTTAACAGCACTGGTGCAGCAGATGAGGGAGGGAGGGAGATTTTCCCCTCCCTTCTTCCCTCCCAGTGCAGGTACTTGTGTGTTGGGGTGAGGCATCGCCACAGGAGGGAGGTTGAATGCTGAAGCTGTTATTACCCACAACCAAGGGCCCCTATTTTCTACAGGAATGGTTGTACTTGCAATACCACCATCTCATTGGTTAGGAAGGAAAATCAGGACCCTCCAGGGAGTCCTCATAGCGTGTGGGCAGTTATCAGCCCTGGTTATCAATGTTTGTCTGACTGAATGTCCTCACTTCCAAATTAAGTTTGATATCAAATATATGGCAAAAGAACTGAATGCTTTTGTGGCCAGTAGGAGTCCATGGGCAGCAGTGACATTTGTGGGTCAACACTTTTCACCTCATGGTTAGCTTCCAAAAATATAAAATGAACCTCATGGGGAAAAGCACTTATTTTCCCAAACCCTAATTCTACATGACAGGATGCCCCCATCTCTTTGTATCAGAGGTTTAAAGGGAGCTGCAGCTCTTCTTGAAACTTGCAGAGAAGGAGGGAGAGGGCAACAGATGCTCACCAGCAACAGAGACAAAGCCACAAAACTTTCTGCAAGATAATGAGAAACTTCAATGCCTGAAGGTTAGAGAAAGGTGTGAATTGGAAGCATTGTCCTTTTCTCCAAGCCCTGGGAAAGAAAGGGTCAAGCACTGCAGGGGCAAAAGTGTATTTCATCTGCAACAGTTAGAGCCCCTTTGGAAGCCCTAGGAGATCACCAAGTGGGTTTTGGACAAGACTGCTGCAAATAGATAAGTGTCTTTAAGGAGAAAGGGAGAGAGAGGAGACAAAAAAACTTCACTGCATTCCCATCCTTTCATTTGCATGACAGCACCTGTTTCACACTTGTCTTTTCATCTATTTTTTGCACATCTGCAAATCAAGGCAATTGTGGCCAGGCCTAGTCAAGGGGCTATTTTAAGGAACTTATTAAGTCTTGCTGAAATCACAGCAGTTTGCTACTTAGAGCATAATGGCAGAGACTGAGATGTTGTCTGAGACTTTAGCCAAGCTGTCTCCCTGGAGATGGATGTTTCTGTTCCCTGAAGGAGATGCAGAATTCCTGCAGTAATGTGGGAGGCTTGATGGTGCCCAGCTCACATTTTAGAGAGCTCCAGGAGTAGATACAAGGACTGTAGCTCTTCATTGGCTACCACAATATAAAATCTTTTCTAGGTCTGCTGTACAGCACCATCTCTACACACCATCTCAACATTTCTTCTCTCTTCTAGCCCATCTCTCTTCCACTGCTGATCCAATCTCCTTTCTTCCTGACTCCTGCTAACTTGAAGACACTGGAAATTTAGCTTCCAATCTTGCATATTCCTCTACTGCCTCTTTCTTTTCCACTTTCTCTTTCATTCCCACCATACTCATCACCTTCTGTCTTCCTGCTCTCCTGTCTTCATCAGCCTCTCCAGTTCAAACTCTCTTGGATGTCTAGATAAATATAATATACTGAATTACAGCTGCAGACCAGAGCCCAGGACACCTGGGTCTGATTCCTACCAGTGTTCATGATCTTTTGTGATTCAGCCTCTTCCTGACACTCCTTCCCCATCTATGAGCTAAAGCTGGAAAACATAAAGAGGGGCCATGTGTTTCTTTGATTCAGGGCACCATATAAATCCAGGGTATGATTGCTGTTAACATCTGTGAGAAGTTGGACTGGCCAAATTTTCTGGTGAGGGCCATTGGCCGCCCTTCTTGGTTGTAACATGTGCCATTTTTACTGAATTTATTTCCCCTTTTCCCTCCCAGGCTGTGGTGTGCTTGGCATAGGAGCTGCAACCCATGCAGTATTAATATTAGGCAATAAACAGTGTCAGTGAATGATTAAAACCCAAGCAGAGCTGCTGATATTGATTTTTTTAAAGCTCTGTAAAGAATTGCATGGAGTTTTTTAATGGGTGTTATTAGGTCATCCATGGGGAATCTTCAAAGTACCACTCTGCAACAAGGCAAATAGCAAAGCTTTTGATTTGAAGAGGCTCATGGGGGGGGCTCCATGCCTTGGGCTGCCACTGCCAGCAGCACTGGTAGGGACAAGGCACTGGCTCTGGGGGTACAATTTCTGTAATTTCCACCCTATAATGAGAACAAAGCTGCCACCATGCTGGGAAGAGCAAAGAGTGAAGCCTGCAGAGGGCATGCAGGAACAGACTGTGCAGACACTGATAGATGTTGTAATATTGACTGTTCTCCCTGGAGTTTCATGTGCTGAACAGCTTCTGGCAGAGTCCTTCCTCTTCTCTCGCCTGCTTTCCAGTCCAAGTGATCCCTCTCCTTTTCTGCTTTCTCACTTTCTTCCTGTTTTTTTAAACCATCCCTGCTGGCCTGGTGTTTCCAGCCATCCACTTCGATTCTCACATCCTTTCTCTGTATCTCATTAGTCCTTCAGGAAACAGAACATCCACTTGACATTCCTCAACAAGCAAACCTACACTGGTGGACTCTGCTTTGGAACAGATGAGGAACACTCACAACTCGTGCATTACACCAGGTGGCCTTTCACAATGTGATAACCTCCCCCAGAATACTGATAATAAGCAGGCTGGTTGAGAGGGGGCTCTTTAACCACCACTGTTATCTCCATAGCAGTTCTCTAAGCGGGGAACCCCTTATCCTCTGACTCTTGTCCCTAAAACATAATAATATAACAAGAAATCAATTTTAGCATTCAGATGTTATCTGTTCAGATTAATTTATAGGTATTTTTTCCTGTGCAGAGAGATAAAGAAACATTGCTAAGAATGCCCAAGGTATATATGGGAATTGAAGCCCCAACCCTTATTAAAAGTCAGAAAAATTGGTGCCTAAGCATGGTTCATGTCTTTGAAACTCTCTCCTTTTGACTTCAGGAGAAGGACATTCAGAGATTCAGGAGAAAGTCTCCTCCTGCACTGAAATGTCTTGATGAAGACAGAAGACATCCAGCTTTCAACACGCCTTTGTGACTTCGGAACATTTGACTTAGAAGCCAAATCCAATTTTAACAGTCATCTACACACCTCCAGGTTCAGCTTGGGAAAGTGCTCCAAAGGTGCCTCTGTTCATGCAAACCTCTCATCCCACATGGCTTTTGGAATTGAAAATTTAATGCACTGGCAAGCAGTGATCCCCTGGGTGTCGGATATAATCTCCTGGATCCTGTCCTTTGCTCCGATAAATGGTAAAAAATAAAAATAAGCTCCTTTGCAGAGAAGATATCTGAAAAGCAGGCCTAAAACCCAGATCGTGAGCAAAGCTGGTGAGAATTTGAGTTATGCACGTGTGGAGAAGGGAGCAGGAACACAGGAGCAGGGAACAGGAGCAGCAGAAGCCCCTGACACCACACAACAAAGGCGAGACCTGAGTGACACATCTGTGGACAGGAGTCGCTCAGAGAGAAGGCTTTTGTAATGTGGAGTTAATTTAATTAACCTTGAAACAATCAGGAGAAAAATCACTGCTAGCTATGTTGCTTTTAAATAACGATTTGAATGGGCCAAGATTTAGCATTCTTTATAGACCCATCTGCCTAAAGGCCTGTATCTTATCTGATCATTTCCATGGCAACGGCTCTGGGATTAGAAAAGGATGAATGTTTAGGAATAGTTGCTGGAATTTCATGGAAGATGATGAATTGAGGATTACTTCACTACCTACGTGTTACCATGGAAATGCACATTTACAAATTGCATAGGATTTAAAACCTCACCATTATTAGTATAAATTTGTGCTGCTTTTTGAAAGAGCTCCAGGAGCAGAAGGTACCTTTCACCTCTCTGGGTTCACACCTCTCTGCCCCACTGAGCACATACAAAATGCAGAACTAGAGCAGTACTGGCTGAGGAAGGAAGGGGAAAAAGGTGTCTGGTCTTGGATCAAATTTCTTTTACCAAACAACCTCCTAAATGAAACCCAGGTAGTGAAAAAGGGTTAAAAAAAATGAGTGTACTTCACACACACAGGAGCCACCAATTAAAAGCAAAAAAACTCCTCGAAATGTATGTTAATGAAATTTGATAAATGGATCAACAGGTTTATGAACTACCACATCTGACTTCATGACTTAGAAGACTTTTAGGTCTCACAAACCTAAGGTTATTTTAAAGACTGTTTTTATTACTTTAGTGAAATTCTTATTTTATGTGAAACAAATCTACTCAATCTGTTTGGTAAACTATTCACAAAATATTCCACAGTTTAATAACCTGCACTGCCCTACCTCTGGGACTGAAGTTGTAGTTAAGACTCTCAGCAAAACCTTGGAAAACAGAGTTCCCATCTCTGAACCCCAGGGCAAAAAAAGGCAGAGAAATGTTCCCCATCCATACATAAACCATGAAAATTCAGAGGGTCAGATAAACAACCACTGTAAATCCTTTTATCACAGGCACACCTGTTCTTCACAGGGCCCAAGGAACTATCTTACCATATAAACAACTGCAAATATCACAATAAAAAAGAATGAGACAATAACTCAAAGAAGGCTACAGTAGCTGATCCATGAATTTAATCTAAAGGGGCCAGAACATCTTTGAAACAAAACTGAAGACTTGCAGCATCTTGAGAAGGATGTATGTTAATGTAGTTTTGTGTATCAGGAAACTGAGTCCAGAGAAGGCATCCCGAAGGTCAGCAGCCTGGCTGAGGGTGTGGATCCAGCCTGGCATTACACAAAACTGACCCTTATTTGCTGGTTATAAGTCTTCAGTAAG
Organism: Pseudopipra pipra; assembly: GCF_036250125.1. Classification (NCBI taxonomy): domain Eukaryota; kingdom Metazoa; phylum Chordata; class Aves; order Passeriformes; family Pipridae; genus Pseudopipra; species Pseudopipra pipra. Next base: position 14,911,506 of record NC_087560.1, on the reverse strand, counting down.
GGATGGGTGTCATAATGATGGATGGAGTAGTGATGCAGACATAAGGGTCTCCTTGGAGGAGAGGTGAAGGTGTCCTATAAGGAGCTGTGTGGCTGAGACAGCTCCAAAATGAATCCATCAGCACTGACAGCCCTGTCAACGCCAAGTCTGTATTCAGACTGACATCCTCACTGCCTAAAACAGGGCAGTCTACATCAGGACAAGGTGTTACTAAGTGAGGCCAACTTCTGCTTATCCAGCCACCACCTTGCACCCTGTTGTTCTTCATGGCCTTTTACAGATCCTGTGCTGCAAACACATCATGATGATGCCAATAGGCTGTGTTGGCTGTCTTAGTGACCTGGAAGTGGGGTGAAAGGAGACAACAGTTTCCCCATGGATGGCAGAAGAGGCACAACAGCTCACACTGTCTGCAGACAAGCCCATGCTGCATTTTTGATATTGAGAACAAGTCAAAACAAGGGCATAGAATCACAGACCTTTCTTTCTTAAGGCACTTCTGTTTTCTTTCACTTGATTTTTTTTTAATATATCAGACAAATAACTTCTGGACTGTGCCTCTCTGGAAGAAACAGTGGGCAAATCCCCTCTGCCTGCCTGGAAGCTCTGTTTCCCCCTGCCACATTCGACCTCCTGCAAACTTTCTCACAAGCAATTAGGAAATACCTGGAGCAGACAGAGCAGCAAGGAGGCAGCACTGATGCATGGGATCTTCCCAAGGGTGAGAAAATCAGTCGTGAATCAGCTGTTCAGAAAACCTCCACCCTTTCCTCTAAGATAAGCTCCACAGCAGACATAGAACCAGAGACAATGAAGGAAAGCAGCCTGGCTGAGGTGGGGTTTCCGCCTGCCCTCAGTTCTGACCTCTGGGAATGGCATTTCCAAAGGCTGTGGGCCCTTAGCTGGCTCTACTGGCCCACTTTGATATGCTCAGATGCCCCCAGATACCAGAGCCAATGTGTTATCCCAGAGTCCAGCCAGCCACCAGCACACCAAGCATCCAAACACTCTCCCTGCTTCAATGCCACTGCACAGAACTCACTCAGAGGAAATTGTACAAGACTTCAGGTGCCCAGGGGGCGAGAAACCTTTGCAGCAATGAGGCCTTGCCAGTGGAAATGGGTGGGTGCTGGGCACCCCATCACCCACTTCTGGGGGGTGGGAAAAGGGAGCAAGCTGCAAGACAAGTTCCTGCACACTTCTGAGTTGCCAGCTCTATTTTTGGCTACTACAAGCTAGAGTGCCATAGGAAAAAAGGAAAGCCTTATTAAAGCTCAAGCAATGAGATTTTTCTGATTTTCTTAGCAGTTTGATGACAGTTTTTAGCTGATGAAGTTTCAATATTGCAGGGCAATTAAAAAAAGATATTTTGAGGATGGGGGGAAGCAGTCAACAGCTTGAACAGCCTTTTCCTTCAATCCTGCACAAATAAAATGCTTGTAACTTTCCACACACCAGGAACCAAATGGATTTCAATTACTGGATACATCAACTTTGAAATCAGTGAAACCAAACCAGGAGGCAGTCAGTCTCTAGGGACAAGGGGGCTTTTCTGCCAGCCTGGGATGAGCCTGAACCCAACCATGACATCTGCCAAAAACCTCTTGCAATGTTGAGCAAGGTCCTTCATCTCAGTGTGCCACACTGCTGCTTGTAGCACAGGGACACTATTCTGCAGTGCAACCTTATTGTCATACACACCATGAAACAGTCAATCCTCCCTCAGTTACATGCAGATAAATAAGCAAACCTCTTTCAGAACCACTTTTTGCAAGTTGCTTTGTGCAGAAAACACATGGGATGAAAATATGTATTTTCATGTGAAGAGAAGGTGATCAAATACCTCTAAGATGTTTAACCTTGGAAGATGAAAGAGTTCCCTAATTGTTGTCACCTTCTCCAAATCGTTATCAGAGCAATTATATGTGATTTAGTAGTTTGCTGTATTGCAACACGATTTTCAACATTGTCTGACATGACAAATGGAATTGCAGACCTGTCCCCTATATGGCTTCCTTGGATCTGCTGTATGGGACAGGTGAGAAATACTGCAGCAGGATAAAATAAATGCTAGGTGATAAATGATAGAATGAGCTGGTTCTTGCAGTTTTCCCTACACGACCTTAGCACTTAGCAAATTATCACCAGAGGAAGAAGTTTTCCACAGATAAAATGGTAAAATTGTCTTTGCCACCCTTGAACAGATGGGATCAGGGTGCTGCCTGGGCACAGCAGAGCAGACAGGGCTTGGTTTTGGAGGTACAAAGGAGGCATTTGGCATGAAAGAATAACCACCTTGAGATTTACAACAGCAAATTTTCTTCCTTTCAAACACAGACCTTGTACATCCCACTGCAGATTTCCTATACTAGTAACACTCCTACAGATTTTAGATTACTACTGCAAAACAGTCACAACACCACAAGAATGACTCTATAGCACGTTGTATTTTGAGGTCCTTTACATCCATGCAGAGAACCCTTTACACTTAGACAGTCATATTTTGTCCCTATGTGAATTCCTGTGACTGAGGTTGGGGATACAGAGGCTGCTACAGCCCAGGGACTGCACAGAATTGCCCTGCTCACAGATGAAGTATGAAGCCAACTTATAACTAACTCATAAATGGAAAGTCCCTGTTCAGTTCCTAGGGAGAAACAGCGAGACAATGTGGGGTTCAACACAGTAAAGCCAAAACACACTGCAGTTTGCTTTACAGTACTGGAGGCAAATTGAAGAAATGAAAGGCAGCAAAAAGGGATCCCACAGAAAAGAATGGCAAAGTTCCTGGTGACATCAGGGATACTGGATAAAAACAAAACAAAACAAAAACCAAAAACCTAAGACTTGCCTTTTTTTTTTTCTTTCTGTATACTTCCAAAATAGCCATAGGAAGTAGAAGAAACATGACTCAAAGACAGACTTTTCCTCTTAAGGCCCAACTTCCTTCCTTGAACAGTTTGGATAAATTTCAGCAACACATCTCTGTGAGCAAGGGCTTTATTTGAAGTTCTCCTATTGTTCAGAAAACCCCACCAAAAAGCCCATGGTCTCTACAACAGACATCCTGAGTCAGGCAGGGTCAGGTACAAAGTACAGGATTTTGTTGCTCTGGGATGCCATTTCATCCAAGAAAGCAGGATGTGAGATTTACCCTGGCCTTTTAAGCAAGAGACAGGGACTCTGCAAGAAGATGTTCTGGCACAGGAGCTAAGTTTAGACATAAAATCCAGCACAGGCAGTGTATCTTCCTTTGACATGACTCATGTCAAACACACAACCAGCATCATTTGCGCTGGCAGACAGGGCAGCCTGAGCCTTGCTGAGTGTGGCTGCCCAGCAGCAGCACAGCCAGGCTCCATCTGAAGTGAGAGAGGGCAGGAGCCCCACAATGCTGACATTCACAGCTGGAGGTTAACATCCTCCTCAGGGTGTATAAACAGCTTCAGACAGATCCACTCAAGGAGAAACCAAGAGCAGGATTTTGAAACAAAATTTGAGATTTCAAGGTTGCACCAGTTCAAGGGTTTTTTAATGGACCTGTTTTGGGGTGAGGACCTTTTTTGGCAGAAAGCTTATTTAAGCCATTTCTGAATCATTACTAAAAGGTCTTCCATTATCAAGGATGACATTTTTGTACAGAAAACCTAGATTTTGGTGAGGGAGGAATGTTGGAATCCCTTAAATGGTGTCTTGGAGCTCAGATAAAGATAAGGATAGCATTTCAGCAAGCATGAAGGATTTCAGAGGTTACAAGGGTTTCCCACTCCTCTTTCAGACAACTAACATTTTTCTTTATTACTTCTGGTGCCAATTCATCCTCCTAGCTGGGCCAGAAGGCAAGTCACAGGGGAGCTGGAGCTGCTCTGGAGGAGCTGGCAGCTGGGGGCAGCAGCTGACTCACATTTCCACACAGGGAATCCCCAGCCTTTACATCTGAGGATGAGAAATGTTAATTTCCACAGGCAGGTTAAATTCTCCATAAGTTAAAAAGACAAGTATTATACTGTCTCAAGGGCTCTAATTCACCTGGAAGCATGAGACCAAGCAGAATTACACCAGTAAAATAGAAAGTGCCATTTTCTATTTTGCCAGGTAATACTGGTCCTTTTCTCATTTTCTCTGTTCTTGATGGCTTCTCAACTCCACCAAATGGCAACAGGCCCTGTTCTTTAATTATTCTATGCTTACAAACACTAGATTCTGCCAGCTGGACTTCTTCTTTAAAGCCAGATACAAAAACCTTCCTGAAAAGGTACAGATATCAGGAAAACCTGACATTGTTCAAGCCATAGCTCTTACTCCAGCTTGCTAGGTTATGTGTCCCTCTACTCAAGGCTGTAGCCAAGCATAAGGATGCTATAAACAAAACATCACATTGCTCAAGTTAAAAAAGCCTCTTGATGCCATTACCAGTCAGCAATGGTCATTGCAAGCTCTGAGGAAAGCTGGATCATCATAAAATATGCCCAAGAGATCAAATAAAAGGCTTAGCAAAGGACATCAGAGGGAACCTTGAGTCTTGCTTTTCTGAATTTGAGGAGTCACTAGGAGAATCTGCAGTGATGTTATTGCCCCAAAGAATCCCAAATCCCTTGCCTAATGCTGGTAATTACTATGTCTTTTGATTTACAAGGCATCTCACAGGCTGTGACAGGGCAAGGTCACTTTGGAGTGGTAACATGCTTCTAATTGCAGCTGTTTGTCACTTGTTGAGGAGGAGCACAGGTTAGCTCAGGATAGTGAAGTGTCACCAAATTCAGGTGTTTGTGCCTCTTGAAGGTGCCATCTGTCTGTCAGTAGAGCTGTGTGCAGCCAGTGCATTTACCTTGCAGGCATCCCCCTTCCACCAGCATCAAGGTGTGGGCACTTGATGGATGCCCACAGGTATCTGCATTGCCATGCAGCTTCTGGGATGCTCAGTGTCCCAGGGGCATGTACACAGGGATTCACTTTGAAGACTGATTGGAACAGACGTTGTGCAGTGCTAAATCTCCAGAGGCTCCCTGTGCCACTCTCACTTTTCTTTGACGTAGCATCTCTGCCTCTTTTTGTGTCCCTTGGTAGAAAAAGACTTGGAAATTAAGAGTCAGTTCTAGTCCAGTACCACATGCCTTTCCTGCACATCCCAGCCTGGCTGCCAATTTTAAGAATACCAGCTTAGCCAGGATCTTTGGTCCGTGCTGCCCTGGAGAGCTTGGATGCTGTGAATAATCAGTCAGCACACAGACTAAAGGAACAAAACCAGCTTTAAGACCAAGGCTGCAATTGACTCAAATTTATTTGTAGTATCAAGGATATAGTCTACATATCCTGTAGACTGTAGGGAAATCAGGGAAAGATGAAGATACTACAGCAATGCATCTGTCAGTCCTTCCCTAGCTCTGTATCATGAGAAGGTTACTTCTTCCTGAAAACTGGGGCTTTTGCCTTTGTTCCCCGCAGTGGATCCCTTCTCCTTGCTGGGGAACAGAAGCATATAGCTAGAGCATCTCAGGGGCTCCCAAAACAACTCCAAGTTTGGAAAAGTTCAAAAAGCTTTGGTACAAAGATAAGTCGTCTTGACATTGCTGAGGTATTGAACAAGCAAACTGGGAAGAGCAGGGAAGTGGGATTTGTCCTTTTCACATGAACTTTCTAATGCTTTTTCCCCCCCTCCTAGAAACACATTGCAAAAGAGAACAAACATGCTGTTCTCAGAGCTGAGGTGCCAGTTCTCAGCCCTCTTATTTAGAACTAACTTGGCTTCATTCTTATAAAATTTGACAAAAGGCGCCTAGAGCTTTGGACAAAAAGTATTTGGGAAAAAGGTGTTTTGTGTCCCCCCCCCCAGTTCACAGCAGTTTTTTGCCACCTCAAACACTCCTGGTTTGTAGTTGTACTGGTGTCATGCTAAGTAAACGTGGACAGTGATGGCCAAGACCTGAGCTTTCCACAGCTAGGCAAAGCTAACACTGATTGTAGAATTCTGTATCTGTACAATAGTTCACTCGTATGATAACATTATATTTCCTTGTAATGCTGTGGAGAGGGCTCAAAAACTTATTCTTCCTTCTGGGTGGATAGAGAAACTGAGTCATGCAAAATAATCACTGTTTAGCTCTGTATTCAGCAAGGCATTTAATGAGATGCCATTCTGACTCATAAAGCATTCAAAATGTCCTATATGGGATAAGACATCAAGTTGTCAGTTGAAGAATCTGTCTTCCAAAGCACTGAGCACTTGGGAAGCTCATGTTGAAATCCAATGTGACCTTTAAGATAAAATTTCATCTTTTTATTTCCAGCCTTGTATCTCCACTTTAGTGAAGTGGAGGAGTGAAAGCATGGTAAGCTTCGTGAAGGCTTTCTGTTCCAAAGTTTGAGTGCAAAGAAGAACACCAGCAAGAGTTCCAAATTAAGCTGTAGAAAGTGGGCTACCCATGTAACCACAAAGGGCTTTTTATGATATGAATAGTGACACGAACCTAGAATTATAAAACATCCTGAGTTGGAAGGGATCCACAAGGATCAAAGAACAACTCCTGGCCCTGTACAGGACAGCCTCAAAACAGGAAAGGAAAAGGAAATGCAAAACTCCCTTTACCAGACTTTAAACTTGAAAAGTTCACTCCAGTCTTTCCTTATGCTGTGCTATCAAGTGTAGCAGAGTCTATTTCAGAAGTTACATCTCTCAGCAACCTCATTTTCTTAGTAAACACACCACAGGGTGATGGACCTCTATGCAGTAATGATGTTTTCTCCACGATAACTCTGCAACTAAGTACAGCCCATATCCTCTTCAAAATGCCAGGTGGGTAAAATACCCCCTGAATTATATTTGTCACTATCAAATGAGACAGTGTTTGCACACTTGGGAATAAAGTGAAGGCAATTAACTTTTCATATACTTGAAAAGGATGTTCTGCTGCCACCTGATTGCCTTATCTTCATTATTTTTAGTTGTAGAATTATGTAAATAGCAATTTAGAGAGCCCAGAGGATTCTGAAGATTCAGTTTAATGATTTGTAATTGTTTAATTGGACTGTAAACCGGCCCCTGCAGGGAGCTGAGCACAGGTACAAGTACTACTTCATGTCCCTACCAAAATTTGCTAATTGCCATCTTTTGTGTAAGCAACAGCTTCTAACCTCTCCCAGCAGCACAGCAGTTCAGCACTGCTGAGTATTAAACCTGCATTAAGTTCCAGTTAGGGAATGGATTGCAGTGCCTACAGCTTAGATTGGATATATTGGTATTCACAGGTAGAAAATCCAACCACATTGTACATACCATGAGCAGGCCTGGAGGGCAGCACACATGGGGAAAATGCCATTAGCAGTGAGAAGGGAAGAGTTTTAGCTCAATAATGTCACAGGCTCCATTTTATAGAAAGAGCACATGGTGATTTAAGAAAGCCTGAGCACATTAAACTGGTTTCTGGTGGAGATGTACCAAGTACCTTGAAGATGTGTTTTGACAAACCCAATTCAAAGTACATCTGCATAGATATTTCTTAGATGCTGGCCAAGAGCCTCCTAAAAGAAAAATCTTTAGGTTCCCCACAGAAGCAGCAAGGACCTCAAACCACAATCAAAACAGAGACAGGACTTGCCTCTGATCTGAGGCAAGACCAGAGGAACCATCAAGCTTGCCTCTGAGCAAAAGTGGCAAGGCCAAACCACCTTCCCTCCTCCCCAGAAAGGAGGAATAAGGTAAGGAGATAAATCACTGCAAAAGGGCAGCAGGTGTCTGGAGGAAAAAAGGCCAGAGAACCAGAGATTATTCCTGCAGCAAGACTAACTGGCTTGACAAATGAAACATAATGGAAAGTGCCGACTCTGCTCCACTCTCCGTCCGCCTCTCCTCTGGTCATTTCATTTGCCCTTCTGCCTCTCAACAAAATAAAATGAAATGCATATTTTACTGTAAGCTTCTTTACAGTGCAGGCTGCAAGAGGCTTGAGGACTTCCCTAGGGGGAATGAGCTAACCAGTGATTGCTTCATCCTTTAATTCCAAAGGCCAGGGACTTTCATTTTCAATTTCCTTTTATCCAGGGTTTTTCATTATGTTCAGGCTGCTCCTCCACATCCTTTACTGAGTGACAAGTGTGTGCTGGAAGGTGACAGACAGACACCATGTGTGTGGCCAGCAACAGAATGAAACATCTCAAAACCTGCTTTGCAAACAGGAAAATCTTGATGAGTTTCTGGATTGTCTGATAAGGTTCAAGTTTTCTGAGCCATACAGCTGGACATCTCACTGTCAAATGTGATTAAAAATATCAATCAAAAGCACAAAGGGTACCAAGAGGTCAGGTGAGGGGTTATCAATACGCTGTAACCAGTTTTTATTAAGCAGAACACAAATCTGGTGGTTTTGTTGCTGACAGTTTTTATGGGATTTTATAACCCCCCTACTTCCATCACCTGGTTAGATAGGAAATGGTAAGGGAAGTATGTCATAGGGACACAGTCCTTGGATATCTACCTCTCCAGAGGATTCTCCTTTTCAAGCTACCCATCTTTGCAGAGTATACATTAACCCAAAGTATGTTATCTTAGCTCCTGTTGCAGCCTGGCTAAGACACTTCAGAGCTTCACAACAGGAGGATGCAGCACTCCCTTCCCAGCAGAGACCAGGTTGCTCCTTACCACAGGAAGCAGCATTACAGTTTTCATAAAAGGAAAACAACCACAACAACTTAATACCTATCCTTAAACTCATTATTAGCCAGGCAGGGCAAGTCTGAGGATACTGTGTTTGACTCAAAGAAAACCAGAAAATTTCCCTCTAAATTCCTGTGAGATTTTTGGCTCTGAGCCAAAATGTTGACAGATCACCATCATCCATTGCAATGCCACAAGATGTCACATGGATACCTTCCTCTGTCAGTCCTGACTAGCAACAAGTTCCCTTATCAGGTGGGTTAACCATCAGTTAACCTCTTGCTAGAGACAGGGTTTTTTTCCTCCCCTCAATATATCAGAGACCTTTGTGACATTCCTTTCAAGAGAAGAATTCTCAGGAGTTTTCTGAAGTGGCAGAACAGAGTATTAGAAAGTCTTGACTGTCAGACAATACTCTGCTGAGACACTTATCCAGCAAGTATGACCCCAAGACAGAACCACTTGAGACCCAGCACAGGAGAAAGTATTCATTTGAACTGACCATACAGTCCAATCCTGCACAGCAATTATGCATAATTTTTAAAAGTATGTACATTTATATATATACACACAATGATTTCTTATAATAGAGGCCAGCACAGCTGCATTTCAGAGAGCAATAAACTGAGGAGTAATGAGAGTTATTCCATTTTTCCATCTCAGATCAAATCCTTGATCATTCTAGCTTAGAACAAAACTGGTTCACTGATGCAGACTCTTGATATTTTTGGTCAAACACCCATGATGCACCATCTTGCAGTGTTTACACAGAAGCAGGCCTGCATGGCAAGGCAGTTCCCTGAAGCATAAGATTTGATTAACCTCGTTAGCTTGCCTTGCAGAGCTGCAAATGTTGTCAGACATCACGAAATTATCCAGCCCTATTTAAAACCCAACAAGAGTATTTGGCCTGCTGACCTCCCCCAGCAACAAATTCCACGAGTAAAATTAACCACAGCTCCCACAACCCAGAGTGGTTCAGCCTCTGATCCCAGCCAGCAGCATCTCTTTGAGCCTCATCTGTGGGAGCTCAGGGTTTATCCTGCCACTTTACCTTTCCCCACTGAGCCCACAGACTGTCTCCATTTCAGTCCTCAAAGGCTAAGTCCAGCCCAGATCATCTTTAAAAATTACTAAAGACAATTACAAACTCCAAGTGCTTAAAAGCTAAAGATGGAAGAATTAAAAGCAGTGTTCTCTGAAATTTCTCTCGAAGTTATACAGCATTATTAGGGCTGATGTTGCACAGCAGCTGTAAGAGGTTTTATCTGCCCTTGCAGGGAAATACATTACTATATACCAGATAAGTCAACACACATATGACCATTTCTATTACCAGGGTGCCTGTTCTGTTATTTGCATTCTTTACCAACAAACTCCAATTCTATTGCAGAAGCAGAAAGTAGGTGCTTCACAAAGCAATGCAGTAGACCTTGCCTGATAGCTGAAGAGTTTCTAACCTAAAGAAGGATACTAGAAGTCATGGAAAGTTAACAGTTGGGCTTGATCTTAAGGGTCTTTTCCAACCTAAGTGATTGTATACAAACAGTGACAGGATTGCAAGAGCTAAAAACCACACACAGCTGGAAACCTCCACATAACTTGGAGCTAGTTACTCCCCATCTTTTCAATTTTCGCTCCATAACTTCCCCACTGATTTCCACTGGATGCTTCTCTGGGCCCTTTCAGAGTCGCCTGTTGCTTTCCATGACTCAGAACAACAATAAGCATTCAAAGCTCTTCTGTTGGAGGAACACACTGAGTCAATTACAGCAACATCATCCTTCTTAATCAAGGTTAATTTTGGTGTGTAACATTTTTCTCTGTTGGAATACTGTCAGGTGTTTTTAGAGCTCTAATTTTATATAAATTTAGCCTCTGAATTCTCAAGGAGAGAGTTGCTAAGGTAACCAGAGCCAGCCATATTGCTGCATGTTCTCCCCATGGAGCTTCATTAGGGCCAATCAGTCATTTCCAGGGTAATAGAATATGTTGCTTTCAGAGATAAGGATACAGCTTTTTATAGTGTCAGAATATTTTTATTAAGCACGTTAACCCCTTGCCCTCTTAAGAGTCAGGCATTGGCCCTTTCCTTAGAACTGTAATACCCAAGAAATGAGATTCAGGCAGACTAATTGCTGGCAGTTGAGCACCTACGGCCAGATCAGAGGAAGTCAGCATGCCTGGAGTAGTGGTCTTGTGATAACAAAGCCAGGGGTGGTTGTGGATTGTTTTCTGCTGGCAGGGAGCCAGATCAGCTTTATATCCCAGTAGCCAGGCACAAAGCCTGCTTCTGAAATAGATCTGACCTTCATGAACCAAGGGGTTTGGCATATATATTTCTTATTCCAGTCTAGACATATGGACTACCTGCTATGTTTGATCTCCTATGTGAGCGTCATCATCTTTCAGATCTAAGAGCTACTTCACACCTGTTCACAGAATTTATTAGCAGCTACTTTGAAAGACTACTTAGAACAAACTGCTGGTATCAGATCAATTCCTAGAGATGACTTAGATCTCTTTCCCAGAACCTAAGAACCTCCCAAATTTCAGCTAGATGAAAACAGCACAGCCAAGAAATTCAAATTCTTTAGTGAAAAGGCCCTGCTTGTTGTCCTAATTGTCCCTGCACTTTTCATTAACTATTAAAGCTAACTTCAAAACACAGAGTCTCATTTCATATTGCATGCTGGTTTTCAAAATTCATTTTCTCCAAGACTTTCCAGGTAGTACTTAAAAAGCTCTACTGTATCAGAACAGCTGATGTTCATGTGAGCCACACTTGCTGACCCATATCTTCAGTCCAAACCTCCAGCACAGCAGCACTGTGGTTATTTCTTCAACTCTAAAGTTACAACACATTTATCCCTGTGTTTCTTGTTAATTAATAGTATCAAGAATATCTGAGCTGGACATGACTTAACCTCACTTTTGTAGATAAATTTTGAAAAGTAATACTAAGAAAGAAAACACATTTACCGCAGGACTGGTGGGAAAACTTACTAGAAGCTTTGTGCATCTCAGTCTTCATCTAGCAGGACTCCTCCAGAGTCCTGTCTGCACACCAAAAGCTGCAGTCATAAGACACCAGAAGCCCAAAGGAAAATCTTCCCCTCCTTCCTCCTCCATTAATCTCTTTGGAGGTTCCTCCGTGGTGCAGAAAGATACAGTTACACCTCATCGCTCCCGCTCTCCTGAACATCATGTCCATCTTATTGAATAATGGATATAACACTGCAGTCAGGAAGGACAGCATCTGTCAGCCGATACTGTGTTGATTGTTTTCCCCTGAAAGGGTCCATTATTGTAATCCTGTAGCAGGTTCACTTACAGACAAACTGGAGCTTTACTTAAAAGAGGCAGGATCTTTTGTGCTGGAGAAGCAGAGACAGCTGGGCACTGGCATATTTCTCTCATATCATGATTTTTCTTGCTGCCATATATTCACTAATAGGATAGAAAATGCTAATTATGTGAAATTTGAATAAAATTAATGAGTGACAATGTTGGCTTAAAAAGATGCCTGAAAAACCAGCATTTGCAGCACAGAAGAATTTAATGATTGTTGAGTAATAGCTCTACTTCTTGTAGCATGAATTCATGTTCACGCAAGCACATGGAAATCAATGAAATTCAGAGCAATCACCACATATATATGATTTGACTTTGTTTCTTCAAAATAGAAGTATAGGGAGTGAACATACATTCGAATTTAAGAACAGCAGCAGTGACAGATAACACCCAGACAAAGAAGAAAAATGGGCAAGTTATTTTATTTTGGTAGCTCTGGGAACATAATACTTTGCTCCTTTTTTTTTTTTGTTCTTCCTTGTGACCTTGTCTCACTTTTAGGAGTAAAGTGGAACCTGCCCTTATAACAGATGCCACAAAGAGCCTATGAAAGTGAACCCAAAACATCATTCTAAGAGTCTCATTCACCTGTGTGTAGTTTTCTCTGCAATGGAGTTTTACATATGCATTTGCAGGAGAAAGGTTACCTCCTTGCCCCTCTTCTGACCTCCCTGCTCTGCTTGCACAGCACTACCATGAGGTCTGATCCTCAGTGTGCCTTAAGAAGGGATAGGATGAACCCCCTTCACATAGTAGCTGCAGTACAAACCCAAACAGGCATCAAAAGGACAATCTGCAATTTCTGACCTTCCTGCTCCTCTCTTCCTTGCACACAGCTGCAGTCACTTTTCCTGGGCCAGGGAATTCAGATGTGATTCTTGGTTCAAGTATCCTTCCTCACTAAGGAGACCCAAGGCACTGACAACATCTCCCTTGCTGTGGTTTTGGGAGGCTGCAGCATTCCCCCAACTTACATCACTCAGCCTTTCACTTGCTGTCATCCCACTCCAAGATGTGAGACAGGGCTGGCAAGATGTGGATGTGAGCTCAGTAACATCCCTCTTTCGGTTATCCAGAGACGAAAGCCATCAGCAAAGAAAGGTGGAAGCATCTTTCTCATCAACATTACCCATACTAATTAGTGTTTACCATGCAAAGCTTGATTCATGATGCAGCTGAAGTAACACAAAGCTCAACTCAAACAGAAAAGGCCCAGCAAGCTGCAGGGAAGATGCTCCATGGGAATACCTCTCCATTAGTAATCATTAAGCACTAAAGGGGGAAATTAAAACAGAACCCATTCTGCTTTAGTTATCTTTGCTAAATTCCCTGGTACAATGGCTACCCAGGTTCCCTTTAGCTTCCTTTCATCAGTACTCCACTAATCTCCAGGCAGGCATGGAAATCCCAGGCAGGCTGCAGCTGCTTGTGAAGCCATGGGGAGCAGTGTCTCAAGGCCACTGCTCTCTAGGACTACCCCATTCAGAAGCATGTGATGGCTTCTCTGCTTTGCAAATCAAAACACCTTTCTAGCAAAGGGAAGAATAAAGCAATAAGAAGGTAAATTAACCCCCTGCAGAAAATCTGTGTTCCTGGGACTAAACATCTGCCTTGGCTGCTTTATGAAACAGCCAAGTTCTACTAAGCCTCAGAAGCTTTGTGAGGTGAAGATGCTTTGCTTGGATCCCCCCACCTCTCACAGCTCACATTTGAACCCTTTGTGAATTCTCTACTCTCTCTTCACATCTTGCTTCCTAATCAGCATCAATCTTTTACCAAGGGCTCAATTCATGGTGACCTGACTCCATTTCCCCCCAGGACTGTTGGCTCCCACCTGAGGCACCCTTAGTCTCAGGGTTATGACACACCACATCTTGGCTCCCTGTTGTAGCCCCTTTGAAGCAAGAATTCCAGGCACCTAGAGCTCCCTTTCCTGCAAACACACCTTGCCTCCAGGCTGCCTGCTGCTAAGCTGGATCTCTGCAGATTCTCCCCATCAGCTATAATAACTGTTCTTCCAAGGAAAGGAATTTAGGATAAATATAAACTAGTAAGTACCAGTTTAATACAAAATGCAACACCCCCTATCCTCACTTCTACTCAACCATCCCTTTTTAAAAAAAAACAAAACCTTGGGACAATAGGATGTTCTTTGCTGCTGGATGCTGTGGAACAGGTTACAAAACCCATGGTAATGATGTGATTGACATCAGTTATCTTGGAGAGAACACTCATCAAAAGGGATTTTTTCAGCTCTTGGTTCAATGCAAAACCAAGTTCTCTCTAATTGCAGTTATGCCTGTACCAGGTAGGAAAAGTGTATAAAATCCCATGGCTTTGCCATGTGAAGATGATTTATCTCATGAGGTCTGAAAACTAAGGCAAAGATAATAGCCAAATACAGGCAGAGAAGAAAATAGACATCTTTTGAAGAAGTTGAATTCATTGTAGAGAAAGAAGGGGAGCTAGTCTATTATGCTTCCTTTTTTCCAGATATAGAAGTAGAAAAGCATCCCACTTTCAGCAGTTCTACAGATTGCAAATAGAGCCTCTCAGGCACTGTAACTCTGCTGCAGGTTCTGAACAATTCACAAACTGTTTAGGACTTCCAACATCCTTCAGTCTTGCTGGAGTTAACATCATGCTGATAAGCACCAAGGAAGTTTGAACACTTATGCAAAACTTGTCCAAATAAACTATCTAAACTCCTTTGATCTGCAAATCACAGCAGGAAAATCACAGCAAAATCAGTTTCTTATATTCCAGCACTTGTGCTTCTGATAGAATTCAGAAATGCACATAAACAGCTTTTTCTAATCTCAAAATATGATACTTTACAGAATAAGTGCCACCTTAGGCCACCCTCTTGTGGCCAGGGATAGTTTTGCAGCCACTTTGTCCTGCTTTTCCCACTCCATCACGCTGACAGCTCCCACTCCCCAGCACGGGGTTACTGAACCCACGTTCTTTGAGTTCCTTCACGTGTTCCACACCCCGCTGCAAAATGAGGCTCCCAGGGAGATGCATCAATGCCAACAAGGAGTTACAGATGAATAAACCCTGTTTGGGACAGGGGAGTGCCCTGGGCACAAGGGCAACCTGTGCTTCTGTTCAAACACATCATTACACCCTGATCCAAGTCTCACCACACTGCTCCTGTTAGCCCCAGAGAAGCCAACCTGCTCCTTCCTTGGCTGCTGCTTATTTGTGAGCAACCTTCACCAACTCAGGACATCTCCATGGTTCTCAGCACACCATTCACCCTGCAGCACAGCAGTAGGCTGTGTAAGGCAGAGCTGTTCCTGCAAGGGCTCTTAAGTGTTTCAGGGTTGGAGCCACCGAGCCTGAGTCAGTTCAGTGAGCTGATCTGACAGGAGGAGGAAGATTAAAGAAAAATGTCTTCCAGGGGGTCAGTTTCTTGATCTAATTTGCCCTGAGTGGGTGAAAAGGAAGCAGGGGGAGGGTGATGCCAAAAGCCAGTAGGGAAAGGTGATGGCTGCACTTTTTGATAGCAGGGTCCTGGTTAGATGCAACAGCAAGTCACATCCTAAACCTCTGCCCACATCTGGTTTTCTGTCTAGGTGTCATAACCAATGCATACCCACTCTGACACTGCATCATAAATATGCACCTTTAGCCAAAGGCCACAGCAAACTGGAATTTAGGATAAATAGCCTTGATTTTTATTTAAATCTGTTTACATACTTTAGCAGAGCAACAGCAACACCTCAGTCCTCTCCACAGGATACTTATTAATATCAATGAAAGGAGGTAAGCAAAGCAGAAGAAACAACCAGGCTATTTTACTGCATATAATCCTCCTTTGCATCATTCATATTTATACAGTCCAGAGACTGATTTTCTTGGTCTGCCAAGCATGGCTGATATATACACTGCAAACACAGAACAGACCCTTGCTCAAGGCCAGGTTTTTCCACATCTCACTAGAGTGCTTTTGTTTTATCTCTCTCTGCACCTTTGCAGTAAGACAAAAGATTACAGCTCAGCTGGGTGGGCAATTGTTAAAGGAAGGAGAACAAAATATGCAGTGAAGCCAATCCAGGAAAAGGATGTAGGCAGAGCTAAGGCATAAAGACAACTATATTGGATTTAGGCACTAAGGATGAGGTAGAGAATTTAGCCACCAGCAATCAGTGGAAGAAGGAATTAATACCCAGATCCCTCTGAAAAATACCAAACCTTTGCCAAAAAAAAGGGGGGGGAGAGCAGAACAACTTTGTGCTGATGGTTAAAAAGGTGATGTGGATTTCCTGACACCAGGAAATTCTGTTGTAGCATAATTCAAGGCAGCAGGTTTTTGTTCTCTAGTCTTCTTTGCACTTAAGGGGACCTCTGGACCAGTGCCCTGCCAGTGGCCAGAGCTCCAGGAGAGCCACCCCACTCAGTAATGCTACAGGCAACTGGGAACTTCTCCAGTCCATCCAGCATCAAGGTCTGTCTGAGCTTGTGTCTAAATTCATGTTGCCTTTTTTTCACTTTGCAGCTATTCACCAAGTGGAGATGCTCCCCCAGAAAGCCTTGAAATAATGTGGTTTGTTTCCCCAGAAGCAGCAGTCCTACCTTCTATTCACCTTTTGCTGCACACCCTTACATGCTCAAGGTGTACACTCTCTTCAAACACATTCTCTAAAAATCTGAGCAGCAAAAAGCAAAAGCCTGTTCAGAGATGTGTAACCCAAGACTCTGCCTCAGTCTCGTTTTGTTGTGTGTTTGATTTAAGCCCCTCCCCAGACAACACAAAGTGAGCTGCCTGGTGCTGCAGAGATGGATAGATCTGTTTGTATGAGACTCGGATAATTGCTCTGATAAAATCTTTGTCAATACTCTCTATTGTCAGATCCATCTTGCATGCACAAATAAATCCTCTCTCACTGCCCTATCTTTCCCTTTTCTATTATACATGGAGAATGGATAGAGCAACATGTGCTTTGAAAGAGCCTACTGAAACATAAATTTACACTGCA
Organism: Pseudopipra pipra; assembly: GCF_036250125.1. Lineage (NCBI taxonomy): Eukaryota > Metazoa > Chordata > Aves > Passeriformes > Pipridae > Pseudopipra > Pseudopipra pipra. The sequence goes on along the minus strand of NC_087560.1, from coordinate 14,894,517 downwards.
AAAACCTAATTCTCTCAAGGAGAGGAAAAAATTAAGCAAAGAGAAAAGCTGATGCCTTACACCTCCTTGATGCCCTCTGAAGACCCCTCCAGGCCAGCAGAGAGCTTGCATACACAGAGCAGAACTCTTGGCTCATGTCAGGAGACCAACCACCCCAGGAGATAACTGCTGAGGGCAGCATGTCTTCAGAGGAACAGATCCAGGATTTTCCAGGTCTAGGGGCAGCAGGGTCATTGTACAGCAGGGTAACAGGGTGCTCTGCAGAGCAGGAGCTACTTACTGCTCTGGACTCATTAGAAATAGTTGGCTGAGCAGAGCTGTGCAGGCTGTAATGCAATGTTCAGCTCCCCGACTGCAGGAAGCATATTTTTAACAGTTGGTGGCAAAAGCTGTCTGGGAAGGAGCTAACAGGACAACTAGGTTTAACTCCAGTCACTCCCTCCTGCCAGGTCCATGTGTGGTAGCAACAGAGTGGAGCTTCCCAACACCTAGTTAGAGGTATCCAAAACGTAGGCTGGACTTAAACCAGACTGACAGTCCAAATCCTAAAGCATCACTGAGAAGGGGCTCCTGAGTCCAAGCACAGAGGCTGGGGAAAGAGTAAGCCTGTGTTGCACCCTTCTTCCTCTGGACTTCATTACTCAGGATAGAAAAGTGGGGTCACTCTTCCTGATGTGAAACACAGCTGATTATTTTGGCACTGTTATGTGTCAGCTCCATATGTAGGGCAAGCAAAACACAGGATCTTATCTCTGCTTTGTCAGGATCACCTCTTTAAGGGCTGAAGACTGAGTCTTGGGGAAACAAGCAAATCTCCAAGGGGATAACAGGAAGGAAGCACCCCATAGAGGAGTTGGTCAAGCCTAGATTTAGCAAAAAAAGCATATTTTTCTATCTCCATTTCGAGTGCCCAGAGCTACTGGCAAAGCAGACACCAGTTACCAACCAGCCCCAGGAGGACCACACCTTCCTGTCTGTGTCCTCAGGAAAGTACAGCCTCTTAAGAGAAAACAAATATTGAGCTACAGTATATAAATAACTTCAGCGAAGGTCTCTGCTTTTCCCTCAAATTAGGTACTTCCATTACCTTTTCCCAAGCCTCACATTCTCATTTTTCTTAATTATTCCTGACAAGTTATAAGAGGGCTTCCATAAAGCAATCTAAACCTGAATTCTTCAGTGGGAGAAAGCTCTTTAGAGTTCAGCAGGCCTAAAGGCTTTGGTGCTAGGGAAGGAGGGAAACAAAATGAGAGTGGAAAGAAGCATTTCTGCATGTCTTGTAGCCCTAGGCACACATCACGGACATGAAGAATTAGGATCAGATCTTAGAGCATCATGATACATGGGGAGATAAGAAAAACATGGCCCTGACACCAGGTCATGGCTCATTCCTACCCACAGCAAGGACAAGAAGGCAGTGACAGTCAGAATGGCTTCACCAAACATCTGCCCTGATAGCATGACAGCCCAGGGGGCACAGAGATACTCTTCCTTATCCCTGGCCCTCCCATCTAAAGATATCCACTCTCTGGAGCTACTTTGTTCTAATTTGCCAGAAACTGCACCCAGCAGCACCAGGGGAGACTGAGCTCACCACTGCATCTGTCCTGGGCTTGTTAACACTGGCAGGCAGCACATACAGATCAATAGCCAGGGTCTGAAGTTTCACAGCAGGTCATCTTTGATCTGGTAATACATCTTCTATGGTTTATTACTGGGGACAACAGAAGTAGAGGGAAAGCATGGCTTTCACCCCAGCCGTGACCAACGGGTTACAGAGAAGGAATGTCCAGAGTTGAACAATTTCATGGAACACATTAAACACCGATTTTGCTCTCTGCAGGAGGGGTGCTTTCCAATGAAAATGTCAAAACACAGCAGAATGAGTTTAAGAAATAAAATAGCCTGGAAATAGGGATAAGGATCCTAAACTGGCACTGCTAGAACACTCTGTAGGATTGATACCATCCATCTCTCACTTCCCTACCTCCTTTAAAGCCCATGTAGGGAGGAAAAAATAAGCTGCCAACCTTCTAACTTTGCAACTTCAGAGGAGGGCAGGGGTTTTTAGCCACACCTGTACTTGCATTAGACTGGAGGCACAGCTATGAAGTTTTTCACCCTTTGATACACCAGGGTCTTTTAGTTTAAGTCACCCGTATGTCAGCATCCCCCACAGCAACAACCTATGTAGCAACCTACTATATCAGACCCATAGAGCACCCTAGGGCTGAGCACAAGGTGCTATTTGAGCCCTCAACACAATAAAGTCCTCACTACTGTTTCCATTGAGGGATGATCGGAGTCAGATACAGCTGGGAAGGGTGGAGCAGCCACCTGACTGACTGTCTGGAGCTGCTGCACTTTACACCTCAGCACATTCACCAAAAACCCCTCACTTCTCATTTCAGTTGCTGTTAGTACTCTGCCTATAAACTCAGTCACTCCAGAGCACACACACAGCCCAGTGAGGCAGGGCCACAGGGCAGGACCCTCCAGCAGCACTAATGCTCACTCAGTAACAGCACATAAATGCTCAGCTACATGGTGAGTACTGCTCTCCCCAGAGTACCCCATAATAGGCACTGCCCTGAGCTGAGAATAATCCTTCTTTCACTCTTTTAGACTTTTCTCAGTGAAGACATAAGGCACAGATCAAGAAAGGCAGCAAGTAGTTCACCAGCTGAGACCAAGAGAAAGAAAAGTACTGTACTAAGTCAGCACCACTTGTTGGAAAAGCTTCCTAAAATAAACAGGAGCTACTCACCAGAGGTGAAGTACAGTAGTCCTCTCTGCTCCTGCACTGGCACCCTCCTCGCCTGCTGGTGCTTCCTGGATCATGGCCCCCAGGTGATTACAGGTGCCCTTAGTTACCCTTAAAAGCCCTGTGGTGTGAGCTGATTTCCTCCCTCCTTAATTGAAGAAGGCTGGGGCATCACCTGAGACCAGTCTGTAACTGCTTCTCAGAGCAGATGCCTTCACTAGACAATCAAATCAAGCTAATTAGGAGTGTGTGTTTTCCAGGAGAGTGTTGTGGGTGATATCCTTGAGGATAGCAGAGAAAAGAAGTTATTTTCTTCTATATAATCCCCTGAAATATTGTGAGAATTCAATTTCTGGATATGTTTCTTTTTTTTTTTTCTTTTTAATTCAACTAAAAACTTGGCTTCCTGGAAATTAATGAGCTGGAGACACAGAGATGAAATATCTGTCCAATATATGACCAGATCATGTGGAAATCTCAGACATGTTTGTGCCACAGCAAATTCTATCAGCCTACTAAAGTGTACAAGCTAGACCTTACATGTGTCCAGGAAATCTTGGGCACCACTGGAAAAATTTGGGTCCGGTGACAGCTGAATCCAATGATTTCTATGTTTTGTCTTAGAAGTTTGTCTTTCTCTTAGAAATGGTCACATGAAATATAATAATATAAAGAAATGATCTTCTACCCACATTTACTCTGAGTTTAATGGGACTCCTCTCATTTGTGAAGGTTTCTTGCCTGCCAAAATATTTGCTAAGTCCTACCTCGCAGTCTGTGGCTATTGCAAGCTGCTCACTGTCAGAAAAACATATTATCCCATTAGTGTGCAACCCAGAACCCTCATTGAATCAGTTCTTATCTCCTCATGTGGATGCAGTGAGATTTTTTGGGAACTGGCACAATGCATATGAGAACACAGTTGTCACAGTATTCTTCCCAACAGGTGGGGAGCAGTTTCAGAGAATGCTGAAGACCTAGACATTATAACAGTATGAAACTAATGCATTATTTTTAATAACTATTGTAGAGGGTTTCACTCAGAGGAACTCTGAAATGTCACATCCAGCTTGTATGGTGAAAGGAAACATGTTAAATAAATATTTATGTGTTTTATTGTCTCTGAAAAAGTGTTTATTGGCCAAATCTCTGTGTGTGCAAAAAAAGGTCCATTCTTTATGTAGTTCTTTAGGCAGCATTTAGTGGAAGAGACTTCACGACCTTGTTTGGATAAGAAAGAAGATTGTGACCAGACGGCTGGACAGATACTTTACCTTGAGAAAACCGCAGCTGATGAGCAGTAAGTTTTCACAGGCTAGTTCACTGCCTCCAAAGCTGTCTCTAGCCTTGTGCTGCTCATACTGAGGAGCTGCAGACCCACACACACACTACAGGGTTAACCAGAAGCCAGGCTGTAAAAGCAATTCCAGCCCTTAATCCCATCCACTGAGCTGTGAGTCTGTTCTCAAGCTTTCCCAGCACAGCTCATTGCTGCATGTGCTTTTATATTACAGCAGAGCAGTTTATCTTTTAGCTGAATTTCTGTAGGGCTGTTGAGTACAGTGATGTTTCAAGCTGCTTTGTCCAGATAAAGGATTGGGGTTGGACATCTTGGAAATGCAGGATTTGTGTCCCCAGTCAGAGTGTTTTTCCTCCTGGCATGTGCTCAAAGTTCCCATAACCTGTGTGCCAAGGGAGGAGATCAAAATAAGATTCCAGAACAGGATGCCCTTAATTTTATCATCATAGCTTGATCTACCTGATGGCTTCTCTGCTGCTGACAAAAGTACACTCAGATATTTAGAGATGGACCTTCTTCTTCTGGGTTCACTCCCTTGGGGTTACCCTGGACTTCCCTGGCTCACTGTTTCCTTGGAATCTCCCTGACTCATGTACCTTCTAGACATCTCCTCTGCTTGACCCATGGTGACCCATGGGAGCCACCTAAGGGTAGATGTCCTCTGGCCACCTTTTATTGGTGCAGCCAGAATAACCATGGCAAGGATGCTGATGGTCAGACTCCGATCTATAACTGGGAAACACCAAAGGGTCCAGGAAAGTGGTGTGAGGGGGAAACAAGCAAAGGAATGGGCTGATGACTGTCTCTCACCTGATTTATCTGGATGATGAGGACACAGATTGACTCAGAAAGCTGCCAAAACACTTTTTTCCTCTTCTTATTCCCATACCACTGATTTGATCCTAGTCGTGGCTGTAAATGTGGGCTTTTTTTCCTCCCCAGATATTTCATTTACTCTAACAAGATGTGGATTGCACTTAATTGTTTATCTGAACTGAAGCTGTAAACTGTTTAAATGATTCATCCATTAATATTCAAGGTGGATGCTTTCCCACGTCGCACTGTGCGGAAAAACAAGAGACTGCAGAAAAACAAGAGACGCGCGCGCTATTTTAATGAATCAATAATTACTGCTCATAAAGTGTTACGAAGATATGGCACACCACTATTTATTAGGCAGTTATTTTAGGTTATTTCACCTAATTTTGTGGCAAGCACAGGAATTTATCTGTGAAAGGAAAGTGCTTCCTCACAGACCATTGTGAGTTTGTTTCTGGTACCCTACACAGGCAGCGATGCACTGGAACACTGTTAGAAGAGGCAGGACGCCAGCCCCCAGCAGTGATATGCAGACCTGCTCTTATGGAGCATTTTGTCAACCCAGCCTGCAAATAACTTTGTTCAGGCCCAGTAGTTTCTGAACAAAAAAAAAAAAAAAAGAAAGAGAAAACAACCCCAATTGCTTGTTCAGGCACAGCACAGGGCAGCTGGACAGAAACCGGCTGTCTTGGCCAAGCATCTTGTTTCAGCCCAGCTCACCCCTTCCCGTGCTCACTCTACACACTTGGCAATGGGACCCCTCTGTGTCCTGAACAAGGATCAATTCATCATGTGAAATAGGGAGGCATCAAGCCCACTCCCAGGAGTAGCTGCTGGCAACATGGGGATGGAATGGCTAAAGCCCCAACTAAGTGACAGGAATTTTGCCTTTTGTTTCAGCGTGGCCAAGATTTACTTGCAAGAGAAAAAGAGAAGGTTCCTCAGATTTCATTCAACTTGGATAAGTACCAACAGCTTGTTTGGTTATCCCAGAGCCTTTTATCTGCAGTACATACAACAAGAAAAGGCCTTTGAACAGACAAATTGAGAGTGTGTTAAATAAGTTTTTACCCTTTCGCTTGTTCTGAGTGCAAGTAGCCAGTTTTGATGGGTGGAGGCTCTACAGGGCTGCCTACATATGATGAGAAGTAAATTGTATTTAAGACTTTAATGATGGAAATTTAACTTGCTGTTTATGGCTTACCTTGGCCACACCAATGGATCCATGCATGAGGTTCATGCATTATTTTAGCTGAAGTACTGTTGACAAATGATGATGAGTTTGCAGAAAATGATTAAAGGGACATAAAGAGTTACAGTCAAGGAGTGTTTTTCCTTTTTCAGAACTTGCCAAAATATGATTCTGAGACATCTGTACTTCTGTGAAACTTAGTCTCCTGGCTTTTTACCTACAAAAGTTTCCAATTTTTTGCCCAGAATGGAACTCTGTGTGATGCAGACAGTGGTCTGGTTTCAGTGTAATTCTTCCCTGCTCTGGTGCCAGGGAGGTTTGGTAGCAGCCGTGAGACTGAATCAATATTTGCAACAATTACATAGATCTTTACCTTCAGGCTTTCTGAGCTCAGCTGTCTTTTTAACTTGGTAGAAATAATTCTCCACCATCTCCTTGCTGGTTTTAGCAGTAGACCTAAACATACAATCATGGAGAGTAGGCAGGTGGTCCACTCCTGTGCAAAGCTGACTCTGGGTTTGGATAGTGTCGCTTTAAAAAAGAAATGAAGGAGTTTTGAGAAGCTGAAACACATCCACACAGTATCATTTGGGTCAGGTTTTCCGAGCAACAGATATTTCCATGCAGCTAATTTATTGTCCTTAAAAAATATCTTATGGAAAAAATATTTTATGGTTGATTGTTCATGAACATTTAAAGTTTCCTATGTAGCAATTCTTTCTCATCCTGACAGAATATCAATCCAGCCATTCTGTCAGGTCCTGTAGTTTAGTTTAGTTACTACCACAGTTACTGCCACAGCAGTAAAATTTATTGATCAGACATTCTTGCTCTACAAGGTGGAAGTGGAGGGCTGTGTCTGCTCATTCCCCAAAAGCATGCAGTAACAATATTTGGAGGTAAAGAGCTTTGAATGTTTATGGAGCTGCAGACTCTATTTTCAAAACTGGATGCTAGGAATGACAACCAAAAAAAAAATTGAGGAAGCTGGAAAGGAAAAAAAAAATAATTTTGGGCTTTCACTAAGGACTCTTTGCTCCTTCTGGCTATAGAAATGGCTGTCTGCTCCTGACTAAAACTGACAGTAAGCTGTATGAGTTTCTCCCTTTCCCTCTCTACTTTAGCTCATACTCTACCTGGTAAGTGCCGCACAATCCCTGCAAGGCAGCTGGAAAAATCCATTTGTATGAGGTAATATGGCTGTAGAGCAGAACCATTTGGGCAAAGGTCTGTTCTGCTCCCACTTTGCAGCCAGACCCAAACCACCATCACCACCATCTCCATCACTGACCTACTCCTGCTGCTGACATGGAAAGGGGAAAGGATCGAGAAGGACTGTGGGTGTGCCGAGCAGGACACGGTAGTGTTTGGCAGCTGTTGTCTCATTAGTTCTCCATTAACTATCTAGAACAATGTGTGATGCATTCCTGTACCCCTCTAGCTGTCAAAGGTATTAAAATGCCCAGTGCCATCTGACTGAGAATGTGAAAGGCAGTGGTGGAAAGACAGGACACATTAGGCAACTAGGAAGCTGAGGGGCCAGCTGGCGTCCTAAAGAGGGTGTCATTTGTAAGGGACAAATGGGTCTAAGTGAGCACAAGGGAGGCTCTGACCCTGAGCACTGAAGCACATACTTCTCTTTAAGCAGTTAGTAATTCCACTAAATTCATTGGCAACAGTATTTTTGACCAACTCTTTTCTGTGTCTAATGTTCCCTAGATAAAAAATAGAAGTGATAATATCAGCTTGCCAGTTGTTGAGGCTTACAGGCTAAATGTTTGCAGAGTGCTTTTAGATAGGAACCTAGGAAACAGGCCCAAAGGGGACTCCAAGGGTACTGAATCTCATAGGCACATCCACTGCTTAATATCTTTGATAAATTTAGCAAGCTCCATCCTGAAACCTGTTAAATTTCTCACCCCTAGTATTTTGGCTAGCAAACTATTCCCAAATGTTACCTTTCTGAGGATTAGAAGCAGGGCTGTTAGTATGGGCAGATGATGAAAAAAGAAGAAAATCCAATTAAAAAAAGATTATCGACTGCATTATGAGCCAGAAGGAGCAAGTGTGCTCTGAACAGTCCATTTGCTTCCTGCTTGGCTCTGGGCACTGTCCCCCCATTGCCTGCCACCATTATGTCACTGTTCTCCCTCCAGCCATTACTACCCCATTACTTCTTTCTGCTGTCTCCAGACACTGCTCCCTCCTCATCTGCATCCTACCAATTTTTGATCCTCTCCTCCTCCACGACCTGATCTTGAACATCAAAAATCTAGTCCCCCCTTACAGCCCAGGAACATGGACATTTGCCCTGTTGCACTGAGCTCCTGGAACCCTGTTACCACTCAGCCACATCCCAGGCTGGGGCCGGGAAAGCCTCTGGCTGCATAGGAGACCCTTTACATTCCATTCCTTCCAAGGGAAGATCATTTCTTCCCTTCATGCTGACTGATGAAATGATCTGTATGGAGAAAATGGAGAGCCCAATGGAGGAGTGTGTGGAAAGGGTGATTGTACCATCAACCCCAGGCTCCCCCAGGCTCAGTAACCATCAGGGCAGGACGGTGGTGGTGCCAGAATCAGGAGCCATGAAAGCAGGAAGGAGCCAAACCCACAGCAATAAACCATTATTTTTCTTCTCTTTTTGATCATTATTTCTTAGGATGAGAATTTTCCTTTGTTCAACATTTTAAAATTGAGGCCACTTTCTGCGCAGCAGTCACCGTCTGCCTGACACTCACATCTGGCAGTGGGGACAGGACCTGATTTTGGATATCATCCATCAATGACAGATTCAAACCACCGTGAGATAAAGGGCAGGCAGGGAGGAAGGAGAGGGGGGAATGAGAGGCACAGAGGGCTGGTAAACAGCACACAGAAATTTCATTTTCAGTTGCCAGCTCAAAAACAACCCAGCTTGCCATGGCCCAAAGCCATTTCCTGTTGTGTGTAATGACTTTGGTAGTTGCTCTGCACTTATTAGACAGGCGACCAAAAGAAAACAAAAAGCTGTCTTTGAAAATGAAGCAGACATTGCTAACAGCAGCCATTCATCTTAGTTTCCATTTCCCCCTGGAAGCAGATCCTGGCAATTAGCAGGACACCCATATCTTTCAGGGAAATAAAAAAAATGCTTAAACTCTAAACCTGCTCTGTCTCTCTGTGAACATCAACAGGGAGAGGGAAGGGACCCTTAAAGCCCATCTAATCCCCTGCAGTGAGCAGGAACATCTTCAGCTCTATCAAGTTGCTCAGAGCCCTGTCCGACCTGACCTTGAATGTTTCCAGGAATGGGGCATCCATCACCTCTCTGGGCAGCCTGTGCCAGTGTTTCAAAAAGCTTCTTCCATATATCTAATCTAAATCACCTCCCTGTTCAGTGTAAAACCATTGTCCTGTTGCAACAGGTCCCGTAAAAAGTTTGTTCTCATAAATAAAAGTTTGTCTCAAGATGCTGCATTCGCAGTAAAGCCACTGGAACCCCAAAGAGACAATTTCCTCCTCAACAAAAACATCGTGACCATCCTGGTGTGGAGCCCTGACCCAGGGCAGCACAGCAGCATGAGCCAACCTGCAGCAGCTGTTGGGAGAATTACAGTCCCACAGTCACCCCTTCCTGCATGAGATTGGATCAGGGCAGTGAAGCAAAACACCCTTAATCCTGACCTGGCAGTGTCTGAGGGAGTCACTGTGCATCTGCTGTTTTGCACATAATGCCTTTACTTTTGTCTCCACCTGATGAACTCCAATCTGGCAGCCAAGAGCGACAGCGATGGCCCCACGGATTCCTTCCTAGTCAAACAGTTGTGCTGGCAGTGCTGATGAATGTTTCAGGATAACTAACATCCTCCTCATCTCAGATTCCTCTGTACCGCTTAGCCTGTTCATGTGGAAATGGCTTAGCCCTGGATTTAAACAGCACTTCTTCCTCAGACTAACTTTCCCTGGTATTTGTCCATGTTATGGCACACATCCATGTGAAAGAAAAAGTATGTTGAGGGTAATGGAGCAGAAGGACAGAGGGTCATAATTATTTTTTAAGCTGCTTCGAGGATTCCAAAGAAACCATTTCCAAATGTCAATTATGTAGAGATTTTGATGTGCCTGCCCTGTGGAAGGAAGTTTGGCTTCATCACACCTTCCCCTTCCTCAGATTGTGTTCACCAGAAATTTTAATCATCTAAAAGACCGTTCAAGCTTGGGAAAGATAAAACCAATAAAATGTTTAATGTGGAGAGATGGCACAGGGTGACCCTGAGTGCTCTCCTTTGTGGATGAAAAATGTCTCATTTAAAGTTTTTCAGTTTATGGATCTCTCCCAGGAATTAATTTGATTTCCTAGCTTTTGCATTCGCTTTTGATTTCAGTAGAATTGGCTCATGCAATCAGGGCAGGGCAGGGACATGAACCCAGAGTGACTTTGTTCACACACACTTCACCATCACCTGACAGAGGTAGAGCTGGGAGAGTTTTCCAGCAGCATGGATTGGCTGCTCCGTGAATACGAGAGCTGGCATGGTGAATACTGAAGCTTTCATCAGTGCCAAAACATCCACATTAGTCATTAATTCCTTCCGAGGTAAAGAGGTGGTGTGCAAAGGGCTGGAGCTCTTCAAGAGATGAAGAAACATTTTGTCTCCACCAGAAAGCAGCTGATAATGATACAGGAAAGCACAGCCCACACCATGCAGAACATCTGCCTTTTGGTTTTAATTCTCCATCCCCTTAGAGTCCTGTTTTAGTTAATTGTCTAAATGGAAATGAAAAAATATGTCTGTGAGCTGCTGGTATCAAGCAGAGCCTGTATCTTACAAACTTTGATGTTTTCTCTGATGTGAGGAGTTTGGCTACTTGGGGTTCTTGTAAATGTGTTTGCTTTTGGTCCAAAAGAGAAAAGAACTCACCTTATTGTTTCAGGTAATTGGGAACCAAGCAAACAGGCTGGGACCCTGCACAGAACTTTTCATGTGGACCCTGCCCACATAAGGCTTGATGCTGTCCTGCTCAGTCAGGGGGATGATTTCTATTGCATCATTTCAAACCACTTGGAATAACCTGTGTGAATCCCTTTCAGTAAAGTCTTTCCCATTTTTTTATGCTTTGAAACATCTTGGAATAGTAATGCAAAACCCGCATCCTGAAGGAAACTGGTGGAAATACATTTTTTCTTCCCTGCCAAACAGAGTGAAACTCACTGACTCTCATAATATGTTGTGTTTTTCTCAGCACTGAAGCTCCTGCAGATGCATGATTAGATAGAAATCTCAGATACAGGATTGCACAGAAAAGCCTGAATTCAATGCTAGGGTTTAGGAAGCAGAAGGTGCATTAAAAAAAAAGTTAAAATATCACACTTTCTTGGAATCTGACTCATGCTTTAGGGATGGTAAATTCTGGAAATGGTTAATTAGTAAAAACACTTGGGATATTCTCAGCTAGAACATCTTCTCTGCCAGGATCACAAAAGGCTAGGGTTTAATCTAATACACAGCAGCAGTGGGAATTATGCTCCCTGCTGTATTTCAATATCCAGCAAGGCATTGCTTTGGCATGTTTGGATACCTCCACAGCCCTGCACATACGCAGCACAATGGGATTTACTTTCCTTTAAACCCGATTAATCAGTTCCTGTAGAATGCACAACAGATTTAAATACATTTTGTTAATATATTATAGGTCATTATTTTTTTTTTTAAATTTCTTTTTGAGCAAATGAGTTCTCTCAGTGCTCAGTGCTGTTGTATTTATTTAACTTTGGTTCCTGCTTACAGAGGAATCACACAGAGGTGCCGAGCAATGGACCATTAGATCTTGGGTCTCCTGCACCAGAAGGTACCTCCTCACTGAGTGATTGTCCATCTGTTATTGAAAGTGGTGGTTAAAGATCCAAAGATATACCCTAAATCTGATTTCTGTTTCCTTATGCGAGGTCACACATTCTGTGTGAATAATTAAGAATCTGCAAATGGGAGAGAGTCATATAAGAGGCTGAGTACCTATCAGAGCTTTGTATCAGTCCCAAATTTAACCAAAGCAATAAAGAATGGATAAAAGAATTCTACTTATTGCTATATAGTATCAGTTTAAGACTTAACTGGAGCAAGGGAAATAGGAAACTAAATCCTTGACAGTTCATTCCATAGATACCCTTATGAAACACAAGTCCTGTCATTTATTTGCTTTGTCCTTGATAAATACATACAAAAGAAGGGAAGATTTTATAGCAGGAAATATCAATAATGTCTTAAGGGAGTCAGGCAAAATTGGTTTGTCTATTTACAAATCAATACATGAAATCCTCCGCAAAGCTGTTACTTATCTGACTTTGATTCCTGAGCATTATTGTGGGTGTAAAGAGTTGTCTCTGTGCTATGTAATGGAGCAGTGAAGCTGGTGTGCTGCCTTGGATTTATGGTTTTCTACATGTATCCTTGTGCTAGCACAAGCCATGCAGCTTCATTGGGGTCATGGGTTGTGGAGGTGTGCTGAGCAGCATTTGTGATGGGAATCCCGCATGGATATTCTTCATCTGCCCTTCCTGCTCCTCTATACTGCTCTGATTACTGCATTGAATAAAATAGAACTGATCCTGGAATCAGCATTCCCCAGAATATTATCAGGGCTTTGTACCATATTGTTTGAGCAGATCCAGCATGTATTCCCTAGGGGCTGGAAATAAGTGGAAAAGGCTGTGCAGGCTCAACTGGGACAAGTGAGGTGGGTCAAGACATTTACACCAAAACACAGGGAAGATATTAGCTGTAAACACCACTTCCACTTCCTTCAGAGAAGGCCAAGGTCTGTCCCTGGGCAAACGGATCCTTTTATATCCAGGCAAGGCTTTAACTGAGAAAAGATACCCAGAAAGCCCAAGGCATCCCTCCTGTAATTATCAGGAATTGGAAATGTTTCCCAGAACAGGAGTAAGGGAAGATGCAGAGGGAGAAACGATACCTGTCACTAAATCAGCCCAGCAGAGCAGTTGTGGTGCAGCAGGGGAACAGACGAAAGACAACCGGCCCTTCTGCAGGGCTGAGATAGAGATGGCAAACCAGATAAACACAGTCACTAAACACAGCCAGGACCCCAAGCATCAATCTAAATGCTACAATTACGAAAATATTGCCCTTAACAATTTGAAAACGTCACTTGCAGGATGTACAATTAACCCTAGGAAATCAGCGAGAGAAAAACTGATTGGGTAGAAATTCCACAAAATGGGGGTCAACACCTTTTCTATTTTCTCCATCAGGATTTAAAAAGACATAAAATCTGGGATATAAAGGCCAACAGAGAGAAATAAGATTTTTTTTTTCCCCTCAGCCAGCAGTAAACACCACACATCTTTCAGAAAATGAGACATGTCCCAAGGAATTTGAGATGGATCATTGCCTTTTATGAAACATTAGATGTGTCTGGAAGTTAACGCTGAAAATTAGAATGCAGAGAATAGGCAGACCACAGAAAAACATCATTAAGTGCAATGTATTGACTTTCCTTTCACAGTGGGGATAAGAGCATTATTGTTTAGGTAAGCGAATGGGAATTCAAATGGGAGACCAAATCTACCTTGGATTTTTTTTTTCAACAAGAAGAAATTTGCTGCAATGTCCTGTATTACTATATTATGCATTACTATATTATGCATTACTGCCCGGAGGAAAGTTTCTCCCTAAACAAGCAGATGAAAATATTTTGAGAGAGATCACAAAGGAGCTTAGAGCAATGAGCAAAAACCAAATAGGCAGTGTAAGCATGATTAATTTGTTTCTGCCCGCTCCCCCATTCAGAGAGGGATGAGCTGGGGAAAACACGGTTTATTTGCAAAAGGAGCAGATTTCTATCATGGAGAGAATGGGGGCAAAACTGCTTTGAATTCTTTTTGTTGTGTTTTGTGCAACAAATTGTCCAACACAAAGATGCAAAACTTCAAAATCCTGCATGCTGGAATGCTATCACATGGCTCTTTCCAGCAGCAGCAGCTGTGCCTTTGTTCTCCATATCTCCCTTCCCCTCTTTGTGTGCTCTTTATTGATGGTCTTCTACCTGTTAGTTAACAAATTACTGTGTCACATGAATGGGGAAGACTGGATCTCTGATAAAGGACTTTGATGAGTACAAATAATGCTGGTGGGTTGTTCTACAAGGTGCTTCCTAGAAGATTTGTGCCACGACAGGTATAGCTCCAGGAGGACAGCCTTTTCTGTCTTGGATATTGCTGTGCACGGTGCCCAGGGTAGTGAGTGGCTGTGTGAGATGAGGTTTGCAGGTGAAGGCAGTTTAAGAGGATGTCACCACCCTGCCCTGCTGGCACAGTGGAGCGGGTGGTGGGTGGTGGGGTGAGACCAGGAACAGGCAGCTGTGGTACAGCTTCTCACCTTGGTTTAGCTGCTGAATTGGAGGTGTGAAGAACTATGCCCCAAATGCAGGAGTGGGAGCTCAGTGGATTCAGGTCACCTACTTTCCAAGGCCGCCCACCCCTGTTCGGGTGACGAAGAAGCTGTGGAGTCTGAGTTGGACACATTTTGTGTGCAGTGTGACTGTTGGCCTGAATCTGGCCCTTGGTTTTGCTCTGCTGCTGTTCCTTGGCGAGCAGTGGAGATGCTGCTGCTCTTTCTGGCAGCCCTCGCTGCCCAGCAGGGCCGTGGGCTTCTAGGGTAGCAGCAGCCCCATCTCTCTGCTCCTCGGGGGGCACCTGACCTCAGCTGGCTCCCAGGACAAGTCCTCCCCGCTGCCACCTCCCAGGCTGTCACCATCTCCTGTGTGCTAAATTATCCAGATTTGTAGTAACCTGGCATTTGTACTGACAGTGAGCCCTGAAAATATATAAGTGTGCTTTGAATTTCATAGGGATTCAGTGTCATTTTATTCTCTTTTAGAGCTTTGTTACTCTTTTTCATCCCTGAGAATAAGTCCTGATTGTTCTGGTGATAAGTCCAGCAAAGGCAGCTCCCAGATGAGTGGGAAAACATGCAAACAAACAAGGTTTGGAGGAATGCAAGAGATTTTTCTCAGGGTTTGTGTGCTTTTATGAAGTGCTGAAGAACAGTAAAAACTTTTTTTAAAACCAGTGTTAACCTGTAGTAGGTGAGATGAAAAGAGATAAAGGCACCAGACACAAGACTCTAGGTTATGGCATTTTTATTCTTCAGATCATAATATAACCAGCTCTAAAGAAAACAGAAACACTGAAAACAGCTTTCTGGGGACAAAGTACATTGCCTATTGCTCAGCTGTGGTTTAGAGGTTTGCTCCCTTTTTCTTCCCCCATTCATTGCTAAGTTATGTCTTCTCTCCTGGTAGTCAGCAATAAACATCTCATGAGTGGAGGGAATGATTGAAAAAACATGAAAACCTTTGAAAGCCTTGACTCAATGCCAGCAAACCACCTTCCACTGCAGCTGAACATCTTTTTGCATTTGAATATTTGATGGAATCTGGTTAAACTCAAATGAAACTGTTGCTGGGAGAGAAATAATGCTACAGCAATCTATAGTAATGATCTGAAGTAGTGCCATTTGCAGCAATGGCCCTGTGATACTGTGTATGGCTGCTGCATTGATAATGAGACCACAGAAACACACAGAGCCCATTAATGACAGGGAAGAGCCTGCAGGGAGCTGAGCACCCGCGGCTTTCAGAGACCCTTGGCTCACATCCTCTGTGCCAGCTGTAGAAGTTTCCACTCAGCCCCTGACATGCAGGGATTGCCACCCCCTCACACCTCCCAGCTGAAGAGCTCATGGGAGCCCTCCCTAACCCATTCCAGTGTGCAAAGACTGGGATTACTGAAAGCCTGGACCTTCTGCAAAGGGCACACTGAGAGAGAGGTGGAAAGGCAGGATTTCCTCTCTCCTGTGATGGCTTCTGAAATGACTTTGCCTGCAAACCGCTAATCCCTCTGCTACTAAACAGTTTCATTCTCCCATACTGTGACAGTTTTTCCTCTTGCTTTCTCACTGTCCTACAGCTACCACAGTCAAGAATGGATGAGTTACAGGCTGCCTTGCAAAAAAAAAAAAAAAAAAAAAGAAACAAACCACCCTAAACAAAATTAAAAACTCACCTGGCTTAGTGAAAGATCCTAAGAGTAAACCTGCAGCTAAAGCTGACCCAAAGGTTAGCTGAACTCTGCAATGGTTGAATATGTGCATCATTCACTTCTGAGCTGGGTGAGATGTTACAGAGGTCACTGAACCAGGGGAAAGCACAACTGGTAAGGTGACAAACCGTACCAAAATTCTTCCTCAGAGCAAAGAAGAGCCAAAGGAGAAGGGTGATCACATCTTTCGAGCAGCTGGCTTCATGCCAAGGGTAAAAGAGGTATTAGGCTGTCACCAGTTCCTCCAGCACTGCTGAGGGGGTATTGGCAGGGAGAAGAAAGCAGGCATCGTCTCAGAAGCTCACCTTGATCTTCTGAGTAACTGCATTTCCATTAAGCATCACTTCCTGTCGCCCTCCAGCTGTGTTTGCTGCCTGAGCACTCAATGCCACCTCAAAGGGGGCAGTTGTGGAGGCCCTTTCATAGAACTCTTGCCAGGCTGAATGGAAAATTTCTTGGTTTTAGCACTTCTTCCCCCTGCTTCCATTCTATGTACGACACTGTTAGTTAAATTGCTGAGAAGAAGCTGGGATGGGGGACTCTTCCCATTTGTTTTTTGTTAATGGCACTGTAAACAGCTGTAGTGAGTTTTCCACTCCAGCTTTCCCTGGATGCAGGAGAGGATGTAACCACTGCAGCCACAGCTCAAAGGGAGATGCTCTCATCTCACATGACAAAGAATTTATGCTGTACCTGGAGACCAAATCCATCACTTATGGATCTGCTCCTTGCCAGGCTTCCCTGTGTCTTCTTCTGGATTATCAGAATTAACCCCTGCCCCTCACCTGGCAAAAGATCTGAGATGAGGCAGGTCCTGGTCTAAGGCGATCTGGCTATTTGGGCACTGGTTTGCAACAACTGAGAGCTCCCATCAGAACCAAAGAATGACATTTCTCCCTGCAGTGACCATTTAAATCCAAATTATTTATTCAGGGGCTTTATTAGTTTTAAAAAGAAATCGTTATTGGATCAGATTCTGAGAAATAGCATTCACTCAGGACTTCAAATACTGATCACAGCCTTGTGCTGGCATGTGGGGTGTTTATTCAAGCTTGACCCTTGAAAAGGGTCACCAAGCCCCTGTCCCAGGGTATTTCTATTTCCTTTCAATTGCAAATGAACATTGTGTAAGGACTTAATCTTCAGTTTGCCTTGTAGAAATTGATTTATCACTTAATAACACCCTTGCTGTGATGGGGCGAGAGGAGACAGAGCCTGAGCAATAGCTCTATTGCGCTGTCAATATAAATTAGAGCTAAAGATGTTACTCTTTTAACTACAAGCTTTGGGGTTTCTGTGTTTTTTTACAAGTGCAATTTTCAGCTGACAAAAGGCTTTTTGCACAACAGATTCTTTCCTGTTTGGGGTTTCATCCCACGCAGTTTTCACAGCCTTGCAGCTCTCTGAATCTCCTGCAGGCAGCAGCGTGCAGGGGAGAGGGGATCAAACCACAGGAAAGACAGAGTCTGCTTTCTGCTCTGGAAATTGTAGGGTGCGGCTACTGATGATAATTATAGGGAAAAGGATCATTGATTTACACTCCACTTTCTGAAAAACTGAGGTTTCAATAGATCCAGGGAAAGGAAAAAATAATAAACTTAGACATCTGTTCTACATTATCTGTTATGAGAGAGGATAGACCTGACTTCAGGTGTCTCAGAGAGTCACATTAAGCTCCAAGACAGAGTTAAGTCTGAAGAAAGAGATTTACTTCTAAAGAACAGACTGGCTTATTTTTACTATGATCAGCTGAGTAGCTGAAATCTGGAATAAGAGCGCATCAGCTGTGTAGAGATGGCCTTGTCCCAAAACAAATGTTCAGATGGAGCCAGGAGTAAGAGCAGGATGCAGGGACCACCTCTGGGTTTCACTATTTGGGCATAGCCTAAATGTGCTGTTGATTTCTTGCTGTGTAAGTAGACTAAAAAGATGATACAGTCACTAATACTCTGTCAGTAGTATTGAAATGCCAGATATAGATAGAAAGGGTGGTATCAGATATATCTAAAGCTGAGAGCTCTTGATCTCCTGCCTGGCTGCAGATGGAAGAATCCTGCTGTAGCTGTTGGTACAGTTTGGACATCCAAGGGAACAGGGAGTGTCACATGGGCAGCCTGATGTTTTTATGCAGAGGAGCTGAATTAATATGAGTGACGGGCTGCAAATCAAGGTGGCCAAGGCTAGCTTGGGGATTTTCCATGGCTGGAGATTCCTGTCTCTTTTTATCCTGCAGCTTGTTGTTAACCTCAGTTTTGTCTTTTAAATTCAGCTTCTGAATTCTGAACCTCCCACGAACGGCAGACTCAATAATCCCTGATTTCACCCAGTCCAGGTGGTGGCACAATTTGAGGGTTGTGTCAACCAGCCTGAAATTCCTTTGACATAAACAGAAAACCCCTCCATACTCTATAAAATATAAACCAGAGCTTATGGGGTTAACATACTATGCCATAAAGACTCATGGAAGGGAGAAAAATTAATTTATAACATTTTTATACACACACATGCATATATATATATTCATTAACTTGCTAGAGTGTATACTGGGAACATTTAATACATTCCTCAACAGCTGAGAAATTTCTGTTCAGCTCACGAATTCATCACCACAGTGAGTGATAATGAGCCTTTTGCTGTAGGATGCAGGTCCTGGTGAAGGAGAGTCTAGAAATCCAGACTCTTCCTGATACTAAGGTTAGACTGAGAATGGAAAAAATAAGGTCACCCTTGTCATTTTTACTAACTGTATCTATAATGAACCATATTAAATTTGAAAGGTAAAAGTGTTTCAAACAGAAACCAAAATGTGGACCTGATGTACTTTATTACTTTTAATCAAAGAAGAACTAGTACTAATCAAACCTTTTCCAACATTTTGTTAAACCTTTCATACTCACAATCTCTTTGGACTGGCAGAACAGAGCAACAAAATCTTGAGAATATCTTCCAAATCTCTTTCTTCTAGGAAAAGAATAATTGAATTTACATATTCATCTGCCATTATTTCACCATACTTTTGGATATCTTATTTTGCAACTTAGTTAACTCATTTGTAATAACATCTTTTCTTAATTCTTGTAATGATTCATATCACAGTGATCTTAGAAATATTTTTCAAAATCATTTTGGTTGTCTCAGTTTCAGAAATGACTTACCAAAACTTTTGCACTCAGTGTACATTTTAATCTACAAATTAATATTTAACAAGCATTCAAGGTCTTTTATACAAATCACAAATAAAAATGGAGGGAGGGGGCTTATGTGTCAGAATTAACTTGCTTTGCATAGAGAAAGGAAGAAATAACATCCCCAGAGAAGCAGCCTCTCAGTAGCACCATTTCTGACTGTTATGACCACTAGTGACCAAAATCCTGCAAAATCACACCTCTCTGCCCTGTCTTATTTTTCAAAGAAAATGTAAATCTATTCTTTTAGAGATGACTTTACTGGTCTCTGTGATCTTATCCACCTCTTCCATTTATTTTGAAAGGGAAATGCTATTTCTTAATAAAAAATATTTTTTTATTGTATCAGAGAGATACAGATTTGTGTGTCAATGAACAGTTTGGTATTCTGAACAAGAAAACACTGACCATATGCAATTTTTTTTGCCCTGGAGGTGGAAGAGATCTTTTCTTTTTTGAAGTTCTCCGTTGCCTTAAGAACACTTTACAGAATAATCAAGTATTTCCCTCCTTGCACTAATAGGACAGACATTCTAAACCTATGAAGCTGAAGGAGAAGCTGCAATCTTTTATGAGCTGCTGGAGAGTGCACCACGCCATCCAACTTCAAACATTCAGTCAAAAATATAATTAAGCCAACTTCTAAGTAACAGTAATGATCTCTTGTATTTTCTCAGCTGCTTTCATCCCTACAAAGAATATATTTCAGAACTCGCAGACCTCCTCCTGCCTCCTTTTCTTGAAAGAAAATTTTTAAAAAGCCATAGCTGCTTTGATGAGATATTTATTTATTTATTTATTTACTCGACTTACTGTTTATCAATGAGATAATTTTAGTAAAGAATACAGGGCTGGGTTACGTGTTTGTATATTCATGAACGTGTGTCAGGAGTAGAATTTCTTTTTCGAACTGTTGAAGTGTATCAGTCTCTTAATGCTACCCTACAACTCCACAGAACGATTTTAGCCCAGGAACTGGAGGCTCCTTTCTCCAGCTGAAATTCAAAACATGCTTCTAGCCCTTCACATGTTGCAAAAGTGTACAGAAAACCCTCCAAACTGGCCAAACTGGCAACAATCTTTTTGTTTTGGTTTTTTTTTCCCTTATTTTAATACTGGAAGCCTCCCTTTTTACTCCCTTCTTTAAAAAATTAACACATCTTTAGGAATGGGGTTGTGAGTGCTCGCTTGCCTGGACAGGACTTGCAGGCAGGAGCCCTGGGAGGTGTGGGTGGGCAGCACAGTGAACATCACAGCGCCCACGCTGGGTGTTGGTATCCAGCCCATGCCCCAGTGGCATCTGCTCATCTCCTCGTTTGAGCTTGTGTTTCCCTGCAGCCCCTGTGGGAACGATGCCTTAATGCAGGCAGATCAGGAAAATCAATACAAAGTATGCCCCCTTCTATTTTATTTATTTCTTCGCTTTTATCTTTTTTAAGGGAAGAAAAAAAATGCCTCTTACTTGTTTGTCTCTTATGGGGGATTTTAAGGTAATCTTTCATCAGCTTCCTTTACCACTGCGGGGAAAAAATCTCCCTCTCTTGTATTCTTACTTCAGGCAACTGAAGCATGAAATGGGAAATCTCATCTGCAGCGGAGAGCAAATGTGTCACCTTATTTATTAATTTAATGATCAGCTGAAGACTTTGATTTATTGGACAAACCCAGCCAGAGCATTTTTGAATAAAAGCAAGAATAAGGACTAGCCCTGGAGAAGGTTGATGAATATCTCCTTTTGGTTATTTGCACAGAGATGCAATGACAAATGTAGTTTAAAACAAAACAAACAAACAAAAACCCACAACAAAACACTACAGAACCAGAATCCTTGTGTCCTTTTCCTGTCTGTGGGAAGTTTGAAAGGCTCTCATTTTCTCTGCTAAAGCTCTCATTATGGCCTTGTTCACATCACATTCCAGCCTACACCTTTACCTGCAGATTGTGGAGTGCTGTACCTCAGATTTGTTTGATTTAGCTAAGCTTGTCTGCCAGCTCGGTGGGTTGAGACCCTGGAGTTCTGGCTTCAAGGTGTCATTGGTAAAATGAGCAGAATTTAAAATATTTGCAAAGTGCTCACATGGTGCTGTGAGCTCTCAGGCACCGTGGAAGTGCCTGGTATTTTTTTTGCAAATGGGATTTGCATGTATTTGAACATTTAAAATCTTTCAGGAAAAGGTGAAGTCACCACAGCCAGGCAGGAGACAGAGAATCTTACATTTGTTTCACTGTATTTGAGAAACAGAACACGTAAGCACTATCTTTCAAAAATCTACATTTTTCTCTTTTCTAGAACAAACACACTTCCACACTGAACCAGTTTCATATAAATTACTTTAAACTTGCAAAAACAGTCGTATGTGCAGGAGCATAGCGAGGGAGTCCCCCATACAACACTGGAGCCTGAAGTCTCAGGTATGAAAGCAGGAGAATAGTAACAGTAGAGAGACAGTATCAGGCAAGGATGTTGGCTTGGGTGGGTGCATGTCCCATAATGATGTTCCTGCTTCATTTTCCCAGGGTTGTTAGTGGATTATCCAGTGATGGATATATTTTAATTAACACTGGACATGTTTTCCAGCCTCTGATCTTCATCCAGATGTTAATTCAGAGAAATTTGTTGGTCTGTTTTGTACAGGGCAGTTGGTTAAGATCATCTTGACAGTCCCTTCTGGCACTGTAACCCATAATCCTTGTCAATAAATCAGGCCGTTGCTCCAGTGTTCACCATGGATTCACGTATGCAAACGAAGTGATGAAGAGGATCAAATCTAGCCATGACCTTTGTTCAAAGCTCCCCTTTTAAGAGGAAATGCATAGAATGAGTGATTCACCCAACCCCCTTCTCCTTGACCCACCATTTAATCATTTAGGGGAAAACACAGACTGTCCTTACAGATGTGCACATATGCAAACCATCCTGGTTTATGCCTCTAAGGCAATTAAGCTCATAGGTATGAACAATTATGCTTTAAAGTTTGCTTTATGCTTAAAGGAAAGCCTGTGGCATTTAAAAACGCAATTTAGAATTCGAAAGCTGTTGTTTTTGGTGATGTTTAAGGAATGTGGGGCCAGAGGGTTAACTGAGTTAGATGGCTTTTCAGTCGGCATCAAAAAGAGCAGGAATGAGTCCCCATTTGACAGCTTGTAGATAAACTGTAGATGTGAGACATAATTTATATGTATTTTAAAAATTCAGCAACAACAGCAAATAATTCAAGGGACTCTAGCCAGCTGGTCTTCCTTCTAAAACTGGATACAGAAAGCAGGGAGTCTTTGCACAGCAGTGATGCCATGCAGAAGGCTTCTATATAAATTTACACATTTATCAAGCCTTTGTGGAATAATAAGCTACAATCTAGCCAGCCTGGGGCAGCCTGCTGTAATTGTTATGATTTGTTTTCCAGATACAGTACAAATTCCTTGGTAATCTTTCCTGAATTTTAATAAGGGGAAGGGAAGACTTAATTAAAGAATCCTTTGTGCTGTTCTGTGGCGACTGCCATCTGCAAGTGCTTCATTCTGGGTCTTATCTCCATCGTACAGCCCACAGCCTTTGTAGAGGGTGCTGGTAACTTAGACTCAAGGAGTAAAATAACTGAACAGTGTGGTTTTTGGGAAGCGTGAACCACTCTGGCATCTTGAGTGGCTGCTGTGGAGAGGCAAGGACGAGAGCCCTTTGATCTGCCCTGCTGCATTACAGGCTGCTTAATAGCATTTATTTCAAGACAAATTAGGGAATACCCAGTTTACATAAGAAAGAATCATGAAACTTTTTTTTTTTTTTAGAGGATATGTACAACATAATTGACTTCCACCAAGAGTAGTCTCTGGTGTCAATGGGGTCTTTTCTATGTTAACATAAATGGGGTTTTACTTTTACAATAAAATAGGGAAGTGCATCTACCCAGGGACTCCTTGGGCCTATCCCAGAAGCTGGCAGTAAAGAGGTGACTCCTCAGCTACAGCTCTGTACAGGCAAAGTTGGTAATTTATTTGGAAATAAATTCTCCCCTCCCAAGGTTTTGGGAATAAGCAACTTTTATAGTAGGAGGTTGTAATTAAGGCTGGTTGCTCCAGCTTACAAGATCTTGAAAATCCAAATAATATGATGGATTTCTTCAAAAATATGACCCAGAAACTGTCTTGGGTTTTAAAGCTGGATGTGTCTGACAACTGGCAACAAGAATTCTAGTAACTAACTCTCCTTGACTTGGTGCAGCAAGAGTAAACTCCAAAGGCATCTTATCCAGCCCTTGCTCCCTCCTTTTCCTCAATTAGAGTTGCTCTGAGTTCGTGACAGGTTTTTGGCCACCTCAGTGCACTGACTCCCATTAATTTGAGGTGTGCAGGTAGCAGGCAATGAGATATGAGGGTGGGATTTATTCCACTGTGTGTCCTACATCGCACACACTCCTGTTGCAGTACGGAAATCAAGTGAGTAGCTCTGGCAATGCCATTGCTAATTTATAGACAACCCTATTGCCAGGTGTTTGGGATGGAACTCCATCTCAGAATAGAGATAGAGGCTGGGATTTACATCAGGAGTCCTCATTGGTGCAAGATCTGCATGTCCACAACCACCCATGGAACAGATCTTTGGCCATGAAAATAACCTTTACCAAAGGGTATCCTTCAGCTTCTGACATATTTTCCCTTAAGGGATAGAAGTTTTACAGGTCTGTCCCTCTCTGGCAGTTGAATTCATGTTGTCATCTACTGGTTAAAGCCAAAATCTTCACTTTCTGCCTGTGTTTTCAGACAGAATACTTCAGATAAGTCTTCCGAATTACAGATGAAGTAGAGTCAATAGCTGCAAATAACTCCAGGGCAGGGCCAGTTGGTGCAGGTTGTGCCACCTTTCGAGTGAGATACAGGGTAGATTTTAAACTTTCTTCTCTAAGGAAGAAAGATAAACAAAGCTCAGCTAAGAGGGTTCTGCTGATTTCAGCAGCTTGGTGAGAAAGGGCATCCAACAGTTGTGTGTCTAAATCACAAGGCAAGTGAGGTTTTACAGATAAAAATAAATAGCTGAAACTCCATGTAGGTACACACAGAACAATGTGAAATGGTTTGCTTTGGTCATCAACCTTAATATTATGTTGCTAAAGGTATTACTGTTCTTCCTTGAAATAATTTTATTGGGAAAAATGCAAGTATATGTATTTTTATGTACCTTTCGCTTTAAGAAATTAAAAGTTTGGCCAACATCTCATTCTCTCTGTTCTGTTTAAGCATGCCTGGTACAGTTTTCAAAGCTTTACCGTTCCTCTCTGTTTGTTGTGTGTCCCATCCATCTACCCTACATGCCTGATGGGTTGAGAAGCTGATGTATATGGGAATCCTCAGCACTTCAGTTGCACTTGCACTGTGAGTTCTTTCCTTCCATGTTGATCCCCCTTAGGAGTAGGCAGGATGGTAATTATTAATCAGTTAACTTGGTCACTGGAGACTCAGAAATGTAATCTCTAGATAACATCCATCCAACTTAAATCTCTCCTTAACACGAGTGCTGGAGAAGTGTCTTGGGACTTCATGTCTTCTGTTACACCTTGATATCACAGGGTTCCCCAAGGGAGTGGAGAAAAACAGTGTCAAAGCTGATAACCAGGGTTTCATTTTCTCCTATCTGACTGCACACATGGTGCACTGCCATTGCTTTAGTTGACAGGTGGATAAAAGCCTGAATTTTGGACAGAGGGGTTAATTTGTTAAAAGAAAAATGTATGGCCTTTTCCTTTTTTTATCTCCTCTTTTTATCCATTTGCATCAAAACTCAATCAAGCAAACAACTTTCTTTTACATGTAGAAAAATTTGTACTTTATTTCTATTGCATTTCGTGTCTTTCCAGCTCTGTTAGGGTAGATCAAAACAATCTAGGAGCATATGTTCCTATCAGATTCAATGTGTAGACCTTCTTAAATCTCCCAAAAGCCTTTTCAGATGTAAATCTACATTTAAGTAAGCAATTAATTGTGGCATAGCTCTTCTAACGAAAAGACAACTTCTTTGCAATTTAAACTGTAATTCCAGCTCTTTTGAAGTTTCCTGTCTGTTCATTCCGAGCTAGGGATTGTGCAAATTTGATCTCAGGCAGTACCTGTCAAATCATCAAAAGGCATTGGGGAGCTTCCACGTGTCAGGAAGACTCTCCAATTCTTCACTCACCCCCGTGGAGTTCAGGGACCAGCAAATTCAGTCACACATATCTGTGTACGCAAACCACTGAACTAAAACCTCTCTCCACAAAATTTAAAACACAGTATCTTGCCTGAAAGGACAAAGCCTTCCTACAAAAACAGGGGGAGAAGATTTAATTAATCCTATGACACTACGAAATGTCAGGCAAGAGGGTGTCCTTGGAGAGGGAGAGGATTTGGGAGTGAAGTGTTGGCTGTCCTGGTTCACGAGTCAAGGGCAGAAGTCTGGAGTGATTTTCTGAAGAGAGGAGGTATCTGTGATTCAGCTGTCACATTGTCAACTGTTCCTGTAGACCCACTGCCCTGACAGGGCAGGGAAATACTACCCACCAGAGCTGGGGGCGAAATATGCCTTTCTACTGGAAAACTACAGGAGGTACAAAAGCTTGTCATGCAGTAAATCGAATTCACTGTGCAATGCATCACCTGCTCCTAACCCAACAGAAAGCACTAGAGCCCAAGTACTGGAAGCCCCATAAATACACAGAGAAAGAGCAGAGGATTAACATAGGGCTTGTTGTGTTGGTTTTTGAAGGACGGTATATAATTCATCACTTGGGGGCAATCACGAGAGGGATATTTAAATTACTCAGAGAGCACAGAGCTTATAAATAATAATGAACAGAATAAAATGCAAATGGCCTGGAAGGAATCAATAGTCATGAATGAATTCAGCCCTCAGATCCTAATTGAAATGAAAATGAGATGCATATTCAATATGTGCTTAATAGAATATACATAATATGAGCATCCTGAGCTAATGAACAAGATCTTTCCATCATGCAGATAAACACAGGCAGGTCCCCCTCCTAGGAGGAGAATGCCAATAGAGGTACTCAGCCTCACCATACTTCCATGAATTGCTATGTATATATACATATAGATAGAGGATAATGGGAACAATGAACTTTTAACCTCTACTAGGTCTCAACCACAAGCATCCATGAAAAGACCAGCTGTTGTTTCTGAATATCTGTGAAACTGTGATAGGTATTTTGCATACTGCTCTAATATTAATTGAATCTTTTGTTTGTGTCAGAAATATCATGTGCCAAGGCTTTATTCTCCTTTGTATTTCAGGGCATTTTGCAGTAACTGATTAGGTGCTCGTGTGCTAATTGCTCTGGTTCCTTGGTAGCCCTTCAGAGAATCTCACTGGCCTATGCAGGGAAGTGGGAGCTGCTGCCCCTTGATTATAATTTCTTGAATTATTTCCTGACACAAGCCTGAATTGGTGATCTCAGTTTATCTCTAGAGAAAGGAGGTGTGCACTTTTGTGGGGATGACTCGCCCTGATATGCTAAACACTGGTACACTCCTTTGCAGTAAGAAAAGAGCTCCCCGTTTAAAGCAGATTTCTGGGAGAAATTCTGTCTTGGGAGAATGAGCAGAAGAGACAGAAACAGCGGTGTCACCTGCAGGAGTGTCTTTGTTGGGGCTGCAAACACTGGCAGCCATTAACACAATAGTGCTGAGACAGGAGCATGAGATGCTCCATGGCCCTGGGACCCAAGGAATCCTGACAGCTGGGTAGGTGTGAGCCATCATGGCTCACGTAGGACCACCCCCCTGAGATCCCACTCCTCTTGTGTTGAAGAACACAGATTAAAAGATGCCCAACTCGCTGCTGAAATGCTGATTATTCTTTGCCATGCTGGTTACCTCACCCAGGAAAGCAGGATCAGACATATTCTGCTCCTGGGACTCCCCAAAAGCCAAGAGTCCTAATTGCAATTCTGCAACAAATCGTCTTCGAGGTGTCTCTTTCAACTTCTCTGCCTCTGATTCCTCATCTCCACCCCACATCTGTCCTAAGGCTGAGTGTTTAACGTTGCTATATTTTGAAAATGTTCTGTGCTAAATCCCACCTGAAAGTACCTAACGGTTAAACAGATTGAGCTTATTTTATTGCTTTGCAAAGCAAATGTCATCTCTATTGAATGTCTTGCCTTGTCTGCGAACAGAATTCTTCTCTCTGATTTTATTTTTTTCCATTCCTGTGGAGGCAGGGTTGTTGGGGAGGGAGCGAAACACAGTAATTTAAGGGCTAAAAATCTCTTTCTTGCTTTATTATCCAACATTAATGTTACTACCTCATCATTTTTAGGCCAGGATCCCAACTGGATATCAAACTGATGAGGTCTTTATCCCAGACCCATTACTGGAAGGAGACACATTCTTCTGAGTCTGCACTCACTTTATGACTGGACGGAGGCACTCACTGAAAGGGAAAAAAGTGTGCTGTAAGTGAAACAGAAAGCCGAAGTAAAGTCATCCCTCCCTCAACACAACAGCTCTTCTGACAAAGTGAAGGCTTTGCTAAGGGCCACTCAGACAAGGTAAGGGCCACTAAGCTGCCATAGAAATGTCAGTGGGTTGTCCTCATGGAATAAATGGGCAAAAATTATCGCTGATGCAAACTACATTGGTTTTAGCTGTTACCTCAAGGATCAGTGTAACCAGAAATCTTCCTGAATCTGTTGACAAGTGAAGGTGCAGCTTGAGCTGTTGCCCCTTGCTGACAGTTTAGTACAGGAGAATAACTACAGGGAACAATGCAGTGGTCCTTGGCTGTGCCAGGACTGGGTGGGATCCAGGTGGGATTGCTCTTGCCAGTCTCACTCTGCCTGGTCTCAGCTGAGGCATCTCCATTCTCAGAAGTGAACATGACTGTTTGGGAGGACCTTTGGCCAAAAGTGATTCTTGGAGCCAGCTGAGTAATTCTTCCTATTATATTCCCTTCTCTTCCAGCAGATGGTTGTCTGTAGATGTTCCTTTGTAATTTTTTTCCTTGTTTACTGACTCCAGGCAATGGAAAGCCAAGAAAAGGGAAAACATTGACATGATGGATCTGTCTTCATCACCTGGCTGGCATCCTGTCACCCTGCTTCCCAGAACTGGTGCACTGGGTTCCAGTCCTTTCCTCCCCAAGACCCTACAGCCTCTGCACCTTCAGGAGTGTGGCTTTGAGTCATAGGCAATAAGCTTGCAAGAACTTGAATCTATTCTAGGCAACTGCTGCCAGGTACAGCAGATGCTGTCTATTAGATTTTACTTTCCCAGAAATTCTGATTCATAAAACATTCAGGAATGTAGACCCCTATTTGATCCACTCTTTCTTCCCTGCTGTGTAGCTTTTGGCAGTGGGAATGTGTATGAATGACTATGGAGCTGGTCTTTAATAAGTTGTTTGGCCAGAGCAGTGTTTGATAATCCGTGAACCTCCAGTCCTGTGGAGTCTTCAAGGCATCAGGAACTGATTTTCCAGATGAGAAGTAGGAAGAAATTAAGGGAAAAGCTATTTTGAGCTGCACGCACAAATTCCCATGGATGCAAACAAACAACATGGAGAAGGATGAATTCAACTAAAGAGCATCCAAAGTTAAACCCTGTTTTAGGCTTTTGTAAGTGATAACTCACGTAGCTACATTGCACTGGAGTGTCCTTGGAATTTTTTCTTAGCATTTGTTTTTCCAAAGTTAGACAATCCTTCAGTTAAGAAGATCAGGACACTCTGGAATAAGAGCTGAGAAGAAATTCCTCTTGCTGTCCTCCCTGGGGAGCAGGACTCTAGTAGGGTGCCTGTTTCTCAGCAGCTGAAGACATCTCAGGTCTCAGGATGTAGCTCTCAGCACATCCCTCCGTGCTGGGATAAAGGAGAGAAGAATTACATGGGTTGGTCTAGAGTGTGTGTTATTGCTGCTGGCCCTGGAAGGGGCAAGGATGAGCACAGGCTGAGTACTGGCAGCTCATAGTGCCACAGCTTGCAAGGAAGCAACACTCCTGACTTCCCTGTCTGGAGGGGACACGTGGTGATGAGCTGAGCCGAGGTCTGAAAGCCTGAACCCACACCTTCCCTTCCAAATGGCCACTGTTGCCAGTGCTAGAGGGTACCAAGAGCAAACTGAGGGATGTGACAATGGCTTTGCGTGAAATAAATTGACTATTGAGCTGAACTTCCCCCCCTTTTTGGCATATCGGATATGTGATATACATTAATGAGATGAATCTATTTCTAAATATACTCATGTTATTTAGAATAGGGGCAGGAGTCATTCATGTGAGATGCAGAGTGTGATGGAAGGGGGATTCTGGGACTTTCAGGGAAAACTCATACAATAAAACCTGATCTGGAGTCAGTAAAACATTCAGGATCATTGTCACTCCCTTCCCCACCAAGAAGCCCTCACCTTCTATTTTAGATTTTGTATGAGGATTATCAACTCTTCTATTCCCTCAATGTCACCCTCATCTTTTGAAGACTTTTGTTGCAGTGACAGTATCAAGATCAGTTTAGCACTTGTTATGTTGGTTTCAGATTTTTTTCTAAGCAGAAAAGATTTTATTTTAAACATTAAAATTGCCAGATGGGAAGCTAATTGAATAAGTTGATAATATCTTTTCATTTTAATTAGAAGACTGCACATAGAGCTGTCTACTTGAAATACAACCTGACACAACTGAAATATTCCAAAGTTGACAGATCTGATTTTTTTTTCTGAAGTATGAACTTAAGAGTACTTTAATTTCTTTAAAAGTATATTGGAGAGGATAATATTTCATTTACAAGGACATTCTTTGAGGAAGACTGACTCAAGCACTCCAAGACATAGAAAATGAAAAAGATAAAAAAAATCTGAGTTGAAAAACAGAAATAAGCAAATAAAATCTGCAAAGGAACAGCCTAGTTTTGCCATCTAAACCTTTGTTACTTTTCTATAAGCCACGGACAGAATGCTACTGCAATCCACAATACATTTATTTATTTATTTTAATCTTTTAATATTCTCATCTCTCTACACATATATTCCAAATTTGGGAGAACTGGGCTTTATCTCAATATTGTCAAGGTGTTTCCTTCTTAAAAGACCAGGCTGACTGGAACTGAATACAGAATTGATAATGAGAAAAAAAAACCCACAAAGATTCACCAATGTCTGACGAAAATCAAGATGTACCTTCTGGAGACAAGATTATGTAGCCACCCTACCCCAGTCATAAGAGGTTATTCTATTTTTACATATACCTACTTCCAAACTCTGTTTTCACTCAAGGAAATAATACATTATTTTTAAATTCCATTTTCATCTGTGTGGCAACCTCAGAAACTTATTAATTGACAGGAAATATTGGCTGATAGTAATGTGGTTAAGAAGCACATTACTTTATAATCATGTTACCTGGGTTCAGATTGAGATTTTTAAGTCACAGAAGAAGTGATTTCTTACTCTTTTCTCGTCAGAGATTGAGTACCTAGAAAAATTCAGAGGGGAGGTACTACTTGCTGTGTTTTACATATGGAAAGGGTTGTGGTAGAACACATGACAGGGAAGCGTTGGGTGAAGCTGCATCCATTTTTTTGTGTGTGAGGGAAGAGAGAAAGGCCCCACCTCCGGACGTGTTTGAGTTACAGGGCTGACAGTGATTTTATCAAGAGGAAATGGGAGCTAGGGAAATATTTCTTGTCTCCAAATAAAAACATCCATTTTTTTCCCCCACCTCCTAATGCAGGTGATGCAGACAATATAAAATACTGTTCTTCAGTATTCTTTCTTGGCTTGATTTCATTGCAAAGCCCATGCAGACTCTGTTCTCTCTCTGCAACCGATGCAGGTTTCAAGTAATATTTTGCTGTTTTCCCTCCAGAGTAAAAATCAGTGCTGGCTCCTGTGGGCAATAGCTGATTGTCACATGAGCTAGAGGCAAAACTTAGGGTTCATTCCACACACACTCTTTTGTAGGTGTGTCTAGTTTGATTGAAACATGCAAAACCAGCATCACCTACACCTGTCATCGCTACAGCATTTTCACTTCTCCAGTAAAAAAGGCTTGCAGACGAAAATGATCTTTGGAATAATTGCAAAATCAAGATGATAAAGTCTGAGTGACCTTCTTTTAAATGCCACGGAAACATATTGGGAAACCTTTACCATTAGACTGTAAAATAAATATCCATCCACTCATGGTAAAATTTCAAATGAACATGATCTAGCTAATCAATTGTTGTTTATTTAGCATGCTCTAACTACTCAAGTAAATCTAAATTAATGGTATGAGTAATTGGATTCATTTAAGATCTTACATTTCCTTTCCTTATGCTCTGCTGCTCACTGCAGCTTAAATGAGAACATCCAAAGCATTTTCTTCTGTGGGCCACACAGATAATACATTGATCACCAGAATTTGGGTCCCAGCTGCCCTTTCCAGAATTATTCCTCCACAATCTCAACATCTCACATGTGGCATAGCTCATGATTAAACCTGCCAGACATCTCTGAGCTCCAGGACAATTTAAATCTGAGATTTCCAGCAAAGAAAAATCAGTTGTACAGAAAAGAAACTACCCAACATTATTCCCACTAGTGGGAGAGGGAAGAGGTTAGTTTGAGGTTAAGAACAAGAATTCAGAGGACTTGGCATGTGGTATAGATATCTTCTGGCACACAGCTGAGCCTCTGGGCTGTAGCTCAGTCTAAGTGGGACGTGATGTGTCCTTCTGCCTCTGCTGTAATTCATGGAGTGAGACATTGCTTATTGGGGATTGTACTGGAGCCCAGGTATGCACGGGATAGATTTTATAGAGGTTGAAGTTGACAGTGGTTTATACCTCAGGGCCTATGATCCCTTTTTAATACTCAATCAAGTCTGCTTTCCTGCAGACTTCCTCCCTCCTCCCAACACATGCTCCTCATCTCTCCCTGTCCCATGAATCCATGTGCTGTGATGGGTCTGCATATGCACAGTGCATATCTACTTCTCCACTCTTTTCTGGGAATACGGTTCTACAACACTTTTGGCAACACAGGATGACTACAGCAGCTTTCATTGCTGTGTAGCAGGTAATTTGTATAAGCCCTTGTCTCAGGAGCCTGGAGCTTCATGTGCTCCAAGCAGGTTTGCGTGGCAGGAATTTAAAACAGCTTTTATATCTTGGAAGAGTTTTTCCACTCATAGTTTTCTAAAGTGGGGTGTTAGGAAAGAATAACTCTACATTGACTACTCTTGTTTAAATTGAATTGTCCTTACAGGTCAGCCCTTTCCTGTCAATCCTTTTCTGCCACACTCATGAATGAGATCCTAAACCCCATCTTCCACCAGTGAACTCCTCTTTTCACTTACCCTGCAGCCCTTGACACTGCTCTCATCCAACAGCTTCTCCAAACAGCCCTTCACAATCTGCCTTGTACAGCTGCTCTGTCCCCCTTTCTCAGCCAAAAGCACACAGGCTCCAGGCATTCAGCTTTACTCCAGTCCATGGAGACAGGGAACACATCTTCTTGCTCCTTTTTCTGCTGCTGCCCTAACCAACCTGTTGTAATGCAGGTCTGGGCCAGCCAAGGGTGGTAATTCAGATTCAGTACAACATAGGACAGGTGGATATAGAAATAGGAAAGTCTTGACTATTACTGTCATTAATATTATTTAACCTTTAAGTATCCCTGGAAAATCATGAGTAAAGATATACATAGCATTTCTCTGAACCTTAATTGAACAGGTATATAAGCTGCTCAGCTTTTCCCTGCTGCTCCACTGTCCTTGAAGCTCTCCAGCAGGTTTCAGTCCAGTCTGGAGTCATCTTCACTGTCATCCCTAGGAATATCCCTTGGTGCACTGTCAGGAGTTCATGGCCAAGCCTAGTATGGTTTACAGACTGCATCCAACCTCTGCTGCAGGAGCGAAAATGTCTGTCCAGAGAAGTCGACTCTAAATACACAGTGGCATCTCTTTCAGAGCCTTGACTGCAAAAATGAACTTCTTTCTCCCTTGACTCTTCCTGCCTAATGCTCATGGACAGCAACTGATGGGAATTGGGGTCCTTCCTTTTCTGAAGGTGAGGAGAGAGGGAAGAGCTCCTCCACAGCAGGCTGGGCATCATTTGACCCAGCCCTGGGGCTTCTGGTGCCCCTGTAAATCAGTTATTCAATTAGTAACTAAGAACAACTACACTCATCTTTCATCCCATGGTAAAGGGAATTATTTAGGTAGGGACTGGGGTGTGGGGTTTTGACAGTACTGTGTACTACCCATAGTATCTGAGACTATCTCTTGGAGCCTGTCTGTTCTCTCTCAACAGGCTTTTTTGATGGACTAGACCTTCTCATAGAAGCAAATATTTTTGCCTAAAATATTGAGGGTTTTGCAAGGCAAAGTTGGATCCAAAAGAGAAAGGAAAAAGAATGTTACTTGTACCAGAGTATTTCTGAGAGAGAACAATCACCTTCTGGACCTTCTCAATAGTTCTGTCCTCCCTCTGTTTTGGATACATTGCTCAGCAGTAATGCAAACTCCTGAGCTTGGACCCCATAGTCCAGCTGGAGAATGTGAAGTGCATGAGGATGAGAAGGCAGGAGAGCAGGACAAGGAAAAGGGGGATTTGCTCCAGGAGCAAGCTGGATTGTTAAAATGGCATATTTTCTAACTAGCAGCAGAGCTGCTGACTCTGGCTAAGATTATTGTTCCTTGCCTTCCATGAGCAACAATAGGCTATAAATAAACCCACAAAACCTTTCTGCCAGGGAAGGCTAATGCTTGTTGCATTTAGGGTGCGTGGGACTTTCTTTTCATGGCAGATGAAATCACTGGAGTGTTTGTTGTAATTTGGTGTATAGTAGCTTAAATCAAAGCTATGCTTGGACCAACTCCCAGCATTCCCTTTGTTGTTGGATCACTGATCCCAGGGGGTGAACTTGCAGGGTACCAAAGGAATTAGATGCCCACACTGACTTATTTTGGCCATTCTGATGCCTGTGTTTACCTTACAAATGCAAATTTTGAAAAAGTACATCCTGTTTTCAACAGATTTCTGAACTAGAGGGATTGTTTTTTCCTTGGGGTCTTACTTAAAATCTGCCTTTGGCCTTTGGTCTGTGCAGCAGGTGAGAGGTGCCAGTGTTGAGAAGGCCCGAAAAGCAATTAAAGGCAACAGCTGCTGAGAGCCTGCTTCTTTATTGCCCTCCACTGAAAAGGTTCATGGAAAACTATTTGCTTTCCCTGAGCTGCTGAAGAAAATGTTAGACAAGCTGAGCTCTGTGCAGAGGTTTGTGCCTGCTCTAACCTCT
Source organism: Pseudopipra pipra (assembly GCF_036250125.1). Classification (NCBI taxonomy): domain Eukaryota; kingdom Metazoa; phylum Chordata; class Aves; order Passeriformes; family Pipridae; genus Pseudopipra; species Pseudopipra pipra. The sequence continues at coordinate 14,859,898 of NC_087560.1, read as the reverse complement.
CGCATCCATTTGATATCTGCAAATCTATTGACAAATTATTTCCTATCTGCTTTTCACGCTTGCTGAATTCCTGGGATGAGAGAGTCTTTATTTCTTTGCGGGGCTGAACTGTAGTCAACTAGATTAGAAAATGTTACTTTCTGATAGATTTTTTTTTTTCCTTTTTAGCTGTCTACAGAATGCTATACTGAGGTGCATCGGAAAAAAAATAAATTCCACACCAGAGATATGATTTTTCTATTAACCTCCTCACCCCAAACTTCTTCAGAGAAGTTTATTTTTTTTCCTATGGATTTCTATAGAATTTTTCCATAAGAGCTGAAGAAGTCTGCAGAAATCAGCCATTCTTAAAAGATTTTCCTCATGCTCATATAATTGTTCATTGCTTTTAAAATTAGATTCCTTTTAAATACCCAATCACATTAGAGATGGGGCCTTCTGAGGCTCAATGGATACATTACAGAGCCCTTTGTTAACAGGATTTGGTTAAACCCAGCCCTGTGTGCTGCTAGAAAAGGCTTCCAGGAGCTGGTATCACACATCTCTATAGAATCTGGTATTTGACAAGAACTAGAATGGTAAATGAAATGATATGTTGGGCACTGGTTATTCACCAGTTCATGTGTCATGAGTCTACAGCACCTCTTGGCCAAATTCACCAGCAAATGAGTCTGTTTGACAGTGTAAAACACTGTCACTGGTACAGGCAGGGATATAAAGACAGGCACCATTAATCAAACTTTCTGAAACAGAAAAAAAGTCCATTTCATCTGCAGCTGAAGACAGCCCTGTGGAAGAGTTTGTCCCTGTTCCAAAGGCAGACTTCCCACATTTTGATTGCATGAATACTTAGAAGAAGAACAAGCTGAGTGCTGCCATCAGAGTGGTATTTGCAATCAAACACAGCCTAATGCATCTCTGCCTCTTGGGGGTTTTTTGTTAGTATTTTCCTTCCCTGATATTTTGTCTTTCTCTTCCTCTTCCTTTGTGGTTTATTGTATCCTTTCAAGCATTAATTTCATCACCGATGAATATAATTTCCTACTGACTGAGGTGCAATGGCAGTCAGGCCAGGTTTACTCTTCCAGTTTAATAAAACCAGTGAGAATGATCTGTTAAATCAATGCAAGAAAAATTCAGGAGGGGAATTTCAAGGATCCCTGAGTTTGTAGGCATGATAGCATAGGATGGAAATAATAGCTTTGATTTCATAAGATATGAGCAGTGTTCTCATGACCCTCACACAGTGGTAGTTGTCCTGTAGTCCTTCTTTATAATGGTTTGATATTTATTGTCTAGTATTTGGGATTTTTCTTCTGAAATCTGGAGAACTACCTAATTTCAAGATAACTTATGGATACATCTGAACCTACTGATTCAAGATGGCTTTCAGAATTCTGGATATCAGTGTAAGAAGCCTGAGTTATTTCTGTTCAGGAGGCACACAATTTATTAATATTACTGGTTAGGTAATCAATACTTGTTTCAGTGCTCTGTGTTGTTAACTATTATATTAGCAAATCGGGAATTCAGAACTATTTCTAATTGTTAATAGCTGCTGTAGAGAAAAGGTATTTCTTAGCATTTGGACTAGATCATGATTTTACCAAGGTAGATAGGTTTGACTTTGCACTGCTTTTTTTCTCCCTGGTGTGTTATTACTGGTGTTCTGTTACACTGATTCTTCAGGGGAAAAGAGGATTCACTGAAGAAAACAGTTTTCACTCCTGTACACATTTCATTTTGTTGTAATGCAATTATTTTCCCCTAAATTTTATTAATCCTTTGTCTACTATGTGTGGGGCTTTGGGGACAAGCACAGCAAAAAAGGGATGCTCTGGAGAGTCTTCAGTCTTCCTTAGTCGTAACAAAGAGCAGAACTGCATGCAGAGGCTGTGAGGAGATGTGTAAAAGGGATAATGATTTGGCAGATGGATGTTTTGTTAGGTTTTCTTATTCCTATGCTTTTTTTTTTTAACTTATTCTCTTTCACTATGTTCCATACCCCACCCCATGACAACTCAGGATACACAAAGAAACATACACAGACGCTGTTACCAAGGCATCAGCAGCACACAGACATCCTGTTGCTACCATGAGAGCAAATGTTAGATAGTTTTTATACACATGTTTGTTTGTGTGCACACATCTGTTCGGGGTTTGGGCCTAAATCCAATAATTCAATGCCAGAAGTTCCAGAAACTTAAAACCACAGAGTTAAGCTGAATGTGGTGAAAGTTAAACACGTGCTTAAACTTGCTTCTTGACAGGAACCTTGTTATCCTAGTGAAACTGGGAGCTCAAGGACAGTCAGAAAGCCAGGAGCAGTCAGATCATCTAGGGCAAATGAGTGGAAATTGTCACACTCCATCACAGCTTCCCAGGCATGGCTGGTACTGTAGGCAAACAGGGCCAAATCCTGCAGCCTTGGAGCCACTGTGCCCTCCAAGGAATCTCCCAGGTCAGTGGGGTTTTCCTTGACCATCTCCAAGTTATACCCAACAGACAGTGTAAATACTTTTGAATTTTATCCACAATCCAAAAAGCTTGTTGAGTTATGTTTTTGTCCAAATAGATACAAATATTGCCCTTCATTATTCATAACCCCCCAAATTTTATGTGGGTTTTTTTTCCTTCAGATAATTGAGCCAGTTTTCTGTTGGCAGCCATCACATTTGGCCAAGTCTTTCCAAGTGTATTAGGTGAACATAAGAAATAGCTTTCATAACCAAAGATGCCATTAGCTCTCCAGCTATTTCCTATCTTATCCCCAGGTTGTTGCCCATGCCAGAATCCCATGCAAGGCTCGTCTCTTACAGCAAATGCCTCATTCTCTCTGGAGAATACCAACTTCTCTGACCATATACAGATATAATGATGACTGTAAAGCACAGAGTGCAGCAATTACCCATGCACGTGTCAGAAACCAGGTCCACAAATTTATTTACACTTTCCCCTCTTAATTTTGTCCTTGTTCTGCATCCTATAAAGGTCCCTGTCATGCTGCCAAGCTTTTGGTGCCTGTTATTTATTTTATTTATTGTTGAGAAATGAAAATATGTGTAAATCCATAAATAGCTAATGCAAGAAATACTGCCTCTGCAACATAACTCTGAGTCTTTCATGGTTCTTGCATCAAATGAATGGTCCAATGGGTCAGGCAGCTTCAGCCAATCTCCCAGGACCCTGTGACATTTAAATAAAATTTAGCTTTCAGGGTTAGTGGGGGAGAAGGGAGGGGAAGCTGAATGAGTTATGAAAATACAAATTAAACTACACTACTATTGATTTACAACAGCCTGGACCACACTAAACAGTTGATGTGTCTGTTCCAAGACCTTGTCTTGTTGCTTTTACATTTATGTAAACTTATTTCAGTTAAAAAGAGAGCAAGAAGAGAAAAATCAATTGAAACAGAGGATGGAGATTTAATTTAGCTGGGGGGAAATCAGATCAAGGAAGGCAAATGATGGAGATAAAAGTAACCCCTGTCCCAATGCAGAGAGAGAGGAGCTGGCTGTCTGATGTTCATTAGAATTAATTAACAGTGTTCTGCTCCTCTGGAGCCCAGGGGCTGAGGAGGGTGAGATTTGCTGCTGCTTTAAAAATGAATTAGAAACACAGACCAAAGGAAAAGGGAGCCAGGGGTTCTCGCTCTTTTCTTTTTAAGACAAAAATGGGTTGGTAGATCTAGATTCAGATGAATAGAAGTGAGGTGGTTTAACCACAGTCCTTCCTTGCCACAGCTGTGGTGGAAAAAGGCAGTGACAGATGGATTATTCTGTAGACTGTGTACCTGAGAAAATGAGGTTTATGTGATCCATGCTGTGTGACTGTCTGTCTCTGCCTCTGCAAAAATCATGATGTCCACTGGCTGATTTGAACCAGATATGTGAATACTCTGAAAGATATTAAGTTCCCAGAAGGAAATAGGCCAGCAAGTAGAAAAGCATCTGTACCTATGTTTAGGCTAATACTAGGGCTGAACACACATTCCTTATTAGATACTAGAGAATCAACATAAGCCAGAGCTGTTATTAATATCCCAGCAACAGAAAAATCATAGAATCTGTCCACAAGTGCCACATCTTTTAAATATCTCCAGGATTGATGACACCACCGCTTGAAAATCTTTGGTGCTTGAAAATCTTTGGTGAAGAAACTTTCCCTTATATCCAATCTAAACCTCTCCTGGCACAACATGAAGCTATTTCCTCTTGTCCTGTTGCTTGTAAGAGGCCAACCACCACCTGGCTACAACCTTCATTCAAATAGTTGTAGAGAGCAAGGAGGTCTTCCCCGAGCCTTCTTCTCTCCAGGCTGAACCCCTCATGGCTTCCTCAGCTGTTCTTTATGCTCCAGACCTTTCATCAGCTCCATTTGCTCTGGACTTGCTCCAACACCTCAATGTCCTTCTTGTAGCGAGGGGCCCAAAACCAAACACAGAATTCAAGGTGCAGCCTCACTAGGGCCCAGCACAGAGGGACAATCACTGCTCTTGTCCTGCTGGCCACACTGTTGCTGACACGAGCCAGGATGCTGTTGGCCTTTTTGGCCACCTGGGCACGCTGCCAGCTCACATTTAGTTACAACCCAGCCGATTAAACCCAGGATAATCCAAATACCAGACGCAAAATGGCAGGAAAGAGGTTTAATAAATTCATGTGGGTTGTTTTCCCCTCATCTATCACCAAGAAGCCCTGCCAGGAAGCCTGTTCATGCCAGCCCTGAAGATCCTGTGCCTGCACTCGGCGCGTGCTGTAGGAGGAAAAGCAGACAGTCTGGGAGTGCGAGGTAAGCAACAGACCTGCTTCCAAGAATGTGGTAGGCAGCTGAGTATGGAAGGACACAAACTTTGTTTGTTTGTTTTGGACTGAAAAGGAAGGCTCATTTTAAGCTTCATAGGATTTTTTGAGGGATGGAAGAAATCAGCCTTTACCAAATGCAGAGAAAAAGTGACTTTTCAAAACCTGGAGGGGATCAGGGCTTAAACAAACAAAGAGTCACTGAAATTAAACCATGCAAATGTACTTGACAGATTCCCTGTTCAGCAAATGGTGCCCAAGAACAAATAGTTCTTTGGCTGTTGAAATGTTACAGGATATTGGCAGCCTAGAGAAATGAAAATAACCCCCTGAATAAAGACATTCTGCATCCCCTGAGCTGCTCTGTTCCTGACTGTGGCCAGGAGGGGTGAACACCATCAAGATGGTGACGACTGAATGATTTACGAAGTCCCTGCTTCAAAGGATGCCTCGATAGGTACATCCGTACAGCTGATCCCAGCCAGACATGGCATCAGTCTCTGAAGACTGTTCCCTTGTGATGTCTGTTCATTACATAAAAGCAGAGTGTAGGCCACTGAAATCTTCATTTACTGCCTCCCCCAGATGTTTAGAGAGAGAACAGTGTGAACAAGGTACATGTACTGTTCAATTCAGCATTCAAGAATAAAGCAAAGACCAGGTGGAGCAAGGGGATGGAGACAAAGTAGACTATGTTGATGCCCTACTCAGATCTGTCCCTCCAAACCTGCTGCAACCTCAAGCCTCCAGAGTAGATCCTTCCAGGTGAGCAAGCTGATTTCATCAGATTGAGAAGACATGATGTCGTTGGGGAAAGAAGGCCTCTTCATTAGAACCAGCACCCAGAAGAAATTCCTTAGCTGGACTCTGACTTGAGAAGTGGGAAAAAGAGATCGAAGGAGCAAGAAGCATCTTCAACTGCACTGACAATCTGAAAATTCACCAGGCATTTCGAATATCAAGCTAAACCAAAACACAGGAGCAGTATGAAGCATGAAAGTAGACCAAGATCTGAATGTGATGGGTCAATCTCTTTAGTGATTCGATTGCATTAAATTCAATCTTTAGTTCAGAGAGGTGACACAGAGCTGAAAATTGAAGCTCAGCTGTAGAAATTGAGTCTCAGGAAGGCAAGAAAGCAGCAAGGCATAAAGGGAAAAGAAAATAATTTCTTAAATATCTTCCCTTTTGATTCCTCTAGCTAAAGGCAGTGTTTGCCAAGAGATAATCAATGCACAGCTTTGCCTCCTGTGCTCAGGAAAGTGAGCCACTGGAGGCCAGACTTTGCAAGCCCAGCACCCAGCAGCCAAGTATGAACTATATGGCTGAGGAATTTGTTTCATGACTAATCCTGCTGGCTGTTCTTCTAGGAGCCGGAGCCCTTCCCTCCTTGGGGGAACAAAGCTCAGTCTGGGGCATGATTTGCACACATCAGGGATCTTGAGGGCAATGGCCAGTGCATGGTAGTTTGAAACCATTGAGATGTTCACCTACCAGGAGTAGGTGCTCAGTTATCACTGGGGTTGAAGAGGGAATGGATGGAAGATAAATAGTTCCCCCACCCCACATGTTGCACAGAGACCCCAGCCAAAGTGGACATCTCTACAGGGTGCTTTTAATTTCCAGGGCTGTCACCTACCTTGGAGCTGTTGTGGTTCTCCAGGAGCCAAGACTGTGGCTCTGTGTTGTCCTTGGAGCCAGGTCAGGACTCAGTATGATGAGTTCTGCTTTGTCCTATGAATACATAAAAGTTTGGTCATGAGTTTTCTGCACTCACAAGTATTCAAAAAAGATAATTTATCCTTCTGCAGGACCTTTGGGATTTCCTCACTTCCCAGCCTGGGAAATCTCTTGCAGGCGTGGTAGAGATAATCAGTAGTAGTTACAACAGTACTTATGCATTATATTTTAAAACATTTTGCTTGAAGCGTTCTGCAAAGAACTGATATTACAATAATAAGCAATTTAGAAATGATCATCAATGTGGAAAACCAAGATAGATATAAAATAAAGAGCCAAAGGGCATCATTAGAAGGAGGGGGAGGTTTCCCTTTGGAATGCAGCCATGATGCAAAAAATGCTTATTCAGAGCTAACTTTCACCTGATCCCCCTTTCATTTGAGGAAAATGTGCATTAGAATTTAATGTTGCAATTTCTGTGTTAGAATTAAAAAACAAACACAGCCATGAGCTTCTGCTTATTTTGAGATCTTGTTAGTTCTAGTTCTCCCTCTTAAGTCTTTAACAGGTTGTAAACACAGCTCTCTTGACTGCACCAGTGGACAAAAATATTTTCTGCTCTTGCTTAAATGAAAGATCAGGATTTTCATGGACTTGGGCCATAGCTGTGCATATGACCACACAGTCCAATAGCAGTGACATAGGAAAGAAGCAGAATAGCTTTAAAGTATTATAGACACAATTTACCATGCTTCTTATGTTGCCATGACTGTACAGATTCTTACAGCAATCAAGGTTTTTCATTAAAACCTAATTTTTAAGAGAACATTCATTTTCACTGCTTAGTTTCTTGCAGCTGGCTGCCATTTAAGTCAAGATGTCCTTAGCTGAGGCTGTTGGATGGTGACTCCAGCCTTATCTGAGACATCAGGAGCTTATCAATTTTAGGGCCCTATTTACATCTACTGAATTGTGCATCTACTGAATTGTATCTGGTTCTTCTGGAGGTTGTGATGATTATTGAGTAAATGCTGTAGAGAATTTCAAAGTCATTGGCAGAATACCTTCTGGAGGTACCAGGACTGATGCCTTGTGAGCCAGCAAAGGCATCTCCAGGTGCAGCAAGGACTGTCTTTCCTCCTCATCCAAATGGCTGAGCACATCTTTGCTTTTAACAGCTTGATGGGGGAGGGAGGCAGACAGACAGGCAGGCAGAGCCAGACCTGTCACAGGGTGCTGGAGAAGGCTGACCAACAAGCCACAGGTTCCCTGATGCCACATTGTCAAAAGCAATGTTCCCATTTAGTCACTCGCACTCACTGTCTTTCAAGCCTCATTGAACTCCAACAGGGGTAAAAAAGTCTTTACAACAAATGTGATCTTCATCTCCAGGACAGGGATGTTTAGAGGATGTCATTGCCATCACTCTGACTCAGGGTAAGGCTGAAATAACTGCTGTCAATCCCTTGATGAGAACAGGGTGGAGGAGCGCTGCTCACAACAGGCAGCCGTCAGCGCTTCCAAAACTCTCCTCTGAAATAAGGCCACTGGGTTGTTCTCTAAACCTTGTGCTGGGTGTGTGTGGAGCTGTGAGCTGTGGGTCTCTGGGTCTGAGTGGTACCACAGCTGCCAGGACCTTGGCTGAGGGTGACAGCTGTGGAGGCATCATTAGTGCCTACCTCCCACCACTACTGCTCCGAGCTACAACAGCCTTTTTAGTTTCAGTTTAGTTTATATGTGACATAATTTCCCCATAAAGGAGGGCTGATTGTAAATCCAGATGGAAATGGATTTGCATGAAATGCACTTTAATTAATTAGCTAAATGTTTGCAAAGTGCTTTGAAGATGTAAAACTCCATACAAGTGTTAAACGGTAATAATAATAAAATAACAATAATTAATTTCCTCAGGAAGCTGGTGTACAGCATGTGCTCAGAATATTCCTACCCAAGAACATAAAAAAAAAATACCCCCACTTTACCTCTGACATTTTATTGAGGACTGAATACTGCAATAAAATAAATTAATTCATTTATTCATCCATGGAGACTTGAGTTTGGCTCTAGTTTAAAAATGAAAATAGCGGCCACAGTGCCCATTAGTCAGTGTGACAGAACAGAAGTATCATTTAGAGCAGTTAAGCAAGACAGAACTGTTTAGTGATGAGGCATTTAATAAGGGGACAAAGTATTTCTGTCTTTAAGTTTTCCCATAAAAGCAGTATAGCCCAGAAACAAGGTGGCCTGCAGCAGCTCAAAATCTGGATGTTATTCTGAGTGCATTAACTGTGAAGGAGGTAGGCAAAAACCTGGGCTGTTATGGATGCTTTTGCATATTGCTGCTGGCTGGAGTCTGAGACACTCTGCTCCCTTCCCTTGGAAGAAAAAGTGTTCATTTTTGTGCTTGCATTCCCCTAGAATTTATTTCTACAAACATTTAGACAGATTTCTGCATGCAAGAAGTTAGCAAGAGGAAAAAGCCATTGCAAAAGCAAATGCAAATGTGCATCTGCCAGAGGATTTGCTCTGGAAGCATTTCAAGGTTGCCCTGAAGGCTCTGTGGTCTTTAGAGCAAACCTTCCTTGTGCTGTAACACCAGGACTGCGTTTGCTAAAGGAAACTGGGCTGGATCGTCCTCGCTCTGAAGGCAGGAGTTGACAGTACAGCGCTCCTCCTTCAGCTTCATGACAGATTTTCACTTGAAATCGCTCAGACTTGTTAACTTACCCGTGACATCCCCCAAAACACATCTGCTGGTGCAGGTCACCGCAGAGAATCAAGGGCAGGGCAGAGAAGCTCTGTAGATGCTCTGATTTTTCCTTGCATTTTTCATGCTTTATACAAACGCTTAGATGAGCTGTGAAAGTTTGTGTCATTAATCAGTAGCTTATACCCAGAGCATTAGGGATTTTAAAGCTGAGGAGATAATGTGACAAATGAAAAAATGATGTGAATTAGCAGAAAACTGACTTTTCCCCTCGATATTAATTCACTTCTATGGCAAGGGTGCACTTTCAGAGTGCAATCAAATTCATTAAGGGGTTTTGATGGATATGGAGAGACAGGAAAGCACCACTTATCACTTGGAAAAGCTTCACAGTGCACAGGAAGGGCCCCTTTATGGAGTCATAACTGCAGGAGATGTCATCTGCCATGGAGCCTGCCTGATGGCTCTCCCTCCCCAGAGTGGGGACATGCAGATTGCAAGTGAGGCTTTAAACTTCTCTCCAGAGCCTGGGTTCAGGAGTTTGCTTTTAATCTATTCTAGAAATAAAAGCTGAAGAAGTGGGAGAGTTGGGCTGCTTTCTGCAGAGAGGCTCTGCCACCCAATTCAACAACGAAGACCATAAGTAAGATGCACTCGTCTGATTCACCTTCCTCAGAGCAGAATTCTATGACTGTTTTGTTCCAAGAAGTTATGTAGAATATTATATAACAAGAGGCACTAAAATGAGACAAATAAAACAAAACAAAGCCTGGACTTTATTTTCATGTCTATAAGCAAACGGCTTTAGGTGTATCTCTAACCTTCTCACCAAAGCAGAGGAGATACTCAATCTCCACCACAAGCAAGAAGAGGCATTCAAAAGAATTGCTGAGGGCAGCCATTTTCTCTAAATTAAATCCTTAGCTCTTTGCCAAAAACTGGAAGGATATCTGATAGTCATCAGTGTGAATTTTCTTGAAGAGGAAAGGAATAGGAAGAAAGACCTGAAGGTTTTGAGCACGCAAAAAATAAGATAACTTTACCTTGATTCTGAATTCACCCTCCTTTTGAAGAGAAGCAGTGAATTTGAAGTCTCCATATAACCCCAACAGCACTGACCGAATAAAAAGAACAAGACTGACCTATTGAATTTGACCATTATTTTATTGAAAAAATCCCACCTAAGGACTAAGGTATTTGGCCCTTGGAAATCCAACTTGTATTTGCAAAGCTGTTTTCTGACCTTTCCTGTAAGCAAATGTAGTCATGAGCAGTAAGATCAAAGGCCTGATGAATGTCTGATGTTAAGAGAAAAGAAAAGACTTCAGGCTCTTTCCCTTAGAGACTGATAAAAACTCATTTCCAGTTAATTTAATAGGATATATGCTGAAAAAGGGACTCCTGTATACAGTACATTGAACACAATCTCTTATATTTCCTCTGCCTAAGTGGATGGTCTGTTCTAGTGAGTCTCTGTCTTAGCAGATACTAAATATTATATTTGTCAGATGAATATACCTCTTTGGGGGCTCAGTTTGCAGGTACTGAGAGCTCTGCACTTCAGATGTCAGATGTTGATTCAGGACTGATATAGAAACCCAGAAACTTGCCAGGTTTGGGACAAATGGAAAAGACAACCCAAGCCTCCGGTGGGGTAAACCAGCAGAGTTTAATTGGTTTTGGTGTAGCAGCAGTGATTGTGGTCCCTGATGGTCCTAGTGCTGTTCCAGACCAGTTGACTGTAGAACAATTAAACAAAGGTATGAAGAAAGAGCACATTTTACAGCAGTAACACTGGCATCCAGCCTAAAGCTGACAAGTGAAACTGAAGAATGCATTTCATGACATGTGAGCATTTTAGTCCTGAGCCATCACTGAGGACTGTTTTTTGGCATAGTAACCAAGCCACTCACCTCAAAGAAGCAGGAGTGAGCCCAGAGGGGAACAGCCCCCCTGCCTGTGGTACAGCTCAGTGGAACCAGCTTTCCCGATCTGCCCCTCAGCATTGACTCCTGCACATTTCACAGGAGAGGGGAACACACAAATGCATACCCTCACTGGGAGTTCCCAGCCCAAACTGCTCTATACAAAAGCAAAACTCAGTTAAACAAATTTGACAAGGACGTCTTCAAAAGGCTTTTTCTTTGGCTCCTACTTGAAAAATAATAATTCCTCTCTATAGATAATGACTTCAGGAGGGACATAATGAAAGGGAGGAGGGGGAAAAGTTGATATTATTCAAGGAAATCCAGTTAGTGAAGCTGACCATGTCATCTAGTGCTTCATTTTGCATGTGTTAAGGAAGTATAAGAACATTACATCTGCAGCAGGAAAGAGCCCATGCTCAAGCCCAGGTATCTACATTAATGTGACCAACTGCTTTAGGGTTTTCTTCACTGGGACATTGTTGTGATCTAACCCTTTCAGCTGCTAATTTGCTGTGCTTTGCAGGATGGTGAGGAAGGCATATGAAAGGGAGGAGGAGCTTAGAGGGAAATGAGCACTTAAACTGCATTTTACTGCAGTAAGTAATTACAAATTTAAGTATTTCATACACTCTCTGATTTTGATGGCTATCATCAATATACAAATCCTTTGCAACAGCATAATTTCTTAGGCAGCAGCAAACAAAAAAAATCAAATGACGATTGTAGTCATCAACTTTGTCATCTGTGTCCCTGCTTGTTTTGCCAAATTCCTTTGTGGAGATCGAGTTTGCATGGATCTCTCCCCTCGATCCACTAAAAAGAGTCAGGGGCACAAAGTAGACTGTTCTGTGTTCTCTTAGGAGTTAAATTAAGAATAAAACAAAATAAATAGAATCATAGAATGTCCTGGGTTGGAAGGGATGCACAAGAAGCATTGCTGATCTTTTTCATTGCAGCTGTAAAATGGTTCTGCTCTTAACTGCACTTTTATAATCTTCTACAGGAGCCAGAGTGATGCCAGAGATCCTCTGCATTTACCTCTGCAGAGGAGGTGGAAGGAGACATGCTCCTGGAAGTGCAGTTTACCAGGGGAAGCTGCAGCAGCTGTATCTGTGTTAGCAAAGTGTTCGTCTCTCAGATTCAGCCTGGGATTCATGCTCTCTTTTTCCTGAAACTCAGACAATCCCATACTGGATCAAACACCTGTGAGATGCTACCAGGTGGTCTCTGACCATTGTAACAGCTTCAGGGAAACCATAGACTGCATCTGTGGTAGCAGATCTTAATTACATGAGGATGAACTAGGAGTTTGCCATGAATACCCTCTGCAAACCACGACTGAAGAAGTTGCTCTGCAGATGTCTCTGCCTGACATGTTCACTGCTATCACTTCATTGTTTTTTTATCCTCCATTCTATTTTCTGTTGATTTAGTCTTGTCATAAGCACTTTCATGACACCTTTGTCCTCTCTTTGGATTGTGGTAGAATGTGGCCCCTGGTTTTAAGTAGCCATCCTGCCCTACAGTCTATCTGCTGTGCCTCACTGACACTGTCCCTGTTAACCATCTGGTACAAACCTTGGCCTCTAATTCATGAGCTGCAGTTCTTCCTCCCTCTAAATCCTGCAGTTAGTCTCAGAGGTAATAAATTAGTGTTTAAAACACTTCAACTTTTCATCATCCATTAGACTAAACATCCGCTACTCATCTATTTTCCTTCTGCAGTATTGTCTTCACAAGTCACAATTAATTGATTTCCTTGAATTGGGTTGGGTATCATGAGAAGACTAAATATCCCCAAGAGATGAAAACATGGAGTGGTGTGTGTCTGCCTGTGTGTGCATGCACAAAATAGATTTCTATCCAGATTAGGTGGAAATGACAGTTCAATACAGAGGTACTGGTATAATCCTGGAGAGACAGGAAAACCACAAAATTGCATTTATGTATGACATGGGAACAGGTTGCTCAGAGAGGCTGTGGCTGCCCCATCATTGGAATTGTTCAAAGTCAGGCTGGATGGGGCTTTGAGCAATGTGATCTGGTGAAAGATGTCCTTGCCTATGGCAGGGGGTTTGGACTACCTGATCTTTGAATGTCCCTTCCGACCCAAACCAGTCTGTGACTATATGGGGACTTGTAGGTAGTGTTTATTTTATAAATAAAATAGAAATCCATGACGGAAGTGAAATTGTTTGAGAGACATAAAACAACAGACAGACTACATAATCCTTAAGAAAACAGGAATTCTGGATGTCACTCTTGCTCTCTCCCTTTTCAACCATGTTACATCTGAATGCGTAAGAAAACAAAATCTACAATAAAATAAGCTTCAGTCATAAGCTAGTGAAGCTGAGGGGGCAGCAGGTCTCTCAGTTTTGCCTCTCAAAATCAAAACCCAAAAAGAAAACAGAAGTTTAATTTCTTTCCAATAAAATGCCATTATTGTGTCTGACAGTGACAGATTTTGCATACACAGACATACACGTGCATGCACTTGCATACAAAGTCGTTCCATAATAAGAGGTTTTCTGGCTTAGTCTCAAAACTGACATAAATCAGGAGACCAGGAGCTTCTCTTCTGCTAGTTTATGGACTATGAATAAGATTGCATTTATCCTGATGATCCTTCTATTCAGCCATCGTTCGTAACCACAAAGGACACATCCCTACACAGGGATCTGTCAGACGGAGCCAGTGTGTCACTCCGAACATACCCACAACTCAGCCAACACCTATTTTTCTCCCTTCCTTCTTTAATTTAGCCTAGTTTGTCTCTTTTCCAATTCCTTTCCCTCTTCACCTGCTCCCTGAATGGAAATTGCACTGCTAGGAAGGAAGGGATAGCAGCTGCTCTGTAACTCTCTCCATTTATCTCTCTTAGGACTTGAATCAGTCAGGTACTTTTGTGCATGCTGAACAATAAGCACCTGCTTGAATCCATCCTTATTCAGTGAAACGTTTAAAACTCATTGTAAGCCCCACTGATACCAAGCAGAGTTAAACACAGTTAATGTCATGCTTAAAATTCAGCCCAGTTGAGTAGTGCTTTGTCAAATCTCTATGTGGCACTGGATAGCAATGCAGGCCTAAATGACCTCCAAAAAGCTGCTTATTACAGTTGTTCATAGCAGGTAGGGGCAAATACCTTAAGGTGCATTTAAGGAAATGTACCAAACTTCAGATCTTTGCCAGTCACAAGCGAAAATTCAAGGGAGCTGAGAGGAGAAGGCTCAATTCGCTCTCAAAAATTCACATAAGCTCTGAGGAATAAATGCACAAAAATGCTGCTTTTAAAGCTTTGAGGATAGCCATCACTCACAGCTGCCATAAAATCCAGACGACTTCCATATAATTTCATTTTAGCTGCCTAAAAGCTAAATTTACATGTTACAAAACCTGAAGGTAACTTAGAGATTCTGTTTTGTAGCTGCCTACCTACAATTTCCAACACTTGAAAATCATCATCTAATAAAATGATTTGAGTGGAAACCATTCAGTATCTCACTTATGCTCCTGACTCATCGTGACCAACTGAAATAACTCATCACTAACACAAACAGTTCATGTGCACATCAACAGCAGCAGAAATAACCTCCTGGAGGACGTGCAGTGGTCTGGCTATGAGAGGGTCTATGCCAGAGTCCTGGGAGTGAGGAGTCCAAAGCTGTACCTGCAGTATCCATATCCCCAAGAACATAAAAGAACTAAAACTGCCTGCTTCTGGTCTGCAGAAAATTTTTCTGAGCCATCTGTTCTCCAAAAGTTAGTTGACCAGTGCACAACTGGAGTGGCAATGCCTAATGGGAGGTGTCTAATGAGCAGGTGAACAGACCAAGCTGAACAGCTCAATCTCTGACTGGCTTTGGTTGGGTTGCCTGGCTAAACTGCCAGTGCTTCAGCTATTAGAAGGCTCAAGATGTTTATCTATAGATAGGTTTAGGGCTTTTCATCAATTTTCAACACTCTCTGGTTCTTTCTAACCTGCTATAAAAATCTTTCTGATCTTTGGATCTGCCTGGAGCTTTGTGCAAGATCAAGCTAAGGCAATGAGAGCCATAGAAAAACAATAGATTTAGTGATGGGAAACATTTAAGCCTATCTTTTATTTTTCTTAGATGCAGCCACTAGTGTTGATATAACTGAAAGCATCCAAAAGTTCTTCCAAAGTGCAAGGAATCTCTCAGGTCAGATATTATGTAGAAGCAGCAAGACCTCAGCACTAGCCATGCTATCTGCAGGCAGCATCTCTTGCTGTCCCACCTCTTTCTGCTCTTGAAGAAGTCTTATGCCTTGAAAGAGCCCCAGCAGAGCACAGTTCATCACCATAAGCTCACCAGAGGTGACTCTGCACCACTTCCCCTGTTCAAAATATCTGCTGAGGAATTTATATTTGGCTCTGCCTATGTATGAAACCTCTCCTCAGCCAGGACTCTGTAAAAAAGCATTGCTACAAGGCACCAGTGAAGCTCCAGATTGGTGAAACCAGTGGTGAGGCAGGAGGCACAACCTCCACGGGATGGTAAATCATGTAACAAAGCTTGCAAGGAAGAGCAGGTGCCACCATGCTCAGCTAAAGCTGCCAAAGAGCTCATTTGTTTGAGTTCCCTCCGTTGCCTTTTTACACGTACACAATTGCTCACACACACAAAGCCAGTAAATGCATGGGAATAAACACACACATGCTCAAACCCTACCAAGCTATGTTCCTTCTGCCAGCTGGAAAAAGGAAGGCTGGATGTTTCTCATTTTCCCTATTTTTTTACCCCACAGCAAGCGCTGGGATTCCAAACAAGAACCTGTAGAGAAAAGATAGAGCAGCTGAAAATGGACGAAAATAACTGAAACAAACTCAGCTGCTTTGCCCAGGAGGAGCTGCTATTTCACTTCAATGCCTGCTGAAGTTGTGGATTCCTCCCTTGGTCTCAGCAGTGATTTTCGTTCCTTAATTAATCAATTACACATATAACTGTGGTCCATTAGCAAGGCAGATGACTGTCTTCAGATGCTGATTACTGGTTTTGGAAGAGCCCAAAAATATTTCAGCAAGATGAATACATTTCCTCTATGAGGTTTTAATGAGACCATTTAACATTTCTTTTTTTAAAAAAAAACAAGAACTGAAATGGGCATAATAAACCAACTCCACCTACATCATGCACAGGGGAAAAACAACAGGCCCCAGTTTTAGACCCTGTCTGCACTTAATTGTACTTGGAAGAGTATATAATGGAGTACTAATGGTACCTATGTGTTTAGCTCACTTAGAAGTGCAGAGGGAATGATTTCCTACACACAGTATAGCACTTTGGTTGGCTGTTTTATAAGATAATGATCAGGACACATACATTAGTAAGAGACTGCCAGGACTAGTATATCCTAAATTATAAACCCCCGCTGGTCATGACCATAGTTAATGATAATTATTAATTAATAATAACAGTAATCTGCATTTCTAAATCACGTCTGACCCCAAGAGCTACCAGAGTCTGCTTATATAATGTACATATTGCAGTATAGGGGCATTTTTTTCAGTGTGGGGGCATGTTTTCAGAGAAACAAAAGTTCAGTTCTTAGAGCAACTCAGTCTACTGTGCTGCACACATAAATACAGCCAGGACTTCAGTACTTAATTTTCTGACATCTTCCCATAGAATGCACAGTGTGTCTCTTCATTTCATTAAACCATTATTGACAAAAAGAGCTCAGGACTTTGATTTTAAATCTCATCTGAGAGTCTGAAAGCCTCTACTCTCCAGCAAGTGCTTACCCCTGGGTCACTGCTACTGTTATATGCTGATTTACATTTACATATCCTGTTTGGAGGCTGCATTGTGTTTGCTTTCTCCTGTTTTTTTTCCCAACACTGAGGATGAAAACAGTAATCAACATGGGACATTGGTAAGAGCTCACAGCCCTGTTAACTTCTTCAACCTTTCTTAATGTTTCCCTGATTATTTTTCCAATCAAGAGGCTTAAGCTGGGAAATTCCCGAAAAAGTAGTTCTGAACTCAAGTGCTAAAAATATTCATTTTATGTAAAGCTGAAAAGAAGACAAGGTGATTCCCACTCTACATTTGCCAAAGCATCTCTGAAATCCAAATAAATTAAACTTCTTATTCAATCAGTGTTGCCAAGTGAATGGGTACAAGCATCTCCAGTAGTGAGCAAGTAGATTGGCCATATTTTGGAATTTATTCTGGTAAATTTTTAACAATAAGGGAGGCATCAGTGCCCTCAAACCTGCTGGACCACTGTCCTACATCCCTACTGGAATATCTCCAGAGTTCCTGTAGCTGCCCCAAGCTACAGGGTCAACTGGGCTTTCACTCCTCTTTCCTCTAAGGATATTCAGACACCATTGAGGAGTGAGATGTCAGGAATACGTGGATAAAACATCCTAAAAGCTGGGTTAAAGGCAGAAAGAAGCAATTTGCATTGTAAAGAAGTTTTATAAGTATGCAGCCTATTAATAACTGCCTCCACTTGTGACAAATGTCACTGGGCTGATTTGAGCTGCTTTGGAGGTGGAACAGATACAATTACCTATCACTCCGGAAGATGCTCTCAACAAATTATTCACATTTGAAGGGTGTTGGGGTGGTGTTTTCTTTTCTTTTCTTTTGGTGATAATTTCAACATGAAAGTCCTGTTTTTTCTGGGTTCAGACTCAGGGTCACCTCTTCAGGGCATTTATGTCTCTCTAACCCATCGGCCCTATTGCGCTTTGTGATTGCAGAAACTTGAAAGCAAAACATGAAAAGTGTCAGAAAACAATGGAGAAGATTAAGTCTTTGGGCATTTTACGTAGCTTCAGAGCAATGATGGCCAAGGCAAAGCTTGCTGTGGTACCTGGAAAGGCAGGAGTCTGTGAGCCTTATTCAGAGAAAAGTTTTGCAGTTACTTGGCCCTCACCATAGTTTGACACTTCCAAGCAATTTTCTGTAGAAGAAGTGCTCTTACTGAACCCAAGGCATTTGGTGGAGAAAACAAACTCCCACAGAGGCAGAAAGATCCCTGTAACTCACCTGGTGAATTCACTCTCAGCCAAAAGCTTATGAAATAGATCCCACTACCCTGTCCTTGAGCTGGGAACAAGGGGAACAGAACTGGTCACTTCCCCAGGTATGACTGTAGATGGGAACTGTCAGTCCTCAGGACAGCGTGAATGTGGAAGATAGACAGCAAAGTCAACAGGGAACATTTCAGCTTCTTCCATCTGTCCCTGCAGATACATTGGAGAGCCCCAACTTCTGCCACGTGCCAGAGGCTGAATCTCCACGTACTCAGTCATATTCTGCAGTAAGATGAGATCTTGCTGAAATCAGTGGGCTTGGTTCTTTGCAGGACTTGGCTTTCAGGTAGTAGAAGCGGTCACACAAGACCAGTGACAACCCAGTGTCAGATCTCACACCTGTCCCAGTCCAAGCAGGCTTTGACTACAGTCTTAGGCCATGTAGGTTTTGTATCCAATTACAAAGGCACCAGTTCCTCACTGTCACCCAGTCCTTCCCATCTCTCAGGCAGTTTAAGAGACAGTAATGGCACAGTTACCAACACCGTCGCATTTTCTGTTTTGTTTCCTCCAGTACAAATATCAATTACACAGTCTGACAAGGAGAAAATGAAATTGCAAAGTGTTAGGCTGCAGGTATTTAGTTCAATGATTGGGGCTGTCTTTAAAACACTGTAATGGCACCATCCTGGATGGATAAGAAAGAGATGGAGTATTGTGTGTATTCCTGCAGTTTGAATTTAAATTAAAATTTGCTGTGATTTAAGATGTTATCTCCTTTGAAGGTCTATACTTTCCTTGGAGAAAATAATTATTCTCAGCTAATAATGTGAGTGGCTATACTAGTGATTAGTATATTTGCAGCAGGGTAAATTTGCTTCCTATTGACAAAGACTCAGGTGTGTTAGTTACTGCTTGATAATTTCAATCTGGAATTAATCTTTGACTTGAAAGGACACCTATTCTTTAAAGCTCATGCTCCCCTTGCCTTGTTTTTGCTTATGCCTTCAGTTTGGAGGGTACATTTTTCTTTGTGATTTGCAGAAGTCATTACCCAATGCTTCAAAGTCCATCAGCCAGGTTACCTTGATAATTTCTTTTATGAATAGTAATAACAACAATGTCAATAAATAAAGCTAAATCATGCCCAGAGGAAAACAAAGTAGTCACTTGTGAGTTGTGGTTGCAAAGATTGGTAGTAAGAAGGTAGCAAGGACATAATATGAGTAGGCAGCATTATTCCCCATGTCTCATTTTGAAACCAGATTAATCAGGCCACCACCCAAGGACTTTATTCATAACTGTAATGTCAGGCAACAGGTTCTTGTTGTGGAGTAAAAGGGGAACACAAGAACTAATAGCTCAGGGCTACAACCACCAAGCAGCTCAGGACAGAAAATTTTAGTGCTTTATCCCTAAATCAGCTCAAGGGCAGACACCAAACTAGATCAGGATCCCTTTGCGCCAAACAGAAAGATCTAGATTGTCCTCCACTTTGGCTTTAATGCTTTGTGCAGTTATACAAGATGCCTGTTGAGAGCAGGGTCACTGCAGTGGAAATCTCTGTGGTACAAACATTTCACCTCGTGCTCGCTCCTCGACATCTATGAGGAAGTCCCGGCTGTTATGCCTGGTGATTAGCTCTGCCCTCATTCCTTCCCTGCCGCTATCTCACAGATTGGAAGAATTCATTCTCAATGATTCCCAGTATCACTGTGACTGAACACATTGGACTTACATAATCTTGCTTAAAAAATCAGCATTTCATTTGCATCATGTCACCAGATTCCAACTGCATCAAGCAAGGGTGGATACTTAGGGAAGTCATACCTAAAGATGAAGAGAAAAAACAGAAAGAAAAGGAGACAGAAGGTGATTTTCCCAGACTTTGCTGTGCTGTGAGGCACCTCAGAGATCTAGTTCAGAAAGTCTTCTGAAGTGAGAAAGGAACTGTCAGCTTTCCAGTGAGCCACACCACCACCCTAACTTTCATTCAGAGAACCTGCCACCCACACCTCTGCTAGCCTGGGGCTTGCACACACAGCAGAGATCCAGGCTGAGGCCTCTGCTTTTGCTTTGCACTGTGACCCGTACTGGGAAAAGGTTGAGTGGGTCTCTGAGCAACCTGGTCTAATGAAAGGTGATCCTGCCCATAGCAGGGGTTTGGAAGTGGATGATCTTTAAGATCCCTTCCAACCCAAACTATTCTATGATTCTATAATTCAAAACACCATTGCCACGTGAAAAATATTTCCAGCAAAAAGCCAGAAATTCTCCCCATAAGCACAGGGTGTGAGTTGGGAAATTCTTTCAACTCGTATGTGGCATAATCTACTCCCGCAAAAGTGGATTTAAGCTTTGGTCTTGTCTCTCTTAGAGGGTATAAGGGGTTTATCTTCTCATTGCTGTTGGTTGAGCAGTCTGAGACAAGTATCTCTAGGCTGCTCAAGCTATCTGTGCACTGCAGAGGAGAAGGCTGAGCTGTCAGCATTTCCAGACAAGAATTTCTCCTGGAGCCAAAAGTGGAGTGACCCTGAAGAGCTGCAATTGGTAAAACACTGTTTTAAGACCATGAAAGGTTAGAAAAGGTTTTGGGTTTGAATTTGGGTTTTTTTATTTGTTTGCTTTCTAACATTTCTTTGCATCATTTTTCTATTTGGAGTTCCTCTTTCTTGTGAAACCCTATCTCTAAAGCCTATCTAAGGCAGTATTTCATCTCCAGCAGACATGGGAAGGTTGCAGTAACCATGGTCATGATTTAGGGATACACTTAACTTCAGGCTTGAACTCCTCTGTGGTGGATGTGGCAGTCATCCAGGGTTAGTTCTTTTTTTTCTCTTTAACCAGCATTTCTCCCACATAAGCTTTATACTGAACCTTGACCTGAGGAAACAGGCAAACTGGCTACTTGGAGTTAAATATGTAGCACTTAAAAGAAGAAGCTCCTTTAACTGACCAAGGAGGGACATTCTGCAATACCAGAGGTACATGTCAACAACATATCAGAGCTTCAGGACACTGAATAGTAACTGGCACCCCAAACCCTTGGAAAATCTGCCCAAGAAGGTCTCTCGGGTCCCTAAGGTAGGGATGACTCCCCACAGAGCAAGAGATCTGCCACAGAGACCAACACAAAGGTGACACTATTCCTGTCCTCTTCCAGGTGGGATGTGAAAGGGGACAAAGTAACTTAGCGGGGTCCCACAGCTGGGCTGAACCAGGGCTGTGAACTCTTTGTGGTCTCTTTGGATAGGGTCAAAAGAGGACTGTAAATAGTTGTTCTGAAATATTTATAGGCCTAAGGGCTCAGTATGGGGCTGGTTTCTGCAGAGCAGTTTGTTGTTCAGGGGTCTAAGGGAAGGAATAGGGTTGCTGGGAAGTTTTCAAAGCTCTTAAATAAGAAAGGATAAAAGAGCTGAATTTATAATTCAAAGATGTATTTTGAAGAGCTGGGTACAATATTCTTTTCCCAGTCTGAAGCAGAAGATTTCAAGGCTGAGAAAGGGCTCCCTCTGGAGAAATCCTAAAAACTTCTTCTGAAAGCTGGAGTGGATCCCGCTCCAGCTGCTGTCCTGCCCATGGCACTCCACTGTGAGACAGGCTACAACCCTGGGAAGATACATCCTCCCTGGAGTCAGTCTCTTTACTTTGCCAGGGCAACAAAATCAAGGAATGAAGCCACTTGAGAGCTGGCTTTGGTCTCCTCGCAATTAACTCTGTTTGTATTTACTGAATAGCTCCTTTGTTTATTTTCTATGGTGAAGCAAAAGCTTTCCAGGGAATTCTAAACTCCTGGTTCTCAGAAACCATCAACACAAAACCCATGGCAGACAGCAGCTGTACCCAGCTGTGGTGGGAGAGAGTTCATAAGGCTGGGGTAAAGCCCTGCTTAGCAGGATCACAAGTCTCAGCTGGGCTCCGTGGTTTCTAGAAGCTGTAAGCAGGACAGCTACAAAGCTTTCTGGTGTTATTTGGGTAATTCTCAGCAGGCTCAGAACTCTGATCTGAATCACCCATGTAGGGAAAGCATTGAGGGTTTGTGGCCCCAGGTTGCTTCGAGGTGAGAAGCAAAACACTTAGAAATACGAGAGTTGTCCCTTGACTTACCTTCCTCATACAGAGATGTAGGAGGAGTTCGTGAAACCACTCTGTGATGAGAATTCTCATTTTAATGGCTCAGATTTTAACAGTAGAAGGTTCTGCCTGTGCTTGAGGCTGTAGAAGAAGGAACCCATGAGGCAATGCTGGTGACGTTCCTCCACGATTATCTGGGCTATAGACCTTGTCTACAAACCCCATTCCCTGCAGCACCTCAGCAGGCTGGCCCAGAAGGCACCACTGGTGCCAGCCTGTTCCCAGCTCTGAAGGTAAGGCACTGGCCAGATCAGAGCTTTTCTCTTCTAACTCACCACATTTTTACAGGGAATCTATATCTCCTCTGGAAAACACTCAGGAGCTGCAGGCTGAGAAAGCTTGAAAACCATTGCACTAGCCTACTGAAGCAGAAATTCTTATTTTCTTCCCCATATTTACATTTGCTTTGCTTCAGGTTTGCACAACTCCCATTTCAAAAGCTTTGGCACTAGCCAGGGCTGTTTTCTCCCTAAACCTTCTAATCACTGCTTTTTTAAAATTATTATTATTTTTTACACACTTTTCCCTCATTTCCCTGGGGGTCAGACCCCTATGAGCTGTACCCGATGGCACTGCTGCAGCACCTCATCTGTGCATGGTGTGGGTCCTGAGCCCAGACTCCAGCAGTTACTGATAAGCAGGGACCGGTCTATGTTGTGGGCAACTGCTGCCATCTCCTGGTCTTACTGGGGCTAATTTCGCTCCCAAAACACCTGAGGCAGGATCAGTAAGGTCAGGTGTAATCATTTAGTTTTAAATATAAACACATGTGCATGCATAGATGCGTATGTATGTTTATATACACACGTGTTTTTATAGCTGAAACAAGTGCTGAGCAATACATTTAAATATAACTTTTAGGTTTTTTTCAAACTACTTTATGGGTTAGTTCAGTAATAACTATGTACACTTAGAATGTTAAAAATTATATATAACCCCTAACTGTTTGCATTATCATGGTGCAAGGTGGCTGAAAGTTCTGCAGTTAATTCTCCTTGCCCACTGAGAACAGAAAAAAAAAAATCTGTGGGAACTTCTTTGGCTACCTCTTTCTGTTTTATACTTGTCTGCTTGCAGGAACCTGCTGTGAGAAATAGGAGGATCTGAGATATAGGCGCAGTGGTAAAATGATTTGCCTTTTTACCATAATCGAACTCAAATCATATTCCCAGTACGAAGTCACTTCACAATTCAGAAGCATCACTGAGACCTGTAGCCGGATTTAGTGGCTGCTGGGAATGCCGTCAATTCCAGCCTTCTTCCTCCAGCAGGTAACCCTCTGTGACAGCTTGGATGAACCTGCATATCCAGGGAATCTGGGTCATTTATTAGTAACTCTGAGAATCTGTGCCAGTAACTCCACATAGTGAGAAACATGAGCTGGTTGGGGTAGAAACATCAATATGGAAAAGTAAGAACACAGGTTTGAAAAGGTTTTCTTATCATCCAGTTCATCCCTATGTGATCTCAGGCAGCTGTGTCACATAATCCTGCTTTTAAATTCCCTGTTCCCGACTTTAAAATTAGTCAGGGGTTTTTATGCACTGTTTTTATCAGCAACCCTCTCTGAACATTCAAATATGGGATTTTCCTGCTTGCTGAGACTTCAGTCCTATGTAGAATGTCAACTAGCCTGGAGAAAGGACAACTCGAAAGCACCTCCAAGGCTTTCAGTGCAAATCTCTGACCTTTATCTAAAAACTCAGGTTGTAGAAAATGCTTTTTGATGGTGTTTGCTGATGCACATTTTCCTACAGGCAGAACACACATAAGGGGCTTACAGAATGTTGTCTCCATAGCTCTGTACTCTGCAGTCAGACGTGAGCACTGCAAAATTCACAGTTGGCAGCTCCCACCTAGAACAGTCCTTACCAGTCCCCCCAGACTGCTGCTGCCTTTGGTTCACCCAGTGGGACCCCAGTTCAGATGGATCCTGTGGGATCCATCTGAACCTGAGCTGAGGAAAAATGGTGATTTAGTCTCCTGATGATGGAGGTACCTCCATGGTTCCTTTATTACATTTCCAATCTCTCTGGCTCTTTATCTCTCACTTGAATATTGCCTTTAGCATGTTGCATGGGCAATGTACGTGAAGAGAGAACTAATCACTGATTGACCTGACAACATTTCAGCACTTAGATTTCTTAACAACAAGCCAGATTTAACTCAGAATCAAAACTCTGCTGATCTTCAACGGGTCTTGGAGAAGAGACGTCACTGCATTTTATGGAATACATAAGGAAATTAATACTAAAACCCATAGTCTGGCTGCCAGCCTCCACTGCTTATGCCATGAGCTCTTTTCCCACACAGCTGATGTTGTCTCTATCATTGCTCTGAAAGCATGGGCTGGATAGTTAGATTTATACAAAGATCTGCAAATAAAAAGCAAGAGCTCACATCCTTAGAAACACATCCAATAAAGGAGTATGCTGTGGTCAAATGGTGTGCCAAGCCTCAAGAAGCAGTGGGGGTTTTTTTGGATGTATTCTTGTTACAAAGCAGAGTTTAGCTTTTTGGTCTTGCACGGCCTTTAAAGATATTTCATGCTTCCTCCTACCAGAAAACTTTTCAGGGTAAAGATTTTCTCATGTATTGTGTTTGGAAGTCCACGGTGTGAAAGGACTGTGATAGAAGGGAGACTTAACTGAGGTGGGATTGTTTGAGAGAGGAAGGATGTACAAGTAGCAAACATCAGAGGAAGCCCCCACATTGCCAGGATACAAAGTCACTCATGACAGCCCTTGTAAAAATCCTCAAAGTGCACATTAAACACCAACACTACAAGAGCCATTCTTTTTCTTCCAGCTTTTTAATGTGACAGAGAGAACAAAAACAAAGTCCATTGGAACAGCTGCAATTTCCAGTGACAACCAGACACAGATCAAATAAAAAAAATAAAAGAAGGTTTTAAATGAAGAAAAGGAACCAAGGGACTGGAATTGGCTATTTCACACACAGAGCTGACAGAACATCTAAATGAAACTTTGCATTAAAGTACGACACCGGGTGTTATTTACAATGGGACTTGCAGTGTGTGTACATTTATACAGCACTAGCATCACATACAGCAAAGAAATTTATTTCATTTTGTTTCCTTCACGGTTCCCACGCGTGATTTTTCCTAAAAGCAGCATTTGCTAATACAAGGGTGAGAAACGGGGAGAAACTTAATGGAAAATAAAATGTATAGGGCTCAAATCTACATAACCTAAAAATATCCTCTTGGGTTTTGTGTGCCCTTTGGAAAGTCAAAGGACTTTAAGCAGTAAATATAAACGGACCCAAGGCCTCCTTAAGAGCATCAGAGTATACTCTGCTGTTGGAGGTCTCAAAGCAGTACCTGGAGGAGACCAACCTGCACATCTGCAGAAAGCTCAGCTCCATGCAGCCTCACTTTGTGTCCCTTTGTGAATCCAACCTTGGGGCTGGACCACTCCCAGGCTTGGGGAACATCCCTCAGTGCCCCTCTTCAATATCACTGAAGGACATCAGGATGTCTGAGCACTTCCCAGTGTGCAGAACACCTGGTTCTGGGTATGGGTTCTCCAAGAATGATCCTCTTAGTCCAAAAGATCCATACACCACTGTTTATAAATAATGTAGCATTTCAAGGAATTTCAAAGAATGATGTTCATATGGGCAAGAAGGGGATCACCCCACCCAGCAGAAGCAGCAGCCACCATCACTAGGACATAGCACAGCCAAAGGCAGTAACAGGAGCTGTCCTGCACAACTGAAGTAAATGAATGAATATACGGCAACCTGTTAAATCAACAGGAGTATAAGGAGGCAGAACTCATTATAATACCACTGGTCTTTTATAATAGTATCAACAGTGCTTGGTGTCCCTCTAAATGTCTGTGTCTGCATGCTCAGAAACTCAGCAAAGGACTCCTCCTGTGACCCCTGTTACATGGCTGTACAGCTGAAGACACTGAGTCACAGCAGGTCCATTTGGGTTCCCTAGACTCACCTTTCCTATGCCACAATGTCCCTGGATAAGTGGCTGTACTGGTGTGCCACGCATCCATGAGGAGGTCCAGCTGTCCTCTAGAACAGAGATCTTTGGGATTTAAGGCAAGTCCTCTGTCTTGGTCCTCTGTGTCCCTGTTGCAGTAAAGTTCATGAATCTGTGGAAATAGCGCTCTGCAGAGATCACCAGGGGACCCGTGGTCAGCAGTTTTCTCTGTGGATGGTCCAGTGTATCCAAGACAGAGACTGTTCACTGTGGCAAACGTGGGCAGGGGAACCAATAGAAGAGGCATGCTGGCCCTTGCACAGCAGGTGTAATGCTGATTTTACAGAAGAAATAAAGCTGAGCCATCAGAGGAGGTGCCTGATGAGAAATCTCCCCCTGAACAGGGCTCTGGGACTCTGGGACTCAGGCTCAGCCTATCAGGTAGCCCATGGCTTGAAACTGAGCCCAAATCAAACCAGAGCCAATGTTGAGGGGTCTGTACCCACCAACCATTTTGCTCTGGAAAGCAGCAGTGTGAGGCCTACATTGATTTACACCAGGACAAGGACAATAAACACATTGGGAGTATTGACTACGCCTGTTCGCACTGAAGTTGGATGGGAGGTGTCAGCCCGGGTGTCACAAAGGCAAATGACTGAGCTGGAGCTGTTGCCCTGGATTTCTCTGTTCCTGAAGAAGCAGGGCTATCCAGGGTATCTTCAGCTCAGCACAGTGCCTGAGCATGGTGATATGTGTTGCCTCTGCCTTTCAGCTGAGAATAATGGGACCCAGAGTGACAAGTTCAGCCACAGACCCCTGACTTGTAGGTGTCTCAGAGAGGTGATACGAGTTCTTTTCATTTCTTCCTTCTATGCTCAGTGTTGTCTTTTCCCAGGCTCTCCTGTACCAGCTGCAGTGTGTGTTTGCTCTCTCCTACTATTAGGCACAAACTCCCTGGTCAAGCCAGGGATAGGAGCCTTGTGCCAACACACGTGCAACATCCCTTAGCCTCAAGTGACTGACCCATGGATTTTAGGGATGCTAAGTTTCTATAGTCACATGGGTAGCCCGGGTAACATTGATAACAAGATCCTATTGCTATTTACTTTGTCCCAGCTAGTCTGTGAAGTGAGGTTTAGCAGCCCGAAAGCCATTCTGTAAAGAGGAAAGGTTTCTAAGATTGGATATATTTCCTAATACTATCTTGCCATTTATATCTCCTCAAGACCTCAATTTCTTCCTTCTCTGAAAATTAATAGAGAAGTTTTGCAAAATAAATTATGTCATTAAGGTCACTGCACAATGGCAACGGAGAACAAAAATAGATTTTCTGTGAGCATTGGGTAATAAGTAACTGAGAGTGCTATGTAAAATTAAACAAATAGGTTCTCGCTCCACAGAGCAGCACAAACGAACAGTCCAGCAAATGTAACAAAATTTCCCCCTCCTGTCCCCCAGTTCTAATATGGTAATTGGCAAGCACAGCCGAACAAAATGGATGAAACCTAAAAGTCATGGTGATCTTTTGTGTTAAAATACATATTTAGCTGCTTCTTATCATGCAAAAGGACCAGATAGTCTTAGAGAAAAAAAACATGTTCTGGGCTGGGATTCTGAACAGAAGCTGTGAACTGCTGCCAAAGGACATTATTACATTCACTCCTACCTTAGAGAAGGAACCTTGCTGTTTTGAAGACAAATAAAAAAAAAAAAGGCCCTAAGCTACCCATAAAATGAAGAAATTACGCATAATAAGTTCTGTTATTACAGCAGCTTGTGATTTTATCAATTTCATAAACCTCAGAATAAATGTCAAAAATCCCAAACAGCCCATTGTAGCCTCGCTACTCCAGAAGTGTTTAGCCCTGATTGACACAATGATGAAAGTGATGCTCATTAGAGGCTTTTGCCTCATCAGCAAGGATTTGCTGCTTGTGATCTAACCCTGCTGTGTGTCCTTCGGCTGCCCTCTGCAGCAGCACCTCACTGACTCCCACAGCTGCAGCGTGGGCTGGGCTGGTGCCAGCGTGAGTGCAAGTGACTGTCCCTGTGCAGCCAAAGGCAGAGGTGTGAGACATCAGTCCTAGGCAGGATTTCAGCCTAGCCTTCCTTGGTTTTCTTAAAAAATCCCAAAGAAACAAACAAGGGGGAAAAAAGCAACAAAGAGGATCCAAAGGAAGGTAAATAGGAAGATCATGAACAAAAGTACAAAAGAACTTTTTATGTCACAAAATATCCTGGTGGGACAAATTCCCTGCGCTATGTGATGGTTTCTTATCAATTCTGGTCTATTGCTGAGCTTGTTGAAAGGATCTAATTAGTGTTATCTCCTCTATTGTGAGCATTAGTGTGTTTTTGAACAGGAAGCATTTTATTCTGACTTCCCAAGAGAACATACTCTAAAATACACAACTCACTTTGCTCCTAGGTGCCACAGGACTTGTATGATAAAAAGGGCACACAAATTTCAAGAATGTTCTTCACAGGATATCAAACTAAACTGTGCCACTAAATGGAGAATTTAATGTTCTGTACAATGAAAGCTTGCTGTGTGCATTCCCTGTGTAACAAGTTAAATGGCTTTAAGTAACTGTGCTTACAGTGTTTCAATGAGACCCAAGTATATTAGAAAGTCAAGCATCATATTCTTTAAATAATATGGCTAAAATGCTGGTAAATTCACAGTTACCATACTCTAGGTATTAGGCAAAAATCCCTTATTTACACTGGATAATATGTACACATTTGGTTTGTGGAATGCTCCAACAGCATATCAATTTCTCCTCTGTGAAAGTTGTAGGAAAAAAACTACAACTAATTAATCATTATAGAAATATATATTCCCAGCCATCAATACATTGAAATATTTGGTGTCTGGATATAAAGAATGAAGTGGCACTAAGTTGGTCATGACTCTAGATAATCTTGAATTATTGGGATTAGTTTTTAGTGTCTCTCTTAAAATCCTCTTAAGGGCGCAGAAATCAAAAATTCTAAATTTTAATAGCTGACCACTTCAATGTGTATATGTATGTTTGCAAGTATGTGTAAATACATATATATATATATATATAAAATTATGTAGATATTTCTCTCTCAGACCAAGAAGGTGCCTAGTGATTCTCTGTGCCCAAGTGAAGACAGTAAAGGGCTTTGAAACTCTGAGTCTTCTGAGAGAGCCAAGCACCCATCCTTGAATCCTCTGGAAATCAGGACTCTCACACTATTCCAGGCGGTTGGGGTGGTAACCCCAAAATCAAGACAGTGGGTCACTGGCCACATTTGTAGCTCTTGCCCCTATTGCTGGAGCTCACCTACAGCAGTTTGTTACCTGCCTCCCCTCGGATGCCCTTCGTGTCTGAGCACAGCTGATATGGATTGCCAAGGAGTGCTGGGCAGGGCGGGCAGTATCTCACAGGCTCGGCAAAGGCAGGAGGGGGTGAGGATCTGCTCTCCTGTCGGACACGCTGGCGCCCACGCAGGCGCACACATGCACAGAGCCGCTGCTACGTCTGGTGTCCTTACAGTGGGATGGGGAGGGACAGGGTGGGCTCCCAGCGTAGGCAAGGTTGAACCCAAGCTCTGCAAGGGGTGTGTGGGAGCTGCATGCACCAGTCGTGGCTGTGAAAAGGTCAGAAACTACGGGGTTTTGTTTATATCCCTTCGGGCTCTTCAATCCCTCTGCCACCTCGCTTTGAGGTATTGACAGAACAGTATAGAAATGAACATTTTGGGTTTTCCAAACGTGGCTCTTTTTTGTTCTTCTTCTATGTCTGCCCCCCCTGAACCCTTGAGCCTCTGTTGCTCACATCAGGACCTGTTCTCGAGTCTCTGGCAGGCGCAAAGCGAGCAGGCCACCTCCAACCAGAGCGGAGGAGGCCAGAAGGATGGGAACCACCTTGGTTATCCCTACGAAGGAGGAAAAGATGGAGTTCCCCAGGATGGCACCAAACTTGCAAAGCCCGTTGAGGATGCCAAAGGCCGTTGCCCTGTGGGGAGGAAATGCAGAAAGCAATGGTGAGGAGAGAGGCTCTGGCATAACTACAGAAGGTCTGGATGGGTAATTTTGTGAATGCTCTTATGTTGGAAATAAAACCTAGCAGAATAAATAGATAAATAGATGCTGTTGTTTTGCACATCTATGTGAATGAGAAGAATGTCTGTGTGCTCTTTTTTTTCCTTTCCATCTCAGATCCTTCCTAGCCCTAGAGTGGCCCACTATGTCAGCCTTTGCCTTCCCTAAAGGCAGCAGGACACAGCCTTGGTCTAGAACTTGTCAAAACTCTTCCAAGGGCTGCCTGGAGTAGGTAGTCACCACAGAAGCAACCACAGCTCTCCTCCAAATCCTGTTTCACCCAGCAGCTAAAAGCACACTACTTTCAATGCACAGTCCTTCTCCTTCCCTTCTGGCTTCCCCAACAGCCTGAAAAGGGCAAAAAGGCACTTATAATGATGTTGTAAGGAAAGCTTTCATCTGCAGCACACTCTTCTGAAGTTTCCTGTGTTGCCCCATGTCCCAAATCTTTCTGTGCCCATGGTTGTCTCTGGGTTGTGGAGAGAAGGGCTGCCAGTGATGAGCCATGACTAGAGTCTGGGGGATGCAGTCTGAAAGGTCAGACCTGCATATACATCCATGGAAATGACAGAGGACTTTTTTCATTTGGTGTCCCTTCATGGGGTTTGGAACTAGATGATTTTAAGATCCCTTCCAACCCAAACCATTCTGTGATTCCATGACCCTATGATTTATCTGGCCATAATTTCCACAGGCCCACATGATCCCTGTGTACAACCCACCATGCATGCAGAATTATGTTTGCAGATGTCTGTGCTGATTCCATATAGCTCCAGGACTACACAGTCCTGAAGGACTGGTGAAAATAAAATAAACAAAATAGAATAAAATAAAACAACCACTTCCCCCATCTACGTGTCTCTAGAGTGGCTTTTTGCATCAGAAACCAAGAGGACAAAATCAGAATGTGGAGACTCAAAGGGGAAATATTCTGAACACCTTTTGTCTGTAGGGTAGAGCTCCACGGTGATGACATCCAGGGCATTCCAGGCAGCGATGCTGGCCCCACAGAAGAGGCACTGCCAGCCAATCATCGCTGACTCACTGTTGCCAAAAAAGAGGAAGAAGCAGCACACTGCTGAGATCAACATTGAGCCACCTACAGGGGGGAAAACAAGAGAAAAATGTTGGCACCAGCATCCCCTGTCCACAATTGAGCAAACACATTTGCTGATAAAGATGGCTTTCAAGCAATGGCATTTCATCCCAATAGGAATTAAATCTGTAAGAATCCAAAAATACCTTGATCCTTCCTATCTCTCATTCTCTGATGCTGGAAACCAGCTTGAAACTGTTCTCAATGATCTTGCTGATAGTCCTGCTCTACAAAGACTCTGAAGACAGGCTTTTCCAGGCAGGTTTCCAGCATCTCAGACTTCCAAAGGGACCCAGGAAGAGCAGAGGCAAGTAAACATGAAAGTCAATGAGGAGGAAGCATCATTGTGAAGGCTTTTCAACTTGAGTTTCAAGTGATAAGCTAGTGCATTTCATATCATATTGAAGTCACTTGATGCATTTCTAGTCCCAATTAGGATAATTTACAGTCACTTGTATGAAGCACTTGAGGTCTCTTTTAATTATAAGAACATCATTAGATTTCATGGCACATTTGCACAGGAGCCATAATTTTATGAACACCACCAAGGGAGAAAGTGAGAGCATTCATGCTCAGTTAGGCACAGTTCAGATTTAGAAATATTAATAGCTACATCACTGCCTTCTACCCCATTGAGAATTTTCACCTGAAAGATGCAATTTTTGCAATATCACACTATTTTTCACTGGAAAGTTCTGTTATCACTGAAATAGCTCCATTTACTACCTGAAAACGAAACAATTTTCTTTGGTTTTTGGGGTTTTTTTTAACCAATTTGGCACCATCTGAAATAATTCAGGTGCTGAACTGGAACTAAAATGCTTCATTTTGGACATTACATTGCATCTTCCCACTGTAGTGCCCTGCTTATGAAAAGCTGTCATGCAGGACCCCATGTCCACTTCTCCTCCATGGTACATGGCCAAACCACATCCCCATAGTGCAGTGGGATATTTCTCCCTGCTGAAAATGCACAGTCCAGCATTAGGGTCATCGTGAGGGCACCAGATCCGCTGTTTTGTACAAGAGAAGGTTTGGAGGGACGTAATAAAACTGAACTGAAGTCCCAGAAAGGCAAATAACACAAAAGCAAAATACAGTTTTCCTGTTAAGCTG
Organism: Pseudopipra pipra; assembly: GCF_036250125.1. Lineage (NCBI taxonomy): Eukaryota > Metazoa > Chordata > Aves > Passeriformes > Pipridae > Pseudopipra > Pseudopipra pipra. The sequence continues at coordinate 14,827,381 of NC_087560.1, read as the reverse complement.
ACCAAAAATAATATGTTCAACAGAGTGATCCAGGTGGGATGCCAGAAGGCTGTTTCCATTGAAAATTCCATAGTGAAACGTTTCAGTGTGTCATTACCAATTTTTGTCCTGTGCTCTTCATTTTGCAGAAGAAATAAGCATTTAGGGTTCCAGCTGTCATCTCAATTCCAAATGAAAATGCTGAAACGCTGACATGTTTGCAGGATGGACAATCTCATTGTCATTCAGCTTCCTTTATTTCCCACATACCCTCTAGTTTGTTTGGGTCTTTTCCAAATTCACCACATGAATGCTCATTTCCCCCCAGGTACATTCCTGACACACCAGTGGGGTCATCTTGCTCTACTTTAACCTGTCTGATGGTGAAGCAAAACCAACTTACCTTCCCTCTGTTCTCAGAGGAGAGAGAGGTGAGCTCAAGAGAGTGATTCATCCCTTACCCCTGAGATATATCCCTGATTTTATTAACTTCCCTTAGCTGTCCCTTTGGGCATGATTCCTATAGTGTCTGGAGAAAAAGGTCTGAACTCTGGAGGAATCAACAGCAGAAATTCTCAAAGCATTCAGAGAGCTGATAAGGTGATAACTCGGTAACTTATTCCACAGCGCTAAAGGGTGGCACCTTGCTTGGCTGTGACATGGTCAGTTAATTTACCATATGGTCCCTGAAGCTGTTTGTACAATCATTTGAAAATCAGAAAAAATAAAAGAGGGAACTCTTGGGCCGTCAAGCTGCCACATCAAATAAAATTTGTGAATATTCATTGCTACAAGCAAAGTGTTCATTTATTTATACAGAAGCTTTGGACTTCAGCATCAACTCAACAGCACTAAGAGGTCCTGCTTCAGCTCCGACCTGTGGATAAACATGAAGGATTTGACACAAAAGCCAAAATAAAATAAAAAGTAGGATGTCATGGACACAGAGAAAATCAGAGTGAGGAGGTGGGGAGGAGGTCACTTGCACACCGTGATGGGGTAGATCACTTGCTTCACTCTCTGGTCTTTACTCTTCAGCTCCTTTTGATATGGGGATGACTCATTCCCAGTAGAGCCCTCTTGGTGTGCAGATGCAGTGAGCTCTTTTTTTGCAGGGCCGTGTTCCCACCCATGGCCTGTGCCATCACCCATCATCCCCACTCACCAATCATCTTTATCCTCCCAATTTTGTCCATGAGCAATGCAGAGATGATGTTGCCTGGCAGGACAGACAGACTGCCCAGGAAGCTGACCAGGTAGATCAGGAAATCATTGTCCTCCTCGAAGTCGATGTGGCAGCCTTCCTTCTCCTTCATGAATGTGCTGTTTATGAGCCTGCAGTTGATGAATTTGTGTTCGTAGAGATCTGTGAGTGAAAGAGGCAAAGTCTTGACCCTGCTTGGCTGAACTCTCTTCATACAGCAGCAGTGGGAGCCAGGATCTAACCAAATCAAAGACCCAAGAAAAGCTCCTCATCAAATGCAAATGGCCAGGGAGTTTCTATTTCAGTGGCAAACTCTAGCTGTGTCCTTGACTCCTGGTGCATGCAGGATCATACACTCCTTTTATTTTTGGAGTCACCTGGACCAGTATCCCCATGACACAAGGACAGGGCAATGCAGGCTTTGATTTCATGGCATTATGGTTTGTTCTTTATTAGAGTAGAAACAAAAAACTTCTTCAGGATAAATTAATGACTATTTTACTACTTACAATCATCAACCACCAATTGGTTAAAATTATAGTTTAAGACAAATTTACTGAATAGAGCTGTAAAGTGCTGAGAATTTTGCCATTACTTTAAGCTGTCAAGGTCTGAGTGCTGAATTTTGCATTTGCCACACAGCAGCCAGTGACACTGGAAGCCATGTGGTTAAAATCAACTAATGGAACAACCTGAAGCAGTATCACCCTCTTCTTTTTCCGTCATCACTCTCATTACCCAGCACACACTCAAACTCACAGATCCCTATCATCCTTTTTCCCAGAAAATAGATTAAACAGTTCACTGATAAAATAGTTTTCTGATAAAATAGTCCTTAGTAATGGAGATGACACCATAGCAGGAATCCCATTACCGGTATTATAAAAGACAGTAGAGATGATGGTGCAGTTTTCAAAGAAGGTCTCACTGGATGTCACATCTTCAAAGTAGCAATCCTCAAACAACGAATCCTCAAATTTTACTTCCTTGAATTTCATGCCAATAAACCTGTGGGGCAGAAAACAGAACTTCACTCTGTGCTTTAAGGTATTTTCTACACTGTGTAGTGTGCAGTGGCTGTCTCAAGAGACAGACACTAATGGCAATTTCTAGGGTCATTGACAGAAGAGGTGTTGCTTGGCTGCACAACTGTTCTTCCAACTCTGTGCTTACATATTTTGTGTTTTAGTAGGACAGAAGGATTTGAAGACAGGTTTTTTTTAAAGAGATATGGACCTTTTAGGATCTTTGGCAGTTTATTCCTCAAAATAATCACATCTAACAAAATGTGCTTCTAAGGCCAAAGGGACAAAAATCCTCTCATGTTCAGTTCTGGGCCATCTGAAGAAATAGATTTTCACTCAATGCAGGGCATTTCCTTCGTGAGCTGACGCTGCTGCTTTCCTTATTCTCACCCTTCCCCCAGCATAAATAAAACCAGACATTATCAGGAGCCTATTGAGCCATTTGGTGAAAGGTTTCTGACAGTTGTTTAAACTCAAAGTGATTTTGTAAGTGAAAATGCAGTAGAGTTTCTGGAAAGAGTGGGGAGATATCTGAGTTCTGCTTGCAACCATTTCTGTTCGAGGTCTATTGCTTATCGTGTAATGAAAACAGATTTCACTAAAAATAATAAACTGTGTCAGGTGATTGATTTCTCCTCTGATGGGAAGCTTGACATGTCTGACCTGACTGCCTGAAGGATGACACAATATTGATTTACCTGTGAGATTTTGCAGGAACACTGAGAAGATGTATTAGGTAATGCACAGGCATGTTTGGACGATGTAAGGAGCTATTAAGAACATGCATTATTGCTGCAGTTAAAGAGGCCACGACTGTCACCAAATAAAAAAAACCTTCTAACATATATTCAGAAGCTTAATTGAGTTGAGCACTTACAACACAGTGTAGTGTGATGGCTATTTACACCTTTAAATGAGCACTGCAGGGCTTCTTAACTGAACCTACTAAAAGAAATTATTAATGCACAAAATACCACAAGAAGACTATTCAAGTCTTTTGCTCCATGTAGAAGGTCTCATAGGTTATAGCAAAACTTAAAACTGTTCTGCATTTGCTCAGTAATAGCCTGTCATGTATTTGCTCCCAAAGGCTGTTAGAAGCCTGTTTTTCCTGCAGTTTGCTTTATTAACATCCATCTTTAAAAGAGTCAGATAGCAATGGCCTGGTAATCTGTGGATTTTTAGCTCACAGCCAAGGGCTGGAGGAAAAACACAGCTGTAAACCACATTGAGATACTCTCTGGGCATTACTGGAATGCAGCCTGATCAGGTTCTGAGTTTTTGAATTGGAGAGGGACAAGGCAGGAGCACAGTGATGTACACCACAGTTTATGTCTTTGTCCAGTAAGGTGCTGAGCATCCCCAATTCTCAGTGAAGTTAGTGACAGCTCAGCATTTCCTCTGGGCATAAGAAAAAGGTCCCCAGTCCCTACATTTGACTAACATCCACTTATCACCACTTTCTTTTGGGGAATAGGAATTGCAGGGCTAGGTTTTCACCACCAAGCACAGCTCCTTACTGCAGGGAAGGTCTCTGGAAGGACAGGAGGACACATATTGGGGTCCCCCACCAATGTCTATCAAATATATACCAAGGGAATGGAGACAAATAGTTTCTGAGGGAAGAGGAACAATCTGGCTAGGCAATAAGATGTGGTTTCAGCTGTGAAGATTAAAACAATGAGTGCTTTGTGTAACACTGAACATACAGTGGGAACTCCCCACATGGTGCAAGGCAGCTGGAGCAACATCCTCTTAAGTCTGTCTGAGGCAATGGGATCTCCACAGAAATTACATAGGGGTATTTTCCCACCCTTTTTATTGGGATTTTGAAAAGTAGTAATGGAATGACTAGGATTTCTATTGCTGTGGGACATAGAGTGATTGGAGTCCAGGCTGGATACAGAAGAAAACCCACCAAGCTCAGCACAAATAGGAGAAAAAAGGAAGGAAAGCAATGATGTTCTGCTGGAGCAACTTCACTGACTTCAAAGCATTAAAAGACAAGGTGACACACACAGCTGTGGGGAGATACTGGCTGGAATGGGAGAAGCACACCAGTGTGGCCATGGCACACCTCACATTAATGGGCTGCAGGATAGAGCCTGGGGTAATTCATATTGAGGACTTCAAGAGAAAATAGCTTTTTATTTTGGAAATATAGCAGCAGAGCAGTTTTATTACCAGTGATGGTCTCTGCTGCCCAAGCCCAGTAGATGTCAGTGTGGGCTAAGGAAAGAGAAATCATCTCTCCATCCAGAGCTGCCCAGCCCAGCCAGGTGGGCACCCACTGCCCTGATCCCAACAACGGGCTGCGGGAAACAGGACTCTTAACAGGCATTCCCCTGGGGTCTGGAGGTGCCAGTGACTGAGGCAGAGTATGTGGAAAAACAGGCCAAAAAGGATATCTGGCTTGTGGAAAACTTCCTTTGGGATTTGAGAGATTTAGACAGTGTGTCCAGAAGAGCAACAGAGAGGTTCAAGTTGATGGAAAATGAGAAAGAAAGAAAGAGCTTCCTAGACATTTATTTCTGTTTGAATACATTGAACCAAATTCTGTTCACTTACTTGTCATTCCTGTATTCCCCGTTTCTATGGATCTGGTTTTCCAGGGTGAAATTAAAGGTAAAGTGGGACACTTCTTCCTCATCAAAGATCTTCACTCGCGAATCATATGCCTCGTCTTGGAGATAACGAATCATATCAGGGAACCAGACAATAAGGCCATAGTAACTAAAGCAGGACAGGAGAAATACATCAGGAATACAAGATACTTCCAATGATCTACTTCATAACTTGCAAACTTGTTAAACTTCTAATGCAAATGCATTTCTAATGCAAATGCATTTCTGACACAAATTCTTGCAGAGCTCTGACATAGGATGGAGCAAAGTGTTTCTTCACCCTAAACACTCCCCTAATCTCAGAAGCATGTTTGTCCATTCCCATTCATTTAAAGCAGGGCAATTCATTTAAGTTCCCCTTGGTTGGGGAATAAAGCAGTGTGCTATCCTTGCTGCCCAAGAGACTAGCAGAGCACTAAGAAACTGCAGATTTTTGCAAGTGTGAGGTTTAAGTGAGAATTAGACAAAATTTACCTGTAGTATAGATATAGGCTCACCTGAATAGTTTTGATCTAGACTAAGGAACAGCTGAGAATCAGGCAGGGTTGTATCTTTTTTGTTTGTTTGGACAAGATCAAATGAAAGATGTAGAGGTGAGAAAGTCAATATATTACTGCACTACTGACCACTTCTCAAGCCCTGATTTGTTCAAAGTACCTTGTATCTCATATAAGCAATTAGATGGATCAATATAGGAGAGCAAAGCTTAGTAAGCAAAGACTCTTTAAAATATGACCAGGATTACTTTTGTAATAGTTTATTTAAATGTGTAAATAATTATTCAAACTCTGAGGGTCCTTTAGTTTCCTGATGAAGTTAAAGTACCTTACCTTAAGGCCATTGTAAACCAAACCACAGCCAGCATCAGTGTGTTCATCCTGTACTGGGCTGTTAAACAATATAGCACATTGTCCCAGACCTACAAATCCACAAGAAGAAATTATCTGTCAGGACACCCTTGCAGACACTCAACAGATTAATCTCTGAGTGCATCATAAATCTAATGTGAGAAAAATGGGTTCATTGGGGGAAGGTCAGATGTTATATAGTCTTACATTCAGTGTTTGTTCAAAATTACATTTGTTGAGATAAATGGCTTACAGAAAGGTCACTTGTTCAGCTATATGCCAGGGTTCTTGATCTGAGCCCTCTGTAATGTGCTGGAGTGTATGACTAGGTCTGGACTGGTTTGATGCTGTGTCTCTCTCTGGTTATATCAGTAAATGTGGTAATGAGCTCCTTCCCAGACCTTCTGACAACTTGATCTTTTCAAGTATATGTATAGACCCAGAAGTGTTTTCAGACCAAGCTCCAAAGCTAACTGAAGAGCAAAAACCCAAACACAGCTGGCACTTTAGGAGGGGTAAGATGAATTCAGGTAGGGAAGAAGCCAAGCTGGTCCTGGAAGCTCTGCACTGCTGGACTATGATGATGCTCTCAGGGGCATTTTGGGGCCTGGCTGACAGCGTGGCAGCTTGCAGATGAACACATCTGCACAGAAAGAACAGTCAGACTATAGCCCTTTGCAAAAAACCTCCAGATTTTTTTGGGTGAAAGTCAGTGTTTTAAGGCACAGTGACCTGAAGCAATGAGGCACTGGAGCCCAAAGCTCAAAATCCCGTGTGATTTTTTTTCTTCTCTTTACCTGCTTTAAAGTAGTCGTGATTCTGACCAGCCACCTCTGGTACCAGGTCCCTGTTGAGCTCTGGATTTCAATAAATTCATCTACTTGCTTTGGAGTTTTGATATAGGAAACCTGGAGAAAAAAAAGAAAGAAAAAAAGAAAGAAAAAAAAATTGGACTGAAGTTTCTAGAATTGATCTTGGGTGGATTTAAAATTCTACCATCTTCTGTGCAGTGTTTCCACCTGATATCCCTTACTATCTTTTCCTTAAAAGTTAGCATTAACAATTGAGTTAATTGATTTAATTACAGTAAGAAACTATTATAGAAATAAGCCTGCCTTTCTTCCTTTCATCCATCCTTTCATCCTTTCTCTCTCTCCTTTCATGAAATATTTTAAGTGCATCATGTCCACTTCACTCTTTCATTTATTAGCTTAGGTGCCTGTATATTACCTTTTTTCTTATCTTTAGATTCCCACTAGAAATTAGGAGTAGGCAATTATAGTAAAAATGATCCCCAAGATCAGCCACTTCTATCTAAACTGTGCCCTCAGGATCTCTCTCTTCTAGGACAGCTAGTGAAATATTTCTCAATCAACATCTTTTAACTGCCACTGGCAGAACTTCTATGACAAATGAATGTGTAGATGGGAATCTTTGCAGCTGAAAATGCATCCTGCCATCAAGTGAGCCCACACCACGCAATCAGTTTGCTTCACCAAAACACTCTTAATTTTCAAAGCTGAACATCTGAACTGGACTGGTCATGAAACCTTAGAAATGGGTCTCAGATATTTGTTCAGTAACTTTAAGTGAAGGATACATTCAAGGAAAACAAATCTGTTTGTAAACACATGAAGGAGGTGAAAATTTGCTGAATAAATTTCTGGGTGTGAATGAGTGCCTTGGCTCAGCTGTGGAGTCTCTGCGTTCCTCTTCCTGGCACTGTTTAAATGTCAGATCTGGGAAGTGTCCTGGTACCAGATGACTCACCACAAACTGCCAACTTCTGGCCTATCAGAAGAACACAAAATCTGACAGTTTGTGCTACACCAGCCACACTGATCATCTGCCTGTGTCAACGCATGTCAGTACATCTCAATTCAGCCGGCGCGCTGCACCTCGAGGTGTGATACTGAGATCAGCTCTTGCTGCAGCACTCATGACATTGTTGGATGGAGTAACAAGCACTGATGGGTGCTGTACAGCTGCTTCTTCATTCTCCTACTGAGCTCAGTCTCCTAGTGCCCTACTTTGTGATTATATATATCTATATATATTTGAGCTTCAACCCCCATCTCAGCGTTACAGCAAAGCCAGCTATGGATTTAAAGAGAAGGTCTCTCTCACCTTTTCTATCAGTTTGCATTAGTCAAATGGTTGGTAGCCAAAAATAACACATGCTCATTAAGTTCCTACCTGAAGCTGCACACAATTGTCATGCTCAGATATGAAACTTTGATTTCCTTGAAGGATCATTCCCAAGGGGCCCAGTTTCCTGACAACCCTGCTGAACATGAAGCTTTGCTCTCCTTCTTGATCAAAAATATATGTTTTACATACAACTGTATCTTCTTTTCTCCATCCTTTAAAAGTACAAATCAAGAGCTCTTCCCTGGCTGGCTCACCAGGAGTTTACAACTGAATTATAGTAATTTGCACCTAACCCCAACATAAACCTGTTCCCTGATTCTACTATTAATGAATCCACTGGTGTGGCCTTTTTCACAACAAGGAGCAGACTAATGAGTAATAGCCACTCATCCCACTTTCCCTTGGAGAGATTAAAGACTGGGTGTGAGGCAGGTGGAGTTTGGAAAGCTCATTAGAAAGTACATGAAGTTTAATCAGAGTTTGATTAGAAGCCAGAACGGAGAAAGGAGTGACTCAGGTCTCCCATGTGACTAATATCTCTCTTATTTTGTTTTAGTCTCTTAGAGCAGACCAATTAACATGTGTGCAATTGGAAAATCACTGGTCTGTATGATGTAGAGTAACACCAGGAACAGTAAGTACTCAGTGCAATTCCCAGACTTGATTAATTCTTGAAAAAACAGACTGGCACCTAAGTTTAAATATACATAATGTATCTCAGAGTCCCTTTTCTGATTGCTGGAGGAGATTACACTGAAAGAGCCCCAAGGAGGAATAAAGTGGTGCTGTGCTGCACCAAAAAGGTTATGTCCATCTTTTCTTTTCACACACTGATGGCTTTGTTAAACTCACCGTAAACACCCTCTCTGGCTCGCCCTTGGCCCTCATGTTGGTGTCATGAACTTGCTTGAGGATCATCCAGGCTTCATCATGTTTACCAATCTGAAAACACCAAAGGAAAGGAAAACAAATGTTGGAGATACCAGCTCTTTAATATATCAAAGCACAGAGAGAAACCGATTCTAGAGGTCCAGCACAGTGGAGAAGCACACAGACAGCACTGGCTGCATTAAATGTGAAGTGCTGAAAGCATGGCTGGTGTTCACAGAGTGCAGCATCTCTGTGCTGGAGAAAGGAGTTGTCCTAAAACTGTCTGAGGCAGAAAAGGGGTCAAAAATAGAGCTTTAAAACCAGATGAAAGAGGAGATGGATGAGGAGACTTGGACTCTTACCCCAACTCTGCTAAAGGCTTGCAGGGTTAAGTTGAATTAGATATTGCTACATTTCACATCTGTGAATTGGGAATACAGAATAACTTGCTTAAGATTCCTGAGATTTATGTATTTTACTCAGTAAAATGTACTCCTTCCTTTGCTCTTCCACCAGGATTCTGTAGTTCCATGCCCAAATTCTGTGAGATGTTTTCAAAGTGCCTTTGTTGAACTCATAAAATTCCCAGTCCTTACCACCTTCTTTCTGAACTCCATCCATCAGTGACACACTAACCATCAGTGATTGACCCCATAGTCTATAATCTTTGGGGTTTAAGCAGTCTGTGGAGCTAGTGCAGACATGTAGGAGTGGCTCTGCCTCTGAGCTTGTGCTCTGTGTGTTTGATAGGACAAAGAAAGACAGACAGTGACACATTAGGGACCTCCTGTCCTCTGCTGATATCCAACTGCAACGTTCAGATGAATCATCTTACCTCCAGCAAAAAACGTGGGCTTTCAGGCATGAATTTCAGTGCCACCAGGGAGGCGATACAGGGCAGAGCGCACACGAGTACAAAGACTCTCCAGCTGTGGAAGTGGTACTTGGTTCCCATACTGAACCCCCAGCCTGGAAACAGCAAGAGCCAACAAGTAAAAATACTGACCAGGCATTCTGAGTTTTTCTCTCCTAAAGCAGCTCTGAACTTTACAGCTCTGTATGACATGAGGACAGGTTGAAAGTTTTCTATTCTTAGTGCTGATGGCTCTTGGAGGCTCAATAACATGCTCAGTAGATAGCAGCGAGTTCATGTTCATTACAAAAATTGGAACATACTTGCTCAGGCTCTGCCCTTTCAAAAACCTTCTTTTATCTTTGAGTTTAGAAATCACCTAATGATTAGAAAAGCTCCGTGCAGCTGTAGGCAAATAAGGGTGGGAAATGGTACAGGAATCAGGGCCATAATTTATTGCTGCTCAGTGATGTTACCGAAAGTTTACAAAGGTTAAATGTCTGATCTGAGAGGCACGTTAGATACGGCTCCTTTCCATCTCCTGCATCACATATGTATTAAACATTTCATGGAAATGAGCTAGGAAGGCAAGTTTATTTTTTTCCCGACCTACAAAACTTGAGATGGGATTCAAATTTAGAAGAATCCAAATCCTAATCCTGCACTGGAGATTCCTCCTCTCCTGCTTTTTTCCTGGTGTCTGACCAGGGCGGGTATTCCCTTGCTAAGGACTGGAAAGTACAGCGTCATTCTTACATTGCTCCAATTACTTTCCCTAGGCTCAAATCTCAGAAGTAATGTTTAATTCAGTCTTTTTTTCTATAAACGTTTCTAGTCACATAAGAAGAAAATCATCAAGCAATGGTTTGTGCAGAGGTCTCATCTGAGCCAGTCATGGTGTTCTAACAATTTTACAAAGTTCCAAAATAGTAGGTGGAACACTGGAAGTAAAAAAAAGAGAAGCTATAAAAATATAACATCAAAAAGTCATCTGAAAAATAATTGTAATGTAAATACATAAGGGCTTACTAAAGCAAACGTAGTTGCAGATAACAGAATTATTTCTAACCTGACACTGCTGCACTAAGTTTGCCTATTTGTTCCAACAGACTCTGTCATATCAATCAAAAGCATGAACATTTCTTTATACTGAATGTGCTTTAAGCATGCTAAAAATGGATTGATAGATAGGTAAATGTTAGTGGTTCTCTTCATGGTTTTTGTGGACTGTCCTACTTTCCTCAAACAGGATTTTGCAAACAGCTGGTGTCACTGAATACTGAGGAAATTAATCTTTTCCAGTAGATATTTGCTTCTGATGTTTTCCTGGTTATTTACAAATTACAAGGCATTCCATGTGACATGCAGACTTTTGCCCCTCAGTGCACAAATATGTTTCAGTTTACAAACATCTACTTTTTCATTCGCACTTTCAGGTCTGGGCAGGGAACCTCTTCCATTCCTGAACACATTTAGGTGAAGTCAGATGTGACTTCAGTCCATCCCATGCAGGGCAGATGTGTCACCAGGTACACAGCCCTGAGAGTTTGACACTTAGCTAAGGGAAAGCATATGTGCTCTCCTCATTGCTGTCATTCATAGTATCCAGTAATTCCCTGATTAAAGTAATTTATTTTTGATAACTGGATCAATTTTTGCAATATAATCTCAGTCCATTTTTCCCATATAGATTAAGAGCTCAGGCTCTGGCAATGTGATTCAAGGGGTGTGTTTGAAGCTTTTGATAGAAAATAGCCCTCATCAGTCCTATTTACAGCCTTAGTATCAATTAGTCAGTCATGCAGTCAATTTGTCAGACCTTTCCCTGCACTTCAGATATCTCTTATTTTCAGTGGTGTTTATGCTGGGATGTGTAAGGACTGACTATCTCTATTTGTGCGGGGGCTTGGGGTAGTGTAGAGATGCAGGAATGTGGTGGTGTAGAAAGTCAAAAGCTCAAAGCAATTACCGTAATGTGGGATGATGCTCCAAGCCATTGCTGATGCATAAATGCCACCAATCATCCAGAACATGCAAAGCCAGCTCAGGTGTTCCCCCCTCTTCTCACGAGACAGGAATTCAGAGAAATAGGCAAACACGATGGGGAGGGTACCCCCAATACTGAGGAGAAAAAACAGCACATGGGAAGAATGAGAGTCTTCTTCAATGGCTTTGTAGTTAGGATTGAACATATCAAGAGGGGAGGTCACAACCACAGATATGCTGCTCAAAAGTGAGACTTCGAGGGAAAATGCAAATCTCTCTTTGGCTGGACTAGCTTTAGACATCAAAGATAAACAGGGTTCTTCTCATGCTCTAAAAGCTGAATTTCCTGTACAGTTTGTACAAAGCCAGTGTAATAGCCTGCTCTTCACCTAGACATCTTCTCTTGTAATTCTGTGATCACTCACTTTAGGGAGGCAAAATACAGGAAGGCAATTGGAACTGCTGAGGGTCTCACTGGAGGCCTTGGCAATCGGGATTGTAAGCTGAGGTGGGCATTTATCAGTCTCACTCACCTTCCTGTGCAATTTGGGCAGTACCAGAAGAATGTCAATGACCAAACTTTGCTGCCACTAGTGCTCTAAGGTTCAAGGGTGTGGTAACACAACCACATGTGCTAAACAGCAGTGCCATCCCAGCTCAGGACCAGGGATGTTTCTCCTGAGCAGCCTTCTTTCTCCCACCCCACACTCCCAAACTGCCCAGCTGTGGTGAGACTCCTCCAGGACATGGGATGGATTCACCAGTTACCCACCCGAGGCCTGAGATAAGGCGGCAGAAGAGGAAGAATCCGTATCCCTGGACGAAGGAGGAGAGGAAAGCAAAGGCAGCATTGATTGCAAGTGATATGATGAGGCATTGCTTTCTTCCCAGTTTATCAGCGAGGCCACCCAGCAAGACAGCCCCCACCATCATTCCTAAGTAGACTATCAAGCCTGCAAGTGAGAGAGAGAGGGAGAGAGACAGTGAGTTTGGTAACTGGGTGGAAATAGTATGAAACATAGACGCAGATTTTAAAATGCCCATACAGCAGCTGATGTTGTCCTGGCAAACAGTGCAATAAAGATACCCCCATCTCCCCAGATCTCAGGTGCCAGAAACTCTGTCCATTGGTGAATCCTAATTTTCCCATCTCATGCCCTTGATCTTGCATCACTCCCTGCTGCACCTCAACATGCAATATGGACATACCCTCATTTGACCAGACTCACATCTTTCCTCCCCAATCTCACTGCTCACATATCCCCTGCACGTAAGCAATGGCCAGGCATAAGCAGCTTAGGATGCACGTGTCCCAGCTATGTGCCACCAACAATACAACAGAAGTCTAATGTCTTAACTCCTCTCACCCCTCTGAGCCCAGCAGGATGGAGGATATGTAGGGAGAGGCTCTGTCAGGCTGCTGTTTATGTTCAAAAAGCTGTGAGAGTAGAGGGACTGGTGAAGCACAGCTAAATCTCTTTCCATTATTTCACAGAGAGAGTGATCAGGCATTGGAATGGGCTGCCCAGAGAGGTGGTGGATTCACCATCCCTGGAGATTTTTAAACGCAGATTGGACGTGGCACTGAGTGCCATGATCTAGTAAATGGACTGGATTTGGACCAAGGGTTGGACTCGATGATCTCGGAGGTCTTTTCCAACCCAATCGATTCTATGATTCTATGATTCTATGATTCATCTCTTTCACTCTCTGCCTTTCACAGCTGTATCTGAAAGGATCAGTCTGTTACCCAGACTCACCTTGTGCAGCACAGCTACTTCCTTAGTTACTGAGCCAAGACCTGGCATCTAACTATAGGACACCTTGCTCAAGACTGCAGTCTTGACCTGAAAATTTCAGGAGAAGGTAGAACTTGTCTTGACAGTTTGCTCTACAGATTTATCAGTCTGTCACTGCTAGGAAAAATGGATTCTTCTTTTTAACTTGACTTCTTAGATTTTCTACTATGCAGTCCTCAAAAGACAGTCTCAATGACTCATTTAGTTCCCGGCTGAATAGGAGAGAATGGGTTCCTTCTCTAAACAGTCTCTCTGTACCCATCCCACTGTGTGCTTGCTACTCTTGCCTGAAGATTGTGGCAGATGTTGTCCAGCAGAAAGTGGTGACAATGACTGTGTTTCCTGGGGAAAACAGAGGTTCAAGAGTCTGCTCCCAAGAATACCTCCTGTATCATCTCAGACCCCAGGATTATGTCTTTGCCTATAGGATGCAGAGTCCTGCTGTGGAGATCCTGATGGAGCCTGATCACGGCTGGATGTGATCCAGATGAACTTAGCTATTTCAGGATGGAGAACATCTGCTTGCTGGAAAGCAGAACTTGCAGTGCAGAGAGTTCTTGAAGGAAAAAAAAATGATGCTTGAGGATGTTTGGAGTCTGGGGGCATGTCAGGTTCAAGACCCAGCTGAGCAGGGGCTGAAGCAAAGCAGCAGTGCTCCTACATCCCTGGGCCCTAGTGAAGGCAATGGATGCTGAGCAAGTAAATACACTGCCTTAATAGGAAACATTCCTATTCACTGACTGAACAAATACAACTGAAACATTTTTCAGGCATGATTGACCCTTTGGAGGGTCATTTCTCACCTTGAACCAAGTTTACCTTCTTTGGAGGCCAACGCCTGCAGGAGGACCTGTTTTGTCAAACACATCACTTGGGAAACAAGGTGACAATGAAATTTTTGCAATTCATTGTTTAAACAAAACAATCAGTCTGGTGGCCACCCAACAAAAGGGCTAATGCAGAGTTACTTGGCAGCTGATTCTTTCTTTTGATTGCAAATGCCTGCACTTGATTTAAAATGCATTACTAAATTAAAAGCTATGCAGCAGAGATCCATTGCAGCATTTGAAGGACACTTGTCTCACACTGATCAGAAGTGGAAAAGTTCAGATTCTGAAATCTCCCTGTTCCATAGTAGGGTCACCTCTCTGAGTGGTTCTTTCTTTTCTATCCACACAATGCCTGTCAGGCAGTCAGGATTTTGTGTGTCAAAGGCAAAAAATCTGTTCTTGCCTATTAAAAGCCTTTGTACCAGAACCATGGCACAGGATTTTGCAATCCCAATTGTACCTTCACCATGAGCACGTGGCTCTGTGAAACCAATGTTCGCTCTCTCTGCCCTACCCTCCTGACCAGAGCTGTCCCCGTGAGGTGACCTGAAGGTGTGTAAATGTTTCAGATACTGATCTGAAGCGAAGATACACACACATCTGAAAGTCTGGGATCTCTATTTCTATTAACTTTGACCTTCACCTTGCTCACTGAAGTGCAAATTACAATGGTGAGCCAAAGCAAAAACTCTTTTAGTCCAAAACCTTTCTGAAGGAAGAATCTTAATGCAATGCTGTATGGCTTAATGCTTTTACCACAGCCCCTGAGCTGCATTTAATGGAGCAGCTCTGATGGCAGCCAGCAGATAGAGGTGATGATGAGCCCTGTGTCTCCTCTCTGGTGCATCGCTGGCACCCATCTGACAGCAAGTCCTGCCAGCACTGCCAGACCCTGATGAGGAAGAAAAAATGATCTGCCAAACTCAATTTTTTTAATTTTTAGTTTTTTTCCGGAGAAAATCCCTGGATGGCAGATGTTCATCCAAATCCTCTTAGTAAGAGAAAACGTCCCAGGTCAGGAGGAGGTGGAGGAGATTGTTACTCTCTTCTAGCTGGTGGTTTGTTGCAGCTGGATGCTGTGACCGGCACAGGCCAGAGTAAGAATGGGCTTAGCATAGGATGTGGCAGTGCTTGAAACTCGACATCAAGAAGTGAAATGAAAATGCTTTTCTAGGTAAACCCCTGCAGACTCTGACTGTGAGCCCAAACTTGTGATGGAAGGGAAGTTTACACCTCTGCAACACATCATCCATCAAACAGTGAGCAGCATAAAACACAGCAGAGCTGTTAATGTCACAGAATCATTCAGAGGATGTTGCTCTAATTAGTTATCATATATGATAAACCAACTAATGCATGATCACCAAGAAATTTAAAACCATGAAAATCTGTAGTTAAGGAAACCTCAGGGACAATCAGGGACTGTCTGCTTGGCCAGGTTCTGAGGGGAGGGATCCTTGTTATGGAAATGTGTATTTCAGGGTTGAAAGAAAATCAGAAGGACACTTCATTATAATGGAGAAGTCTTTTTCGGAGGGGAAGATTGCATGTTCTGGCCAAAATAATTAAAATTTTTGGGGCAGCTGCTATAAAACAGTCTGTCAGCTGATGGATCTCAGGACCCAAAGTGCAGAGCAATGTCTGCTTTGCAGATTGCTGTGTCCTGGAGTAACAATAAGGTGGCAGGGACCCAAGGAGGAGCAGAATAGTTACTCATACAGTCTCCTTGCAGGAGAGACAGTCTTCTGGAGAACACAGTGCTGGTTGCTACCTCTGAGAGAGACCCAGCTCATATCAAGGAAAGTCAAGATTTAAGGCGAAGTAGTCCAAGAGAAGTGATCACGAAATCGTATTTCCTTTGCTGGGTTACTTCTGTCCATCAAATATTCTACGGCACAACATTACAATGGTCTGCACCAGAATCTTGACTTCTAACCTCAGCTTCAAACCACGCAGACCTACACTGTGCTAGGAGGGCTCAGCTTCCAGATTGACACATACAGTGCTTAGAGGAAATGGTAAAGGCAGCTCTGAATAATCCATTATTTGCAGACTGTTCCACAAGTGCTGGAGTATAATGAATGCCTGTGGGAAGGTCTGCAACAGCCTCCCTCCCATAAAAGTGGTGGAAAACCAAAGAGCTGAAATTCTAAGAATAAATTTTGGGTTATGACTCATCCAATGCTGGAGTAATAAGGAAAATATGTGACCACTGACTGGGTTTATTCCCACTAGAAAAGAAGTAACATATTCAGCATTTTCACACTAAGAAATTTATTAGCCTTTACTGAAGTTGTGAGCTCCATGTTAGACAGGAATTGTGGATTTAAGATCTGAAGTTCTAGGGATATATAAAAGAATATAATGCAGATATGGTAGACAGCTATGTGTCTGCTAAACTGTATTTTTGCTATTTCAATATAATTACAAGTAGACTTGTAAGGGTTTCAGAAAGAAAACAAAAAATTCAAGGTTTACCTAAATCTTCATAACAAGCATGAATTTCACTCATTGTTAGTTAATGGGATTAAAGTTCTTAAAGAAGAGGCACATCTGAAAATAATCCCTTTTAAGACAGGACAAAGACTTGGGGAATAAATAGAAAATTTTAGCAGAAAAAACCAAAAAGCTCAATGAGAAGAATTAGTCCCAGAGTCCTTGGGGCTGCCAGGAAGGTGAGGAGGCTGCCTGGGTCCAAGGGCAGGGTTATTTCTGGTCTGCAGGGAGCCAGTAACCACAGGAAAGTGAAAGCTCCTACCTGCTGACAAATCCCAGACCACCACCAGTACAGCCCTATGGCAAAAAAGAGGCTGTTGAAGAGGGAAGAAAACGATTAGGATCTTGTATATCTTGCAGTTCAAACTGTAATAAAACCAAAATCCAAACACTGTATTAGTGGTGTAGAATCTGTTAGTGATGAACCTTATGGACACAAACAGAATTTTGTGAGTCAGGTCTGGACAATTTGAGACATGGCTGTCACAAGGCAAAAGATCCAATTGTTGTAACTGAAATAAAGGGATAAAGAAGTCGTAGTCCTAATTCTCTTGTGCCATAATGATGGCCAGCATGTGCCAGAACAGGGGGTGGTCTCAACAGAGGACAAGATGAGGGTTGAGTGACCTTTTTATCTTTTCTTCCTGAAATTTCTAATGTGCTCTTCCTTGTAGGCTTATTAGTGCTTTCCCCATGAATAAACTTAACCCTGTAAATGGAAGTCAAATGAAAGGCTTGTCTCGTTACACTTGCCTTGTAGATTAGTACAAGCAGTGAGACTTCTACAGCTGATGGCTCTGACACCGAGAAGTGAATCACCCATGGGAAAGGCAGCTTTCCATTCCCAGAGATCTGTGTGTGGATATTGGGGGAATCTGGCTGCTCGGGTGAACGGGATCCTGCACGTTGGAGCCAAAGGTGGATGGGTGAGCCCACGAGTTCCGTGACGCAGCACAGGCGGGGCGATGCACGCCCAGCACTCCGTGCTGCCAGCAGGACGTGGGCGGCTGTTTACGCTCAGGCGGCTTCACAGTCTCCCCACAGGACTTGCCCATCACCACAATACTCGTGGGACCATCTGGTTCTCCCCATCCAACCCCTCTGCTGAAGCTAAGTTTTCAGCTGAGCTGAAAAAAATCCTTTGGTGTTTAACAAAAACCTGTTTGTGCTGGAACTCACCAGATGAAAACGGGGACACAGCCATCCCCACATCAGACCTGTGCAAGGTGTGGGGTGTTCCCAATTCATAAAAACAACTTTTTTTTTTCCCCTAATATGTCCCTGCCACTATAGGTGATGATGCTCCTTGTCTGCAGGAGCATTTCTGCCCAAAAGTGAATTTGCAGCCAGAAATCTGTGCCTGATTCTCAGGATGTGGACATGGGCTGGTCTCATCGGGGTCTTTAGCTGGCTGCTGTGTTGGGGTTAATGGCTGTGGAGGAACAAAAAAGGCAGCAACCAGCCATGGCAGAGCAAGGCAGCCATGGCTGGGCTTGTCTATGCTTAGCCAGAGAAAGAAAAAAAAGAAAAAGTATAGAAAAGCCATTGAGCTCTGCCGAGGGGATTAGGATTTACTGTCATATCAGGTGAATTCAGGTCAATGAGAAGCTGAGACCAGATTTTATCTCAGCTGATACTAAAACATCCTCTTCACACAACTAAAAGCAGGGATGTTGTTACACATCCTATTTAACCTGACTCACACAGACAAGCTTGAATTGCTACGTAACTGCATAATTACTAATAGGATCTTCTTTCCTAGTTTTTTTTTAATCCAACATTGTGAGGTTAAGAGTCTGTAAGATGATATTCTCCTTAAAAAAATATTATTAAATCATAAAAAGGAATAGGGAGCTGTGTGCCTGGAAAAGCAATTTTATTCTCAGCCTTGGTGTGGCTGTTTTACAGTTATGGGCAAGGCCCTTAAAAATTTCCTCAGTTTACTGAGCTGTGAAATGACGATGACACAACTGCAGCTCTGGGATCTGGGAGAGCTGATGATTTAACTCTGCCTCGAGTTTTTTATACGCAGGACGTGAAGAAGTGTAAAACATTACTATTTCACCATCTTTTATACTTGCTGTGTACTTACTGCTCTGTGCTTGCAAATATAATATTTAGTCCTCTGAGAGGTGATTTATAGCACTTGAAGATATATATTTATAAGAAGTTCCTCCAAAAAATGATAGTGTGCCTTTCAGCAAAT
Source organism: Pseudopipra pipra (assembly GCF_036250125.1). NCBI lineage: Eukaryota > Metazoa > Chordata > Aves > Passeriformes > Pipridae > Pseudopipra > Pseudopipra pipra. The sequence goes on along the minus strand of NC_087560.1, from coordinate 14,808,510 downwards.
AAGTAAATACAAATTTCATGACTCTTCTGATTATCCTTAGCAAATAAAAAAAAATATGTTTCTGATAGGCTGTATCATACTGACAAGGAATATTCTCTTTCAGTATAAATAAGAATTTAATTATTGTTCTGACTATTGCTGGTAAAGCCCAAGCAAAACAGATTTATCAAATGAATATGTAAAAATAGTGTCATTATATGTTACCAAACTTATTCTTAACAACTAGTGTTAAAAGTTGACTAAATCAAACTGCTAAAATATACATAGTGTTGTTTCTTCTTTTTTTCTTGTTTTTTTTTTTTTGTAATGCCCTTGAAATCATCTTTAAAATAGTGTTTTTCATAACAGAAAAATTCCAAATATATGTTTTGTCCCACTAGGGATATTTAGGGTGAAAATCGCTGTTAATTTGCATCTGATGGTGAGATGTTTATTTTCAGAATAAAATGTAAACGTTTTCTAAGATGTGTCATATCCACTTCACACATTTCATGAAACACCGTGGGCATCTGTTTATTTGTAATTTTTGCATAATTTGGCCATAGTTTGCTTGATATTTTCCCATGGTTGCTTTCCAAGGGAGGAAAAATACGCAATATGCAGAGTGTTTAATTCAAAACGTCCTTTTAACAGAAGCTGAACTTCACTAAATTGGTCTTTAGGAGGTATCTACTTTATCTCTCTTATTTGTCCCTTCCTGTTTCTGCTGGAGTTTGATTATTCACCTGACTTATTTCCCATTTTTTCCCTCCTGGCCTCTCTTGTTATGGCTGAGACCTTCTCGTGTGTTTAAATGTTAGCAGCTGCCGGGAAGCCTCTTAACTGCACCTGGGAAAACCTGGTTTTGTTTCCTTAGCAAAAACGTGGTGAGATAAACGTGGTTGCTTGGGAATAAACACAGGCTTATCTGTAGGCTTTTACTGGTACGTGGGGACAAGGCAAGGGGCAGTAGCTCATGTGTAAATATCCCTGATGCCCTAAAACCCTGTGATAATTTGAGGGAAAGCTGTGCCTTCACTAATCACCCGCCTGTTCATTCTGTGCAGACACACTCTTGCAGGACTGTCACCGCACATTAGGCAGATACTGAGGTGAAGAGCTCTTTGACTTGCTGCCAAGTCAACCCCTAAGTGTCACTGAACCCTGGGTTCCAGTGAGATCAACTTGCAATGCCACAGACCATCGAGGGAATGGAATCACAGAGGGAGATGAGCATGTGTTGAAGGCTCTGGGCTTTGTGGGAGATACCTTTTTCCTAGTTGCAGGAGGATGGGTGCTGATGCTAACCCAGGAAAGATTTTGAGGAAGATTATGTTCTTGTCTCCAGCAACAGTGCTTCCCTAGCCTTTTCCTTCAAGAGCTGATATTTATCATGGCACAGCTGCTCAGAAAAGGGACAAAACCTTCTTTCAGGGGCAGTACTTGGGATGCCAGGCTGTGCTGGAGGCAGGTCTGCACTCACATTTCATGTCCCTGCACTGTCCTGCAGCCTGTCAAACCTCAAACACCCTCTGTCCCCTGCTGCTGTCACTCTTTGTTTGGCAGAAAGCCCACATCCAGAGATCTTTACTGTTCTCCTCTTATGCCCTCCAGCAGCCCTGCACCCACTCCAGCCTGCTCTCACCCTCACTTCTTGATGCCCTGGGCATTCATTACGCGTATCAGTGCACCTCTGTGCAGTCTAAGGCTTTCTAAGCACCACTTAATTCATTTTCACAAAGAGTCATCTCACAAACCTCAGACCCAGCAGCAGAGAAATATCCAGCAGGCAAGAAAGTGTGTTTAACAAATAAGATGGAGTGAATCAGCAATCTGCCCCATGTACACCACCAGTCAATAACAACTGAGTGCTACCATAAATATCCACTTTCCTCCCTGACTCAATCTAAGATGAAACAACTCCTATTGTTTTTAGGAAAATTCTTTTTCCCCTTCTCATATTGAAGCCATCAAATAGTGTGAATACAAGTTTTGACAGCAGATCCCCCAAACAAACAAGCTGAGAACAGGAAAAATTGTTCTGCAAAATCAGGTTCTCTCAAGTTGTCTTCAAAGGTGGGCAGGAAAGGCAGCAAGAAGAGTTCTCTTCCCCTCATTAGCAGTCCCAGATTAGCTCGGTTGGTGCGCGGGAGGCTGGAGCTGGGATTGGATACAGACCCAAATGTCTCCTTATTTATTCAGAGCTTATCAGAACACCCTGAACTTTCAGCCTTGCAAATACTGAGCTGGAAAAAGCAGAACGAGCTCTCTGGGGAGATTTAGTGTTCATTTTTTACCTGTGGCTGGGCCAGAAATACTTCAAAGATAGATTTTCTTGTGACATTTGAAGTTTTCTCATTCAGGTGCCTGCCAGAGCTTGAGCTCCACAGAGATAGATATTTATGGGGTCAGAGTTTCAGAAGATCTCAGCTTTCATAGTCACCAAAATAAATGACCTGCTTCTCAAAAAAGGTCTCATCACTGAAAAAATACCAAGCCCGGTGTCCCACAGGGAGCTGGTGAATTCCGAAGTCCCTTTGAAATTAGGATCCAATTGTGAGTGGTTTGCTTTTAGATATCTGACCTTAGATATTTCGAGCTAGAATTTTTAAGTGGTTTGTGAAGCAAAAATAGTTATTAAACCCTTAAAGACTAAAACTAAGAACAAACCTAGCTAACTATAGCAAGAAACATCCTGATCCTCAAGTTCAAAGTAAAAGGAAGAAACAGAAATGTGTCTATAACCTCAGAACACCAAGAGGAGAGGTCTATATAGGGAAAATTACCTATTGCCTTTGTCACATAAAATAATGCAAATAGAATTGAGTCGAGGGCTGGGGTCTGGTCCCAAATCTGCATTTACCTCACATCAGGCAGGGCTTCTGGCCCAGAATGTATGAGCAACAGGCCCTGATGATTCCCTGCAATCCCAGTAGATGTCCATTAAAACACACTCTATTCCTCCTAAAGCAGTTATTCCTACTTTATTTTCCTTCCAGATGGACTGTACTGTTGCGTGACTGGCTCTCACTACAGGCCATGCTGGATACTTTCCTGATTCTTGGAAATGTGGGAGGCTTTGCTGTCTTTGGCTTATGGAATTTGGCTTGCCTATTGTTCAAGGAAAATATTGTTCATCCAAACCTTTCCACCCAGTCTCACTCCCAATAACTAAGCCTTTGTATTTTGACCACAGGGAGATGTCAATAGTGATGCAAAAGGGATGTTGCCAGTAGCCTCAGCCTTTGATCCACATGCAGCACTTTAATTGAATTCCACAGACCTAAAAAGAAACCTCCATTGGCTACATCTGATTCAGGACATATGAACAAACTGCTCTGACTGGGAAGTTAGCAGGCAGAAGGAACTGACTGCACAGATGATTTACCAGCTGGGACTTTGAGCTGAAGAAAAGGGAGACCTGTACTTTCTAAAAGCTTTGAATTCTGAGTCACTAGATCCACCTTTAACTGTTCTTATTTGTCCTTGAACACCCCTCTGAGCTTTGCCCTGTGGACCTGCAGACTGCGAGCTGCCTTGCTCAGATCCAGCCCACAGTGACCAGCTCTGGGCCCACAGCACATTCAGTACAATTCCACCGCTCTTGGGTAGCTGCCTTCTCAGTAGCACGAACCCCTCTTGAGTCAGATCCACCCAGGCATGACTATGCATGACATACAACACAAGAGGAGAATCATCAGAAGATCCTGAAATCAGCTGATCCCTAGGAAAAGCTGTTCCAGCTGCTGTTTACTGCATTAGAAGAGCTGTTTGCCAGCGGCACTTACCTAACATCCCTTTGTTCGAACTGGACAAGCACATATCCTTCTCAGCACTGGGAAGAACAAATCCAACCACAAACACCTCCACCCCATCTGCCATCAGTGCCAACCCTAAAACAAAGAAGAGGGTCCACTGGAAGCGTCCGTGGCCGCACTCCTCAATGATGTTCTCATACTGGTGGGCAAGTTGCTCCTCGTCCTCCATCCTCTCAGCCATAAGGTCAGCACGGTCTCTGTACTCATCAGCCACGACAGGAGCTCGCTTCTGCTTCTCTTTAATGTCATCAGGGTGTGGGATCCCTTGGTACTCCCCTTCATAGACCTCATCATCCTCGTCATGGCCTTCTGTAACATCACTCTGGGCATCTTCTTCTTGAGCGGGCTCATCCCCGCCACGGTAGTAGCCATCATTGGGAGCATCATAGTTACCATCCTGGTACCTGTAGTCATCTGAGACTTGGTTTGTGTTTCTGTATCCATCATCCATTCTGAATGGAGATTTCTAAATGCTGTAGATGACAGTGTGTAGAGATTCTAAAATATGTACAGATTTGTGCAATTTCTGGTGCTGGTTACTCGAACATATCTTTTCTCTGTTCTTTGCACTGATGGGATACACAGCTTTCCAGCCTCAGAAGGAGAATTACTATATAAAGGTTCTCTTTGACAGAGTCTCACACAGCTTTTGATAATGCTTCACTTTTCAGCTGTCATTTGCGACTCGCTGGCTTTTCTGTTTCGGGTGACAAGAGCTGGTGTCTGGGGAACAGCAAGGGAACAGCAATTGCACAGCCAGGGAATTAGGAGGACTTGACAGGTTTTTCCTGATTCATTGTGGTGGTGAAGGTCATGTCCTAAGAAAGAGGAAACAATAGCAATGAGAGACAGCAGTAAGCTTGCAAGCACACATTCACTGAGTTTAACACCCAACATTTTGAATAAATGCTTTTCCATTGAAACAATATGGCAACTGAGAAATGTTTTTGCATCATCAAAACCCAAAGCCTCAGCAAAAAAATTATCAATAAAGTGTACCAAGTTCAATGGGAACATAAAGTAGAATGTAAAGTACAATGTGGTCCCAATTTCTGTAGTTCCTAGAAGTCCTGCCTCCCACATGTGGTCCTGGTTTCCACAGAAAGCAGAACAGCACTGGGCTGAATTGCTGGAACAGACCTCTCAGGTTGCTAAATATGTTTCTATCCATCTACTCAGAGTACAGTCATCCCTGCTCCCTACAACTACCTAACATCATAATGAGACAAAGTATGATCTCGGTTTTCTTCTTCATCCAGATCCCAAAATTAATTTCATTTATTGGCTTCTTTTTTCCCCTAGTGTCTCTCCATCTGTATGACAGATGTAGAACTAGCACACAGTGTCTGCCAAGATAAAGTCACCAAAAGTGACACCAAGCTCTGTTCTTCCCATATCTAACCATCAACAGGGGATGATTTTCACAGAGAGCAGAAAACAAAGCTAATACTGAATCACTGCTCTCTGCAGGGAGAAGCAAGGGAAGCCAAGACACATCTAAACACATACTCATTTTGGACACCTGATTTCCATTATTATTCAAGTGTTTTCCAGCCAGCTGGCTCTCCAGTGTTCCCCTGCATTTGTTGCCACACACAGCTGTAGACATGGAGTTTGAAAGGAGACATGTGGGAAACAGAGTGGAGTCATGCTAGAGGAGCCAGCACAGCGTAGGCATGCACAGAACGTGGACTCTGCTTTAAGCTTTGAGCTGCTTGCCTAAATAAAGTGTAAATGAGCTATGGATTGACATGGGCAGGCACCATATGTGGGTGGTGTTACCTACACAGTCAGTTGACCTATAGAAGTGCACACAAACGCACGCACTGTAAATAACAGTGCTATATGCAGCTAAAATGACTTCAGAAGAGAAATTCAGTAGCACTTTCAAAAAATGCTAAGAAGGGCATCGCTCCTGCTGCAAATGCTGTGATTTTCTGGCAGCCCCAGTGCTCAGAGTAAGAAAGGAGCAGAGGTTTGACTTCTCTGCGTGGATTAATGGCCATGCCTTGCCTGTGCTGTTCATGGGAGATGCTCCAAGAAACTTCATAAAAGCTTCCTCTGCATTTCTGTTTATCTGCCTATATATTTATGGCACTTAATTACAACATGGCCTCTGCAGACCCTACCAGAGCACCTTCCTTTTCTCTGCCTCTCTGCTATTTGTTACTGCATTCAATTTGTTTCCTCTTCCCTTTCTTTATGCTGAATCACACCATACATTTTGCATGAGATGAAAAAGGCAGTGGGGCATTCTTCCAGGGCTCAAAAAGATCCCAAAGGCATTATGATTATGTTATAAAGATCAGGAGTCTACAGTGCAAGCAGCAGTAAAGAGAAGTATTTGCATTGGCAATGGAGGTATTAATGCGCAGGGGAGCTAATACATCTGAGAGCCATCAGAAACACTTAAGTGAGTTCTACAGCTCTTGTTTCAATGCTGAACTGTCACCTCAAATGGTTAAATAATCCAAAAGTACTTTTGAGTCTCAGAACCTCCAAGTCTTGAAGTTCAACTCTCTTGATTACGCAAAGACTTGTGTCATGACTGAACATCATGTTCTCCAAGACAGCCAGATGTAGTTCCACAGAGACATATTTTCTTTTGAAAAGTAGGGGAAGGAGCCTTTTATTCAAAAAAAAAAAAAAAAAAAAAAGAACAATATGTGCTAAGGAACATTAGGCCTTAGTTTGGAAGCCTTTAAATATCATCTGCTGGCAGGTTATGCTTCAAAGTGACCTCCAGTGTTGGAGCATGTGACCTCACTGTATCTGTCCCTTGCTGGTTGCTACAGAACTAGATTGAAAACTCATCTTGAGAGATGAAGCAATAATAACACCAATAACAGAACTGATCAGATTCAGTCTTCACAAACCCTACCCTCACCTTACACCTGCTTTCCCAGAAGGTAAAAATATGTTCTTAAGGACCAAGCACTAGAAATCTTTTTTTTTATTCTATTCAAAAGCTGCTGAGGCTGGAAGTTGAGCTATTTGCTTCCCACAACAGCAGGACCAGAGATCACAAACTTAGAAAAAACCTACTGAAGCATCTGTGCTCTTTCACTGACACACAAAGATTGGTATTTACCAAATGGAATCACTTACATCTTGGGCAGCCTAAGAAATAATGACATGAGCTGATGAGCCTCATAGACCAGTGACAGCCACCTGTGTGGGTAAGAACATGTAATTCAGAGAAAAGACTGTGGTAAATAATAATCACTGGGTTCCCATTCAGTTTGTAGGATGGATATTTTCTAGGATCACCCCAGGAGAAGGGGCATTGCCCAAGGCAGGCTGGAACTTCAGACTTTTGAACACTACACTTTCATACTTCACACCACTTGTTTCCTTTCGTTGCCACATATGCACAGGCTGATTCACTCTAGACCTGATTCTTTAACACCCTTTCACTCAAGCTGAGCTTCGCTCACTCACATTAACAGCCCCATTTAGCATTTAGATGCAAAATCATGATGTGTCTTAGAGATGGCAGGCTTGGATTGCTATAATTACCCTTCACAGTGATACATGAGAGCTTGAGACAAATATACACACCACACCAAGCATATTGTAGCAGGGTGGGTGTCAGTCTCTTCTCCCAGATAACCAGCGATAGGACAAGAGGAAATGGCCCATGTTGTGCCAGAGAAGGTTCAGACTGGATATTAGGAAAAAATTCTTTACCAAAAGGGTTGTCAAGAACAGGCTGCCCAGGGCAGTGGTGGAGTCACCAGCCCTAGGGGACTTAGATGTGTAGATGTGGTGCTTTGGGATGTGGTTTAGTTGTGGGCTTGGCAGTGCTGGCTTAATGGTTGGACTCGACTACCTTAGAGGTCTTTTCCAACCTAAATGATTCTATTACAACCTTGGGCAATTTTAAACTGACAGTTTCTGAGACATGTAAGTGAGGTTTTAACACACAACAAATGTCAGGCTCCATAAGGCAGAGTCTGCAGGGGAGGGAAGGCAGAGGCAGGAAAGCCTCATTCTGGGTGTCCCCGAAGCGGACCATTAAACTGAGCATTGGACACAAAACCCTGGAATACATGGGAATTTAGTTTCTTTCCTCATTTGTAATTCTCCATAGCACAGTATTTATTTCTCAGTACATTACCCTGCTTTTTCTTCCCCTTATTTTGCACTGTAGCTTTTTCTCTATATTGTGCTTCACATTTACCTCAACCTTATTTCCCCACTGAACAGTCCATTGCATCAGTTATCATGATGCTACAAGCATCCTTCACTTAGCCCTGCATCTTGCACACTCTAATTTATTTAACAGCAGCTCTTTAAAACACCCTATCCACCGTGCAGTTTTCTTGCACTCCTTCTCTCTTTAGTCAGCTCAGATGTCGCATACTTAGCCAGGAATTCAGTCATTTGAGATGTGTGACTTAAAATAGCAACCTAAAGTCTTAGATATCCTCATAATAGAAACAGTATCTACTCTAGGAAAAGGGATGTTTTAAGAAAAGCAGATTAACACCTGTATTTGCCTCTGTGAGAGAGCACATAAGGTAGGTCTGGCGTGCTGAGGTGATAAACTGGGGGCTGGAGGGCAGCAGAGCTTGGAGGGGATGCAGAGAAGGGTGAGTGTCTGGTACCTGGCACTAAATGAAGAGAGCCAAGGGCTTGTCAGAGAGGTGAGCTCTAGCAGAGAATAGACATCATGGCAAATCAGTGAGCAGGGCAGATGCGGAGTGGGGATTTCTTGTGAAATATTGAACCTTGGGGCACGGTGAAGTTTCTGGAAAAGTAAAGAGAGTGAGATCGTTGCTTTGTGGGAACATGATCTGAAAGGAACAGTGGCTGCACACACAAGATATGTGTGCAGGGGGGAGAGAGCCAAGGCTGGGAGCTGCTGTCCAGGTCCTTTCTCTTTGCCTTTGCGTGCTCAGAAAGGGAACAGTCTCAATATCAACAGCTGAAGGGAGAGGTTATTTGAACACTGTGGAGAAGGAGCAGTACAGGGACACACTATAAAAATGCTTTCAAGGGATCTTTAGCATTCACCAGAATAATCCCTGTAAAACAGATGGCAGAGCAGTTTAATATTCTGGCTGAAGGACAACTCCTCTTGCAAAACATCCTCACCCCCAGAGCTGCTTTCTGCTGACAGCAATGTGAAGATGCCCAGATCCTACAGTGACCATAAGGACACTGCAGTCACAAAGCTAACTGTAAAAAAATTCCTGAGAAGAAATGTCCCTCACTAAAAGGAGAAAGAAAATGGTGTAGATGGGTTTCTGTGAAGTTCCAATCTCAGATTCTTATCGAGAATGTAATTAATGGATTCATTTGTACACGTGAAGTGCCAGATTTTTGAGGTGCCTAACAAATCACGGCTCCCAGGAGAGATCATCCTGGATTTCGGGCACCCAGCAATTACACCAATATTATCAGGCTGAGAACTGTAGCAGTGACTGATGACTGTGTTGCAGGCTGAGCATCCTCAGCTCTGTCCCTTGTGTTCTTGGCATCTCTGTGTCCCTCAGGACTGTACATCAGGACAGCGCAGCTATACCCTGCTGGAAATTGCAGGTCTGTTGCTGAAATCCCTTGCAGCTGTGGCTATATTGATAGGTGGCAATTTGTGCCCCCAAAACCTTAAATAAATCAGAAATCGGGGAAAAGTGGTCTAGAGTCTTTGTCAGGTTTTCACTGAACTCTTACAGTCTAGCTTTCCCCCCTTGCACCTCACCCCTAAGAAAACTGCTATTTTCCCTCAGGAGAATTTTGAAATTTTCCCTCTTTACAACCAGTATAAATAATAATAATGTTTTAAAAATCTAAAAAATTAGTCTGCAATCCCACAATTCACAAAAAATAATACTTCAGATAAGATCCATTAGAAATGTTTAATCTTAAACTGTACAAGGTTGCCCTTTTCATTGGCACAAAAAAAAAAGAAAAGCAGGTGCATGGAGAGTTGTTTCAAACTGAAACCAAATATTTCACTTAAGAAATGCCATAGTGTCAGCTGCTTGATCCATTTTTTATTAGAAACCTTAGCTGAAACTGATATTTTCCCCCTACATAATTCAGGTTTTAAAAAACAGCATTTTCTTATCAACAAAAATTGTACAAGGAACTCTGATTTTGCTCTCATGGATGTAAAATTATGAGGTGCATCTTTAAGAAGGCAATATAGAGAAGTATAATATAGGAAAAGTAATCCTGCTATTTATATGCATAGGACTAAAAGTATCTGACCTCTGTAAGGCAGAAAAGGGCTTTTCTTCCACTGGGTTCTGATTTCTTTTTTTTTCTTTTCTAACATTAAAATTGCTGCTGCAGCCACACAATTCAACATCCAGAAGAGAGCTGAGCAGTATCATCATTTTCCTGGACAGATGGCAACGCTGGGTTCTTGGCAAGAATCCTGCAGAGGGAAAAGCAGCAGGCTCTGAAGAGAATTTATATGTGAGGAAAATTAGAAAAAGGAAATGAGGGGGCTTCAAATGCAGAGAGGTAGTAACCAAGTAAAATCAGAAGTCAAGGAGCAAGAACAGGGATTAATGGTCCAAACTGTGCTCTGAATAAATGAAGAGATAGCCAGGGGAAGATGGAAGCTCTGACATATTATTGATCCAAAAACTGTGGAAAAAAGATGACAGTTACTACTTTGTAATGACAGTAGCTCTTGCCTTCATATGCAAGGATTATAAAAGCATCCTGTGCCATCTCTGTTAGAGCTCAGCCCTAGGCCTTATTAATTCTTGCTTGAATTTTTGCATCTCTCTTTCACTGCCAAAATAACAGGGAGAAAAGTTTCAGAACACAGGACTTCAAGACACTTTTAGAAGAAGTTGGCTGTGGAGGACATCACTCATTCAAAAAAAAAAAAAAAACAAAACCAAAACCCCCAAGCCAACAAAAAACTAAACCAAACCCCAAACAATTATTAACTGTTATTTGAGGGGGTGATTGTATCAAAATAGGTCACATCTCTTGCAGGTTCTCAGCAGTCACTTTCCTTACTTTGCCTTTCCATCAGATATCCTAATCAGATGGTGGTGACGAGCAGTGAGTCCCTGGGGAATTTCCAGTAGGATGTTCTCAGATCTGAACGCTGGCCAGTGAATCAGTGTGATTTAATCAGCTGAAAACTTGGTCTTTTTTTTTTTTGAAATACAGGTCAGCCCTTGGGATGCAAGTTTATACACAACTTTAGACAGGTAAGGGAGCACTATATACATCACTAGGAAAAAGTTGCCATCTGACTTCTCTCCCATCTCATAAGACTGGAAGTAAAATTTATCCTTGCAATTAATGTCCAAAAGCAACCATGGTCATCGAGCATTCTTGAGAGAAGACTATATCACAGTTGCAGGTTGAAAACCCCTAGCAGCTGGAGGAATATCAGCCCCAGATATAATTTCTGAGGACTCTTTTCTGCTCTTGTTCAAAAAATCAAGGCAGATATCTGAGTTTTCTAGTTCTCTTAATCAGTGACATGGTAGCTGGAAGCAAAAAGGAGCTACTTTGCCATCAAAGACATCAAGATTACATGTGAGGGCATGTCAATATATGTTTTTCACGTATAAAGTTGTGTTAATGGCTACAACAATCAACTGTATCTGCAAACACTTACAGGAGGGTAACTGGGTCTGGGCAACAAGAGATTTAAAAATCAAAGTCTGTAGCAGAGCCTACCTTAAAAAGAGCTTGCTTTGAACTCTGGATAAAGAGCTGCCTTTTGTTGTAGCTTCAGAGGGGAGCACTATATTAAGTGAAGACTGAGGATAAAAACTAGTTTCTCCTGAGACTTATTCTATTATTAAGAAATTATTTGATAGATATGTAACACAGGTTCAAAAACTCTCCATGGAGCTTATTAAGCAAGCTATCTGTGCCACAGATTCTGTAAAGAAGAGCAAGATATTTGAAAGTCATTGACTTGAAATCATCTGGTTTAAAGAACTGACTTTCAGCAGTACAGATGGCACCTACTGGTTGCTCTCCTGCAGCACAGGTAGGACACACAGGGTAAAAAGTCCTCTGTTCAGTGTAAAAAGCATTGATTTTCTCCGAGATGCTGCCAGGGTCTCTAGGACAGGACTCCTTTATTCACTTTTCCCATGCTTGGAAGAAGATTGGTGCTGATGCAGCCCTGGTATGTTGAGAAATGCAGGGAAACCAGAGCTGGAGCAATTTAATGTGTTACCAGTTGATCTGATCAATTATTTATCAGAGAAAGCATTCTACTTCAAAATTCTGTGCTACAGAATCTATTGAACTGAAGTCGTCTTACAGTTCCTGGATAACCTCTATTGATCTGTGGTTGGTTTTACACATTTCTGGGCAGGTGCACTCTGTGTATGTTTGTTCTACCAGGACAAAATACCCACTGTGTAACTTGGCCCAAGAGTCCTGCATTACTTTACTACACAACACACTCTTCTGTGAAGAAAAACTATCATGTTTGAAGATGAAGCATTTACAATAGCTCCTGAATTTGACAGCAGAGACAGATGAGGTATGAACAGGAATAATTCAGTTGTTTGATTGAACTGTCCTGATTTATGTTGAGTAAGAATCTGGCTGCACTGCTCCAAGGCCGTTACATTTTTTCATACTAACCCATCCCACTGGGGGAGATTTCTGCTTTCCAGCACATTGGACACTGAAATGCCATTGCCTTATGTGGTGGTGACTGTCACAGCCAAGTGGCTGTGGGATGAATTCAACTTGTAATCCACTATATTATGATATGAACTAAGGGACAGAAAGTCCTCCAGACTGTTAGAGGGAGATTATATCTTTAAGTGTGATACTCTGTTGATGCAGATGCTTTAAAGGTCGTATCTAAGTATGTGCTGCAGCAAGCTGCCTCAGATAGCAGATGAAACAAGGAACAAGCATCACTGAAGTAGAGTACACAGCTTTTCTGAAGTTAGGGACACAGACTAGCAAGCTGGGGTGTTGTGAGAAAGATATAGAGAGGAATGTTTAACGGTAGGAGTTGGAAAGCAATGGCTTAGCAACACAAAGCTATATATGGAGGGACAGACTACACATTGGGATTCCAGAGAAAGGCCATAAAAGGTCAATTTGACAAGATGAATATGGATAATGAGTTGAGACAGATGGTGTAAGAGTATGGTAGCTAATAAATAATGAACCAACTTGCTTCAAGGAGCAAATGAAGGGAGAAATCACAGCTGAGAGCTTAGTCAGAAGGGAGGTGGTGAAGGGGAAAAGAATAAAACCACAGAGGATGGGGGAGAATCACAGCAGGAGGACTGGTGGGAAAGCAATGTCTAGTTTTAAGTGCTAGAGTTTTGTGGAGCTGATAATTTACCCAATGAAAACTAGAAATGCACATGCCTGAACCAGAATTTGCCCATCCTATTGAGATTAACAATCTTCTATCTGAGAAAATACTCATAGTCTCTAAAGTTCTTCTAAATATCTATTTCCTCTTCTCCTCTCATTATCACGGTACTTAAGCAGCCTACAGTGCTCACAGCTCCCATGAAAGGCTGGGAAAAGTTCTCAGGTTTGCACATCATGACTTGAGGCAGAGAGAGACTATAATTTAATCTGAGAACTGAAAAGGAAATGCTGTGTGTTGTGTCCCATTCTCCAAGGGCAACTGTGGACCAGCAAGCGAAGGCTTTACTCGAACCTTCACACCCAGCTATCCTTGACATGATGACCAAAATAAATGGGAGCTTTTCTGCCCCACAAATCTTTTCCTTTATGTGGAGATGAGGCACAAACCCCAACCTGGATACCAAGTAATACTCGGAGGTATCCCAGCGCAGATATAAATCAAGGAGTTTTCCCAAGATCACCCCGGGGAGCATTATCAGTGCCAAATATCCAGCACGTGTTTCTGTTATGTCCTTGTCTTTTTAAATATCACAGCAAGCCAGAATCTTTGAGACTTTACTGTTTATTAATAAATCAACCTCTCTATGAGGATTGCACCTGGCAGCATAAACCAATAGGTAATTTGGTGTTGATTCAGAAACAATGGTGCCCTGGTGCCTTTAATGAATTTGAGCATTTCTACATGTCTTTGCCCTTGGACAGCTTATTAGGTTTAACCTTACTGGGCTTGGAAGACCTGACAAGCTCCCAGAGAAGACTGTAAGCAATAACCTTGGAAATAAACTGCCTGCAATTCAGCAGATTCTGCCTGTGTCAGACAGCAAACATCCCTTATTAACTGTAAACTGCTTAGCTTGTTGGCAAAGATGTGCCTCTGGCTACAAACGGGACTTTTATTTCATCACACTTGCAACCTGAGTTATTAAATAATGAGCCACTTAATTAACTAATTCATTAATACATGCCTGTGATGAATAGATTTGCTCCAGTGATGGAGTCATGAAAGCAGACACAGCCCTGAGTGATTTCTAAGTACTGCTTTCTTTCAGAAGGGATTTTATTTGTGCAAGTATCTTAATTAAATACCTAAGTCCTCCTCCTGTCTCTACCTAACAGAATAGCATTGGGGCCTGTTTTCCCCCCTCACTCCCTGCTCTTGTCCTTCTCTCCTTTCTGCCTTGCTGAAGCCTGAAGTTCCCCCTTTCCTTTGGATCCATGCAGCCAAAGTGTCTTCAGTGTGCTGTGCCACAAAATGACCCTATGCCCAGCGTTACCACAGTGCTGTGGACAGGATATCTCATCACTTCTGATCTCAGACAAGAAGTGACTGTAGTGCTTCAGGTACTGAAAAGCATCATCAGTTATTGTCCATGATCACCTTCCCATTGCTTGGGACAGAAGGACAAATCATTTACTGCACCTCACAGCAGTCCTGGCGGGGTTTGTCTCCCGTTTTCCAGCATGATATCAGAGTGTGTTAACAGAGAGCTCTAGCAGAGACGTTTCCACAGGCTGAGAGATCTCCCTGCCGGAAACCGCTCCTGCTATCAGGAACAGCTCTTTCCCAGCCCAGGATGATCAGTCTCTTGAGACAGTTGCTTGCCAGCTCCAGTGAAGTGTACGAATGCACTGGTCATGCCAGAATTCTTGCTCATTACAAGAAATCCCCCCTAGCCTGTCATGGACACAGCCAACCTTATGCTTCCATCATGCTCTTTAATAGGTTTGATCCCTGTGTTTCCCTTTGGGGCTGCCCAAACACCATGCCTGAGGAAGGCAGTTATTATTGTGCTGAGATTGAGATCAAATAAGAGGGGTGGTTCTCAAGCTAAATCCAGCCACTTTCTTTTCTGCATAAGCCCTCCAACACAATTGTTTTGTGGCCTCAAGAGCTTGCAAAATTGCAAATGTGCTCTTCATTATGCACCTTGCCTGTGGAGAAATACAAGTGAAAGCAGAAGCAAATTTAAAGAGATGTTCACTCCGAGACATCTTTCAAGGTTAAGTAGCAGGGAAAGTACTGGCAATTGCTTTTGCTTCATTCATGTTCATAGCCTTTTGATTAGTTTGACCTCTTTTTTTTAAATGTGAAACACTACTGAGGAGACCTGAACCTTGTAGCAACCATGATCACTCAACAGATTGCATTGCCTAGTTATCAAATTCACTATGTGCCCCACATATATCACTGCAGTACAAAAAAAAACATACCCACAAAGTGATGTCTTATTCTGTAAGAAGGCAATTTGTAAAGTCTGTCTTAGCTGGGAGGCTGTATCTTGAGTGTCTCAGATTCTCAGATCTTTGAAGAACCTGCTTTTGAAACCAGCATCTTGAAGAAAATCATAAAAATAAATTTCCTTTTTTTCATTGACTAAATGCACAAACTAAAATTGCCATAAGGCCTGGAATATATTGGCACAGACTTAACAGCAACATAAGACCTTGCATATAGCGAGTCTACATTTATACTTGTGTTTTATACTCATGAAGGATTTTGACTCAAAAGAGCCCTTGGTAGGTTTTTTCGCACTTGCAAAGAGGAGTGTGGCTAATTTGAGCACATGTAATGGACCCCCTAATATTATGGGAAGTTGGATTACATGGCAGTGGCTTTTCCTAAGCATCCCTCATTCCTTTCTTGTTCCTGCTAGAGTCTTTAGGATAGCTCTTTGCAAGAGCACCTCATTTACACAGAGCCTTAAGCTTGGGCAGTATCTTGACAATCCAAAGTCATGTGGTTTTCAGCTGTGCCACGGGTCAACTACTGCCTCACCATCCCTTGAAATGATGCTCATACCTCTGCTGGATAGAGAAAGAAAGGAGGAAACCACTGAAACAAGGAGCAGATACTGCAGAAGCCAAAGAATGAGAGAAAGCAACAGCAGAGCATGAGATACAGGAAAGAAGGCAGGACAAGGCAGGGATAGTGAAGGTCAGAAAAGAAGGGAGAGGAAAAGGCATAGCAGTAGCTGGAGTACCCAGTCTTGGAAACTAATGTTGCCTTGAGCCAGTAAAAGGAAGGGGAAAAAAAAACCCCAACAATTAGGCTTTCCACTTCATAGCACTGAGAAGGCTCTGAATTTCCTTCCCAAACAGCATAATAAATTAGTGTGTTCAGGTTGGACATTAATGATGAAAAAGCTTCATCTCCCCAAATTAATAGCCATAATATATCATCAGGCTATGGCACTACAGCTCGTGTATACGCAGAGAGAAAATCCTCAGAATCACCTGTCGAGGCAGAAGAAGGATTTAGCTGTTATTTATTGCTCAGTGTGACTCATGCTTGTGGGCAGGGGCGCGACAGTACAGATGGGAGTTAAAGTCAGATTGCCATCAGGGTAATTTATGCCAGGAGAGTTGAATTCAGGCAACTTCTGCTTATGTTTTACCTGGAATTCTTCTGTAAAATATGAAAAGGGTAAAAAAAAAAACAAAAAACAAACCACACTGAAAAATACATGCCTGTGCAGACATGAGTTAGGACTCGGACAGGTTCGGTTAGAGGAAAGATGGTTTAGCGTCTTGGGCAACATCAAGAACTCTGTGCAGATTTCTGTAATGCCACAAATGGTTTGATTAACCCTAGACAAGACATTTAGTTACTCTTAGGAGGAGTTGTCTGCAAAATACCTGTAATAACTTGTTTTCTCTACCTGTCAGAGACTGTGTAGGGAAAATATATGCCTAACTGAAAAGGGAATCTTGTAACCACTGATGGAGAGCTCAGAATTTCACCTTTCTGGACATCAGATTGTCCTTGCCAAGACCACTGTGATCTTGAAATTATCCTGGCAAGGACAGAGCCTCCTGTGAATGACCTCCGATGTGATGTTTCTAATAGAAATCAATAATACTTCCATCTTGTTTCATAGTTCTCCTTCTGTTCCTCTTATTTCAGCTCTAGCCAAAGAAGACGTGTTAAGGACACTAATAGTCGCCAGACTTCCTAAAACTGAGAAGGCAACAGAGAGAGATCCTGAAATTCTAGAATCCCTATGGAAAGGAGATGCTCTGGCATTTAGAAGGGGAGGACAGGTATATTTTGACCTGTCCTCGTTGTCCCTGGTCTAAGTGTCCTCCTTCCTGCAGAGATACTGAAATGAGGGGAATCCCTCTACCTGCTCCCAAAGCCCAGTCTCTTTGACCCAGCTCAAGCCTGCCAAATGGACTGTACAGCAGAA
The DNA here is from genome assembly GCF_036250125.1 of Pseudopipra pipra. Lineage (NCBI taxonomy): Eukaryota > Metazoa > Chordata > Aves > Passeriformes > Pipridae > Pseudopipra > Pseudopipra pipra. The sequence goes on along the minus strand of NC_087560.1, from coordinate 14,791,181 downwards.
ATTCCAGCTGTCATCTCCCTAGAAGTGAGTTTGATAGAGGAATACGGCTTTTAGTAAAATTTAAGCAGTAAGGAACTTCATCATCTTCCTTCCTGCCGAGAGTCTCGGACCTGCCTCATGTACATGTTGACTGGCCTCCACTTCTCCTGAGCCTGCTTGCAAAATGTTATTTGGTACTGGGGCACCCTCTCCCTCTCATGCCTCTCCACACCTCAGCTGGAACACAGCTCTTCTTGTCAGCAGGACTATTGAGGGATATTGGTGGGCAGCTGCATGTGGCCCCTTCTGAGGATTTCATCTGTCAGCATGTTATTACCCAGCTTCCAGTCCACACGCTGAGATCAGACCTCGCCAAGCTCCTTCAGGGACATTTTGACTGTCATTTTGATAGCCTTGAACTTCAGGAGAGCTGCAGTGCCAGGCAGAACAGGCCTCAAAGAGCATGGAAATCTATCCTTGAAATGCATGCTAAGGACTGGCTGCCAGGATTCAGGCTTCAAGTGCCCCCCCTATTGCTGACTCTGCCCACCGCAGTGTCCCTCCATCTGGCTTCCGATGAGCAGATGTGTGGGATCAGAAAGCGTGGGCTTTCCTATAGCTCCTGCTTTCCCCAGGACTCACAGGGGAACTTGGCAGTGTCTGCAGCCCAGTGCAGCCTGAAATGTGCTGTTCACACGTAACTCCTACTGTTGATGCTGTTCCTCTCCACCGAGCTGCAGAGATCACGTCCTGTGCGCTGGCACAGGGCTCTGTTTTCATTCCTCCCTGCAACCCCAAGTCAGCTGGCAACTCTCCTGCGAGATGCCTTGTCAGGACTGGGTGAAGTCACCCATTGGCAGATCGCTCTGGTGGCCAAGTGGGTGCCAGATCAGCACCTCAGCCCCATGTTGGGTGGAAGGGAATGCACGATGAGGCAGCAGGCTTCGAAAGAGTCTCCACTAAGTATCTGCCTCCCTCACCCTCTGTGTGGGCTCTGTTCCTAAGCATGTTTTGGGACATGGAAACTATCTCTTGCTATGGGGACGAAAAGAAAAACAAATCAGTCTCTGTCCTAAAAATGTAAATGAGATGGGCTTGCAGTTCCGAATATAGGAGACAAAGGGACATTAAGGGAATTTGAAAGGGAAGAGATAGAAATCTTGCACAAAGAAATCTCTACCTACACACTAACCTGTGGGGCTCCTGGTAATAAAAGGCAAGGCCTTAATATCATTAAAAGCAGGAATTGGATGTATTTAAGGGAGAGGAGAACATGAGTTTCACTTGAGTTTCTACAACCTTTTATTTCTATTGGGAGAAATAAGTTCTTCTTCAAGACATCACGAGAGCTTCACTCTGGTGTAGGCTGTTCTGTAACCATCCACCAAGATGTTTTCTTGGATGCATTTGCTGGGGGGTTAGAGAGGGGATCCCAAGCTAGAGGATTCCCTGGGCTATAGAATGGCTTTCTCTTAACCAGCTACACTGGCACTACTGACACAGAAATGACACCAGAAGATAGTGATATCACAGCAAATGGCTTCTGATCCCCAGGGGGAAGGGACAAGCGCAGCCTATTGGACCTGGAGTAAATTTGGGATAAAATAAATTCAAGACTTTTGCTGGAAGCAGGAATCCTGCATGATATATAGGAGAAGGCAGGAAGAAATGGAGTGTGAGAGCAGGTGTCCTCTAGATGATGAGCCTGGGGGGATTAGCTGGCAAATTTCAGGGGGATAACAAATACTTCAAGGCAGATAATGCTAGTGCCTCTTCAGGGGAAAGAGAATAAAATATCCCAGTTGAAGAAAGTGGCAAGAAGGAGGTGATGATCAAAAATTATTTATCAAAGTGTAAGGTCTAGTGATGGGCACAAAGCTGAGAGCTAAAGGCATTGACGTGCCTGTTATGATTTAAGCTCAGTGCTGGAAGAGGGCCAAGCACCGCCTGCTTCTATTCCACAGTAAATGGGTTTGCTGCTGTGATTGGGATGAGGTGAGTTTAAAACTGGTCTGTGAAAAGGATCTTTTATTTCCAAATTAAACATGTTTCTCTATTCCCTATAGAGAAGCAGAGGGTCAGACATGCCTTGGATAGTGGCAGCTTCCATAGTTACTAATTAGATATGACCAGGGCTGGGTCCTGCCCAGATGTCCATCCTTTGTGATGCTGGTGCGCTCCCCTGGCCCTCAGTGGAGGCACTCATGGGCCACCTGCCACAGCTGTCTGGATGTGACACGTGGATATTCACTGCTCACTGCTTTCCACGGCCACATGCTGATCTGCAAGGCTGCTCAGCACCATGTAGGATTCAGGTAAAGCATTTTTTCCACAGGATTAGAGAGCAATAAAAGGGCCAAGCCCACACTACACCTCCCAACTTACCCGAGCCAGGTATAACATTCTCCAGGTGACGCATTTGGTCCATCATGTTTTCTTTTTTTTTGTATTTAGTAAGACCTTATCTCATAAAAGTTTGTGTCTAAAAGCTGTGTCCCTCCTCTACAGAATGCAGGTGACAGCTTTACTCACCTCCTAAGTGTCACGTGCCCATCTAGTCATGTGTCCTCATCTAGACTCTCCTTCCAAAGCAGAAGAAGAGTCTTCCTGGTGGAGATCCAGGCTCTGCAGGAGGCCTCTGTTCAAAACCAGCCGCACGGTGACTGAATTTGGGGTAGCAGAGTTTGATGCAGAATTGAGAAGATTGCACAGATTTCCTGTTTGCAGGCAATATACCTTGGAATTTTACTGTGAAATGAGCAGGATTTTCTCTGGGAAATAACTCCCCCTAATTCATTAGAAATTACTGTCATCACTTGTTGGAAACTGAGAAAATGTCTCTCCCCGTGGGTTCCAAATCTGCTGCTGTATCTGACTGTTGCAAATTCTGGGGGAACTCCACTGTGGTCATACTTGGGTGGCCAGCACAGATTTGCCACTCAGTACCGTGGACTGCAAACAGGAGAGCTTTGTGAACCCAAATTCATCCCCGATATTTGCCTGCTATAAACCCAATGCTGCCTCAGTGTTGTTCCTACAGCCCGATAGCCACTTCTGTCCTGTTTATTCAGAGTACCCACTTCTCCCTGACAGCCAGTTTGAGCCAACACAGCCCCCACTATAGGCAGGGAATTTTTGCCTGACTTTTCTATTTCTCCCATCTCCGGTGCTTTGCAGAAGGGAAGCGTTGCCTGTGGTCTCAGCAGCAAGGGGTTCCCCTGCGGCATGACATCATGCAGAGAGCTCCCTTGGCTCGTGGACAGGGCTGATTTCTTCTGGTAGAGTAACCCTAGCTGCCAAGTAAAGGCAAAACTGCTGATCCTTCTGTATAGCACCCTCAGCACCTGCTCCCAGGCACAGATCAGCTCCTTCTCAGACTCTTTCAACACTAACCTGACAAATCGCCTGCTGCGCTGTCACAGATTGCTGAGGCACTGCTGACTTTCTCTGCTCAAAGGTGGCAAAGCTTTCCAGCTGTCCTGCCCTCCCTGGCTCCTTTCTAGCTCAGTCACTCTGTGTGATTTCTTTTTTTAACACATTTGGTACACTTTTTAGGAACTTACTAGAGACATTGGCTCACACTGCTGGTCTATTTGTCCCCAAGCTCTGGGATGCTGATGAGCAGTGTCTATACTTCAAAGAATGCTAGAAATCACCCATGCTTTACTTGCTGTAGGAGACTGTGTGAAAAGAGATGGAGAATCCAAATCAACCCCTGAGCTGATCAGCTCTGAGAAAGGTAAGATCAGAGTATATTTAATTAGGTTCCTAATTACAATGATTATTAGCTGTCATAAAATCACCTGCATTTGGATCCCAGGGCAATGTGAGCTGGAGATTTCAGAGATATGCATTGACTAGACAAACATGATTATTCCTTTGGCTTGATCCCAACTGCAAGAAAAGCAAGCTGCACTATCAGCAACTGAAGATTTAACTCTAATGTGTCATTTATTCTTTCCACAATAAAAGCAATATAAAGAAATATAAAGAAATCACATTGGCATAATTGGGTTCAAAATACCACCAAGACCCACAGTATTTCAATCCTAAAGTAAAATCAAAAAAAAATAAAAAAGGGGATCACCACTGGAAAGCCCATATATCAGTTGAAGAAAAACCAACTTACCTCTATTTTCTGCATCCCTTCTAAAAATACAGCCCTGCTGAGAGGAACAGACATTGTTTCTTCCACATGATTCTGACTAAGAGCCCAGCAAATGAGGAATTGACTAGAAACTTTGAAGGTTAAAAAAATCAATCTGAAGTGTTTCCTGCTCCTTGCTTGTCTGTTTGTTTCATCAGACAGACAAAGTAAGGAGAAAGAGTAAAAAAATAGACTGGTTTTATACAAAAAAGAGATGCAAATAAACTTTCTCTTCATATAAGTAATATTTTTCCTTGAAATTTTGGCAGGTTTTCCCTGAGGATTCAGAATTCTGCAGTGGGTTCAATCATATTGAGTGAAAATGGACAAAAGAAAACACTGGCTTCTCAAACATTTCTAATTTGTCCAGAACAGATTTCTTTTCTTTTGAGAATAAAATGTTTGGATGAACATTCTTTGACCAGAGGGAAGAAACATGTTCTCCAAAGAGGGATAGTGAGCTTCTCTTCTCCATTAATCCACTGGCTTCATTGGATAGTTTAAAGCTGGATACAGCTGTGCTGGGGCATTTGCAGCAGATGTGAAAGCCTGAAATTCAAACTGATACTGAAGTTTAGGCAGAGCTTCCTGACAGCAACATTTCTGGGGCTGTAGGAGAGGATCTCAAGGGGAAAGACAGAAACCTCACCAGTGGGGTTGCCGAAAATCAAAGACAAACTGATGGCAGTTACCTGTGTGAACCTGCACTGACTGCACAGCTGAGCCAGCAGATTTAAGAGACCTTGCTTTAACTCTTCTATTAATTAATTTATTATTAATTACTTAAAGATGGAAAAGACACCAGAGCTTGTCAGAGGGGGTTAGTGCTGTTATTGACTTCCAACTTGCACAGGGTGTGAGAAGCAGCTTGTTCTCTACATCAGCCCAGTGGCAGGTAGGTTGAGCATCAGCTGGTACCTGACTCCTGGCAGGCTCTGAAAGAGCATCCAAATGCCACCCAGCATTAAGGGCATAAGGCCAAGGCTGCCAGGGGATGTAAATCCAGGGAACTTCATCTGTTTGTGTGCTTCTCTTGAGTCATTGTTGCTTTTGCAGTGGAGGAGCCCTTCACTGCAGGCACAGCAGAGTGCTGCAAGCCTCAGGGAGTGTTGAGACTCATGAAATATAGATGGAAACTAGACAGGCTCCTCAAGCAGGGTAAATACATGCACGGTAATTGACTCCATCTTCAAGCAAGAAATGCTTTGCATAAGGATGCAGAACAGGTTCGTTTGGTAAAGTCTGATCTGCACACTTGACTCAACAATCACTGAGAAAAAAAAGAAAGAAAAACCCTCCTCCTGTGCTGAGTAACTGAGTAGTAACTACAAGCAACTCCATTTTCAACCTTTCTCCCTTTTTACTCCACCTATTTTCTGTCACCCACTCAGAGTATTTTATCTCCAACGTCCTATAGGAAGAGCATCTGATGAAAACAAATGCAGCACAGACTCAATATCCTGATCCAAGCCATTTACAGTTTCCATAATGCCCCCAAAGAAAACATCTGTCTACCTTGAACCAGCAGGAAACAGAGTTGCTGATGCACAGATCGTGGCATGGCCACAAGCCAATGGCTAAGTGGTTACTATTGTAATGAACATTTGTTAACGACTCTTTTCCAGCTGCAAGGACAGGAATTCTCACTGGGATGCTCTGAGTTCATGCAAACCTGAGTGGTTGCTTCCTGTGAAATTACTAAAGGTTTTGTCAGTCCTGCTGTCCTTTTTTTTATCAGCTGGATTCTGAGAGATCTCTGCCTTTACGTGCTTTAGCCATGCATGGCTGGTCAGAACAAGCCTCTGCTTCTGCAACCACAGTATATAAATTATTTCTAGACACCTCTCAGGAGCCTCTCATGCTTAACTGGATGCCCCTCACTTGGAGCAAGCAAGATTCCCCTTCCTAGTGGGAAGATGAAACCAGAATGACCACTCCTGGCAAGAACAAGGCAGTCCAAACATGAGCAAACAGGACCAGATGGATGCAAAATGAAGCCATGTAAGGAGACTCTGCACTGACATCTCACACAGATTAAACATCATAATGGAATCTCACAAGGGAAACAGTTGAAGCATCTCCTGCTCAAACGCTCATTTTGAAGCAGATCCTGAAAATTATTTTTGCAAACAACGAGAATGAAATTCACCCCAAACCCACTCAGCTCCAAGCTGCATTTGCGAACAAATTAGTAATGCCCAGTATCCTATATCTGCCCACTAATTAACTCAGCAGACGCTGCCAGAGTTAATCAGGGAAGCAGCTCCATTATCCCCTGTACCCCCACAGGGCAGGGATCCGCCAGCTGCCACCTCCCACCTGCTGTAAAGGCAGGGCAAGGAGCTGCTTGTTTGGCTGCCGTTGAAAGGCCCCGAAGCTCCCACCAGCTTCCCGGCAGGGAGATGGATGTCTGTGGGTGGATTTGCCCCAAGCCCTGCACCACCGCTCCTGCAGCCGGAGAGCCTTTCCATCCAGGAGGGATCCCTGCACAGTGAATCCCTCCCACGCACTTTACACTGACAGAAAGGAGGAATTAAAGGAAGAAGCTGAACAAGAGCTAGACTTATTAATTGGAAGACAAAGGTTGTCTCTTATAATTCAGCCTCTGACAGGGCCCCGAGCCCCCACCCCACATCCCTCAGGCTGCTGCCTTCCCAAAGCATCAAAAGGGGAAAATCCTCTCATTCAGCTAGTCCTTGGCCAGGAAGATGCACAGGAGATCAAGACCCTTGGGAAGGGACTGTTCTGAAAGGGACTGACCTGTTTACCTGGGGAGCTTAACTGCAACTTTTAGGGTTGTCAGACCTGGCATTATTTCCAACTTGAGGGAAAACCTGTGTAGCACAGAGGTAACAGGCTGCATTTCTTCCTTACTTGCCGTACATTTCTGCTGAGCCACAGGGGCTCAGATGTTGTCAGCCTGCCAAAATCACAGAATTATTTCATACTACGTATGAGGGGAAAAAAGCCCAACAATGGTTAATTAAATAATTACAATCAGGTCTTACATTTTTCAGTACACTTTATGGGAGACAGAAATTCTGGATTTTTTTAATCAAATTGCTTATCTAAATCTAGTAGGAATAAAAATCCATTTCAGATTTGATTTTTAAATACCAAAGGAAATATTTTCTTTTGGAAATCTTCCAGATGGAATATTTCCCAGGGCAAAAACTTTTTTATAACAATTAGAAAAAATAATTGAAACTGAACAGCTAAACTAGATGCTCTGAAAGAATGAAAAAGATGCCAAAATTATATTAAATGACTTTCACCATGAACACACATCCTAGTCTCATAACAGTCTGGATTTTTAATTTGATTTCAAACATGTTATGGATCACAACCTCAGGACTGTAAATTAATCCAGATTTGCTCAGCTGAGAATCCATCCATCAGCCCTACTGTGACTATGTACTTCTAATCAAGTGCAATTAACAATTATCATGAAACACCATTAAAAAATGCTTAGGAACTGATCAATGACTACCATAAACTGAACTGATTTATGTAATTTTTGAAATCAAGTTTCAATTAGGTCTAAAGAATAATGAAAATGTGAACTGCAAATTCTGCTCCAGACATACCATCTTATTCTGAGCAAAAAAAAAAGATAAATATGATCCCTTTTTCCTTACCATTTTAAAAAAAAATAAACTGCTAAATTTCCTGCTTGGTTTAGCAAATACTGTCCAGTTCACTCAGGCTTCAAGAAAGCAAAGCTTTGCTTGTCTGTTTAGTCACAGGTGTTTCTACAGACTTCTCTCCCATTGGATGCTACCATCAAACTCAAGAAATATTTATTAAAATTATTGCAAATTTGATTTAACTTATAGATAAGAACAATTAGAAACCAATTTTCAGTGATGATTATCTATTGAAACCTATGCAGTTCAATGCAAGAACTAAATTCCCCTTGCAGGAAGGATGGAAATCCTGTCTCTCCTTCCTCTCTCTGAACCCCTACATGACCCAGAGGGACCAGCAGCTCTTTAACCAGTCTGTCCCGTTCCCCCAGGCTGGATGGCCTCTCTGCCTGCTGGGTGGCCAGGTGCTTTTAGGATAGATTATTCAGAATCTCTGCAGATTATAGCAGCATTTAAATCAAGTTGGTACCTTTTCTCTGTTTATATTTATCCTAATGAGATAAGAAACATTTTCCCAAAGTTTCCCTTGGTCACAGAACAGACTTGCACATCTGTTTTGGACACCCAGACAATGAAGGGAGCTTTGTTTTCCAGCTCAAATGTGTTTTCTTGACAGCTGAAAGTGATTAAATGTCTCAGGCCAAGCCCACTGTGCCATTCCCTGTGGTCACACCCCGCAGAGATCCCCTGCATCCTCACTGAGGCTGCACACAGGAAAGAAACAACTTCATATAAACCCATGAAAGCACACATGGGTGTTACCAGTGATTTTGGGACCTCCATGGGTGAATCCAATACCCAGATTATCCAAAAGCTCAGCAGGGGTGACTGGAAATCTTTAGGACCCACCACCGATGAGGATTGTAAAGGCTTGTCCCTTTGGTGCTCTGTCAGGAAGGTACCAAGACATATAGTTTAGGAGGCTCCCACCTGTGCACAGCTAAGAAGCTGGAAAATGCCCTCGATGTCCTCTCAGGAAATTAAAGTGCAACAGGGGCCTGGATGGAGAGCAGAAAAATGGTTGCTTTTTCTACTTCCACCTGAACATAACTTTTCCTTGTCTATATTTGAGATTTGGCTGGGCCACTAGTCAGTACAGGACCTTCTTTCTCCACACTTGGCTTCCTGTTCCCACTGCTTAGGTGGGTGATTTTCCACAGAGTGCTCCTGAAGAACTCTGTGGAAGTTTAAGAACAGCCTCCCAGAAATGTCAACTCTCTCAATCTCATCCTCTGCACATTTTGGCCTCTACCTTAACCCCAGTTTCCCTCCTGCCTCTGCCTAATCCTATAACTCATCAAAAATCCCTTCTCCCTCCCCTCCCTCTGCCTGCATCTCAATCCATCACCCCTTCTCCCAGGGTGTTGGGGGCTGTGTGGGAGGTGAGCCTGGAGTAGGGTTTGTGTGAACACGCAAACCTCAGGTGCTGGCTCCCATCACAACCACCCTTTCAGCATCTGCAACAACCTCTGAACGCCACAGGGTTGCTGATAACTCAGCCTGACCTCCATCTGCAATACCCCCCTCCCTGAGCTCTCCCACATAGCTCCAAGAAGGAGTAACCCAAACCCACGTCCCGAGGGTGCCTTTACGTTTAAACTCACAAAGCTATTTTTGGTCTGTTTATGATCAGATGTATTTAAACAGAGACTAATTTCACCAGCACAAACTTGTCCTCACATAACTTCATTTTCATCCAGACAGAAGCTTTTCAAGCAACAGCAACCGAACCCTTTCAATATTTAATCATCTGCATGGCCTGGAAAAGCAGGGACCAGCAGCAGCTGCCTGGTGCAGAGCAGGCGAGTGGGGGTGAGTGCTCCCACCCTCACCAAGCATCTCTCCATCCTGAGAACTTGCCTCCTTTACAAATTTGCTGTGGAGAAAGCCAAGCAGGAGCCCTGTTTCAGCCTGCTGCTTTAGCTCCAACAGCTTTCAAACAGCATGGCTTTGAAGCACCTTATTTTTCATTCCTCTTCCAAATTCTCAGCTGCTTTTCAGGTGTGAATCTTTCTTTCCTGCCGATGGCTGGGAAGTTGCTGTGCTCAGCGCCCTGTAACTGTGAGTCAGCAGGACCTGAGCTTTCTCCCACTTCTTTCTGGTTTTAAAGCAGTCAGGGTGTAAGCCTTGGGTACAGACAAGGCTTTGCAGAACTTGCAGGGGGGTGTGTGTATGTGGAAAATTAGGCTTTTCCTAATCTTTCCTCATTCCCTTCATGCCTGTCCTTCGTGTGTCAGGGGGATTACAGGAGCTGAAATGACATCAGTCTTCTGTGGGCTGGCTCTGCAGCATTCAGGGCAGACTCTGTTGGTGGCCACCATGCTTAAGCAGAGTTGCTTGAAAATAAAGCCCTGAGAAGGAGCACCCAGTGACTCACTTTAGTCAGTGGTCACACTCGGCTTTTCAAAAACATGTCAAAACACCAAATGCCTTCTGGTCAGAAATGGTCTATGAGTGCTCCCTGCCAGAGACCCCCAGCCCTGCAAACTTCCCAGTCCCCAGCAGTCCCCAGCAGCCCAACAAGGCTCTGGCTTCTCGCCCTCCTGCTGCTGGGCACCCTGGGCTGGAGGTGCCTGTGCTGCCCAGCACCCCTGGGCACCAATCCTGCCCAGCACCCCTGGGCACCAATCCTGCCCAGCACCCCTGGGCACCAATCCAGGCATGGCCACAGCACAGGCAGCATCTCTGATGGTTTGCAGTGTCTGAGCTACTAAGAACAAATGATCCTCTCTTGCTACAATTATAAAATAGATACTAATAAACAACCCTAAACCCCCTTATCTAAAAGAAGAAAAAAAGCACCAAAAGCATATTCAATTAGTGATAAAAAATAAATACAAGATTAATTAAAATTTTGCTGCTCTGAATTCCCATCCTCTGGCTCTGAGAATGCAAAAGGCATTCCCCATCTTCCCAAGAGTGGCCTGACATCAGAGCAACGCCACAGTCCCCAGAGGGCCAGTGAATTGCACTGGTGATGGCAGGATTCCTCATGCATGTGCCGGCCCCACTGGTGAGCCTTGGCTCACCAGGGAGGCTCAACCTCCACCAAGACTAGCAGTTTTGGGTCTGTATCACAAGTGAAAAGGCTCCTCAGCTCCTCCTGAATGTGAGGAAGTCTGACTTTTTCAACAGCGGCTACACATCCAGAGAAGAAACCACTGGGATTTCTCAATCTGGGTCTGCGTATAAATCATTTAACACCTCATTTACACATGCTCATAATTAATGCACACTAGATCCCTGAAATGAGACAGTCCTGATAAAACATCTGTGAATTTGGGCAGCAAGTGCATGTGATGTGGGGGTGCAGAAGGACAAATGTACCCCCCCCCTCCCCCCCAAGAAATGGCTGATCTCACTGGTGCCCACTTTCAGCTTCAGTAGAAGCAGATGAAAGGAATTTAGGTCAGATTTCCTCCTTTGAAGTGGGCTGAAAGCATTTCAGAACCAGTTGCCACTTGCGAGAAGCCCACACCTCTTGTGGCCCCAAGCAGCCATCAGCCCAAATCACCCCTGCTTCTGCTCCCTCCCATCTATCAGGGCAGAGAGACCCTTGGACTTTGTGTACAGAGCAGAATGATCACTTTCTGTGTTTATGACATTATGAGGAGCAAAATCCCAGAGCAATTTTATTTATTTTATTAGATTTACAGCCCTGAGACTAATATCAGGATCCAGCCATTCAGGATAGCTTGTAAATCTAAAAGAACTTTTGTCCATTAGTATGAGTGTCTGGTGCAACAGATACTCTGTGCCAAGTACAGCTGGCAAAGAATTTTGCATACATCCATTCTTGTCCCCCAGTCCCTCAATTCTCCTCATGGAGTCATCCAATTCAATCTGCCTCTAACCTCATACTCTAGCTGTGTTAATCCCCCTGGGAGGTATCACTGCGCTTGATGGAGGACCATCACTACTCGTAGAACTGCAACATAAATCTTTGAGATTCCTCAAAGAAGTCACCACCACTTCCTCTATTGGGGTTTTCTCTGAGTGCCAAGGCAGAGCAGAGACACCAGGACAGTCCTGCATGTCTGAGAACGGCAAGGATATGAGTTCAGGAGGTCAGGAACCTGTAAGCAGTTAATTAGAGCAGTTAATCTGCAGCAGTTTGACCACCTGTCATAAAGGGCAAGAGAAATGTCCCATGGAGGAGGCAAGTTTTTCCCTGCTGCCTGGAGGGATGTGGTGGGAGCAATCCCTGAGACAGGCTGTGACCACTTGTGTCCTGACAGAGGACCTGTCCTCAGTTTACCACTGCAGTACCAGATCTCAGTCCTTGAGAGTAGGATGGGTGTAAAGCATATCACATCCAGGAGTAGACTGGCTCCCATTGTACTTTCCCCGTGGTCAAAAATCTCCTGCAGGGATTTTACTCACCCTCTCACGTTTTACAGAACATGCCACAGGCATTATCCTCATGCCAGGACTGGGTAAGTCTCTGTGTTTCAGTAGTGCTCAGAGGACACCACTCTTCTCACTCACTGCCAGCCTGGGAGTTATAGGGGGCCAAGGAGGCATCCACTGTGCTGGCAGCACAGAGAGAACCAGAGCTTGAACAAATCCATCCATCACCCAGTCAGGAGCGGATGAATTCCAGCTTCCTGCAAACCTATCTTCCACAAGAGCTGTTGTGAATCACAGCAAAACACCAAGTTTAACTGGAAACACTGAATCATGGAGAACCAGCTGCTGCACAGTCCTGCAGCATCTCCCGTAGGAGCCTGCCCAGCATCAGGCTTGCTGCAGTCCCCACACAATGAGGTATCCTGGAACTGTACCAGGCTTTTCTTAATCAGTTCTGATGTTGCCTGGGTCTTGGACTGGAAGAGATAGTCAACAGCCCTACTGACTGTCTCCATGTCACTCACAGTTTTGTAGATCTCTATCACATCCCTCTATATCTGTAGTCATATCTTCAGGTTTGTCACATCAAGGTGAGCAGAAAGCATCTCTGAAGACCTGTAGTCCCTCCATTTTAATAAGGCAGATTAGAATACCTTAAAACACACACTTCAACCACCGCCAAGCAAAAAAGGCCTTAATTTCTCCTACCTCCCTGGCATTAGGGCAGTCAAGAATATAACCAGGTGAGCTATGTCACCTTAGATGTGGGAGAGTCTATGATGTCCAACTGTAAAAATTCCCTGGGATAGTACTAGAAAACAAGAAGAATTGTCCTCAAAGTGGCCTGAGCTTCCCAGCTCCCTTGACCTGGCTTAATTCTCTTTCATAAGAGGTTCTTCCCCCAATTTTAACCCAGTTCCTCTTTCAAACTCAACATAGCCAAGGGAATCTTCAGGGCCACCCTGATCCCCTCTTCCTTCTACCCCCAACACCAGTGTGTTTCCTCTGACATAAACATGATCACTAAGTCGTGACTGCACGGGAAGAACAAACAGGCTGAGCAGATGGGTTGTGCGGGAGGAAACCCTCATTTAAAACGCAAATAGCTGGTGGTAATTTAGCAGATGTGGTAAGAAAAATCTGGAGAGACAAGCATGAGGTGACTGGATTCCAATTTCAATCAAATAATGTGGAAGTCTCCCTGGCAAGGAAAGGTTTCATCTTCCATCTCCTTGATTACCTTGCCCTGAAGAGATGATGACACTGATGCCAAGCGCCATCACAGGAATGATCTGGAGTATTCTTCACTTAGGATCCCCTATGACTCCCTGCCCTCACCAAATGGATTTTTTTCACAAGGGAAATCCATCCTTTATAACCCAAATGTCCCTGAGAAAAGACTAAAGTTAAGTTAAAAGGAATAACATTCATTAATCCTGTAACACATTCAATTCTGTTTCTACCCAGAGACAAAGACTTCAGTATCTGTCCTTCACTTCCCCAACATTAAATCAGGCTCTCTCAGGAAATAACTGCAGGACATTATAGAAGTCTCTACATCCAGCATATTGTAATACTCCTTTGGCCCTAGAATTTCATCTTGGCAGAAGTACCAAAATTATCACAGATGGGTATGATGATTTTCTCTTTATAAATATTACAGAGTCATTAATTAAATGTAGGAAATTAACCCTTCCAGGCAGCACTGCAGAAGGGATCAGGAAAGCACAGTCACCACTGGCCAACATCCCAGACTGAATGTGGGAGAAAAGTCAAGTGCACAAACACCAAATTGACAGCAGATACTCTGGCATCAACACTACTGCAGGTTTTAGAAGATAATCTAACAAGAAAAACAATTCATAGAAATTGCTGGCACTCAGAAATAATATTCCAGGAAACAGGGAATGAAGTATTTTCAGCCTTTTGAAAAAAGCCATGGTGTTTTGGTCAAAGGACACAAAAGCTGTCCTAAGAGGATTTCCTCACAGATACAATCATCAACCCCCCAAAGACAACAAATTGGGCAACTCCTGCACTCTCTCTTTCTTGCACAGTGCTGGGATTCAATCACGCAAAGCCCCTTCCACTTCCCTCTTCACCCACTGTTTGCCAGACACAGATTTGGCACAAAAGATTGTCACCCTGAAACACATGTGAAACAAAACCCCAAGTCAAAACTTGCTGCTCAAGAGAGGAGAATCTTTATATTTAATGTAACTGGTGCTTGAAACTTCGAAGTTTCTTTAGAATAAGCACAAAACCCAGAGTGCCCCACTCTCAGTGTCACAATATCTAAACAACAAAGGGTAGGAAATGTGTGAGTTTTTAGCAAGTGGAGGTTTCTGTATAATACATCGTGAGAGGAATATTTTTATAAACAAGTTATATCAGCAATGTTCTCCAGGATTAGTTTTTAACTCTGCCTGTCATAAAGAAATCCAGAAAAAAAAATTGTTTTGGTATCCCCAAACCGTATTTTGTGTCAGTTTTTGGGTGAAACACAGGTCTGCCAAGAAGGTCATGGCTTTGTACCTGTCAGAAAAACTGCCAAAGCTTCACCGCTGTATTTTTCCTTCGTTTGTGTTTTTTTTTGTGGGTTTTTTGTGTGGGGTTTTTTTTATTTGTTTGTTTGGGTTTTTTGTTATGTACAGACCTTTGCAGATTCAGTACAGCCGGATTGCAAAGGCTGCTCTTAGGTTTATTATTTCCCTGATCCTCTTTAAACAAGGGCCCTAAATTCATCCCTAGTGTAAGAGCTCTGCTGTCACTCGACTAAGAAGCAGGACGCCCATTTTGAGAGTCCTATGAGATATATTGACTGGCAAACCTCTCATTTAGAGTAAGCCAGTGCCCAGGACACCAGATAGCTCATGGTCCCAGCAGAGTGTAGTCCAGTGAGACCCTCTTCCTCCCAAACATCTTTATCTGCACCTCTCTATATAACACATACTGGCAGAACCTAGGGGACTGGTTTCAGTGAAAAATTCGCTTAGACTTAATGACAGAGACAGTCTATTAGCTAGAAAGGTTGAGAGGTTTTAGGGGCAGGAATTTATGAATGACTCCCATAACTCCTGCAGTAACAAGTGCAGGGCAGAAAAAGCAGCACTCAGGTAGCAGCTCACCTAGGACTACGCCATGGAAAGCATCAGACCAAGCTGGAAATCCAGTAGGAAAAAAATATGCAGGCTGAGCAATGGAACTGCATGTGAGTGAGAGCTGGTCCGACTGCCCAAGCACACACATTGATCCGCTTGGTTCCCAGACTCTCACCAACAGTAATTAAACTGCTTTGATGAGCACTGACCCCTGGAAAAGCTTCAGTACAAACCAAATGAGATTCACTGTTTTTTCTGTCTCTTTTTCTGCTCCCCTCCCTTTGCTTCTAACCCATTAAGCCATATTACTATTGCAGCAGGACCGATAGTCCAGAAAGAGACCAAAGAGAAAAGCATCATCGCTTACCAGAACTAGGAAATATTTCATCACAGCCATTCACCAGCCATTTCCCCTCTTTCTAGCCTGTGGAGCTGCTCCTGGAAGGGTCACCCCTTTTTGCTAGGATGTCACAAGCCGGAGATTAGAAGTAAATGCTCTGCAAGCCAAGCAGATCATCCCACTGCGACCACATCCAGGTACTGAATCATGAGCAATGGAAAAGTCCATCAGCCAGCAGAAAACACAATCGCAGGCACACACCCCCAGCCACAAAGCAATAGGAGTGGAGGGAGGCTGGAGGCAGCAGGGAGAGCAGATGGGAGGGGGGTGGCTTGGGGGAACCAGGCAGCTAACGTGACAGATGTGTTGACTTTAAGTTAAACAGGAAATTGAGGATGTTCGACGACGCAGGGAGGAAAGACATTAGCTCACGTTAAAGGCAAAGACTTTCCCTGGTCTTTCCCTTCTTTGCTTTCCTTCTTCCATCCAGGCTTTCTCTGGTGATTTCTAGCCCTACCCTCACAGGCAGAAACAAGCCAGGGTTGACACTGACTCTGCTCGAGTGCCTGGGCAAGGCAGGAGCTGCAGGGCCAGCCACAGAATTTCCCATCCTAGCAGTGAGCTGGGAGACTGCTCATTTATTCCCTCTTCAACTCAAGCTCCCCTGACATTACTTAAATGGCATCCTCCAGATGATGTGAGTAAAAGAGGGAATGATGAACAGCAGGGTGAGGCTTTCAATTTGTCCCAGTTCTGGGCAGGGGAAAATAAAATAGGGTCAAAATCCTGACTTAGAGTATGTAGCATAAGTGGCAGAAAGTAGAATAAATTGATTTAAATGCAGGGATAATAAAGTGCCTTGGTGCACTTAACTTCCCCATGAATAAACCTGACTTTCCTGCAGTCCAGAAAAAGGGTGAGGCTGGGGGATGGCAGCTGTATTATGAGGGTCCACAGGGTTAGTATCCAGGGGAATGTAACTCCAGGACAAGGTGGCAAGATGTCCAGGCAGCAACAGAAGGCAAAGGGAATCGGGGAAATCAAACCCCTGCACCGATTTTAGTTACAGCCTGGAAAACTGAGTGAAGTTTTGAGCTTTGAGCTAGATCCCAGCTTCTAGAGACTAATGGAGGAAAAGAGTGGCTGCACCACAAGCCCATAGATGGAAAACTAGAAGTGGCAGCTAGCTCAGTCTCCCACACAAGGACTCTCTTCCTGCTTCACAGGCATGGTCCTCTTCCCTGGTTTTTCCACTGCCAAAGGCACCAGAGGAAGAGCCCCCTTGGCATCCTACACCACAAGTGGGTGTCAACTACAGCCCAGCCTGCACAGCTGAGCCTTTCTCATTCATCTCCCCACCAAAGCTTTGTCCCAAGACCCACATGCAGGGGTGACAAGAATGTCTCTTCTATGGCATGTACAGGCCCCCAGTGACAGGACTCCTTTTTTTTTCTAGCAGTTGTGCATAAGTAAAGGGCAGAAATCTGTTGTGGGCACTTGCCCCATAACTGAGTGGAATATTCAGGTTTTGGTGCAATCCAGCCTGCCTCCCTCCCTGCATCCCATTCCTCCCCAACCCCTCACCGTCCCTGAGCTGTGTTGTTGGCCTCCCTTCAACATTTTAATGGAGTATTGACAGTGATCCATTCGCACTCCAAACAGATGAACCTGACTTGCATCCCCGGAACTGCATTTGCAGAGCCAGCCCAAGCAGGTGGGTTTGGAGCATCTCCTCGGATGTATCGGCTGCAGTTCCAAAAGCATCCCTTTTTCTGGTTCGAGAAACAGCTTGGAAAAGTCTAGCGAGGATATTACACTTCGGAAAGCTGCTGCTTCGGGTCTTCTGTCCCTCCTCCTACCTGCTGCCAACTCCCTCGTCTCTGCAATTATTTATAAAGCTCTGTGTTCTTTCCTAATCGGGATGTTCCCTTTTGCCTTGCACGTCACTCCTGTGTCACTCTGCGTCTGGGCCTCTGGTGACCTCTTGAAGTGCTTGGCAAGGCTGGCAGCAGCCAAATGAGTCATCAGCAACCTGCCTGCACCTACCTCCCTCTGGCCATTGCCCCCCTGGCTCCCACCGAGCCCGGCTGCAGCCAGGGAGGCCTGGGGGAGTTTAAAGCTGTCTAATCCCCTGGATAATTCATGGAAAGAGGATTACCCATTCTGTGCAGAGACCGTAACCTAAATATAGACCAGCCTTCCCCTTGCATTGCAGCTCCTGTGGCATGGAGACGTTTTCCCCGCACTGCTTAGGGGTTAACTTTGCTCTTGCTCAAAACTGGGACAACCTGCTTCTAACCTGTGGAGTTACAGTGCCATAAAGCCAGGGTTAGTAAAGCAGAGGCAAGACTGTGCTCTTTGAACACCATCAGGATCAATGCAGACTCATCCCCACAAGCATATTTTCTCCCTGATAAATGCCAAACTCCTTTGGGGGGGGTTTCAGGGAATATATTGTCTTACTGTATATTTGGAAACCAGTGCCATGATCCCAAACTACAGAGCCTGACAGTAATGTATTGGGAGGATAGAAGGGAAGTGCTAAACTCAGATAATCCCGTGGCAGGTTACAGCAGCCTGGCACAAGACCTGGCTCTGTTGCCCACCCTGGGGCTCTCCCAGCAGGTCACCAGGAGCTGGATTATTCCCACTGAGGGAGGGGACAGGTATTTACCAGAGAGCTGGTGAACAGGGAAAGCAATAGTTAACATTAGGATAGTTTCCTTGCTTGCACTCAAAGACACAGGGATAAAGTTGGGAGCTGCAGAAGATATTCCTGATGGATTCAGCAGCTTCCTGGGAGACCATGAGTCCATCTTCACCCTCCTCTCATTTTTCTTCTCCTCTCTGCCCCAGATGGTGAAGTGAGGTCTGACACAGCCACCACAGGTTCATCTTTCCTAGAGTGTCTTTTTTTTTTTGGCTGTTAAAGTCCTTATGGGACTTTAGGCACCGTAACATTAAAGCATTCATTAGCACAGGAGTAATTCCATAATCTCTTCAGAAGAGAACAATTTCAGAGGTTCAGCTCATGATCTGGAAAATCAATTTGCTGGCTTGGCAATGCAGGAAGAGGATTTTCAAGGCTGGCTTTGGCTTCCCCAGAAGGACTGTTGTCATCTCTGGGACTTGGTGGCCAGGAAGGGGCCACCCACAACAGCTCTGAGGGGAGGAGGGAGGACCCGAGGGCTCTCATTTGGCTCAGGCAAGGAAAAGAACTGGACTCATGCTGCACCAATTCCAGGATGAGCCTCAAACCCCAGACCTGCCTCACCAAGTTTTGCCCAAATGTGTGCTGTACAGGTGGGACAGCATCACCATGAATCATGGTGGATTTTCCTGCCTTTTTCGTCTCTCACACTTCATTTTACCAAAAGTAATGCTCCCAGCTCAGAGCAAGAAAAGGATGTGTTTTCATCATTCTGCCTTTTCCCTGCAGGTACAGGCTGATCAATTCCTGTCCTGCAACAAAACTCCTGCACCCTCTGTACCAAGCACCAGCCCGTGTGCTCTCCTCCTTGTGGGATTTTTCGCACCCTTTTTGACTGTGCTGTCAGAAGCTGGTGCCCACACCCTTCCTGCAGACATGCAGTCAGATTTTCAGAAATCATCTGTAGGTGCAAGGCTGACTTTTGGGAAGCACTCAGCTGTGCACTTGCAGCTTCAGAGCTGCATCAGAACCTGAGTGGGCTTCCACATCCAGCTCAGCTCCTTCAATCAGAAGCTGTCAGGTACCAGAGACTTTCATTTAAAGATGTTACAGAACACAAATGGGTTCAAATAGCTACTTCATGGGACAGACCTCTCAGAACTGGGCAAGCTGAAGTGTAAAGATGTCTCCTGTTTACTGTTTTCTGTGTCTATCCTTAATGCTCCAGAAGGGTTCCCCCAGCACTCACATCATGCATTTGCAAAACTGGGTGAGGAAAACCTAAGGCATCATTGCAGATCTGATCTCCAGCTGAGTCCATCTAATAATGGTAGACATGCCTTTCACAACAAAGCCATGAAGAGGGGAAACACTGGGAGGTAATAAGGGCCTCGTGGATCTCTTGAGACCCAGAGTCTCCCTGTAGGTGCTGCTACCTGTGGTAGCTGTCTTGCAGTGAAGGGAGATGTTCCCCTTCTCTTTCTGCTGGAGGGTGGAAGAGAGCTTTACCATCGTGAAGAACTATAAAAACACTTGGATGCTGCCTCTGTTCCCACTCCTTCCTCCAGGTTATCCTGACCATGGACATCCCACTGCATGAAGTGCTTGGGTCCCATGTCATTTAAGGCAGAGGCACCAAGGTGTATTTCCAAATGCACAGCAGAACATCTAGCTGGATGCATGGGACGATCAGTCAGGCACTATTGTACATTCAATATCTGGTTAAGTAAGACACAGAATTAACCCTTTTCCTCTCCCTTCCCCCAAATGATAACACCAGGGATACACAGGAGACACGAAGCAGCAATTTTCATGTCATGTCAGACACAAGATTTAATCTCATCCTATCTGGAATTTCTACTCTGACTCCCAATGGCAGGAGACCCCTTTAAGCTCTAGCATGTGCTTAGAAGTGCCTGACCTAAACACAGTGAGGGATCCCTCACACACACAGAGCACTGCATGCTCCTCGCCTACACATTATCATCAGACTGTTACTCTTTTCCATTTTTTCCTGAGACGAGGTCATCCCTGACAAGTAATATCCTTGTGGAGCCAGTTCTTACCAATTATTTGTAATGGAATCTTGGTGTTATGGATCATATTGCTGCAGTTTGACACATATAATAAAAATTTCCCTTGAACAACACTTGCCCTCTACAAGAAAAATAGTCCTGCAGAGATGTGTGCCTGGATGTGTTACAGGATGTGCAGTGAGCATACACACACATGCACGGGAACTTCTCGCCACAGAACCCGCATCCCGCGACAGCTCCCAAATCGCTGCTTTCTCTCTGTGGCTTCATTTAACCCTTCCTAACAGAGGAGGTCGGAGAAAACTAACTGCAGTTTTTAGCTTTAGCTGCAGATAAGCTCTCCTGGAGTCTGAGGAGGATGACGAAGGGAGGACAATTACAGTGGGTGCGGCACCGGCACACCCACACACAGCCCTGGGGTGCCACCACCCACACAGTCCCACACAGCTCCATCCGGACACTACAGTCCCTGCCCCCAAGCAAACACCTTCTCCTCGTCCCCCCGAGTCCACCGCAAACTGAGCACACACCGGGAGCACTCCTAAAGATTGCTTCAGGCCAAGTTAAAACTCTACAGCGCAGCAGCTCCTGGCAGAAAGCGAGGGCAGCGTAACGGGGCTGGTTTAAATTACTCGCCCTCGACTGCTCTGACCCCTCCAACTCATTAAGCTAAGGGGAGTCCCTACAGTTCCCACCGATCCATCCCAACTCCGACACCGACTCTGCGCCCTTGAGCATCTTTGCTTTCAGTGGCACCTTTTGTTTTAGTTTTCTGCAGAGAGCTTTCCCCTGCCCCCCTCCCCGAGCTGCCTCCCAGGCACCGAGCCCCCACGGGCTGCCAGCTCTCACCCCTTTTTCCGCGAAGCAGAGGGGAGCGACGGGCTCTTACCTCGGGCACCCCAAGTTGTCGGCGGAGCGGCTGCCGGGGCGGCGCAGCGCGGCGAGCGGCGCAGCGCGGCTCTGCGCTGGCATCTCCTCTAGCAGTGATGCAGTCCTACCAGGAGCCGCATGCCAATGATGCGGCCCAGGGGATCCCTGCCCAGGAACCCCAGCGCTGGGAGGGAGCCCAGAGCTCCGCGTCCTACCTAAATCCACGCCGCCCCCAGCCCGGCTGCGGAGCGAACGCGGAGGGAGCGTGCGGAGGCTGCCGAAGGGAAGGGGAGAGAGCGAGGAGCTGCACAGCAGGCAGAGAGAGAGGCAATGCTTGTGTAATTTCATCACGGCAATGAAATCCAACCCAGGGTCTAAATGTTGCAGCTCTCTAGCAGAGTTCTTTATTACATGAGGGTATTTTTGTTTCTTTTTCTAATTGCTGACATACAGGAATGTTTCTAGCTGTAAGCAGAGGGGAATCCCAGCATGACTGAGCATCCTTCGTCTCTCCACTTTATATATTAGACCATTGCTACATTTGAGACCCTTCTCCCCAGGATTGCTAAGGACGGGGCATGTTTCAGGGATAATCCTACTGTGGGATAAGCCTGTTCTGTTTAAAATCCCCTTGTGTTTATAATTTGGGAGTCCTTTGCCAGAAGAGTAGCAGGAAATATCCTACTGTCCATGCAATTTCGTGCTTGAAAGAGACCATGTGGACACAGCAGCATGGAACATAGTCTGCCATGGAAATCCATCCACATAATTTTGTGTTATTAAAAGAGATAACCAGTAACATGAGGAGGTGTCTTACTGAAGAACAACACATGCAGCTCCTAACCAAGAAAGCCTTGTCAGTGTATATGGGGGGCATGTCCACACCCTGCAACATCTCTCCATGCAGAGATGCCCAAATTAGTCCCCATAATGAGAGCAATAAAGATTTTCACTGACAGCTTTCCACTGCTGTTTCTCCTAACCTAAAACTGAGGAGGAGCATGGATCCACAGGCTTCTGAGAAAGGAAATGGGGATGGATTTACAAGACAGTGTGAATCCCTTGTACTTGAGCAAAGAAGTGGAACTGAAAGCCCAGACACCCGTCCTGGGTCTGTCAGCAGGTAACCCCTAGAAAGCTACTTTCCCACTCAGTGCCTCAGTTTCCCCTCTTACTCCTTGTTACTCTTTTCCATTTTTTCCTGAGACGAGGTCATCCCTGACAAGTAATATCCTTGTGGAGCCAGTTCTTACCAATTATTTTTAATGGAATCTTGGTGTTATGGATCATATTGCTGCAGTTTGACACATGTAATAAAAATTACTGAATCTCCAGCTCAAGTGTGCTTGTGCTTGTAATTATTGACAATATTCCAAATTGGGCCTGTAAATTTTCTCTTTATCCGATGGCTTGCTGATACAGTTCCTGTGACTGCACTGGTGGCATCAGTTCCACAGGGAAAATGCAGTAGGTGATTAATTCATTTTTTTTTTAAACACCCACTCATTTAAAAATTGGAACTTAAATCTAAAGTTCAGCTTTATTCTTCCTCGCATAATACATTAGCTTAATTGCATTTTGTGTTTGGTACAATGCACTGATTGCTTTGATGTGGGAGCACTTCAGAAGTCAAATTATTACCAGCACTCCTGTATGCTACAGGCCAAGTATCAAGGCCTTGGCAAAGCTAAAAAGAGCCACTCTATCACCGTGGCACTGAGCACTTTTTGCTTGCCTGTCACCATTCCTCTGAGTCCTCCAGCTCATTAATACTTCACATTCTTTTAAACATGGGAGCTCTATTTGCAGGTTTCAGATCTGTGTGGGTCATACTCAGGAAGCACAGCACTGTTCATACTGTGCTCCCCTGGAGAGGGCTTGGGGCACTCCTGGAGATGCTCTCCCAGCTCCATCCCAGTTGCTGTTGGAAAAAGGCTGCTCTGCCTCATGTCACCTTCTGCTGGCAGAAGAAATTGGCAGTGAGGAAAGATGTGGCAGGCTGGCCAAATGAGCACCCCAGTGTCCCTGCTGGGCTTTTCCCAATTCCCAGAAAAATCCCTGCATCCCCTTTGCTTACTGCTTCCCATGGAGGATAGATCTAGTCCAGTTAAATTTGTACTAAACCTCATAGCAGAATGAACAGAGAGGGAGGCAATAAATCTGGGAGGCATTCCTTACCACTGCATTGTGTTTATCAGTGTTTCTAATTACCTCTGTGCCCTACTGTGCTTCTCTCTGTTAATCACTGCTGCCCGTATCCAGGTACCTCAGCCAGGGAGAGCCATTTTCCATAGTGCCATATGGTGCCGGCAGGGAACCTGAGCCTCACGGGCTGCCTGACATCCAAGGCACTAGGATGGGGAGGCATAACATCTTTCTGTTCATAAGAGCACATTAATGAAATCTGCAGCAATCCAACTGTTTCAGAGCTGCAAGAAGTAAATGGAAAACAAAGCAGAGCTGCAATGAATAAGGAACTGTCATGGAGATGAATAAAATTATGTAAGCTCTTATATCCCAGGGAAATAGATGTCTGTGTAAAGGCTGCAGGTGTAGTTATCAACATGGTTCCACAGGCAAAGAGGGCTTCATCTAATCCTGTAACTCACTGAGCAGCCCCAGACCTCCTGGGAGCAGGGTCGGAAGGGAGATCTGGCCAATCTACATGGGTGGAGCAGAGCCCCACAGCCACAATCAAAACATTTTCCTTTTTTTGTCTCACCTACAGCATCAGGGGGATTTTTTTTGCCTCCTTGCATGAACAAGACACCACGGACTCTTGCACTGAGGTGCAGATCTGGGAGCACCAGGGTTCCCTCCTTCAGGATTGCTCACATGCTGTGGGGAGGGTGTACAAGGGAAACTGAAACAAAAGAAGTTAAGTGGTGATGGAGCAGCTTCTCCAGTGGCTCACAGGCTGTCAAGTGAAAGGAAGATAATCAGAGAAATGTATGACTCTAAAACCACACAAACAATGCATATTTCATGGCTCTGCCAGAGCCATTGCTTACTCACCAGGGCGCTTGCTGTGACAGGCACTCAGTATCACAGGGTGCTGAACGGAGGGCAGAGCAGAGGTTTTTGGCTGGTTTTCATGTCCCCTCCACACACAGGCACTCACACATGTGCAGAGGGGTGCACACTCACACGCACAGAGAGTGTCCCTCTGTCCTGCCCTGAGCCCTCTTGCATAGTCTGCATGAGTAGCCTCAGCAGACCTGGCCTTGGAGGCACCCTTGTCCAAACAGGAGCCGGGAGAAACCAGCTTAGATGTCGAGCAGGGGTTAAACAAGTCCAAGGGATGTCATGGAAAATCCCTGAGCTGACAGGCTTTGAGGCTGGGGGCTGCAAGGTGGTGGCAGCAGGAGCTGGGCATTGCCACCTCTCCGAGGTGTGCAGTGATAGCAGGCTGGTGGCTGCTGCTCTCCACTGGTGACAACCGTACAGCCAGAGACAGCCCTTACCTCCCCTCCCTCCCCCAGTTCTACCAATGAAACTTAGTTTACAAAAGCCGGAATCAGGCCTTAATAGAAGGGAGAACCATAGGCAACATTTTATGGCACCTGCTATTACACCTGATAAACAGGATTAGTAGTGCAGATTATGAATACAATGCAAAGAGCTATACAGGCATTAAGTCTAATCATTGGTATTGCTACCTGCTTGTTGGTAGACAGAGTATAATGCATATGGAATCAATCTGGATATCAATAAAATAACTGTCCTCCATGCTGCACTGTAAAGGGGTAGCACTGCCAAGACCCACAAACAAATCAGGAGGAGAGAGCACCCAGCAAAGGGGGAGAGGCAAGCAATGCTGCATTCCCTCCCACCGGAAAGGGACAGTGCTGCTCTCTGGTCTGGGGAAATGGACAGCCTAAATATGAGAAAAAATGGCTTTATATGAATACACTGCAGTGTGAAATGATGCTGAAGTCAGGGTTTGGGTCTGTGAAAGCATTCCTTGCCCACAGTTTGGATGGGATATGTGGATATATACATAAACACATATACCTACTGGATGGACCATGCTGTTCAGTGTTGCTCAGTAGCAGAAGACCTTTGCTGGGTGCTGTAACACCTGCAGCATGAGCCTTGCCACCCACATTACACCAGGAGAAATGAATTACTGAAGCAAGGAGAAAGGGGGGCAAACATCTCAATGCATCTTATATTTTCCTCCGAAATTCTGAGCTCATCTGACTAAGGCTCTGTTTTCACAAAGCATAATAATACCTTTTTTCCTTAAATTAGCCTGTCACTTTCTTCTTCACACAAGCTCCTGATTATTGTGGCAACCCAAACGGCTGCACAGCCGGCAGCTTGTGGAGGACAAGGGAATCCCAGCACTACCTGTACTCCTGAATGTCAGCCCTGTTACCTTCTCAGAAAGGTGATTCATGAGCATACAGGCTGCAAAACATGATCTGCACTTGTGCCCTGAACTATGTAAAACCCACATGACAGCACTGACGGTGACATTTCAGGGCAAAAGTGCACAGTCACCATGGCAATATCAACTTACCTGAGCTGGAAAGGTGAGCTGGAGAGGCTGTACCACACTAGAAAAATAGAAGACTAACCTAATAGTACTTTGCTGAAAAGTATTTGTAGCATAAACACTTCAGTTTTAAAAAGAGCCACTGCATGTGCTGTGACAGGCCAGGAGATGTGATGTCAGCCCATGTCCTTCAGCAGCATCATGGCCTGTAAGTGGTTGAATGTAAAGAGATGAGGGTGGTTAAATTTCTCTAATCCAGCAGAAACATTCTATAAGATGGGTCTGAGTGGAAAAACTGGGGGACCTTGGCAGGTCTTGGTGTGAGGGCCAGGCTAATGAGCACTGCAGGACCTGTGCTGACAGCATTGGACTCACTCAGAAGTGGTGATGTCGCTGTCTCATGAAAGGCTCTGCTGAAGGCAGTGCATCACCTAACAGTTGCATTATCCAGGATCTCCTTAAATACTACCTTTTTTCTTTTTTTCCCTCCCTTTCTTTCCTCTTTCTCTAATTGTTCTGTTAGTCTGGGTTGAAAATCCCAAGTGCGAGTGCAGTGATCCATTAAAGAGCAGTTCACACATCTCTTTCTTCCCCTATTTTCATCTTTTGAAATGAAGGAATATATTGCCAGGTTAACTCTGACTTTGCAGAGCTCTAATGAGTTAGGCAGAGTTTATTTATGTGGAAAGGATGAATGGTTCCCTACATGTTAATAGCACAATCAGCAACAAACCCCTCAGCATAAATATTTAACGTCCTTTGTTATGTACATTCCTGGCTGTTATTCAGAGAGGGCTGAGTCAGGAGAGCAGAAGCTGCTGGGAATTGAATAAGCATTATTTGTGGGAGTGGAAAATGGAAAGTAGAAAAGATTTTTTTTTTATGTGTGGTAGCCCAATTTTCAAGAAACTCCATTTCTGTATAGTGTATAATACATGAAAGAAATTACTGCAATGGAACTCTGGCTTTTTGCCACATGATTTCATTAATGTTGCTTGCTTATTCTTGCCTTCTACACACACAGAGGTAATAATTTTATGAGATATGAAGGAGAAAATCTAATAGACCAAAGCCAGCATACATCCCCTGCAAATTCATGATTATTCATGTAACAGCAGGACATAGACATCTCAGAGAAAGGCCAACCTTGCACATCCATAGCACAGTCTATCTCCCATCTTTTATCCAAATTTCTTATGAGTTAAACAACTGAGCAAAATAAGGATGTGAATCCTATATCATTAGCATTTCTTCTCTTTTATATATACAGATAAATATATTTATGCTCTATATGACATCAAATAAAAATTAATCTTCAATCTGTTCTTCCTCTGTACCCTTCATGGTACAGCTGACAGTTATGGATGGTTCCATCCTGCTCCCCTGTACAGAGCAGATATCAGCATTGTCAGTAATTTTCCAGATACCAGAGCTATTGCTGTTTTTCAATTTAAATTGCCCACAAATGCTACACTTGCAGCACCTTTCCATATTTCCATGATTATTCTGTAACTATAGCAAATGGCCTCAGCCTGCTGTACAGTACTCATTTCATCTGAGTGATTTTTAGGCATCTAAGGGTCTGAGACAATGTGCTATATTAAATTACAGAGAAATTAAATACAAAGCTGTAATTTCAGATGCAAAGGTTCAGGTTTCAGTTTTTTTCTTACTCTCTGGAAGGGCCTTTATTCTTGAAGCTGTGCTTTCTGGGGAATTTCCTTGAGGGAAGCAGAGGGGCCTCTCCCTTCTTCAATAAAAGGTAGAGAAAAAAGGAGTTTTGGTATTTCCAAACAAAATCACTTAAGCTGTTCACTCATGTCTTTGCCTCACATCCCAAGCACAAGGCTGCTCTAAGCAGTATCAGAAGGCACTTTTGTGAGTTTAATGTGCACAGGACAGGAGCCTTGTGGGCAGGGGACACCACAGCCAGGCTGCTTCCCAACAATACAGCTGGAGGGGGAAAGGGATGGGGAAATATTTTCACAGAATGCAACTAGAAACTGTGTGGAAAAAAAACATTGCTGGTGATGCTAGAAACATTTCAGGTATTTGCACCACTGGTTTGTAACTTTGTGATATTATCGACCACTAGTGAGGCTCGACATGAGCTTGTTGTGTTTGCACCTGGGCAGAAACTATGTACAGAAATGGAGAGAAAGGAGAAAATTTCCCTGAGTGAAGAGGAGGTGGAGGAAATCAGAGAGAAGCATCACTGAGGATACAAGCAGGAGAGTGAGGAGCCAGCGCCTGAGCAGCCACGCTGCAGTGGAGACCCGCCTGCAGCAGATGGCAGCAGGGAGCTGGGATGAAGGGATGGATGGATGGATGGATGGATGGATGGATGGATGGATGGATGGATGGATGGATGGATGGATGGATGGATGGATGGATGGATGGATGGAGGAGATGCTGCCGTGGCCAAGGCAGATGGGACTCCACACAGGCCTCGAGGAATTCATCAGCCTCCTAATAACTTCTGTCCATCAGCAAAAAGGTAAAAAGAATGAAAAAATAAATGAAGTCACAAAATTTACAGATCACTCAGCATAAAGAACTGAGATAGCAGTGGGCTGGTGTGTTGGAAACATCCCATTATTAAGGTAGCAGATAGCCACTAGCAGTTTTTTTTTTATTTTATGGTTATTTCAGTAGTTCTGTCCTAGTGCCCAGATGTCACAATCCCCTGGAGGAGCTGTACTTGCTTTCACAAAGGTGAAGGTACCCACTAGAAAGTGAGTTCTGGGGAGGTGCAGGTGGGGTTATGCTGAGGAGGTCAGTCCCTGCCCCAGATGTGCTCATATTCTGAACTATAGAGTCATAGAATTGAAAGGTTGAAAGGGACATTTAAAGGCCATCTAGCCCACCCCTCTGCCATGAGCAGGGAAATCTTCCACTAGAACAGGTTGCTCAGTGCCCTGTCCATCCCAGGTTTGAATGTTTCCAGGGATGGGATATCCACCATGTCTCCAGGCAACCTGTGCCAGTGTTTTGCCAGTGTTTCTGTTTGGACTAGACTCACTGGTGCAGGTGAGAACACAAGTATTCATCCTAAATCGTGGGCCAACACATGAGCAACTTGAAGAAGAGAAGGGAGATTTGCTTTCCTACTTTCAGCCTGATTTTGGTATCATATTTGTGCTACATAATACCAATGTCACATACAAACAAACATAATGAGATACATTCACATTCATGTCTGCCATCCCTGTTACCTGCACGTCCTTTAGGAAGTTGTTCAGATGCAACTCTGCACTTGCTGCTCTCCAAAGCCCTGTGATTAACTCATCACTCCCCAAACTGTGTTCCTCCTCTCCTTGGGATCCAGCTGGATGCCAGTTGCATGTGCATGTGTGCCTAGCAACAGGAATTTCCTTAGCAGGGATTAGATAGGATCCCCCTTTCATCCAGCCCCCAGGGTAAGACAAAAAAGGAAACCCACAAGCTTTGGGTTTTGCAACGTGTGCGATGGCTCTTTATTGAAGTTAATGAAGAAAACACACAGTTTGGGAGTTGCATGACTCATGTTTATGTCCTCTCTAGCTACATGTAAAACCACAGTGTCAGAGGCTCTCATCAGACAGTGTGACAGGTCAGCATGTGACCACAAACACCACTGACAAGGCACACATGGTTTGATCTTCTCAGTAGGGATGGGCACACAGGCTTGCTTGACATTAATAAAGATGCTTTTGTCTTGTCCAGCTGGAAGCAGGAGTGACTGGATATCCCATGAGAAAGCTGGCTGTCATGTGATTTCCAGACTATGTTCTTCGTATCACATAATCTGACATGGCATTAGAGAGAGGGCACAGTCCTGCTCTGAGCTTTTAGGGCATCCATTGGCTTTCTGCTCCTGGCCCAATCTCTGAGGACAGTCCACTGTCAAGCAGCATCTCGTAGATGGCTTCTCTAAACACAGCTGTGCAGCACCACTGTAGAACAACAACCAAGTATTTGTGTTTAGTGGAAAACACAGAGCTGGAACTGTTAAGCAACATGCAGAAACCTAAACACAGTAGCTGACAACACCTGAGTACCAATTGAGTGTGATGGGATTGCCAGGGCACTTCAGATTCGATTTCTGGCTTTCTTTTGAGCACTTCCTTGTAGCTGCATCTCCACCCAATCTCTCTGACTTTCTAGGCTGGGAAGCAGATCATGCACCAAGCTCGCCCTCTTTACCCTCACTCCCTTAATCATCTCCCTTTACCATGTGTGCATCTGTCCAGATGTGTACTTGCTGTGTAGAAGTTTTACTTCCGATGCACACAATTTCCCAGTGCTGCAAACAATCAACTCCCACGTGTCTCTGTAGCCACAGCATCTCCTCACACAAAGAGGAGAGGGGAGGCAAAGGAGAGGGTCTCCCCTTGCACTTCTTGAAATGACTGCCTTGGAGTTTGCTGGCAATCCTTGCAGTGTGTCATATCCACATGCAAAACATCTTCCTGGGCTCTTTTTCTCCCCCCTTCTTGGCTGCCTGAAGGTGCTGCAAAAGAGCTGGAAAAGCCAATGCCATGCAAATGTTGAATATGTTTTCATTGTTTTCTTTTTTGTCAATAAAAAAACCAAAATGGAGTTCTGACTCCAAAATGCCCTTGTGAAAATGTGACCTTTGGTTGGATCAATACACTGAGTCACAAATAAGTCTCTGGTGCCTTTTAACAACCTCTCAGCCCAAGACATACAGATAGAGCTGGAGCTGAGTGAGATGACAACACTGAGCAGGACACACCTGCTTGCTCAGAGACTCCAGGATGACCTGCAGTCTTTGGCAGGATCGCTCCAGCAGCAATTCAGTGCATGAATTATCAGAGAGGTGGAAATCTTGCTGCAGAGCAGAACCGAGGACACAGAAGAGATGGCTGATACTTCCCACCTCAGGCAGTGCCCAGTGTCCTCGTTGCTGCTGCACGTGTATAGCAGGAGAGAAGAGAGAAATGAAGCAAATGTAAACTCAACTTCTTTCCACCTTTTCTTCTCTCTGTAAGCATCTAAGCACCAGTTACCTCCCTGAGACTGCCGGGTCCCTGGATCTGGAGGTGCTTCCTCTCACTGGAGCAGCTTCCTGACAAGAGCTGAGACATCTGGATGCTGCAGCCCTCACCAGAAGGAAGCATCTCATCACCATCTCTAGTAGGCATGCAGTGCCAGCCAGTCAGCAGCTTCATTTTTTGGAGTCCAGCCTTGTCCCTGCTTTGTTTGCATCTTCTCATGGCAACAGACAAGCTTCAGAGAAGGCTTTTCACCCACTCATTTTACCTGATAACAGCCCTGAACCAGCATCTGTTTGCCTAGAGGCACAACTCCTCGCTGCTAGTTGGGACCTATTTCTTGGGAATTGTTGCTAAATGATGTCACTTGGGAATGAGCTCCCATCAGGCTTTGCTTGCACTACCTAAACTCCAAAAGTGCCAAAACTTTCTACTGCTGTCCAAACAGGGACAACCAGAGATGTTGAACACATGGGGCTCATCCCTAACACAGCCCAGTGTTATTATTTTGCTATTCCTTCAGTAAATGGTGAACAATGCTGGTCAGTGGGTGGCTAATGAAAGTGTTGTCTGGCTTGGCTTGGCCAGGTGGGGCTGCTCTCTCCAGGCATCACAGCTGCTTGTCTGCCTCTGCTGCTGCTCTGCTTGCGGCCAGCACTGAGAGGGTTACACAGGGAACACGCAGTGGGAGGATGCACCCAGCTCCTTCCTCAGCTTTCAGGTCTTCAGGGGCATTTGCCTCAGAAATGTGGCTGTTTCAAAACCTTGCACAGAGCTGGTTCAGGCGCAGGGACCGCTGAGACTTCCAGTTTGGGGTTAGTTCTTGCAGAACACTCAGAACATCTTTTTAGACTTCATCTTCTCTGGCTGATGGGTGGATGTTAATGGGTACCAAAGCACAGCTCAAACATGGCAGTGGCAAAATGGGCTTGGTGAATAACAGGATTAAAGTGGGGCTGGGTCAGAGCAGTAGCTTAGTCACTGCAGAGACAGGGCTGAGCTGCAGGCATGTGGCTGTCTGCCCCTGGCAAGGGGGATGCTCACCCACAAAAATGTCACATGGATCCTGCCAGGGATGGGCAAAGGGACCTCAACCTGCCTGGGGGAAGCAGGCTGTAGTAGGGGAAACATTAAGACCCTTAACAGTGTGATTTTTTAAGATTATATTGTATTTCAAGATTGGTACAGTGACCACCATGGACACCCTTTGGACATCCCTGGAAGTGTTCAAGGCCAGGTTGGGTGTAGCTCTGAGCAACCTCGTCTGGTGGAAGGTGTCTCTGCCTATGGCAGGGAGCTGGGACAAGATGACTTTTGGGGTCCCTTCCAACCCAAACCCTTCTGTGATTCTATGATTCTGTGATCTCCGCTATTGTCAGACGTGATTCAGCACAGCTACAAAGCACTGAGGGTCCCAGGTCTGGTCACACTTGCCTATCTCCAATTTTCAGCACGACACAGCATCATGTTTTAACTCTTGGTTGGATCAGCAGGCTGTCATTCCCCCACGCTGGTGTCATTGTAATGGAGGTAGAGTGATCTAAATTACAATACCATTTTTAAACACTCCTCTGATATGTTTTGGCCTGACCATGTTGGGTGTGGGACCTAAGACAAACACACAGTCACGCACAGACACACACTCCTATGTTAGACACCCTTTGCAGCCTCCTGTTTCTTGCTGGCTGATGAACAGGGGACCAAAGGATCTGAGGGAATGTAACTTAGCACCAGGACCCAGTGCAGCACAAAATCCCACTTGGTGCCAAGGACTTGTGATTTACGCTTTTGTTTCTGCAACAACAGACAAAGGCATAAAAACGAAAAAAAAAAAAAAAAAAAGAGCTTTGCTGGATTTTCCATCCCCTGCCAAGATGTGAAGCCGAATGGCAGTCAGTATTCCCAGCAACACCCACTGTTAAGCACCAGTGCTGTTGCCAACTCCTGCAATCTTATCACAAACCCCACAGTGTTCGCTTTCCTTTCTTAAGCCCCAACTCCTGGAGTCATGGGATTAAGCAGGCAACTCAGCTTTTGATTTTAATAACAGTTTTTATCCCTCACTGTTAAGAAGAAAAGCTTGTGAGTGGGACAGGTTCAAACCTACAGAGAAAATAAACAAGTGTATCTACTTCAAATCTGGTAATTTTTAAGCCAATTTTTTTCGGAGGAAGAGTTTTGAATATTTTGGAAAGCAGAATTTGTTAGTAGCTAAAGAAGCCCCTTAAAGAGCTAAAAAAAATAGTCTCAGCTGAGAAGATGCTGCAGGAAGAAAGACTTGGGTTTTCATTTCTTTATCATATCAGAAAGATCAGCAAAGGGAGAACATCTGGGTTCACTAAGGCAAAGCCCATTTCATGTCAAGAGCAAGCATTAAAATTCAAAATATGAAGACTGACACTCCCTAGAAAGAGAACTAAGCTCAGCAGATAACCCTGTCTCTGCCCCAAGGTTAGACCATGTGGATGGTATTGATATATTAGTGCTCCAGAAGGAGGAGTGGGATCAGCATCTTCCATTCTGCAATGCTTGCTGCAAGAAGCCTTGTGTTGGAATTCCACAAAGCAGACAGAGGGATAGACAGATGTCTCCAGCACTCACAGTCCCCAGACTCATACCCGTTGTCTGTTCTGGCTCTCCTGATTCTGTTGCAACTTGTTTGGATCTGTAGCCGCTTCAATTTTTTGTCCTATCAACTGCTGAAACCAACTTGAGCGCAAAGCAAGTAATTAAGAGCAATAATTGTGCAGACGCCCTCAAAGTGGGGCCATCCCCTGTTTTGCTGCAATTTTTAATCATTTTAAGTTGAAAAAGCTTGTATGATCCTTGAACACATCGATAGCTTTAAAGTACAAAATGGGATGCTTTAATAGGCCATGGTGATAAATTGTTCCCATAAATGATGAGAAATGTTTAAATCAATAAAACGTTTGTTTAGATGTCCATATGGAGGAAAGATACAGTCTGTTGCTCTTCATATTGGATTGATCCCACTGTGTTAAATTACAGCTGGCTACAGCCCTTCATCATTTACTGCACAGCTTGACAAGCATGTAAAATATTCACACTGAGCGCAAAAATTTTGAATGTCTGATCTCTGCATTGTCCTTGTCACTTCCTCCCAGCCAGGGCCAAATTACAGGCTGCTTAATATGGGGGAAGCTTTGCCACAGCTCTCCCACAAGCCTTTAGCCACGTTACCCAATATCCTCTCGGCTGGCCTGGGGGAGAGAGCAGCTGGGGAGCAGATGCAGGGAGCCCTCGACACGTGACAGCCTGTCTGCCCATAGCCCTTGCATTTAGGGTTTATCATACATAAATACATAAATACAACAGTAACCTGGTCTTAAAGGAGTAGCTGTTGTTGGAAGGTACCTGGCTGTGCTTCTGAAAGGGTGACAGCAGTGATGGTGGATAGTGGGAGGAGCAGCCAAAGCACTAAAGAGGGATCTGTGAGCTCTGGGTGCTGTTCCCACCCAGCCTGGGTGATGCCAGCTGTGGCACTTGCCTGTTCCTCTCCTGGAAACACAGCACAGTGGGAGATGTTCCTCATGGGGACATGCAGAAAGAGGCCAGGAAAGTCAGTGACAGCAGATTTTAAAGCCATCTAAAACAGTAACCAAAGAACCCATGATTTGGAGTAATAATTCTGGGTAGAAATGGATCTTGAAACTGAAGATGTGCATGAGAAAGCAGCTGTCTGCACATCCCACTGCCCTGTGAAACCAGGCAGGCCTGTTACTCCTGCCTGCAGGCAGCTCCGGCAGAGACATGGGGTACACAGGCAGGTCTATCAGAGGAAAAGGTAGCTCCTGAAAATCCCATCCATCAGTGGTGGAAGGAGGGCAGCCCTTGTACTCCACTCCACTTGAGTCTCTCTCCTACCAAGGATGGGCAGGGGGAGAATTAAGGAAGAAGCTGGGCTTCACCCTAGTCCTGCCTTGCGGCCCAGTGCTAATCTTGGGCTGACTGGAAAGGCTCAGAGGAGAGCTCAGGTTGGGCTCAGACATCAGGAATGGTCCTGGCTGTGTAGCCTCAAAAGGCAACACATCACAGGTTCACTTAAAGTAACTGCACAGAACTTGGACCAAGCGTCACCAAACCCCTTTGTCAGTCCCATTTTTGGATCCCAATGAGTGCTGCTGTGCATCTTGCAAACTCACTTCTTCGTCTCTGTGTCTTGCTTTTCCCTTGGGAAATGGGTTCCCTGCAAAGCCTGGTCACTGCAGAGGCATCCCCATTAGAGCAGGGAGAGAAGCAGGAAAAGGAAACACAGCTGATGTCCTGACCAGAGCCGGCAGAGGCCACTGCTGTATGCTTAAAAATAACTCCAGGCTGAGTTCTCTGGTGTGGGCTTCACTCCCAGGCGTGCTCCTCACTCCAGCATGTGTTTTTCTCTCTTCTCTGTGGTGTCATGTCTTGGCTCCAGGATCCCCAGGCGTGTTGCAAAGCACTGGGTCAGAGCCACTGCTTTTGCTCTCTGCAAAGGGGTGATGTAAGTGTCTGTGCCCCTCCCTTCCTCACCCCCAAACTCACCATTGTCACCAGACGAACCGTCAGAAGCAGTTCTAGTAAATGCAGGTCCCCAAGGGGCTACTGCACTCCAACCAGATATCCTTAAGGTGGTGTGATATAAGGAGTTTCTATAAGAAAGCAAGCAAAATGAAATCTGGAGCCTCTCAGGCATGGTAACCTCAAAAATGTGACCACCTTTCTCCAGGGCACGGCCTGCTCTCCTGCCTGAGTGTGCCCTCTCTGCAGTCCGTGGACCTGCCCAGCTGGAACTATGTCGCTTTGGGCTGATCCTTGTCAAAGCTCTTAACCTTCTCTGTGTTTACTAAGAGGATATAAAAATGATACAAATTGGGCTGAACAATGAAATCCATAAAAGTATTGCTGCCTTGCTGCAGTTTCACAGCTCAGGTCTGTTCGTATGTACCCAGCGATGGGGAGCAATATGTGAGGTACCTTTGATGTTTGAAATGGCTTGGATCTGTGAAAAGAAAGCTGAGCTCTGCCTCTACTTTAGTGAAATAAACAGAGAGGTGACTATAAATGCCAGTTACTGCTCTTAAAAAAGGCACCAATGTGGAAATATAAGTAGGGCACGATCAGTAAAGTCAACAGTTCTTTCTAAAATAACTTAATTTCTTTAAATAGCTTTCAATAAATTTTAGAATGGCTTAAAAAGTTTTTTTTTAAGAGACAGAGGGCCTTTTTCATTAAATAATGAAAGAGGGTGTTAATTTTTCAGAAATCTGGCATTTTTTCAATGTCTGCCTTTTAGATTTATAAAGACAAACTTGCTCCTTGTACCTGTGTTTTATCATCTTGTTACTCCCAGTACCAGGGGGAACAGTGTGCTCTCTCATAGTGTACTCTGGTGGAAATATTGTGCCCCAGTCTGTCTTGGTCATAATGAAATGTGGCTGAGCACATTCAGCTTATTCCAGCTGATGTTATACCTCTTTCTGCTCTCCAAGTGGAAATGTAGTCATCAGAGGGTGTGTATGTGTGGGGGAGATGCCTTCCCCATGGGCCCTCTGGGATCCAGACACTGAATTAGCAGTGTTGCCTAAGAAGAAGCTGCTAGTCTGGAGTACTCTCAGTTTTGCAACCAACTTTGTAGGACACTTAGGGCCAGAAACTAAATGAGGATAAGCTTTACTACTTTCTGCCTCAGTTTACCAATCTGTTCAGTAATTCTGGCTTCTTTGATTAGCTATTCCAACATTTCTGAATGTAAGTGTTAATTATTTGCTATAAAGGTGGGTCACTATTCATTTCCCATCTATGACCTTGCAAAGTCTCATTTCCAATTCGATAACTGAAAGTGTGACTTCTCAACCCACTGCCAAGGTGGTGCCAAGCACAGAAGCTAACCATCCTCAATTATCGCTTTCCCTTCCACCCCTAAATAGAAAGGTCATGTGCAGCAGCACAAGTATTATCTACTCAATTGTTTTGTGCAAGTAGCTCATTTCTGGAAAAGATCTCTAACTCACCCGCAGCATACTGTGTTGCAAATAACAAGTCCAAACTTTCAGTCCCCTTCCACAGAAAATTAGGTCGAAAGGGGATTATCAACACTTTTATTCCTTGGCAATATTTGTATCTTTGCAGTCACTGCTTTTCCAGTTTGAGCAGCATGGGTGTATTGGGTGAAGAACTGTGTTAATCAGCTGAAGCTACACCATCAGTGCTTGTGTCTGAACCACTTTAGACAATTTTAAAATGTTACTTCTAACCCTTAAAACTGAACTCAGCATGGGTCTGGCTGTTGCTTCTGTTGCATCAGAGCACCAGAAGTGATAGTTCTTTTGCCACTGCAGATTCAGACAGAGTGTGTATCTTCTCCTAACTCTTTTATTCCTGAGGACGCTTTTGACCAGCATTGCTAGAAGCACAGCACAAGTGTGGGGTGTAAGCTTGGTTTAGAGACTCTGTCTAGAGACAGTGGCTGGTTGGACAGGAGTTCAGGGATCAAGAAGTAATTGATGGGAAAATGCAGAAGACACTGGGGTTTTTATGACAGCAGGAGCAGAAGAAAGGAACAGCAGCAAGATCTGCTCTAAAAGCTTTAGGGAATAGTGTGCTTCAGGAGGCAGCAAATTCCCTGGGGACTAATAACACTTCATCCTACCCTATTTTTTAATTCATTGTACTTGTTTCAACCACTGAGTTAAGCAGCTGATGCTGAGTTATAGTGGAAATTGCCCAGGGAAGGCATGTGGTGTGCATGTGCACGGAGGTAATGGCTTTATTGTGACCAGCCCTGGGGGGCTCAGAGCTAAGCAAGAGCCCAATAATGGCTGCAAAGAAAATAAACTGCTGCCCTCCATCTAGTGAGTGTGGGTCACATGCAAGTGGCTACATGGCTGCCAAAGAAAAGCGTTTCAGGCAGGAGAGTCTGACACAGCTCTGCAAGGTGTTAGACGACAGAAATCTCCAAGGGGAAAAAAAGAGGGATACTTCATTGCTTGAGATACTTCAAGTTCAATGGATAAAACACCAAAAATAGACTCTAGGGAACTAACTGAAGTAGCAGAAGTAGTGTGAGGGTGTGGGGAAGCCTGATACGTGATATAATGGACGTTAACTTTTGTGATCCTACAAAGCTGTAATAATGCAACACATCACATGCATCTCCCTGCCAAACACAACCAGCTCCCTTCTTCACTCAGTCTTTCAGCACATGCTCCATCTGCTGTATTACACAAGCAATATACACAAAAACCTACTGAAAACTACCTACACCCTTTATAAATAGGGGAAGGTGATTAGTCTACATCTTCATTTTCACTTCTATAATAATCATCCCAGTGCTCTGTTCCAATAGACAGCAAAGCATCACTGCACAAAGATCTAAAGCCTCCACAGTCTGTTAAGTTTCTGGATTTGTCTCTTGTTGTCTCTTCTAAACTTATGATAAATTATAGCAGGGTGGGTAGTTAGAGGTTTGCTACTTGTAGGAAAACCCTTCAGAGGCCTGTAGGGCATTAAGTTTCCAGGTTCTCGCTGCCTGTGCTGGAAGAGATGGGTGTTGAAAACGGCATGCTCAGGTCTGAGGAGCAGGGAACACTATGGGTTTTTCCCATGCTGAACAACAGGAATACCTGAGAAGAGGGGATTGCCTCGATTCACCTGAAGGCAGGGAGAGATGGGAAAATTTGCCACCATGCAGAGATGTAGATATATATCAGCTAAGGCCCTAATATTTTGAAGCAATTGCTCTTCCACCACTAGCTGTCGCATCTTGCACAATTAAATTCTGTGTGAGAATAAACATATCTAAACAAACATTTGCAGAAGTAATTATCAGATAGTGTATACAGTCACTGTAAATGAGCAGGCAAATTCTGCCAATGAATTCTCAGTTATAAAACTGTTTTAAAACTACAGATTTTTTCAAAATAGCCTTATATATGCACAGCAAGATGTCTTCATGCACAGCTGTAAACTTCTGACCCCAAGCTATTTTCTTTGCCCAGTGGTTTCAACATAAGCTGCAATATCTGCTTTATTCTTTTGGCCACTACAACAGCTGGGAAAGAAACTCAGTTCCTTTTTTTATTTTAAAGATGCTCAGAAGAGGAACCGAATGTGATTACAGGAGTAACCTGATGTGGCCATACATTGGCACAGAGAGATGAGCCTCCTGTTTTCATTTTCAGAATGAGACACTTTGTGTGGCAGGAGTGTCTGTGGTTTTAATAATTACACAGTTGTAAAGTAATTACAAATAGTTTTATTGATATTTGGATTAGTGGGTAAATCAGACTAATGATAGAGGGAGAGACCTGTTTGTCTACATACATATAGGCTTTCAACAGTTCTTCATGAGCCAATCAAATAAACTGTTCCTAATTTGCAAAAAGTGTAATTTGACTATTTTCAAGGAAAAACACCAATGTTAACACCATCCCAAGGTGCTTAATACTTTGCAGGACAAAGTTTGTTATGGGCACCTTTATTCCCATCTTGGTGTAATAAATAGGGGCTGTTTTCAGGCATGTTAACTTGATTCTCTGCCCATGTAACACTAATCCCTCAGATGTGGTTTGGAGTTGAATATATACATGCACCAATGCTCTTGGCCTGTGACAAACATGAGAAAATGGATGCCAACATTTGGAAACATAGTACAAAAGAGAGAGTCAAAATCAAAGCAAAGGATTTTATGAAGAGAAACACCACCAAATGCTATATCTGTGTATCATCAAAGGGTTTTTTTTATATTTGAATCCTTAATTATGTGAGGCATTTAATCTCCTGTTTTGTTAAACGATCTTGCTTGATGAGGTACTTCTCGACTTTCCAGTCTGTTACTGTAAGCACACAAGTTACTTTCTGCTAACCCAGGCAGGCAGTGGGAGGACAGAGAAGCTAATAAAAAGGGAAATACAGATTTTGCTGAAGTTCTCAGATGTCATGGCCACTTAATCAGTCACAAACAAATTCTCCAGGCTGTCGGGTTACCCAAGACAGCCACAGCCATTGCCTATGCCCACCTCACCACCCAGGGCAGGTAAGCCATAATATACTGAATCAGCTTCACTAAGAGCAAGCTCAGGTATGTCTAAAGATGGGTTAACTGTTCTGTGTTGGCAAAAAAATAAATAAAAAAGT
Organism: Pseudopipra pipra; assembly: GCF_036250125.1. Lineage (NCBI taxonomy): Eukaryota > Metazoa > Chordata > Aves > Passeriformes > Pipridae > Pseudopipra > Pseudopipra pipra. Next base: position 14,751,434 of record NC_087560.1, on the reverse strand, counting down.
TGTAAAGACAAAAACCTCATTAGCTGAAGTCATCTGCCAACTGTAATGACATCCTGGACACCTGTCAATGCAGAGCTGCAGAGACGGAGGAGGCTGTTTGATCCTAATCTCTTTCTTGCCAGTCTGGATCAGTTCTGTCTCTGATCTATCAGAGGCTTAAATGACCAGTGCAGTGGCCTGCTCTGCAGCCTGCAAGGCTGGAGATAAGTCTGCAAAAATACCCAGCTGACCCTGGAATGAGCTTTGCTTGGATTTGCTTGCAGGTGGTGATCAAAAATACCGTATGACAGCTACTTAATGTGAAAGAGATCCCTTCCACACAAAAGCACGTCAGTGTGTGTTGCAAAACACAACTTGCTCAGCCTGGGATGCCAGAGATGCCGTATCCCATTCTTGACATGGGCTTCTTAGCCCAAGCTGCTAAGAAATAATTGAGAAGCAGTCTAGCATTACAGGAGTGAGAGGAGACCCTGACAGGCCAGAATTCCAACCCTGCAATGTGTCCATCTCACAGCATATCCCACACGCCTGCTGCTGCAAACAGCCAGCCAAGCCCATTCTGCCCCAACAGCTAGAGCCCTTGCAACCAGAGGCAGAGTGGAACAGAGAAAGTATGCTTTTATTGTGGCTCTGCTGGTCTGGGGAATGTGAAGTGATGAGCATTTGTGAGCCAGGTTTCTCTTTGAGAACCTCCTTCGACACTAAGGACAACCACTCTACCAAAGCCATGTGCATATTCAGAATTAACTCCCCAGAGAAGGGCAGAGGGAAATAGTGTGATAATAAAAGTTGATGACCAGTAGCACCTTGTGTCACAGCATTATGTTTGCCATGCTGAGTGATACTTCATCACCACATTTATGCACATCCCCCAGTGAATGTCCAAGTCCCTGTTGTCCTTCCTGGCATCAGGATTTGTGGCAACATTATCTTTGATATCCTATGACCCACATAGCATTTGTTTACAGCACATGGTAAGGCAGCTTCCTTTTCTCCTCTTGAGAACTGAGGTTATTTCAACCTACTGCCACAAGAGATCTGCATTTGTTAACAGGCCAACTGTTCGTGCTGCTGAACAGAGATGTTCAATGGCCTTTTTTGCTTTTCTGTGATTTGGAAGCGTGTTAAGCCAAGGAAAAGCCACGGTGCATTTTTGCTGACCCTTGTGCACATCAGCAGTTCTGGTGCAGAAGTACGAGGACCATCTGGTGGGTGAATGTCCTCTTGCAGAGCAGGACTGACTGGCAACGGGTACAGAACTTGTGTGCGAGAAAATGAGGCTTTGTGACACGAGGAGAGGAACTTTCTGGCTTTCTATCACTGGAAATCTCTATAAAAGGAGCCTATTTTGTTCTCAAGATACAAAGCCAGCTACAACAGTCTGCTACAGGTACATGTTGTAAGACACAGGTATTGACAAAACAGCTGGAGGGTGCCTGCTGATGGAAAGTCAGAGCAGTTTTTAAAGCAGTTCATGTTCAGCCCATAGGTTTTGTGAATATGCCTGAAGTTGACAGTTCATGATGGGAACTTCCAGGCTGCACTTGGATCTCTGTGAAACACACATGCTCCCTGATTGCCTTCCTGAGGAAGGCATCCCTTTTGGTACTTCATTTTCATTTTGCATGTTCATGAACATCAATAGGAAAATCTTGGCAGATATTTAATTCAAGGATATGAATGGGACAACGTGCTTGTCTCCTCTGGATAAGCTGGAAATATTTCCCATCACGTATGGGCCATTGGTTTCTAGCACCCAGATGACTCTCCTCTGTCACATTCTGTAGCTTGGGAGGTCTCATACAGTCCATATACCTCTACTGAGAAAATCTGAGTAGTGGAAGTCAAAGATGGAGCACTCATGTGCTAGACAGAGAAAAAGATTTTCTGGATGTTGCACATCCACACCATACATACAGTTTCGGCCTGTTTCACCCTTCGTAATATTTGCAAGACTAAAGCAAATATTGCCAAGTGACCTAGATGTTGACAGTTTCTCTTACTGCCTCACACAAAAAGCAAATACACCCATCAGCTCTGGCGTGGATTCAAGAGAAGCCAGGGATGCCACATGCGTTGACATCCTGGCCACACGTGGTGATGGCAATAAATAATTGGTTTTAAATGCACGTGTTGCTTTCTTGATTAGTTGCTTTACTGTGGGATCTGCTGTATTGATTAATTTTAATCTACTTTGTAGGTTATTTAGATCTGAAATTGAGTAGAGTGCAGGGGATTAGGGAACTACTCTAATTTTAGGGTGTATACTGCATTTGATTAATTTTATAGCCTGTGTTGATAAAAGCTTTTATCCTAGTCTGCTATCAATTTAACTGTGTTTGTCAGTTTTTACTCCTGGGGTCCCACATAATTCAGTTTCATAAATTGATTTGATGGATGTTTTCTGATACTTCAGTAAAGCCTTTTGGCATAGATTTGCCTATCCTTTGCTTTGCACGTACCTGGACAACAACCCTTGCTGAAGACAGAAATAGAATCGTATTAAATTAAAAAGATTATTGAAAAGAACAGGATGGCTGCAGCAGATGATTGTAAACAGTGTCCTTTGACAAAGCATGAAGTATAAAGCTGAAGTGGAAGAGAAAACTGTCCCAGGAGGATTAATGATAGTGTTTGCAGCCTGCAAGTCCCCTTTCAGCTCTCCCTAGCACCTCTCCTACAGGGCTGAACAGAGGGGGAGGCCACAGGTACAGTTCAAGCCCCTGCTGAGGCAAGCCAACACTGTCAGATTTTCAAAGGTCTGGCAGAGGCAGTAAGAGGCTGTGGAATAATAGAATGGTTTATGTTGGAAGTGGCTCAAACCACCACAGTGACCTTAAAGATAATCTAGTTCAAACCCCCTGCCATGGGCAGGGACACTTTCCACTAGACCAGGCTGCTCAAAGTCCCAGCCAATCTGGATATTATTTCTTAGCCCAGGCAGGAGGGGATGAAATGTCACCCCATGTGCAAGACACCTGCACACGCCTTATCCCCGTGGGATGGCAAAGGCAATTGTGGAGCTCGTCTCATTCTTTCATTGCTTTTATTTCTTGTTTCTGTGTGAACTGCTTGGAATCTGCAGATACAGACCCAGCAGGGCAGCAGGTGCAGGTACCACATGGGCTTCACTAGACGATTTCTTTGGTCTGGAGAATATTTATAGCAAATACGAAGTGAAATACGATGATTTGTGCCTGTCAGAAATTCATGTGGGTGTAGTTCTGCTGAGGCTCTCAGCAGAGAAGTTCCCTTACCTGTTTTAAGGTCCTTTGAACATTAGTAACAGGAAATTTTTGTCCAGAATTAAAACCGGTATTTATATCAGTATTTATCCAGTGATATGTGTAAGGGGGAGTTTTGAGAGCTTGGTGTTAGCACAGCTTATCAGCACATGGAGGGGCCCTGTGAGTTGCAGAGGTGGACGTGCTAGATGTGCCCCATCAATTGAGCAACTAAAATGACATCTGCATGAGCAGCTGATAAGCATTGCCTCCCAGAATTGAGAAATCATCCTAAAGAGCTGTGATGAGTGGCTGGGGTACATGGTGGGTGACAGCTAGATGCAAGCCTGCACCCCTTCTTCTCCCACTAAAGCCCCACAAACTTTCCACAGAGGGGTAGAAGAACCCAGGGAACTTTCTTTGAATTCATTAATATAATTTTGTAGGTCATTAAATGTTTGTGTTTTGGGTGGGTTTTACTGCAGTTCACCATTCCAGGCTATCTCCTTTTCCAAGGGCGAACTCCAATGTCTGATGATTGTGACACACTAAGAATGGTTTAACTTCTCCTGAAGGCTGCTTTCAGCCACAGTACATAATTTTGCAGTAAAGGTTGTACCGCTCACAGGACTTTAGAGATGACATTGGTAGAGTTTGAAGAAGGAAAATGACATTAAAATTTCCTCAGGTGTAGCTGCTGTTATCTCAGCTACCAGGCACTGGCTTCCAACAAGCAAGGAGAGAAAGAAAACACCACACACTGTTGTCAGGCACACTAATACTCAGTGTCTCAGTTTTGTAGCTGCTTGAATATGATGAAAACAAATCTTTAATAATTGCTGCTTCCATCATTGCACTGCACTATGTTTTCTATTCAATTGCAAGGACAGCTCATTTCCAGCAACTGGGAACAATGCGCTCATATTGCTAATTCATGCCACTACACACAAATGTTCAGATTATGTTGTGCAGGACCAAATTCCAGTCTCATTCACGAGTGTAACTCGCACTTAAATCCAGTTTCCCATACAAGAATCAGGGAGCCCTGCAGCAAAGTTTGTGACAAATTAAAACCTGAAAGAGGCAATAAAAGAACATCTGATATATTTTATTATTTTTTATAGTGTTTGAAAAGCAGATTTGGATGTATGGCAGAGGGTGGAACCCTGGGGAACTAGTGTCAGAGATGATCTGAAGGCAAATGATTTCTCAGGAGGTTGGCATCCACAGAGTGCTGTACAAATTTTCCTTCTACTGTCTCCTTGTTTTGGTTTGTGGTGATATGTGGGTGCAGACAGGATATTTTGACATAGAGAATTTGGGGGTGGATAATAATTAAAGATTAAAGTATAGTGCAGACTAATCTTGGGGAAAAGAGAGGTAAAAAGATGTGTTAAGTGCTACTGAGAGCAGGGGCTGGGCATCTCAAGTGGCTGATACAGCCTTTTCATGGCAGATACTTGGTGGTCTCTGGTCTTGGGGCACCAGGAGCCCTCCCACAGGCAAGGGGGACCTGGGTTCAAATCTAAACTGAGCCTTTGTTTGACCCCTGGCAGTCTGGGGAGCTGCCTACCCACCCTACAACCCTGTCTCCCTTTGCTAATTCCCTTCCTAAGTCACCACCAGCTCCTGGCACTCTGGGGATATGTAGGCAGCTGGAGAAGCCCACTCTGGCAGGGAATATTTCTGACACAAAAAAATTAAACCTTCTCTGCCTGTATTTTGATTTACCTTCTTTGTCTGAAAGGATCATAACACTTCTGATAAATGGGGCCCATCAGCTGATCCTCCTGCTTTGGTGCTAAGCTTCTACATTGTCTTTTCTCAGTATTTTCCATGCTAATTTCCTTCCCTCTTGGTTTAGAATATTATCACTATGGTAAATGCTCCTGGGAAGCCATGCTGGCACATGACCTTCACACCCTTCTGCTGAAAAGACTCCCCAAAAGCATTTCCAAACTATTTGCAAGAGCAGCACATATGAGACCATATCCGAGGGCATGTACACAGCTGATACAGACTCATCTGGGAGGTTGAGACCTATCTTTGGGGCTTCTGACCCCCACAATGTGATTGAGGGGGGCACCTACAGCAAGACTGGGGCTGTGTCAGCTCCAGGCATGGCAGCAGAAGACGGAGGTTGACTTGCCAGGCTGGAGTTGACAAGCAAGGAAATGTTCCATTGATGGACAACCAAGAAGGTAGAGCTAAAGATCTTGGTGTGTGTGTGTTATGGAAAATTTTAGACAGCTGTTATCTGTTACCACACTACCTTGCTCACGATTGCTTCAGATGGGATGAGGCAGGTTGGGCTGGGCTGGGCTGAGTTAGTCATTGTTTGGTTGGCGCTTTGTAGGGGATTGAGTTTCGTCAAGAAGTGGCTTTTCACTAGATGGTGCTCTTAGCTGAGCCATTGCTGTGCCTGACCCCTCTTCTTGGTTCTGGGAACTTCCAAGTGATCTGCCTCATAAGCCCCTTTTGTAGAGGTGACAGGAAGGCAAATGAAAAGCAGGGGCCCTGCTCTCATATGCCTTATCCTGTTGGAGCCATGCAAGAAAAACTACTGCTTTACATCTGGTTGTAAAGTGCTGGCACATTCCAGCCTCCAAAATGACCACAGTGCACAAGTGTTGAAACCATTTTTATTATTTCAGTTGCTTTAAACTGAATCAACAGTGCATATTTAGGAAGCTAATGCCAAGTTCACACACAGGGTTTTCAGCAGATAATCTTCCGCACTGTAAACTGTGTTATTATTTCTGTTCTACTTAGAGAGAATATGGTGTACGGGAATTACCTGCAGCCTTTGCCCAGTGCTCTGGCCAGCAGCAAGGTCTCTTTGGAAAGTATTGTGTGAAGTACTTTTGGGGTGATTGTCATGAGGTGAGGCTGCCCAGCTGTGGTGGGGCAGGACACGCACGTTAAACTCAGCGCTGGCACTGCCTTTGTGGATATGATCATGTGGCCACTGCCAGGGCTAGCGGGATACACGTGTGTGCAGTAGGTGAAGCCAAGTGGAAATGTTGGGCCACCACATGCACACATTCCCAAAGAGCTTCCAACAAAAACTGAAACTGAAGGAAAGTGACGGCCACAACAGATCATTCAATTTCATTCCGCGGAGCCTCCTCCAGCCCAGCCACACGCGGACCACAGACCACATGAGCTCATTTGCTAATGGTGGGTTGCCATTTCCACTGCTTTTCCGGGGCAAGGCGTGGGAACGGTATAGGAGATGTTTCTCCATCAAATGTACGTGCTGCACACAACCATAGGGGAACTGGGAAAGAGGGTGAGGAATGGGATGAGTCGGTGGGCTGGGTTGGTGAGGCTCAAGAGGAGCTGCTGGGTTTGTGACAGGTACAGACATGCAGCAGATCCCGTTCACAGTTGGACAGCCTGGGCTCTGGACACTAGGAGGGGGTTTAACTGCTGAAGAAAGGGATGCCAGGAACCCATCCCCACCAGGACAGGCCCTTACCCCTGGAACTCAGCATGTGGGAAAGCAGGATCATAGAATCACAGACTGGTTTGAGTTGGAAGGGACCTTAGAGATCATCCAGTTCCAACACTCCTGCCATGGGCAGGGACACCTTCCACTAGACCGGGCTGCTCAGAGCCCCATCTAACCTGGCCTTGCCCTTTTCCAGGCATGGAGCAACCCTCAGATCCCCCTCAGATAAAAACAAACCCGCAGCCTAAGCTGCCCACGTCCTTTCACACCCGCAGCACAACGTTACACCCAACAGCTCCATCGCTCACAACGGCCGAGTAACCGGGAAAGGGGCGCGCTGGAGGGCGAAGCCCCGAGGGGGGAAGCCCCGGGGGTTCCCCAGCCCTCCTGGGGAGGCAGGGCAGGCGCAGCTGGAGCTCATCCCCGAGCAAGAGCCGGCCGTGCCCGCTCCGCCCGCAGCTCCCCCAGCCCCGCACGGCCCCGCTCGGGCGGCGCATGCGGGGCGGGCGCGGGGCTGGAGCGGGGCTGGAACGGGGCGGGCGCGGGGCGGGCGCGGCGCCGGCTCAGGTTGCGAGGGCGGCAGCCCCCGGCCCTCCTCCCCTCCTTCCTGCCCGCCTCCCCGGGCGGAGAGCACCGGCCCGGCCGCCTCCTCCGCCCCCTCCCCGTCCCCGTCCCTCTCCCTTCCCACCCGGCCCCGCTGCCAGGGGCGAAGCCGCCCGCCGGGCCCCGCGGTGAGTTTGCCCCGCTGGAGTTGGGCGAAGGGGTGGGGGAAAGTTTGGGGAGGCCCCCGGATTGGGGGTGGGGGGGCGGAGGGGGTGGGCGCTCCCCGGGGACGGGGGTGTGCGGGAGCCCCCCCTCCCCTTCCCGCGCCCTCGCACGCTTCCCCCGCCCTTCCTCCTCCTCCTCTTCCTCGGGGGGTTTTTTCCGCCGCAACTTCGCGTGGAGCCGCTCCGGGCGGCCCCTTGTCTCCGCGTGGCTTTATTCCCTTTCATTTTGCGTCTCGTATTAGTTTTCCATCTATTTGGTGTGTTTTCTCGCTCGGCTGCTCCCCGCCGCTATTGTCTGCGGGGCCGGGGCCGGGCGCGGTCCCCCTGCAGCCGGGCGGGGGTGGCGGCCCCGCTGCCGCGGGGACGGGTCGGGACGAACCCCGGTGTGTGCCCCGGGTGTGTGCTCCGGCACACGCACCCGCCTGGCCCCCTCCCCATTGGAATTACTGATACCCCGATCTGGAACCCCCTCCAGCCTCGCAGACGCAACTTTGTATCTCAGTTTATTTTACAGAAAGTCGTCGGGGATTCGTATCAAGAGCCCCCCTGCAACACGCCGGTGTTGGTGCGTGTCACCTTTGGGGCTGAGTGGCCTTTGAAGTCGGTCAGAGGGTCATTGCCGTAGGGCCTGTTCCATGCGTTCACTCTATTGCCTGAAAATATTTTTTTTTTCTTCTCGAGTGCGGACATTTCTTCTGGAGCAAATGCATGAGTTTCTGGTTGAGAACTGGGAAAGGGTAGTTCTTCTTAACCTGTGAACTGTTGGGGTTTATTAATCTACCTTCTATGACTGTGTTGTCCCTGCAAGTCATATAGAGGAGTTGGGATTTGGAGAGTTCGATTTTGCTGACCTCTGGAATTGGTTCTGCTCCAGTGTCCTTTACAGGGCTTCATGTTAGCTGGAGCTCAAAAGTGGAAAAAAAGTCACTTATACAAGTTTTTTTTCATTGAAGAGTGTGCTGTACTGATTCTGTTGTGGATGACCAGACGGGGACTTGATAAAGGGATTAGAAATCCTGTACTGCTGTAGCTCTCTGTAATCTTCGTGGGCCGTAAAACTTTAGGTACTCATGGAGATATGCGATGCAGTAGAAATATGTAAAGCATGTAGCTTCAGAGCTGAGTTTAAACAGTTGGTCTGAGATCCATGGATGTCTTGTGTACTGGGAGTTTTGGCTAATGTAATCTAATCAGTTTTAAAGGGCCAAGCTACGTTATTTCAGTTTGTGATGACTCTCCTCAGTCCCTTGCCGGGTGTGTTTTTCATGTTTTGCACGCCCTTGCCGAGCTATTGTGGAAAAGGGCGAACCAAGTTCCACGTAGTTCCTGAAAGTTAAGGTACTAGTGATTCATTTATTACAGTGTTAGAGGAGGTGTATTTTTATACATAGATACCTTAGTAGTGGGAGCAGATTGACATTAACCTCATAACATCTGTGCCTGTGGATAGAAGCTGCTGTCTGCACTAGAGGAGCATCCACTCCGAAGGTGCTTGCTATGCTTTGGGACACTTCTTGTGTGACAGTTTCTTGTTTGGGCACTTTAAGTTGGGTTTGTTTGCTTTTTTTTTTTCTTCCCCCAAGCCTGATAGCAGGGTAAGAGTGCATTAGGCAAGGTGAGGATCACCTGGGCATGTGTTTTCCCTTGGCATGAGTTCAGGTGCGTACCTGTCTTCCGCGTTCATGGGTTGAGCCTGTACGTCGCCTGTCTGTCCTTCCAGCGCTGCCCGGTGCTGGGCAGACAGGCTGGCCTGGGGCTGTTGCTAGAAGGGCACGGACGTTCTGCCAGGCAGACAGGTTTTGTAGGTAACCTGAATGATGAGTCTCCTGCGGGTAGTGTGGATGAGCCACGTTTCTTGACGGCGTTCCAGCCTTCGTCTCTTGCCTGGCTCTGGTGGCCACAGGATGGCCGGCATAGCCCGAGAGGTGAGGACACAACGTGTTCGAAGTAACAGAGTCCAGCCAGGGACTGCAGCCAGAGAGAAAGGCAGGAGCTCGGTGTTCGATGTTCGTGATTTACAGCTTTGCTGCATCAAAGGAGGAAAACATAGTTAAGAAGTCAAAGCTTCTCATAGGAATAGAGTTCTGCCAGGTACTGTCCGATGATGGATGTTTTTAAAACACAGGGAAGCTTTGAGACTCAGGCATATGCAGAACTTGCTACTAATCTCTCAGCAGGATATACTCGTGAGTAAGCCATGTTCTGGTCTAGGGTACGCTCCTGTGCTAAGAGGAGGATTAACTACTGTTAAAAGAATCTGGTTATTCCATCCAAAGCATGAATTAAGACAGTGGTCAATAAATTAGACTAGAGGAAAAATACCTTGGTAGATTTGTTGCTAGTATGCACAGGCTCATGTGTTATAAAGGCAGTGGGTGCTTTCATATAATTTTCTATTGGCATAATAAGTTTTAATAAATAGCTACTTAACAAAAAAATCATTAGTAGAAGCTGCTGGGCCTGCTGTACCTATCTCTTTTCCACGTCCTTTCCAGGACAGTGTATCAGTTTTCACTGCCTGGTATTTGGTGGCCATCCACTCGCCAGTAAAACTGACCTTGAAGCAGCTTGGAAGCTTTTCTGCTTATTACTGTAGCGGGTTATCTCTGCAATCTACTTGAGTGCTATTAAATGCTATTTCTATAGGGGTTCCCCACACAGGCAATAAGTAGCCTGAAGTCAGCTAAACTACACAGCTGATTAGTATGGAGGAACTGTTTGGTTTTGGCTTTGCTCTACTGGTGGAAGGTAGTGGTAAGAAATAAAAAACTTGAACAAAAGGCTAGATAATCCAGGAGGCCATAAAGGCATGATGTGCCCTCTCTGAGTGGTTGTGGGCCCATGTTTTACCGGTCTCCTGGACAGGCAGTGGCAGTTGGTGTGGTTTCCAGCTGGAGGATAACTCCTATTTGCAGGTACATGAGAGGCTGGATGTGGAAAGCTGGGGTGGAAAGCACCTTGCAGTCTGCAGCTTGTGATTACTGGGTGCTGCTTGGTGCCAAGTGCTCATGTGCTTGCTTGCATTGATCACCTGTAGAACAGATAAAGGTAATGAATGACGTTGTGAGGCAGCTGATATCTCTGGGTGTGGACAGAGTTCTGCTTTGCTGCTGTGGGGTTTACCATGGGGGATATAATCCAGTTGGAAGCCTGATTCAGGGCTGTCATGTACCACCTGAACATTCACGGCCAGGAAGCACTGCACTTTTTCTAAACCAAAACTTGTTGTTAGGGTGTTAGATATAATGTGGGTTTTATGAATAGCTTAGTCATGCTTCACTTTTTTTTCTCCTCTAAAACAGCTGTCAACAGTCTCGCTGTGGGGAGAGAATTGGCCACTCCTTGTACTTATTGAATAGTCAAACACTTCAGCCTGGCTTTGCACTTCTTAGTGACTTTTGGAAACAAAGCCGTGGATGTGGCACAATGGCTTCTTTTTATTTATTTATTTATTATGCCTGCCTTTCTCCCTTGCAAATGACCTTTATATAGGATCTAGAAGGCAAAGCACATCACTGGGAGTTAGCTGGTTAGTTACTTCAGTTAGTGATAAGAAAATATGATGGCAGTGCTCCAGGAAAAGCAGCTATGCTGGGAACTTGTTGCAGCAGTCAAGCTATACAGATCTTTTTCAGAGCAATATATCCCTATATACTTACGGTACTTTGTCACGGAAGCAGGGTGACTCCTCTCTTTATGTCTACATGATAAATCTGCTGCGACGCCACAGATCTTGTAAACAGTTTATTGCCCTTCCAGAGATGGCTGGTGGAGATGTGCAATAGGTGAAACTTTCTCAGTGTCATTCTAAACTCGAACTGTAATTTTGTCCTCTCATCTCCTTTATGCTTTGGTGTAGGTAAGCAGCCTCTTCTAGTTCCCCAGCTGGGCCATGCTGGGGTTTGTGGATCTGTTCAGCAAACCAGACTGGGAAATGGATCCCAGTTAAGAATACATGAATTTTTTTTCTATACAACTCATAGCTTGTATCAGTTCAGAAAAAAGATCATTCTTCCCCTGCATCAGTTCCCTGACTCGTGTTCCACAAGCAGCTGCTGTAGCAAAGGCTCAAGTGCTTCCACCAGGAGAAACAACCTTGGAAGTGCTTTTTCAATTGCAAAGTTATTTGACTGTGGTGCCCATCCCTGTTTTATAGCATGTGAAGATGACATGGGAGATAGATGTGTTCTTAAGATAAACCAGTGAGTTAAAATTCAAAATGTTTTCTCTTAAAGTTCCCTAAGACTGCAGTTATTTCTATCGAGAGTGAATACACTTCTCTGCAAAGTAAGTTCTGCCATTCTTATAATATTTTTTTTGTTAAATTTTCTTTATAACCAGTTTAGGTAGGCTGCTACATTGCTGAGGAACAAGGGAAGAAAGTGTAATCACAAATATTTTTAAGTAGTCAACAGTCCTTAAAAAGTATGCAGTGTGATATCTTCCAAAATGTAAGCTTTAATCCTGTTGTATCTGTAACGTATCGAGTGTTGTGACATGGTCAGGCAGTCTAACAAGGCTATCTTTTTATATATGTATATATATATATAAATTAAAAAAACCCAAACCTAAAAATCATGTGCTAAAGAGTTTATTGGGTGACTTTTATTATGGGTGAGAAAAAGCTTAATTCTTTGCTGGCGTAGCAATGTAGTTCTCACAGTCCAAATGCTGAACTATAACAAAGGCACATTGGGACCTTCCCAAATAATTGCACATTAGATTGGAGAAAGCATGAGGACAAAATACCCCTCAGTCTACTCTCAGCACCTTGTACAGCACTTGTGTTGAGGACTTGAAATACAGTATATTCCAAGCATGGTTTTGGTGTGAAGTTGGGTTTGATGCCTCTGGGCAGCCTCCTGTGGGGTCCTGCAAGGACTGCTGGTGGTGTGGGCCTTGTGGGCTTCCACGGTTCATGGAGGACCTTGATTCTGGCCTTGGCTGCAGCATCCAGAATGGTACTTTTTCAGGGGTGAACTTGTAATTCTGTAGCAGTGGTTCATTTGACAAAGTTAATTCTTCTGGACTACTTGTATTTTTCGTGACTGTCCTCTTCATAAAGACTGGGAATTCACTTTTATGTTTCTTCAAAGCGATCCAATCTCTTCAGTCAAATTTTTTTTTTTTTTGCTGATTCCATAAGTTGTTAATAATAAATAATATTCCCATTTGGCTGCTCTTGTCTTTCCAAAATGGGTGATAATTTTTTAATTAGTCATTGTGGCAACTGAACTGTCACAGTTTTCTTGTAGATTTGATCCTTGCATGAGGTCACCTTTGATTTCCTTGAAAATTATGACCTAGTGACTGATTGCTCATTGGATCCTGTGTAGTTGCTCTCCTGGGATACTATTTAAAATTTATGAGCACAGGTAGTTGCAAGTGATCCACTGCATCTTGTTTCAAGCACTTGTGAAATTTTCTGATAGACTAATGTTTAGCATTTGCCAGAGTAGCTTCTGACTGCTTCTAGTCTCTGTTGGTGTATTTTCTTGACTACGTTGAGGTGACTGATCTATGTTTCACAGAAGTCACTACCCTTTAGTCTTGTTGCTGAACCGTTTGTAACTTAATGTTACATTTGCAAAATACATGGTGAGACATGTCCCCAAATTGTTTTTTAATGTGAGATGTTATTTGCAGTGTGACAGCACCACTGAGATTAGCCTGATGCAGTGTAAAAGGAAGGATTTAAGGATTTTCTTCTGTAGCAGCTACTTTAGGTTTTCTTTCCGAGTGCAAGGGAAAAGAAAATAAGTGCTGAATTACTTATTTAATTATGAGGCTGAATTTTGGTGAGATGTTTTCTCTGTGAGCATGATTTAAGGTGATCATCTTAAAACAGAAGGATGTAAGTCACTTGATGATGATGTTCAGAACTGTGTTAAAAATGCCCGATATGTCATGTTTGAGTCTGTGCTTTTTATCACCCGTGAATAATGAATTGGAGCAGTAAGTTACGTTAAAATCTGTGACATACTTTGTAGCTTCAGTCTAAACCGTATCTGAGGTTTCTGGCAAAGTTACTTGGGAAAGTAAATCTTTTTCCCAACGTGCCTCTGCCCTCAGTGGTGTAACTGTTCTGTAAGTCTGAGTGCTGCAGTTAATAAAACCATTACAAACAAGGATTTTGGCACGGAGCAGTTGTTCTAAACCAGAGTGTCTTCAGACTCAAACTACTGACTCACCCATTCTTTTTCCATGGATTAACACACCTGGCATGTGTGACACACGGATACTGGCCGACCTGTCATGTTCTTGTAGGTATCCTTCTTTTCTGCTTAGGGAAAACCAAAGTGGGAGTGTGAGTCTGCAGGGCAACCTCCTGCAGTTAAAACCCTCCTGATGGAAACCGATGCTGGGAATGAATTTGTCCAAAGACTCCTTTTGCCATGTCCCTGTTGCTGCTCTGTCCCTGCCATGTATTAGGGGAGCACAGAGCAGCTGTTTGTGTGAAGTCTCTCCTTTCAGGGCAACCATACAAAAAGCTGTGCTGGGTCATGCTGTGGGCTCTCCAGCCTCGTTTCCTGCCCCATGGTGTTGATTGTGGGTCCTGGGGAGGTATGAGAGCTAGGCAGGTGGTCCACACAGTGACTGTGAGCACGGTGGGGTTCAATACCAGGATGTGTGGCACATTTGGGTTCCCAGCATGTGTGGCTATCAACATCCAGCCAAATCTTGGAATTTGCTGTCAATAGGGAAAGAGGGAAAATAGGGGATGCTGAGATGTGAGATTGCTGTAGGGAATGAGTGTTGCTTGCTTTATGCACTGGTTTCCCTCCTGAGTTTCCTCTGGGATGCTGAAGCCTTTGGTCCTGTAATAGCAGTGGGACAATGAGTACTCAGATGGAGGAAGCAGGTGTTAAAGGAAGGGGGGAAGTGATTTAATTTTTGGGGGGGAAGGGGAGACAGGATGGCCAGATTTGACCCTTATACAGAGTTATTTCGTTTGCCTCATGAGTTTCTGCACAGGATACTTCCTGATTGCTGGACCCACAAGTAAGATGGCAGCAAAACTGGGACTTATCCTTTTTTTGAGTTGATATAACTTAGTGAGCCAGCTGAGGAGTGAGGCTTACGTGATGTACCTCTGATGTTACGTGATGGATTTTGTTGTTTTGTTCCCTGTTACCATAAATCTTTCAGCACTGCAGAAGGGCTGCGGTGTTGACAGCACTGGACATCTTCAAGTCTGCACTTTGTACTGGGGAGAGCTGGTTTTTTAATTGTTTTAAAACCAAACTGGAGATGAATGAGTTTATGTGTGACCTAGATTAAAACAGTTTCTGTAGTCTGATCTGAAGGTCTTTGGGTTGGTGCAGAGGGTGATTCTGGAGATAAAAGTAAAACACTGGCTCAAGTACTGTGTAGCAGATGTGTTTGCATCTGTAGCTGAAAGACTTCCCATCCAGGGAGTAATGACAACACTCCATTTTAGTGGGGTTTCCAGCCTGTGCAGGAGCTTCTCTTGAACATGGGAGTCAGTTTTTCCATCACTGAGTGTTTTGCAGCCACTCCACCCATTTTTATGATGAGTGATCATCGTCTAAGAGCGCAGTGGAACACAAGAGGTGGTGAGCAAACCTTTTGTTGCATTAAATGTAAATGTTTATAGTTTCTCTTCTCCTAGCAGCTGCAGAGAAGGTAGGTTGTCTCAGCTGGGTAGAGAAATAAAAGACTAAACCTCTTTTATATGTGCTGTCGTAAAAGACAGTCTTTTGTAATAAACATTCATTTCACAAGGTCTAGGTGTCTCTTTACATTTTTGTGTGATTCAAGGTGAAACATTGCTGCACATGTTTGTTAACTGCAGGTTTTTCTATATTAAATAATGCAGATGCCAACAGGAAAACAAATATACACGTTTTTCCTCAGGCCCACTGTGACAGGATGCTGAGGGTTGTGTTGGTACCCACCACGTGGTTGTGTTTATGTGCTGGTGGCTCCTGCTGTCTTGGTCACACGAGCATGAATCTGCTTGTGCAGTGGGAGCTTGGGAGTCTCCAAGGTCTGGAGCTGCTTTTCCACCCTGGCCAGAGCTACTAAATAATTTTGGAAGAGTGTTTTGGTTATGTAGCCTGAAGAAGGGTGTGTGTAGCACGGAGGATGAGATTTGAGCACTTAGCTAGTTTAAAAGTGATTTTAACTGGCTTAAAAGTATGTTCCAGAGCGGGTACCTTCCTTGTTTCTCTCTAACATGCTGGCAGGGAGTGAGGTGGTGGGAGCAGATTTCTGGAGTGAGTTGTTCCACGGTTAAAACAGGGCTTTGATCCCTGTTTTCATGAGTAGTGTATTACACTAGAAAAAGAATAACTCATTGCTTGAAGAGCTTACAAGTTAAAACTGTGGATAATAAATATACTTGCATGGCTATTAAGAGGATTAATTGTTTGTGAAGTGCATCAAAAGTGGGAAAGTTAAAGAAGTACTTAAATGGTAACTGGCTGCATGTCACATAGGTCTAGGAAATTTGCTTCTCCCTCCTTCCAGTCAGTTTACAAGCTGTGTTTGTTGGTTGGTATGAAATTTACCTGTCGGTCTCATGTTTTTATGTGTTTTGGGAATTTTAGCAAGGTACTTCTTCAGATATGCCATCTGAAGAGAAAACATTTTACCACCTGAGAAGTAAATTATAAAAGTGACGTTTCCTTCTGCAGCTGGAATTGGCTCTATTTAAACCATGGGGTTTAGTGCTTAGACCTCCCTGGTTTTTCCTTTATCAGATTAGCTAGGATTTTGGCAGGACTTTGTGCTGCTTTTTCTTAGCCAATCCACTTGCATGTGAGTGTTCAGTAACTTTCTTGCTTTATAATCTCAAAGTTCAGAAGTCATCGGGTTGTTTGAGACTAATAAGAGATCCTATCCCAGCAACAGCTTATGGAGGGTGGAGAAAAGGAAAACACTTGACTAAGTGGAGAGCAAGTTTTGAAATGAAAATTCAAAACTACTTGAAGAGGATGGAGGACCTGTGGCAAAGAAAGTGCTTGAAATTGTGTATGTCTTCCTGAAACTGCAAAACATGAGTGTGCTTTTTTTACCCTTTCTTTACTGAATTGTTTGCAGGACCCATCCTCTCTGTGATATCTGTTAATACATGTTATGTATGTATATATATATGCATATATGATAGATGGCAGATAAATAGCAAAGAGTTACCTTACAGTTGCATTATATAAAGATTGAGCATTTGAAATGCCTAAAGTGCATAAAACTTATCAAGTGGGTGTAAACTGATAAAGTTTTTCATACTCTGCTTGGAAGAGTCTTCATTTTTTTTTTGCCCACTCTCCAGGGACTAATTTGTAAAATCTTTGCCAATTTTGACAATAAACCTAGTCTGATCAGTGCTTCTGATAAAAATTAGAAAAGGATAATTCTGTTTGCATAAATACCTGTGTATTTATGCCTTGGGCTTGTGATATTTCAGCGCCAAGAGAAACTTAGGCCATTTTGGAGGAAATGTACTTTAAGCCTTGTTAATTTTTTTCTTTGAATAGGTCCATCACTTGGTGTTTGCAATGAAAGAAATAAATTGTTTTCTTTGTAGGAATTTTTTTGACTCTTAGGTAAATCTGGATCTGAGCCACCGGATACTGTGAGGATGAAGAAGGAGAGTTGGTTTAGCATTAGATGGAAGCTGGGATGAGGAGCAGGAGTTGTTGTGGTGTGGTTGTGTTAACGTGGCTGGAATGCTCAGCAGAGCAATGTTTGAAACTTCTGCACAAGAGATGTACGACTCTGTCCAGCTGGGACCTTGCTGCTTCTGGCTGGTTTGCAAAAAAAATGCCCATGATGGGGAGGAGAGAAAGCTGTTGGGATGCTGCTAGATGAAAGCCTAGCAGCCATGGGGAATTTAGGAATACGCCCGAGCTGGGGAATGCAGTGCCGAGCTCTGGGAGTGTGCCTTCCAGCCAGGGAGAGTTGCAGGGTGGTGATGGCATGGACCACCCTGCATGTTGGGAACTAATTGTCACCTCTGCTTCTTGCTCAGCCTCAGTGTTGGTGAGCAGTGCCTCATTCAACAGCAGCCTTTTGGATGTGCCCTGGGAACTAAGCAGTGTCCTGCTTGTACCTTCTCCGTGACTTTAGCAAACTTGAATTCAGTGCTTAGTGATGCTTAACTCCTAGTGCTCTGATGTGCCAGGTTCTGGGTGTAGCTGCCTTGGTCAATGTCCTTGTCCTGGACAAGGATCAGAACAGACATTGCTTTCTGTTTGCCTCTTTAAATTACACATGTCAACTCCCTGATGTCTTTTATTCAGAAAATAAATCTTGTCTGATACATTCAACCCAGAAAAGTGCTTATATATCCAGCAGCCAGGAAATTGAATGAGTCCTGATCTATTCTTAATTTCTTGTGTTTCCTGTGGTTTTATTGTTTGTGTTACCAGCCCTAATATTTACATACTTTTGAATGAGCTTTTCTTTTTTTGGAATATACTGCTTTGTTTGTATGCCTTGCAGAACAGGTTCTTCCATTTTTTTCCCTAATAACCAAACAACTTACTTTCTCAAAGGAGTAGGAGAAAAAAAAAGGAAGATTATAGGAAACACCAAAGGGGGGTATCTAAGAATAGAATTTTTTTTTTGCTGATGATATGCTAAGACTCATTCGAAACTTGCATCTACCCTTCCAAATGTCCTTGGGCTCTTTTAGAGCTTTTTAAAACTTCTTGCATGTAAAATTAAGTGCCTGTGGGTGCTTGATCTGAATAGCAGATGCATTTACAGTTGACATTTTAAATGCAAAGGTGATTCTATGAAAAATGCTTGTAAGAACAAAGCTGTAGTTCCCACTGAAACCCCAAGACATAGGAGGACAAGGTGGTGGAGTCTGCTGTGTTAATGTTTAAAAGTAATGCTGGTGAGTGTTGTCCATCTGTATCTCTGGAATCTGATGTAGTCTTTTTTTTCTGCAAAGTAAGGAAGATTTCAGAGTTACATTCCCTATCTTTGTTCTGGATATGGAGGAGTAATGGAGCTGATGCTCTTCCAGTGGTCTGTCCCTTGGTACATCAGCTGGCTGCCTTTTCCAAGGATATTTGCTTTCCTTTAATAATCCTTTAGGAACTAACTTGAAATTGAAATTTTTTTTTAAAAATAAAGTGTTCCTCAAAGAATTTATGATCAGTCTTCATTTGTGCGTATTACTGTTCTGTGTTGAATTTCCAACTACTCTTCAAATATATAATTCTTTCAAAAAGTAAGACAGAACTTCAGGACTTTTCCTTTCAAATCTGTTCTGCCTGCCATGAAATAAAACCTATTTGCACGTTGATGAATAGTGGCTGGGAAGCCTGTCTGGTTCTGCAACAGGATCCATAAATAGCATTAGTGTCTGGTTTACTTTGGGAAGGAAGGTGTCCCGTTGTGGCAGTGGCAGGAGGGCAGTCTTGCACTCACTCCCAGTAAAGTTGCCCTGTCTGGGCAACGTTCACCAGCACGAAACTTTGAGAAACACGATACAGTGTGTGTGCTGAGATACAGAACCCCTTTGAAAGCTCGAGCAAGTACTGACATTAATAGAAATGGGTAATACTGGCCTTTTTATTTTCTCTCTACCTCTGCTGCGGGCTCATAGAGAACTTTGAGGGTCATAATGCTGGTGTGAAAAAATGCTTTCCCCATCACCCTTCCTATCTCTTGCTGCAGGGAGCACCTTGGACGTGCAGAGCACGTTGTTGCATGTGGTCCATGTATAACGCTCCAGTGTGTTTGGGTGGATGGGACCAAGCTTGGAGTAGCTGTTCTAGTTGCCAGACTGGATCTGGCTGCTAATTCTGAAACCTGTTGGGTCTCAGGATTGAGGTTTGGACGAGTGCCCCTGAAATGTACCCTTCCAACCATTTGTAAGGATATTTTCAGGTTTGGTCTTTGGAGTGTTTGGATTGTGGAACAGTTGCTAAAGGAGAAACTGTCTTCTGTGCTAGATTAAGAATCAGTTTATTCTGGAAAATGGAAAGAAAAAGTCCAGGTGGTTCAGGGATAGCACAGTTAACCATCTCTGGTACCCCAGAAGCAATCGTGTAAAAGGGGAATGGCAGGTAATTAGCTGGAAACAGATGAGGTTTGGGGTGCTGCCATCCTGGTTGGATGGCAGTGGGCAAAATGGAACCACACTAAGTTTCAGAACTGAAATTAAAAAAAAAGAAGTTTAATTTTTGCTCCCTTAATGAAGGCGATGGTAAAACGCTCCCTCGCAGCGTGGTATTTTCCTTTTCTAAACTGCTCATGGCATGGTTATTGCTGGATGTTGTGAAATGTAAATAACGCCAAGGTAGTGAACTCGGCATTCCCAGCTCCTTGGCAGTGTTTGTGAATGAAAACATCTGTCTGAGCCCTCTCTGCTTCTCTTCCCTCGCACAGCTGCCCGCTTTGAGCACGGCTCAGTGTGGGGCCATACGTGCTGCAAAGTCCTGGAAACCCTCTCCTTAGTTTTTCAGTGTGGACGCCACACAAAATGGAGGAAAATCTAGAGGGTAAAATGTGTGATTAATTTTTCTTTTACCTTTGTTAGCATTGTAGTGCAAGTTGTTAAGATATCTGGTGTTCCGGTGCCAGGCTGCGACACGGGACAGACCTGATCTCGTGCTCTTGGCACAATCTGGCTCTTTCTCCTGGTCTTTCTTGGATTCACTCTCTGGGATTTCACTCTCAAATCACAACCCTCCACTTGGCAAATGCATAACTATTCCCTGTCTCTCCTATTCAGATTATACAAATAGGCTCTGACAGGGTATAAACTTCACTGGAAAGGCCGTGTTGGTTTGTGGACCAGGGGATGGGTGATAAGAGTTAAACTGTTTTTTACATGAAATCACCTCTTAAAGAGGAGTGGGAACAAGGGGGACAACATGAAACTGCACCAGCAAGTGCAGAGGGAGAGTAGGAGACCACCCTGGTAATTCACTTGGTGCTTTTTCTGAGCTTGGGTGAGAGATCTCAGTAGCTTTTTACTAACAGGGCATTTTAAAAAAACCCAAACAATGAAAAACCAAACAAAACCCCAAAACTAAGCAACCGTGCAAATAATGCAGGAAATACATAATGAATGTTTCGTGATTGGGAAGAGATAGTAACTGGGGCTTCAGAGCTTGAGATCACCTACAGGATGTAAATACCGTGTGGGTAGGTGTTGTGTGCCAGCTTTAGTGACAGTTTTAACTTGGAAGCAGACTTTGTAAACTTTAGACGGTGCTTTAAAGTTGTTTTCATTTAAACTAGACAAATTGTTATGAATTTTGTCTTGATGACGGAACTTGAAATTGAGATGTTGGCTTTACAAGGTGTTTTCGTTTTTCTGCTTGCAATTTTCATCATAAATTGGGAAAAATGGACAGGAGAGGGAATGGGATGGTCTTGCTTCTTTTTAAATGTAGAAATATCAACTTTTTTTCTCTCTTCTCCCACACCTTGTGTGTGGTAAAAAAGGAATGTCAGTTTTTAAACAGATTAAATATCTTTCTAGCATATAGCATTGGTTTGAAGTGAGATTGCGTGTCCAGGCTTCAGTGGTTTAGGGATATATTAGGTGAATTAATACAACCGTCTGTGATGCATTTATGAAAATTCTTTTGCATGTTTTTAAAGCTTTCAGTGTTTTTTTTTCCTTTTGCTGTCAATATGAAAAAAATTATTTCTCCAAGAGAAACCTTAACTGTGCTAGCCAGGGAATAATTCTGCATGCAATATATCCTGTTTTGAAAAAAGTGGGTTATTCTTAACATAAATTACATACTCAGAATTAAGTAAGATTAAAATTACAGTGAAGACAGGCTAATAAGGGTTTTACTCTGCTGAGGAATTTGACTTAAAGCCTGCATGGGAGCCTGAAGTTGAATTCAAGCTGCCAATTCAGCTGAAGTGTAAAATGCCTCCCAGTCTCAACTGGAGTAAGCTAATGCAGAGTTTTAACTCAATTACGTTTCCCCCTCTCCTTTTCATTGGACAGATTTATGAAGAATTATTCTGATATTTTTATTTTCCTCTCTGAGTTGTTCCAAGAGCTAATACAAAGCATCAGTGGACAATGGAGGGGTAGATAGCAGAACGCTTCTGCAATCTCTAGTGTCTCTTCAGGATTTCCAGCTCTGTAAATAATTGCTCAAGGCAAAGGTACACTAATATTATTTGATGAACAGGAAGTCTACAAATAGCTGTGGTATTTTGCCGTAATTACATTTGCAGTGGTGCAGGTGTTGAGCCTTACCCATAGCCAGGAAGACCAGTGCTTCAGATAGATGGATTTGTAAGACCATGTGGATAAGGAGCTGGAGCGTAGGTTTGAAGGGAAGTACATCAGCAAAGTTGGATTTAAATGTTTAAAAAATAAAAAAAGTTTCAGGAGGTGTGTTGCTGATGGCATTGCTGCAGGGGCTTGGCTTTGTAACAGCCAAACAAAACCATCTGAACCCTTATTTCTTCAGAAATGATGAGATACTATTTTTTTTTTTTTTTTTTGGTATGGATTATGGTGGCCTTAGATTGATGTGCTGCTGGTTCTGCTCAGGAAAGGCTCCCACAGCTGTCCCAGGGCTCAGTGGTATTTGTGGATGTGGTAGTTTTGCCTCGTGGTTCTCACCCCCAAACCTTTCTTTAGCCCATGTGAAGCAAAAATCCTTTTCTTGTTAGTGTTGGTGACCGGAGCAGCTTAGTGTGAATCTTGAGCAGCTGGTTAGGTGACACCCTACATCTTCTCCAGACAGTGAGAGCGTGTTAAAACACTTCATTAATACTTTTCTTGAGCACTCTCCATGAGATGGCTAAAGGAAATGAAATACTAACACTAAAATTATGCTGTCAGAAATGCCTGAAACCAACTATCTTGGGAGACTGACTCACCCTGCCCTTCCTCTGGGATCATGGCTGGATGCAGTGGGAGGGTATCCTGCTTTTTTGTCACAACTTCATGACCTTGTATCACCAGCCCATGGGTTTATTTGGGAACAGACTGATGCAGGAGAGAAGATGATATGCAAATAGGAATGTTTCTGTGGGTGATACTCATAGTTGAAATGGTCTTGGAGTAGTTATTTTGAGAGGAAATCTTGGCTCAGGTTCGTTGAGCTGAACTGCTGAGAACAGCCTGTGATGTGGAAATAAAAGGGATGGGGAGAAAAGAAGCAGGTGGTGAAAGGATGCATGTACAAGAGAAGTGGAGCACCACTCATATTATCTCTCCTAAGCCCCCTGTTTTCCCTCCCTCCAGAGATGGCTGTTATTTCAAGTGGGCCCCGAGGTTTGGAAAAAAGATCTGGTATGTGTGTGAGGAGCAAGTATGCAGAAAATTGCTGTGCTGTATGTAAACTTAGCATGGGAGTTTATAACTGAGATGTATGGTGATGTCTTCAGTTGAGTTTGGCTCTGAAGCTTTGGGAGACATAGCAAAATACTTGTGTGCCAGCCTACACAGGCTGGTATAAAACTAAGTAAATACTTGTAAAGGATTGTCTTCATCTTGCTTAGTGCTGTTCTTGAGCACTTCTCTAAACCTTAGATGTTCTTGAAGAAATTGCTCTTCCTTAGCATAAAAAGGCAATACTTAAGAAATTTAGACAGAAGTGGTGCTGCCTCTCCAGAAAGGAGTATTAATATAAATATTTGGAGTGTCCAGTTAATCTGGCAGGATTGTGACCAAGGCATGATACTGTGCCTGTGTGCATTTACACTGTAATTATGAATGGTTTGTTCTGTGAGACAGTGTGATGGCTTCAGTACTGCCTTTTTGTTATAAATACAATGTCTTCTGGGCTGTTGTTTAAAGACTCCTTTGGAAGCCTGATTTAATAGTGGAGCTGAGTGAATAATTCAAAACCTTTTTATCAAGTCCTTGTTTAAATTCTTAAATGAGCTCACCATAACCTTTTTATGTACCCCTCCTGCATGTGTCATACAAATATTAGAATAATTGAATTTTACTAGTGCAAATGTTTCTGTGAAGCAAATTTTTAGAGCTTGATATATGACTGTTTATGTAGAGGGGAATGTAAAATCTCACACACCAGTGTCTATGCCAGAAACTTGTACTGACTTAGGGGGACGGGACCCTCTGCTTTTGTTGGAGCAATCCTAATTGAGCTGGTTTGTCAGATTGACTCATTTTGCAGTTTAAAAACTGAACACATGTATTTAAAGGAATTTTAGAGATATCTCTCTTTCAGGCCATTCTACAAACAGTAGCAGTACTTAGTTTAAAATATTTGCCTTTTTTTTTTTTTTCAGATAAGTACTATTTCTAACTCTTTTTCCTTTTCTCCCCCCTTTACATGAGATGAAACAGCACATTCAAAATGCATCTGCTTAGCATCACTGGGTAGCTTAACACAGGGGTGCAGACCAGAGAAAATCTATAGTCACCTTCCAAGTTTGGTCATCTCTTGGCTTGAAGTCCAGTCCAGGCTAGAGGAGAGCGTCCCAGATAGGTAATTTGGGTGGATTTAGTATGGCTGCTCACATGTATTAATGTTTGCAGACTTGCTTGTAAAAGCTCATTAGTGTTAAGTCACTTTTGAGTACTGATGGTCTTTAAAAGGCAAATAATAGCCTTAAAACCAGGATATCTGGAGAACTGGTATTCATTTGTCTTCGGCTTCTGAAGAAAAGTGGAAGACTTGAAAATTGAAAGCCGGCTTGAGAAGCAGGGGTTGAGGATTAGGTAAGCAGCTGAGTGAGTGATGCTGTATTCTCAGTGGAGAGTTGTTGTTTAATTGGTTACAAGAATTTAGTCAAGGCTGTTTATTCTGTTTGCACACAAACCTTCTCCTGTACATGCTCTGGCAGCCCTCTAACCTTCCTGGCACTGCTGAGCCTGTGCTGCAGCTTCCCTTGGAGAGGAGATGGAGAACTCATACTCTTTCAATGCATCACGAGTTTGCAAAGCCTGATTTGCCTGTACAGGGTTTGCTCTCTGAATTCTGGATTTCTTTGCTGATTTTTCTGAACTCTGATGAAACCACCTTTAACCGTCTAAATGTCGTTGCCATAGAACTGCCCAGGAACGTGCTGAACTGCAGCCACTGGTAATGCCTCATGCCCCTCACAATGTATGCAGAAATCTGGAATTGCAGGCTTGTGTGGCAGGGCAGATTCTTGCAGTGACAAAGAAACTACTATTGAAATATTCTGTTGCCTTCAGTTGCAGCTATCCCAAGTCTAGCAGTACAGATGCATCTGTGTATCCATAGCCAGGCCTATTGGAAACATAACATGGTCTTTAGAAGTAGGAACTTTTGGCTTTTGGGGTTATAAAGAAAACCCCGAATCCTAAACCCCAGCATGATCACAACAACCAACCTTGTATTTGCAGAAGACAGGCGGTGAAATGTAAGAGCCAAGTAAACCTGTTCTTTTTTGGCCTTCCTGAAATTGTCAGATGTGTAAAGTCGTGTTTTAACTGAACAAAATTAGTTGCATCCAGCTCTATCACAGTGGGCATGGGCCTCTTGTTGTGGTTTTCTTGTAGTCTGTCAGCTTGAGTGGGAAGACTGTTCAGACTTAGTGACTTCCTCACATCAGCTGTTGCAACTGGTGCAACTGGGTCTTAACCAAGCTGAAAAGGGACATCTAGTCCATACCTCTTCATTTCCTTGTAATGCAGTGAATATGAGCTGTAATTTGCCAGTGTGGGTTCCTCAGACCTGAAAACAAACGAGAAGTTTTGGGTGGACTTTTGTGGCTTGTTTTTAATTAAATATTGGTGCAACAAGAGTTGTTTTGTGACAAGAAAGACCCAACAATCTTCCCAAACATGCGGAACAAGCAGGCTATGTCTTGTCATCCCATTACGACATTCCCACTGTAGGAAACACCCTTTGTGCTTTGATAAGCTTGTCCTTATTCATAGTGGGAAACTGTAAATTAACGTGTACAATTGCTTTTGTGCATGAGGTTTATAACAGTACATTGTCTCTTCAGGTTTGTGTTGCAAAGCCTGTCTGAAGATAGGTGAGCAGTATTACTCATATTTACTGTGGGGGAACCTGACACTTGGCAGCTTTTTCTGAGATACCCACTAAATCTGAGTGTTTGCAGAGTTTGCTGTAGTTTATGACTGAAATTGGTGATTGCAACAGGCGAGATTCCCACTGCAGCACAAAGTGGGGAGAGCAGATGCCAGCTGAGCTTTGCCTTGAGTGATGTGTCTGAAGAGATACAGGCTGGTGGCATAAAAGAAAGTCACTGTTGTCTCCTGGTTCCCTAATTCTTTGATCACTGAGAAGAAATTATATGGCCACTGAGCAAACTGATCAGTACAGTTTATGCTGAAGTTTTGTATGGTGTATATTTATTATAATAACCTAAAGGTGAAATTGGATCAAAATAAGCTCTGGATTTTGTTGTAGCTTGTTGCTTTTCGGTTGCATATGGATATTCTGCAAAGCAAGAGGTAGTTGATCAGCCTTGTCCCTATTTACTTAAGTACCTTTAATACTTCACCCTCCACGTGGTGACCTGTGGGCTGTCTTTGCTGAGTCTTCATGCTATTCTAGATTTGTTTATGCTCTTTCTGCTCGGTAGAGATTTACACTCCGTCCTTGTCTGATTCAAAATGGTGTTCAAAAATGCATCACTTGGCATTTAAGTCTGTCTCATTCATATAACAGTGCGTTGAAAAACAGTTTATTATTTTTGCTTATATTGATCTTATCTGGCATTGTCAGAGGGGAAAACAGTTAATGACTTGATGTGTGTTCAGACTGGATGGAGTAATGATGAGGTATAGCTGAGTTATTTTCTTTCTTTTAAAGCTGCATTTGATTTTCTGCTGTGGATATTTTGATTCTTGTTTATTTTTCTCCTTCATTTGGAGAAGAATAGTCTGGGAGAGGGGAAGGAAGAGGCAGGGTTTACCCCTATAACCATCATTGTTAGCCCTAACTTCTGGTAGAGTTTTGCTGCTTTGACTTGACCTTTTTAAACTTGAGAAATGTGTTTTTGTTTGCATTTCCATCTTGTTGCATTTAAAAACTGTTCTAACTATACCAGAGTGTTTGAACATTAATGGGGGAATGTTTTTCAGAGTCTTGATAGAATTTCCAGGCAGCTTTTCATCTGCCAAGTACTATACTGAGCTCTCTTGTGGGGTTTTGCTTGGTTTGCCTTAAGAATCTGCAAAGCAACTGTTCAAAATTGCTGACACATGTTAAGTAATTTGGAAATCACCATCTTTCTCCATTGATGTCTGAGAGTGCTCATGTTGGCAATAAGAACAGGATCTGACCCTGAAAATGATTTGTGAACAGTCTTAGTCTTGAGACCAATTATAGGCAGTGTCTTCCCTCTGATTCTGGCTAGTTTATCCTTACAGTCTTAGGTATTCTATTTTTATAAAAAAATTATTTACTCAATCTCTTTAAAAAATATCCTCTTCTGCCTTTTCCGTGTATTTTTGAATTATTCAACCACATCTGTGTATTTGGTGATGCCAACTTAACAGTAAAATGTAGTTGAGTATCAGGAGAGTTAATGCTACTTCTACCAGTAGTGGTAGTGGTATAATGCTTATTAATGAATAATCCATCATCTTCCACCTCCCTCCTCCAAACCTCTACTTTTCAACTTGGGAGCAGCTGTAATCAGCCTGTACAACTTCCCTTCCTCCTCTCATGAATAAATCCAACTACCTTATCTTCTCTATCGGAAAGTCTTCCTTGGCTTTAACAGCCTCTGGAGGAGCATATAAAAGGGGCTTTCACTGGCTAACAGGAAGCAAAATGAATGGAGGAACTTTTGATAATGCCCCTCTGTCTGAGGGGGGGATCAGCCCGACTAAATTGTACCAGATTAGTGAATGACAGTGCTTCAGCCAGGGCCAGAATTATAAGTTTTTAATCTTGGAACAAGCAATGATTTCTTCCTCCTAAACAGTGGTCAACTCCCTCTTTGATTTGGAGCCTTGCAGTCATCCATATTCAGTTAGTTTGTGTGTGTGGTTTCTGGTTTCTTTTCTTTTTTTTTTTTTTTTTTTTTCAGTCTGCATTCATGACTCTCAACAAGTCTTGAGGGCTTTTTTTGGTAGCAGTGATTTTTGGTAAGACCTGTCGTGGCCACATGCCATTTTTACCAGCAATTCACACTGTGCCTTTTATTTTTATGCGATAATGACGTCTCGTATATCACAGCTTTCTTCATATTGTTCCGTCTTTTGCTGCCTTAGAGTCTTTTGCAATTAGCCCTGGGGTGATTTGAGTATTTTTTTAATAAGCAACATTTTTGGTTCTGGCCACCTTCAGCCTTACTCTGTGTGTGTGTGTGTGTGTGTGTGTTTGACTCCTCGCTTCTCACCCCACAGCTTGGTCCACATTTTCGGATAATCCAGCTCGGTGGGAGGGAGAAATGACTGAAAATCTAAATGGGGCAGCTTAGCTAATTGCCTTAGGCCTGACTCGTCTGCTGGATAACACTAGTTTTATTGCAGCCCAATGTGATTGACATTTGGGGAATTGGACTGGTATAATGCTGGCAGCAGCAGTGAAAAATCTGCCCTATTGTTTCTGATACATTTGCTGTCTGAGGAGCACCTTTTTGTTACAAATAACTATCTGAAATGCAACTAATGGAGTGAATGTACTTCTTTTTCTTTAAATCACTGACTTTTCAAGTTCCTGAGGAAAAAAGTGAGAGCATTATCCTACTTACTAAAAGTTTGCCTTTTTCTGTGGTTTTTTTTTTCAGACTTTTTTTCTTGGATTTTATTACTGGAAAACTCTCTAATGACAACATTGCTTAGGTAAGTGGAGCAAGGTTTTTTCTGTGGTTTTTTTTTTTTTTTTTTTAGAATCACTTCCCCTATCTTAACTTCTCTGTGTGTTGTGTTGTAATGTTGAGCTGCCAGCCAGCTGTGCTGCGTGTGCTGTGGTTAAGGCTAGAAAGATGTAGTAAACAAAAGTAGGGGTAGTGCCTCCAGTATGACATAAGGATCTCATTTATTCATTTAATCAAATGAAGTGGACGTGGTGCAGAATAATGAAATACAGCTTTCATCTGCATGTTACTCCCTAGTCTCACCAATTTATAAAAAAATTTTTCAGGAGATGCTCTGCTTTTTTTTTTTTTTTCCACTAGAAAGTTAACTTGCTGGTATCACTTAATGCCATTTTGTTATGAAATGGAACCTTAATACTTCCAGATTTTTAGATACAGTTGCTCTTCCTCCATCCCTTTTTCTTCCCTGTTTCCCTCAACAGTTCTAGATAGGAGTGTCTGACATGGAGAGATCATAAAAAGCTTCAGAGTTTTATATTTTTTTAGCCCAAAAGATGGAAGATCCCAAACAAATTTAACACTCTACTTTCATCTCTAAACCCCATCTATGCCACTAAAATTCAAATGATTAACAGGGTTTCTGGGTGCTGATTGCAAACACGTGGTCTTTGCTGCTTCTAAATACCTTCTCAAACCCAGTTTCTGTGCTGTTCCATAGCACAGGGACATTCTCCTGAGTGCAAATCCAGTGCCATAGTGCCTTTAGTGATGGATGGAAGAATTAAGTGTGCTGCTATACCAAAATGGACTTTATGTTCCTTTCTCTGTGATGGAGAGAAGATCTGATTGACCTCTGATGCAAGACAGAAAGTTAATCCCCAGATACACAGCTAATTTGATGTATTAGTTGGAATTGCTTGTGATTCTGGATGAGGCCAAACAGTGACTGCAGTATTCACACAGGAATATAGTATCCTAAAATCTGTGCTGACAAAGATAAAAGTGCTGCTGCTCTTTGTGAAGTGCCTGTGAAAGGGTTTTCTTTTTTTCTCTCTCTGCTTTCTGCTGCTGGGTTTGTAGCAGTACCCATTCTCTTTCCCTTTTCATCTCCTTACAGTGGATGGTCAGTGTGGAAGCTACTGGCCTCTGTACCTTGAGATGATGGACCTCAGTGAAATAAAATTGATTCAGTCTTAAAGCAGAAGTCTTCTCCAATCTGCTTATCCCCGCTGTTTGTCCCTCAGGAGAGTGAATAGGTCTTTAGCCTGAAAATCTCATTTTAGCCAAATAGAAAACTCCAGAGAGGCTTTTGGGTTCCCTTGAGGTTTACATTTAGGTAGCTTATCTGAATTTATCTCTCTGCCATTCCTTTGTTGAGGTACTGTGAACTCAGGCTATGTGGTGTGTCATGGCTTTTGTATTTTCCAGAAAGACACAGGAACTGGCTGGTGGCCTCCAAGCTATGGGTGCTCCAACAGAGGTGGACCTTGTAGTTCTGACAGATGGTCTGCCTGGTGGTTTGCTAAACTGCAAGCTGGAGTGGGCTGTAAGACAAAGCTGGATGTGCTGGCAGCCTTTGCATTTTACTAAATCAGAGAAAAGACCTTAGCAGAGCCATATGTAGTGCGTGTCTGAGGGAGATTGTTGCCTGTGATCCATCACCGTGTTGCCCATGAGACGTTCTTGCCTGTCACAGTGCACTTGTGGTTCCCCCATGTCTCCTTCAACTACTTGAGGAGTGACTAATTTGCAGCCTAAGGCTGTATTTATTGATGCTACTGCCTGTCTAGAGGGTGGAGAGGACTCTGCAAACCAGGGAAGTATTTAGGCAGCAGTTTTAAATCCTTTTAACTTTGTATATTAGACACATCTATGAATATATGCAGACTGAGCTAATAAATAACCAGGGAATGGTAGTTAAGAGGAAAGGACATAATTAATTCTGTCATGTACTCTGCTTTAAAGTTGGGTCCAGAGCAGTAATGTGTTAGGTTGGGAAGGTAAACACTGTCATTATTCAACAACAAAACATGTACAAGGCTGACACTGTTTTCCTCCTTTTGATATAATAATTTTTTGCAATGGTTTGAATATCTTCGGTGGTCTGTGTTTGGTGTGGTAGAAGCCTGTTGAAGCCGTACCCTTTCTGAAGGGTCAGTACTCCTTTATTTGAATTGAGTTTTGTATTAATGCTGCTTTGCTGACACAGAACGTGTGCTGTTCCAGAAGGCTCTTACTGTTTGCTGCGGTTGGGGTGCTTGGCTGTAATTCCTGCAATATAGTTTGGAGGGAGGTATTTCTGTTTCATCAGGTGATCCCTTTTCAACTCTCCACACTGCAGTGTTAACCCAGGTCAAATGTCCGTGTAAAAAAAAAAAAAAAAAAAATCCTTTTTGTGGGGATACTGTTAAAAAGCCAATATGAGTCTGTTAACTTGTATATCTTTTTTTTTCCCCCTCCCTCTACACCAGAGTGCAGAGAAAAGGTTTGACTACAGCAAATGCAACTTTATGTGGTCGTCAAGGTTAACATTTGGTTTTTTTTAGTGGGGAAAGGAATATGGGGGAATCCTTGCTTTGCATCTTAAAACATTTAAAGCTGCTGTGAGAATGATGGTCTCTTAGCTAAAAGGAATAACTGTCATTAATTGTCATGGTAAAAAGTTACATAAAGCAAGGTAGTTAACTTTTCAGCTTGCATGATAACTGATCATAGGAAAATAAACTAAAGTGATTGTAGTTTCAAGCTCTCCCCTTGTTATTTCTCACAACACAGCCTTTCCCCATTCCTTCACACTTCTCATTTTAGCAAATTTCTTGATGTGTAGTTAAACACACTGCAAAAAAACAAGCAAAGACTTCATACACCTATTCTTGTCTTAACCGTGCTCCACATAACCCAGCCTAAATATCAGAAGATCACTTGAGTTTGCATAAGTGAAGATACATGTATCTGAAAAGGGGTGGTGTTGTGCAACCTCTCAGTGCCTCTTCCTGTGGAGTTTTCTTACAAGTTTTGCAGTTCTGGCTCTTCCAGCAGAAGTCTTGGGCAAAAAACACTCATGGAGACACCAGAGGAATAGCTGATGCAGCTCAGCAGCCACCTCCTAAAATAAATGGTGGAAGGTTGCCTGTTTCTCTTAGCAATATTTTCTTTGGAAGACAAGCATCTCCTCAGCATGTCCTTGGCTCTCTGTGTCTCCCTAGCAAACTATAACACTGAATACTCCTCCTTCTACTGGTCACAGCTCAATTTAGATGTTCTTGATTAAAACTATTTCTGTGCTCCTTCAGGGTTTATTGCTTCTGATTGCAGATAGCTTGCAAAACTCCCAGGAGTTCAGAGCAGAAGGGAGTCCTTCCTTTGTAGGGATCCAAAAGAAGTTGCATGTTGTCAACTTGCACAAGATCTTTCTTCAAAGTATGAAAAGTTTTTTTTTAGGGGGAGGGATCTGTTAGAAAATTATTAGCCCTTGGTGGGTGGCATGAGCAGCATTGACTGGAGGGGCTATTGTTCTGTGGTTCATGTGCTGTTTATTTTGCAGCCAGTGATCTTTTTGTATTGCTGAGGCAGATGGAGGGATTCCCAGTTCCACAAGCATAACCCTGGGAGAGATTAGTTGGTTTTAGGTTTCACCACTTGGATGATGAGGTTA
This sequence comes from Pseudopipra pipra, assembly GCF_036250125.1. NCBI lineage: Eukaryota > Metazoa > Chordata > Aves > Passeriformes > Pipridae > Pseudopipra > Pseudopipra pipra. Next base: position 14,719,628 of record NC_087560.1, on the reverse strand, counting down.
GCCTGAGACAGAGATGCATCCCTGTGTGTGGAAATGGTCTTGGCCCAGATCTTGTCTGGCGATGTAAAGCCTGAGAAAGGACCAAGAGGTCAACTTCAGCTTTTTAAAGAATGTGATGTATGTTCATCTTGTGGCATGCATGGACTGTGCTTTTTTGTTTCAAAAAGGGTAAAAAATTTTGTTACAAGCTCATGTGTTTTTTTAAAATGCTCTAATTAGAGCTACAATTAGCTCTAAAGTACAGCCTACCTTACAGCTACATAAATATTTATATCTGTGATACTGAAACACTAATGATAAAGAATCCCAAGGGGTTTTTTCATAGCCACAAAGTGAAGAACATTTCTTTCAGTCTCTGCCTCTTAGCACCTTTCTTCCACTTTACCTGATTCCCTCCTACCAAGCTAAGCAACATCTTAAATATGAGCACACCAGGGTTTCTTTTTTTTTTTTTTTGTATCAGTAGCAGTCTTAAGTAATTACTCTGCAGTTCTAATACTTCTTACAGAAGTGAGCTCCTCTGCTTGTGTCAGTTAGAGGTCTGGCATTTTGATGGTGTGTAGCAAACTGACACTCTGCAACAAGCTAAAATGAACAGAAGCTTGTTTCCTTTTCGCTCACATGGGCACTTATTCACTTCCCCATCTGCTTCGACTTTGAAGACTGCTGAGGTTCTTCCTCTGTCTGACCCACTTGGCATAAGCTAGAGAGGATTATCTTTCTCCAATAGCCAAGTTTATAGGGCTTCAGCTTGTTCGTAAATAATCCTTAGAGTTTTCAGTGCTGCCTTTCTTCTTCTTTCCCCTTCGAAACTGACTTGCTTTCGTTTGTGTACAAATAGGGGAAATGCTTTTTCAGTCTCTAGATAGAGGGGAGAGTTGGTGCAGTCACTAGGCAAGAGGGCATGGAAAGTGCACTGAGGAGGTTTCACTAAATATCCACGATTTTAAATATTTCTTTTGTAATTTCTATTTGTGGCCCTAGCAAAAGAGAGGATCATCTGTAGAGGAGATCTTTGCTCTGCTGCTCCTTGTACGAGCACAATTCCAGAGTACAGTCAGTGAGAGACAAAACACAGGACCTGCATATAGAGAGGCATCTTTATAGAAACATGGAATTTTTTAATGTACTTGAGAGAAGGAGAGTGTGTTGCTCTGTCTTTGCTTTCACACTTGAGTACCTGTACCAGTAATTGGTTTGCATGTGTGAATGGTTATTTTAGGGTTACATTAAAACTCACTTTCAGCTTTACTGAAGATAATTTCTTTTTAATCTGAAATGGAAAGTTGCAGTGTTGCTGTGTTTGGGCTGTTTGGTTACAACTGTGGTACGTGTGCAACTCTTAACTACTTTGGGACTCTCTGCATGCTGGAGGTGATCCTTTCTCCTGTTCCCATACAGCTGCATGCTGTGCCATAAGGGGTTTTGTTGTGTTGCTATCAATACTAGAAACAGATGCAAGGTTTTCTAGAATAGACAGTTAATTTTCCTAATCTGCCTAAATTTTAAAATTAATTTTAGTATTATCTGAAACATAAAAATCCTCAAACCTTTCTCTGAGTTTTTGTACATCCCTGTCAGGTGAGTCTAACAGAAAGCAACTTTCATCTAAGTTCTGAGCTCACTACATTTGATAAATCTTTGACTGTGTTTGTAGATGCAAATCAATAATAACAGTAACAGAATAAATATGTTTTTTTATGACTTTTCCTTAATAAGGGGGTGGTGAGACAGCCAACACAAATAACATGAGAGGCTTGGGGTCATAGTCTTGCTGTCCTTAAATTCTTATTTTGATATTTCTCAATGCCTAGAGTGAGAGTGGCTATTTTGGTCCCTTGCTTTTGCCCTGAATGAACCTGTCAGGGGAGATTTAGGGCAGTGGTCACAGCCCTGGGCCTGTCTGAGTTTAAGATGCATTTGGATAATGCTTTCAGGCACATGGTGGGATTCTTGGGCCTGTCCTGCACAGGGCCAAGAGCTGGACTTTGATCCTTGTGGGTCTTTTTCAGCTCAGGATATTCTGTGATTCTGTGAACCAAGGTGTGACTTCATATCTGCTTTCTCCTGGTACTTCTTTAATTCTCCCACATCTTCTGGCCATTCCACTGCTGCCAAAGCACGGGGTGGATTTTAGTTTTCTTTTTATTCTGCATGTGACATTTTGGACTTGGAGTTCTGCAGACCAGCCTCTCTGGACTTGAACTTTCAGGCCTTGTGATCTGCATGTGGTCCTTCTGGCCCCTTGGTAGCAGGAGATAGCAGCCCTTTGTGGAAAGATGGGCTGTAATTTTGTCCTGCTTTGAACATGTGGGATTCTAAGTATTTCCTATGAGATGTACCAGTAATATAAACAAACTGTTTTGTTTAGTGAAAGCTCTTTATCCCAATAGGATTGGAGACATCTTATAAAGTGATCACTGTAAATTTAAAACTAATATTTGTCATTATTTAAATAAACATAAATCAGGATGGTATACAAACAACCCAAGTTCCCAGCCCAGGGACTTGAAAGACAGACCTACTTGGATGTAGGCTGTGTATTTTTTGTCCATTTCCTTGTTAAGTTTAAGGCCTTGCACACCTAATTAATACCTTTTTAAATTTGTGTCAATGACAGAATGGATAAATTTTAGTGGACACAGATTTTAGTGCTACAGTTACAGAATACACATAGGAGCACATAGGGTGAGTAGATCTTAAGGATTGCAGATATTTTTCAGGTCTTCTGGTGCAGCATCTTTGACACACCAGTTGGTTTGGTACAGAGGACACCAAATGGAAGCCTTTAAGCTGGAAAGGGTGAAGTACTGGGTAGTGTGTTGTAAAAGATTTCTGAGAGTAGACGAGTCGTTCCAAAAACGTAACACTGGAAAGAAGTTTCCATGCCAGGCTGTTAAATTTCATTGCTGTCTTAATTAGAAAGGAAGCAGCCCCCTATTTTATGAAGTTTTCCAACCCAGTTGAAGCTCTATCACATTAGATACGACAACAAAATGATCAAGCACTTGTCTGGATGCCAGCAGCCTTGTACTTCCAAATTAATTGTATTTTTATGAGTAAGTGTTAACTTTTTCAAAAATAAAGCTTAGGCTTTGGAAAAAGCAGATGCTGATGAATATGGGAAGGGATGGGGAAGAGAATATCATGTTCTTGGTAATGAGGGGACCTCTGGAGCTCTAATTTCGCTTACCAAGTAGCTATTATTTTTTGTATATGAAATGTAAAATTTTACCTTTGAGGAACTTCATTTATGGGGTGGAGGAGTTCATAGTGCTTTCAAGGCCTGAGTTCAGCTGATAATCCAAGAAGGAATTCATTGTCTTCATAGATGGAGGGTATATGAGCTTTTTTAGTTCATCAGGCTTTTCAAAAATGTACAGATTTGCAGATGTGTGAGGGACTGGGGGGAAACCTTTGCCTCTAAGTGGTGGTAAAATTTAGAACTGGTATGGTTATGGCTCTGATCAACATTCATTTCAATGTTCCCATAAAAAGCTTATGACTTGGCAGGGTTTCAAGGACCAAAAAGAAAAAAGCTCTGTATACAACATGTTTTATTAATGTTGAAGGAGTAATGTTGCTCTATTTCAGTGTCTGCCACTGCATAGAATAAGTTCTCTTTGGCTCTTGTACACTTTGGCTTTTCCCCTGAATAAAAGGTGTGACTTTACATCTGCGTTTTCCTAGTAGCCTTGTATTAATCAGGATTATACATATTTCCAAGTTTTGGCTAGGTTTCATCCTTTTTCTTTCTTAATTCTCCCATGTTGCAGAGTAAATTCATGATTCTTGACCCTCAGCTGATACTGTAAAGTGTATTTGCATAAACCTTAACGTTAAGCATCACATCCCACTTACTTATGATGACTTTTTGCCCCCTCTTAAGCTTTATGTAAAGGTGAATTTGAAATTAGGCAGCTGAGAAAGAAGTCATCTGTTAAAACTTGGCAAATGTGGTTGAACTAATAAAAGCACATTTAAAAAAATACTTTTAAGGGAAATCAGTACTGTAAAACATGAGCTTTAAGATGAAATTGCTGAAGATAATTTGTGCGGCCGAAATGCGAGGGAAGGCAGATAAGACAAGTCAAGCACAAAATCACAATTTACAGCTACATACCGGTGTTACTTTGGTAAGATTACCCCTGCATGGGGCTTGGCTGGCGATCAAGGAATGGCTTAGGGAGACGGCTGGAGTGGGATCGCTTGCGGTGTGCGAGGCATCGGGTCACGCTCTGAAACAGGAGTCTGAATTCAGATGCTGAACACCGGCCCCTTTCAGCGAGCGCTGTGCTGCCTGGCCGTGGGACACAGCCCGGGGCTGCGAGGCAGGAGAAGTGTGGGTATGTGACTTCTTAAAAGTAATTTCTGTTCCCCAAGTTACTGTGCGGGTTTTGGCAGGGGCAGAGTTAATTTTCTTTGTGGGAGCTAATATGGGGCTGTGTTTTGGAATTGTGCTGGAAACAGTGTTGATAGCTCAGGGATGTTTTCTTTACTGCTGAGAAGACTCTACAGAGAGTCAAGGCCTTTTCTGCTTCTCACTCACCCCGCCAGTGAACAGGATGGGGGCACAAGGAATGGGGAGGGAACACAGCCGGGACAGCTGATCCCAGCTGATCCAAGGGATATTCCAGACCATATGGAATCATGGTCATCAGTGTATAGAGCAGGGGAAAGAAGGAGGAGGGGGCCATTCAAAGTGATGATGTTTGTCTTCTCACATCATCATTGCGTGTGATGGAGCTCTGCTTTCCTGGAGATGGCTGAACACCTGCCTGCCCTTGGGAAGTGGGGAATGAATTGCTTGTATTTCTTTGCTTGAATGTGCAGCTTGTGCTTTGCTTATTAACCTGTCTTTATCTCTCTACATGAGATTTTCTCACTTCTACCCTTCCAGTTCTCTCCCCCATCACACTGAGGGGGGAGCGACCAAGTGGCTTTGTGGGGCTTAATTGCAGCCTGGGGTCAAACCATGACAGTTTTGCTATTAGAAATTGATATAGGTTATATCTCAGACTTATGCTTCTGATTTGTGAGTGCTATTGCTTAATTAACAATTATGAGGCACTTGGAACACTTTAAAAGTGCCGTAGGATTGTAAAATATTGCATTTGCCTGTGTACACCCTTAAACGTGGAGATTTCCAGCTCCTGCTGTGCGAGCGTTTGGCTGAGTCGCACAGGCTCCCCTGACCTGGTTCTCTCCTTGTTTGCTCACTCCTCCCATTTGACCCAGCTCTTTCCTTGTCCTCTTTCCTGTCATGGGTTTGTCAGCCTGTCCCTTGATAAACAAGCAGTTCTGCTCCACAAGTGTTCAAGGTCAAGGTGGATGGGAGTTGGAGCAACCAGACCTAGTGAGAGATTTCCTTGCCCATGGCAGGGGGATTGGACTAGGTGGTCTTTAAAGGTCCCTTCCAGTCCAAACCATTCTATGGTCTCCTTCATAGAAGCCCCTTTGAAGCTAACAGAGGTTCTTATTACACCTTGCTCTGATCCAGGAGTTCTCATGGACATCGTGACCCTCTTCCCCATGCCCTGAGGTTGGGCTCTGCTTCCTGGCAACAAACAAAATTTTTCGCCCTCCATTTCCTCCCTTGTATTTCCCACATGCCCTGTACAGAGGTCAGGCAGTTGCACTTCAGGGAAACCATTAGGACTTTGGAGTTGCTTCCCCGGAGAGGAGCTGGGTGGGCCTTAAAGGCTGCTCTCCTTCCCATGGTGGGCATGGAGATCCCTGGAGCTAAAGAAGAGTTCAAGAGCAGCAGCTGGGCTTGGACTGAGGTTGCAGATGGATGTGTGTGTGGGTGAAGGCTACAAGCTGAAAGTGTTTTGGTGCTGACTGTGGGAGGAGCAGAGCAAGAAGGTGCTTTTCCAGGAGAGTTTGGGGGGAGGTTCATTTGAAGCCCATGTGGCCGTTGTGGCCAGATGTGGTGCTCCCTCTGCAGAACCAACCTGTAATGGCAACTGCTGCCTTAGTAAGTCACTTGTGTTTACTCTGTCTGACCTATAAACATTTTGAAACTTTTTCTTTGATATTCAGCAGTATTGGACAGTTGAAAACCAGCCATGAGAACATGATGTAATTAGTTACTTGAAGAAATTCCCACTTCCCTGATCAGAGTAGGCTGGATTTTTCAAGAGAATTAATATGTTATCTGCAGACGAGAACAGAAGTTCAGTGCTGGAGTGTCTAACAAGAGATGCAGAAATACCAGCTACTTCACCAGGAGCTGAAATCTCTTTGTTTGTAACCAAACTGAAGCTCCCTGAGACTTGCTGGTATTACCTGCAGCACTGGCAGCAGCACTAATGGCCGGCATCCTCCGAGAAAGGGAAAGCTCATGTAACTTGGTCTGCTGAGCCAAGGCTTTAATTCAAGCGTGGATAAAGCAAGGAATTTGATCAGGCTTCTACCATCAGTCACACTTTGAGCTAAGTGAAAAGGAGTAGAGCTGAGTTACAGGACACAAGGATTTTCTTGTGAAATCTGAAGTGTTTGGCAGATCCCTGAAAAATATGCGTTGCCACGTACTCTGGTTCAGCTCCTTGCTGTTACCCTTGTGCTGTGAGCTCACTGCATGGATGGTATGGAAGAATTTAATTTTTCTTTTTGTCTTGTCCTGTCAGTTGATTCCCTCATCATCTCTTAATCTTGGATATTTGTGGCTTGAGATAAGGTGTGTGTTGAGTTGCACTTAGTCCTAAATTAGGTCTATACTCAATCTAGCAAAGGAGGAGCAATTCAATTATGCTGGAACCCTTCTTGGGGGCATCATGTTGATTTTCTTAAAATAAAGATGAGGGGAAGGGAAAGAAGAATAGATGGTTAAGTGGTTTCAGTCACTATTAATGTTTGCCTACTACAGCAATAACTTGGATTTCACATCTTTTCCCAGGGGTGGGAGAGGAAGAAAGGGAAAGGGGAAGTTGGTTTTACAATTTTAGTTAAACTTAGTTAGTGCTTGTTAAACTGGTGTGTGTGTTACAAAGCAAAGTGTTGGGGTTTTTTATGCTTAGTTGTGTCCAACATTCCTGGGAGTACTGGAATTACAGTCTCTTGGAAGATCTAGACTTGAATTGCTGTTGTCTTCCTGGGGCTCAGTGTGCAGCAGGACCTGGAAAGTTGGCATTTTTTGCTAATTTAAAGTATTCCTCTGCTTCTGGCACTGCTGTGAGGTGTCAGGAACGTTGTCAGCAGATAAAATTTTCTTCTGGATGCCTTTAGCACTTGTTGCTGTGCTCCTTCCCGTATTCTTTTCAGACATTACCACCTTTTTTCTTTCTTACTTAATTTTTTCCGTCAGTTAGTTTAGCAAGGAATGACATTCTGCAAACAATTCAAACGAGGGGTAATCTAGAAACCTCAGAGCTGACCCTGCTGTGAGTGGAGTTTCATGTGGGGAGATGATCTCAATGAGGAGGTCATCCCATGATCTCCTGTGCTATGCTCTGGTTCATGAGTTGTGTGTCTGCCACTCACCTTGGGGCTGAACCTTGGCTGTTTGTGCCTGTTTAAGAAGTTAATCTTTCTGAAAGGCGCTTTGCTGCTTGGCGTGGTGTGGTTGCCTCAGCTACAGGAACGTAAACCAGTAACACTGGGGAAAAGAGAGGGATAAACATTTGCTGCTCTTTATTTGCGTGAGGAATTACAAGAACCTGGGATACATTTAGTGACTTGGAACAATTTTTATTTGAACGCTGGCTCAGTCGTGACCTCTGCACATTTGCATAATGAAAAGAAGTACTCAAGCCATTGCAATGCAATAAGGAAAATCTGTTAAGATTGTAGTCCCTTTATGTCAGCTGACCTCAATCTGACTAACAAACTAATTTGGCTTGATCTGTGTTTTTTAATTAAACATCAGATACTTAAAGGAATAAGTTACTGGCAATTAATCAAAGCATATATGAAGCCTGACCATTGGTCCCTATACTGCACAGGCTGATATTTTAAATTAAATGCATAAAACCGAAGGAAAAAGGGGTGAATATAAGAACTGTGGAACTTGCATGTTGGTGTTCCTGTGGACTGATTGCATCTATAGTTTCCCTAAACTTATGTTCATATAAGGCAATGGGATAGTTGAAGTGTTATGCACTTGGAGGCTCTGGAGCGACATTTGTCACCGTGGCCTCCTAAGACTTATGCTGTAACCTGTCCCTTCTCCAGTGAAATCACGGGTGTGTTTGGCCTTCTACCCAACTGGTGTAGTCATGGAGATTAATTAGACTTTCATGGAGGGGGAGGAGGAGTCGGGGTATTGTGGCATCCCCCTCCTTTGTGGAAGTTCTGCTGTGCTCTGCATGTGTTGCTGCTTAGTGTCTTCCCCAGCTTCTTCTCGAGCCCTGGGGAAGGGAGTGAACAAGATGTTCATCATCTCAAGGTAGGAGTATGTTGGGAGGTTGCTGGTGTTACTCGGTGACTTTTCCTTTTTAATGTAGTGTTGGGGCTATTTGAGCAACTTTAAAATCATGTCATGTAGAGTAGATAAGGAAGATACATGCAAATATGAGCCCTTGTGCATTGTCCCTTTTTTTGTGTGATAAGTGATGCCATGTGAGAAGTCCTCTTGCAGACATATAAATGGGGTGTGGGTTTTTTAGGCCCAAATAGTGATGCAGAATAATGTTTGTTGACATTTCTTATGGATAATACTGGAAAACTTGATATTCTTTCCTTACTGTATTAACCTTTATGTTTACCTTCTGCGCTGCTGTGATGTTCTGTGTGGTCTGTATGTTACTAAAAACATACAGCAAATAAACTTGTCCAGGCAAGAACGTGACCTTGGTGCACAATCACTACCTAGAGCCTTAGGGCTGGAAGAATTATTAGTGTCAGAGATGATGGTAAGGAGTTATCTTCCAGGTCAGTCTCTATATTTAGTCCTTTAAAGGTTTTAGCTATGCTTTTGGACTATAATTTTTTTTAATTGCAAGGGATATAAATCTTGTTAGAAGGGAATGCAAAAAAACCTACCTAAACTTCTTTAAATTCACAGTATATTCCTCATTTTACAAAAGAAAAAAGTGCCTGACAGAGATGCTGAAGAGCCTACACCTTTTGAAGCTGTAGAGGGATGAATATTCAGCCTATGAGCCAGGGGCAAGCTGCAGCAGGGATTATGTGAGAGCTTTGTGTGGGAGGAATTTACTTCCCATGGTTTACATAGTATAAAAGAGAAGACCCCTCTTCCCTTGGTGGAGTAGCCCTGCTAAAGTCAGAGCTGCTTTTCACATGGAGGAAGATTTGCAGATTGCAGTCTAATTTAGATGTATTTGTTTGTGTAAGACTGGCTTGGTAATACAGATAATGCACAATTTATTATGTCTGTTAAACTTTCAGATTTCCGTCCAGTGTAAGAAGAATTTATTGGAATTTATCACTCTGGAAAATGAGCCTGTCATTTCCTGAAGAGTAGTAGAGAATGTTGGCAAAGATTGTAGTGTCTTTCAAGACTTAGCAGTGTTTCTGTGTGGTGTTTGTGGGCTGCCTGGCACTGAGTGCCTGAAAGGGCAGTTTTAGGTACTGTGGTGTTATAATATCTAACCAACCAAAGCATGGCTGGTTGAACATTGCCAAAGGTTCCTGACTTTGTCCGTGACTTAGAATGCACAGGAGGAGCAAAGCCCTGTAATGCAATAAGGGAGGGTGGTGGAATCAGAATGAACTTGTTGGGAATTGCTTTTTCATGGAGGAATAAGGAGTTTCTGCTCCCAAAAGAGACCTCATGTCAGACCTAAGGATCAGCCTTCATACCTTTCTTTCACAGTACTTTAGGAGGGTGGTAAGTTGGAGAGGGGAACCTCTTCATGTGAAGCAAAAGCGAGCGGCTCTCTCTGGAGATTTTACAGAGTTGGGTCCTCAAACTGGGCAAAAGTTACAAAACAAACTTAATGACGCCTACACTTTTTTGAGGTACATTCCTTAAGCTCCTGTGGTTGTTCTGTCTTGGGATATACCCATATGTCTTTGCTGTGTTTGAGCAAACTCTCTGAATTCTTTGCACGTGTTGAGCACCTTTCTCAATCCTACTACACGTGACCGTTGTCAGAGCACAACAACCTGGATGCTCACTGTTTCCATTTAAGCTGTGATGCATCTGGTGACATTTGTTTGAGAAAGTTTCCTCTTGTAGCTTATGTTCCACTCCTTGCCCTCTGAAGGCATAGTGTTGTTTTTAGTGTTTTTTTCCTCCTATTGCTCCAGTTCAAAAAGCACTGGAAAATTCTCCATCAAAAATCACTGAGGATTTTCTGTCTGCCTTAGGGAACTTTCCTTCCAGTCCTCGCCTCTGCGTTGCATTGCCTTGTAACAACAATGCTTCCCCAGGAACACGGTGTATCTGAGAGGCAAGGCGTGCTTGCTTTGGTGGTTAATCATCTTGAGTGCTGATGTGGAGTAAGTTTGTGGGGCCAACGTGATCAAAGCTGGTTTTTACCAAGAGTGAAGCTGCATATGAGAGCTGAGTTGCTGGTGTGACCCTTTCAAATGGGAAGAAACACCAGCTGCTGGATTTTTAGCTTTATATTTGGGGGATTAAAGGATGTAAAGGTTCATTTTGGTAAGGCGGTTGTATATTAATGGGCCGAGGAGAGCACTTTCAGTAGATGCATGAGCAGCGTTGTGCAATGTTGCCTCTGTGTACCTTTGGTGTTCGTTCCTCTCATGCTCCATCCACCCAATACAAAACATGCTCTGAGGATGGAAACTAAGGTGGACAAATGCTGTTTATCCTCACTGAGGGGTAATTCTTGGTGCCTTATTTTTCTTTTTCCACTGCTCTCGTCCAGCCTGGTTCTGCTAAGCTGGCTAGGAGCTGAGCTGCTGCTTGCAGGCAGAAGACATGATGTAGTGTGGGAACAGCTTCTTGCTGACAGAGTCCCTGAGCTGGTGATAAAGAAAAGTCCTGAGATATTCTTTTGCAGTCCACACTCAGATTGCTCTCACGCTCCCTTCTATCTTGTGTTTATCATAACCACTCCAAGCAGTTTAGGAAGAGAGTGTGCTTGGATTGCTTTCATTTAAAAAAATTGAAGAAGGTTGGAACATTTGATCAGTCATGAGAGATTAAGTGTCATATTGCTAATCAGAGAAATTTGACACATTTTAGACACAAACTGTTGCATTGTAAACTTTATTTGTAGTGCAACAGGTGGATGAGGGATGTTTTACTGTAAGATGATGCTGCAGGAGAGCTCAGCGTTATGCATCTGGGATGAGGGTATCCTGGGCTTCTAGGGAGAAATTCAACAAAAAGGACCAAAACCACCAAAGCAACCAAAAAACCCACATTACCCCAAGTCTTGTAGAAAAGCATAGCTCAGAGGCGTCTCAGCACGTGTTATGTTGTGTGGCTCAGACGCTCTGTGGTCAGTGGTAGTCTTTCCATTCTGTTTTTGTGGAAAGTGGCCCTCGGGCCCAAGTTACCTGACTAAAGGGACTTCAAAATAAGTTATGGTTTTGTCCTTTATGTGCATCAGGACTTTCCAGTAGAGACACATGCTTACAATAAAAAGAAAACCAAATCTGCATTCTTCTCTTTTGCTTTTTTGTGGGCCTTTTGGTTCATGACTCACAGGCTCTTGTAGAGGCTTCCGAGCCAAAAATGCAGCTGCATTTTTGTGTCACATGCTGCCTTGCCAGGTCCAGTAATAGCAACTATTGGGCAAGAGAGAGTAGAATAATACAACCTGCCTTACCACAAGTGTGTGTGGAATCATACTCGTGGGAAGTTAAAGATGATTTTCATAGCAAGCAAACCTTTTTATGAACTTCCTCCAGCGCCTCATCCCTATGCATGTGCTGCTTGTTAACACCTTGGATGCTTGTGGAAATAGCACTGCTAATAAAGGACGTCTCTATGTTTTTGTGAAGGAAGACCTATAACCAGTGACTGAAGTGTGAGATATTCCTGGAAGAGTAAGATCCAGCAGTAAGGGAGAGGATTTGAGTTACAGCTGCAAAGCATTGAGAAATGCATCCTTTTGGCAAATATATTCAACTGAGAAAAGCAAAACAGAGACCCGATGGCTCCTTCAAGTGGCCCTCGTTCCCTGTGTAATGCACGTGGTTCCCACAGCAGTTCACCCAGCATGCTTTGCACATCTTTAGTCCCCAAAATGGTACTCTTGTCTTTTGAAGATTTTAGTTTTACAATGCACCATGAGAAGATGTGTCCTGTTGAAAGGCTATTTAAAGAAGAAATGGAGTAATATTCTGAATCACTTTAAAATACAGTGGTGAGTTGGTGTTGGGACCCTTCTTTAGAACCTTCTGGAGAAGCCCTGTGATACTCATTATTTGCATCTGATCAGAAGACAGGCTGTAGGCTTTGAGCCATGTGCAGTTATGTCCTATGTTGGTTCCTTCCCATAATATACTGAAAATAAAAGACACTTTTAGTGTTTCCTAAATTTGTAACAGAACTGGGTATTTAGCCCATGTTTTGCCTTTTGTGTAATATATATGCTTTCTTAATGCACAAATTTTGAAGTGCTTTTCAGTGCTTTTCTGTACAAGCTTCTGAAGCTCTTTTAATCCATTACTAAAGCATTGCAAACACAGACTATGACTGTAAACAGTATGTGCTATTGGTGAAGAAAAACAACCATCTTGGAGGCCTTTATTTTAAAGATTGCTTTTTGTTTTAATTAGAAAAGATGTCAACTTGCCAGCATTTCAGTGCCTCTTTTTTCCCTAGGGCAAGCTTGTGATCTTTCTTCTCGGGAGTATAAATATCATTCACATTTCATAGTTTCCAGGAGGATCTGCTCCACGATCCTACCAGGCACTGAGGTGAGATTGATCAACCTGTAGTTCCCTGGGTTTCCTTATTTCCCTTTTTAAAAATGGGGGTTATGTTTTCCCTTTTCCATAGCAGCTGGGTGATGATTACCATGAGGGGGGAATGACATGGATCTTGTTTGATGTCAGCCATCTAAAAATTCAAGAAAGTGCTAGCCAAGCTAGCTCTGCAGACCTCTGCAAGCAATAAGATGGGCACCCATGCCACGAGCATGCTTCTTCCATCCTAAAATCACTGAAGGAAATCTGGTCTGTAGACAGGGAGGAGACGACTGGCTTAGACTGGGCCCAATTTTTAGAAGGGTAAAACTGGGTGATGGGAATCTTTCCTCCCAGGTGCCCCAGGTCATTTTTACTCTGTCCTTCTTGCAGCAATGCAAACTCTACAAGAAATTTGCTAAACAGCACTGGCTTTGTCAAGTTCCAGACCAGGCAAAATGGTTGTGATCTCTACATCAAAACCCAGCCTAATGGATATGAGTGAATGCCACCCATGATTAGACCATGCTGTTTTCTCTGTCCTAATTCTCTTGGCATTGGGAGAAGGAAGGGTCTGGGAACAGAGCAGTAGCTGAACAAAACAAGGTGAATCAAGGGCAGAGCAGGAGGCTTAACTTGCAATTTCCTTGTCTTTGTTGGTTTAAGTCTGACCCTCCACATTGTTTAATGTTTTGTATTTCATTTCCTCGGTTGCTTAAGGAATGGTTGGGGCTGGCAGAGAAGCTTCAAACTGTGGTCAGGTGGGGCATGCAAGATTTGAATAAAGAACCTGGTTTTTACTTCCAGTGGAGACTTTAAGTTTTGGGTTTTTTTAAAATAGGTGAGAGAAATCAGTTGCTGGTTCCAGGTGTGCAGAGAAACCTTTTAGTCCTGGTTGGCTCATAATTTTGTTCTGTACCCCTGAGGATGAAAAAGTAAGTCCAACTTCAAGCGTTCTTGCATAGCAGGAGCTAAATCAGTGCGTTAGTGATCAGAGTCGTGCTGGCAGGAAAATTAGATTTGATCTTTTGCTGCATCTCTGTGTTGAGCTTTTGTTTCCAACCATAGCACTTCGCTCCTTTCCTCTCCTGGTGCTCTGGCAGTTGAGAGGTGGAATTTGTAAAGGAAAACAGCTGTAGTTCAAGCTGTGGAAAAGTTACTGAAGGCAAATCCCTTGGGGTTATTGGGCTTGGTTTCCAACTTTGAATTGCTCCTGTAAGCATTTAGAAAAGGGCCTAATCCTGAAGTTATGGGCTTCAGGGAGAAGTGAAGGTGAAATTTTTCAGCCTGCAACAGAAGCAGTGGGACTTGAATCATCCTCAGGCTTTCTTCTGACCATAATGTCATCTCAAAAAGAAGAGAAACAACCTCCCACCCTAAAATAAGTAAAATTCAGTAGGTAGATGTTTATCTGCTGTAGAAACACTGAAAAAACTTAGTTTTCTCTGTTTCAGTGACTGACCCCACCTTTCCCATTCCTCCTTAGTCACATGCATACCTCTAGCCCGTGGCTTCTCTGGAGGTTTGCATGGGAAGATCTTTGTTGCCTGGGAGTTAATTGGCTTCTGCTGGTTGTCCACCTGAAGTTCTCAGGTGATCTCTTCCTCTTGCGTCACCACTAAGAATTTAGATGTCAATAAAGAGCCTCACCCTGAAGAACTTAGATGTCAGTGAAGAGCCCTTCCCGTAGGTCCCTGGGGAAAGCCCTGGGTCCTTCAGCCGGCTCCCTTCCGAGCACACAGGGATGCCTGAAGGGCAGGTGCAGGGCTTTCCTTGGGCTGTTCCAGCATTCCAGCCCTTTCTCCCATATCAGGAAAGCTGCACCAGCAGAAAACTAACGTGGCAGAAGAAACGTGAGTGTCAGCCTAACTCACTGTTGGTCTGGCAAGCAGCAGATGTGTGGCTGATGGTGACTCAGGGGTGAACAAGACCTCTTGGTTGCAACTGTTTGAGGTTGCCATAAAGCAGTTGTTGAAACCTCACCAGAAATAAAATCCCTGGCTCGGCAGCTGCCTGCAGAAGAGCACCTCTAAAGCTTAGCTGTATCTTTTTCTGGCACTGATCAGTGTCGGACCTTCCCTGGATGATCCAAGATCTGCGAGATCTGTTCACCTTTTGCAAGGCTGTTTGAGAGATTTTCCATGTGGCTGTGGCTCTCAGTGAAGGAGCATTTTTTCACCTGTGGCAGCAACCACTTCTTGGGATCTGATGGATAGTCTGTGATCTCTAGCAACCTCTAGTGCTAAATGCTTGTGCTGTAGGCTTGCACCCCTTGTATTTTTGTTTTGCTGGGGTGAGAATGAGTATTTAAAACTACTAGGGAGAAGGCTGAATGGATCAGGGAATGTGTGGTGATTTTCTCAGAATACTTTTCTTCATCTAAACCCATTCTTTGTTTAGATTTCTGGGCAGGCATTAAATGCTGGTGTCTTTATTTTCTATTGCCAGAAAACATGCCAGCACTTATTCATTTATGTAAACCATATTATTTCTTCTTATTTGTGCATAGAACACACAAAAGTTAAATTGACATCAGCATGTCACTGTTCTCCATGGCCTAACTCTGCCTTTCTAGTCCTAAACATGCTATGGAAAAAGGGCACCTGCCCTTAGATGTCATGCTGAACATTTTAATTGAGTATATGTTGGAGCACTTCGTAAGTATAGATCAGAAAAAACGTTGTTTAGCAATAGATGTTATCTGTGGAATAACATCTAGGTTTAAGTCTGCTGCTGTTAAGGGCAGGGCACCTGGAGGGGAAAAGAAGAAACAAAAGTAAAATCGTTATCTTGAAAAAGATAACTCAGTCATCAACAAATGAAAAGCACAGAGAATAAAAGCATTTGACTCAGGGTAAGAACAATATTAATACTCAGGTATGACCCCTGCCTTAAAATGTTCTTCTTCAGAAGAAAATAACAAAGTGCTGAGAAAACTGTTGCCCTAAAACCAGGCAACTGGATCAGTGGTTTAGATACTGACTGAGGACCAGTCAGTCTGGGCACACCTGGGGACAGGTCTCTGTCTCAAGAAATGATAGTTTATGGAGCAGTACTTTTGCTGCTCTGTGTTGTCCAGTAGAGGATTTATTCATGCTCTTGGAATGGCAGGTAGATATAAATCTGTGGCATTAAAGCTTCCTTGTAGGGGCAGGCAAATGAGCATCCGTGTGTGGCTGGGAAAGCTCCTCTGGTGCCCTCTGCAAGATACACTCCATGCACTGAGGCAATGCTTTCCGAGAGCCTCATCCTCCTGGCATTGTGCTGCTGCTCCAGGCACCCCGTGCTCATGGAAAAGTTCCTGTGTGTGCAAGATGGTCCCAGGGATGACAGCTGGGGCTGTCTGTGGTACAGGCTGTCTGTGGTACAGGCTGTTGGCCGGGTAGACTTTAGCACTGGAGTTATGCTCCCTGTGACCGTCATCTATCTCTGTGTACTCCTTTGTCCCTTCTCCCACTCTCATATTAAAGAGAAGTCCCTGGTCAGATGGTAACCAAATGTGTTACCACAAGCAGGCTGTAATCAGCTGAAGCAAAAGAAGGAGCAAAAACTTTCCTAGTGCTAAAAAGTATTGATAAGGCTATGCATGCTATGTTGAAAAGACTGTGTGCAATTGAAGACACCCTCCCACCTCAGGAAGACCTTGCAAATATTATTTGGGGGTTTAATTGCTTTGTTTTCAAGTTTTATTTTTGTTTTGTTAGCAGATAATCCTATTTGGTGCTGTGCAGGATGATAGTCAAGTCCTGAAGAAGACAGGGAATATCTGACAGGAAGATTAGCCACAATTGCAGGAATATGGGAAGGGGGAGATCCAAACGGTTTGGGGCTGGGTTTGCAAGAGGTGAATCACCACTTGCATAGCTGTAGATAGGTAGATAGGCACGTGAAAACCCTACATGCACGTGGAAATGCAGGTAGTGCCTCTGCTTTATTGCCATGTGCGTGCTTGGGTAGTGCCCACAGCTCTTGTTGACACTCAGGTGTTGTTGCACAAGTGGTCATTTACAGGTGCACTGGGAGAAGGGTGTACCCTGGCAATTAGTTGGCTTTAACTTCTTATTTTTCCTTCTCTGAGCAAAGAGCTCCTTTGTTGTACCTGCTTGGGATAGGTGAGGAGGGGGAGGGTGTTTTGCTGTGTGAAAACTATTGTAATTTCTTTTACTAAAGATCTTTTGCTTTGGGGGATAGCTGATGGAGAGCTGCAGTAAGTCCACGAAGAAAAGTACTAGAAGGTGTGTCAGCAGAATTGCCCAATAGTCTGGTGTACCTGTAATAGGATTTGGTAAGTGATGGTAGCCCTAATGTAATTTGTTTTTGTTTTTTTCAGGATGCCTAGCAGCTGGTATTGAAGTCATTGCAGTGCTAGTTTGGTGACTGGTTGTAACTCTTGATTAAGGATAAAAAGGGGAGGAGTGCACTTTGCAGAGAAGATAATGAATAGGTCTTACTCTGGCCACCTCCAGCCTGTGTGTGAAACACATGGGAGGATGCAGGCACAGCCAGGATTTCACTTTGCTGCATGAATGCAGAGCAGTAGCAGGCTCAGTTGAATTCAGGCTATATTTGAAGTCAGACTTCGAGATGGAGATTATATGAACCTTTGCTGACCTGTTTTGGGAATCTTTTTGCTGGTGGCAAAAGCTTGCCTCCTCCCCTGGCATGCACTTGGAGTTACAGGAGCCTTGGGCTCTTTGGATACTGGGAAGAATCTGTACCACCTGCTAATGCTATTTGATAGTATCCCTTTCTTTTTTACTCATAATATACTGCCTTGCTATGACCTCTTTAAAGATGATTTTGTTGCAGGTGTCTGTAGAGGGGAAAAAAAAAGATGAATGAAAACAATCTTTTTCCTTAGAGGGAGGGAAAAGAGAAGTTGAGCTATGCAAAAGCAAATCTGGCCACCTGCTGAAGGGTGTGCAGGGTAGAAGATGCTCTTTGGTTGCACACTGCTTGTTTCCAGCCATTTGCTTTGATGTAGTAACTGTACATCTGCACCTACAAACAGCCCTGTGCTACCTTCTGCCTTGGCAAAAATGTGTAGGGATGGTAATCTGTGGAGGCAAAGAGTTTCCATTGTGGATTGTAATAGAATTGACAGTTTATTTTAAAGGTGAGAGAGGAATAAGAGTATGGCATTTTTCTATTAAGATCAGTGACACACTAGTGACATTTTAAAGGGCTTCTAGATAAGGCACATAATCTGTTCTGAAGGCTTTTGTTTGAACAAGCACCTGCAAATATTAGTAAGCAGCTTCCCAACTGATACTGTCACACTTACCACTGCAGTTTGGGTCCTATCAATTTTCTTTTGAGCCCTTCAATATTGATCATGTGGATTGACCATGATGCTTGCTGCTTTTTGAAATCCAAATAATACTTCTCAGCCCTGCTGCTGCTATAGTGCTTTTCATCTGGGAACTTCACAAAAAGAAGGTAAAATTACCTGCTAAGATGCAATTTGGTATTGTGTTTATTGACATAAAAGGTCAATAGAGTCTAAAAGAATATTTCAAACCAAATGATTTCACCTTTAAGCTGTATCAATGCTATGAATAGAAATCAATACTATCTGGAACTATTTTAGCTTATTCAGTAATAAACCCCAATCAGAAATCTTGGGGAGAAGCATTCTCTTTCATATGAATGGTTCATGCTGAGTTCTCATCAAATACCTAAATTGCCTTATTTTATGTCAGTTGATGGATGATCTCTGTGTTAACTGTGTGCTGATAACGCTTTCTTAATCGAGGCTGCAGCTGGGAGTCAAGTCACATGGCACAATGCAAAAGTCACCCCAGTTGTCAACTGAACAGGTTTCACTGGAGTTATGTCACCTCTATGCAATGGGGTGTTAATGCTGGGAGGAGCAAGCACTGCTTGTGAGATACAGGTGGTTGCTGGGACAGGCTTCAGACGTATCTGTTGAGTTCAAATATGAATTTGGGAAAGGGACAACTTTGATTTGAGCATCTCTACTGTGGAATCCTTGAGCTTCTGGGCAAAGGATACGGTAGGTAGGGTGTGTTGGAGTAGATCTCACATGTTTGGAGTCAGATGATGGCTTTGGGAAAACGTGATCTGCACTATGCAAGTCTGCAGCTCACTGCCTAAACACTGAATTGTCTGAGCTGTTGTGTAACCCACCCGTAACCTGAGTGCTGGGTTGCAGGTTTTTGTTGCATCATTAAACCTTCTCTTTCATTACTGGTTTAGCACCATTATACAGATCTCCTAATTTATATAATTAAGCGCAGGGCAGCTCCAGTGACATGTTGATTCGAGCATTAAAGTGACTTAATGCCATGGTTGCGTGGCTGGTGTTTGGCAGAGCCGGGCAGCTGCGCGGCGGTGATGGAGACAAGCCGGCTTTTGAAGAAAGCGGGGATGTCGCTGCTGTGTGGGTGGAGAGGTGATATTGGCCAGATTACAGACTGTGCTGGCAGCCATCTGCAAAGCCTTGGGCGAGTTGTTTTATTTTCTGGCCCTTTGTGTCCCCTCCTAGCATTTATCTGTTTAACCTGTAAATGTCGTGGCGAAGGAATTCCTGCTGTGTGCCTCCATGGCCCTCGGCACGGAGGGACCTTGTTTGTGGCTGGAGCTGCAGTGGGAGACAAGAATATAGATTTGCACTTGGTGTTTTATACCAAGATACCTCCTTAACATGGAGGAGAAAGCCTTGTATTAATGCGTCAGTGCATGTTATATGCTGGTATTTGGTTTCAACATGTACATGTTCTCTTCCTTGTCACAAGCTTTCTCAGTGCAGTAAAAGTTCTTCATTTTGTTGATTATTTTTTTAAACTGTGTGGTGATGAAGAATGAAATCCATGGGGAAAATCTAATTAAACAGGTGAATTATGCAGGCTTCTTGGCTGGAGTCAGAATGCTTTGCAGCTGATGGTCATTTTGTTTTCCTTCCTGTGGCAGTAGAACTAGATGACCCTATTTAGCTCAATTTTACATAGGGGAATTGAGAAAGAGGTCACGTTGACTGGGACAATTTTAAACAATGAAAGTGTGGGGATAATGTCATAACCTTCATGTCATGGCCTAGCTTTGAGCAGGGTGATGGACCAGACAACCCTCCGAGTTCACTTCAAACTGAAATTTTCTTGTTTCCAAACACTCTGCCTTTTCTCAGGGTCCATATCCTGTTCTGGAAGTGACATGTCACCTTCCCAGGAAATGTCCAGCCTGTCCTGTCATGAGCTGCACCCAATATTTCAAAGAAAATAGGCCTGCTCTTTCAAGTGGGGGCCATGGTTAAGTGGCATTTTCCCCTGCCTTGAGGCAGTGTGTTGGTAGCTCTTGATGATGGCCATGCTGAAGTAGTCCTTGCCCTCACTGTTCATGCTTCCTCTGTTTCCTGGTTTTCTGAAGGGCATTTATTTTGGGCTTTGCCCCATTCTAGCATGAGAGCACAACTCATTGAGATCGTCACCTGAATATCATTGTAGAAAAGAGAGGGAGGAGAAGAACCTGTTGCAGATTTAAAAGAGCTTTTTAGAAAACAGTGTTTATGTGTGGATTTGAGATGTTACTGCAGGTTGCTGCTGTTTGCTTTATTTTTTAGCTAGTTGCTCTGATATTGGACTCTGGTAACAAGGGGGATGGTGGTCTTGCTCTGGTATATCAATGAAGTGTTAGTCTGTTGTGCAGATTTTAAACCCTCCGTGACTTCAGTTTTAATATCTCCCATAGTTAGCCATGATGGTCTTGTGGAAACCGTTTGAAGCCCTTATCTCAATCCTGATGTGGTTTTACAAGTGTCTGAAAAGAAGCAGTTGCTATTTAGGATGAATGTGGTGACAGGCCTCAGTTTAAGGAAGATCAAATTTCTGGACCAAGTCCTGCTTTTATTATTAGTAAAAAACTGTAATGGCTAATAAAAATATTGTTATTATTTCAATTTTTTCCCCTTCAATTTTGAAGGCCGAAACCTCGTATACCTTTGAAGAGCACTTGTGCAGGACCATGCTCTCAGAGGTCAGGGGTTTTTCACTGCTTGCAGAGTCCCCGTGGCACCTAATCTTCTTCTGGGGTAACAGGTTGCTGCGTGTTATTGCACAGGAAGAGTTTATGGAGCACAGGTTGCTGTCAAGAGGGAAGACAGAGAGCCATAAAGCATCCCTGACCTCTTTGTTTCGCTGCTTTGCAATTGCTGCTGGAAATAAAAAGCAAACACCAAACTTCTTTCAGTTTTGTGCAGATCTCCAAGTTCGAGAGAGAAAAATCTGTTTCTGTCCAGGGCTAGAATGAGCAGGGAAGTGGTCTTGGATGGGTGCATCCTTGTTTCCCTTTTCATCCAATTGGGAATATTTCTGTTTACAAGTTCAAGGCGACGCTGTCGAAAGAGTTTAGGTTTCAAAAGTTAACTTAGTGTATATGGAAGAATTTTTGTCTCCCGTCTCTTGGTAATCAGGATTAATGGGACTCCAGTTAACATCTTAATATTATTGCTTGTTCTGCAATGTGTACAGAGATGTGAAATATGGATATGTTTTACTTTCTATTGTTTTAAAATTCTTGGTTTTTCTTCATCCAGTGTGCCAAGTCAGATGCTGCTCTTTAAACAAAACCCATCATTTACTTTCAGAGGAACCTTGTGTGTGTGTCAAAATGTGAGGAGCTGCAATCTGCTGGTACAAATGTGATAACTGTGTGATGCAGTGGCTAGTGGATCCATGTTGCACTTACACTTGTCCAAAGCAAAGCAGATTTTAGGCAAATAATACTTTATTCTTCTGTTTATACAGAATCATATTTAGCTTGGAAAAGACCTCTAAGATCATCAAGTCTAGCCATCAACCCAGCTCTGTTAAGACCACCACTAAACCATGTCCCTAAGTACCACATCTACACATCTTTTAAATCTCTCTGGAGGTGGTGACTCCACCAGTTCCTTGGGCTAGTCAAGCAAGACCTGCCTTTCTTAAATCCCTGCTGGCAGGGCTTGATCCTCTGGTTGTCTGAGAAGTGTGTCACCGTGTCCAAGCAGAGTGTGTCCAGACTCCCTTCCCTAAGGAATTAGGAAACATAGTTCAGACCATGGGACAAACTTCTTAAAATGTCTTGTGAGGCAGTCTCTCTTGGGCGTCAATAGAAGCAGGAAAAGGATGTCCTATAACGAGAATATTGTGATACGCAAATATAGGCTGTGTATTCAACACAAAAGATTACAGCAGCATGCAATTGTACACCCAGCAGTTTGGGAGATGAGGAGGACAAGCAGTGTTTTCATTGACACCTTTTGATATGAAATTGTGAGGAGATTTTATAGTGGGCAACAGCCAGAACTCGAAAGTACTCCAGAGGCTTGTTTGGGTGCTGTAGCTGTGGGATTGGCTGTGTTTGGGCGTCTTGTCTATGAAAAGGTTCCAACTGTATCAAATAATCCCCAGTAATCGGCAGTTCATCTCTTGGACCATTAGTGCCCTCCTTTTGGTGCTCTTCCTTGAATTTGTTGAAAGCTTTGTGATGGCAATTACAACCAGATGGTGAGATAACCCGTTTGATGTGTCAAAGCCGTCAGCTGGCAGAGCAACAAAATATATATCACTTCTCTGAAAAATAAAATGGGTTTGTGTTTAGGGAAAAAAGAGCAAGTTTGAGGAGTAGTTTCCTCTGTGCTGGGCACTGGGCAGTGTTTGGCAAGGGTGGGTGTTTGCTTGGGAGGAACCATCAAAGCAACTGGAAGCCCTGAGGTCCATGTGTTGGGGCTCTATCAAGCATGTGTGTTTGAGAGCCCCGACTGATTGCTCCCAAATAGTTTTTCAGCACAGGATAACTCCTTTTTTGGCTGTGTTATTAACTGCTATTCATTTAATTTAGAAATGTAGGGAGCGTACCTTTTGGTACTTGGCTCCTCTGCCTGTAAAGGACACATCAGATGCAGATTGGGCTCTTTTTTGGGAAAAGAAGGAATTACATGTATAATCCACAGGGCCAGTTACTTTGTCTTCTTAAAATTGTAAATAGCTGTAACACTGTCCTTAAATTTTATTTTCCTCTCTCTTCAAAAGATGTTTCAGTAATTCATCAGTGGCCTGGGAAATTTCTTCTGTAGCTGTCTCAGTATGGAGGGAGCAAGACCATGAGCAGTCCACTATCAAATTATCCTGTCCTAGCAATGAGATGGCGTTTTCCCCTATTTTTATTAAACCCAAGCAAAATACATTGTATAAAGGCAAGTGTCAATAAGACCTTCCTTTACATTCTCATTTACTTTAGTGAGCACTGGGTATTATCATTACTATCACCCCTTTTAGGCAGAAATTATCCAGTTACAGGTTGTTGGGAATGCTGGCAGAGCATTGTAGAAACTAAATTGCTTTTTATAAAGCTACTGTATGTCATCATCTTCCTGTAATTTTAAGACTCAGAAAACAGGAGCTATGTCAGTGTTCATCTACACTTGGTGATGACTTTCCCAGTACAGGAAGAGGAGGAGAAGAAATCCCCATGGGGAAATCCTTCTGAAGTGGGTGTGCTTAGGCGTGCAAGGGTTGTCCCATAACAGTTTCATGGGAAGTAGAAATCAGTTCTTTGGGGAATTGATTCTCTGATGTGGAGAGCCTTACTGATCGTGCAGGCTCTTTACATGTGGAACTAAAATATATATATAAGACTTTTTAATGCTATTTGCTTCTTCTTGTAGCAATCTAAAAATTCCCACAGAATAAAACCAGACAAACAAAAAACCGTGAGGAAGAATTTTGTGATCTGTTACAGCTTTTCATTGGTAGGCCAGTTGATTTTCTTCACTTGCTAAAACTTTCCAAGTCCTGAACATCCAAGTAAGCACTGCATATGACTCCATACACACACCCTCATTCCTTGGTGGATATGAGGAAAAACATGCAGTGATTCACAGCAGGCTCAGTATCTACTTTAGCAGTGTTAGCCATACCCATATTCCTTGTTGGTTCAAAAGAGTAGCAGCAAACCCTGCTTTCTCTGCCAAAATATACAAATACAGTATTAAAACTCAAGTTATCAGTGTCTCACAAACAAATGAAACCATTGTACTGTTGTTGTATGTGCCTTTTTGAGAGAGCTGTTATTTGGAGATCAACACAGGATGGCAAGTAGGAGCCTTGGGTTAATGTTGCTTACTTAACAGAGTTAATCATTGCTTTATCAAATGGTAACCATCTTCTAAAATGTGGTCCTGAGAGTAATACTACAGAAATGCCAGAGGGAAGTTCCAGTCTGTTTGTTTGTGGCTGCAAGGGTGGTTTTTACTGGTTAATGAATCCAAAGAGTGTTTGTGTGCTCTTAACTGGGGTTTAAGAGTTCAGGTAATTCCTCTTTCAGCTCCAGTAGTTTGGCATAAGAATGTAATTCAGAAATGTGTGACATCGCAGTGAAGGAATTCGTGCACAATGCTGATACTTTAAGAGGAACAAGAGTGTGAATTTTATTTTTTCCTATTTGGTCTATGTCTAAATATATATACTTGCAGTAAAACACAGTACCCTGTAGTGCCTTACTTTCCCCATTTCTCAGCAGAATGCATAAAAGAGACTTTTAGCCATTAATCTTAAGAAAACATTGTGTAAAACCAACAGTGAGGTGTTGAGGTGATGCTGTTCTTGTTCAGACGAAGAAGTGAGATTTGTTGTGCAGTGCATTACCTTCCAGTGCAGTCTGTTCCCGGCTTATTCACACAGTACAATTGATTTCCCAGCTGGTAACTCATTTTGCCATTGTTACTTCTGTGCTTGTAATTGCACTTTGAGGTCGGCAGGCTGGCTCAGGCTGTGAGATTCCCAGATTACGGATGCTTTCCCAACTGGGAGAGCACAGGGGCAGAGTCTCTCCTCCTGGTAGAACAGGAGGAGGCAGTTGGTGTGTCGCGCTTGCGTTTGGTGATGTGTGTGTAGCCACAACCTTTCCTGTTGTGGTAACCAAATGATGGCCTGAGGTACCCTGATGACTTTGATTTGGCTAATAAAATCTCCCACACAGCATTTAATAAACTAAAGCCCAACCTGGGCTTTTTCTCCTTTTGACATTTAATCCACTATAACTGCTCTTTCCAGGTGTGCTTTGTAGGCCAGGTTTATCCCTATGGATGAATCTACTGAGTAGGCTTTTCCCCAGAGAAGGAAATCAGCCTGTGGAAAAGTGCAGGCAGCCCAGAAGGGTTTGGCAGAGATTTGCTGGCTTCATCTGCTGGCTATCATCTGCCATCATCTGCTTCTGGTGCTGTTGTTCCTTTTAAAAAACCTTACCATAAAGGAGTTCACAAAGAGTTTGATGAAGTCTGGGAGGGGCTGTGTTGATGGATACAAAGGACTTAAGGCCAGCTTAGTGGGTTGTGATGCAGTGGTGGACAGCAGATCAACAGCTTTGGGGATAAACCAGATAGCAAGACAGCAGCAAATACAACTCAGCAGCACAGTTATTCTTAGGTGGTGCCAGATGCCCATATAGATAGCCCTATACAGTGTGCTCATTGCCCCGTGTGTGCTCATGGAACCACATGGGACTGCCGTGGGAGGCTCCTGTACAGCTTGCAAGGTAGAAGATGGTTTCCATCCCCCTTGGTGAAGGTGTTGTGAGGCCAGTTCGTGTGTTGGAACCCCAGCAGCCATGATGACCCTTGCGCTTGATGACTCCTCCTTTTTCCCTCTCTTCCAGGAGCTGAGTGTCGTTACCTGCCCTGCTTCTGCCCGCTTGGTGTGGCAACGACCTGAAGGACGTCTTGGAGCCACCTGTACTGCTTCATGCAGTTAAAGTAAGGTTAAATGTTTTGGCAGCTCTTTCAGGCAGAAATGAGGGTTGAGGTGAGGGGTTTGAGAGAACAGGTTTGCCCATTGCCAAGCCATTTGTCAGGCTTACCCTTGACAGCAGGAGAGCATGTTGATATCAAAGCACATGTTAGAAGCAAATTCAGAAAGTTACTTTGCCATGAAATACAGTTTCTTTGTGGTGGAAACAGAAAAGAGATGTGTGGTCTCGCCTCTTGTATCAATCATATGCCATGGTGTAAAATAGCACTTAACAGCATCAACTGTTTTTCCCTAATATTTTAAGATACAGCTTTCATGTCCCTCAGCAGGCACATGGTTACAGCCCAAGGATTTCCATGGGAGGCAGTCAGGATCAGAGCTGAGGTCCTGCCAGCTGCTGGTGGGATGTGCCTCCTGGTCGGCGCAACGGCTGTCCCTCTGTCTGTCCTGGAGCAGTCATGTTGTTGAGGCTTCTGCGTTTGTTTTTCAGTTAACACCAGCTTTTTCATGTGGTGAACCAGATCAGGGGATGGATCTGACCTAAAAATGAGTGTATGGTTATTGCAATACTGAGTGGCTGTTTTGACTCATGGAGTTACACCCATTCTCTCCAAAATTACTTGAATTTGCAAGAACTATTAGCTTGAAGCAAAGAAACTTTTAGAGTCTTGCCTGGAAATGGGTGCTTGTCATGTTTGAGCTCTGTCAAGGGAAGAAGAGAGGACAACCACGGGAAGCTGCCTCTTTTCTTCTCCCACTGTCCCTAACCTGTTTACCTTCTGCAGTGCCTCACATTTTCCATGGTCTTGCCTGGAAGACCAGCACTTTAATAATACCAAGTCCCAGTCGTTTGGCATCACTGAGCTGTGGCAACAGCTGGGTGGATTAATCATAAAATGTTGTTACTGTAGAGACAAGTATTTATTGTAATTGTTTGGCTTTACTTTATTCAGTGGGGTTGAGCAAGGGAATTACACCTATTTTCAGACCTTGGGAAAGAAATGAAGTCTTTGGCAAAATTATGAATGAAACCTGCTTTATCAGGAATAAATGTCTTGCTTAGAGCTGGTCGCCAAGTTCATCGTGTTTAAAGAAGGAATGCAGAGAAGCAATTTGTGGCTGATTTTGGAAGTGTGGTGAACTTGCAGCAAGCAGTGCTTGATGCTGAGAAAGATGCCAGACCCTTCCTGGAGGTGATCAAAGGGATGATTTTTTGCATGGCAGTAGCAGCAAAATCTCTGGGGAGGCCCAGCACAGGCAGCAAGAGCTTCTCACCTGAAGTCCTGCCTGGGAACCAGCCTCTGCATCACATCTGTTTTTTGGGTGTGCCTCCTGTGAAGAATCTGGGAAAACAAAAAGGCTAAACTGGAGTTCAGGAGCAGCATTCTCATACCCTTTCCTTTTCCTGCCTGCTGGTCTAGTATTTCCATAATTGGTCCTATAATGATAATCTTTTCATTTCATTCATAAAGTGGTTACTGCTTAATGAACTTCATGATAATGAGCTCTGTAACATTTAAAATAGCTGCATAACTTGAAAAAAAGAAAAAAAAGCCATCAGCAATGAGGGACGGATTTCCACTCCCTGAGCTTAATCCTGTGTTATAATTGTGGAGAGGTGCCTGGCTGGCGAACAGCTGCACAGCGTGGGCTCTCCCTTCTGCAGAGCTCCTTGTCCCCGAGCTGGGGTAATAAATGACTTAATGGAAAGTCTGGGTCCTGTGGGCACTTAACCCATTCCATTCCTGGGGGACCAGTGTGAAAGGCCACTCTGTAAAGGCAGCGGAAAGAAATGATTTCAGTTGCGAAGTGGGGTGTCTGCAAAGTTTGTTTTTTGAGTATGAGTGAGCTGTAGAAAGGCTCAAACATAAAAGGTGGGGTAGTGGAACTGGGTACAAACTGTGGTTATTTAGATTTTTATTATTTGATGCTTTAATTTATTTAAAAATTAGATTTGAACGAGTGTTCTCCCTTTTCTGATCTGGGGAAGTAATGCATTTTGTTGCTTGGGGTTTTACTTTCTGTAGGGCATTCCCTGGATGCATTGTGTAATACAGTGTCCTGGGAAGAGAGTTACAGCTCTCATTTTTCCTCTCTGGGAATGCCACACCAAATAACTCCATCATTGCACTCATTAGGTGAATGATGTGCGTTTTTGAGGCTGTTGTGCTTCAGAAAGGATGTGCAGCAAAATGAGCATATTCTGTCACTACCTAAAGTATCCGTTCAGAGAGAACATATTCCCATAGTTTTTGAGTTGAAAGAAGAGGACAATTATGAAGCAACAATTTGTAATTTTGCAGTGGCAGATGTGGTTGTGCTGTGCCACAGGGAGTGAGGTTAGCACAGGTACTCCTGTAGGAAACCCAAAGTTTCTAGTGAAGTTTTCCTCTTCTGGAAAAAAGTGCCAACCAGGCTTTTCCTGAGTAAGTCTGTGATGCCTGGAGCCACAGTGGGAGCATTTGCAAAAGGGAGCCTAAAGGGAAAAGTGAATCTGATTTATTCTTTAGAAAGGAAGAATACATTAAAATGTTGGGCACTTGAAGCTGCTTTGGTCAAAACATGAGTGGAAACATCTCTTGGATCTTGGTCTTGATGTCAGTTTTTCCAACTCTGTGGCTAGAACTCTCTGCTGTGGAGAGTTAAGGTTGGTGCTGCACTTATTGGGTAACTACCTGATTTGTAAATGCTAGGAGATATTTAATAATATTTGTCATCATAAAAGCATCCATGATGCTTTGGGTGTCATGGATTCTTTTCTACTCCAAGCCTGTGGTTTTGGGAATGCAGTACACGTGCTGTGGTTTGGGGAACACAGAGAGAAGCACAGCCTTATTGCTCAGCTCTAGAGTTGGGGGTATTATTTCTTTCACTGAAGCCATCATTGCTCGGTGTAGTTCCTAAAACAGCACAGCCTTGAGAGCCAGAGAATAATCAGGTGGAGAAGGCTGTTTTTAGGAGACATGCTATAGTCAAGACCTTGTTGGAATCAATAGTCGGCCGCTTTGCTCTCTCCCACTACATGTGTAAGGCTGTAGGCATTTTGTTGCTGATGACAGCTGTCCATCATGTTTATCCTTTTATACCTGGGGTGAAACACTCTCCAAAGCCTATTCTTCCTTCCCCACCATTCTTCACCTGGTCCCATACTATGCGTCTCTGTTTTCAAAGGTAACTAGTAACTTGTGTGATGCTGCCCAGCCTGATACCTGGGGATTTTCATGAAGTTCCTGGTTAAACCCCCAAAGCCAAGATCACTCTTACAAACATGAGCTGGTTGTCACTGAGAGCTTCCCCACAGTTTACTGCCAAAATGTGTTTTTAAACGGCAAAGTATATTGGAAGGTATAAACTGGATTTTGCTCATTTGAAGAGGCAGCTAGAATGTCTGCTAAGGATTTCTGAAAGTTAATATTTGAGCCTGAGATAAAAGTCTCATGCATACGTGAAACAGCTGCCCCAGAACCTGTTGGAGGACTTAATTTGAGTATAAACATATGTGTGCTTTTGCGTACATGGTGCTCTTTAATTCAAGCTGACTGTTAGGTCTTAACTTTATTAGGATGTAGCTACTTGAGCTGAAGATGTGGTCTGTGATTTTTATTTTATTAGAGCAGCATGATAGCTCCTTTTGAAATGTTGTTTGGATTTTACAAATAGGTATCTTAAGTATTGTTTGCCTTTAGTAATATGGTAAAGGAAAAAAATTGACAAGCGAGGTCAGGGTTATATCAGATTACAAGTGAATTGGTTGACAGTATATGTGTATTGTAAAGTGGGAAATTAATCACTCTGTGTTGATGACCCATGGACATTTACAAAAGGCTGGTCTTTCTGTTGCACAAATAGATTCCGGAAACAGGAAAGAGGCTTATGACAAGAGGATGAGATCAGTTCGTATAATTAGAGCTGGCTAATAATCCTTTTACTCTGTTTTTCCAACTTTTACAATATCTTACTTTATTTGAAATTGGGCACATGAACTGTAGAGAGATAGCTGCTGTGATTTGGGTTGTATAGGTTTGTTTTTTGTATCTTCTGATAACTGGAGAGATGGGAGCAGGAAAACCAGATGTGCACTTTTGAGAGGGATCTCTGCCTTCCTCTGCCAGGCATAGGGGACAGCACTACTTTTATTAACCCTACACTGCTTCATCTCTTTCCAGGCTTTGGGCAGGAATTAAGTAATCCATTAAATGATTTTTTTTTGACAGTTATGAGATTGAGATAGTGCAAAAGAAGGAAGTGCTGAGACTAAGGTTATTTGACTACGTAAGGCAGGGCTGGCAGAGCTGGGTTAGGGACTTGCTATAGCATGGATAAGGCTTAAGCATATTTTTTTAATGCATGTGTGTACTATCTGCTTGCCTGTATCTTAACTTTTTGTTAAACTTCATTATTTTGGGAAGGATAACGGGAAAGATTTGGGTAAGGGAAGTAGTGTGGCCAGGGGAGTTGGCTGGAGCAGAGGTGGGTGCAGCCCCTGAGCAACCCAGCTCCCAGCCCAGGAAATGTGTGGTGCCAGTTCCTGCTGCCAGGAAGCTGAGCTACATTAAGCAAAGCGAGTTAATCGATATGCAGAGCATTTTATTAAATCATCAGTCAATTAAACCAGTGATGCTCTGTTAGGTTGTGCTGCAGTGAGGCTCCCAGCCCCTCTGCAAGTTGTTCAGCACTTGCAACTCCTTGGTTCCTGATGGATGGCCTTTTGTACCTGAAGGCCACAGTACTGAGGTTTTCAGCACTGTTGAAAGGGAAAAAAAAAAAACAAACCAAAAAAACCAAACACATTTTAGGCTAATTTTGCAATTAAATATGTTCTTTTTATTTTTTTTCCTAGAGGGAAAACATTATTGTGAAGTTTTTCTTTTTGTGAAAAGAATCTCTATATGTCTGGTTTTCTTGAGGGTGGCTTGCTGGGTTACCTCTGAGCCTTTGGAGGAGAGTGATGGTACACAAAACACCTTTGAACCTCCTTTCCATCCCTGGCAGCCAAAAGAAACTCCTGTGTATCTGAGACTGAATGTCATCATATGGTTTTGTTTGCAGACAGGGCACAGCTGGGAAGCAGTATCACCTGTGGAAATGCTGTGTGAGGGATATATTTTTATTCCTAAGCAATCAATTCAGTGAGAAAACATAATGTTCAGCGAGTTACATAAATTCAGATGACTGAGTACAAATATCTGGGGGTTTTTTACTTCTAAGCTCAGCTGTGATAATAAACACTATGCTTGGATATGCTGGTAACTTGTTTGTGGCTGCGTGTTTGAAGTGAGGTTTTTTGTTTCTTCACCTCTTCTCCTTTTCATGATCAATTGCTTTTGCTGGTGGTATCACTTTCCTGTGTGTCTACAAAATAAATTTGGGATGGGTTACTTCTCCTAATCCCTGCAGCCTCCTATTTCTGACCGGATATACAAAATCATGCATTATTATAGCAACAGAAAAAGTCGTTCTGTTTTTGGTAGTATGATGCCTGAAAGGATTTATCTTCTGTCTTAGGGTTTATTTTAGTCACTGCAATTGTAGCTACTCTATTTATACAAATTTCTCCATGCACATTGCTGAACAACTGGTTTATGGGTTTATTTCTCCTGCCAAAGCTATTTGTAGGTTCTGTCCTGGTTTTTTTCAGTCTCCTCTCACATGGATTTTAAGGACATAGCAGTAGTACACCGATTAGGATGCTCATTCGTTTTATGAATGGTGAGTTCTGGTCTTCATTCAGTGTGGAATGAAACTTGTGGGACAGAGTGTGTGAGCAAACCCGTGTCTCGCCCAATACCAATAGATTGAGAGTAACTTACTGCAGGTCTGAACTTTGCAGAAAGATAACCAGGAAAAACACCACACAAGAAAATATAAGTAATAAAATCAACCTCAAGTCATTTGTTTCTTTCAATTTTCATACTTTTTGCTACAGGTAAAAAAAGAACAACAAAACCCAACCAAAAAAAAGACAAAAGAATCACCATAACCAAACCAAAAAAAGCCTTTTTTCAAATAATTGTTTTATAACAAAAGATCGAGGAGACTGATGATGAATAATACAACACAGTAACGTCATATACCACTCAAAAGTGGTATTCCCTTGACACTGAGGGAGAACAATAAACTTGTGAAAGAAGTTGCTATTTTAGTTCTCTTACCATGAAATCGTGGCTGCAGCAGGAATTCATCTGTATATGGGCAATTGGTCTCCTCTCCAGTCCCCCCACTTGCCATTTCCCCGTTTTTATTTATCTTGTGTGGTTTAGAGCAGCAGCTCTGCAGGGCCTGAAACCCAATCCTCTTGATATTTCTAAGTACATGATAAATTAACATTTCGTACAACCAGAGTGTGGAGGAGTGCCCTTGAGGACACTATGCTTTGTTGAATGAGAAGTGATGTGTTTTTGGAATCTTGGTTTTATTTTTGTAGTACAGCCATATAGCAGAAAGCTGAGAAGGGGGGTGGATGTGTACTCCTGGGAAATCCCTGGATTTCTTTAAACTCTTTTACAACTTAGGGGTTATTTGCCTAAAGGGTGAGGATCTGAGTGTTGGCTATAAGGCAGGTTGTCCCACTATGGATATATGTATTGGTGCCCATGGTACAGTACAAAAGGAATTCTGTTTATGTCTTGCTCTTTTGCAGATAATCAGCATCAATAGTTCTTTCTGAATTTCTGTGGGATATATGTTGTTTGGGCTACCTAGTGAAGTGTTACTCCAGAGCCTTGAAGTCAAATTTTAGTCCTTCCGAGGAGTGAAGTCCTTATAAACTACTGTTACAGGATGGTTTTATAGAAAGTAAATTCTGTTACGTTGAAAAAAGATCAATCCTTCTTTGGCTTTCATCCCAGTGATGCTGTGATGCTTACAGCTGGAAAGCCATCCTGCTTTCTCTGCATTTCTGTTTATCTATTGGAATGCTTTCCATGCAATCCGTAACCATCAGATTCTTCATGTGTTTTTTGGCTGTTCTTTCTTGCCTGCAACCACAAGCTCTTTATGGCTAAGATTGGGTTGGTTGTCTTTTTTTTTTTTTTTTTGTACAACTGGGAGTGCATGGGTAAAGCTTTGCAAATAAGAATCAATGTTTCTAAAATCAAATGTCAAAATGATAAATGAAAAGGTCAAGTGCTGGGATTCAGATAAATTTCAGCAAAGCTTAAACTTGAAGTGTATGTAGAACTGAAGTTTACTTAAAATACCTTAAACCTGAACTTGAAAAGTTTGGAAAAACTCAAACACTTAAAATAGAAGTTTATTTAGTGCATGAGAGAGGAGGACAGTGGTAGGTAGGCTTTCTCAGGGATACTACATGGATTAAATACTCCTCGTCTTACTGCTTGTTGCAGTTCTGGTCAGTTGTTGGAGGTGAGATTGGTTGTTCTTGTTTCTGCCCATCCTGTAGATCTTCTTTTTTATTAAAAAAAGGGCAAAAAATTCTTAATGGACAACTCTTGAGAGTGGCACGAGGTTTCCTTTCTTAGATGTGTATGGTGTAGAACCAGTGCCAAAACGACCAAGTTTGAACGGGGAGTGATGGGAAAATGGAAAAGCCATTTTGGAATTCCTGTCTACAGGCTGTTCAAAGTCCTTCTGCATTACAGCTTGTGCGTGGGCTGGTTTGATCTGAAGGACCATTGACCTTCCTCTCATATTTGCCCTCAAAATACATACTTTGCCTGCAATGCCTAGAGGAAATAAGCCACCTAATTATGGTTAAATGAAATGGTAGCTGGGAGTAGTGGAGGAAAAGGAT
This sequence comes from Pseudopipra pipra, assembly GCF_036250125.1. NCBI lineage: Eukaryota > Metazoa > Chordata > Aves > Passeriformes > Pipridae > Pseudopipra > Pseudopipra pipra. The sequence goes on along the minus strand of NC_087560.1, from coordinate 14,686,343 downwards.
TTATTGCTTCAGCACTAGGTGTTTGTATCCCTTCCTACTGCCTGTGCTTGTTTGTAAACTCTTTGGGGCAGAAGCTTCCTTTGCATTGGCATTTTTACAGCATGTAAAACCAATGGAGCCCTAATCCTAGATGAGTTTTTGGGAACCACAGTAAAGCAAATAAATGCTTTTTTCCTTTCTTTCCCTGTCAGAGTTACCATGCCCAGTGAAATGAAGAACAGTCATTTGTCCTTACCCATGAAATTTTGTGCAAAATAACACTGAAGTTCTATAGAAGAGACTTTAATACAACTGACTGTATTAATTCTTTAATGCTTAACAGAGCAGAAAGGTATCCATCCCATTTGGAGAAGGCTTCAGTAGCTTTCTATTTTACTGACCTGTGCAGATTTTTATAATGTCTAAAACCACTGTTGCTTTGAAGAGCTTGAACCTGGATTTTCATTTCACGTCCTACTTTCAAATTTGCAAATGCAAGGGATTTCACTGTGGTATCCTAAGGTGGAAAACCTAATATAATTCCAGAAACATTGCAATATAATTGTCTGGATGTATATAGAGCATGTGATAAACCTCCCAGACATTGAAATTCAAAAGATTCAGCTATTTGAAAGAAATAATATCAATGTTTTAAGTACAGACAACTGCTGCTGGAGCAAAACCTACTGGCTGCCATGAGGATGCCCATAGCTGAGTGGGAGCTGGGCAAGGGAGGTGGGATTTATATTTGCCTGTTCAGGTTAGTTTGGCTTTCAGGGCAGTTCATGTGCAGTCCAGATCCTGATCCCACAGTAGGGCCATTATTCTCACTGCAGTCTACCACATCTAAAAGAGCCAGTTCTTCCTGCCCAAAAAGATAGAAATTGCTTTCTGGGCCTCATAGAAGGAACTGTCTTGAAGGCTGTGCTCCTCTTATAATAGGAGAAAATGCAGTTTAACTCTTTTCTCCTGGTTTTTTTCCTCCTCATTTTCACACTTGAAGTAAATTGACTGTATTAGGGTCCTTATGAATCTTGATTTGGTTATGATCTGCCTTTTGTTTTCCCTTTTCTTACTAGATTAAAGTTTTTTGAAGTTTTTCAGAGGTTGTTCCCTGCCTTCCCACTGGTTGGAGAAGTCCATTTGTCTAGAAACCTAAATTTAGTCCTTTGTTGACGCAGAATAGTCATTCAGGCTTATCTGTCACTCAGTTTTTCTCCTGTGTTTTTGCCAAAGCACTTCCTAACAAGATAAAATAAAATATCTTCCAAACCTGCCTGTCTCCTTGCAAACTAAGTTTGCATACTTAGAAAAATTGGAATGACATGTGCATAATGAACTGAGAGATCATTTTAAGTTACTGATTTAAGGACCAACTGTTAAGATAAGGGGAAAGAAAATCTTCCTTCAGGAAGTATTTCCAGGATTTTTTGACAAGACCAAGTGTTCAGCAGTGTCACCTTATTTTCCTGCTCCTGCTGTGCACTTCTCTTGCCAAAAAAAACCCAACAAAAACTGGTCATGAGTTTGAACTCACAGTCCTCCCCTTTTTTCCTAGGTGAGAGGTGTTGATATTCTCCCTTCTCCTTCAGGTATGTGCTGCTTTTGGACTCTATGACATGTGGCACTTTCATCAGAGCCAAAACCACCTCCACCACAGAAAGAGGTGACCCAGGGGGAGTTTGTAATGCCACCCTGTCCTGATCTGTACATGTCTTCCTCCTCTTTCTCATTTCTCTGTCTACTCAGCTGCTCCCAAGCATCCGCCAGGAAGGTGATGGAGCAGAACAAAGCAGTCTGTACGTCTGTCAGATGACAAAGCTCAGAGGATGCCATCTCACTTTATTCCTTGAATTACAGAAACCTAAAGGCTCTGTTGAGGGCATGCTCCTCTGCAGCTGATGTTTCATAGAGATCTTTGCTACCTTCAGTGCAGCCTGTTTGAGCCAGACAGCACAGGAAAGCTCCTTTTACTGGTTTCCACCAATGGTCTTGAAAGGAACAGTCATGTTAATACTCATTGTCTGCTCCATAAAAAAAGGAAAAAATTGCTGTATTAGACCAGAAGTCTGAATTTTGCTTCCTGAGAGAATGAGATTTTCTAAAAATTCAAAAGTGAAGTGAACTTAAGAAGAAGTTTTTGCATCCATCGTTTGACTTCCATAAGATAAAATAAAATAATAAATGGGTAATGTTTTTGTGCCCCTGTTCAGGATACTCAGGTTCAGAATAGGAGAGAGAGGCTCAAGTAGGTCATGAGGGAGATTGACGGGGTTTATCCATTTTTTTTTTCTTTTTTTTAATTTTCTTTTATTTTTGTGCCCTCAATAGGACTTGAATTCAGGGGCATGTTGTAGGGCACAAGTGAGGTTTGCTTGCAGAGCTGTCCTTGGAGCTCACCTGCTCAAATGAAAGCTAGGGCTACTAATCTCCTATTTTGGTGAGTAAGTCAGTCTTTATAAGAGCTGAAAATACAGTGAAAACTATCAGTCATAACCATCTTGAGGCATTCCTGCTGTACGACAGGGAATCTCAAGGTTGAAAATAGACATGAATTGGACTAGATTTAAAACTATTGCAAAATATCACTGGCTGCCTCAGAGGACCTTTTGCAGAGGGGCTGTTTTGATGCACAAGCTTGGCAGATCACTCTGGCATTTTAAAGCAACTGGTACAAAAACATTTTGTAAAATAAGGAGAGCGTGTGAAGGAGCAAGGATAGCTGGAATCAGCTAAGAAAACTTAGGCTGTGGTTTCATTTCTGTCTCACTGAAGGCAAACTGTGGGATTTGGACAGGAGCAAAGTATGAACAAGATCCTGTGTTTTTTGTGTGAAAAGCAGAGTGGTATTTCATCTATTTTAAAAAGGGTTTGAAGTATTTGCAGAGCATTACCAGTACTGCAGACATGAGTAACAGCAGAAATTCCATTTTTAATTGTTTTGCATTCCTTCATCTTAGGATCCTGGATCTCTTAATACACACATTAAATGAAAACTTAGAGCTTTTGTTTAGGGTGAATATTTTCTGCTGCAAGGGAGGAACTAATGCAAGAGAAATTCTGGCTCAACTGATTAAAAACTCAGTACAAGAAACTTTCACCATGTTATAGAGAAATTCCAGAGACAGACCTGAAAGAGGAAACGGTCTTGGCTAAAATCACTTTTGTTGGATGAGTAATGGTAGTTTTTGACTATGAAAAATGCTGATGCAGAATCGTGAGCATCGTCTATTTTGGAAATTTTTCTTCAGTTTTCCAAGGAGCATTTTTGATTTTTTTTTAATAGTTCTGAAATATTTTTTTAACAAATAATCCAGTGAAAGGGGTGAAAAATGGCACCAAACTCACTTGGGCAAGGTAGTAGGTGGATTTCTTGAGCAGCAGAGAGAATTGCAAATGTTTACAGATGCTTTTTTGTGGGGGAGTGGGGGAATTGGTTGGAAGGATGGCAATTAAGGATTCATAATTGTCATAAAAAAGCAGATATGAAGTGAAGGTTGCTAGGAGGACAGATGAATTGAGATGGACATGAAGGGGAAGTGAATTTCACTTGGGGGATGTCCTCAGCACCAACAGTGCAGATGGCTCAGATGAGTACTTTACTAATTATTTTAGAGTTGTTTTTGCTTAATGTGAGGATAAATTTAAGAAAAAATAAAAAATTGTCAGATTCTTGTTGATCCAAAGGGAGACAATAGAAAATTGCTGTGTAAAAGTGATTATTGGAAGAAGTAATGTGTGGATGCTAAAGCAGCTTATAAAGAAGTACCTAAAATATTATGAAAAATAGCTTAAACTTGCTTTTTCTTTTTTTGTTTCAGTGTTCTGAGGTCATGAAACTTAATCCACAGCAAGCCCCGTTATATGTGAGTACCAATTAAAATACTTTTTTTTCCTTTTCTACTGTTCACACAAAATGCTTCCCACCATCTTTTTGGAGATGCTGCTCCTTTTCTCTTTGCTCCCTGAGGAGGTTATTTATATTAATTCAGTTGCAAATGCTCAGTGATAAAGCCCAGGTAAGTCACAGAGCTCCTCTGGCTTTCCAGCAGACTGTTTTAAATAACTTTTGAGCCATACAATGCTGTCTCTGTGCAGGTATCCCCTGCTTTTATTTTTTTCCCCTCCCCTGGAGCTCACGGCTGCGCTCGTGTGACTTGATGTGTTGAGAGGTGGTAAGAAGAAATTGCCTGGGTGGAAAATGGGGCATCCCAGCGTGCAGTGCTTGCCCACTGTGGTAATATTTTTCTGGTTGCAGTTTTAAACGTGGCAGGGAGGAACTGGAAGCAGCGCAGGGCTCGGCTGCAGCGGGGTATGGTTTACGTCAGCCTCCTGGAAGCTCATAACCTCCGTGGCTCCATTAGCAAGGAACAAGCTTCCTCTTGCTCTTGAATAGCAGCTTTGTTGCAGAACATGGGGACTGTCAAATTAGACCTGGTTTTGCGGGGGTGTGCGAATGTGTGTGTTAAATTTGTGCCAAAGCTGCCAGCCAGGTCTGTAACTGTTTGCTTTCCATATTGCCTTGCCCCGCTCGGAGCAGCATTAGCTGCTGCAGCTCATGGCCCTGCCCTCGCCAGCCAAGGGCAGAGCTGGATGTAAGGATGGAAAACTTGAAGGGAAAATTGCTTGCAAATGTGGCTTTTAAAGGGAAGGAAGAAGAAACAATCAGGACTTTTAGTAGACCTGTATCTTGGAGGGTGTTGTGCATTGTAAATAATGGATTGTATTCACCTTTAATGCCGTGGAAGCTTTAAATTTTGCCTACTTTTAATTACCAACTGGAAGTCTATATTGGAATTTATTCTCTACTTATTGTGCTAAGTCTTTTGCTTGAAGCAAGATTAAAACACTACGACCTGACTTTGGGAGGATGCTTTCCTGGAATATGCCATATTCTGTATTTTGGAACTAAATGTTGCCTGAATTTTGTTAAATCTCAAGCCTATTAAATGCACCTTGACTTTAAAGAAACTTAATTTAAACTTAAAACACGTTAAAAGAGAGTGAAACTTATGTTCAAATATATGATAGAATTGCTACAGTAGAAACATGTGAATGGTGGAATGCAGGATAAAATTATCCTTATGTCATTTGAACAGTGTATGACTTAACTAATCAGGAGGCTTTGTTTTCTCAGTCTTATCTACTGAATGAGTTTATTTTCCCACTGTTTTGTGTGGGGGTTTATTTAATATGTAACACTGGAGTGGTACACTTAGAAGTCCTCATCCCTACATGATAGTGAGAACTGGGCTGAAGTCAAACATAGCCCAGTGTAAAATAGTGATTGTATGGCACTTGGTGTACTGGTTCCTTGCAATGCAAATAAGTTGGTGACAACACTATTAATACATCAGTGACTCTCTTTTCTCTCTTCCTTCTCCCCCCCTGACCAGGTGTATACCCAAATCAGCTCCCTTTCAAAACAAAAAATTTTGGTAGCTTAAGGAAATTTGAAAAGTCAATATTTAGTAGTTCTGTTTGCTCTCAGTATAAATGCTTTGTACATTTTAAGATCAGTTTTGTTTTCCTTGTGTTGCTAATTGACAGCATGTCTGAGAGTTGTTAGGTGTGAGCAGAACATAAAGAACAAAGCATCCTCCTGGTAATATTTCCAAGGGCAGACACAAGAGTCTTGTAGCCTCACCACTGGTAGGTGAATAGCAAACTCCATCAGGTTCCTTCTTCAAAGTGATGGCAACTCTGTTTTCCACATAGAGGCTCCTAGAGCCTGTTTTCAAATAACTGAGAACAGTATCCTGTGAATTTCTCCATAAGGAATTCCATCTCTGTAAACCACTGGAAATAACAGGCAATACTGACATGTCAGAGGATCTCCCTGTATTTGTCCACTCAGGAAAATTTGCTTCTCCCACACTTCCCCGTTTTGTTCTTGACACCTTTGCATTACATCCTTTGCACTCTTCCTTTTTTAAGCAACTAGCTTAGATTCAGGATTACATAATTTTGTTTATTATTTTACTAAGTCTTGGATGAGTTTCATCCTGAAAGCTCCATTAGGTAGTTGGTTTTATCATCAGCAGCATTACTTTTAGAAGCTCCTTTTAGGAGAAGAAAGTAAAAAAATTATGTCTCCAGTTCAGTTCCTGGAAGCCACTTAGAGAACTAAAGCATATTTTATTCTATCTGATAATCACCAGTTTGCCCAGATTAATGCTTCATAATTAAGAAAAGGGATTTGGGAACCTGAGATGTCCAGTGTACTTGGGACCAAAGTTTTGTGGGTGATGGAAAAGATTGTACTTTCAAATACACAGTAATAGGGGGATAGAGATTCTAGTATTATTCAAATTGATGTGCATGAATAGAAAGAAGACCACCTGCTGCATCCTTCTTGGTACTTTCTTTTGACTGCTTGGACTTTCATTTACCTCTTCTGTAAAAGTCATCTGTCCTGCCCCTGCAGAGCTTGTGACCACTGGAGGTCATATGACGAGACTACTGGCCTTTGTAAGTGTGAAGATTAAGAAATAAGGTGGAAAACACATCCCGTAATAATAACAACAAGTGTCATGTTTTTGTGATTAAATAAGTCACATTTAAGCATTGCTTGATTGTTCTCTGGTTAATGAGGTTGCCAGGAACTGGAGCTCAGCATTGTATTGCTGCAGGTTTGGGCTGGAACCACAGCTCAGCTTTTCCTCTGTCAACAGCTGTTCCCAGGAGCCAGGTCCCCTCAGGAGCATCGTATCTGTACCTAGAGCTGTTTGTTACCTCCCTTAATGCCGTTTAACGAGCTCCTCTGGCCCTGGGTGCTGCTCACAGCAGCGCAGTCATGGGGCAGAGGGGCTTGTGCCAGGAGAGATAGGGCAGGGGAGTGTTCCTCAATATAGTCCATGTGTGATACCACCAGTGCTCACATAGGCTGTAGGTCAAACAGCTCTTCCATCCTACCACTGTCAACACGTCATTGCCTTTAGAAAAGGCAGTGTGACTTTGCAGAGCCTGTGGCTGAATATTGTGGGGTGAATTTGAAATAAAGATATTCAAACCCATGTCCTTAAGATGGATTGATTTCTTCACCTGCAAAAAAGGATCCATGTGACTGGACAGTCCTTTGATTGTCTGCCCTCAGACTGCAGTTGGGAATACCTTTCTTGATGCACAGATACTGGTTTAAATCCAAAACTAACAGTGCTGTCCTGTTGCTACAGAAATTCTTATCAGGCACAGCGTAGTGGATGAAGGGTAGTGTTTCAAACCTTATTTCTGATGTGCCCGGGACTTTGTGCTCGGGAAGTCCAGGGTGTCAAAGCTGAAGGACCAAGCTGTTTGTTTGCTATCAGTAGTGGAGTGGAACAGGAGGGTTGCAGGAGTCTTTGGTTGATGGGAGGTGGGAAGTCAGGAGCTTCAGTTTTGTTTGTTTTCCTTAAGTACTTGCAATGACCTTGCTGATCATCTTTTTATAAATGTTCTATCTCTCTATCATCAAAAGTCAAAATTTTAACTTCAGTACTGTAAGGTGCTTCCTGACTCTTGTCAATGAGTTATTGCAATATCCAGATCATGAAGGAGTATGGAAGAAAAGGATGAAAAAGGCTCTAAACAATGGAGGTTTGTTAGTAAGTGACCTTTTTATTGTTGTGATTCACTAAGCTCTCTGTTTACAGATGAAATAGTACAAAGTAGTCACTTAGCTTAAACTCCACTGTTGCTAACATCCAGGCAAGTGAAAGAAAATGGGAGAGAGCTTTGCAAAGGTGAAGTGTTGATCTTTTTAGAAACATTGTCATTAATTGGGAGTCCAGCAGAGTATTCAGCAGGAGATTTAATTACAAAAGGATCAAGGTTTCTGACAAAACTTTAATAAATATTGAGTGCATGGGAGGGAATTAACAAGGTTGAGTCTTCAGCTACATAAAGTCCTGAAAATTGTACTTCAAAAGTGATGTGCGTGGCTTCTGATTTCAGCCTCTGCTGGCTGTGGGGTCTCTGTAGTGTTATTGATTGTTTTTCTAACCCAGTCACGTCTCCTGCCACTCTGAAATCAATGTTGATTTGGGTTTTGGTTTTTGGTGGGGTTTTTTTTCCCTCGAAAAATAACCTGAGAGTAGTATTGGGTATGAATGTTTTGGAAAAGGACTGGAGTGACAAGCAGGGAATGAGTTGGGAAGCATTAAGCTCATCTACTCTTGATTACAACCAAGGCTACAACCTTAGATCTGCCTTTATGACAGGAGTGTTTTTTCATGGTGATAATGATCAGTGGGTGTGAAATGGAAAAGATTAGCAGCTGGAGAAGGGTGATGTATTGCTGCAAACTTTTTTCCTTTTTCCTTTTAGATTAAAAGGAACAAACTTGTTTTAAATCACAGCACTCCTCCTCTGCATGGTTTGCCTAAGGTGTGCCCACGTTATTTGGAGTGACAAACCTAAATGTGTCATAACTGGTGATTGCATGAGAGGGCAAACATTTAATTGATAAAAATGCTGCCATTGACTTTGGTCTTTAATCAGGTCTGTGGATGGAGTCTCTTGTCTAAACTGCCACTTAGGAGCTGTGTAACCTGCAGAGTTTCTCAAGGAGACTTTTTGATAGAGATGAGAGCTCCCACTTCCAAGGCAAAATGTCACGCAACTTAATGAAGTATGAACTTCAAAAGGCACAGAAAGAATGCATTGACCCTCTCTTAATATAACTTAGGGTTTGGGTACAGTAGGTCCTCTCTTCTGTTAATGAATGAACTGCTCCTGTAAATTTCCCAGTGTGTCTTGCTTTAATCTAAAATGAAAAAAAACGATAATACTTATAATGTTTTTTCCCCACTTACATATTCATATCGAATGATGTCCCACTGAAGTGCACTGTTTATTCCTGAGAAAAGCAATTGTGATACCCTCTGATGTTTGTGTTTTAAGAAAAAAAACACAACCCCTTTTGTATAAATATTAAAGGATTGAAGAAAAAAAGGTTCTCAATACAGAGAGCTGGAGGCTTGTGGCAGCACTCTGTCCCAAGTGTTGTGGCTCCCCATGCCCCTGATGCAGAGAGGTGTTGCACCTGATGTCCAGCCTCTTGCTGTGGCTGAAACCATCTCAGGTGTCACTTGTGCACTGTTGTGTGCTGGACAATTATTGTTCTTCAGGAATCTCTACCAAGGAGACAAAAGGACAAAATGAAATACCTTTGTAATTTTACAATAAGATGTTGTCATGAGGTTGGCATCTGTGGTTTAGTTACTTTTCTACTAACACTGAATTTTTTTGCTTAGTGGCATTTATGATGACAGAGGCCACTGAGATGCCTGAATATCTGAGGTCAGTCCAGCAGAAAAGGTAGAACATACCTTGCATGCTTTTGATGTGGGAATTTCTCACAAAAGTCACCATACAGAAGCCCTGCTTACTTTATCTTGCGGTCCTTAGGCAAGAGGAGAACGAGCCTTGATGTTTAGTTCAGCTCTGTGGTTAGAGGATCTGATAAACCTCTTGTCTTTTATTTGTTAGCTACTTGATTTCTTCATAATGACAAACTAGTTTTCTGCCCCACCTTCAAAATGTCTTTGAGTTATGAATGAGTGAAGGCCTCTGAGCACCTTTAACAAATAAAATATTTGCTTGTGTTGCTTGTGGAAGAACCTGCTGCTTGGTTTTAAGAGAGTCAGGCGAGGCGCCTGAATAAACTGATTTTTTGAGAGGTGTATGTTGCTGCCTGTCTGGCTCTGCTTTCATTCTCCATGCAAAATGCTTTCCTTAATAAACTGTGCTTGACCTCATCTTTTTAGTTTTTGTCACTTAGATCCTTGATTTAGGTTCTTTTCATCCTCCACTTCCCCAGCTCTGGTCTGCATCATGCAGGAAGGCATCCCTTCTGTGGAAATGGGTGTCTGGCAGCTGCCACCTGAGCTCAGCACCATCCCTTGGCAAGCTCCCTGCTGCTTCTGTGTTCCCCTATACCTAAAGGCAGACTTCGGGTGCACGGTTTGGTTATCATGAGGCTGATTGCTTGGCTTGCTCCTGTTAAGGGAGGCATTCACTAGCCCGTGAGATCTGTGCCATGTTAGCACAGGGTTGTTTGTGAAATGGTCACTTTTGTGCATTTACTGAAGGCAACTTTGGCCAGGAAAAGTCAGACAAGGCGCCAGATCATCAGCATCATCTTCCTGCAGGATAAGCCCTTGCTTAAATTGCAGCTCAGTGGCCTTTTCTCAACCCTTCTTCCATATTGTCTTGGGACTAAAAGTACTGGTTATTTGAGTTCAAAGCCCTCCTCCCATCATTATCTATTTAAACTTTTCTTCTGTGATCCTGTTTTGGAAATGTTGTGGAAATGAAAGTGCTGGTAAACAATAAATGGTCTGGCTTGAAGTCTGGAGCACATGTCTGAAATTCTGCCCTTAACTCACCACTGCTTTGCAGCATTATGTGTGAACTTTATTATGACCTGCAGAAGAAAAATGCCAGAGCTGGTACAGCTGGTAGAGACAATGATCTGCTTCTTGGGAGTTGTTAAAATTGTTTCAGCTGGTTTTCTGAAGCTACAGAAGGAATCCTTATATTGTCACACTAAGTTATATTAACATTGGGTGAAATTATGTATATATCTTGGGCTCTTCATTTAGGATTCTTTATTTCTTGTGCTAACTGGTGAGCTGGGTAATGCCTGGACAAACACTGTCTCGTCCCCAGCATTGCTGACAGTGTTGCCTCCTCTCCTCTTGGGAGGAATGAGCAACAGAGATCAGAACTTGGGTTTAAGAGGATGAAGAAACTCTTCAACTACTCTTCCTCTGTGGAATGTATTTATGTAGAGAGTTCATAAATACTATGTTACCTTTTAAAATGATCAAACACATTTCCTATCTCATTCATCAGGTTACATGTCCCTGCTGTATTTCCTCGAACAAAGCGCTGACAGTCATTTTGTTAGACTGGAGTTCTGACAGCAGAGCTGATGTGAGAGCAGTGGTTATGAAGATGTTGATTTGATGAAGGCACGATTTTACATAACCTCTGAAATCCCCTGAACTCTACCTACAGTGTCTCCCATTGCTTCCAAAGGCTCTGCTGCATGTGGTCTCTCTGCAAGTCCTCTTCCTCCGCCTCGTTCAGTAAAACAATTCCACATTGTGTTTAAGTGGAAAATAAAATAACTCTGGATAATTGTAGCTCAATGCTGTGCAGTGCCATCAAGTGGCAATTCTGTTGCAGGACACATTTTCAGGGCTGCCTGTGTTTGTATCGTTGTTTCAAAATGTTTCTTCTAAACATTGCAAAAGTTTCATCTCTGTAGTTGTGGTTGGCGGGGTACTTCTTCAGGAGGATAATGGTTATAATGGCTTCTGTTCTCTAACGGCAAAAATGTCAGTTTAAAAAGTGCCTCAGTCATTACAGTAGCTCTAAGTACTGTAGCTGTGAAATATTTAAAGACTGGTGAGGATATTTTGCAGCTGGCAGGAAAATGAGTGCTCTGAAACACGCCGAGCTCTCCCTTGGAGCGTTTTGCTGTACTGTAGAGGAGGCTGAAGTACCAGGAAAACACCATTCTTCAACTCTCTTCTGCCTTTGGATCTTAGTGTTCAAACCTGATTATTTTTTTTTCCTTTAAGACACATCAAGGCTATTTGTGAAAATGCTCCAGTGATATGAGATTGTTTCTAATAATGTGTCATCATATGTACTTTATCTTCCAGGAATTGACTCTCTCCACCTCTCTGGTGCCAAGAGAGTAGCTGGATTTCTGTTAGTCACTGTACACATTCAGACTGCCTGCTGTATTGCTCCTAAGCACTGCAATTTTGTTGTTATTGTTAGGTGAATAATTAGTAGGAAATACTATCAATCACTCAAGCAGCTGGTGATAAAATTATCTGGTTCAGTTCTCTAAGTGTAGGGAAGAACAGAAGAGGCTTCAGGATGAGGCCAGAGCAAGACATTCACATCAATTTGGGTGTGCTTTCTAGGAATTGATTGAAGTAGTGTCCACAATTTCTGAAAAAAACCTCATAGTAAGATCAGTACTTGTGGAAACTGGATGGTACTGGAGTGGATATTCAGCTACAGAGAAATTTTCCTGTCTTTTGCCTTGACTTCATGTCCATGTGGTGACATTACATGGAGACTTGCATAATTTAAAGTAAACCCCAATATGTTACTGCTTTACTGTCCCTCCATACCTCCTCCTCCTCTATACCAGAGCTGTGCAGGGCTTGTGGTGGAAGGGGCTTGGGGTTACTGTCACTAGTTGCTTGTTCAGGCAGTACAGGCCATGGTGGCCGAGGACAGAAAGTGCGCAGTCTGGCTAACACTAAACTGCCCAAAAAAATGAAAATTAAATATTTTCTTCACTATACTGCCAGATTCACCTAAATATTAAAGTTCCCATCACAGTTCTTCGCTAGGTGTTTGCATTTTTCGCAAAAGGGTGAATGGCACTTTTCTCATCCTTTCTATTTTTCTCCTTAATTTTGATTTTTTGCATTTTACTGTTAATTTTATGAAGTCTTTCTGTATGCTAAAAAATTTAAGAAATGCCTTGGCTGTTTGGTTTTGTGAAGGCTGGCTGTGTATAGCAGAGGCCAGCACCAAGAAGATGCACTAAACATCCTGTGAGCAAGTGTTGGTACACAAGTGCTGCAGAGCACATGGAGCCCTGCGCTAAGGCAGTGATACAACTAAATTAGCTGTTAACAGCCCAATCTAGTAACCTTCCTGGCTCTGTGTAGCAAAGTGGTATGTCAGGAAGATCTATCCATAAAGATAAATCATGTGTCTCTTTCAGCACTAACGAGATCCTGTTACTTTGATGGATTTCTGTTGGCAGTCTGTAGAGATCTCCTTCGAGCTTCATGGATTAATATGTGTGTAATAGTTATAATAGCATCTTGACACTCAATAAAGATTCATCTTTGAGATGATTGATTTGGAGACTAAGACATGCTCTGTCAAAGGATGTGGGCTGCTAATAACAGGTTTCTTCAAGTGTACCCATTTCTGCAGGAGTTTGTGTTGCTCGTACCAGCTCAGAGTAGGAAATCCATTCCTTGCTCTCCTCAAACCTTTTATCTCTTTGCAAACAAACCCTGCTGCAGGATTGGAGTCCTGGATTGGTTCGGGATGTGGTGTGGCTGAGATGGTGTTAATAAATCAGCCGTAATGATGTTGATTCTGCAGACAGGCAAGTTGGAGGTGTCCATGCTGTATTTTTTAGCACAGGTCACACTCAGGATAGATCTGTGGAAGCCAGCTTGGGCCTGGAGACAACAGATCAGGGCTATTTATCGTAAATGTCCATGTTTTCCCACAAATTCTTTTTACCCATAGAGTCTTGAATAAATAGTTTTTTGACTCTACGTCCCTACTTTTCCTTGCATCAACATTTTATTCATCAATGTGCTAAGCTAATCTTACTTTTAGACCAAATTCTTTCTCACCTTTGGGGGAAGAAAGTGTTGGAGAGAAAAAAGTTATTTTGCCTATCTGTCAGTGTTTCACTCATGGCTTTGTGGTTAGTGTTGGAAGAGGAGATCACTTGGCTTGGTGCAGTGTTAATGAAATATGGAAGGTATCACCTTGATTTGCTATGTGGTGGCAGAAAAATATGTAGCATCATTCTGCTCTTTTGGTGGCCTGTGGGCAAGACATAATGGTCTGTGATTGTATTTTCCAAAGAATAAGAGACTGCTTTGCAAAATCTGGCTTTCTCATCACAGAGGGGCTCAGTATCCACGCTGTTAACCTGAAACCTTTCACTGGCAGGAATAATAGCACTGCTGTTAATTTAGAAAGGAAATAAGGTTAGGCCTCGAGATTGATTTTTTTTTTTTTTTTTAAATTATTTTATTTAAACCAGTGGAGTAATTCTCGTTGTCTTCTTTTGTGTTTGTTTTTTTTTTTTAATTTATTTTAAGAAAAATTCTCTGCTTCATGCTTTAAGATCAAGGAGTTTGAAGTCATTGACTATGAAAAGGACACAAATCTTCCCCAAACTTGGCAGTTTGCCATTGTATTTATTTCTGGAGTCTCTCCCTGAAGGTTTTATCTGCAGAAGGTTGCAACACTCCACCCGAACGACATCCATCTTTCTCCACGGTCCTGACCCAGGTCACTGCCTTTATCACAGGGGATATCTCGAGGCAAGGAGGGATTTCTAGAGCTGCTCATGTTCAGACAGATTTCACAGCCCTACCTTTGTTTCTGGGGCCTGGAGTTCTGCAGAATAAACTGTGTTTGATGTGACTCCTCTGAGTCAATACTGGTGAAGTTGAGTCAGTACTGGTGAAATTGAGGATGTCTATAATGACTGTTGTTATCTCACTGCAACAGATACCTCTGGCCTCCTCCCACGGTCCCTTCCTTTTATATATGTGTGCTGGGAGCTTGCAGGGTAAATGGCCACATCTGGAAAAGGCGATGGATGCTTCAGGCTGCAGCACTAAGGTCCACTGACAACTCACCCCATGCCAGGGCAGAGAGGGAAGGGGACTCAACTGGGTGTTTTGAAGGTAGGACCCATCCCCAGATTCCACCCCTCAGGGGTGAGCTGTTCATCAGCTTCTGTTAACCTGGGAATAGCAGCCTGGAAGACTTTGCTGGACATAGGTTATTTTCTTGCCACGGAAGAAGAGCATCCTGTGGTTTTATGAGGCAGCAGTGATAGTTCTGTGTCACAGCTGACTGGCTGGAGCGCTTAGTCAGACCTGGAAAAACTGGGATCTAAGCCTTTCTCAACCAAAAGGGTTATTCCAGGAGATGAGAGCACTGTAATGTTTGCTCTAAAAATAGTTGCCCAAACCCCCATTTCCTTTTGCAGTTGGGAGCCTGTGTGGCTGTGCCTGTTTTTTTCTGTGTGGAGATGTCCATGTGTCCACGTGCTGCATGTGTCCTTCCCAGATGTTGTTTGCACAAGCCAAGGTAACCTTATGTGGGAGGGATCTTCCAGGATACTCAGCCGAGATATGGACACTGCCTGGCAGCAGTTTAACTGTTGATCTTGTGTACTGCCAGAGGTAGATGGTAATAGATCATCAAGCATCTAAACAATTATACTGTACTTTTTTTCTTGCTTGATGATTTCTGTTATATTTTCTAAAGCTGCCTTGCCCTTGCCTTTTCCATCCTCCAGCTGCTTTCAGAGTCTTCTGCAGTTCTGAGTTTGAGGTGGAATTGTCTCAACTTTCCCTTTGATTTTTGTCTAGCCTAATTATTGTCGGTTTCCAAAGAAAACGTCATATGATTGAAAAGCCAGCTGTTCCCTTAGAAGCCATTTGGATGAAAAATACTCGTGTTTGAACCACGATTCCCATTTCATTGATGGGGAAAATCAAAGCATGGGGATGTGAAAGGACTTGCCTCGTGCTGGAATTACAGCCCGATCCTGTGCGCACTGTGTTGAGCGGTAGCTGGGGTAACAGCAAGTCCAACTCCATCTAAAAAGGAATAAATAAAGATACCAATGAGCCTGAACTGAAGGAGGAGGAAGAAATGACAGCTGTGATTTTTGTGCTGTCGTCCTGTGTATACTGAAGCCCTCTTGGGAGCTGTTTAGGGCTTTCCAAAGGGGAACAAACAAAAATGCAATAAGCAATGACCCAACAAGGATCTGATTCATGTTATGAGTAGCGGAAACAAAACCAAACTTGTTACAGTGACAGGTTATGTTTACTCATCTAATCCAGCACCTGATCCAGCCTCTTTAATGAGGCATCATAATGCCAACATCTACAACAACTCTTAGAAGGAAACACACTGTGGAAGGTTTCTTTCCTTCATGTGAATTTCTAACCCACCTAACCCACAGACTTTCCATTCAGTAGGTTTTCCTGGCATGAAAAAAACAGCCAGAGTTTGCTATCAGTTGTTGGCAGCAGAAATTTTGCTTTTCTGTTTAGAACAAATTAATGATTACTGGTTGTTAGTGTTTTCTCATTAAAAGCAGAATGTTAAAGCGATACTTGAGTGCTGAAGTATTGCTCTCTAAAGCAAGCTTCATTTTCATAAGTATTTTTAGACTCTGTATGGAGGTCAGTGGGTGGTTAGTGGCTTAAGTAATGTACTTCAAAATTCCCAGTATGAACCATGGGGGGGAAAAACCAGCTTAAAAATCACATGCTTCAGCTATAAAAATACAGCTTGGCCTTTTTTTGTGGTTTTGGGTTTTTTTTGGTTTGGTTATTGTGTTGGTTTTTGTTTGTTTGTTTTCAGAAACATTAAAATTTGCTAGCCAGCACACTAAGAATATTTTTTCCCTTCATAGTTGATTGTAGAGAAGTCTACCTGTTGCTGGTAGAGCTGATATCCCTCAGGGAACCTTTCCCACTGCCAACTAAACACTTGGTTTTCAGGTAGAAGTCTTGAATTCTGCATTTGTCAGGGTTGTTTTCATGGTCCCAAATGATGACCAATTCCCCAAAATCAGACATTTCCAGAGCCTGAAGTGGAAAAGAAAAGAAAGATGTCTTTTCATGCTTACAACAATTATTTGTTTTTGGAAGGTGGATATTATTTTTAAGGTGATAAGTGATCTTAATTCTTTTGAGTGTAAAGATTTTGTTCACTTCATTGTCACTTCTAAATATTGGTGAGGTCTTCCATTAAAAAAAAAAAAGCCTTTGAAGGTAAATAGTCCATTTTAACAGCTTACTCAGAGTTGCTCATGCTTTACCTATACACAATCCACATGCCTTTAACTGCACTGTTGGAAAAACTAATACCTAAAAAAGTGGAGTTGTGCTAATGCCAGCAAAATATGCTGACAAACAGGTGCCTTGTCTGGATAGTTTTGGGGTTTAGTCCTAGTAACAGCATTTGGGCCTTTCTGGAGCTAACTGTGTTTCTACTGCCTTAACTAAGGCAAAGCTTCAGAGTAGGGCCACTCTAAAATCCCTTTCTGAATTGTTTTCTGGTTGAAAGCCCAAGATCAGGTTTGGCTTTTCCAGTGCACCCGTCCCTTGGTGAGGCAGACCACCTTTTTTCTCCCTTTGGTTTGTAAAAGGGAATGTATTTGGAGGAAAAGCCATATCCACCTTCTTTACATCCTGTTACAACTCTCTGAGACCAGAGATTTTTCAGATCTGAACGAGGGAGAGGGTGGCCTCTTTCATGAATGGACCAAGATGGAATGTTTTCATTTCCAATGGGCTTTAAGCCAAGTAAATATTAGTCGATCCAAACTAGTTTTGAAATTAAGTTATTCTTATTTGTTGGAGCATTCCAGAGAATGGCTTTGATCTGTCTGTACTTTCACCAAAGGGATATTGGCAGGCTGGCCTCCCATTTCTAGCCATTCAGGATGAAAGAAGGGTTATAATAACCACCTTGTGTGGCAGTGATACTGAACAGATGACATTTTTTGAACAATATTAAATGAATAAAGGTAAACATAGTTCAATTAAAATGTTTTTGGAGGCTGAATGCAATAGGGCTGTTGGAAAGTCTTCTATGTGGGTTGGAGGAATTTGCCTGCATTTGTAACTGATTTTCTTTAACTCCAAAGATCTTGGAAAGAGTGGGGTTTGTTCTGTGTGTTATTTCCTTTCCAAATAAATACGTTGTTTGAATATAAGTTAACAATCAAATTAGAATTGGCAGTGAACAATGAAATTGTTGGTAACTAGGAGGCAGAGATCTGTGTTGAAGAAAGATGGTCTTTTGCTTCTGGGATCTCCAATCACCTCACGCACAGTGAGCTCCACCAGGCACAGTACAACTGAGAGGTAGCTCAGGTGATACCTGTAGGTAAAGTAAAGCACATTATCAGTCTTACCAAAGATATTTGGAGACAACTTAAAAATTCAAGTAAAACAATAAATAAGATGCTCAGTGTTCCACAGTCTTTGTTGAAGGTGGGAAGCAGGGTGGAGGAGACCATCCCACCATAAAGTTCTGCTTAGACACAGCTGAAGATCCTTTTCAATTAATATCAGCTGCTGATAATTTGTGCTCCCCCTAGACTTAAATGATACCTTAAATTAACTGAATTAAAATACAAAGAATGGAACAAGTTACTTGGAAAGAACCTCTGGAAGTCACCTGGTCTGACCAGCTTCCACCTTCAAAATTAGGTCAGGTATCTATGTAAGAAGTTCAGCTATATGTTTTGTAAGTCCCAGCTTAGAGTTCAGGTTATGCAGAACCTCTGGGGTTGGGGTTTCTTACATGTATTTACTAGTTTTTTGTCAATAACAAAATAGGCAAATTATCTCTTGTGATATTGATGCAAATTAAATTGCTTTTCCTAGAAACAGGAGAGGTTTGCATGGATAGACAGGTGTCGCACTCTGTGCGGATTTGCTTTCCTTTCACAGCAATTGGACTAGCTGTACTTGGTTTCTGAGTTAAATAAAAGAAAAAAATCTCCTTTAACAGATATCATGTTAAACACTCAGTGCTGTTGGTGAGTGTTCTGAAATGTCACCTGCATTTTAAGTCTAAGTACTTTTATGTTCATGCCTTAGGGGAGAAAGGGTTTGAACAAAGTCGGATAAAAAAGCCAAAGCACAAAGGGTTTGTAGGTTAAAACTTGAGCTTTTGTTTTTTTGAACATCAGCTCAAAACTGGATCCATTTGCTTGAAATGGAATATTTAGTTTTCAACTCAGCATGTGGACTGGTCATGCTTGAATTTAAAGCTTGATTTATTTCTTTTTGCACCTGTTTTTATTTTAACACTGACTCTATACAAGATATACTTTTGCTACATGGTTCCTTTCTCCCCAGCTGGAAGTCTGGTCTGATATTATGGCGTGAGACCTTCCTAAAATGCACATTTGTGACTCTACAACCTCTGAAAATGCAAACTAGACTCAGGGTTCTATTTATCTTTTTTTTTTTTAATTTTTGGTTTTCTTTCCTGTGTGTTACAGCACTGACCCACATATTTGGTTTTAAGACCAGGGGCTGGTCATGTACTGCACTGCAAAACCTCATTTCTATCAAAACAAGGTGCAGTCCTGCCCCTGGCTAGAGTACCAGACAGGCTGGATCAGAGGAGAACTGGACATGAACTTGGAGGAGGAACAGGAAAAGAAACTGAGGGAGAAAGGGAGGAGATGTGAGACAGAGCATGGGAAGTGATGCTAACATGGCAGGGGTGTATGGAAAGGCTGGGAAGTCGGGGAATTTTCTGCAATAGTTATGTTTGACAAAGAGAAGGGACGAACTGAGTGATCTTAAGGAGAAGGTCTTAAAGGAAATTACATGTGTATTTTCTTGAATATGCAAATTAGAATTACATAATCTGTAATAATAATAATAATAATAAAATCTTTTCCAGATTTCCAGCCATAACCATATGCTCAGTGGGGTGGTGGCAGAGAGCTGGCAACCACAGCTGCAGTGTAAAGCTGGGGCATCCAGCTGGTTTTGATCTTGATAGAAAAGGGGCAGAAGGTCGTGTTACAGACTGTTGTTCCCAGTGTCTCATAGTTTATATAATTTTTCAGGCTGATAAATGATGTATGGTGAGATATTGGAGGCATTTAAAAGACTTGTAGATGTGGCACTTGGGGACATGGTTTAGTGATGGGATTGGCAGTGCTGGGTTAATGGTTGGGCTTTGTGATCTCGGAGGTCTTTTCCAAACTAAATGAGTCTGTGGTTTTATGATCAAATGAAAATTAGTTGTGTAGTAACTGTGAGCCATCCTCTTTCTTTGCTTTCCCTTCTCCATTGAAAACTGAAGTTGGTGGCTATTGGCCCTGTTATTTTCCATGCACATGTATGCATTTCAGGTGTATTTACTGTGTCCTGTGCTGGGTTAACTATGATAACTGTGTGTGCCCTTTATAGGTATAATTTTTGCTGATAGCAAAGATGAGAAAAATTATAGAATATACTGAGATACTAAAATAAACCCTAAAACTAAGCATTTTTCATATTTGGTGTCATTTCACCATAGTAAGTTGCTCTTTTGAATATATCCTGGAGATTTCTACATATCTCTTCCCAGAGTTGGGCTCAAAATATTTTCTACCCTGTTGGCTAGCTGTGATGCTAAGGATTACTTGCATATCTAAAAATTAGGATGGGCCCCCAAGTTGTGTGAAAGGTATGTATGAACAGAGAGCGTGAGCCTTGTAGGTAGAGAAGTTTTATTTGGTATGGTGCAATTCTTGGTCATGTAAACCTAACCTTGTTTCTTGTTCTTTTCCTAGGGTGACTCTGTTATTACAGTGCAGCTGACTGAGGAAGATAAAGTTGAAGATGATGTAGTTTTTTATTTGGTCTTCACTGGATCAACTGTCCAACACTGCACAAGCACAAGAAAGATTAATCCTGGGAGTCTGGAGACAATTTCTCCTGGTAAACAATTGCCTTTCTTTGCATATCAGTGTAACAGTCTATGAAGTTTGGTGAATAGAAGTGGACTGGAATGTAATGCTGTTTTGTTGGTTGTCTTATTCCTCATTTACACATTCACAGGGAGTGGAATGGTTTGGGTGACTGCTTTTGTCTTTTAAAAATCTCTTTCCTGATTTTGCTAGAATTAAATGACTTTGAGATTGCAGTTATTGAATGTTTAACTATGAGATTCTACTGTATAAAATACACAGTTACATTTACACACAGTGAAAAGCTTTTAAATGCATTAAAGATATCGGAAGGCGCATTTGCCAGGTTAGAGATGCTGTTGTACAAGTGATGTACAGCCTGGATAGTCCTAGCTACACTTATCACCTGCTTGACTTGGTGAGGTTCATTGCTGTAGTCCTGGTGGAATACAACCCTTTCCCCTAAAACCTGTAGAGCATTTCTGGAACTCTTGCAGTGGCAGGGGATGTGTGCTGCTTGGTGCCACACGAAAGCCCACCGCTCTTCTTAAGCCTTTGTGCCATCAGCAGAACAAAACAAATCAGTGCAGCATTTCCCTTTAGTGACTTCAGGACCGTGGGAATGAGTGTGTTCCAGGCTGCAGTCCTTACCATTAACCTTTCATTCTGACTTGTTGCTATGCAGCATGTTGCTGCTAGTGTGAGAAAAACGCCTGACATTTTCACTATACACAGTGTAGCTCAAGCCATCAGGTGTTTTTCTTGGGTTTGTCTTTTTATGTACCTCCTAAGTATTGTTTTATGAGAGGTGCACGTGGAGCAAAATTTGGGCTAAAGAGTTTTTTCTGCTGGTAATGAGTGGCTAAAAGTTGGCCACTCTTGGTTTTTTTTCATTTCCTCCTTTTTTTTTGTGCTGTTCATGTTGTTCAGTTGGCTTGTGAAGAGAAGTCTTTTTATGGCTACTGACGACTGGAGCCCCGTGCAATTAGATTAGTGCTTATTTTCTCCCAGAAGAGGAGGAAGAAGGGGGTGACTCCTTCCCTGCTTTTGTGTGGTGGGCGTGGGGCTCTGCCAGACCCTCTCCCAGTGACCTCACCTCCCCCTGGGGACCGTGGCTGTGTCGCCAAGAAAGGAACTGAAAAGCTTCAGTGTTCCCCTTCAGCCCATGTGGGAACCAGCGTGCCTGGTGGGATTTCCGGGCGGGAGAGATGCTTTCCTATCATCTCTGGCCCTGTTGTCCTTGGAGCAGTGATGGATGTGGCCGGGGTGGTGGCTGCCAGGCAGTACCGGGGTGATGCTCTAGGCACTGCCTCTCCTGCCATCCCCAGATGTAACTGAGTCACTGATGGGGGCTCCCTGGGGCTCGTTTTGTCACTGTTAGTGGGAAATCTGACTCCCTTCGTGATTCAAAGGGAAAAGACAGAATTTCTCTCAGTTGTTCTTTTAGTAATAATGGGTTGTTTTGGTTCTTTTTTACCCAGTATAATCATGATCTTGTGGCATGTGATATTAGATAGGGATGGGTGCTGTCCCAAAATACAGCTTCTATCAGATAAAGATTTAATGGACCTTTTGGAAATGTAGTCCCATTCCTGCACTGTCTGGGGCTGTACTGCAAGGAAAGAGGTCACATCTCAGATGTAAAGCAGCCATGTGGATAACACCTCTTCTGTGCTCATACCTCATTTTGAAGAAACTACCTAAATAAAAAATACTGTAGTGGTGCATGGGAGAAGCAAAATGGGAAAGAACCCAAATTTTTTCAAACCCTTTGCTCACACTGATATGTTTGCCCAGTGTTGCTTCAGCACTGACTACTCTGATTTCAATGGAACCATGACTTGTTTCAGTCCACCTCTTCCTCCTCCTCCTTCCTGGATGCACAGTGAATCTGTAATCGTGTGTTTACACTGTATATTCGCCAGTTGCCTTGGAGATGGCTGTGGTAACTCAGGGTTGACGTTATTTGACCTCGCTGCAGGATTAGCCGTGAACAAGAGACAGTGTGTGCGAGACCAGCCCTTGTTTAAACACCCAGGCCCAGGCACTTAGCAAGTGCTCTGCAAGGAAACTCTTACAAACAGCTTTTAGAGAAAATCTTGTACTTTGCTTCCAGCTTCGAACATCCTTTGTTTTTCCCTGCAATGCAAGATGTGTTGCACGTTCCTGGGAGCACAATTGCTCCTTGGGGATGGCTCAGGTGGGTGAAGGAAGGGCTGATTCACTCAGGAACATACCGAGCCTCTCTGCTTACCTTGAAGCACCTCTACTTCCCTCCTGGACTTGAAGGCTCTCCCCTCATTCTTGTTTAAAGTCCTCAAAATTTCATATGGTCTCCAGCAGACTTCAGATGAAGTCCATCAGGGGCTGGGGTCAAAGAGGTGGCTATAATTCAGTTAAAGCTAATGTAAAAACAAACCCAGATTTTTAATTTTTTTTTTCTTGACTTTGTCAGTAGTTTTTTTTGATGCATGGAGGCATAAAAGACAGAGAAATGACTTGATTACATTTGCTGCCAAAGTTAAGCAGAATGTTTGAGCAAAGCTTTCAAAGAAAATCACATTTAAAAAAAAAGAATCTCAACAATATAAAGTTGTTATAGATGAAAAATTAAAGAAAATGGAATGGAAATATAAGCTGTCAAAATACCTCCTAAATTCTCATTGTATGTGAAAATTCTCTATATACTTGAAAGACTTTACCCAAATAAAAGCTTGCGACTGCAGAGTTAAATGACTGCTGCGTTTTATATAATTACTAGAGCAATCTGCCTCTTTCTTATGCTATCTTTATCATTAGACTCAAACACTGAATATATATAGTGTTCAAATATAAGCTTTTATTTCTGTACATAATAAAAGAAGAGACTTCTGATTGTACATTTATGGGAGCAGCTTTTTTTTATCTGAAAATGTGGCTAAATGTAGAGTCAGCAGTCACTCAAAGGAGAAAACACCTACCTGTATTTCTTCACTTGCTCTGAAGGATGGGATGATTATTTATCCTGCCCTGCTATTGGCTGTGTTAACTTAAGGGAAATAATTTTCCCCTGTAATAAACAGATTCTCATCTGAGATGATCAATCATCACTTCAAGTATCAAAATTAGGTACTGAGATATAAAGAATTAGGCAGTAGATGATGCTTTATGTGCTTTCAGTAGCTCTTTGCCAGCCTAAGGACACATCAGGTTCCATCATCCAACTAAGCTTCTGTTTGCCTTGATGAAAAGGTACCAAAACCTTATTTAACTATTGTTTTACTGTCCCTGTTACAGTTCTTCAATTTCTAAATGATCTGGTTCAAATTTTCGGTAATTGAAGCAGTTTTCCTCAGTACCAGTGGCACTCTGTAGTTCTGCAGAACAATTTCAAATGCTGTTTTATCAGACACCATGTTACGGTGGCAGCCAGAGGTGTAATGGTTCTGGATACTGCTCGAGGTTTGAATATCATTGTTTGCAAAAGCTTGGTCACTGGAGTTTGGGTATTAAGAAAATACCAAAGGTCTGAGCAGGGACGGAAGCAGAGAAATGATACCAGCTGTGTTGCTGTGGTTAAACTGTTGTTGGCTGCTGAAATTGTGCTGTTGGGGATGGATGTGTCCACTTATGTCACAGATGCTCATCCTACTGGTGTTGGTCATGAACTGAGCTTTTCAACAAGTCCTTATTACTGTAGCAACTGAGACTGCCATAATCTTAATGTATTTTTTTTTCTCACCATCTCTGCTGGGTAGGGAGGGTCACTGAGGCCAAGCAGATTGCATATGGTAGTGTAGAAAATCTGTGCAAACCAGGGAAGTGAAATTTCATTGCAAGACAGCAGCCTCATCGCCTGCCTCTCTACTAGAAAAAACACAACCTAATAATAAAAATCTGCAAATAATGATCTGGCAAATAAACCAACAGAAGAAGGAATGACCTCATCACCACACGAGTGAAAAGCCCCAACCACATCCTGCCATGGGCAGTGGAGGCCTCTCAGCATTGGGAAGCTCTTGGGCAGATTTGGGAGAATTTTCTTGCAGGAGATGATGTGCTGGAAGCTTGGATATTTGGGTGGTGCACCTAGTGCAAGTTTGTGTGCCATCACCATAGCAGCTCGTGACTGGGCACATATTTTGCTTTGCATATAAAGGCTGGTGTCTAGTGTGTGGGAGATGTGTGGGAAATTTGAAATGAAATTTCAAATAGGGAGAGACAGTCCAGTACTGAAATCCAGAGCTGCAGCAGCTCCTAATCAAATAAGTCAAGGGTAAGAAATAGCGTGTCTGTGAGCCAAGTCACCAAAACAAGAAGTAAAATAATTTTATGAAATATAATTGCCTTTGTAAGTACTGTTGTAATGTGTTGTATCACTCTGAGCTCTGTAATACCAAAATTGCTTTTCTCTTGTTGGTTAATCTCAAAAGGTCCAGAATTCTTGTACAGGCTTCAAAGGGAGGAGGATCAAAATTGGATGTAGAAAAAGAGCCTGAAAGACTGTGTGTCTTCTGATAGCTTCTTGCCTGCAGTTTCCACAGGGTTGAAACACTCCCTTTTACTCCAAATGCCTTGACTCACTTTCTCTTCATGCTTAAGCTAAGGAGGAGAAGCAGCTTCAGTCTTTAAATTGTTCTTAATTCCACAGTTCTCAGGGTTGGGGTTTTTTTTCTTTCTGCTAGTTAAAAGGATAGACGAAAATTAATTTCAGTTAGCTTGGAAATATCTTAATTTCAAACTCTTTTTTTACTGTGAAATCCTTTTATATGCTCGTGCTTTATTCTCTTCTTCCACAGACTGTGTTTTCCCTTAAGAAACAACTCTTCATAGAAAAAGTGGTATTTCATGAGTTACAATCTTTGTACTGGTAGACCAAAAGGGTAAACAAGTTGCATAACAAATGGCCACTTGGCAATACCAGTTGTGGATTTGAAAATACTCCTAATTATGAAACAAAAAACCCCCCTAAAATAGACTAAAACAGCATAGCCAAGAAGACTTTTTGCAGTCCATCCTCTTTGGTGTATTTAATTACTTTAGGCAGTGTAATTAAAAGGAAATGATGCCAGTACTTAGATGACATCAGTCACAGGAAAAAGTGATTGAATCTGTATTGAAATTATTTAACATGTAATGTGTGGGGTCTTACACTTCTGTAGGTTTTTAGGGCATCTGCAGTATGTAAAGGGCCTTAAAAATTCTTTCTGCACTCTTCATATTAATAGTGAAAGGTTTAAAAAGAAAAACAAAGGCTCCTGTCCATCGCTGGTGCTGTGCCTATATATTTCATAAGGCTTCCCGTGGTGCACAATTGGATACAATATCTGTGTAAATCACACAAACACACTTCAGACACGGCTCTGATTTTTCAGAACCAGAATTCAGGGTTTCTGAAGCAGAAAAGAAGCACTTTTTGGATGGTCACAGGAGATTCCTTGGCTTCCCTGTCCACAAGCCACCAGATGGCAACATCTCTTGGATGCAAATCCACCAGAGTCCATGGGATTCACCATATTTGCTGTCTGACTTTCCTGCCCTGCTTAAATCTCTCTGTAAGACCTCTTTCAACTCAGCTCCACCATGGTAACTCAGAGGATGCAATTAGCACTGGAGTCCTTAGTCACCTACCAGGCAAACCCAAACATGTGCTTCCAGCAGGGCTTTAAATAGCTGCCCAGGCTGGGGGCCCATTGTTTAATAGCTCCAATGTGAATTCTGAAAATAGGAGGTTTGGACAGGATTTCCACTATTGGAGGAGTAGGAAATGAAATCATCTTTTAGTATAGTTCTGTTTAGGGGTGTTTTGTTTAACAAGAAAAAGTCAGAAGAGTTCTGCCCTTGTAACTGCACCCCAGATCACTGGCACAGGTGGACAGATCTAAGCTGTACATTAACTTGTCTGCTGATGACTTACAGCTCAGAAATCTCCACCTTTTCTCCTGCTCATTGTTCTGCATCGTTATCATGTAGAGGAGGTTGTGTTATCATGCAGATGCATCTCGCCTCTTCAGGGCTAAGTACAGACAGACCAGAACACCATGTCTTCATTTTTCATTCTTGTATTTTCCCCAAAGCAAGTTTCATTAAGTGTTCCCATTCATCCCCAGTAAGAAATTATTTAGTTCAAGAGTTATTGTCTCCTTTAAAATAATTTTTAAAGTGTGGTTTTACATGAAGATGAGGAATTCACTTTATCGCAACAGAATTAGTTGCTGCGCCCATCTCTGCATAGAATGAAATAGTTTTTTAATTTTTGTATTTTTCCTGCAGTATGTTGGCACTTCTCAAAACAGCTCCAAGTTGTGAATTGTTTCCAAGCTAGATTTAAAGTAACTTAGGAGCAGGAAGAGAAATGGGATAAAATGCAATCCTGCAAGAGGTCAGGGGTGGGTTATTAAAATTTTGTCAGTCAAGCCAGGATGTAAATGACCACATCTCATCCTGTGGCAAAAAAAAGTGTGAAAAACGGAAGCATAGTCATACACATGACGTTACTCTGTGCAGTCTGAGATGTCAGCTAGGGAGAAACACTGGTGTTTGTCAGAAGAGTTAAAGTTCGAACTCGGTGGCACCAGCGTGACAGTGTTCACGATTTCACCATTTGCTTGTGATTGTTATTTTGGCCAAAGGGCCTGATTTCTGGAGAAGACTAAGGCAATCAGCAGGGGTGCTGGGTGGCATTGTGAACCTGCTTGCATAGTAAAGCTCTGAGATTTCTCATGCCTTCTCTGGGGTGCACTCACCTGTGTGATTTATTCAGTTAATGTGTTTTCAGCCTACTAAAATGCAAACCTTTATAAATAAGCTCATCTCTCTTCCTGAGTGTCATGGTTTAACCCCAGCCAGCAACTAAGCCCCCAGACAGCTGCATGCTTCCCCCCAGTGGGACGGGGAAGAGAATTTAAAGAGTAAAAGTGAGAAATCTTGTGGATTGAGATAAAGACAGGTTAATGAGTAAAGCAAAAGCCATGTGCAAGCAAAGCAAAACAAGGAATTCAGTCACCACTTCCCATGGGCAAGCAGGTGTTCAGCCATCCCAGGACAGCAGGGCTCCATCATATGTAATGGTGACTTGGGAAGCCAGACACCATCACTCCAATTCTCCCCCTTTCCTTCTTCCTCCAGCTCTATACACTGACCATGAAGCCATATGGTCTGGGATATTCCTGAGGTCAGCTGAGGTCAGCTTTTCTGACCGTATCCCTTCCCAACTCGTTGTGTCTCCCATCCTCCTCCCTGGTGGGGTGGGGGCAGGAGCAGAAAAGGCCTTGATTCCGTCTAAGTTCTGCTCAACAAGAATGAAAACATCCCTGAACTATCAACTGTTTTGAGCACAAATCCAAAACACAGCCCCACACTGGCTACTACAAAGAAAATAATTGCTGTTCCAGCCAAAACCAGCCCACTGACACACCTGGGTTTTTTTCACCTTTTTAATGAGTCAGACATTTTTCTGTTCCACATCTGAGTATGTGAATGAGGGTGTTACAGTCAACCAACCACCTTGATGCTTGTAAAGTGCCTAACTTGGTGCTTGAGCCATGTTAGGAGAAAGCCCTGCTGATTACCAGCCAGAGCCAAAAGATGATGAACAAGAGCAATAGTGTCTGCTCTGGTCATGCCTGGAGTTCTTTGTGGTCTTGGACAAGTTACTTAACCTCATAAAAACAGATTTGGGATGGTTTTACAGATGATAACTACTTATCTCCTGAGAGTGCCACAAAGCTTTCCTCACTTTTCCTAATGCTTGGAAAAAGGGCTATTGAAGTTCAGGCATTAGTCTGGCCGTTGAGTGTTTGATGTGGAGAGAAGTGTTGCCCCACCGATGGTTCTTTCAGAAAGTTCATGTGCTGGGGACATGTTTGCTCACATTGTTCCTGTAGCGTTTTCAAAGCAGGGGGGCAGAGACTTCTTGAGCAATCTTTCTAGTATTGGCTGCTCCTGTTACATACTGGCTCCTCTTCTGTTTGAACTGTTTGCCAGAAGTCAGAACCTGTCCCAGATTCTTACCCCCGAGTCTGACATCTTCTCAGATGTGAGGAAGCAGAACATCAAAGCCTTGTGAGTGGTTGCCCTTTCGAAGAACACTCCCCAGGGTTTAGCACGATGCTTGTTTGATCCTGTCGGATGAAAATGGATCATCAGGTCTGTCACCTCTTCTAGACTGCATTTGATATCTGGGGAAGTTTCAAGAGAATAATTTTTGGCTACAGGTCAGGACATGGTCTTTTTGTCACCTTCCCTTGTGTTACATCTTGCATCTGGTGTTTAACATCTGCTCCATCCAGGGGGACTTTGTGTACATCCTTGATGTTTCTCTAGTTGTTGTCTCGATGGAGGTGCTTTTGCTGTCCCACAGAAGAGTCGTTTGGCTTTGTGGCAAGGAAGTAACTGTCCCAAATTGTTTCTCTGTAGCTGCTCACGGACCATTTTTTGCCTGTCTCTTCAATCCTGAAAGTCCACTGACTTTCTGGCAGAGTAACTGTATTGTAGGTTATTTTGCAGATGGGATTCTTATGGGAATAGACAGAAAATAGTTTTAAAAAAGTTTAAAAAATCAAAAGGTTAGCTGTTCTCATGCTATTAAGGAATCTTTTATTATGGTGTTTTTGTTGTTTTTTTTTTCTTTAACTCCTCATTCTAGCAAACTTCCACTGCTCTGCCTTAGGGAGAGCCCAGCTCGCAGTGCTTGAGTCAGCTCCCGTAGGCTGGCATGGCCTTCTCAGAGCGTGCGTAACTCACGGCTTTGCGGAGGCTGTGGATAAAACTGATGTCTTACCTGCTCCATATTGGGATGTCCTTAGGAAGATCAACAAAGCAAGGAGGTGTAGGGGGAGAGATGTACAGTTCTAAGTGGCATTAAAGGCAAGTTCCCCCAAAGTTGTACTGTCCCACCACTTCTCCCTTCAACGTTTGAGGCTTCTACTGTGGGCACGAGGAGGGTTTGTGAAGGGGTTTCATATGAGCTGCTGAGTTCCCTGAACAGTGATGTATTAGGATGCATGTGCAATATTTCCAAGAGCAGTAGAAGTAGGTCTTCCCTACCCTTATTCTCTTTAATAACATCCATACTAAAAACCTATGCCTTCGGTTTTCACATCATCGTCTTGCTAATAGATGCCTGGTACTGGGAGGAAAGAAATTTTCTAACCTTTCAGCTTCAGAGCCTCCTGGTTCAGGTACTGAGCTGTTGCAGCAACATCCATGTGTGTTTTCCTCCCCGTCTGCACTTGTCTTTGATACCTTTCCAGCTGCATTTGCTCTCCTTAGGAAGCCACACAGCCTCATCTCTGATAATTTTGGTGCTCCCCACAGTGTCCTAATAGCAGTTTTGACCTTTCAATTAACTTCAGGATCGCCTCTTTCAGCACACAAAACCTGTACAGATGCCAAAAGCCTCAGAACAGATTTTCGAGTTTGGCTGAAAGACCATGAAGATTAGGGACATATTTTCCCTTTTGTCAGGGAAATCAGCAGCAAAGGGCCCTGACAGACGAAGGAAACTTTCCCACTGACCACAAATAGGGGCTTAAATTGAATTTTCAAGCCTTTAAAAATAAATCGTCATTTTGTATTTAATTAAGGAGGGTTTCATGAATGTGGTAGTATGCTGAGGTCATGGGCAAAAAGAAGCTTTTCCAGTAATTAGTGCAGGGTCCATGCCGTTCTGGCAAAAACAGCCATGACGTCAGTCTGAGGCTGGAACAAGAAACTGTGCCACATAGTGAACTTGAAACACAAACCTTATTATTGAAGGGACATGTCTGACAACTACAAGTGCTGGCTGTGTTGGACACATAGTATATTTTTTCTTTTAAAATTGCAAAAAGGTGTTGTGGGTTTTGGGTTTGGGTTTTTTTTTTTTGAGTTTCTGAGTCAATGAAATTGCTGCCATGCCAGGACTTCCCTTCTCCTGTTTCCCTGCCTTAAATAAATAAAGTTATCGAACTTCCAACTTTTTTGTTTTGTAAATATGGAAAGTGGCCATTTCCATGTTTTTATTTAGCAGAAGCAGCTTAGTTTTAGTTTTGTCATGTGAACCCACACAAAAGGGGCAGGTGCAGCAGGGAGCAAGCACAGGGCATGCCCGGGCAGGTTTTGCTCTGGTAGCCATTTAGGTCTTTGTTTTAGGTGAAATTCCAATGTTTTCAGTACAAACCAACTGTTGTGACAGCATTTGGAGTATGTAGTTTTGCAGCACTCTGATTCTAGTTTCTGATGAGTTACCGTAGTCCTGTGGAGCTGGGAAACAAAAATTTGACCATATAATCTGGCTTTTGGTACGTTAGCAAAATCTTCACTGGAATTACTCAACACTCTTGAGTTTACTTGTCACGGATCATAAATAGCCTGGTCAGATAATGGTGGCTAATAGTTCTTGGTTTATGTTGGGACAGAGAAGAGTTACGCATCTTTTCCTTTTAAAGTCTGTAGGAAATACTTATCTCTGATGATGCATATAAATTCCTGAGATAGTATTATTTTTAGAATTGTGACCATTGGTCTTACTTGATTTAATGTAGACTATGTGTGTCAAAGGAGTTGGTCAGTTCTGGTTCTTCCACCCGTGCCATTTTTCTGTTTTTACAGTTTCTCTGGGTTTTGTTTTACAGGCCATGACTGTTGTGAGACAGTGAAGGTGGCACTTTGTGCCTCCAGAGAAGGTCACCCTGTTCTGATTGTGGCAGAAGAGAGTTTCCAGTTTGTCCAGGATGAAGCCTACGATGCCGCCCAGTTTCTGGCCACCTGTGCTGGCAACCAGCAGGCGCTGAACTTCACGCGGTTCTTGGACCGGTCAAGACCCCCTGCTGCAGACGTGGACTTTCTGGATGAGAAAGTGGCTTTGGCGTTTCGACACCTGAAACTTCCAGCAGAATGGAACGTGCTGGGGGCAGACCAGTCCCTGACCGGTGAGGATTTCTAGGGCACAGTGAGACTTGTGGGTTGGCAGAGAGGTAAAAAGCCTGGGAGAAAAGGCTCCCTGCCTTGGGAACTCCCCACGTGCCTTTCAAAAGGTGTGGTGGCCTCTGTGCTTAGAGAAGGAACCTTTGCCCTTCCACCAACATAAAGTACATAAGGCACTGACTGATGTTTTCTCTGGGTTTTCTCTTATGAAATAGCACAAGCTGACGTAAATGGGCAATATTTTAACACATATCCAGAAGGTTTTTTTGTTTGTATATAGCAATGGTATGTGTATCAGCATCACACTATATCCTGACAAAAACCTGTGTGTAAAAAGTCTTGATGCTCCTGGAAATATCCTTGTGCCACAAATCTGTTGCTTTTGCTAAATGTTGGTTTTACAGACCAGGTACGAAGATTTTATGTTTAAAATATATGTTATTTTTTCTTGGAGATGTTATGGCTCTTTCCCTGAGGGTTTATATTGCATCCCTGATTGTACATCAGCAGGGTTAGCACAGAAGTTCCCCAAAATAAACCTGGATAGTTTTGCAAATATAGGAAGGGGAAGGTGGGAAAGTCTGACCCTTCACCACAGCAGCAAGGGTTACTGAGAGCTTATAAATAAACCTCAAGACTGGCCCAAAGTCTCTGGTGGCTGCTGAAGCAGAAGTGCCAAGGTGTTCCGGATGCTGTGGCATGTCTGTGTTCTTGGAGTTCTTCTTATTTCGTCACGGGGGAGTAAAAGGAAGCATATTGGGGGGTTGGGGGACTAGTTCCAGTGTTTACAAATACTTGCTGTAAATTTTCAGGGTATTTTGGCAAATAGTTTCACTTCAGGAATGTGACTAGGAGGCATCTGTTATCTTTTATAGGATGTAGTGGCATAAACACTTGAATAGGACTGGCACGTGGCTTGCCTGGTGCAGCAGGCTCAGTTCTGCTCACTGCAACAGGGTTTTCCACTGGAGATTTTCCTGCTTTATTTTTCTCCAACTTGCTGACTGTTTTTGTAAACCTGAATACATGGACAGGCAATTCTCGTGTTAGCAGACTTTGAAAGATTTGGTCATATTTAATAGTTTCTGGACAGAAATTCAGCAGCTGTCATATGTTTACAAGGAGATAAACACCTGATATTTTTTTCCTCTATGTGGAAGTCACTGGTGTTTCTTTCTGCATTTAAAAAAGTTGTGATAACTCAGACATCTGTGGTTGAAGTGATAAAAATATGGTTGAAGTGATCTTAGTGAAAACTTTGAAGCTCTGAATTGTTGCTGATTTTGCAGGAAGCTGAGATCTGGTTTCTCTTTTTGATTTTGATTATTCTTTGGAAAATCAGCATTTAGGGAAATCAGGCCATAAGATTTACATTGTTTTGTTCAGCCTGTGCTTGTGTGCCTGGAAGTTGTGGCTGTGTGGGGCTCTGAATGCTAATGGACCTGTGGAGCATCTGTGGCATTCTCAGTGAGAAGGGGGAGCTCTGTAGTGCTGAATTCTGTAACTCTGAGTGTTTTGACATATTGTGGAGAGGTTTGTGTAGACAGTAGTATTAGTGAATAAATGTAATGGCATTAAATGCAACTTTCATCCAAGAATATTAGTGCTATAAAATATGTTCCCTTTTTTTTGGGGTTATTTTTTTGCAGTGAGATAATTACACATAGGGTATTTGGGGGAATTTTTGTGATTGTGACAGGAAAGATTTGCATGTGTAAGCATCATGAAACTGTTTTGCTAGAGTGAGATAGAAGAGATGTCCCTGATTTATGATGGAGCTCTAGATTAGAAAAATCTCTGTGGTAAAACATAGCACCCTTATACTGGCGCTTGTGTATTAATTTGTGTGTGGGAGAGAGAAAAGCACTGCAAAGATTGAAACTGTGGGAGCATTTGAAGAATTAGGCATATTCTGACCAGTGCCTCTGCAGTGGGACACGCTGTCCTGCACTGCAACACTACCTATGAACAGCTATTCCAATTCATGTTTCACATTTTCCCTAAATGTCAGCACCAGATAACTTCAAATAACCTTCTCGAAGGAGAAAATACTATAGAAATGAGAACAAAAGAAAATGTCAGATCCCTCCTTGAGAGATGTTTAGTGCTGCCTCTAAGCTGGCATGTCTCTATGGGCTCTTGTGGGCTGGAAACAAAACGCTGCTGTTCAGCAAAACCTCGGAAGGCGGGAGCGAGCCGGGAGCCTCAGCCAGCTCCCCGAGTGCCTCAGCCTGATGGGGAACTGCTGTTCAGAGATGGCTGTTGCTGTCAAACATGTTTAAAAGTCGATTTTTTGAAGGCCTGAAGTAGGAGTCTAACTTTTGTAAAAGTTAGGAAGTAATGGCCTTTCTGCTAGCAGAAACTGGGTACAAGATCCACCACTGAGCACAAATCCAGGCTGAATTTTGAGGAGGGAATGGCTTTATGTGGAGGCTTCTCCTTGCTTTCACTTGCACTCTAACCTAACTAGTCATTGAGCAGAGGGCAGGGAGTTCATTGCCATCACACACCACAGAGGGCAGAGAAGCTGCTAAAAGTGTCACCCAGCTCTGTCTCCTGAGGCCGATTAACTAATCTGCTGTGTCAGTAAACAGACACAGCCAGCAGACTAGGAATGGGAGAACCTAAGATTCCTGACATTAGAGGTCCTTGAGCTCCATCCTCTCTTGCTGAGGAAGGCAGAGGGTACTCAACCATTTGTTTAGATGACCTGGATAGCAGCAAAAAGCCTGGCACATGCTGGAGCTGGAGGAGGCAGAGGAAGCAGTGCCATGTGTGGTGCCATGGTCCTGCTCAGCTGGTCCATCACTGTGTCCTTGGGTTGCAGGGGCCAGTCAGGTGCACACGTGTGTAGGGACAGGATTTTCATTGCAGGTAGAGAGTGGGCCTGAACCCCCTTGGGCAAGAGTGTCCTGAGCTCCTTCCTCCCTGCACAGCTCAGTCCTCATTGCTGCTGTTTGAGAACAGCCGTGTCCCCAAGAACTGTGCTCTTCCCCCAGCCATACAGTGTCCCTGCACAGCAGGCCTTGCACTTAGTTATCTGTGTATCTCTGTGAACTCAAATGGCATCCACAATTTCAGAATATCTATAACTAAGGATTACTCTTGTTACCGTGGTATTCCAAACACAGCATTTCTTTCAGGTGCCGTATAATCATGTCTGTCTTAATAATTACAAGTGCACTGTAACTTTCCAAAGAACGTAGTTGTTACTGCTGTCAAAAATAGGGTTATTTACTGCTCTCAGTGGCATTTAAAGGCAGCTATTTAAATGGAACAGATTGTTGCACTTTATGTCTAGAAATCAAAATTTAATATGTATTCTGAGGATTTATGCAATGTAAATACAGGACTGCGATGTTCTATTTTAAATTACTGAAAAGAAAATAAGCTAACTAAAAAACCACAACTGAATATTTTGAGGTATGAGTAATGATTATG
Source organism: Pseudopipra pipra (assembly GCF_036250125.1). Classification (NCBI taxonomy): domain Eukaryota; kingdom Metazoa; phylum Chordata; class Aves; order Passeriformes; family Pipridae; genus Pseudopipra; species Pseudopipra pipra. The sequence continues at coordinate 14,651,806 of NC_087560.1, read as the reverse complement.
GCTTGTTTATGTTGCAGTGGGGAAAAAAAGGCAGAAAAAAAAATTAGGGAGGATCTAAGGCTCAGGTATGAAAAGCTTAGAGAGCTTAATTGTATCATTAGTAAACAGATCACTTTCAAAATATCTTGAAGTAGTATTCTGACAAAACCTTTGAGGAAACAGTCTTTTCATTTGCTTATTAAAAGTGAGTGGTGAAACCCAGACCTATGGTTACAGTTTTGGTTGTGTGGGCTGTCTGAGGTGGTGCTTCAGGAGCTGCTTAACTTTGGCAGAGGGTTGCTGTGATCACCATGATATGGAGCAATTCCCCTGGGAGTGTAAGGGCTGCTGAGAGATAGTGAGCCAGGATTGCGGGCAGATAACCAGGAGACCATCTGATTAGATAGAACCTTAACAGATTGCAGTTAACTGATGTGTTGAATATGTACAACTTCCCAGAAATGCTGTGGGATAAACACCCTTGTGCAGTAAGTACTACTTGGGAAACTAAACTCCCTGAGCTCCTCCAGGTAGGAGGTGGGTAGAGAAGGAAATGAAATAGTCTGAATGGATTATGGGTTTAATAACACAACGTACAAACCCAGTAGGATGGATTTCAATGTACAGGACAACATGAGTGTCATTGTGAATAGAGATAGTTAATTTGACGGTTTTTTTGCAGAAAGGGAGAACGTCTGAAGATAGGAACTAACCAAATAGAGTGTATTATTTTAAAGAAAAAAAGCAAAAAGCCTAAAAAAAACTTTTAAAAACTTTCAGAATTTGATTATTAGGAACTAAGCTCCTTTCCCGTGGGAGGATGTTAAAGATACACAGCTGATGATGTTTTTTTAAGACATAGAGCTTTAATCTGTTCATTTTATGTACCCTTTTTATAGTTTCTTGCTGAACCTTTTCAGCGTAATAGTTATAGGTATTCTTTTTGTTGGGTTTCATATACTTTCCAATCTGCTGCTCACTTTCTGTATTCTCTGGTAAAGGACTGTGTGGCATAAGTCACCACGATCTGTTCAGTGCCAACAGCACAAAGTGGTCTGTTCAGCTACAGTCCTTGATAAGATGTAAAAAGTCTTTTCCATACCCAAATTTACTGCCATCTGCAGTGGAAAACGAGAAGCAGAAAGTAATTCTTGTTCAGACAGCATCTGAAATATTCTGCTCAGGACTGAGATGTACCGTTTAGTCTGTGGCTGAGAAATTGTTGGCATGAGAATGTTTCTGTTCCCTTTGATTTTAGTTGGAATGGGGACATGAAGATCTTTTGGTGTGCTTTGAAAAATTTCTTGTTTATCTGATTAGGAAAAGAATTACCCACACGTCTTTTATTAACTGAACTCATAACTCCAAACACAACAGCTTTGCCTTGACCTTTCTTCAGTGCAGTTGTGTGCTGGAGCCTTCCCGTAGGACCTCAGCATTAGGTGACAGCTTGTTTCTGGGGTTTTTTCACCCTTGTTCTTCAAGGATTCATCTGAGCAGTGAGAACATTTCCAGCGGAAAAGCAGCATTTTGAGGCCAGATTTGATGGTACATGTCAAAATTGCCAAGTATGTGTGATTTGGGGTGAGAAGCAGGTGAAGGTCAACAGCACAGGAAGAATAGCAAGCAGTGCTACCCATTCCATGGCTGGCTGTTCCATGGTGTTCTCAGGGCATGTTGGATAAACTGAACAGCTAGGTATAGGTTACTCTCTATGTAGCTGATTTTAAAGAAGGAACAGCAGTTTTTCTCTGTTATTTGATCAGGTTTAAAATGAAAGTTTTTACTTAGTGTTCTTGTGTGTATCATACCTAAACTTTTTTTTAATCTTCAATGCTTACTTGTTTTGTCCTAGGAGCACCTTAAACCTTAATCCTTTACTATTAACAAAGTACATTTGACAGTCTTCTATGGAAATTTTGTCCTCAGTTGCACAGATAAACTGTCTGTTCATGTATCACAGGAGAAAAGAATTACTCAAAAATAATATATCTAAAATGTTGTGTTTTGCCAGCTGGATTAGAGTACCCTGCCATTATGGGGCAATAATCATATGTTTCAACTCTTGCCTATTACTAGGAAACAAGAAAGGAACAAAACAACCTTGGCCTTTTCAGTATCATGTGTCTTGTATTTCCACAATTTCCTAAGTACAAGAAGGTTTTTGTTTACATTCAGACGACAACCGTTTTAAGATGAGGAGCTCATGCTTGGTACAGGGTAGGAGAAGCAGCTCTGGCCATTGCATTTTAAAGTTTTTGATATTCTTCCATGCCTGGGACATGCATTTTGCACCATGGCAAGATCTTAAAATTATTGACTAAATTTTCAACCTTTTGTATTACAAGCTTCATCCCTTCAAAGGTAGGAAGTCTGAAGGGATCTGTCTGTCTTCCTCCCCTCTCCATCCAGCAAAACACCCATGCCTGATGCAGACCAGCTCTTGTCTAGTTTTGAGCAACACCCTACACCAACAGATGTATTCTTTATTATATATTAGTACTTAATCCAGCCCACAGATGGCACACGCCTTTTTAACTGCAGCCATACAAGTTTTGCACACTCCAGAACCTTCTAAAGCCATCGCCTGGGGCCCCTGCAGTTGTTGGATGTACAGTACTTTGTCTCTTTGCTGCCATCATCCGTGCCCATCTGTTAGGGTGGCCTTGTGCCAGTTTATATGTTAGGCAGAGTCTTCCAAATGGGCCTGGATAGTGAGCTTGTATGTTTAATATGCTCTGATGGCAACACGCCATGTCCTCTTGTACAGATCTTCTGTGCACGTTGTCCTCGCTCCAAGGCACCGGGGCAGGGCCACATCCAGTGCAGTTGTATTTGCAGACATCTCCATCCAAACTCTGGAACTACTGCGCCCACTAATTTGGTGATAAAGAAGGTTGTTTTAAAAGAATAAGGAAAAAATGAAAGGTGCAGTCCTATGAACAGACTGGGACAACTGGGAGGGGGCGTTTCATGTGTGGACATATGAGACAGAGAGGGGCACCCAGTTGGCTCAGGGACAGGATGAGTATTTGCATCTTGCAGAATTTTCAGTTGATGTGTGTGCTTAGTGGTGAGCCATGAATTGGTTAGTAGAAGATGCTTCTACCTATTGGTAAAGCTCTCAGCTGCAGGAAGAAGAAGCATTTTTGTCCAGGGGTCTGTGCTTATGCTTTGTAGCTCTAAGCTGCTCAGATTTGGTGCAAGACTGACTGTATTAATTAAGAAAATGATTTTTCCTTTCAACAAATCTAGGACAGGACATCTTGTACTAGAACGGGTGTGGTCAGACCAGTGCAATACATGCTTTATTTGAATGGCATGTCATGTTTTCTAACAGAAGTGCTTTTGTGCCTCCTACATCTCTGTAGGAAGAATTGTACCATGTTAATTGTGCTGACTTTGCTAATGTACAGGTAATGTGGGAGCTCTGAACATGTACAAGTTCATTAAGTGAAACTTTGGGCGTTTACTTTCACTTTGGGTAAGTTCTACCTGTATCTACCCATGTTGGCCTCATCAGTAGCCTTTCCCTTATGTTTATCTATATGGTGTCTCATTTTTCTTTTTTCTTTAAATCCAAGGCTGAAAACATTGATTGAATTGAATTCCTTGTTGTATTATTTCTAAATCATTACACTCTGTAACATTTAATACCAAAATCCTTCTCATTACTTACCCAAAGGCTGAGAATTTGTCTCTGAGAGAGCTCAGCTATTCTCTTTTTCTCCCATCAGCTGGAACTCCCATTCAGACACTCTCATGTATTCAAGGCAGCATAGTTTTGCTTTACAGTAATCAAGAGGAGGTTGGGAGGAAGGATTGGTTTGTAGCCCAGAGACCTAATTTGGAGTCATTCGGAAGAGAAACAGTGCCAGAAAGCCTTTGGTTCTTGCATACAGATTAGTTCTTCAGGAATTGGTCCAAAAAATTGGGGAAAATTGTGTGCTAGACAGGGAAGAACTGCCCCTTTTTGGTTTATTTTGTTTTTCACTGAAGGTCTTAATGATGTCCCTAAAGAAAGTAAGTAAGGAGGAAAAACAAAAGCACTTTGAAGAAGTGATTTCTCTTGGGGCACAGTTCTTAAGGAAAAAATACAAAATTAAATCCTGAAGCCATTTTGTACATACATTTTAAAACTTGATATATAGGTTTGGCTGGCACCCAAATTAATAACCCAATAAATCATTGCTGTGATATTAAAGGGTTTATACCAAGTGCGCTCATTGGCATGGCTTTCTGAGACCCAGTTGGTGCTTTTTTGTTGTTGTTGCTGTCAGTCAATAATGAAATCCTTTGTTAATTAAAAGAACAAATTTTTATTTCTCGCAGTTTTTTTAACCCAATTGCTTTTACCCTTCATACAGAAATAACAGGCTTTGATCTGCAAATGCTGGATTTCAGCAGTGCATCTGGAGCTCATTTCTGGTTAAAGCTTTTCAGAGCATAGTTCTAGGGCTCCAGCTTTTGGAGTTGGGGGGATATTTTTCTGAGATGAAAGCTCAGGCTCAAGAGTGACTTTTACCAGATTAGAAGGTCACGGTTATTAAACGCAAAAAGCAACAGCAGAGATTGGGAGTTTATAAATGCTTCTACTCAGAACGACAGAGCTACTGTATAAAGCTGAGAAAAGTTGGTCTGAGGCAAAGAAAACCCTTGCTTTTTTTTTTTTTTGTCTATATGAGTTTTTAAACTGTTCTCTTTTATTACTGCTGTGGATTTATGCTTCAAATGTAATTGATTTTTTTCCCCCCCATGCCTCGAGGCAAATCAGAGTCCTGTTAGACATCAAAACTTGTCCATCCCTAAAGCCTGGTCCTGGGTGAGTGAGGAGAAGGCTTGGATGTCTAGGAAAGCCCACCTGACCATGCTCCTGTTTGGAAGTGCTGCATCTTGGTGCTGGCTGTGGCTGTTTAGGAAGTGGTGGGTTTTTCACATTGACTTCTGTGGTCAGTCTCACTGTGAGAGGCCCTGAGCACTTCCAGTCCCACTGTAGCTTTTCCCTTGCTTTAAAATACCTGTGTCTCCTGGATGTTGGCAGCCAGGGTTGTTTTTCCAGGTGCTGCAGGTTCCTTGGCTTTTGGGCTGTCAGCTCCGTGCCAGCCGCCGTGTGTGGTGGGGCTGGGAGGTGGGGATATAACATTCCCCTAACCCACAACCTACAAATTCCCATTTCTTTCTTTCCTTTTTCTTTTTTTCCCCCTTCCCAGAGAACATCCCTCGGGAGACCCTGATGCATTTTGCGGTGAGGCTGGGTCTGCTGCGGCTGACGTGGTTTCTGCTCCAGCAGCCGGGAGGAAGAGGAGCTCTGAGCATCCACAACAACGAAGGGGCAACGCCCGTCAGCTTGGCCTTGGAGAGGGGCTACCAGAAGCTGCACCAGCTTTTGACAGAGTAAGGATGATTTAATGGTTCCTCTGCTGGTTTTCCATTCTCTGCCACGCTTGGCTTTGCTGCACATTATCCCTGAATAGTGTCTAAGGGCTATACTCCACCCTTAAAGGCAATTTTTATATAATTTTACTTTTACCTCTCTTGCTAGCAGCAATGGGGGCAGGTCCTGAGGGGTTAGGGGAAATGCAATAATATTATGTTCTCCTTTTGTGTTGCACAGTGTTCTGCTTCCAGCTGTCTCGTAAGACCCAAAGTGAGTCATTGTAATATTGACTAATTAAGACAAACCTTATGCAAACACAAATGAAAAAGCTTTTCTTTGAGCAAGCACAGCTGCCCAAAAGAGGGGGTATAGCAGGTGTTGTGGTGGTTGACTCTTGTGTTCTTACTTTTTAGATACGGAGTTTTTTAGTTAAATGAAATAGTGATCATTGTATTGAAATAAGGCAGTATCTTCTGGAAAATAGGTATATACTAGTATAGGTAAAAAAAATAAGGTAAGAATTAATGCAAATATTTAACAGAAAACAGTTCTCTTATGGGTGGTCCTGAGCAGCAGCCCAGTCTTACAGTACACAGCAAGTAACTAGTGGCATGAGCATTTATTGCACTATTTTACAAGGAATCCTTTGGAAGATTGCAAGTTAGTTTTGAATAGCAAATGTTTGGAGATCTAGCTTTAATACCTGAGGCTAATAAAGACAAAGAACTTAAATAAGTCCCAAGAGGGATATTTGTATAGGAGAAAAGATTTGGTCTCTATGTGTGTTATTCTGATGCCTGGTTCTCTTAAGCTTTGTTATTAACTTTGTTTTTCTGAATTGAATTTTGAGATACTTGGGGTTTATGTTGAGTGACTCAGTGTCATGTTTAGGAGTGTGCTGTGTTGTCCACATTATCACTCACCATTTCTCCATTATGAACTGTAAATTATTATCCTTTGCATATTTGTTGGATGGAGTGTTAGAGGGCAGAAAATGTTATCTGTGTTGGTGGAGTAAGTGTATTTAAGTTTCATCTTTATATACAGCCAATTATATGAAAAATGAGGGTGAAGGGGAAGGTGCAGGATGGGATAGGACCTATACTCTAACTTTCTGTCACCCTTGCTGGTATTAATACATGGATGATGACAGTGTTACTTTTTTCTCCATCGAGTTCAACAGTCATACTGTGAAAACGCAACTCTCTCACAGGCTATCTTTTAAAAATGGAACATGCAAATTCATCCTGTAACTGCAGCAAAGTTCTCCAAGGTGAGACTAACCATGTTACAGGCTTTACATACTGTCAAGAAGCTTAAGTTGGCCAAAACTTGATTATAGAGCTCAAAGCAAATACTGCAACCTGAATGTGAGCAGAGCTGGTAATTTAAGTAGAAATGGGAAGTAAAAAAACTATTACAACAGCTATTCATGTTTTGTGGAGTATATTCATGTATTCATGGTGGAGTATTTCACAACTGGCTCCAGTACTAGCATGGCAGTTCTCACTCAGTAGAATAAAAAAAGAAGAGTTCTGGGATTCCATGGAATTGCCCTGTGCCATTGCCTTTAATGGATATTGCTGGTGCAATCCATGGGATTTCTCTGATAACCTTTACAATATGTCTTTGAAAATAAGACACAAACAACTTCAGTAATGTTGCCATCAAGATCCCAGCTCCTCTTCTTCTTAGTATATCCTTAAACTGTTCATTATAGTTTGTTTTCCTCTTGGGCTGCTGGGTGGAAGTATAATGTATAAACATCTGACAGCCATGCTGCAAGTCCTGTGACAGCGAAACCCCTCCTGTTTCCATGAGGCCCTACAAACAGAAATCTGTGGATGCTCAAAATCATAGTCCCCTTTCTCAATGGGTGAGATGGTGGTGGAGCACCCTGGTCTGAGCTTGGGGCTGACTGGAGCAGTAGGAGCACTGTGTGACACTGGGCTGCAAAATGGGCACATCCTGATTCCTCAGCAGAGACTTTTACTGTGCTGAGTGTTTTCTGCAATAAAATGGGATCGAGGCTTGAAAATCCCTACTGAGAGAAGAAATACAGTTTCCAAATACAGAAAAGCAGACAAATTCCGTGAAGAGAGTGAGTGTCATTTATGTGCTGTCAAAACACAAAGGACACTGTACAACCTCCTTTCTGCCCTCTGCTTATGCGCCCGCTGTATAATCCGTGCACACAAATTTGGCACACAGCTCGTCCCACTCAGCAAAATACAGAGCAGCAACGCATGTTAGTGAGGGCCCCTACAAAGGAGTCATTATTTTAACAAGTAATTAAACTGCACTTTGCCAAATAAATGAATGCAGCATGTTTTGTGATGCATTATCCTTGGGGGGAATTTATTGTTCTCTTTCTTGCTAATTCGCAGGACCCTGCATTTTACAATGATTCTCCCAGCCAGCATTGGGAAGGGGTGAAATTTCGCCATAATTAGGATACAATCATTAAAGAGCAGACACAAAACCTTCTCCCTTGTTGCAGTTTTGCTGTGGTTTGCCTGCAAGTAGCTTGATTCAGCTGCAGTGTAAATATTTTTCTCAGAAACTAATTACACTGGTGACATTTTGAATTTCTGTTTATCAGATGAACTTTCTCTTTTCAGCTGTTGCAGTTCTTCATATTAAAAAAAAAAAGAAAGATGCTTCCAATTTAAATTTTGTAACCCTTCAGGTATTCCTTTCTTTAGTCTCGAGCTTGTGCTCTGGTTCTGCATTGTCAGACAGGAAAAGTGCATGGGCTGGTTCTGTCAAGACCAAACCGAAGAGCTGTGATAGAGATCATGTAGGTCACCAGAGACAGAGAGCAGGGTGCCAATAGCAGCATTCATTAATAAATATTCATACAAGTAAATAAATATTCACCACCAATAGACATTCATCGGTTGTATATCATTCCTGAGGGTGCTTGTTTTATCTTTGAAATGAAAACTGCACAGCAAATATTGTCCTGCGGTGCAAATGGAACAGGATAGTGTGGGAGGGCAGGAGTTTTATAGGGGAAAATATATATAAAGATTTATAAGTTATAGTGTATATATGTATGTTATATATATATATATATATATATATATATATAAGTATGTGTATAAGTTTGCTTGCTGGCAGCTTGCTTAACAGTTTGTTGTTTATTTTTTTAAATACAAATTTAAAGACAGTTTTTAACTATAATTTCAATAAGTTATCTTTCCTTGCATGAAAAAGCTTTGGAAACCAGGAAGTTTGCATAGCCCTCTCTGAGTTTCAGCAATTTCTGAGTGTGGTAGGAGCAAGTTCCAAAGTGAAGGGTCCTTGGCTGAAGCCTGTTGCTTGCCCAGTGTTCGAGTTGGGCAATGCTGGCTGCTCCGTGTGGGCTCTGAAGAGGCAGCACAGTTATTAAGCAGGCGGGTAGTACTGTGTGAGTACTGTGTGAGTAACTTGGCCTGTGCAGCAGGACAGCTGCAGCGTGCAGGAGTTGATGTTTTCCAAGGCAGTCGGTGCAGTAACACAATCCCCCTGCCAGCTCCATGTTCTGCCGTGCTCTGCACAGCAGCGAGGAAAATGGCTCCAAGACACAGCGAGCGTGCGGGATTGCAGAGAAGTTGGAAGTGCTGCCTTGTAAAACACACAAACACTGATTTTGTTTCTGATTTAATTTCTGTCTAGTAACATTTTTTTTCTCCCTGGTGAAGCCAAATGGTTATAGTTCCTTCACAGCTGAGAGTGATTTATGTCCCCTGAAAAAGGGAAGTGAGAGAAAGTAAAGCCCATTAAAAAAAAAACTTCCATTTTTCTAATCGCTGCAAAGAAAAGTTTTAGACTTGTAACAGTCTTGTAGTTTTTATTGTAATATTATTTTTACTTTTGCTGGTTTCTCTGCTTATTGCTCTAAAGCACTTCTGCAGAGCTCTGGGATTGCTCTTCCTTCAAATCTCCTGGTAATGTCCAGGTGGCTCAATCTGTGAAACTCTAAGTCAGTACAAGTTTGTCTTTCCAAAACTAAACTGATTTAATTAGCACACATGAGGAATAACTCACTGGTAGCAGAAGGGTTTTGTGAATGTTTTGCAGCCTGTGATTATCACTTGCTATTGTTCTGATTTTACGTAAGTAATTGGTGAAGTCTGGGCTGTAGTCTTTGTGGTGCCTCTCAAATAAGGAAGCTTTTTCAGTGACTTTACTTTTATAGCTGAATACACTTTTCTGCTTCCCTGAGCCAGAGCTGCAAGAGGATTTGCCTTGTATGTCTTTTTTTTTTTTTTTTTTTTTGCACCCCAATTTAACAGGTCCTTTAAGCAAGTGTTTAATTTCAGAAATATCCAGTTCATGTTCAGCAGAGTTTAAGCATGATCTTAAAACCAAGCACTTCTTACAGTGCCCTGCCAGATTGGGATGGTAGTTGAAGATGGACATTTTTCACTGAAGTTTGGTGCTGGGTTGTTCCATTAAATTCAGTCTTTGCATAGGCCAAGAGCTATCTGTGGTGCAGATGCTTTCCAAAGTCACTGCTTTCCTAGGGCTGAAAACATTGCTGTGACTTCAGTGCCAGGAGGTGGCAGCTGTATGGGAACAGGGTGCTTATGCCCCTGAGAATGTATAGGCTGAACCCTCCTTTCCTGTATGAACCTTGCAAGCTGAGAACTAAGTGTGCAAAGATCTGAGTCTCCCCTTGATCACTTCAGTTCTTCCAGTATTTATTTGGAGCATGAGCAGGACACAGCTGGGGACGTGCAGCTGGCCAGAAGGTTGCCACCACACTGGCAGGTGATGCCATGCATATTTTTAATTTTATTTCAGGCTAAGCAGAATCAGGGGCTGAAAGGTTTATTGAATTAAATGTTGATGTTTCTCCATCTGTTCTTCCACCCCAAACCAAGCAACAAATCCTTTTGATTGCAGTTTGGAGTGCTGGATTTAGAATATGGCTTGCTGTGATGTGGCAGGAGAGCAGTTGACTTTGTCTCTTAAATGCTGGCACAAGATTAACATTTAAAGGGGGATTCAAAGGTATTAAAAGGGCAATGAAAGAGGGCTCTGATGTGTATATGTTAAGATGATGTTTAGCTACAAAAGCATGGAAGGAGTAGTGATCTACAGGGTCTAGCTTTGTGGCTATGCATTGCTGAACTTTGAGATTTTCAGTTAAACATCATCATTTAATTTGTTGAACATCATGGTTAGAAAGATGCTGAGGTTGCTGTGGGTTTGTTCTGGCCACAGCAGAAGAGCAGACTGGGAGTTGGGGGCCAAGGAAACCTGGTTTGAAGGTTACTGAGTAGGAAGAGTTTGTGTTTCTCTCTTTCCACCTACTCACCCTCATCGTACTCCAACTTTTACGACTTCCTAGTGTGTCCCACATTCCCATGAAGACTTGTATTTTCGTTTGTTGGCTCCCTCCTCTCCTTTGTTTTGTATGTATCCACCTCTGAATATGAAAGAGAGAGAAGGCTTTGTCCATGTGGTAGAAACAGCTTTTTACTGTCTCTGATTTCCTGCTTGGAAATTGTAGTCCTGGGAGATGATCATGGAAACAAGCCTGTGAGGATGAGAAAGAAGAGATTTAGAAGAGATTTGGAAAGATTTGGTAAGATATGAGAAGAAAATTATTTCCCCCCTTCAGCAATCCCGATCTGGAAGTGATCCCAAAAATTATAGGGGCCATAAGTGCTGGACAGCCTTGTGTGTTTGGTAAGGGATTATGATAGACAGCTCTGTTTCAGGATAAATTTAGAAAATGCAGATAAGTGGCTTCCCAGAACTGCTGGGGTTTTGGCCTCAGGCATTGGTTAGCTGGATTGGATACCCAGTTAGGATGCTCATACTTAGTCTCTGGAGCAGATTTGCTCGAAGTAGTGGCATTTATGGTGGGGACTGAAGTTTGAACAGATTATTGTAGAGGAAGACTTTGTAAACTGCTGTGTCAGAGGCCGACAAAGCTATGGCTTCATCTCTGGGTTGTGTTGCAGAGCCTGTGATCACAGTTGCTTGCAGCACATGGAGATGTTCTGCAGAGACAAGTCTTCCTTCCGTATCACTTGTCCTGATCTGAGATGTTGGTTTTAGCTGTAAAGAAAACACTCCTTGCTGGAGTGGTCTCCATGGCTGTACTTCAGTATTTCAAAGGCAACAAATGGCATCTGTTTTCACTCTTGAGTTTACTTCATAGATTCACCTTAAACTTGTTTTGTTTGCTGATAAGACTTCAAGTTGACACTGAGTTCTCTGTGGGACCAACAGCTCCACATCCTAAGCAGAGCACTCTTCTTGTTACATAAGACTCTGAAAATAAAACAAATGGAAAAGTGCATTTAATAACAGTTACTCTTATGGAATGCAGATTGTACTTTGTGGCAAATATAGTTAATGACAGTTTGTAGCTGTATTTTTATATTTTTTTAATGTATAATTAACATTGGGGCCTAAGAAATTCATGGGTTTAGGAGCACAGACCCTTTGTGGTAGGAAATACTGGACATGCTCCCTTAGGATATGTGTGCAAACAACTGTTGAGAGACAAGGACAGCTTTTCCCTCCATAATTTGTATGGAGAGTGTTGATCAATGGACTGAAAAGTTAGCATTAAATATTTTGAATCCAGTTATTAAATATTTAGTCTGATATTGAAGGGTATGTTATACAATCCTGAATTCAGTTTGGTGTTGGAACTCACTGCAGTTTGTGAGGGGTTAGTAATTATTTCTACTTCAGATGAACTTTAACTCTTTCCTTCAATATCAAAACTATTCAAATTAGCGAGCAATATGTAGAATTTTCTTATATAAGAAACCTTTTTTTCTACTTTCCTAGAGCATTTGGAACTTTTGATTTTTTCTTTGTCACATGATTTTAGGTGCCGGTGCTTTCAGAATAAACCCACAGAATAAACCCACAGTCAGGCTTGCAGTAAGATCCCAAGAGCTGGCAATGCTGCTGAGTTTGTTTTGTTTCAGCTCAGAAATCTGAAGGAAATCCCCAGGAAATAACACCTTGAGTTCCCACACTGCATTCCTTGCCCCTTTATAAAACTGTGGGATGAATCTTCCTAATACGAGGTTTTGCTTAACTCACTGAGGCTTTTTTTTGTCTTCTGATCTCTTCCTCCCTCCTCTTCCTCTGCCCTCTGGTTCAAACCTGGTATCTTGGTACTGGCAGACGCGCCTGCCACAAGCACCAGCACCTGCCGAGTTTCAAACCCTTGTTGCCAAGCACAGTTCCTGCAGCTTTTGAGGGTGGGCAGAGCTTTTCACTCAGGTTTTTTTTTTTTTTTTTTGTTCTTCCCTTGTCTTAAAAATCTCTTGCCTGTATCTGCAGGAAGCCAGAAGCCATGCTGTGCTGATGCAGGCACTTTCCTCTCCCCCACGAGATGAGAAGAGATTCAGCACATAAGTACAGTGTGTGGCTCCTCCTTGAAAAGAAACTAGTTACTTGAGCAATGCTGGGAGGTTTAATTTAAAAACGTTACCTACTTATGTCCCCCATCCCTGGAAGTGTTCAAAGCCAGCTTGGATGAGACTTGGAGCAGTCTGGTCTAGTGGAAGGTGTCCCTGCCCGTGTTGGAACTAGACAATCTTTAAGATCCCTTCCAACCCAAACCATTCTGTGATTCTATGTTCTATCATCTTGTCTTACATGCCAGATGGGCAGGAGGTGATCCTGTGGTTTCAGCAATCTAATCAGCTCCCAGATGGAGCAGGGCATGGCCTGAGAGTATTTTGGAGCTTTGTGTGCTTCTCCTCTCTCCCTGTTTGGGGTTGCCATCCTTCTTTGGGCCAACTTTCCGCAGATAAAGGGAGGGCTGGGAAGTCTGTCCTTTGTTGCACCAAACAATTTCCCTTCTGGGTTTACCTCCAAGGACCAGAGCTGGAGGGCTTCTTCCAGGATTTTTTAGTGGGACGTGGCATGGCATGGTTGGGCAGAGGGTAGAGCTAGTGAACACTATCAGCTTTTAGTGAACACTGTCTTGCTTTTTTAACCAAGATACCTTCTTCTGCAAAAGTCAGGCTTGGAGATGATTCATATGAAATTTTCAGTTCACTGGTATCTGTTACGTATTTTGATGGGAAGCTGTTGAAAAAGGAGAATGAGAAAGAATTGACCCAAGATGGTTAAATCTCATAAGAAGACAGATTTCCTTTGTTGCTGGCAAACTGCAGCAAACTGGATTTTTGTGCTGAACAGAAGCAGATTTTCAGACTTCTTGAAGGTTGGAGTTTGTATACATATTTTTGTTAATAAATCTGCAGTAAATATTTGCATATCTGTTTTTATCTCCTAGCAGACCAGCTTGGGTATGCACTTCTATACAGCCAGTACAAAAATTCCAAATCTGGACAAAATAAACATCTTTCACAGCCAGGAAGTACAAAATACATAACTGCAAAGCTTTTTTTCCTGGAAGAAAGTGTGTTTTTATCATCTCTCAATAAAACCCAGGGTTTGCAGTGAGACATGCAGGAAAGGCACAAACGGTGAAGCTCAGTGTACGAAGACAAACGAGCAGGAGTGTCTTCATATGAGCTACGTGGCCTTGGAAGGGATTCCCTGAGCAACAGGAATACCTGTGTGAAAACGAGTTAACACTTGCAAATCCCCATTTGTCCTCTCTGCTGCAGACCATAGTGCTGGGATGGAACAGTTTATGAAGGGAATGATATGAAGGAGTCAATAGATTGAGCCATTCATTTCCTTATTGCTTAATTTTGTATAACATAGGTGAACGCCACTAAAAATGAGAGCTTGGGAGTTTGTACTTGGCTGGATGTGAGAAAGATCTTGGTTTCTCGAAAGATTTAAAGCTTTTCTTGAAGTGTAACACAGACTGGCAGCCTGAGTATGAAAAGAAAGCACTGTCTTTGTAAGCAGAAGTGATTATTTGATCTGTCTGGGCCGTGTGAAGGTGGCGGATTGCTGGAGGGGTGAGCACACTCATGGTGTTGCAGGAGACTCTGCCTGTCATCTTGCTCCAGATTTCCAGGCTTTTGAAGTCGCTGAGGGTCCTTTGAGGCTTAGCAAGTCGTGCAGGCTGCTTTGTGGGTGCTGATTTGGAGATGCCTCCAAGTGTCCTTGAAGCTGATGAGAAAGTAGAGCAGACTTATTGTGCTCAGTTCTTTTATCTGGCTGCTGTTGTCCCCATGAGTGGGTGACTGTGGGTTTTGTGCTCACTGCCTTCTTGTACTCTGAAAGTGGCCCTGAGTACAGTGATTTCTCATACATGACATCTGAAAAGAAAAATACTGCAGACAGAAATGTCTGTGTTTCCTTGATAAAGGAAGGTCATTTCTTTAGTCACTTCTAATGGCTCAGTTGACTTCAGTGCCTCTGTAGATTTATGCTAATCACCTCCAGAAACTGGATGCTTCATTCTGTTTCTCTGTGGAAATATTGATTCAGCTTAAATCAAGTGTAATTCTGCTGAAGGCAATTGACTTGAATGATGCAAGTCATAGGTTCGCTTTGTCTGAATTTCCTTTCAGATTTAACCCAAAATGAGTCACAGAAGCGAGTAGATGGTTGTACCAAGGCAGAGCAGGGATAGTCACTGCCACCACCATCGCCTGCACAGGTTTCTGTGCCATGTGATGAACTGTCTGACTGTTTCCCCACCCTGCTCTGCCCATTCCTGTTGTGATTATGGTGTCATTTGCTCGTTATGACTTTGCTTTCTAAATTGCGTGGCATCCCAGAGAGCCCTGGGGTTTACTGGTGGGCACTTACCCATAAGAAAGGTTTGCAAGTTTTAAAGTAAGAAACCTGTCAGTAAAGGTGCTGGAATCTATGTGTAGTTTTACTTGGTTGATGGCATACATTTGCTGTATATGTACTTTCTTGAATTCCAAATTATTTGAAAAAAAGCACACAACTCTGCCACTTCCAGGGAAATCTGTAGCTGTGCTGCAAAGGGAGATCTGAGGATGGCTGGTCTCTGCAATGGGGAAAGGATGTTGTAGAATCATGGAATAGTTTGGATTAGAAGAGACCTTTAAAGACCATCTAGTCCAACTCCCAACCCATTTCTCAGCTGGGGATAGGTATCAGTAAATGCAGCCCTGGTAAAAGGAAGACAGAGAAATTCCCATTTCTCACACCCTTGAGCAGGTCAGCATCATCTGTTCCTGTAACATTCCTGTTTGGCTTCATGTGTCTCCTCCAGGATGCAGAGCTTGGTGGGTGCAGCACAAGCTGCTCTGTCTGGGATGATTAAAACAGATTTTGGGTTTCCTGAAGCAGTTCTGAGTCAAAATGAAATCTGTGAACCTGTTTCCTCACACCCTTAAAGGGCCAGTGAAGCCACTGTGCAGCTCAGTGAGACCTGAGGAATTACTGCTTTGAGTAGAAAGCTTCTGCAAAATCAGGGTTTGACATTCAAAAAGAGATGACTCAGTAGAAATGTCTATTGAATACATTTACCTACTGAGTTATTTTTTCATTCTGATCTATAGCATCTTCTTTTCCTTTCTCTTCTTTTGATTGGTACAAAGAAAAACCATGACAGTGCTGCTGAAGAACAGCTGTCTGACAATACTGAGAACATTGTGCACAGAGGCAGTTTCACAGAGCAAGTTAAATTCATTTCAGGAGTGACAAAATTGCTATGACTTGATGGCTGTTGGGTGTTTGTGAGCAGTGTGCTGGGTTTGGTGTAGAAGTTGTAGCATCTGTGTCAATCCTCGTTCCTTCCAGCTTGTCCCTTTGCAGTTCTGTCTTTCAGGTGTCTGTTGTTCTGTGACATCTGCTTTGTTAATCTCCACCTGTGATAAATTCAATTCAAAAAGTAGTTGCTGTCTCTTTGCTGCTAGTCTGTCGTAGTCTGGGGTAAAAACCACACATCTCTCTACCTGAGAAGGACCTTGTGAAATAAAGCTCGTGGCTGGCATTAACTCTAAATCACATTAATTTTCAAGGCCAAGCGTGCATTGTGTATTTGTCTGTCTGGCCCTGGAGCCGGTGCTGTGCTTTGCTCCGGCCGATGATTAGATGACTGTCTAGAGTGAAGGAGAGCGTGCGTGTCCTGCCACGCAGCATCCCCTCCTCGCCTGCTCATTAACCCGCCCCTGTTGTTTCATGGCAGGGAGGAGGCCAGGGAGCCGGACTCCTGGAGCACCTTGTCTCACACGGTGCACTCGGGGGACTACAGCGTGAAGCACCACCGCGGGCTCGACGTGTACCTGCTGACGGCTGAGGCCAAGGAAGGGGCGGCGTCCAGCTGGGAGAGGGACATACAGCACCTCCAGATGCACATGCAGAGCCACCAGCACAAGGTAAGGAAAAGGCTGAGGTGGTGAAGGAGAAGTAGTGCTGCCTGGTTGCTGCTTGGCACCTGGGGAGGGCTTTCATACATAGGCATCTTTCAGGGCATATTTCTTTAGGCATTTTCTCTGGATGCCGTTATCAAGCATCCAGGTGGGCACTTTTTTCTTCCTCTTTGAGCATGGAGAGATCTGATAAAGCTGTATTAGGCAGCAAATGTTCTCTCTCAGAAGAGAAGCAGGCTTGGAGCTGTGCAATGCCTGCTCTGTTTGGCTTTGTGGGCTCTCTCTGCTCCCACCTCCTGCCTTCTCCATTACCTTGGGACACGCTTGGATGGGCAGGGAAACCTCCCTGGAGACATGCTGTCCTCTGGCAGCTGTTGGGCAGCTAAAGGCAGGCTCTGGAGTGAGGCTGGCTTTGTGGGCAGTGAGCACAGTGGGTATGTCTCTGTTCAGACAGAAAGTTCAGGGTCAGAGATGAGTATGAGGGGAAAGTCTCTGGGGTGGGTGATGGAGAAAATAACGGTCTCCGTAACACTTCAGTGTAAGATGAGCCTACCTTGGCCACAAAAGGTATGTGTCCATAGTGGTTCCTTCACTGTGCTCCTCTCAGACCCCTTGGTGGTTGGACAGCAGGAGCTGTGGGGCTTTGGAACGGCTTCCTCTCCCTGCTTCAAAGTCTCAGTTGGGATGGGAAGGCGAAACAGCAGAACACTTCTGTGCCATTTCTCAGAAACACCCTCTGTCTTGTGCAGCTGCCATCACTTGTGGGTGTTCCTTCATCAGCTCATGTAGCTGCTGTTGCAGAGGTGCAAGATCTAAATAACAGGATATTTTTGTTCCTTTAACTAAGGAGGGGAGAATTCTCAACTGAAAGCGGGCTGGGAGGATGTTCAGAGGTAGGGGCCATCCTGAGCCATTTTCACCCTCCCCTTGGTACCTGAGATCTTAATTTCTCCAGATCTCAACAGGAACTGGTGACATGAGTGGCTAACCATGAAATCTCTTGCCCTTTCCATCAAAAGACACTAAAGCATGGCCAACATATCCAGCTCACTGCTTGTTTGCTTGTGCAAATGCCAGATGGGTACATTTTGCCTGACAATGAAACCAGAAATAGACTTTTCTTTCCACCACTGTTTTATTTCACATTTAATCTGATTTGAATTTGGAAAGCAGCCCTGTAATTATTTCATTTAGATTTATTTCGGGTCAGTTGAAAGCCAGTTGGCTTCCTTTGGTAATGGCTATATTTTTCAGGCTATCAGCAGAGTGACTTCACTGTGAGGATGCTGGGGCTGCTGTGGCCCGTCCTTTTGAAAATCTTGCTTGTTCCCAAGCAAGTGTCACTGTTGTCTGTGTCTGTCCATCCTGGCTGTGTGGTCTGTGTCTGTCCATCCTGGCTAGGAGCCAGAAGCATGGTGTCCATGCCCTGCTGTGGGGCTACAGCCACCAGACTCCTGGCACAGTGTTTGTTTGTCCTTGCGAAAAGTAGCTGCAGCCTGCAGGTACCACTGCACGCAGAGCCCTGTGTCCCATCCCCGGTGCTACACAAGCATGGAGATGCCATGCCTCCAATGCTAACCTGTTTTGGGAAGCCTCAGGGAGCTCTGGCATAGCTGACAGCATATATGGGAGCTGGGTAGCAGGATTATTTTGAATAGGAGGGAGATTCATGGCAAACGCCAGAAGTACATTTAGTGGTCCATGATTCAGTGATTCTGTGGTACTGCTCAATGTTTGCAAACCTCAGAGCATGGAAAGACAAGTAAACACAATATCCTCGAGGTAGCAGTGATGATTTTAGCCGCTATTTGTATATGCAGTACCTAGAAGTTCCCTGTGATGCATCAGTTAACATATTGACCACTTAATTATTCAGGGTGTTTAAGCTGACATTTTTGGTATGAAGTTTGCTTTCTCTGAGAAATCTTAAACAAAATTTGCAGGGAGCTGTTTAAGTTATACTTCTAGGACACATGTATTTTTTTAAAATATTTTTACAAAGAAATGCAAAAAACCCCCTCAGATTTCACATAGTTCATTAGAGTTTTGTGTTTGTGGAGACTCACAGGCACTTAGCAAGAAACCAGTGTGACCTCAGAAAGCTTATGGTGCAAAGCCCCAAGCAAACCAGGGGAGGTCTGTAGGGTGTACTTTGAGGGATTGGGGTTGCTCGTTAATTTAATAAGCCACTTCTTCTAAGATGTGAACGTTGATGTATTCTCTTCTGCAGAGAAGAGAATATGAAAGGAGCTATTGAAATAGGCGGTTCTTTTTAAGTAAAGGTTTGATTGTATCAAACTATAAAAGGTTGACAAAGCAGATGCTCTGGAAGGAAAATGCAGATTAGAGGGGAATTGAATATGTTGCTGCTGTTCCATGATAATGCATGTATTAATTTTAATAGTATGTCATCATTTTGAAATTTTTATTTCCAGTTAGGAAATAAATTTCAGATATTTAATTATGCCTGCAATTTTCAGGAATAGATTAGATGATTAGTTCAGTCCTAGGAACAGTGGTGTGTTTGGACAGTGTCAGCCAATGCCCAAGTCTGAAGTAGCATTTCCACCCATGTAGAGAAAATTGAGCAACGCTGGTGAGAGCTGGGGAGCAGTATCGGGCAGGGATCTGAGGTTGCTCTTAAACAGCATTTGCTTAAAGCCCTTTGGGACTATGCTGATATATATTTGCATCATTTGGTAGACTGAATTCTGCTGTTTACTGATCTTGAATTTAAGTGCACTCAAGAAATATGACTACAACTGCTTGAAGAGCAATTACCAAGATTACAGTTCATCTCAGTGGTGGCAGATGGTGTAGCAAGGGGGTAGAGGGACAAATTTCAGCTTCGGGGTGTTCAGTCTGACTGTTATGAAAAAATTCTTCATGGAAGGGTGGTGTGGCATGGGAACAGATTGCCCAGAGAGGCTGTGGGTACTCTATCACTGGAAGTTTTGGGGACTTGGCAAGATAAAGTCATGGTTGACCTGATGTTGCATTGGCAGCAGTCCAGTCTCAGGCAGGTGGTTGGAGTAGATGACCTTCAGATGCTCTTTTCAACAAATGCTTCTGTCATTCTAATAATTTCACTATTACCTTGTACCAAAACCAACATGTAAAATACTCACTGAAGTATATTTGTAACTCTGTCCTGGGTGACACCAGGTAGAGGTACAGAGGGAGTCACATGGAATATGATTGTGTAGATATAGGTCTTGCACATAATGGAGACAGGGTAAAGTGTGACAGAGTAAAGTAATACTTTCTTTTTTTTGTGTGTGTGTCTTGTTACAGAGTTCAAGGCAGCAGACACAGCCTGTACTGGGGGATTCTGGAGACAGTTGTGCTAAAGGAGCAGAGCCAGATTGTCGCCTGACCACTGCGTCTCAGAGCCTTGAAGAAATGGCAAGAGAAGAAAGGCAGGAAAATCCATCTGATCTGGGTCACCTGGACTTTGGACAGCTCTCAGACCAAACCCAACAGGAGGAGAAATGCAACAACAGGAGTTTGGGAACTTTTAATGATGCACCCAGTAACTTGGTTAGCCTGGGGGATGGAAACAGCCCAGAGTCATTCTGTGAAAGTAAAAACACAGAGATATTGTGTAAAAAGGAAGAGGTGGGGCCAACCTCTGCTGAAGACTCTGGGACTGTATCAGATGAGAAGGAATGCACTGTGAGCCCATGTGCAAGTGTAAACGGTGCTGTAAATCTTCCATCCTCTGGAAATACAAATGAGGCAGCTGGAATGACATCTGCTGGAGTTGTTCTGGATCAAGCTGGCTTGGGCAGTACAGATATTGCCCATCAGGAAGTGCAAGGTGCCGAGGAGCGTGCAGCTGGCAGTGCTGCTGCTGTGGTTGCAGCTGCAGGTGAAGCCCCAGCTTCCTCGGAGGGCCTGGATGTGGTTATGGGCCAGACTGAATGCAGAAACTGTGCCGGGGCCGCTGAGAGGGCTGCGGGCCAGCAGCAGGGAGAGGATGGGATGGCAGAGGCGGGCGAGAGGACTGCAAACCTGGAAGAGGAATCTCCAGCTAAGGAGGAGTCAGCCAGTGCTGCTCAGCCCTTACTCAGTAGTTTTAATGGCACTGAGTGTTCAAATGAGGAGGATGCAAACATGGGAGTGGCCTGGGATGGTACAAATGCAGATGGTGGCACTGGCGATGTCTCTGTTGACCTTTGCAAGACTGGCGATAACAAAGAGACTGGATCATGCACTGGTCAGGTAAACGGTGACTTCGTGGAAAGCCAAGGCAATGCCTGTGTCACAGCAAGGCAGGATGTCACTGCGAGCGCTGGGGAAGCACCACCAGCAGTGAATGGACTGAAGGTTCCTGCATGTGCATCAAAACCTGATCCTGGTTCAGAGATCCATGGCAGCGGTAGGAGTGGGGAGCAAGAAAGGTGGGTGGAAGCAGGTTGCATAGATGGAAAATCCAGCTTGCCCTCACTGGAAGGCAGTGTGGAAACTGATGGCCCTGATGCTGAACCTGAAAACAGTGATGTTGGTGGATCTAATGGAAGTGGTGCAGAACCTGAGCATTGCCAGGAGAGCAGTGAGATCACTGACCATGGGGCTGAAGCAATGGAGAGCAGTGAAAAGGAGCCAGTAGGAACTGATACCAGCAGCCCCAGAGATGGAGGAAGTGTAAATTCTGCAGGTCAGGAAGTTGATGGCTGTCGCTTTTCTGCTGCTCAGACTGGCATTAAAGATGAAATGGGCAACAGCTTCAAACCAGTTACTGCTCAGGAGAGCGAACATGAGCCTGCATTGCTCCCTCCAGAGGACTTGAGCGCAGGCCTGGCAGAGAAGGAGCCTGCCCAGACCGAAGCAGAGATAGCAGAAAGTGCTTCAGAGCAGGAGGGGCTGAACAATGAGGTGAAATCGCCCACTCCCCTGCCCAGAGGAGAGGGACTGGCTGTGAGTCAGGAGGGAGATGCTGCAGTGGCACCTCCTGGGCAGGAGGCAGCTCTACAAGGTAATGACCCTGGATTAGTGCCATGTGCCAATGGTGCAGACTGTGCCAAGGATAATTTAATGGGCACACCCTCTGCAATTCATAATGAGGACTCTAAACAAAACCAGGAAGCAGTGGTGGCGGGGGCAGACTCGGCAGAGCTCTCCTGGCAGCACGGCGGGGAGCATGGCGGGGTAGCTGCCGGCAGGCCCAGGGACCGTGCTGGGGATGAGGGCTCCCTGGAACAGGGCCTCTCTCAGGCTGAAGGAGGCAAAGCTGAACCTGAGTGGGAGGCTCGTGCGAATGGCAAGGAGCAGGTTTTGTCAGAGGAACTTCCTGCTGGTCTTGTGAAATCCTCTGCCTGCAGTCTTGGGGGGCCTGTGGTGGGCAGCAGCAATGTGGATGCTGGGCTAAAAGACAAACCTGAAGAAGCGTGGAAGGCCGGAGCAGTGGCCGCAGGAGAAGGCACCATGCATGGACCTTCATCAGCAGATGAGTCACTGGGTGCAGAGAGTGACCCTTGTCTGAATGTGGGGCTGAACCAAGAACATGATCCCAGTCAGACCCTACAACGGATCTCCCTGCGCAGCAGCACCTCTGAGTTAAAGGACACCTCAGAAATGGGAGCCCCGAGTGATGCCTGTGAGGGTAAGGAAGTACTGAGGCCGGTGACAATGACCCCTGTTGCAGCATATCCGGAGGAGCAGGAGGATACGGACAGTGTGCTTCCCCGGGCAGCACTCCAGCCCATCGCAGAGGAGCCCACGTGTGACAGCGACTCCAGCACCGACACCGTTTGTCCGGCCGGCGAGGGTGATGCTGGTCCCGTTGGGAAAGCAGCTCAAGGGGAGGCCTTGGATGAGCATGATGGAAAGCAAAGCCAAGCTGTACCTGAAATGCCCGTCTCACCATGTTCCTGCCATTTACCTGCTGTTGAGTCACTGGAAAATGTGGGAGTAAAGAGTTTGGTACCGGCAGACAATAGCTCCTCTCTGGATAAAGTTCCTGAAATGGTAAAAAGTTTCGATGCGGTGGTTTTTGCAGCAGAGATACCTCGTTCCTCTGAATTACCAGCCCCAGAAAAAGGGGTGCTTGAGCCCCAGGCTGCAGTGGATGTTGGAGTCAGCCGTAATGGAGAAATGGATTTAAGTTTCTCAACAAAGAAGAAGAATGTCATCCTGACAGTGCAAGGAGCTGAGCCTGTTACAGGTAGGAAAAATCAGTTGGTTTCCTACTTTTTAGATTTTCTTCGTAGGCGTGCCTCTAGCATCTCATCAGCAAAGGAAGTAAGAGCTGTAGGCCTGCGCTGCAGAGGAAGTGTAGGTGTTTGGGGTTTTTCTTCTGAGAAAGGAAAAATTTGAAATTACATGTAAAAACATCCAATTAAAATGCATGTTGCTGGGCTGGCAGTGGAGGTAAGAACAGGACATCATCTCCTTTGAATTTGTACAGAAGAATTTCTAGCACATGAATCCTCCCTGAAGAAGGAATGAATGGGAGGAAGCTATTTGGATTACTTTATCTTCAAGTTAGATGCTTTCATCTGGGCATAAGGGTTTATTTCCTTAGTGCTATTGCCTCCCCTTTATTTTTGCTAACATGAAATCAGAGGGTACAGCGGGGATCTCCTGCGTTTTCTTTGCTTGTCTACTTGAAACAGCTGCAAATGTCCCTCTGAACTGCCCAAAGCTGTTTCCTAATTGGCGGCATTAGGTCATTTAAAAAAACCAGCGAGCCCTACCCCCACCCCCTTTTCCGGGCTTCGTAGCTTTTTTGTCGGACAGAGCAGCCGGTGGTGCTTTCCAGTGCATTTAAGCAGTACTGGAACTCGGATGATGAGTTTTTCCTGCTGCTGTCGGCTGGGAAGCGGAACGGGCGTTCCCCGGGGATGAGTGTGATGGGGGAGAGCGGTGGGACTTGGGGACAGCTCAGACGCCTGGTGCCCGTGCAACAGGAGCTAATAGAAAACATCACCAGGTAACTCCAAAAAGGGAAACAAAGGGCTAAATTGAATAACAAAAAAAAAAAAAAAAAAAGGGAGTTTGTTACTCCAGACTGGAATTAAATGATAGGTGAATTTGGTACTGAAGCATGGAGCTAATCTGATCTTCATATTCCACCTGTTCAGGCAGCTGTTAAATGGAAGCAGCTGAACTTTTTCAGTTGCCATTTTTTTTCTCTGCTGTGAGAAAATGCTGCAGTGCTCCTTGCTTTCCCAGCACTGAGCAAACAAACAAACAAAGCATTTAAACAATTAAAAAAAAGTCTGCTATGATATAAATCATGAAGTTGTGATGTTATAAAGGTGTTTCACTGTTTTAATGCTGGGAGCTGGATTTTTTTTGACTTAATGCAATATGGGATGACAACAGAGGGTTTGTTCTGATACATGATGGGTGAATAACTGGGGGCAGGAGAAAGGATTGGGGGGGCTCAATAGCGGGTCCAGCATACCCCTTTTTTTTTTTCATTGAGTTCAGAATTTTTAGGACACTTAGGTGTCAACAGATAACCAGTAACTATGAGTCAGGAGATCATTAGTAAATAAGTAGAAAGATTTAAAAGTGGATTCGAAGGCCGTTTTCAGAAGGAACCTGTTGTAGTGCTGTGTTGGTTTAACAGTTCAATAGGATGGGAGTGGCTGTAACTCAATACCTGGCAGGGCTCCTTTTTTCTGGGAACCTGCGGCTCTGCTGGCTCCTTCTGTACAGTCCAGGTCTTTAACTGTGGTTGGATTCTTGGAGGCATGACGTTGTCTAGGCGAGGTTTTAGAAGGAAAAGTGACTAGACAGTCCAATAAGAAAGTAGCTAAAGTAGGAAAATGATGTTAAGACATCATTCTGTGTTAGAATAGGGAAAGGGGGGGGAAAGGAAGTGATCCTGTAACTGATTTACCATACGTAAGGATTTAGGTCTAAAAGATCTTGGGATACAACGATCTGACCTCGCCTTAAGCAAAAATTGTTTATTTGCAATGAGATGCTGCACAGAGCAAAATTTCAACTGTAATACTGTCTCTTGAAATACTTCAGGATTCTTTTGAAGCAAAATGTTAGGGAAGTGCAAATAAAATATTAACTTAAAGCAGAGACAAGCGGCTGCTATGAATCCAAGCTTGCTATTTGAAATGTTTCTGAAACCTATAAAGCAGCATCTAGAACTCTGATATGGCAGTAATTCAAGAGAACTGATTTATTGTTTATTATTATTGTTGTGTACATTCTTCATGTTGATGTCTAGCCTTGGGTAGCACATTTTGTGTATGATTTCAGTGATAGCCTTCAATTCTTCTTTGCTGTGCCAGTGCTGGGCAGTTTTCCCTGCAGGCTGGGTTTGTACAGAGGATTTTGTGTCCATGACAGAGTCAGTGCACACAATGAATCACATCTTTTTTTGATGGAATACAATAAAGCCTTCTCAAGGGAAGTGTAGGTCATGAGGCCATTTCTCAGAA
Source organism: Pseudopipra pipra (assembly GCF_036250125.1). Lineage (NCBI taxonomy): Eukaryota > Metazoa > Chordata > Aves > Passeriformes > Pipridae > Pseudopipra > Pseudopipra pipra. The sequence continues at coordinate 14,626,793 of NC_087560.1, read as the reverse complement.
ACACGTGTAGTCAGAGGATTTTATTGTCATGGTAACTTATCAGAGATGTGATCAGCTGATAATTGCTGTTGCCATTACTCCAAATCATTGAGCTCTTTAACTTTTTTATTTATATCGTGAAGCTGCTCCCAAATATACACCTGTTTATCTCATTGCCTCTGCTTAGTTTCCGCCTACTCCCAAAGCAAAAACTTCAAAAGGCTAATTTCCTTATCCAGACAAATATCTAGTGACTGGTCACAATACTGAAGGAAGGTAATTAAGGTAGAACATCCTGCTTTCCTAAGGCATCTCCTCATGCTGTTGGCTTTAGACTCAGAGCTGCATTGCAGCTGAGTAATGGGTTCTGTGAGCACATTTTTTGCAAGTCAGGCAGGTAGATACTACTCATTAAAAAAGAAGGGAGTTAGGATATGAAATCATACCACAGTAACCTGGGTGGGTGAGAAGAGAAGAAATGGCATGAATTTATGCTGACAAAACACCTTGGAGTAGTTGCAGTTTCTTGGCAGAAACCAAACCTGGCAAGGTTAGATTGTACGGTTGGGGTTTGTCATCTTAAATTAACAAATACTGTAATTACTGCTCCGTAGCTTTTCTCCTGGGAGAAATATCCCCAGTGTATCTCCTATAGATCTCAGCCTTTCAAGAAAACATTCATGGACAGATAGAAGTATATCACCTTATTTTGAACTTTACCAGTCTTCACCTCATACTTATAAGTGGCATTTTCCCTATGAAAAAGCACTTAGTATTTCCTTCCCCTGTTAGAGTGGCAGGATGAACAGGTAACAAATGTCACTAATGATACCCCATGTGTAATTAGGTGCTGTGTGCCCAGAGACCTCTGTGACAGCATTATAGAGCTTTTCCTTTGAGATACTTTTCTTAATAGAAGTTTAGGAAGAAGTGGCAGAGTACAAAAATTCTCTTGAATTTCATCCTGAGGGCACGTCTTTGTCCTCCAGTTCTTAGCCAGCACGGGGTATCACTACACCACCTGCTTCTCCCATCCTCAGTGGACTAAATGTTTCTTCCTTGAGTGTTCTGTCCTTGGGCCAATATCTCAACCATCATGGCATTGCCGTGATGCCGAGCAGATCTCCCAGCAAATGGCACTCAACAGAAATTTGTTGCATTACCTCTGATTTTTGAGTCTGCCCACAAACTCATCCAGTTGAGACAAAATCATTGCAAAACCAGATAGTCCCAAAAATCAAGGGTAGATTTAAAGCCAGTGACAGTTGTTACAGCAACTTCCCCATGAAGATGGGAAGCTTCTCTTGCTAAATCCCTGAACGGTAAACTCACTGCAAACACGGGTCGCCCTTAAGAAGGCGTTGTCATCCATCAAGTGTTTGTTTTTAGTAGAAATGAGAGAGGGAGCAGGATTAGAGGGGGGGTTTAGCCCTGACACAGCCACTCTCCATCTGGTTGGCTTTGGTCAAATCTCTTCGCTCCTCTAAAAGTGTCCTGTGTGTCGTGAGAGTCATTAGCTTAGGGTTGAAAGCGAATTAAGATGTTGACTTCTTGCCAGGAAAAGGTAAGCTGGGGGAACCCCTGGGGAATGATGACTAATGAAAGTTTTGTTGGGCAGAGAAAGCAGCTGGGACATGATATTTATATTACTGTGGTGGTGACACCATCGTGGGAGCATGAGGAAGGGGAGAATCAACTGGGACTTTTGTAAACTCCAGAAGCACAAGGATTTGCCTTCCTAGTCCAGAGGTGTGATTGTCATCCTTAAGGCAATGGAGGTGGGATGAATTTTTGCAGCTTGTAGATTATATTTTTTTCCAACACTTAAAATACCTGTTGAGAGAAGGCAAGGCTAGTTTCTTGAGTTATCTTCAGGTTATGGTAAGAAGAAAAACAGCAAAAATTTTGCTTCTTTATCTGGATGAATTGGAGCCAAAAAAATACATGGGCAAATACATGCAGATGTGCTTGGCCTCACCTTCAACTTTTCAGGAGTTTTACCCTGTGCTTGCTGCTGTTTCATATTTTCCTTCAGTCATAGACACAAAAAGTTGTTAAAACTAATAACAACCAAGGAGGAAAGTTGGGAATGAAACCAGATGTTGGAAGTCAAATGGACTTGAAGGGGTTTAAATGGACTTGTTGAAGGGGTTTGGGCATCGGGTTTTCTTTTCATTTTTGGCAGGTTTTTTTGAGACTGTTTTGAGTAAACAGAAAAATACTAGTAGCACTGAAAGGAATTTGTTTTTAAATTACCTTTGTGGACTCTCTGTTTTCACAGGGAAGCTGGAAATGAAAACTGAGGACGAGGTGGATTTTCTGAAAGACGGCACCGAGAGCGCTGCCCGCGAGGAAGTGGTGAGTGCACGTGTTGTCACCTTGTCTCTTGCTGTGCTGTTTAAAGACATGCCACCGCTGCTGTAACCAGCCACCAAACCTGCTGGTTTCCTTTCTGTACCCTCTGCTGAACAGCATCCATCACCATGACGTTGTTTTAGCCTTTTAAAAATAGTCTGAGCTTTTTTAGACCCTGCATTTTCAACCGCTGGATTAAGCCACATTTATGTTTTCTCAGCCAATGACAGAGAGACTGAGCCAAGAGGTTGCTTGTGGGGCAGGGTTGTACCAAGATTAGTGTATGACTTGACAAAAGCCATGTCCTGGAATGCACTTGGGGGTGGTGATGGTGTGTGGGGGCCAGCAGCACCTTCAAGGTCCCTGCACCCAGCTGCTGCCTGCGTGGTCCTGGAGAGTCTCTCCATCCTTTCCTGTGCTTTGTCCTTCTGCAGAGTTTTTTGCAGAAGGACCCATGGCTGCAGTGAATGTTGGTGTGTGGCATCATTAGCTGGGAGTGTTAGTGCCTCAGCTGGAAGAAAAATGAATAATGGGAGGACATATAGGGATCAAATGTGGGGTGAAAGCCAATATTGTTCATGTCGGTGAAACAGTATAAAAAGGTCATGCCAAGAATCAGGAATGTGTTGGTATTGCTTTTATTACTTGTGCTTTGCCGTATTTAAGGACTGTCTGTGATTAAAAAAGGTGTGTATTGTGTTTGACATGAACAGAATTTTGATTTAAAGCATCCCTAATACATATTCTGCTTTGTCAAGAGCTGTGTTTTCTTGGTCTGACCTTTCCTAGCTGGATTTGCATTTGCTGATATATTTTATGTATGGTTTCTTGTACCTGAAAAAGTGTTTTGTAAATGCTAAATTGCTGTCAGCCTATGTTGGTGCACGTTACCTTTGAGCAGCTGTGTTTGTGTGTTCCCTTACCATTATGAAGCTGTTAAAAGAGAAAACATGGTGGGGATGAGTTCACACTGCAGGGTGGAGCTCCAAAAATCTTTGCTCATCATGCAGTAAAGCTCTTTGAGCAGCAGAACAGTCTTGCCAAAACCTGTAATAAAATCAGGTTTATTATGTTTTTAACAAGTTAAGGCTTAATTTCTGTAGCTGTTTGCTCAGTGAATTAGCCAGGGACTAGAGAAAATAACTTTCCAAGCTAAAATTTGTACTGTCTGATAAGGAAGTCTGTCATTACTGGAATGCATGAGTGTGAAGATGCTGCTGATTTTTTTATTTTTACTGACTCCTTATTAAAGGTATTCCTGACCAATACTTTGGAATCTGGTAGTGAATTAAGATATCTTTAGAAAATGCAAATTAGGACATTGCCTTTTCCTTTCAAACAGACATAAAAGAAACTTATTGCATTTGGCTTCCATTTTGCATGTTTTACGGGCATTTTGATTTTTGTGTGTGTGCTTTCTTCTCCCTCTCCCTCCCGCCTCGTCAAACACCTCTTTAGAAATCTGGCTTTTCCGAGGCAGGAATGGGAGTGCCAGGGGAATGGAAAGTTTGCTGCAGGACTGACAGGGTTTCCTGTTGCTAAGTTCAACAGAAACAAAATAACAACTGCACTATATTAAGGTCATTTGAAAAAAAAAGAAAAAAAAAAGGAGTGGAGGGCTTATAAATAGAGCTCAGTTCACACGTGTAGGCTGGGCCGGAGCTGGCCGGTGAGAGCCATTGCACAGTGTGCATCTCCTGCCACGTCCTGTCTCTGCTTTATTTAGTGCTGGCTCTTTTTGTAGCCAGAAGTCTTTCAGGTGCTTATTGCCTTCTTATTACAGAGCCATTTTGTGGTTAGTAAAAGCGGTTTTCTTAACTTGTTGCGAATAGAAATGTTGTTGGTTGCACCTGGTCAGGAGCTGCAGGTATTTTGCAGTCTCACCAGTGCTGTCATCAGCTTTGGGTCTTGGGAACTGCATTAACTCCTGTTTTATGGGGTTTATGAGAACTTTGCACAATGTGGAAAGCTTTTCAGATGCACAAGTTATGGAAAAAAAGTATTTTGAAGTCTAAAAAGTGCAACTTGTATAGTGCAGTCAGGCTGAAGGACAGTAGCTTGAGCACATGGGGAAGAGAAGGAGGGAAACTCCTGAGTTGGGTTCTGAAGAATTAAAAATTGTGAAGAGTTTTTAGAATTAGCTGTATTCATAATGCCAGTATTACACATATGGTACAGGCTCTCACACTTTCCCCTGTAGTTGTTTCAGAAGACTCTGCCTGAGAAAGACTCTTGCACATATCATGGAAAAGCTGCTGCTGAAAAATGTTTAGGAAAATAATAGTCTGTGGGGTTATAAGCACTGAAGAGAAAATAATGGAAAAATGTTTTTTCCAATTAAAATGGGGTTTTAAAGTGTGTTTCTTAAATTGCCAGAATGATTTCTCAGAGGTTGTATCTGTTCAGCTATAGAAACTCAATAACCAGAACTTCCTAAACTCCTTTCAAGGTAGGCTGTGGGTGCTCCTCCTGCCAGAGACTTCCCTGGTCCTTATCTTCCTGCTTGGTTTGGGAATCTTTAGCAGAGCTGGGATAATCACTTGATGCGATCTATTAAAACCAGAGGTTAGCATTTTTTTTTAAATTTAATAATTCTTAACTCTGGTGAGAAATTTGGTTTGGCTTCTGCATACTACGATATTAAAATAATTTAAAATGGTCCCTGGTGGCTCCAGCAGTATAAAAGTAAAGCAACAGTTTGAAATGAACTGTATCCTGATGTACTTCTCTTGTGTTGATCCCAGAAATTGGTTGTGATTCATTATTTGCTGAATCTTTGTCTTCACGTGGCAGGATGGATAAGGTTGCAGTGCTGAGTTCATCCAATGGCTTCGCTTGTCTAAGCCTGTGAGTGAGAAAGTGTAGCTGGCTGACCTCAGGAACGGAGTTCACTGGGAAATAGCCTTCCCATTGCATTTATTAATTTTATTAGTTAGTTCCTGTTTAATTTAATGCATCCTACCTTTACCACAGGAATTAGTTTCTAATTAATGTCTGTGTTTTCGGAAGTTGCAGCTTGCTAGATAAATGTGGCATTTCTAAATACCTTCACAAAGAGTGAAGCTTGGAAAAAACTTGCACTTTCATCTCTCCACTGATCCAAGTAGTGCAGTAATGTGTGATATATCAGCAAGGTCACTTTCTGGGGGAAAACTTGCAGTATTTTCAGTCATGATTTGGAAGATGGAGCTATGTTTATAACACTCAGATGACATCAGCTTGGGAGGGATTGCAGGCGGTTGGGAGAATAGGGTCAGGGTTCAGAGTGACCTTAAGAAATTGGAGAGTACATCCAGATAAGAGATAAAAGAAGCCAGAGAGTGATTCATTTGTAAAGGAGAAATCAAAATGCACGTTTACCAAGTCAGGTTTAAGCTGGAGAAGGATGAGTAGAAAAAACCTGAGGATTTCTAGTGGATTACAAATGAATGAACAGTGAGAGGCTATTGCAAAAGAGACAAATCTTGTTTTGAGTTATGTTGAAGGAGCATCCTCCATAAGGTATGGGAGGTGACTTACTCATGTGTGGCACTGTGGAGCCATCATCAGTGTCATCAAATCCAGTTTGGGGTGCCCTGCTCTGAGGAGGACATGGGTGTATTGGAGAGTGTCCAGAAGGAAACAATGAGAAGAGATTAAGAAATGTGAGAAGAGATTGAAAGAACTAAATTTATTCAGTGCAACAAAAAGAAAACCGCTGTGCAATCTAGCAGTCTGCCAGCATGTAATAGTGGTTATTAAAGTCCCAGATATCCATGGCACCTTAATTTACTCATTTGCTAATTTGCCAGGATGATTTAAGCTGGATGTTGAGAAAACATCCTGTTATCATCATAAAACTGTTGCAAGACCACCTAGGGAGGCCAGGAAACCTCCTTCCCGGGGAGTTGTTGCAGATAAGATAGATGATGCTCTGTCAGGACAGAGCCTTAGGTCTGTTGTTGCCCATTGGTTTTGGTTTGTAGGCCCCCAGGTTTGTACTTTGCTGAACAGGGAGAAGAGGAGGGAGCAGCTTGGCTGGAGCCTGGCAGGATGTGCAAGAGAAGGGGACTGGGATGGCAGGACTGCAGGAGATAAAGGTGGGAAGAGGGGATGCACTGGACTGGCTGGAAAAGGGCTTGTGGGAGAAATGAGAGATTCACATGGCATTGAGATAAGTGTTTTGATGGACAGTAGGTGTGAAGGATCCAGAGATTTTTCCTTGTCCAGAACTGTAGTCTTTCATGTTTCTCTTCTCTGAGGTCAGCAGATAAATGGTGAAAATTCTGTTCAAGGGTACAGTGACATCCACTTCTAGTGCCAGTGCCAGCTGCTGGTCAGATCAGGTGGTAGAGAAATACTTTGTGACTCAAAACTACTGAGCATTGTTGGTGACCCAAGACAAGGGGTCATTTTAGTTATCCAGGCTCCAATTTATTTTCTTAGGAATTAATTATTTTAACAATCTGCTCACTCTGAAGATCTGCCAAAATTCAGATTGTCTGTGCACACCGAAGTCCATTTTCTCCATTTGCATGTGTGTATATATGTTTGTACTATGGGATGGCAGTTACAAATCCCTATTTTCCAAAGGGCCTGCAGAACAGCGTGGGAAGCTTCCCAACAGCATGGACAATTTCAGAGCAAGTGGCTGAAGTGTTGGAAACAAATCAGAGCCAGGTCTGGTGGTGGAAAGTGCAGCCTTAACAATAGGCTGTGACCTCACTCTGCCTCTTTAAAATCATTTGTGTAGCTCTCTCTTTGTAAATGTTGTCCTGTAACTACAGTAAACATGGAAAAACCCAGCCAAAAGGGAGCCTGCCCTAAGCCTGGCATTAGTGCTAAAGGGTGACACACACCCCCATCAGGTCATGGCTTTGGGCTAGTCATCTGCCAGGCCCTTTCTCACACCCACAAGCATCCTGTGTCTGCCCAGCATGCTCAAAGCAGAGGCTTTGAGATCTGGGAGGAAATTGTGTCAGATGGTCAGCCCTGAGTAAACTCATCACTGTGCAGGATACATCACCTCGGGTTTCACAGTCTGTTCTGGGCATCGCTGCACAAACTGCAGGGAGCAAGAATAAAAGCAGGGGGGAAAGAAAAGTAAAAGGAGTTAAACCCAAGCTGGGATTCTTGTTTGGCCTTTGAAATCTGTAGCAGGAAGGCATTTATACAACTACTGTGGAAGGTTTTTTGTTCTACACTTTATTTCTCTGGGTGCCGCAGTTCCGATGCCTTTCTCTCCCGAAGGCTGATAATCCTCAGCCTGGGACGGTAGTTTCCAAGCTCAGTCACAGGATTCATGGATGTTAGCAAGAGAAGCAGGAACGCAGACACCGAGCCAAATCCCCGGCTCAGCACAGAGATGCTGCTCCCAGGTCTGGCTCGGCGCGAGCCCGCGGCAGGACGGGGCACATGAAGGCGCCCGCGCCGCCCCCACGGCTCGCGGTGGCCACAGGGCTTGTGCCAGCCCACGCTCATCTCTGGAGATGGTGAGTTAATCCTGCTCCCCTACGCCTCCCCCTTCAGCCACTGCAGGCAAAGATTGCTGCCTGATACTCTGGTTTTTCATCATTTCCTAATTTTCTCTAATAAAACATCTGGCTCTGCCATCCTCCCAGTGTCAGCTGCAAAGGAAGTTTATCCTTCTCTTTTTTCACAGTCATTGTTAAAGGCATCAAGAGCTACCTGGAGTTTTATCTATCCATCTGCAAACACTGTTGCCTTCAAGGCAGAGTTGTGTGTGTATTCTTGCTGTAGTTTTGAGATGGATCAAATTAAGAACAACTGTTTAATAATGACACGTCTTCTCTGATGCTCACTTTTGGCTTGTTTCAGACAAAGGGGTTCACTCATACACATTACTTAACATTAGTGTAATGAAGTAGTTTTTGGAGGCCCTTTTTAGGAACAGGACTCCATGATTTTACCACTTTGTAAAATACAGACCTAAAGGATTTCCAGTATAGAAAATCCTAGGTTTGAAGTCCTCTTCAGGTGGTTAGATACATTCATTTTTTATGCAGTCATGAAAGTATGGATCCATAAAATAATGGATGCATAAGACTGCTTCTGTAGCAAAGGAATGCTGGCATTGAATATTGTACCTCAAGAAGGAAAATACTGTGCTGTTTTCGAATGGTCCAGTCTCTGTATCCTATGGGTTCTTTTGTTTGTGTTTGAAATCTCTTAAAGTTTTGTGGTATTACTGTTGCACAGTAGACATGGTTACTGCACACTGAATTCCTGGTCTAAATGTAGAGGAAATTAAGATGATAACATGGGAGACCAAATGTGGAGTTTTTGATGGAGGCTGTGTTACTATGACAAATGGGTACTTTGATGTATCACATCAGAAGGTTTTTATCCTTCTGAAAGAACCTATCTAGCTCCATGCTGATATTTTGGAAGCCAAAGTTGGCCCCCTACAACATAGAGAAGCCAACATTTATGTCTTTCTGTAGACTTATGTTTTTTGCAGTTCATTGGAAGTTACACCACCTTAGAGGAAAACCTCATTATACAAGAAATAGATTTGTAACTATATTCCCATACATTTGTTCTAGGGTTTTATGAGGAGTCATGGGACAGATAGGGACAGATATCTGAGAGATGAGCAGGGAATCTTGGCTGCTGATGAAGCATACTCTAGCAATATCCAGGCATGGCATTTCTGACTTAATCTTGCAGCAAAGGATGAAAAGAATGGTGGGAGTAAGAAGAAAAAAAGTACTATAAAACTTTTTCCATGGAAACATGGAATCAAAATGGATGTAACCTCTCAGTACTTTCACAGATTTCCCTTTTTGTTACTGTTCTCCACCTTTTCCCCTGCCACTACCCATTTCAGGTTGTCTGCCTTCCCTTATTATACCATTTTCATGCAAAGGTGAAAACCTGAATTTTCCTCCAGCATCTCTGCTGTTTCTGCTCAGTGGCACATGCACATCCCTGTGTGGCCCAAAGCTGTGTTGCTGACTGTTTGTGGGCTCAAACTGCTGTTAAAACATGAGATGAGATAAAAGCCTGGGCGATAACTAAATGTTTGCCTTTCTGTGCAGCATCTTTGCTCACATTGAACCAGACTGATGGCTCTCTGGCTTTGCAGGGACATCTTTGCAGTAGTACAGGGCAGATTGGTGAAGATGGAGAGGTCTTAAGGCTTGACTGTGACACAAGAATAGATGGTTAATGTTGCAGTGGATGATTAAAATATCTTAGTAGGACTGAGTGTTTTGGTATCCAAGCATGTGATATCTAAAGTAAAAGTATGGGAGGGAGTGGGTTTGGCTGAGCTGAGGCAGCTGCAAGTCAGAATTAAAACCCCCAGGGACAGAGCAGTGCCTTGGTGTTGCATTTGGCCGGGGGCAGCCATAGCTATTCTTACTGTCATGGTGCCAAATTCATCAAAGCTTTCAAGGAAATGAAATTTGTCAATTTTGGTAGAAGACTTGGATTAATCATCAGTCATGCCAAAGAAATGATGTCTCCAAATGGCAGGTCCTGTATAAACCATGGACAGGACTGACTTTTTTATGGGGACCCCAAAGCAGGTCAACATAAGGAATGAGAGAGTTTCTTCTCACTGCCGCTTACCTCCTTCCATCACCAGTTTGGTTTTTTACTGCTGTGGTCGGTGTTTTGGACTTCTGCTTTGGAATAACCCCAGCACGGAGGCTGTAACAAGAATGTGACAGAGTTTTGCAATGGTTTGATAAAATACACTTGATCAGCTGTATAGGAATTAGCAGATGGGAGCAAATTCTAAACCAGCCTTTCTTTTGCACTTGGTCCCTTGCAGCTAATAACCTTCTTCTCCTTCCACTTCTCTTTCTGCTTTTCTTATGCATTAAATTTGTGCCTAAATAAGCATGTATTTGATGCAGCCAACTTTCTGATTTTCTCTTAAGCAGTGGTGAACTTAGGTGCTCCCTCCCTTCTTGCTTACTGTGTTTATCATCTCAGTGCCAGTGATGTACTCAGTGAAAATGGAGGCAGTAGCTGTGCCCAAGAGACTAATCCAAAAGACAGAGCCAATATTTTTGGGTTACCTTGTTTGCTTTCTCTTCTGTTTGTGTAGTTTGAAATGGAGGAAAATTGCTGCTAGCCTATGTTTAACCTGAGTTATGCAGCTCTCCTTTCAGATCTGCAGAAGGTCCAATGCTTGGCTTATGGTTTCTCAGCCTGATCAGATATTCTTTCTCCCTAAAGACTTTGCTTGATGTATACCCTGATCTCATTACAGCCACTTAATAGTAGTTTCTCCTTATTTATGCACTTAGTTTTTTGGGGCCATATTCTTACCTGCAGCTTTGTCAAATACCATGTGCCTCCTTCTCCTGGAGCATTTCCATCTTCTCTACTCAAACACTAATATTGTGTTTGCAAGTACCATGGTTCTGGGTCTGCCTATCTTGTACCAGCTGTCTGTGTTCTCCCTCCTCATGTCCTTCCAACTGGTGAGATAAGAGGCAGGAACGTGAAGCCTCACCCTCACTCACTCATTAGTCTGAGCCCTGGTACTGAGTCTGCTTAGCATCAAGTGACTTGTTTTTCTTCTGTCTGAGTCTGTGCTTACATCCATAAATCACAAAAAGATCATAATCCTGACTTACTTGACACTGAACTTTTGCTTGGTTTCTTAACACAGCTGGACACATTAAATGCCTAAAAGTGGTTGGGAGGAATATTTCCAAAATACACATTTTCAAAGGCTGGAGGTGCAGTTCTCCGTAACATTGGTTTCAATCTGAGATCTTGTGTTTAGGAGCGTAGAAATCTCTTCTGCTCCTCCAAAATACTATACTGCAGATCACACTGATTCTTATCAAAGGGCATGGACAGGGGTGGGCTGTTAAAATCTGCTGAGATTAAAGAAGGGTTTCTTAGTGTTTTGTTCCACTGCTATTTTTATCTTTAACTCACCGAGGTGAGGAAATACTTACAGACCTGTTTGCCCAGGAGGAGGTAGATAAGTTTTAGCTTCAAATGCCTGCATGCAAGGGGTAAAATAGAGCAGTAATATACCTTTTTGAGCCTTTTAAAAGAGAAGGAGAGCTGCTTACATCATGTCCAGATATTCTTACCTTCAGATGACTCAAGAGAGGCGTGGCTGTAGTTGGGGTCCCATGGTGTTACAAAGGTAAGGGGAGAGAGAAAGCCCTTTGCTCCCTGCAGCATGGGCTGAAATGGGTTTTAGGACATTTTGCAAGTTTTGGTTTTAAATATGTTCTGAGGAGATGTGGAGGGAAACCTCAAAAGGCCTTTTTGTTCATAGGTGGATATTTGGGGGGCAGTGTTTGATTTTGCTTGTCAAAACTTTATTTCTTGCTTTCTGTCTTTGAGGAAGCTGAGCTTTACCTTCTATGTTGTAAAGAATGCAAAAAGAAGCCAGAAGGCCATAGATGGGTCCTCTGCCTTTTTTTATAAATCTACGTATATAGACTAAATAAAAAGCTTCTTTCTGGGCTTTTAAGTCCTTACAGTGAACCAGACAACAAAAATTTGTGTCTTGGAGTAGCTCCTAGAATTCTTTAATGCTGAAATATCTCCTCTACTTGCAAACCTGTGGCTCTCCCTTCTTTAGATAAGCAACTTCTGTTTAAACTGGCTTTTTTTATTACTATCCTTTTGGGCAAGGGTTGACACAACTGACAGAGACTCTAGGAGTGCGTGGCAGACAAATAAGAAGTTTGAAGGTGATTAAACAAGTCCTCTCTGTTAAAAAGAGCAAGGGGAAAAAAAAAAATCTGTGCTTGGGGTATTGACTTTCTCTGGCTCATGACAGTTTGAATGTACACTGAAAAAAATTGGAGCACTTTAAAAGCTTCATAAGTTGTTTTCTTCTCTTTCAAGAAAACGGAATTCAGATAGGAACATCTTGCTTCAAGTAGCAGATGAATTAAATGTTGAAAATAGGATATTTTGGTTGAGTTTGTTGGGTTTTTTTTTTTTGTTAGGTAAGCATTAGACTCCCAAAAAAGTACATTCTGTTTTCATGCATGTCTTATTAAGAGCAATGTGTGTTCTCTGTCTGGTTAGTTGTGCTGTCTGAAGCATCAAATAGCTTTTGGCAGGTTGGGTCTTAAAATATATTGTGTGTTATCTTTTATGGAGGATGTCAGCAGATGTCTGGATCCCAGCAATGAAATAGCAGGAGGGAGGCAAGACAAACCTGGGGTGTATCGTGGAGTGCTGTTAGAAGTGGAAATGAGAGATTGAGAGACGGGTAGTGAAGTGTGTTTTAGTCCCCTGTGTGGGGCAGAAAGCAGCTACAGCAGGGGATATTTTAAGCCAGTATTCAGGTAAGCAAGATAATATAGGTGCCCATTTGGGAGCTGTATTTCTTTTACTTTTTGTCTAAGGCTTGTGAGCAAGATCAGACACTGGGGACAGGCAGCCTTTTGCCCCCCCAAACTCCCAGTATGGGGGGGCAATAAGGTGCCGACTGCAGCCTCTAAAGAGAGACCAAAGGCAGGAGAGGAGCCCAACTTATATTTTCTTCCAGTCTTACTGATGGGCCTAGCCAGAAAAAAAAGGCATAAAATAACAACAGCTGTTGAAAAAAGTCCAAATCGTGTGCCTGTATCAACAGATGTTTCCATAAGCCATTGATTTTTAGGTTGTCCCAGCTTAAATACAGTAGGGGGGTGAAAAGAGTCAAAAGGGTAAAATCTATCTAGAAGATGTTTCTCTGTGTTGGAGAACTTTATAAGCTGTCAGAGAAGCTGTAAACAAAGTTGCACCAAAATGTATAGTGGCTTTTAGTTTAAATTGTGCCTTTTTGCTTGTTACTGGCTGCTTGGGTTAACAAAGAAAATATTTTGCTTTCAATAGCTTTCAGAACTTTTGTTGGGTATTTTTTCTTATGCTTCTGCATTAAATAAGCCCATTTAACAAAACCTGATCCTCTTATAAACATGGAATAATGACAGTATCCCACATATGGGTTTCATTAATTTTTGCATGTTTTGAAGTTGCCTTTTTTTTTCTCCAAAAGGCAGACTTCAGAAAAAGAAGAGACTAGTGCTACATAATGGCCAAAACAGACTAGCTGAGGAATAATAAAAATAACTAGAAATAGTTAAATTATTTAACTGTTGCATATCAAAAAAGACTTTTTTTTCTATACAGAAGGATGCTGCATCATCTGCACTCCTCCCAGTTGCTGTTACTGGTTTGCTTTGATTGAACTGGCGTCAGTTCTGCTGATTATCTGCAAGCTTTTGTGCTCCTGAGTCTTGTAAATGGTTTGGATTTTAGCCTGGAGAGAAAGCTTCAGAACATTTCCCCCTTTCTTCATAAGAAAACAAAACCAACACTTTCCTTTTTCAGATGCTCCATTTTCCTTATCTGCAGCACAGAAATTTGCAGCTCCCAGGACAGTCCGAATCAGAAGGATGACTCAGGGAAATTGCAAGATATAATAAATGCTGCTTTTTTATATTTTATCATCATCCATTGGCTTAAATTTATTTATCTAATTAATATAGCTATTAAATATATGGAAATGCAGCAGCTGTGGCAGGTGGGGAATGAGAGAGAGGACCACGAAAAGCCAACAACTGAGGTTTCCCTCTATTGACTTGACATTCACCATGTTTACAGGGACATTCTCTACCTTTAACTGAGTAAAGAGGCAGAAGAGCAGGGCTTGGATCCATTATTCCAGTTAGGAATTATCCTTGCAACAATAGATGTTACTGTAGTGAGATCTTTGGAAAGCTGGTAGAAGAGACGTAGCATATGTTAGTTTATAACCTTAGAATAAATATTTTATTATTTTTCTGGAGCAGTGTCAACAGTTGAGAAAATTCCTCACTAATGGTGATGCTTCTACATATCTGGCTGTTAATTACATGTTTTATGTCCTGAAATTCCTTTAAAAATATTTTCTAAAATTGAGCTAAAGAGGAGAACATATTAGCATGGATTGATATAGTAATCATTAATGATGGCTTTGTAGACCCAATGAATCCTTACCCTTGTATATACAACTTTAGTCTAAGGGGATGAAAGTGGGGTAAAAATGGATAAAACCAGGTTTCTTCCACAGGGTCAACATTCTCTCCCGGGCTCTTGAGCTGTAAAGACATGTTTGTTTAATATTCCTTACAGAGGACTACCAGGAAAATGGATAAAACAGTGAGCAAAGGAATATTCATGTGGTCCTAAAGCAGACCTCCCTGGTGGGAGCTGGAGTCCAAATGCCTCCTCTCAAAGTTTGCATTGGATTTTATTTCAAGTTTTCCAAATGCATGTAGGGAGGGCATGAAAATATTGGTTGGATGCGAGTGTCGGTAGGAGGGTGAGCTGAGTGTCTGTTATTGCTGGGAGAGGGGGCTTGGCTGCACTCAGAGCATCTCAGTTACCAGTCAGGGCTCAGATCCTCCTCCCCACAAAGCAAACAGAAAAATTGGAAGGGCAAAACAAATGCCACAGTGTCTTCAATCCACTGCCTTCATTAGCAGCCGAGCAAAAAGCTGACCTGGGAATATGATGGGTGCCTTTGTACAGTGCTTTGCTTTCCCACCACTTCCCCTCCCAGATTTTCAATTGCAAGATGAAAGAAGAGATAACTTTTTCCCTTTTGATGGAGTGCCTGGCCAGGACAATACACTGGGTCGTGTGGGCTTCCAAGGGCTGAGTCCTAGGGACTTCAATTAAAAAGGGAAAGAAAAAAAATAATAAGGGAAGCTGAACCATTTTCTGGCATGATTTATTCATTTGAATGACCCGTTTCTGTTTTTCAGTTAGATTACAGTGCCTTAAACTGTAGGCATGAAAGAATGGCAAAAGCTGAATAATTTCCTCAGTTCAAAATGTGTCATTTTTATATTGTCCATTAATTTCACTCACAGATACCATACGTCATTTTTGTTGGGCTTTATCCGCCAATTCATCTGCACAATCTGCTATCCTGTCTCTTTTTTTGGCTAACTACATAATTCTTCTGATAGAAGCATCCACCAGACGTTTCATGGCACTGATCTCATGTTATACTGAGGCATCCTGTAGTGATGTCTGCCTGCTCCTGAGCCCTGCCTGCAGCAGTGAGGGTCATGCTGTCATTTCGTAACACAGCGATATTTTCTGTGCTTTGGAAATGTGAGGTGGTTTGCTTTCCTGCACAAAACCTCATACTAATTTTTAACCTCATGTCTTGAGCTGTAGAGCTTTACTCTTCCTGAGATTTGTGTAAATCAGTACTTTCTTATATCCTATATCTATCCCAGGTGTGTCAGAATGAGGATTTTTATTATGAATGAGATAAAAGTGAAAAACTCCTTTGATTTTTGCGTTTGTGAACTTTGTAGGTAAAGAAATATACCCTTTTTCTTTCAAATGTATTGATCTCTTCCTTAGCTCCTCTGTAGGATGAGTTACTAGATATTGCTTGGTTGGATATCATGTGGATTGAGCAGGCCTTCAAGTATTTGGTGGATGACCTGTGCAAACCAATTTCAAGTGACTTACATAAAGCTTACAATGGTTTGAAAACTCCTATATATACAGTTCACTGTTTTAAATACTTTCATTTATATCATTATCTTTCCAGATCCCAGAAATTGTAATCCTGCCTTTAGAGTGGAATCACCATAATTAGCAAAGATTATCACAGAATCACAATATTCTGAGTTGGAAGGGACCCGTGTAAGGGTTATTGAGTCCAGCACTTAAGTGAATGGCCCATATGGGGATCAAACCCACAACCTTGTGTTATTAGCACTGTGCTCTAACCGAGCTAATTGGGATAGGTGGCTCATTGTGTGCATGTAAAATTTACATGTTCATTACCAGCAACTGAAGAATGTGAAGGGAAACTTTAACAAAGCTATCATGACCAACTTTAGTGTTGAATGAGATCAAAGAAGTAAATGCTGTTTCTTCAGCAGCAGCTTCAGCTTGGGCTGAGACAGCTGTGAAACCCAAAGCATTATCTTCCATCCAGATGCATTGGTTGCAAATTGTATTATTCTTTATGAAAGACACTATTTTTTTTTCTGTTTGACCCAATCTGTAGGTCAGTAGGCCCTGTGTCTTGGTGGGAAGGAAGTGGCTGAGCATGGGAGCAGCTGACATCCTGGAGGACCCAGGGGATGTGCAGCACAGGTTGCTTCTGGGAGACTGGTTTCCTTCTGTAGTTCATTGCTCAGATGCTCCTTTACAGCCTGTTTTGAGGACTGTTCCTGCTTTATCCACTTGTGTTTTCCTTTCCCCACCTTCAGGATGTTGGAATTCACAGAGCAGTGCAAAATGTCTAGTGTTTGACAGCAGAAGTATTTCAACTCCCATAACACACTAAATAAATATCTGTGGCGTGGTCCAAGATCCCACAGCACTTCAGCCAGCCAGACATCCCGATTTGCGGTTATTTTTGGTAAAGGAAGAACTAGATCTTGCAAAGTGATGTAAAGTCAGCTGAGGGGTTGCTAATCTCTTGCGTGGGATGTGTTTCTCCTGCAGCCATTTGGGAGCAGTAAGATGGGCAGTTGACTTCCTCTGGAATGCTCTGTGGCAGACCAAAGCTTCAGCATTTTTCTGAAGGTTATTTGGACAATGGAAATTCCTGAAAAATGTACACTGAGTCTCCGAGAAATATTAGAAAAGGGAAGGTCAGGAAGTGGCTGAAGGTCTCTCAAGGTGTTTTTGTATTTTCTCAAAACACACGCTCCATGTATCCATGTGTCTGACAGCTTTCCAAGTGCTCCTCATTCCCCCATGGCTCTTTAGCTGTTTGTTAGATGGTTCTGTCTTTGAGCTCAGACACAGGCTGCAGCTGGATGGTGGATTGTTTGGATGTTAAATTCAGCTCAGTTGTGTCGTCCCAAAGCATGGTGTTGCTTTGGGAGGAAATGTCTCTCTCCAGACTTTTGTGTGAAGATATGATTTAAACAGGGAAGTTTTGGCAGAGTCAGGGCTACCCAGGCTGGAGGATAAAACTTTTGTTGGTACTGTGAATGATTTCCCCAAGGATTAAATAAAACTGATGAATATTGAGGTGTCTTAGGACCAGGATTGTGAAGGTTTGTTGCTGCATCGCTGACCTTCCCCCTTAATAGCAGCACAGTGCTTGCCATGGATGGGATCCCTGTGATGGCTGGTCATGGGGGACTGCCCATGTCCCTCTCTGTGATTCCTCTTCTTTCCATGCCCTACCTTGTAGAAGAATTCAAAATCGCAACCAGCCTTTTGGGGCCACCCCTTGAAGAGGGTGGGACAGTGGTGGGTCCTGCCATGGCCACAGGGATGCAGCTCTGGACCAAAGCGCCACCACGTCACAGGAATGTAGACTGACAGGCAGGATAGGAGCAGGTCGGTCACTAAGCTCCTCTCAGTCTTGGAATGCTCCTGGAAACATGAGAAATGCATTGTCATCAGCCAGGGCTCTCTACCAAGGTCTGTGGTGTGAGTGCTCACTATGGTCAGCTCATTATGGTCAGCAGCTGCCTGGTCTGCTTCGAAATCCACATTTGAGCATCCACCTCGGTCTTCTCCTGTGTGGGTGCTGACCTGCCTCCCGGCAGACACGATGGATGTGCACTCCCTTCCAGATTGGATGTGCTCCTCTTAAAGGCTTTGCAGCATTAGAGTGCAGATTTCCTTTGCCTTATTTAGTTTTAGGAAAAAAGCGATTTGTTTTGTCTATCTGTGCAAGTGCCAGAAACATAACATTTTAAAAACTCTTTCCAAAAAGCTGATTTCTTTTAAGAAAAGAGCAGTTGAAATTGTAATTCTTCTCTCTTACTGTCTGATGAATTTATTATCTCCTGGTTTTAGTGCCCAAAACTGGGTTTTGACTTGCTTAAAATGGGCAGAATTTTTTCCTTTCATCTACTGCTCCATTAGTTCCTATCAGAGCCACAGAGAAAAAAGTTAATATGCCTGAGTATTTCTGCAGATTGCATCATTTTCAGCGTTTCATAACGATATGGCAAAAGTAATTTGAAACAGATAACAATAGTTCAGTCTGTTTCAGGATAACCATGATTTCCTTGTCATTAAGAGGTCTGTTAGCGGGTGGAGGAGGAGTTTTATCTGGATGAGTTACAGATCATATGGTGTGATCAAGTGCCTTTTTTTTTTTTTCTTCCCCCTCTTTTCCTTCCCTTGAAATCCGCAGCGCTGGACTTTGGTTTGGATATGAAACGATTGGATAGTTTCAAACTCCTGTCTGCACAAAGCAGCTCAGCACTTCCAGATGTTTTCAATAAGGAGCCCAGAACTGTCGCATCAGCAGCCGGTGGCCGGGGCTGCTGCTCACGTCTCCGCTCCATTTTGAGCAACTCACAAAAAAAAAGAGAATTATTTACTTGCTAGAGCAGGCTTTCTTTAATTTAATCTTTATCTTCTGATTGTCTGGCTCATTGTGTTTCAGAGCATAAATACTATATGCTGTCTAAACACTTGTATGGCATTCAAGGACTGCCTTAAATAGCTGGACAAAAGAGATTGGAAACCTTTGTTCGTCCGGGCTCAGTCTGTGTTCTGCATCTGCTCTCTGTGCTGTGTGGATGTCAGGCTATGTGCAAGGCAAGATTTCTAGCCTGAAACAATGCAGCAAAAGCCCCACCTAATGTGGGAAGAGAGTGGTGGTCTCCCAAGGGAGAATGTGTCTGGCACATTATCTTCTGTTTGTTTATATTATGTTTTTCTCCCCCCTTCAACAGTAAAGTCTGAAATTGAAGATGAGATGGACTTTGGGTGTCTGTAGTCATCACTGGCCTCCTGATCTTGGCTGTGAGTCAGGAACATAACCACAGAAAAAACTCTTGGAACAGATTAGGGATTTGGAAGCTTAAATTTAAGAAGAAAAAGAGAAGGGAGAGAGGGGTTTTGTTGGTTTATTTATTTGTTTGTGTTGATTCTTTTCTTCTGTGGCTGAAGATGTAGGAGTCAAGTGTAGGGTTGTCAAGTGGACAACCTTTACTAGATCAAGACACATGGTTATGGAGGAAGGCAGGTCATCACCTTGATTCACAGGTAGGGTATGGACATGCACCAAGTCCTGGGATACATCCTGTGCTCAGAGTCACCCAACCTGGCACTGGTCTGACAGCTTCTCTGGCCACCTCTTGCCACCTGTCTGCACCTTCCACCTGAGCTTTCAGTTCCCTGCTGCTCCATGAAAGCACACATTGGGTTACTTGTGGCTTTTGGCCATCCCCAAATTGGCCCCGTCTTTTAAACTTCCTGCTATGAAAGTTGCACATCTCTTAGCATTTCTCTCATCTCCTTTGGCTGGAGGTATTTCTCATTTTTCCTTACCTGCCAGAAGGCTGAGATAATGGGAACCACAAAAGGCTGGGTGTTGGTGTAGCCACAAGTTGGACCTGTCTTGCATCTCCGTGGAAGATGTGCTGTCGCTGTTCGTAGGGATGCTCACCTGGCAATTTCCTCTGCAAGGTGGGCATTGCCTGAGCCTGGCAGCCGAACATCTCTTTCTGGTTGCCAGAGGACCTCTGTGGATCAAAGGTGAAATCCTTTGAATGGAGCATCTGGGCAGAGTTGTGCAGTTGTTGTTTGGATAAATCTTGGATGTCTATGCCAGCAGCCATAATTAAATTGATTTGCAAACAAAAATATCTGCAGTGAAACCTTAGAGCATCATTAAGGCACAGTGGCTGTTGTAAATTCTTACACCTGAACTAAATTCACACACTTTGTTTATAGGTTCCTGTCTTGTAAATTTAGATTTGAGGAAATCCCTGCCTTTTATGGTAGTGTTTGAAGGGCTGGAATGCTGTCACAGCCATTTCTGATTCCTCATCTCGACAGGCACATGATTGCTGGGATTCATTACTTGTGGAGAAAACTGGTGCCTCCAGAAAGTCCCCAAAGTATGACCACATTTCGTGTGTGTCCTAATACTGAAAGCAGAAGCTCTGCTTGTTGTTGAAGAAAATAGAGTCATTGGCTGAGATCTCGAGCCAGGGATTGTAGCTGTAAGAGAGCCTCGTAGAGGAGATCCTCCTCAGTTCAGCGGGTGGTGTGGTGGAGGTGAAGCTTTGGGTTGTGAGGGAGAGACTGGAGCCTGGTGAAAGTGGGGGGAGATACCTCGCGTTGAGTAGGTAAGAGTTTACCTGTGTCCCTAACCTGGGGGAGCTCATCCCCTGTGAATCCCCAGCCCATCCAGCACATGAGGACACGGCCATGGAGTGATGCCCACGGTGGACCTTGGCTTGGGGGTTGGCCACTGTGTCACCAAGTCTTAGGAAAAGATGCCCTTCTTTGCTTGGTTATTGAATCTGCTAAGTCTGGAAGGGTAACTCTGCTTTTGTGTAATCTGACTGTAGGATCAGGGGTGTCTTATCCAGGAGCCCAAAATAGTACATTGTAGTTCTGTAAACTCCTGGTTTTTGGTGTTCTACCAAACGGGCGTGGAGGGGAGTCAGTTCCTGTGTTACTCACAGGCAGGCTGTGGTGGAATGTTTTGGGGCAGTCAGAAGACTGTGTAGCACTGGGAAGAGAGGAGCTGGAGTGCCTGTTCGCAGCAGATGGGTTTGGATCTCCTTTGGAAGACTCATCTTGCACTCAGATGCTGAAAAATATGCTTCAGTAGGCTTCAGGGTTTGAGTCACCTTTGCCAGATTTGAGCTGGTGGTTACAAAGCTCTTTATACAACCAGGACCACCCTATGGGACTGGATGAAAAGACTTACAACCCCCTAACTAAGCTCCAGGAGTGGGGCAAATCCCAGCAGCAGGAGGTGGGCCAGTTTGCCCAGGGCTGCCAGGGACAGCTTTTGGAGATCAGCAATTAAACGTTGGGTTGATAAGTACTGTTTCCAATTCTGTGTTTCCTGCTTTGCAGCATGCAATTAAAAATTCCTGCATTTTCAGCTTTTCTATTTAGCAAAGCAGCAAGTTCTGGTTGCTACGAACTCCCAGTCACAGAAGACCCCACTTCCCCTTTTCTTCTCTCTTTTTTTTTCCTTTTTTTTTTCCATTTTGAACCGCCCCCATTCTCTCTTGAATCGGTGAATGAGAGAATGTCTAAAGCCAGGGAAGTATGGAAAGATTTCATCCCTGGAGAGGTCAGGGTGGGGTGGAAAGCAGAGGGGGCTGCAAGGGGGCAGTTTGAAAACAGGAAACCATGTGGCAGTGAGCGTGCAGGGCCCAGCTGATGTGAATGAGCTATTGAGAGCAGAGAGTTGCTCGAGCTGGCCCAACATTAGAAACATGAAAAACTTTAGGGTGTTTTTTTGGTGTTCTCTTTTTTTTTTTTTTTAAGGAAAAAAGCTCTGCCTTTCAGGGTAGGAAAAAAGAGAGAAAATTGTATTTTCTGGACAACAAGTTGTTGAAATCTTTTGCTCTGTGTTGCAAACAAAACAAGAAAAAAGTAAATGGCTGATTTCCTTATTTTTTTTTTTATTTTTTTTTTCCATGTGCACTGATTAAATCATAAGTTTCCATTCCTGGTTTGGGAAAGCATTAACCCTGAAACTGTCTTTGATTCACCTGGCCTGAGGGTGTAGGAAGAGTCTTTTTACCTCTCCAAAAACATGTCCCTTTGCTCTCAGCCTCCTTTTGGACCGAGCAAACACACTGAGTGCCTGCAGCCGGAGGTGGAAGAGGCTGGCAAAGAAAAGCTGCTGCTTTTTCTTCCCCCCCTCCCTCCTCTTTTTTTTTTTTCCTCTCTGAATCATGCTCCCACAACTGCACAGTAAATTTGAAAGCTGGGAGAACACTGGTGCAGGACTAAAAAGGCAAGTAGTGACGTCCCAGCCCAAATCAGGAGGGGAGTGGCTTTATTTCATTATTTTCTTTCCTTTTGCCCTGTGCTGTCATCAGAAATTTAAACTTAATGCAAAACCGAGCCCTCCTGCCTTATGAACAGTGGACTGACTAGAAAGGAGGAAAGTACCTTTTTTCATTGTTTCTTTCAGTGAATGAGGGCGTGAAAGACAAAACACGTTGGTGACAGTATTTACGTTGGATACTGTGATTGGCTTTTTTTTGTTTTTCTCTTTTTCCTGAATTAGACCCGTCGTGGCTGAGCCTACCTTCTGCCTTTCCTCTCGGAGCGTCAGGGTTCCTGCTGCACACATCTGGCTTTTGTTCTCTTTTCAGGCAGGATTTTAATTCTGGTGCTTTTTGGATATCAAAGTTGTCTGGAAAACATTTTTTTTATTATTATTACTATAACAGGAAGGCTGATACCATTCTTAGCAGTTGCAGAAAAAATAATCCTATATGTATAAAGCTGTCTTCAAATACCTTTTGTTTGCTATAAGTTCCTGCGTTGCCTGTATAAGCAAATCTGTTCCGAGAAGACTTTATCAGCCGGTCGCAGCTCTGGGATTTTCTCTTTCCTGTTGAGAAGCTCGGACAGGCTGGTGTGCTGAGACACAGGGACTCCTCCGAGCACGGATGTGAGAGGTCTGGAGTGTGCCTGGCCGTGGTCAGCCCGGGGTTCATGGTGGGCTCTGCTCCTTCACTCCCAGCTTTTTGGACAAAATGTACGAACGCCACAAGAGGCGATACAGCCTGTGCGACATCTCCAAGGTGGACAGGACTGTAGATGTTGTGTTGTTAAAGGTATGGTGTTTCTGTGCATTTCTTTATGGGTTCCTTTCCCTATCTCCAACGGATCGATCTGTTCCTCACTATACTCGTGTCCCCAGCTGGGTGGTGCAGAGAGGAGGGGCAGGTGGGACAGCTCTTGCCCTTCAGCATGGAGATGGTTTTGAATGTTATCAAACCATTTCATGCCAAATATTATTATCTGTGGAGCTAGATAATCTCTTGTGGCATGCACTCTTTGGGATCACTCCCTAACCATCTTCCCTGTCCTCTGTCATTTAACAGTTCCCTCCTGATTTAAAACCCTCTCAGGTGGGTTTTCTGCATAAGGTGCAATAGGTTTTCATTTCCAGTGGTCGCTTATGGGGTTGAAATGCACATGTCTCCTGAAAGATGTATTCTGTCAAAAAAAAGGCATGGTGGATCCTCCTTTCCCTCTGTTTCTCATTTGTGTTTGAAGGGTGTTGTTGTCAGTCTTGTTGTTTGGGTGTGAGTTTTGTCTGAGGATGGGTTGGAGCAGGAGTCAGGAGTGGTTCTTGGCTAATTGTCCCAGTGTGTTCCTCCTCTAATCTAAAATTAGCAAGTGCTCCACCAAATGGCACAATGGCAGTCTGGGAATGTCCTGTCTCTGTAACAGCTTTTTGGAGCTTCAGCAGTTTCCTGGCAGAGTGAATGGAAATAGGAGAGCAGCCAGAGGGACTGCAAAACACAGCCCGACTCAGAGATCTTAACTCCTGGAAGAGCATTTCCTTTCCCTCTCCCTTTTTCTCTTTCCTCTTCTTAGCTGAAGCAGTGGGATTGTGCATGATCGTATGGCTTCCTCTTTTATGATTTTTGCTTCATGCTCTTGTTTCAAAGTCAAGATGAGAACATGTAACAAATTTATTTTCAACTGATTCTTGTCCTACTTTATCTGCACTAAAATAGACTTAGCTTTTGTTAACTTGCTCGGTTTAGGGATGAAAGTATTGTATCGTCATTTTTGGTGGCACAAATAACTAAGTTGTTTTTTCTACTAGCTCAATTTTTTGAGTATTTTTGAACTCATATAAATGATGCTGATTGAGGTTTGAATCCCACGGTATTGAGTCTCTAGACACCCTATGAGTCATTAAAAATGTTGACGTATTGTGCACACTACTTCTATGAAATGACTGTTTAATAATTCTTGGAAGAAGACCTGGTATCCCTGACAATCTTGGTTGCCAATAAAAAACACAGTCTTTCTCTTTATAAAGAGTATCCAAATGCCCAGGTTGAAATGTAACTCACTAGACTTATCTGACTTCAGTATTTCTGATGTCACCAGTTCCTTAAATTAGTTTTTGTTCAGCAAAGCTCAGATTTTATAACAAAATGTGTCTCTTGTTAGTTCCAACTAGTATTTTCCTAACTGAGTTTCAAAACTGTGGGTTATACTGTCTGTCCCTGCAAATGACTCAGTGTCCATATATGTGTGTGTGTGTGCACGCATTGCTGCTCCCAACACGGGCTGTGCAGGCTGCAGATGTTTAAAATAGGAGGGTGCTGGTGACAGCTATAGCTGTGATCAACTTTAGCTCAATTTTCAGTTGTTCTTCATGTTTTATCTGGTTTCTGTAACATAACTGGTAGATGAAATTAAATTTTGATGATCTAGGGATCCCAGCCAGCACCAGAGTGCGTCAGTGGCAGATCATCTCTTGACGTTAATGGGAGTTGGATCAGGCCCTTAGTGAGGGAGCTGGGGGCGGGGATTTTGTTGGGTTTGGTTTTAATTAAAATACTGAAATAAAACTGTACATTATCTAGGTAATTGTATTTTGAGGAGTTAAGAGGACAAGGCTTAAGTGTCAAGTATTGAAAAGCAAATAAATACTCTTAAAACAAAAGCGAACCCAAATCAGATCCATCGAGAGTGTTTGATCTGAATGAAATGTTAGCAAGATACCTGCAAAGCACCAAGCAGCTTTCAGTTTGGCCTGCAGATTGACTTGGGCAAGATGTAGTTTCTTTGAGTGGTAGATGAATAGATTCTTTGCTTCATTTCAAGACAGAGAACTCAGTAATCATAGAATCATAGAACTGTTTAGGTTGAAAAGACCTGTAAGATCAAGTCCAACCATTGAGCAGCACTGCCAAGCCCACCACTAAATCATGTCCCCAAGTGCCACGTCTACACATCTTTTAAATACCTCCACGAATCGTGACTCAATCATAACATAGAAAATAAAATCAGCTGGTGGAGAAGGACAACTGGAACAAGTGGTGAACAAAGATCTTGTGTCATTTAGGGTATTAAATGCTTATAGATGGGATTATGTTTGCATTGACTGCAACCATTCTTAGATACAGTCACAAAAGAGTTTTGATTCCTGCTGATTATTTTGCAATGCACGTGTCTTCTGAAGGGTCACTGTGTTGAGGCTCAAATTTTCCATGTTTAGATTGTGCCTGAAACAGTGGCTTATAGAGTTATGAAAAAAATCAACCTCAGCAGTTTTGAGGGTTG
Source organism: Pseudopipra pipra (assembly GCF_036250125.1). NCBI lineage: Eukaryota > Metazoa > Chordata > Aves > Passeriformes > Pipridae > Pseudopipra > Pseudopipra pipra. The sequence continues at coordinate 14,601,464 of NC_087560.1, read as the reverse complement.
ATGCACACAGTTATTTTTGGCTTTAACATAGCTTCTTCCTCCTCCCCACATAGAAAAAAGCAAGAGGCAACAGGTTACTCTGTGTCCCAGCCTCTATGTCAGAGGTAGGACTTCATCCCAGGAAGAAATTCCTTACTGTAATGGAGGTGAGGCACTGATGCAGAGAAGCTGTGGGATGTCCCATCCCTTGAGGTGTTCCAGACCAGGTTGGATGGGGATTTGAGCAACCTGGTCTCTTGCAAAGTGTTCCTGCCCATGACAGGGGCTTTAAAACTGGTTAATCTCTAAGGTCCCTTCCAACTCAAACCATTCTGTGATTCCATGTTCTTCACTGGCTGCTGCAGCAATGCAACCGTGATGAACTTGGTCCCTGAACAGAGTGGTTTGCCACTGTGCAGGGAAGCCTGGATGAGGCAGAAATGACATAAAAATTTGCCATCGTTGCTCCTGCTGGGATTGCTTTGTAGCAGATGAGGGAGAAGATGTGGGGTATGCGGGATGTCTCCTTGTCTGAACATTTTGCTGAGCTCTGAGCAGCTACGTGCAGGGTAAAGCAGTCTGTGCTGTGTTATTGCAAGCCCAAAATGGGAAGTCTCAGTGTGCCCATGTGTGTGTTGGCAGCTCTGTCTCATTTTTATGTTGTGCCTGCTACCACAAATATAACTATCTGGGGACAGAATACGAAAACCACACTGGCTGGCACCTTTCAAATGCATGTGAAGTCAGACAAGTGTTCAAGTGTGGATGAACAGAGTTAGGAAGTAAGAACTGGGCTTACTTTGGGAATGGGAGACTGAGCAATTGCAGCTGGGAATGTTTTATAATTGCTTATTGCCTCTATCTGCATTTTACCTTTGTGTGTGAATGTTCAAACTGTTAAGTGTAGGCAGTAGGTGTAAGTTTTTTTCATAACTGGGGTACTGAGGTTTGATTTATCTGCTTTCCAGATGAACCAATCCCATTTGGCTTCCAGTTAAAGATCAGAACATTATTTGTGAAATTAAAACCTGCATTAATAATTAATTAAGGCATTTTGGAATTATTCTGCTCCCTGGCTGCTCTGATAGCTCTACCTCAGCATCGGAGACGATCCTCTGGAATGAACCCTGCCCACCTAAGGCAAAGGGTCATTTGCAGCATCCTGAGCTAGAAGTACTATGTGGAGAAGGTCCCCAAATTAGCTGAAACTAGGGTTCCTTCCACTGTATGTTTTCGTACTTAGCTTTTTCTTTTTTATGTTTTTGGTTTATCGACACATAAGCAAGTTCATTCCTTCTTTGGGGTTGTTCATCTGAGGGAAGCGCCGTCCCCCGGTGATGGGTATGCAGTGTCCATCAATCTTTGCAGCCCTAAAATAATTCTGAACTTTAATCCTACATCTGTCCACGCTGTTATGGTTATTGAAGAAGGTGAGAATTGTATTTAGAATGATGTGGACAGCTTTTGAGTTTTTCTCTTTGTGTCTCATGTAGAATTAGGACTGGAAGGGCAACTTAAATGAAGTTAATGTGTTTTCACCTTAGGCACACACGTTTGTGGGAATTTTACTCACATATGTTAGTTAGTCAAGAGAGGGTATTTATGCAAAGCCAATGCTGTTATTTTTAAAGCTTAATTAAAGTTTGTCATTACCAGGACTCTTAATTTTGCTGGTGGAGGACATCCCAGTGCCAAGGGCTGGAAAATGTATTTTGGGCACACGTTCCTTTCCCCAGCTGGAACATTGCCAGGGGGAAAAAACACACTCTAGGAATTCAGCATTGCTCTTACACCACAAAGTGCTGATTTATTCGGTCATGTAACATGTCCTGTGGTGGTAGGAGCCTCTTCTGGTGTAATCCTTTAATGAGTTTCCTACAGCACTGCTCGCTTGTTGCTGTGAGTGAGATCACTTTGGGTCTTCTTGAAAAAATGTCCTGATATGGTGTCACCAGTTCTATAAAGGTAAAAAGCTCCCTGTCGTGTATTCACAGTACTAAAAGAAAAATCTCCGTAGAAATCATTGAAGAAATGCAAGTGTTGTCCCTTTTGGCATACACTGGAGAATGTCTTTGTGTTCTGCATCCACATGTTAATATCTTCCCCCAAAGCTAAGAAAATACACAGGGAGATTACAAAAAAAATTTTAAATAAAAAATAAATCTGGAATTCGCAAGCAAACTGATATGTCTGCTCTTAATATTGTCTGGCAAGATGATTGCCAAAGCAGTGATTTTTTGCTCTTATGAGTTTCGTGTATATGGAGTTTTTCTGCAGCAACAGATGTTGAAGGAAAACAGTGGAAATTCCTTCCCCAGGTGCCCCATTCTTCATGCTCTTTTTGAAAGAGGTTTGGAGGATCTTTAGAGGTGGATTTTGTGAAGGGGGTGAATCAACTGTTGTTTTCGTTTCTAGTGCAGGAATTAGAGGCAACTGGATAATTCCATTGTAAATGGAATTGTAAAGTTGTTCAGTATAAACATTGAATTCCAGTTATGTGTACAAATTTCCTCAATGAAACTATCCTACAGGAAATTTTCAGGAACAGGGAGTTCCTAGAAAAAAATTAGAGTCTACATATATTCCCCCCCCCCCCCAAAAAAAAGCATTGTATCATTTCTCATTATTAAAGAAATTAGTTATAATTTTGTGCTTTTTTTCTACTATTTTTGTTCTACAGTGGATATTTCAAATCTTCCCTGGTATGTCAGTTGTTGCTCAGTAAGTGTACAGGTACCTAATGAAACACTAAGCAAGCTAGAATTAGTCTCCTAAGTATTTTCCTATCAGCAGTAGTATCTGGTTTTAACTGCAACGTAGATCTTAGTCAGGAAGCTGGAGAAAGAAAAGGAGAGAAATGGAAACTTGTAAATTTAGGACAAAGTTAAAACAATATGGAGGGAAGAGGAATCCTAGAGATCTGCTAGGAAATGGAAGTTAAATTCATATGGTTCCTTCTGCTCTGGAGGTGTTGATTTATATCACTACCAGTGAGGTTGGCAAGTGCAAACTTCTAAAATAGCGGAAGATTTCCTGAGGGGTCACTGTGTTCTCTTTGTTGTGAGATGGAAGGCAAGAAGAGTTAAAATAAAGCCAGAGGGAGAGAAAAGGACTTTTCTGTGCTGGAAAGGTAGGAGAGGTACATGGGAGCCAGGTAGCCACTGGCCCCCAAGGTGCCCGTTCCTAGGGACCCTCCAGCACACTGCTCTGCTAGAAGCAGATATTTTTGAAATGTCTTTGAGAAGGAGGTCCCAACCCTGGTTTTCACAGGCAGGCACCACACAGGACTTCAAGCAGTGCAGGAGATTAGATAGCTCCTTGGCCAAGACCCTCGTGCAGGGGGAGAGGAAAGAAGAGTCTGGAAACAGAGTCTGGGGTCACTCATTTTTCCTGCGAGACTGATGACACCCCAGCCCTGTTTGTCTCACAGGTTGTCCAGCACCGGCCTTCTCTTATGCAAAGAGGTTTCTCCATTAAGTCACATTAAGTTTCAAATTCAATGTCTGCAGGAAGAGGTCTCAGAGTCAGGAAATACGTGTGTGTGCCCAGAAAGAGCAATCGAACCGGCTGCTCGCAGCTCCAGCTGGTGTCCTAAAGCCCTCTTTGAACATTTAGTCTGCTAGTGCTTCACAGGCAAACACAAAATCCTTTGGGATTCAGTCTTTTGTGCCTGGGGATGTGCTTCCATGATTCATTCTGTGTCTGAGCTGCAGATAAACACATTCAGGCTTCTGTGTGGAAAATAGCTGGTTCTCTCCTGGCATTTCTTCAAAAGCTGTATTGAAACTCTGTTCCCAGAGGCTGTTTCATATTCCCTCTGCCATCAGAACACCACAGCATCCTCCACTCCCACCACAAAGATTTGGGATGCTTGGAATCAGTGGGCTATAATCAGAGAGTGTGTGGGGCTTTTATCATCTTCTGTGGCCACTAGCCTGTGGTCCTGTTGTTGGGCTTCTCTCAGCTAAACAGAGACTGAGGGAAGAAGAGAGGAATAGTTTTATCACATTTAATGCTCACATGTCCACAAAATCCTAAGACAACCTCATTTCAAATTTCTTCATACTAGTGCATTACCCAGCTCCTGATGTTGAGGTGCTTTTATAAAGGTAATTTTCTCTCTAGCCCTTACTGTTTGTACTTGTAGTCACTAGTCCTGAGTAAACACAAACAGAAATCAGGTGTTGAGGAGGGATCCCAGTGATCAGTGTTGAGCTGTGGATAGTGGGGTTTGTGTTTTGAGTATCTACAGACCACCCAGTTTCCTGAGAGCACTCAGTAAACCTCCCTCAAGTCCTGTCTGGGCTCGTTTTGGCATAGGGAATACTTGTATATAGTAGTGGTTTCCTTTGTGTTTTGATGGTGGTGATTATTGTTTTTCCTGAATTAGGGCTACTGAGATAAATATTTAGTTTTAATGTTTCATTTTGTACATAATAAGGCATATCTGAAGCAGCACCTTAATCCTCAGTGTTACTCTCTCATTACTTTTTTTAACAGAAAAAAGCAGACGTTTTCAATACTTGGCAAAGCCACAGGGCTGAGGAGAGAGCTGGCTGGGAAATGGGAAAAATACTCAAATCTTTTTTGAAAAAGTGCCAATGTCTATAATGCATTTTCAGTGAATGACTCAATTGGTTCTATTAAGGGCAAAAATATAATGTTAATTCACCCTAATATAGTTTATTTAACAGACAGCTTGAACCTCCTTATATTTTACTTTCTTGCTAATTATTGATCGGGATGTTTAATAATTGGTTTCTCTTAGTGGATATCAGTAAAAATCAGGAGTAGTTCCTTTAAATGTAATGGAGATTTGTTTAAAAGTATGAAGGGTCAGACTCAATATGATGAGGAAGGAGTTAGGTGCAAGCAAATCAGAAGGAGGCAGAATTTGATTTTGTATCTGAATTGGGTCGTTCCTTCATTTGTGTGGACTTGAGCACATTTGCATTTGTCCTTCTCCATGTGTTCAGGCTCAACCTCTAGATTTGCCTTTAATAAAATGTAAGAAACCATGGTGCAAATAGATTCTGCTTTATCTGGAGAGAAAAGGATAATAACATGATATTTATTGATTTTATAGTCATAAAGTGGTATTTATTGACTTTGCAGCTCTTTTAAGACTAAAAAAGGATAAATTCTGCAGTTAAGTTTAGTTGCTCAGGTTCAATACCACACAGCCTCACTGAGAGCAGGGAGTGTCTTCTGTTGAAAGAATCCAAATGGTGACCCACTGTCCATGTAACAGTTAAAATTCAACATTTTTGTGTCCCTTTGGAAAACAAAAAAATCATTGGTTTGAGTTTTTGGTTACAAAAACCCTTCTCAGACTTCAGATTGCTTCTCTTTCTCTCTCCACCTCTCATTTAATATAGATGTGCTGTATGTAGAAGGGAGAAGATGGATATGCAGGTGTGTGTGTTGAGAAGAGGTGCAGGGAAGGCTGGGATCTTAGATGTGTGTGCATAGCGAGGTGTAATGGGATCCTAGATGAATGTGTATATAATATATATGTATAAGCAGAGTCAGTGAGTAACTGCTAGGAAGTGTGCATTGTATCTAAGCAAAACAGCCTGTAAAATTGGATGGAAGTGGGGAAGAATGTCCATGTGGGATGTGCACTGAGGTGCCCCGGAGACTTGACTCCAGCAGAGCACAGTGTCTCCTTCACCTCTTCTCAGAGACTCCTGCTCGTTTTTCCTCTCTCAGATCTTCTTTGCTCCCTCCCTGTCTCTGTCAGCAAGAGCTGCTGACTGGAGAAGGTCACAGCATCCTCACCACTGGAGGATTTTAAGGGCACGTTGGATTAAGACCTCTCAGATGATAATTGAGCCTGACTTGGAGCAGCAGAAAGAGACTAGCTGACCTGTCAGAGGCTCTTCCAAGCCTGTTTTGTCATCCCAGAAGTACGGAGGAGGACAAAACCTGAGGAAGAAAAATGTGCCGTAGAAAGTAGCTGACAGGTCAGGGGGAGTGGAGAGCAGGAGGTGAGCAGAGGTGCTGGCAGGAGCCCCTCGGGGGACAGGCAGGAGACGCAGCCAGAGCAGTGAGGAGCACCAGCCAACAACTGCAGTAACAAGTTCCATGATCTCAGTGAGAAAGGAAACAAGGACGTGGGTCATTAGTCAAAGCATCCTGTCAGGTCAAGGGTAGGAGAATCTTGGTTTTTCTTTATTGAAAAAAAAAAAAAAGATAATAAAAAGGCAAAACCAGTGCAATTCATAACATAGGAGAAGGGCGACCGGTGAGAGGATGAGAATCCAGCAAGGGACTGCAAAAATAGAGCAGGATCACAGAGGAGGTTCAAACATGGGTCAGAGGCTAAAACTAAATAGTAAAAAATCACTATTTGACATAGAGAAAAGGAAATTATTTCAGGAGAGAAAATGAAAACCAGAGAGAGGGTAGAAGAAATAGTTGATATATCAGGCAAAGTCATCCATTTCAGTAGTTTCCTTTTAGCTACAACTTAACGTGTGAGATCCTGTGTGTTTGAGGCAGGTCAGGAGGGGAAATAATCTCTGGATTTCATTGTGTGGGACAGGTGAGATTTGCATGCATTTGACAAATAAAGGCATTTGCCTTGAAGAAACAACAGAGAGAGTAAAGGGACTTCCAGAGTTTGCCAGCTGGAGACAAAAGTGATGTGAAGCAAGTGTTGGGTGACCAAGGGTTGTGGATAGTTCAGCAGACTTCGGAGTCAAAATGTTGGACAGCACAACCTGAGTGAGGAAGATGAAAGCACAGGCAGAGGGAGGAGAAGGCTGAGAACAGATCAGTCATCCTTGCTGAAAGACCGGGAGTCATGGAAAGGGTGAGGGACAGGGTAAGATGATAAGGGCTGCTGTTAAAATAAACCATGTGATGTGTCTTAGTGTTAAAATGGACGTTTCTATCATCATCATCATTTCGGTTAATGCAAACCCAAAGTGCTTCTTGTTCTCACCATGACCTGGGCACTTCCCAAGCCATCATTTCCACAGCATCAGAGCACCTTGCTATCTCTGAGGTGATTGTACAGCAATGTGGGTGGTAAGGAATTGCTGTTCTGTTGGTAGTGAACTGAGGCATAAAGCAGAGGAGTATTTTGCCTGCAGTCCCACTACAGATGGAAGTGGGAGTTGAAGCCAGGGTGTTTAGTCTTCAACTGGTAGCTTAAACTCTGGCTCATCCTCCCTCTGAACTCCTTCCTTGGGTAGGAGCCACCTTGAAATCAAACTTTCCACAGAGAAATAAAGTTTTTTGGCATATTTTAATGGTTTGTTTTGTGATGCTAAAAAAAAATTAAAAAAATCTTATGTTACTTTTGACATTTTCATTATTGGGAAAAAATTAAGCCATAACTCTGTATCTGCTGGTCGATGCAGAGGGACATTGCAGAAGAGACTGACGGGTGTTGGCGAGAGTGGCCTTTGTTTGATGTGCTCTGCTCTGTTTTCCAGATAAACCGCGAAAGCTGGTGTTCGCTGGAGCCATGTCCCGATCCCTCCCTGCTGGAGCGCAAGCGGACACGGGAGTCTCCAGGTGAGCAGTGTGCTGGCAGCTCCAGACCAGCAGCCATTCCCCTCACCTTCTCTATCCTTCTTGTTCTTCTTATTTTTGACATCCCTTGCCTTGACGGGGAAAAACACATAAACTGAAGACACCGTGTGATGAATGTGCTGTGAGTCATTGTTAGCACATGGCTGTAGCACTTGACTTGCAGGGAGCTGTGTGGTGTGTCACCTCCTCAGATAATTGTGCATTCAGAGTACTTCAGTATTTTGATTTTTTTTTTTTTTTTTCTCTTTTTTGAATAAACTTCAGAAGTACAGTGGGGCACACATGGTTTATATAGACATGGGTTTTAGCTAAAAGGACCGACTTTTAGCTAACCCTAATACAGTAAAAGAAAAAAAAAGTCAGAAATTCGAACTCCTGAATCCATATTTAGACCTAGATCAGTGGCTTGATATTTTTATTTTTTTTTTCCCCTCTCTGAAAGTTACCATGATTCCAGGCTTCAGGAAGCAGGAAGGCTGTTCAGAGCCATCGTTCCCACACCCTGCCCACCGGCCATGCCGAGCTCCCAGCCCTGTGTGCTGGCTGGGGCTTTCTGGCTCCTCCACTGGGACAGAAAATCTTGTCTGGGCAAGCTTATAAGAGGAGTTGGTGTCCAAGATAAGAAAAGAAGTGTTTTCTTTCATTGGATTATGCATGTTCAAAACAAATAGAGTAATTTATTAGGGCCTTGAATAGGGGCTTTACTTGAACTGTTCGTAGAGAGGAGGCTTCTTGCCTTGCTGTCCTTATGAGCAGTGTTCTAACCCAAATCTCCTTTAATGTAATTGAGAGACTTGAAAAAAAAAAAAGACTGAGTTTCAATTTTAAATTCAAACCAAATCTTTTGAGAGTGTAGGCTAAGAAGGCCTAATGTCGGTTAATAACTCAAGGTTTTTATTCTGAGTAGAAATTCTAACTCCCATCAAAGTTAAATAAGTGCTTTTTTATTTTAAAAAAAAATTGCTCTGTTTAGAAGAATAGTGAATAGCTGTTTCAAGAGTATTTTTACAGGAGAACCTGTGATATTGCCATGCTGCTTCTTTATTAATTGTATCCTCAAATCCCTTGCCTTTTGGCACTAGGTTTTTATGCTTCAGGAAAGTGTTATTGCACTCCATTAATGTGCAAAACTACATGCACTCATTTGAATTGCCAAATCTGTAATCATGCATTCTTATGGATCAGTATCAGTTGCACACCTATTACTTATCTGATGCAATATCACACTATAGAAATATTATAACAGTTATGTAATTAGATATCTGTATATACAAATTTATATTAATAATTATAGTAATAAGTGTCTGTAGCACAAGCACAAAGAGGCAGGTGTTTATGTAGATTAATGTGCAGGTTCTGGCCTTTCTAGAAATAATGCCATTACTGCACACGCATCCTCCAGCTGCTCTGTGGTGCTGGGCAGTGTAGAGAGGGCAAGAAGAATGTGGCAATACCTAACAGCAGTAAAACCACTAGCTCTAATAATGTGATTAACTTAAAAATACAGCACTTGATAAGGAATTAGGCCTTTTTCGTGTGCTGAATAATCCTGCTGAAATGGCTTGTAAGGACAGAGTCCTCAGATCTTAGAAGGTAACTCCAGAAAATGGAGCCTCTCATTTTCTGTCAGTGCTTTTGAAATTAAGTGCATAGAGGAGTGTAGCAGATATATAGTTATCAGCATGGAATTGGAGGGCTCAGCCCTGGCTTGGAGGACACAAAGGTTTGGAGATATACATAACAGAGTTGGATGGAAATTTTCTTCTTTTCTTTTTTTTTGCCTCTATACGATGTGCAGAAATGCATTCCAATCATCACTGTGTTTCCACCTGAGAGGAACAGAGCAGCGCAGCTGTGCTATAACTCCAGCATGTGCAGTGCACAGGGAGTGTGTGTGTCTTGTGTGTGTGCCAGGAGTCAGTGTCACAGCCCCTGTGTCACACCAGCGCTGCCACCAGGCTGCCACGGCAGGTGTGGAGATGGAGCTCAGCATTGTGCAGTGTCTGTGCAGCTCAAAACAAACCCAGCTAACTGTGAAAAAGGGAGAGAAGGTACACACATCCCCAAAAAGAAAATAAAGGAGGATGGAGGGAAGAGAGGGTTTGGGAATCAGTTTCTCATCACACATGAACTGAGGTGTGGGGGTGTCCCCATCTCTCTGCTCCTCATCATCTTTCCCCAACACTTCATGTCCTCTGTCCCTGGGAGGCTCCAGCAGAGGAGGCTTCGCTGCCTCTTATGATTTATCATCAGGGTGAGATATCCATCCTTCGGCACATCTGGACTGTCCCTGCTGATTTTCCACTGGAACGTGGCTCGAGCCCCTTTGTTTTTCAGTCTGGGCTGTGGACATGCTCTGCTGGCTGCCAGCTGGATGGCCGGCACCCTGGCCCGCTCCCTTACAGCAGCTCCGTCTTGTCTTTGCTTTTCCCTTCTTTTTTTTTTTTCCCACTTTCTTCTTCTCTTCCCCCTCCCTTCTCCCCCTCAGTGATGGAAAAGCAGTTCAGATTTTCCAGGTTTACCGAAAGGGGAACAGGAGCAGCTGCAGCATCCAATAAGTGTTTTTCCAATTCTCTGTGGTGTGGAAACTCCTCTACGGGGTAATGGGGTTTCCGACTGGCTCTGACTCCCCCTACCCTAAATGGGGACAGCCCCACCACTGTCAAAGTAATATTATTTTCTCCAGCAGAGGAGTCACTCCCATCAGCTGGGATGTGGCTGGAGTGTTTGATAGCTGCTGTCAGGCACAAGTTAAGGATGGGGAAGGAAAAGCGATGACTTCAAGCTTCCCAGACTCGTCCTTGCATTGATGTTTAAGCTTGACATCACCAAGGACAGAGTTAGTCAGATGTAATTTAAGAGTGAACCAATATTTTATTGCCCTGGCTCCTCTTCAGACAAGAGAGCACATTTTGGATATGTTTAGTTAGAACAGGTTACAAAGTAACACCTTTTTTTTAATTAAAAAATACTAATAATTAGAAAATATTTTGAGCTGGGAGCAAAGAACATTCAGGTTTTGCCAAAATTGTCATTAATACTTTTGCCTGAAGACTGAACAGATGAAATTATATATAGGCATTTTTTTGTGCAAATACTTGTCTGTTAGGGCTCTTGGAAAGGAAGAGTTTTCACAGGGGCTGTAGTCTAGTTCTGTGCTGCTGATCAGCCCAATGCAGACAGCTGAAAGTGTTTGAGAAAGAAGAGGTGCAATGTGCTTACATTTCGATGTCAGGAGTTACAAAAACTGAGAGTTTTTAAAAAAATCACTTAATTTTTGAATCTTAAGAAAGTGAAGTTTGTCATGGAAGTCACACTAGTGCTTTTTCAGTGAGAAGTGTAGAAGAAGGAATGAAATAATCGACCAAATATGCATTAGAAGACCTTGGCATTTAGAGGGAATTGATTCTTTAATTAAGAAAAAAAGTAAATACGGTCAAGTTATATTTCTACATTTATTGAATACGAACCTAATTTTGCAGTTGTTGCAAAACAACTGCAATGGGAAACGTTCCTTTATCCCCTGTGTGGGATACCTGATATGTAGCGTATTTATCAACATCTTAAGCTACAAGTGTTTATGGCTATTTCATGCAGAATTTCAGTTTGCACTGTGTACTTCAATGATGCATTAAAAAGGAGTTTTAAACTCTTGAATACATTGAGAACTTGCATGCATGGTTTTGGGAGATGAGCACAAGTTATAAAGCTGTTGGTTTAAATCCTGGAGTTTACTGAGAGTGTGCAAGCTGGATGTGTGGGTGCTACAGAACGGATCAGGTCATAACTCTTTCTCCTTTGCTCCCACAGAATGTGAGAACTTCCTGGAGGATGGGCTGAGTGGTGTCTGTGCCTCGTCACAGGGTGGTCTTAAAAGAGAGTCCGGGAGCGAGTCTGACCTCTTCCCCTTGTCTGGTGATGGGATGGAAGACCTTGTCTTTGGAAAGGTAGGAAAGCCTGGTTGGGATATGGTTAAAAAACCTCTGAGGCCTGATCTGATAAACCCATACTGCAAATGGAGATCATCTTGGTTTCACTGGTGGATTAGAAACCTGGAAACGATTATCCTGGAAAGAAATAGATGGGAAGGATCCGGTCTCCTCCTCAGATGCAGCAACATGAGGGATATATTTACTTGCAGCATAATTCCAAAAACTGTAACCCCCAGTGTTAAAAAAAATGAAAGTAATTTTGTCTGTCCAAAAGTAAATCAGGCACCAGAGGAACAGTTGAAAAGGTGGATTTTCTTGCAAGGTCATTAGGGATTGCACAGACAATATGAAATCCATCTTTAACCCATGTAACAAAGAGCTTTTCTCCAGCAAAGGATGACCTCTGTGCTGACACCTCTAGATTTATATACTGTAATTCTCAGAGGAACCAGTGTTTTTCTGTAAATTCAGTGTGATAGGAAGGAAACACTCACTCTAAATACTTCAGGCCAATTCCAGGGAATAGTTTTGTTGCCTAGGCGACATACCTCTAATGCCTGTTTGCGTGCAAGTAGAATGAAAATGTTTTCAAGTTTGCTTAAAATCAACAGCAGAAGTCATTAATAACCTTAGTCATTCCTGTGCCCTTTGTGTTGCTCGTGGCTGAGAAGGAGGAGTGGGAGAGACCTGAGAGACAGAGTCAGCCTCCTGAGCAGAGGTTTTTGGCATCAGCCTTTTGCGTCTGTGTCAGAGCAGCCAGAATTTATTCAGAAGGTGATTAAGTTTTTGCTCTTTAAGGATTGTCTTGCTGGTTATTTATACTTTTCTTACCGTAAGTAGATGATGAAAAAGCACCCAGAAAGAGAATAGTGATGCAGAATCAAAGGGATGTGAACCTTCTTTAGAGCAGCCATCACGTTGGTCTCCATCACACACTTTGGTGCAGCTCCAGCTCACTTGTTTGAGCAGATGCAGCTCCTGCTCTGAAAAACTAAACTTTTGGAGTAGCTTTCACGCTTGCTTTCAGAGAAATATATTTAATAAAACAAAATTCTGTTTGCTGAAATCAAATCAGATGATGGCAAATATTTTCCAACAGGACGGGAAACACCACAGCCCAGGCTAAGTGATCTCATGTGCTATAAATGAACAGTAAAGTCATCCTTAATGCATGTGGTAGGGCACAGAGCTCACCAGCCTCACCCTTTCCCATCTTACTCTCAAAGGGATCCGGGACCATGGATTGTGGGAATATAAGGCTGTTTGTCAGAGCTGTTTGTCTTCAGTTTTCTTGTGCAGAGTGACCAAAATTCCAACAGCCAACTGCCATTTGAGCTTGATTTAATGCTTGTATGGGGATGTGTAGGAGAATAGTGCTGTGGGAACACAGCAAATTTTATACTATACAGAATTTTATCTTTTTTCCCCTTTTATATTTGGAAAGTTACCTTCTCCAAATGCAAGAAAGAAAATTGAAACGTAAAAAGAACAGGTTGTGCAATGTTGCAGGGAAAGGAAGAGGTGGTGGGGAAAGCAGATCTTCAGTGGCCAGTGGAGAGAGGGCAAAGGGAGGAAATTTTTTTCTTTGTAGAATTTCTTAATTTGGCAGCCTTTGCATTGCTCTCATTATGTGGTGGATTGCAGACTTCTTCTGCAAATGGCTTCAAAAGGTTCCTGAGTTGAGTTTAGGAAGTTATTCAAAGCTAATCTCAACCTCAGTCGCTTTATTTGTCTCCGTTTGACTGACTAATTTGATTCCTTGTCTCCTTTCTCAGGATTTATCCGAGTACCTTTTCTACAGTTAAAGTTATTTCTAGGAGGACCAGAGACACTAGTTTAGCATTGTGAGCTTGTTCCTTAATTAAATATTCTTTGGTTTTAGACTACTGAGCCCAGCTGGTAGAAATGCAAATTATGCATATTTTTAATAACCACTAAAATAACTGATGCCTGTAATCTTTCTTCTGAAAAATATTGTAAGATGCATGTTTTTGGTGTAGTTGATAAGTTATAAACCTATTAAATAGTACAATTTCCATATCAAATTGAGAAGAGAGAGAATATGTTTATGAACAAAAAGAGGATCTCAAACCTTTTGGTGTCACGGTGATTATTGTTATTACTAGTCCAGTTCTTGTTTCTCCTTTCTGTGGAGCAAGAGTTGAACTTTTGTCTACTAGGGTTGGGTTTTTTTACTGTAGAAAAAACTCCTTTGTTAACTGCTTAATACATGAAAGAAAACTGGAGGAAGAACAAGCTGTTGTCTGTCTTTGGGCTGCTTCCATAGACATCACTTGAAATGTATAGATTGTAAGCCCTGGTTCTGTCCCTGGGCCATGAAGCATTGGGGTCTATGGGGTCACAAAATCTGCAGGTACCTTAACTTGTCCCTGGTGCCTGATGTGTGCTCTGTACCATCTCCTTGCCCTCTCCTGAGCTTGTCTCTTTTCTTCCTGAAGGATGTTGTGCTGAGCTGTGTAACATGAGCTGCTGGGTTCAGGGAGCTTTAGCACTAAAACCTGCCTTGTTTTTTCAGACTTTAGAGGCTGTCACTGAGACCCAGAAATTGCTTCCAAGTCTATGGCTTAAGCAAAGTGTTTTGTTTTCTCCGTCAGCGCTCCATTGCCATGTCCTCGTCATCCTGCTTTTCCTTCTCCATCTCAGACAGCCATCTGGGCAGGCTTTGCAGCACCCTCCTTCTTGAATGATTAATGCTGCATAAGGTCATCTCTCACAGTCATCTGGCAACATCCTGGGGTGGAGCCCATACGCTTTGCTCATCTTAACTTTTAACCTGCCACCGAAATCCTGCATTACTGGGAAAATTTTTAATGTGCCTCTTGGGAAATGATTCAGGCAAAGGGAGTCCGGAGCCCACAGATCATTTCCAGAGGAAGGGTCTGCAAGTCAGCTTCTTGAATTTTGTTTAATTTCTGCTTTTGTTTTGGTTTACACAAGGAAATACACAAACGCACAAGTATTTTGCATTTATTTTTCAGAATTATTGTTTCTTTTACAAAAACAAACAGAAACCGCAACAGCCATGCAGAAAATACAAACCTAAAGGATTAAAAGGTTGAACAGAAAGGAGAAGGCTCCTCCACTCCAAATCATAAAAGTTATGATAAATAATTGATAGGAGGCCACTATTGAGGTTAATTTTAGGGAACCTGGAGCCATAGGCAAATCCAAATAAAAATTGATTCTGCTGGATTATATGTCAAGCCAACCAAAGATGTTGGCTTGATACTTTTAGTGTAAAGGTATTCCAAGGAAACTTCAGGATGCCAAGGTTTAATTTTTTTCATCTTCTTTTTAAAAATACTGTAACACCTTTAATGTCTTTGTCACATGGAAGATCAGGTGACAGAGAAGGTTTGTGTCTCAGCCCTTTGCACGTTGTCATCACGGCAATGATTGAAAGAGCATTTTAATTCCCCTTATCAAGACCTCCTACAGTGGAGGGATTTAGTTGAAGAAGTTATCTTATACCCTGACCATCCTAGTGATTTGCCTTATCCCTATTCTTGAAGAAGCACATGCTTTCTTTCTCAGAATACTCCCTTTTATGCCTTATCTGATTTTTATTTACTAGCTTCTCACCAAGTACTGTTTCTGAGAGCGAAGAAAATGCCCATTAGCAAATATCTGTAAAAACTCTTTTCAGCCATGAGGTTTATGGTCATAGTTAAGGGCTGAATTTGTTGAGGTGCAATCCAGAAACCCTAAATTGAAGAAAATTAATATTTCTTTAATGTTTCATTTTTCTCATAGGAAAAGAACACATTAGAGAACCACTTCTGTTCAGCAAATAGTGGGTTTTTTTACTCAAATAGGATTAAAAAGAAATGCATATTTACTGGCCCTTGGCCAGATAGCTGATTTTTTGCAGAGGTGACTACAATATAGATGTTTTAGATGTGTCAGCCACATTTGGCATTTTGCAGACAGAGTCCTCTTTCATATTAACTGTTTTCTTTGTTTAAGAAAAAAAAAAAGTCATTGAAATGAAGGCAGAATATTTTTAGAGGAATAAGCATGGGCCACAGGTTCAAGGGAATTGTTTATTATGTTCTGTCGTCAGTCTGATGCTCAAGGTAAAAGTTAAAAGGGGCCACATTTATTTCCCTTTTTTTCAAATATCTCCTTGAACTGCTTTTTATGATAGCAGCCCTAAATATTCCTTGTTAGGAAAGTGGGTTTTGTTCTCCATTTTTAACTGGAGCAGTATTTTCATCTGGGAAATAAAAATTCCTCTTTTTTACTCTGATTCCTTCATAAATAATTTGGTGTTTTGCACTATTGTTGCTAGATTTGCATGCAAGTTAATTGTTTCCAAACTATCCTATACTTTGCACAGTCCTCTTCTCTCATGCTGTGCTGCCCCAGTCATAGAGTCCTAGAAAGGTTTAGGTTGGAAGGGACCTGAAAGATGATCTGGTTCTAACCCCCTGACATGGGCAGGGAACCTTCCACTAGACCAGGTTGTTCGAAGTCCCCTCCAGCCTGACCTAATGTCTGACAGTATTTTCCTGTCTCATAGAAGTGAAGCAGACTGTTTCCTCTACTGCAGGAGTATTATCCACATAATGACTACTTGATTGGTCTGTATTTAAGCAGTTCAGTGAGCTCTCATCATGACTCACACAACTATCAGATTATCTTGAATAATGCCAAACGACATGAAAACCTTCACAGGCCATCCATTTCAGTTCCCTTTTCTTTTAACCTACACTCCTACTCAAATCTGTCAAATCCAGTAGATTACAGAATAGAGTTTACAGAAATTCCCCATTAATATTTGACATACCTTACCATGAAATGAATGTTTGGGGGGATGTATTTTTAGTGTGTGTTTTTTAATATTTTGTGTTTAGAAGGTATATTGTTCTTTGGTGTTGTCTTGTGGATGCTGTCTTTCTTTTTTCTCTGTTTTCCTTTGGTGGATGTAAGAAGGGAAATAGTGATAGCATTTATTTAAACCAACTTAGGAACATAACTGTGTGTTAAAATTGTAAGAATAAAAATAAACTTCTAAGAATAAAAAATAGCTAAGCATGAAATAGGTCTTCCCTCTAAATAGTGAAATATTTGATTAGAACATTTTTTGAACATCCCAGTTTCTTTTTATTCAGTTAAATAAAATGTTTTTAGCTTACAATGTGTGCTCATCAAAAAGAGCACAGAAAAGCAAAAGTCTCTGGAGTGTTTAACACTGCTGGAGTTGAATGAAGTCAGTGGGGTGGGATCCAGAGTCAGGACTTCCGTGAGACAGCACTGCTGTTCATTCTGCCCTCTGTGGGTTCTGATGTCCATCTCTCCCTTCTGAGAATGGGATTTTGCAGCCCACAGTCTTCTGCCAAATGAGAGCTGACAGCCTGCAGCTCCTCCAGTGCTCAGCTTCTGCCCAGCCCTCTGAGCCCACTGCTTGAGGACAATTACCCGCTGTGGCTTTGCTGAATAGTCTGTTGTACATGGCCTGACAGAGCATTCTGACTATTATTATTTTAAATGATACAGCACAGGACTCTGCAGGAGGATAAATTGAAACTTCCCACATAGGTCCCTCAGGGCAAACACCATTTCAGACTGGAGGTGATGTCAGAGAGATGCTTGTGTTTTTTATGTTAGCCACAGGGAATGCAGAATGCACACGGGCTCTTCTCAGGCTATATGGTCAGCGTGTGGCCTTGGGCCAAAGAGAACCAATTTGGCTTCTACATACTGTTTTTTGAGCAAACTAAACCCAAAAATTGCAGTATGACTCGAAACCTGTAATACAGAGTGGCTGATCCTGTAGAATATTTTTTTTAATTACAGTTGGATTTGAAAAATACTGCAAACCCTGGTATTAACTTTCTGCTTAATGGAAAGTAGCAGGGGACAGGGATTTAAGCTTTTATTTTTTTTCTGTCTGTTTTCTGCTAGTGAGTAATTGTCCCTTTTGTGCTGCATGATGCAGTAGAACAGTGCATTGGCCTTAAGCTCTACAAGCCAATCCCAGTCTCACAGGAGAGGCTGGAGTTTGTCATCAGGAGTTGTGATGACCCAGTTCCCATTACTCGCTCTCAGTAAACCTTTGGCAGTTTTATGGCACCTTGATCAATAATAGGTTTAGCCAGAAATGGTGAGAGGAACAGGATTTGCTGGGCAGGATGAAACGTGGAACTGGGGAGAGGAAGGCAGGCAGAGGACCTGAGATGGGAGCCCAGGGTTATGGCAGCCAAGGGTGGAAGAGATCACCCTGCAGAGCATTTGACCTTCTTTGGAAACCAAAGCAAAAAGTCTTGGTTCTGTGATGGTTAATTTGACTTAAGCTATTAACTAAGAAATCTCTCAGCTCATGTGAAATATAAAATATTTGCATTTATTTAAAATGCTAAATGTATTCACTTCATTGGAAGTGTTCAAGATCAGGGTGGATGGGACTTTGAGCAACTTGATCTAGTGAGCAATGTCCCTGCCCATGGGAAGGATGTTGGACTAGCTGATCTTTTAAGGTCCCTTCCAACCCAAACCACTCTATGATTCTACTCTAATATATTTTTAATTTTTCTTGCCTACAGCAGCCTGAAGAGGAGCAGTCTGCATGTGATGTCACCAGCTCCAGTTCCTCTGCAGATGACACCATGTCCCTGGAGAGGAACTCATCCCTGGGCAGCGACACATCCCTTCCCTTCCCACCGACTGTGAACTTTGCCCAGCCCAAGGACAGGCACAGCCTGGATGGCAGCTGCACCAACATGGTGGCCTCTGAGGGAGGAGAGAAGGAAGAGGAGCTGGACAGTATCACAGATGTGCCCACCCATTCCTCTGTCTTACGCAACTCCATGCGGCCACTGTCTCCTTTCCGTCGGCACAGCTGGGGACCAGGGAAGAATGCCACCAACGAAGCAGAAATAAACCAGAGGAGGTGAGTGTAGAGCTGCTTTGATTTACTTTACACCCATTCATGCACATTTATTTGAGCTTTAGGCTTGGCATGGTAAAACAGAAGAGTGCGGACATCGCTTCTGATTATTTCTTTTTCACTCCAAGGGTTGAAGACAATCTCCTAACATATGTTTTTTTGTTTTTCTTAAATTAACTTTCAGGGTTAAAGTACTTAATACCTACAGTATGCTTGAGGTTTTCAGAGTAAATGGAATTACCGTGGGACAAGTCTTCCATTAGAACTGTCATCACCCCTTTCTATATGAAGGGCTTTGCTAAGGGAATTATTGGAGTGTTAAATCTTGTTGATCACAAAATAAACATGGCCATTATTGCTCTGTATTAAGACATAGCACAGGCTTTTAAAAATGGTGTGGAGGCTCTTCATCATGGTGAGGTGGGTCATCCCTGTTTCACAGAATTGGTTCCACCTCAGTCTGTCATGGACAGTAAGTCCCACTTAACTCATCACCAATGTCCCTGGTGGTGTCCAAGAAGATTCAAAAGAGTAGTTTTCCCAGTTGTTCTTTCAGAAGATGCAAGAGGGAGAGGTGTAACAGCCACGTGAGTGTGTAAATTCTGGTGCCAAGTGACTGGGGGAGAAAAATTTACTCAGTCCCCCTTCTCAGTGGGGAAGATGAAGTAAAGGAAGATGCAGACCAAGAAGCAGTAATTGGTGTAAGGTTCCCTGCTATGCTCTGTTCAGCATCGGGGCTGCTGGACACTTGGGGTCAAACCCTGCATATTCTGAATCCAGTGGAAGTTTGGCCAGTGTTTTTAATGTGTTTAAATGCTTTCAGAGCATTAAAACTGAGTTGGTTTAGGAGGGTCAGGTTCCTCCCTGCAGCTCACTGAGGCTGCAGGCCCCGGCGTGCAGTGCAGTGCCGCTGTCTTGTCTGCCTGCTGCCATCCTCATGGCCTCAGGTCTGCTCTTAACAGAAGGGGAGTCTTTGCATTTGGTGATGGATGGCATTAAATTAAAACTGGCCACTCACAACTGGTTCCTGGTAAAGTTTTACTGACCTGTTTGGATAATCCAGGGAGAGGCAGCAGCCTCCCATCAGGAATGTGTGCATCCTTTACACATTAGGAGCGGTGGGTGTCAGGAAGGGAATATTGTATACCCTTCAGGTTTTAAAGTCAAGGCTGAAAAACATTCAGGACCCTCTGAGTAACATAGGATGAAAGATTTATTATTATTGTTTTCTACCACTGTCACCTTTTTTTGGGCTTCATTCTTGGTACTCAGGTAATATTTACATAAATTAAGTAATACTTGTCTTTTAAAGCTACAAAAGAGTCAACATATGACATACGTGCAGGTTTATGACAGAATGAATCCATAAGCTTTTAAACTCATTTGCAGAGATTTATTTTTAAGTGTAGGACTTGTTGCATAAGGATTTCTGGGGGTAATAAACTGCATAGCTGGCAGTCACTGCTAACACTGAACAGATGGGGTTAAATTCTGCTCAGATTTGGAGGCTGTTTCTGATAAGGGAAAAATACATTCATTGTAAATGTAAGAAAATCTGAGTTAAAGGAACAGTAAGTGTTCTCTTATGTTCTCAGATACAGCCGTGGCAACATAAGGATAGCTGTCACATAGGTTAATTAAAAAAGAAAAGCTGAGTGGATCTATAGTGCTGATTTGGTTTCTGTTTGGTTTTATGCTTCTGTTAGAAAGGAATTTGGATTATTTGGTTTGTTTTCTTGTTTTCCTTGTTCTTTTCACATGAGGCTGTTGTGATGTTGAGACTCTGGTGGCTTAGTGAGCAACAACAAATACTGAGGAAGTGAAGCACAAAGAAGTGACTTTCATAGAAATCAGTTAAATTTGGAGTGTTTCCTTATTCATTTATTTCATATGCAGTAGATACTTTTTCATTTAATGGGAAAAAAGCCTTATTTCTAACTTGCCTTTTGCAAATCTTTAAAGTGAAGTAACGCAGAGCACAAGCCTTAGCTAAGGTTTGTCCTGCTGATGTGCTGGATCTGTGCTGCTCCCAGCACCTGCCACACTCTCTCCCCTCCCATGGACACCCATGGCACTTCTCTGCTCTGTAGGTGAGCAGGGTGCACTCACTAAATGGGCAGAAATTAACCAAATAAAGTGTAATTGCCACCAAAACCAGACCAAGGATTAGAACTGGGCTGTGGAACCAGGAGGAGGTGTCTGTCACTGATGGTGACAGACTGCACCATCAATTGAGCTCTAAGAAGTGCCTTCTGTCCCAGCAAAGGACTTGCAGCCTGGTCCAGCCCCCATCCACACCAAAACCAGTCTTTCCCCTTATGACGAATATGTAGCTAAATCAAGCTGAAATAGAGCTCCTGATACAGGACCCAAAAAACCTACAGGAAAAAATCAGTGTTTTTTTAGGATTTGGCCTTTTCCACTGTTCATGTTACCTGTTTTAAGAGGGACAAGCGTAAAAGTTTGTTCACAGAAAAGATCTGAAAAAAAGGTAATAATCTTAAATGAAATGTGAAAAGATGCTCAGTTCCCCTCTGCTTCCCCTCTCTCCTCAAATGAACTTCACAGATAATCCTCATGTCTACATTTTGCTATTAAAAACACAAAGAAAACCAACAAGGTTGCCACAAAAGGATGTTCATCCTTCAGTTAATTCCTGACATTCATAGGGGATTTGAAATGCCTGTCTTTCAACAATGCTGCAGTGTGTTTAACGTTCCGGCCGAGGGACGAAACGCCGCTGTTTTCCACTGGTGGATTAAGCACTGCAGAACTGGAGCTGGTGTTAATCACTGTTGCTAACAGCTTCTGTCAAAGAGGTTGGCCTTATCTAAACTTTAAACTGACCTGGCTTTGGCAGCAGCAAAGTTGCAACATGGTCAATACCTGTGCAACCTTCTCTATGTAAAAAATGCAACAACCAAAACCCGGATTTATTTGTAATAGAGAGGAGGAACACAGAGACTCATTACTTCCTTTAGGTATTTCATTTTGTGTTTTCCCTGTATGTCCATTCCCTCTGTTTGTGTGTCAGGGATATTAATCCCTTAGCTGCCATTTGTTCATTTTTTTTCCATTCAAGCTGCTGACCACTCTCCATGATTCATTTTCAGTTCAATGCGAGTTCTGGGGGATGGTATAAAGAAGCCTCCCATTCATAGGAGAAGGTACAAAGCCAACTAATGTAACTAACTGTTTTGCCTTTGTATGTCTACTAACTCCATATTCTCATGTTAGTAAACCCGTAGTACCTCTGGAAGTGTTGGCATTAGAGGTGTGCATCCCGCTTGGCTGCTTTCCCTCTCCAGTCTGACCCAGGGCAGTTTTTCTGCCCCACAGAGCACATGCCCAAGCCATTTTCTCCAGGATGATATGTTAATAACTTGGAGAAGTCTCAGATATCATTTAGTTGGCCTTTGCTATGTGTAAGATTTGGAGTTGTGTTAAAATGATTGTTTACCTGGGACCGTGTGTGTGATTTAGATTTAAAGCACATCAGGGACTCCTGGCAAGACTTGCAGAAGGGGCACGTTGGGAGGGAATGGATCAGACGCAATCTCACATTTGGAGAACACTCTGCAGATCTGCAACTAGTTGAACTAAATGGCTTTAATTTTGCTGTTTTTATGTTTTTTATAATCATCTTCCTAAAAAAATAGGTAGTAAGGCGTGTTTTTCTCTTTACTTCCATGTGTTTTTCTTCTCTGTAGCAAACTTTCATGTTTTTTCAGATCCTCTTCCATGAGGAAAATGCAGATAGGCATTTTCACTCACGTAACCTTTGTGTTGTCTATTAATATATAAAACAGGACACTTAATTTTGGACACAGCAGATGTGTACTGACCACACTTAGACATTTTAGGCTAAAGAAAATATAGCAGTTTAACCTTTCCTCTTCAGTCGTACAACCTCTTCTCATCTCCCACAGCCTGCTACCTCTCCTCCTGTGGCAGGTTAACTCAGTATTTCCCCTCCCTTGAAATGGATGGCAAGTGTGTGCAAGCAAACTACCACATTTCCACATGTGAAGATGTTACAGTGATACTATGACCAAAAAAATCCCTGTGCCTTATCATGCATCAGCATAAATGAAGCCCTACAAGCACTGCTGTACAGTTCAGGAGAGAGCTCTTAAAAAAGAACACGCTTTTTTATTTCTAAGAAGCCACTCTATTTGCATCAAGCGTGTTCTGGAGGAAGCCGTGCAGTGCTCGTCTTCTCAGCTCATGCAAATGAACATCTCTTTATCAGTCATCTCTTATGGCTTCTCTGTAGGAGCCGTGTCAGTTTTGTCAGGGTCAAAATAACTTGAAACACTGAGTTTACATGTAGAATGGAGACAATGTTTCAGATAGGCAACCTAAAATCCCTGGTCTTATCTGAAATGTGTGGCAGTTCTTTCATAAGCACCCTCTCTCTTTTTCTGGCCTCCCAACCATTTTGATATCATCCTCTCTAACCCCACTTGCAGAGCAGCAGCCTGAAACAGATTCCAACAGTTTATGCTCTCCCACAAGGCTGATGTAGGTAACAGCTCATCCCCCTTCCCTAAGTTATCTTCTGCAGAGGCGTTTTTTATGCTCTGCATTGATCTTGTTTGTTTTTTATAGTGTTGCCAACAGATTGTGGGTGGCTCCCCAGCAGGGCTGTGATTCTGCAAGAGTGCTTTCCACAGCCCTTGCCAAAAGGTCTCTTTCCTTCTTTGGGATCTTACACCACCTTCAAACTTCCTCCTGCATAAATATGGCTCCTCTTCTTCCCTCCCTCTGCTCTTCTCTTCCCTGCAGTTTTAGCACTTGGGTGTATCCTCACCCAATTAACATCTTTTATAAAACAGGTAGCAGTTATTTGAACTCCACCACTGAACACAAGTGTCAAACCCTTACAGAATGTTTCTGGTGTTGTGTGTGGACACTATATGAAGACTTGGCATGACATGATGCAGTTAGTGGGTTTAAACCTTCCTCTGTGCCCTCGGAGGCTTCTGGCACTCACAGTTCCTGGCCTGGGGATACTTAGACTTGTTTTGCCCTTTTTGTAAGCTCCTGTTCTGGAGCAAAGCGTTCTCTGGCCATGTCCTCTCCTTTCATGTATCACAGGCCAGGGGCTGGGAGCAGGACTTGTGCAGTGCTGCTCTGGCAGATCTGTGCTGATGCAAAATTCCCTTCAGACGATGTATGTTTCCTGGACAGCTTTTCCAGGATTTAGGGATCATTTATATGTCATAGCTGACAGGAAGATGAATTTCTCTGTGTCTGCAAAACCTGCAATTGGGCCATGAGCTGACAGAGAAAAAATAACAAAAGCAGTGTTTAAAATAACAACTAAAATATTTGCATACTGTATTTGCATTTCTTATGTCTTTCATGATGCAACTTTGAGACTCTTTTGGGGTATGGGAGCTGAAAGGTTTTCTAGTCAGAAGCACTCTTGATTTAATCCCAAGTTAATAGTAAGACAAGCCTGTTTTTTCCTTCCAGCCTCTTTCAATGACTTGCTGTGCAGCATTTAAGAATGGTCTCTCCTTATTTTTCCCAAGTGTAGCCTGAGGTTGTTAATACTTTTCTGGAGGGGAATTAAACTATTAAATATCTATAAGGGATTCTTTTTCTGATTTGAGGATAAGAGTTACCAGAAAAATACTAATCATTACTAACACAATGGCTGTGTGTGATTACTTGTGCAGAATTGGCTTTGGTATGTTTCAGTCATGTTTTTCCCAAAAAACTTCACTCCCCACGAGGAGTGGTTTCTCCAGTACATTGTACACCAATGGGATTGGTTTGGGGGAAGCATGGGCTGTCCTGCTACCTGTGTTGTGGTAACCTCGGGCATTTGGGGCACTGCGGTGTGTTTGTGCAGCCAGGCATATGCTACTGCATTATTTCTGAGTTGGTTGGTTGGGATTTTTTTTCAAGATACATAAAAGTGAGAGTCTTTTACCATTCCCCTGTTCCGTAACAATCCAATAATCACTGCCCTTTTCCTTTCTTTGCCTCTTTTGATGTTCCTAGTTTGAGCTGGTGTCCCTCAGGCGTACAGTACCTTGCCATGGGTCCTGACTTTACTTGTAGAAGGTATGGTATGAATAAATGTGCAGCAGCAAAGGAGCACTGCAAGCACCGTGTTGTCAGCTTTTCGTGCATCCCACCGCTGCTCTGGCTGAAGCGTGCACGTGTTTGTTTGCTTGGTCTGCTTTTTCAGCCATTAGTCTTGGGAATGGATCTTCTGAGCTGGGGTGCAGGTGAAGGTGGTGGCTGCTTTTCACTGGCCTCCAGCGTTAAAGAAGCTGCACTGTTGGGTTGAGCTGCTCTGCTCCATGATGACTTTAAGCCGTGTTTTTTCCACAGCAATGATCATAATGATAATTGTGTCAGCCAGAGAATCAGAACAAGATTAAATATGATTCAGCACTGCTCTGTTCCAGATAAATCTCTTAAGGGATTTGAGTTCATACAGACTTATTCTTTGTAAATTGAAAGATCTGTTTTTTTCTTCAAAGAGGCTAATCATGTAAAACCCTCTGTGAAAAATCAATCTGATCACCTCAGATGAAAATTTCCCAGGCATTTAAAGATTGCATCTTCTGCAGAAAGTCCCAGAGTTGAGATTGGTGTTTGCAGGTCACCTCTTTACACATAATATTGCTTGGAAGCCAGTCTCCCAGATTTTATAGCTTTTTTGCATTTTCTCTGGCTATTCTTGCTGGTTGTGGGTAGAACAATTGAACTCTTTTTCTGAGGAGTAGATATTGAGAAAAATCTGTCCTTCCTATTACAGATTTAATTACATATGGTCTATATACTCCAATCAGCAAATTACAGAACAGTATCACCCACTGATAACTATTTCATGGGGTAATATTTGCAGCTTTTAGCTGGTTTTGTCACAAGTACATAATTTTTTTCTGCACCGTGTACCATCACTGTTACCACCTTGGAATGTAAGAAAAAATATTCTTCTGCTCTAAATAATCAGTAGAAATGGGACTGATTTCTCTCTACAGGTGTTTTAGAATAAACTTTTTAGTGCCTGCTATAAATACACATTGATGAGTTGCAATCTTCTTAAAGCAGATTAAATTATGAATGCTTCAACCAGCCTTTTTTTCTCATTAATTACCATGAAAAAAATCTTTTGAATATACTGAATCTTCTTATTCAATGTTTATTGCAATTTTTGCTTTCAAGGTGCATATTTATCAGCCACTTAATGCTTCTAAGGTACTCCAGAACATTAATCACTACTCTGCAAGTCTACCTGAATTTAAAACTGCTCTGGTTGTTTAAATCATCTGTACAGTCTGGAGTGTGTTTTCCCTTTCATTTGTTTGGATGTCAGCTTGTTGGCCACTTAGATGTCATGATTAGCCTCAGGTTGGGATATAAATCCAAGGTAGACCTTGGAGGACTTAGTGAGTATCAAATCAAACATCAGCAATGGAATTGTGCTCGTGTACTGGGAGGTGAATCTGTGAAGCTTGCACATGATCCCACAGTGGCATTTCAGTGGGTTTGTTGATGCTCAGGCCTGAAGAGCATGAGGGTCAGAAGCAGAATATTAGGTCAAGATTTATCAGATTAAATAGTCCCACGTGAAAGAGGGAGTGACAACATTTATTGAATTCAAGAAAAAGATGACAGAAAAGGTAGAAAAGAAACCAGCTTTGGCAGAAAGAAGGACATTATCAGTGCCAAAACTTTGTGCAGTGGCAAGTTTTAAAATAGATTCAGTGGCTGCAGAGATGAATGTTACAGCAGCTGATGTGGCTGCTGGGAGGGGTGTTGGTCCAGGACAGGCAGCACCGTGCTATACAAGGTAGTTTAATTTGGGTGGCTTTATTCCAAGGGAGAGCCCAGTAAAAAGCTAGAAAAAAACAAAAAAAAAAGTGGAAATACCAAAATCATTAGAAGGGGTGTTTCTGGATTTTCCTGTGCACCACTCAAGAAGAATAGGAAAAAAACAGTAGGAAAGGCTATTGACCAGGAGTTTGAATGGTCATTCAAGCAGCTACTGTGTCTCATTAGAGGCACAAAGGTGCTGTAGTTTGCTCTGAAGAAAATAGAAGTAACATGTTGAGCAGTAACATCTGCATTTCCCTGCACAGTTCAGTTAGTGACTGCTGTGTGTTTTACACGTGAAGGTGCTCTGTGCTGAAAGACACTGGTCTCCAGGAGTTTGTCAGCATCTAACCTCTGTGCTTTCTCTTTAGTTACAGCCTAGAAGGCCTTGCTGGAGACTCTGGTGAGAACAAGAAGCCCTCTACAAACTTGGAGGCTTCTTCCCTGAGCTCCAAAGACCTCAGGCGGAGTCCCCTTGCCAGCAATCAGTGTGGGTCACTGGTCCTGCTCACTGAAGAGCAAGGAGAAATCAGAGACTATGGTCACCAGGTAAAACTGTCCAGCTATTGTTAGATGTCAGCAAAATGCTACATCAGCATTTTAAAAGTAATTTTCCCAAGTGACAGTCTCACAAAAGTTTCCACCCTATATGTGTATGTGTGTGTGTGTATATATATATACATATATAAAATTAAAAATCTTCCATCTTTAACATGGAGGAATCTCCATCTGTGTTAAGTTTGCTGTTTGGTTCTTTGGGACAACATGGTTGATGGGCAAAGTCTTAGGGTGAGAACAATAAACCTCCCAGTTTTCTTCCGCCAGTTGTGTGAGTAATTATGGAAAAGTTATTTAATTTTTAACATGGATATAGTGATTCTATCAATCAAAGGTGTTGATTGAATGAAAAATTGCTTCTGCAATTAATGCTTATGCTGCCTTTTGCAGTCCTGAAATACACACACGTACCAAGTATTGATTTATCTGCTAAAGTTTCCAGGTTTATTTTTGTATCATAGGAGGAAAATAAAGTTTTTTTCTTTCATAGGTTTAATCAGAATAAAAAGTTTCATTAAAGAAAAATGATAATTGCATATTAAGAAAATATGAAGTAACCTCTCTGGAACAGAAGTCTATGATAGCTGTTAAGGACAGATGAGCCACAATATTATGAGACTCCCTGTTAATTGTTATTAAAGAAGTAATTATTCTTTTAAATACTATAAATACCCTGGATTTTTGAGTTGGAACTTTCAACCATAGTATTTTCTGGGTTCATGTCAGAATCATTAACCATCCAGTCTGTTTGCCTGATAAAGTCACTGCTGTACATCAAGGCAGTAAACGGGTCTTACAGGATCTGGCCTGTCGAGCTGTAATGTCACAACTCTCACATCTTTTTTTGCTTTGGGGAATGGCATTTTTGGGGTACGCACTGCTAAGCATCAGATTTCTTTTACCATGTTGAACCACAGTCAAGTTACTCCGAGGAGTTGGAGTCACAGTAATTTCAGTGGCTGTCAGACAGTTAACAATATGTGTCTTGTAATATCTTGCAAGAAAATCAAGCAGCCAGAGTCTCTCTCTGTTGCATAATTAGTTGTCTTACACTTAAAAGACAAAACAAAATGTTGCATTTCACCTGTGCAACACTGATTACATTTTTCGTGGTACTTGACTTTCTCACCTATTATCTTATTGTGGGATTGTTTAAATTTTTCAAAGTGAGAATTTCAGTAAACATGAACACTGAACTGGGATCTGAAGTTGGGATGGTTCTGTTGTTCTTTATATAATTACTCAGTGTGGTTCTTTTCTGTCCTGCAGGCGCGTCAGACATCGCAGCCACAAGGATTTAATTTCTGTTCTTCTGCTGCTTCATCTCCACTGACCAAATCCATGTCTCTAATGTCAATTAGCAAGCCAGTGCTCGACAGTGAGTAACACAGTTTTCCCTTATCCACGCTGTCATCTGTATTATTGAGTATATCCTGCTACCTTCCCAAGGCAGAATGTGCTAGTAGCTGCTCTTGCTCTCCTATATTATGTGAAATATATGTTTCACTGCTGAATGGAATTGTGGGTGGAAAGGCAGAACTCAATCAGTTTAGTTTAGTTTTTCCCGGTGTATCCTTAGTATTTCTTTGTGTTAGGTTTCTTTTGGTTTTTTTTTTTTCTTAAGTTAGACTATTGGTACAAATTGAGTTTGTTATTTTAAAAAAAAAAGGATTTAATTTTACATCCTTTCAGAATTTCTTCCATTGATGTCAGGCAAATTCCACGTGATATCTTATTTCCCTACATCTAGATTTTTGAAAGTTGATATGTGGAAACTTGAGAATCCATGTCTTGGTCTCTTTGGGTAGTTTGTTGCTATTCATTTTGAATTAAATATTTTGGAGCAGTTGGGTGTAATTTATTGAATCTCATTCCTGAAGAAAATAATAAAAGATGATTCTATGAAATTTTCCAGTTTAGCTTAATTGAAGTGATAACAAGCACTCAATTTTGCAACTTGACTGAATTGATTCTTTCAGCTGAAAAAGTCATTCAGAAGGCTGCAGCTGGATGTGCTTAGAAAGGGCTGAGTTACACATGTTTTCATTTTATTAATTGCCAGCCAGAAACCAAACTGACATCTTAGCTCACGTCTTGTCAATTAGTGATGGTCTCTGATCTTTCCTCTTGATTAACATGCTTCTTCCTTGCAAAGCTGAACAATGCAAAGGTGCTTTAAGAAAGGCGTTTTATTCACGGAGCAGGCTTGCTGGAGGAAGCTCACAGGGATTATGCTTTGTAGGAGACATTTTTAAATTCTTCACCATGATTATTCCGTGATTAATAAGAATGTGGCCTAGCGGATGTGTCCCCCAGCAACAGTAACCAAAACATGGGCAGCTCTGTCCCACCCAAGGCCGGATCCTGCCTTCCCGCTCCCCTCCCTGGGTGAAGGCCTTCATTGTTGTTTTTTGGAGAAGCCAGTTTATTGACATTGCACCCAACTGCTGACCAGACACCATAAATAGCCCTGTTTGCTCCCCAAAAACACGGTGTTGGTGGCTGAGGGAGCCTGGACGGCTGAGGTTCGTCCCCCTCTCCCTGGACACTTTCCTTCAGGCCCACGGTGGGGGTTTATGACAGTGGAGGATTTGTGCCTCCGTCTTGGAATTGGACAACTTGCTGCCTTTCTGCTCCTCTCTGTCTTATGACCTATATTAAAAATGCCATTGAGGCCTGAGAGGTGGTGGTAGGCAGCTTTGATTATTCCATCTTCTAGAGCCAGCCCAGGCACCATGGTCCCATGGAGACAGAAGGGAAAGAGAAGATGTAGTAAGCTCTCCAGAGGGGCTGTGGAAGAAATAGCAGGATTAATCTTCTGCTTTGAGGAGGCAGATGTCTTTGAGTTTGGGATGCTGAGCTTAAAAATTACAAACACTCCTGTGGGCTTTATTTTCTCAGTCATTAATTCGTGATTCCTCAGATGAGCCTCATTTTTATAGGAACGTGGTTTTCAAAATCAATGCATTTGA
Source organism: Pseudopipra pipra (assembly GCF_036250125.1). Classification (NCBI taxonomy): domain Eukaryota; kingdom Metazoa; phylum Chordata; class Aves; order Passeriformes; family Pipridae; genus Pseudopipra; species Pseudopipra pipra. The sequence goes on along the minus strand of NC_087560.1, from coordinate 14,571,726 downwards.
GGGGTTGATGTAAGCATCCGAAAGAAATAATCATTTGAAAATTCAGATCATGGGTTCTCATCCCAGTCCTGACTCTTTCCTGACTTCAGAAACTTCAGTAAATTGCCCAGAGAAGCTGGGGATGCCACATCTCTGGATGTCTTCAAAGCCAGGCTGGATGAGGCTTTGAGCAACCCAGTCCAGTGGAAGATGCCCCTGGCCATGGCAGGGGGACTGGATCTTTAAGGTCCCTTCCAACCCAAACCAGTCTATGATTCTATGATTTTACTTAATTCTTCCTCAGTCACTTTGAAAGAAGAATAGTGTTGCTTGAATTGTGACCATATGACAGGTGAAATAGCTTTAGTACCTTTAGAAGGTCTCAGTGTATAAACTTCCTTGTATCACTGGGGTTTGACATTCCTGTTACTTCAGCAGAACACTTCAGAGTTGTGCAAGAGTAAAAATTGATTTCATGGAAATAATTTTGCATAATTTTGTGGTAGGTGTTAAAAAAATGAAAAAACCCAAACATCTGATCCCTGCAACTGTGTCTGAATGAGAAGATAACAACATGCTTTGCACAAAAACTTTAAAAACTAAATCCAAATTAATAATACATGGAGGAATTTCTCTTATTTTTACCATTTATTGTCACATGTGCTGAGGCAGGAGCAGTTTCCAAGACTGTATTTCTATCCCACACTCCCATCTGATTTCTCAGATGTTCCAAGAGCTGTTGTGGCCATTCACAACTGTTAATCCTTCAGCATTTTATAGAGGGAGGTCACAAGAGCTCTTGGCTGGAGTGCTCGGAAGAATGCTTTCGGCCTTGGAATAGCAAATTTCCAGTGTGGAGCACTGTTATAAAGCCAGGAATTGCTATAAATAAAACCACTGAAATGGAAGTAGAACTGTGCTGGAGAAGGTGGTTCAATTTACAGTAAAGTATTATTGTTCATCTTGACTTTTAGTCTAAATAGACAGTAGACTACAGAAGAAAAAGCAGTGTTGCCTAATCATGTTCTTCAGGTCTGGGACACTAAAACAACTCCTGTGAAAGGCAGTCTAAACAAAATTAATGCATCAGTCTTGCTAAGAATTCTTCAATTTAAATGCCTTATATTGAGTCCCTCTAGGGTTGTTCTGCTTATGTTGGAAAAGTGTGCACATTCTAGTCAAATTGCCTCTGGACCATTGGCATTTATGATTAATGGCTGAAGGAAAATTTCTGGGGAGTTTGCTTTGCATTGCTTGCATTGCATTGGATATTCCTCGGACAGTTTTTTTATATTCTGAATTCCGTATTGACGTCTGATATCAGCAATGCAAAAAATTCTCATTGTGTGTGGCTGAAAGGACATGTTTTATTCAAAGAGAGCAATAATTGCTTCTTCTGTCTCTTGGAAGTTTAATGCTGATAAAGTCTTTAGCCTGTTTTCCCTGTTGTGCAAGTGAATTGATTTATCTGTGGAATGACTTTAAAGTGACTGAATATATGCACTGAAGATGTTTAATGTAGATGCTTAAGTAGGACCCTTAGGTCAGAAACTCTCAGGGGCAGAGTTTCTCCAACGCTGTCCCAGTCATCTTTCCCAAGGACACACTGATGCCCCATGTCAGTGATGGGTATCCAGCAATCAGGTCACAGCTGAGAGGTTTCCACCTGTGCTGGTATGAAGAAAACGTTTGGAAAATACAGCCCTTGGGAATACCACTTTCAGTGAAGAGTGACAATCTGGCTCCTGCATCTCTTTTTGGAGAAGAGTGTACTTAAAAAGAATTGTTGCAAAGCTGCTGCTATGCAAGGTTTTGCTCTTAAAAATAAATTGTGGGAGATTTGATGTCACAGACTGATTGCTGAGTTTGGCACTGTGTTTGGTAGGCATCTTCCAGACAAGGATAGAATAGGGTGCAGAGGAGCTTTTCTCATGTTTAGGCAGTTTCTTTAAAACAAAGGCTGTGAGTTTTGGAAGGCAGCAGAAGAGATGGTTGTTTTTTCTGTTTTATTTTGGAAGAAAAGAGAGGAAGCTTAAGTGTCTCCTCTTCAAAGCTGGAAATTTTGAAGGGCGTAACATTATCAAAATTTGGGGATTTTTTTTAGAGATAGAAGTGGCAAGAACCTTCCCAGATAGATTATGTCAGCACTTCAGATAAACTATCCTTGCTAATATCTGGCAACTTTGCTGTGGTGTTGTTCTAATTTGATTCCCTGGCAGTTCTTTCGGTGAAGCTGATGCCCCTTGTCCAGAGACCCACTTTACTTGGTATTCTGTTTGGGAAAATAACTGTTTGCATATAAGTCTTCATTAAGAGGTCCTATAAAAAAAGATACCAGCAAAAATAGGGAAAGCCTTGAACCTCGAGCTATGCATGCAGTGAGACCTGCGTCCTCTGAAACCTGCACCTTATGGAGTTTGCATGTTCTCAATTCTTTGTTTCTTGTGCCTTTTCTGGAGCCAGCTGCTTTGCAGACATTTCCTTTGCTTTCGTTTTAGTTTGCTTTGGCCGCTTTCCTCTCCTTTTTATTATTAAATGCATTTTCAAGCATGCTCTAATGTCTGCTGTTAACCCACTTCTCAGCCCAGGGCCGGACTCGACCATCGAGACGAATTTCCTTCTCCTTCAGCATCTCTCCACTCATTCCTAAGTCTAAAACTCTCTTTTCTATTGGCTCTTCTTCCAGTGATGAGGAGGAGGAGTTGGATAGTAAGTAATCGTTTTCTGTGCGTTGCAGCCATTATGGGTGGAAACAAAGGGAAATCTGGTTTTCTGCTTTAGACCTTGGAATTTCACCTTGCAGACACTGAACTAACCTTTCCATTGTGTGATGTCTAACAGCATTATCTTAGTCCTGTATCTGAATACTAGCTAATGGCAGAATAAAAGGATTATAATCCAAAGAATCCTGTATATCAGCACCATCATGTCTCATCCAGTTAGTTTTGTCTGTATCCAAGTGGCAAATATCACCTGCCACTCTGACCAGCAATGTAATCTTTACCTTTTTATTAAAACTAAAAAAACTTGCCTTGAGCTTGTTACAGGGCATGGAGTTAGCAGCAGAGGTAGGTCCTTGCCCTTCCTGGGTAAGAGTGAGTACATTGCTCAGTGAAAGAGAAGTGGAGTGAAGCCCTGATTATTAAATTCTGAAAATCTTGGTGGCAACTTCACAGTTCCCCTCCTAAGCAAAAAGCACACATTGCAGTCAAACACCTTAAATCCTCAACATGTTCATATCTATGTCCTGATATTATTATCAGAGTAGTTTTGTGGGATACGGGCAAGAGTGATCCAGTAGCTTTTTTTTCCTCCTGCGAACTGTTACTAAAAGAAGCCCAACTGAGGCTGAAGACTGAATTAAAGTAATTTAGACTCCTCTTGGTTTTTTTAATAGACTTATCAAAGATAATTAAAAATGTTTCCTATTTCTTAAGCATGTTTTGTTAGACTGTTGAAATAAACCAGACACATTCCTTGTGTCCATACTGGAATGGGGGGAAATTGCTTTCCCATCCAACACATTTTTGGTTGCTTCCTGGATTTAAAACAATCTCCAACACCACAATCTAAAACACCATCCGTGTTGTAGGTATCTAAGTTCTCCTCCTTTCCATTCCTAGTCTTCCCTGTGGGTTTGTCCCTTCCTTAAGAAAGTCCTGTGCCCAGGTGTGGGATTACTGACTTCCATATTTAAGCTCCTTCATCTTTGCTCTGTTCTTCTCCTCTGCCTTTAACAAAACGCAAAATTCATAGACCCCACAAAGTGAACTGTAAACATACAGCTGTGCATCGGTGTGATGCTCCACAGTAAAAAGTACCCTCAGCTAAACTTTCTGGTGGATTTGGAATTTTTTGTTTGTTAGGGTTTTTTATTTGTTTGTGTTTTTTGGTTTTAGTTTTTTTGTTTGTTTTTGTTCTTTTGAGGGTTCGTTGGTTTTTTTGTGTATGTGTGGGTTTGGGTTATTTTTTATTACTTTATTTAGGGTTTTTTGTTTGTTTTAAGCATCCAACCCATTTAGTAATATTTAGTAGGTTAGGGTATGACAATATTAGAGGATATTTATGTTAGCCAGTATTTGCCTTCTCTTCTCCAACAGTGCTCCTGCTAATGATGATAATTTAAAATAACATCAAATATTGTCTCAAACAAAAATGTTGTTCTCTTTATATGTGTTTTATTTCCTCATATTTGAGGGTGCTTTGGTGACTTTATATAAAGGTTAGTTTAACCACAGCTATTCATAAGACAGTGGGCAGCGGGCATTTTTCATGCAGTATTCCCAGATCAGTTTATTTTTTCACATCTTCAGGATTCATTTCTCATAAAAGGACAGATGTGTTAACATTGAGATTGCACTTGCATTTCAGTTACTGCTCCTCAACCTCTCTATGCCTGTTTTTGTCTAGAGTGTGGAGGATTAGTTGCAGTTTTTGTGATGATATGGTATATTTAAGACTTGGATTTCAGATGGCTGGATAATTATTATGGAGCCTTTGTATTTCTTGACTCATGAAAGTTAAATTATAGAATTAGGGAGCTGGTTTGCAACATCCTAATCCAGTCACTGCTTTCTGCATAACAGATCTTGATAAATTATTTCAAGTCCAGCTACCATATGAAATAATTTTGGTGGGTGATGCTTAAAAGGTGTTCACATAAATATGCCAAAATTTGGCTGCTAGCCCAGATTCATTGGACATAAATAGCAGTTCTGGCTTTTGGGAAAAAAAAAAAAACAAAAAAACACCCTTTTTTTTTGTGGGTTGTGAGGTTGGTTTTAGCATTTCAGTTTTGATCCTGGTTGTGACAGGAAACAAAAAAGTTGTGAAAATAAATCTTTCTTCCCCTCTTATACTTCAGAACCAAACCTGAAGATGAGAAGATGTGTGCTTTTCTGTGCTTGTCTTCATGGGTTTTATAGCTTGCAGCAGCATTGATTATCTGATGTTATATTATAACCTAAGATATAAAATAATAAACAGGCCTTGATTTTTGTCTGGACCCACTTTGCCTGCCTGAATCAAAAATCCCCCGTTTTTATGATAAAACACTAATGTAATAAAAGATAAATGATACATAATTGAAGTTCCCATGCAACATACTTTCTCCAGGTGCTGAAAACCAGTCACAAATATCAAACTATTACAGCTCTTGGTTCAGCATTTTTCATATTTCTTATGTTAATTGCAAAGAAACAAAAAGGTTTGTGAACTACTTAAATCCAGTCAAACTGATTAATTGATTTAAAAAAAAAAGAAAATACTAAGGGGGCTTAACTCAGGTTAAAAGCAAGCTAGAACTGAAATGTGAACCGGAGTCGCTGAAGCTTTAGCCAAGGATTTTGGAGTCTGTAAATTACTTGTGTGATCTTAGTAGGTGCTTAGGTAGTGGATATTATATAAAAATATAACATCCCCTATTGGAAATTAAATAGTAGACTTCATTTTGTATATGTTACAGTATTACTAACTTTGATGTATTTGGGATAGATCATTAATGAGGTGAAAGACTTTGCAAGGAAAACATTAACACAGATCCCCAAGCAGGGACTGGGTAATGGGGTATTTTAGTTTCTCAATATGAAGAAATGATATTTCTGTCTGTGCTGGCACTTGAACGGGTGGTTAGAAAATCGGTATTTAAAGCATAATATTGTATGCACAGTTTTTCCTAATGCACTTACTGCTTTTGGATAAAGGACCATCTTTGCCTCTGATGGCAAGTAGCTCTTTTGCATTCACCCTTAGCATTAATATGTTAACAGAATTTGAACCAAAATACTATTTTCCTTACAGTATATATGCAAAAGCCTAATAAGGTGACAGTCATGCTGCTTCTTGAACTTCAGAAAGGGCTGCAAACAGGGCTTGTATGAGGGTTTTTTGGAGTCCTGGCAGGCCCCGTTGCTCCAGAGAAGCCCTGTGTCCTGGATCATTTCAGTGTTCTTCGATGGTTCTGGTAAATGGTGTCAGCTCCCAAATCTGCTCCAAATGCATTGTGCAAGCAGGTTTCTTGTGGTATAAAGAGAACTGGTGCCATTGGCAGGGCTTCAGCTTCATGTTGAAATTCAGCCTTTCCTCAAGCGGTGTTTTGTGATGAAGCCCCAGGCTGGTAACGTTTTGTGGAAAACAGAATAAGGCTTCCCTTGTTTCCCTTATTCTTTATGAAGTGCTTCAGGATTTTGATGGGAAAATGAACTATAATTTTATCAAGCAGAAAAGTTTTATGCATGAAACCCGGATGTGTTGTACAATGGATTCTTTCTAGTGGTGTATAAATAAAGGCATTGTGGCAGAATCATTCTCATTTATACCTATTGTCATTGAATTGGCAGTTCTGATTCAGACAGCCTGATTTACCAGCAAGTTTAACAGTTGCACGGCCTTTGCTTAATAGCTGAAGACTGATAAAAATACTAAGCAGGCTTTCACCTCAGCATCTAATTTGAGAGCAGCTAAGGATACAGGGAACAGGCTTTATCCCGAGCACATGAAATCTATTCTAAACACTCACTTCTGGAAAGCATTTCCCTTTCCTCTTGAACCGTCCAAATACGCAAACTGTGTTTTGTAAGATCAGTGGGCTAAGATTGCAGTCTAACATGTCACCCCCCACCCCTCCGATCTTTTCCAGGTACGCAGTCGTTCGGCGGCTCCACGGGCTCCTCAGTTCAGAGGTACAGTATTCTGGGGGTACTACTCTCTTCTGATGGGGCTCCTGCACTGGGCTCTGCTTTGGACACCCAAAAGCCTTCCTGGCACCGGTGCACTCCAGCTGAAATCAGAAGTTGTCAGATTTGTGAACATCAATCTCGTGTGTCTAAAGGCTGAAGAATATTTTAGGTCGTAGAATGTGAAAGTCTGTTCTAGGTCTCATTTCTAACAAGGCTTTGTGTTTATGCATAGCTAATAACTTCACATTATCTATTGTCACACAACATCAGTTTACCCCGAGTTATATTTTACACTGAAAGTAGTTCTTCCTCCCTGCGGCTAATTCAGTCTGTATCTCTCTTACAAAGGCCAAAACAATCGTGTTTTCGTACGTTACTTTTCATCCTTTCAAGTTGTGCAGACGAGATAATTTTCCTGGTGTCTTTAAAAAAAGTGCTTCCCCAGAGGAAGGATGTTTGTGGCACCAAGGGAGCTGGGTGTCTGGTCTCTGTGGCTCCCTTGGCTTCAGCTTTATTTCACGACTGGGAGGCTTTTTTCCTCTACTTGCTGCTACTTTCTCCTCCTTGATTTAATTTATATTTCTGTTGTTCTGCTTTTGGTTTGTGTTGTACTTCCTATTGATAGACTGTGTCCTTTAATGCAATAGTAGTTTCCTTATTCTTCCACCGTAGCTGAAGTCATAAGCTTGTGCACGTAAAAACTGGCAAAAAATAACTGACATCCTAAAAATGCCTAAATTAATCCATATAACCATTGTTGCTTATTACTTAGTATTGGTATTCTCATTTCTCAGGGGAGGCCTTGCAGGCAGTGTGGTTTCTGTTAAAGGCACTCACTGCCTTTTCAGAGTTCATTAGATGCCTTTCTCTGGAAGGAGATTGCTCTTTAAAGTATCAATGGTTTCTGGTTATTTGACCAGGGGAGCAGCAGAGGGTGCTATGTCAAGGCCTGCTTAAAAACAGATATGAGGATTCCTTGAAATTTAACTCAAAGCACCTGGATTGGCATTTTGTCTTCACTTTTCCTTCTCTGGTACAACACCATAAAGCAACCTTTGACCCTGTTGGCTAATAAATGCATTTTTCCTTTAAAAAAAAAAAACCTGTCCATTTAATAGATGCTTTGGGAAATGAAAAAAAAATAAAAGCAACCCTTTTTCTTTTTTGATTCTAGCATATCTGAAGAGAGCAGCAGTGTCCCCGCTGGCAAAGGTGTAACGAAAGTCAGTCGCACCTTCAGCTACCTCAGGAATAAAATGTCCAGCAGCAAGAAGAGCAAAGTAAGTGCTTCTTGTGATTTATGCAGCCACAAAATGACCATAGGCAGCAGAGATGAGTTCTGTATTTCAGATGAGTTCTGTATTTCAGTTCTATGTTTCCATAGGGTAGTATTTAATTCTATAAGAGCAACGAGGCTGGTGAAGGGACTTGAGCACAAGTCCTATGAGGAGAGACTGAGGGAGCTGGGGTTGTTTAGTCTGGAGAAGAGAAGGCTTAGAGGCTACCTCATCACTCTCTTCAACTACATGAAGGGAGGTTATAGCCAGGCAGGGGTTGGTCTCTTCTCCCAGGCAACCAACAATAGGACAAGGGGACATGGGCTCAAGCTCTGCCAGGGGAGGTTTAGGTTAGATGTTAGGAAGAAATTCTTTACAGAGAGGGTTATCAGGCATTGGAACGGCCTACCCAGAGAGGTGGTGGATTCACCATCCCTGGAGGTTTTTAAAAAGAGATTGGACGTGGCCCTTAGTGCCATGATATAGTAATTGGAGTTGGATCAGGGGTTGGACTTGATGATCTTGGAGGTCTTTTCCAACCCAATCTATTCTATGATTCTATGATTCTATTTAAGTCTTTGCCCAGTTTTCTCTTCTTTACTTTTTTTACTTCCTTTCTGTATTTTGTGAGGAGAGGATTGTCTGTGTTGTAACAGGGACTAGCTACATGGGAAATCTTAGCACTACAAAACTGAGCCCTAGGACACACTCTGGGAGCTCAACTGGTGGCTGGTCACTAGTGGTGTTCTCCAGGGCTCAGTTTCGGGGCCGGTCCTGTTTAACATCCTTATTGGTGGTCTGGACATGGGGATTGAGTGCACCGTACCTGCAGTAAGAGGATATGAGGAAATGACCTTAAACTGAGTCAGGGAAGATTCAGCTTAGATATTAGAAAAAAAGTTTCATTGTTAGAGTGGTCAGGCGTTGGGATAGATTGCCCAGGTTGGTGGTGGATTTGGCACTGAGTGATGTGGTTTAGGGGGGTTACAGTGGTAGTACTGGGTTGATGGTTGGACTGGATGATCTTGAAGGTCTCTTCCAACCTTGAAGACTCAACGATTCTTTGATTCTTTGTTTTCACTCTTTTCTCCACAAAATGAAGCTTCATTTATTATAGAGAACAGATTGTGTTCTGGCATGAGTTATGGCTTTGAAGTGATTGATGAGTTTAATTTTTACAGAACCCGAGAGGTTTTTAATAAAATGAGGACAGGAGCTGTAAGAAAGGACTGGCTGCCGAAGGCTGTAGTAGGTTTTCATTTTATTTTTACTTTTGCCACAAAGTTTCTGTGCACTGCAAGAGACATTGCTCAAGCAGTGACCTTTGGTGATGGCAAATATTTATATTTTCACCTTTCTTACATCCTTGAAACCCTGGGATTTAATTTGCTGAAAGATAAGTGCTGCTCAGCACAGCTGAATTTCCTGGGAACCATATTGGTTACAGAAATAATTACATTAGTGCTAGATACTTCACACAAACATGCAGTTGTTGCCTTAGATTGTCCCCTTAAGTTTAATATATATTTGGGTTTTTTTTTTTTTGCTTGGTTGGATGTTTTTTACTTGAATCTCACCTCTATTTATTTGTCTGATCGAAGCTCAGAGCACCTTACCTCTCCGTGGGCAGTATGTATTGTATCACTAGGTGATGTGTAGCTAATATGTTGGTAAATACTGTTGGAAGGCCCCGGAGAGGTGTAATTACACACAGTTCCTCTTTAGGGATCTGCCTTTAAAGATGCAAAGCCACGAGTGCCAGTGGCTCAGAGCTCCTGCTGAGCAGCTTTAAGACAATGCTGTTCCCTGCTGCAGAGTACAATGCCAAACCCCAAATCTTCTTACATAGAAACCTCTGTTGCAAACGCCAGTGAGAAGTTCAGGAGCATTTTGCACAGACTGTGAACAAGACTGAAAATTCATTAACTGGTTCTTGCACTTCGGATGCATAATCTCTAAAGCAAGAACTAGAGAGAAAGATAAGAGATCTGGTTGAAACACATAAGAAAATACAACAGAATTGCTTTGAGAAATTTGCTCTCCTTTTGTTAAGTAAGTGTAGGCTGATTTCACTAATGTCATGATTGCATCTGAAAGTGTTGATAAAGAATTGCTCCAAAATCCCCACAATAAGACACACTACAGAAATTGCAGCTGATAATCAATTCTGATATTTTTACTAATTAAAAAGCCAGGATATCATTCAAATTACAGTTTCGTCTCTGCTTACGGTGGAATGTTTGCATGACATGCTTTTTGGGGGCTCCAGCCTAACAAAACACCTTACATTTTTAGGCTCCAGCCTAAAAATCCTAATGATTTTTTTTTTTACCAAAAAATCCTTGGGAACACTGATTTCTCAGCAGCATTATGGCTGAGGAAAACTGGTAAGCATTAAAAAGAAAAACAACAAACCTTTAAAGAGGAAGTTTGACAGGAAGCTGGTTTCTGCTGCTGTCGGGGCTGTCAGGAGGGAGGGACGCTTCGCTTCAGCTTCTTTCCAGCTGGGTTTTACTTATCTCCAAACCTGCACTGTTTTACAGTTCATTCTAAGATGAACTGTAAAATAAAGCACCCCTGAGCCTACTAATGGCTACAGCTCTTTTGGAAAATCCCTTAAAAAAAACCTTAAAAATAAAGAGGTGTTTGGAGCATTAACTGTAGGGGATACTGATAGAAGTCTGGCATGTATTTGGTGTTATTCGGGGATTAGCAGTGAATCTCTTGCCATTAGCAACGTGCCCTGATTCACATTCTTGAAGTCTAAAACATGCTCTATTTCTGTCAATTCAGGAAAAAAAGAAAAACTTCATTTTTTTCCCTTCTGGTAGAGGGTTTCTAAGAAATGATGACAATTAGCATGAGTAATTTCTCTTTTTCCTTGCCTTGCGCAGTAATAAGGCAGTGCTATACCACCAACAGCGTTTCAGTGTATATAGTAGGAGTTGTAAGTGCCTGAAAGGATTAGGAGACAGGGAATATTCCTGATGTGTAGAGCAGGAGGAGCGCAAACACACCAAACCTTTCTGTTTGGGCATCTTCTGCAGCACTTTGTTTGCTGAAGTACTGCATAGCAACACTGAGGTATGTTAAAATTCGCTTTATTTCTATCCCAAACATCACAGAGTGTTTGATTTACTACCCTCTACCTTTTAAATGGGTGGTCTCGTGGTGACTTGTGACTTCTAAAAGATTAATCACATCCTTTTCTGCCCTGTGTATTTTTTTTTTTCCTTCTCTTTAGCAGTGGCAGCTAGGGTAGGGCAAGATGAAAGCAACAGCAAAGTAGCTAAAATCATCTTCAAGGAAGTTAGCAGCAATCGTCCCGCCCTCCCCCTTTTGCTCAACTGCTCTGTGCCTGCCATCCCCCCAGCTGGCCTTGCCGGCAGCTCCCGCCTGTCAGGATGGGCTAGTGCTGGTGGGGAGCAGCGCTCCTGCCCCCCGGGGGAAGGATGTCGATAAAATGGAATAGGTTTGCAGAAGTACCTCAGATAACAGTGAAGCTGGTAGGACTTAAGCACTGGGAGGTAAGAGCTTCGTGGTTCTCTGGGGGAGGGATCGGCTGCTGCAGATCTGTTCCTTTGGGTCTGCGGTACCTGCCGTGTCTGTTCCTGCACGTCGGTTCAGCCGCAGAGCCGGGCTTCAAATCTTGCTGGCGGCTCCAACAGCTCAGGAAAATGGTCTTGTTTTTTTACAATCCTTTTTAAAAATAAAGTTCCAGTAACTGTCATAGGAAAAAAGCTGAAAAAAAAAAATCTCATTTTGAGACCTTGTCCTTCAGTGGAGTGGCTGGCAGCCTGTGCATAGTGTGCTGTTTCCTCCTTGAAAGTGGTGCACCCATTTCCTGTTTTTTCTGGGGTCGTTCAGCTTTAATTAAAATGTTTTTTACAGTAATTTTCATGAAGGCAGGGTATTATTCTAGACTTCAGAATTACTGGGCTTTGCAGTAGACATCAGGTAGGTTTAAAGCATAGGATGGGAAATCTCCTTTCATCATGAGAGTCACAAGATTTGCCCTGAGCTTAGAGTGATCTTTTCTCCTGGAGCTTCACAAGACTTGGCAATAGAGCAAAACTCCAGGCATCAGCTTAATACCATCAGCCAAGGCCTAAACTGCAGTTTAATTTCTTGAATCCTGCCAGGCTGGACATGGTTAAAGGTGGGCAGGTCAGTGGATGGAGGATGGGACTGTGGAGGTTTCTGTGGGGTGGTGAGCCAAGCTGATGGCTCAAAGGAGGCGGAGATATGATGCAACACAGATGCAACACAGACTCTTCCTGGCAGGTTTTCTGCTTCAGACAGGATTGTTCCATATGGTAATGCTCCTAGTTTTGCTTATTTGCAGAACAAAATAGCATTTGGGGCCAGTAAATAGACTTTTTGTTTATGACACTTTACAGGGAGAGACTCCGACACTGGGCATTTTGCCTGGGAAGTGTTGGGAGAAGAGAGTCCTTAGGCTGAGTTACTCATTATTTGAGTGTGTCATCAAAAGCTCAACAGTTTCCCTGCGGGTGACTGCACAGCTCGATACCTCTTTTAACCACTTCATGGCAGTTGCTCACATGGGCTGCTCTGCAGCTCTCTGATATTCAGGCTGTGACAATATTAGGCAGACGACACATAGCATATAAATAACAAAATGCAAAGATAAGCTCACAGAAGCCTTTACCAATTTCTGGTTAAGCTTCTCTTTCAGATGCCAGGAAATCCACAGTAACAGTTAACAGAACTGCAGCTGAATCTTATGGTAAACGTGTTATAGGTTGGTACACAGAAAGACAAGGAGTCGCTGTAATTCAAATTTGGAGTTTTTCTGTGGAGTTTCCTTTAAAAATTGTTTGGAAGAATTCCAAATCCATGAAAGGCTGCAGGGGAAAATGTTTCAAATTTTTAGTATTTAGTATTTTCTATCTAAGGTAGCGATAGAAAAGTAAGCAGAAACTCTGCTAAAAGTTGGATAAGGTGGCTGTGCTTGTCATCTTTCCAAAGCTGAGTAGCCCAGAGGCTGAACTGTGGCTTGTGCTTTGTGAAGATGAGAGCATCTTTTATGGCGTTGCTGTTGTTCCTCTGCCTTTCTGTGCTCCCATATGTCAAGAATGTAAAAGATCCATTTTCCCAAAAAGCTTCACATGATTACCTGGGGTTGCATGTAACTATTGAAGAAGTTGCTAGTTGGAAGGAAAACAGAGGTGGAAATATTCTGGCAGTGAGGCTGTACAGGCGCTGAGGAAGAGCTTGTGTTCTCCATTAAAAATGCAGTTGCAAATCTCAAGCTTTACAGGTTGGCCTTAAAAATTAACTGTGTTGAAAATTTGACACACACTGCATGTAGTGTTTGTACTGAACATAATTCATTGAAAGCACTGAAGAGGCTGATGAGAGCCCAGAAGAAGAAAAGAGGTAAAGTCATTAAACCAAGAAATATAAAACAGAGGTGAAAGAAAATAGCTTCCTTCAGAACAGACTGAGTTTCATATCTGCTGGTGAGACATCTGTGAGTCAGTAGTATGTAAATCCACATCCATGGGGGCTGTAAGGTGGTTTTTGTAAGGGAGAGCTGGGCAGACACATGACCATTGTTGAGGTGTGCACTGGTCGATATCATTGCAGTGCCAAAGGCAAACACTGAGGAATTTGTAACTAGAGAATAGACCTCTGCAGAGTAACGAGGCTTTTGGTCATTTTTTCTCTGCAGGAAAAGGAGAAAGATAAAGAGAAGACTAAAGAGAAGGACAAAGATTCCAAGGAGAAGGAAAAAGATAAGAAGCAGTCAAATGGACATGCCTTCACTGCAACCGCTGTTGTAGCCCAAGCAACCTGTTACCACTGTATGAAGCCTTTCAATAAGGATTCGTACTACTGTGCAAGTAAGTCAGGGGAGGTTCCCTCCCTTCCTTTTGTTTTTCATTGAATCTGACATGGAAAATGCGAACCTTACGCCTTCTTTTCATTTTCCTTAAGGATGTAGGGTGGGAGGGAGACTTTGGAGATAGTGATTCATGGAGCAGCAGCATGTTGCCTTGTGGAAACTGGACTGAAATGAGTCGTGGCTGCATGGAGGTGTCCTGCAACCTCATTCCAAGCTTGAGCTCAGCCATCACAGCATCCCACGGGGTTTTCTACCCCTTGTTGGGCTGTGTCAGTCAGCTGGAGAACTTTGTTTATTTCGGCTGCATGTTATGGCTTGGGCCTGAGCTGCTTTGATAAGATGGACAAAGGACAGGGACAGCTGGCTTGGATCATGGCTTTTACTTCCAAAGGGAAAAAAAAGTCCCACCCATCTGTAGTGTATTGCTTTAGTTCTCTGAACTGCTTCGGTGAGCCCTTGGTCAGAACCACATGGTACAGAAAGGAAATACTCACCCTCTTCTCCCTTTTTACAAGAAATTGCATCACAGGTCAAATGGCAACTACCTGTGTGTGTGTGAGGTACGTGCACTACAGTCCAGGCAGGACAGGAAATACATCTGGGGGTTTCTGCCAGATTAGTGATTTTGTTCTCTTTTCTTATCACACAGTTTCTCATGCCTGTAGCTTGATAAGGTCAGCAGAGTTTGTGTGGTCGAGCCCAGAGTGCTGCCCAAAGCTGTAGAATATGAAGACAAAAATGTCTTTTTCCCACTGCAGCTCAGGGCTCTTCTTTCCTCACTATTAGTAATTTTTTACTCCACTAGCCTAGAGATAAGTCAAAGCATTTATGGGAACTGCTCCCAGACTGGAGTCCTGTATTCCTCCTGGTAGATGTGAGCAGGGGAAGGGGCAGCCAGCTGAATCCCGAATGGCAGTTCCGAGTTTCCTGGAAGAGATTTCAGCAAAGTTGTTTGCATGAAACACACTCTGTGTCAGCCTGATGGGAAATGGAAAACATCAACAGTTATAAGCTCTCAAATGCATTCTCTCCCTTTCCCCACTCAACTTTCTTTGGCTTCTGAAGCCACTTAGAAAGTCAAATATATCCCAATTTAATTTTCTCTATATTCTAATGAGTTAAAATAACCCAACAGTGTCATATGTTTTAGCATAGGTGTTCTTTCCTTATTTCCAAGATATGATGGAGAATTATTGTAACTGTTCTGCACTGGACAAGAAAGAATGCCATGAGGAAGGTTTGATGAGGGCCCAGGTTGAAATCTCACATCTGAGAGTGCTCCTTCCTCCTGTTGCATCTTAAAATCAACTATCAGATGCTTTGGAAATTGTGGATAACCAGCAGCAGAGGCTCCGTTATTCCTGTGCTGTTGCAAACTAGTGAGCATCACTGCTCTTTCTTAATGCCTTTTAAAGCACTGGATTATTTTAAAACAATGTCTCAGCTTTTCAGTGATGCCCCCCCAGCTTCCTGAAACAGCTAGTCAATGCTAAAAGATTGAGAATACTGTGAAACAAATGGGCAAGCAAAAAAGCCTAACTTTTAATAGCTTCCTGCCTGGTCTTTTTTATTTTTTTTTTTACTATCAGTAATGCAGAAAATAAGCTTTTGGGGGTTTTAATTATTAATACTAGTGATATAGAGGAGTTGGAGGAACTTCCTGCCTGCTGAAGAGTTGAATAGGTGAGAAAAAGTCCTTGAAACCAGATTTTTCAATCTAAAAAATCCAGATGTTGTATTACCAAATGATACATACTAAAGAGCTGCTTTCAGACTTTCAAGGCCTGAAGTGTGAATTTAATGATTCTGAATTGTCTTGCTGCCTGTCTTTGTGCACCAGAAGCAGGTTCTGCCCCACTTCCTTGTTCGATCTGAAAAAATGATAGTGCTTGTGGGTTTCTGCAAGAACACGCAGGTTTCTTTGTTCTGTCTTTCTTGCACAGGAAACTGTGAGATGACAGAATAGGAACACCCTATAGCCTTACCCTTATCTCTGTCAAAATATCAGAATTACTGGCTTTTGTTAAGTAGGCCTAAATGTAAAAAACACTAGGAATGTTAGCACATATTGTCATTCTGGACATGGAATTTTTTCCTTTCTTATTTTTTCAAGAAATAATTCTGAACTTTACGCTTACATCTAAAGTACAATTCATTATCTGTGTTAGTGTTTTCATGAATGAGTGGAAATAATTTTCTCTAAGCTACTGAATCTCATCTGAGAGTATTTGAGTTGTGATCTTTTATCTGCTGAAAGAGTTACAGCCTCAAACCGTATTATCAATTATTATGGAAAAAAAAAAAAAAAGTAGTTTTAATCGTCCTTTCCCAGAAATTTGCTGGCAGAGATCAGGGGCAGACTCCAAAAAACCACATAGCTTTTGCTCTGGCGTGTAAGCAGCAAAGGCTGGGGTTTAAAGCATGATGGTCTTTGGACTGGTGGGTGCTGTGGTTTCCAACCAAAACGGTGTCTTCAGTGCAGTTTTCAGCAGGAAGTCCCAACATGGTCACCTGACACATGGTCCTGTTACTTCTTCTGGTAACTCTTTAGTAAAACCCTGTGGGTTTCTGTGCTGTAGATCTTGCCTGTGATGTCTGAGTTTGTGTAAATGAATTTTCCTGTCTTTTGGATCTCACAGTCCGTATTTTGATGAGAACAGTATTTCTGTTCTCAGAGAAAATATTGACCCTACAATTGGTTTCTGTTTCCATCTCCTGCTTCAGCTTTCCACCTTACTTTCAGAGTAATAATGCCATCATTTTTCTTTCCTTTTTTTTTCTTTAATTTAAGACCCACTGGTTAAGACCCCTGGCAGCTCAACCTTGCATTGATTTTTAAACAGAATTTCCTGTTAAATTCCTTGAGGAAATCTTATTAACAAACAAAAGGCTAATTATCCTGGAGAGGAGCCTGTCTCTCAGTATTTGTAGCTACTCGTGTAAACCACAATGATACTTGAAAGGTCTAATTCTCAGTTGTGTAAATTAACAGTTCAGATTACAAATGGTGAAAACTGACCTGTTTTCTGTGTGGTTTTCTTTAATTAGTTGGGTTTTTTACTTTTGACAGACTGCAATGCAATTGTTCACAAAGGCTGTAAGGAGAGTTTTGCTTCTTGTGCAAAGGTCAAAATGAAGGTAAGAGAGTTCATGTACTCTACTGAATAAACAAAAAAAAGTTTATGCAGATATATAACATCTTCTATTATATGTCACAAACTTTCCAGCTTCTTGGAAAGAACTTCAGGCACTGTGCCCTACGTGAAAACTATTAAATATGTCGTTTATATAAGGAACACACAAAGTTTGTGCTTACCTCAAATGCAAGGAACCTGGTTCTCCAAGATAAATAATGTTTATACAAGTATGATTTTCAGTTCTCTTCAGTACTATCAGCACTTTCTCATTTTCCTGTTTCTCCATCTGTTATTTTTCCCATTTCAATGGTGGTGGGGAAAATAAATAAATATATACATATATATATATATATGTTTAAAAATACACGTACAGCCAAAAACTGATCTGTTCTGAGAGGATTCAGAAAAACAGAACTTTTTTAATTTAGTTATATGGAACAAATTGCTGCGGAAAAGGAGGAAGAAATTACAGTGAAATTCATTTTTCTTTCAGCCACAGAGAGGGATGCTGCAGGCACATGATACCTCTTCGTTACCCACAGTAACCATGAGAAACAAAAGTAAGAAAACTTCCTTTCCCTCTCCTTTGATGATGTTCTTAACTGTTCTGACAACTGCTAACTTGATATTATGAAAGATAAGTGTTTATCAAAGCAGGGATGAGAACATTCTCTGCGTGTGGTAAGCAATATTTGAGATTTCAGAAGTTGTACTGAAGTTGTACAGAGTTCATCTGCTTCTGCAGTGGCCATGTAGCTTTCAGCAGACGTAAAGTCATCTCAGATTTAAAATAACCACTTGACCGGTGTAGATTTAAAATAACTACTTGCCTACAGCGGTAAGGTCACAAAATCTGGAAGATGCAGCCTGTGGAGAGGATGTTTATTCAAAATACATTTATTTTTGTTTTAATTAAGTAGTCTTAGGCTTTGAGGTAGTCAAAATAAAAAGTTTAATTTTGAATAGGAGGAATGCTGACAAACTTTTCCTGACTTTGCAGTACAGTGTGACCAAGGGTATAGAATAGGCATGAAATAGCCCAAATGGGTTTTATAGTGCCATGATTTGATGAGCTTAAGTGATAAGCTTTGTTAAGTGATAGCTTGAAGATCTCTGTATGGAGCCACACTGCATAATACAGTTGTAATCACTGTGGTATTTATCAGAGATGTCACTCCAGAAAGCAGAAATGCATCTGAAGAAGGAAAAAATCTGGAATTAATATGAAAGATTAGTTAAAGCTAATCTATAATGATAGTAAAACTATAATGATAGTATAATGAAATAAGGATTATCATTTCTCTGTGGCATATACTGATAGAGAAACCTTCTCAAAAAATGTGACCAGAAGCAGCAAGATGCATATAATTATAGGCCCAGGGGAGTGACAAAGCAACAGAGTAGATTAAAACATATGACTATTTATCACATAAAATTAAATTCAGTTTCCAAAGTATATGTTTCTGGACTTGCAGATCCCACCTAGGAATTTTAAGCGTAGTGTAGTGCAGTCAATTCTGCACAGGGATCCATGTTCTTTCCTTCCTGTGGCTGGTTTTAACTGCTGAGATCCCCTGCTGATGATTCTAGAACAATAAGGAAGTGAATTTTAGTGCCCGGATCCTTTAAGTCATCATCACCATCACGGTTAGCAGCAGTTAAGGCAGTTACACGGCCTGACTCCTCTCTGACCCTTCCCTTGCAGGCTCGCAGCCCAAGGAGCGCCCTCGTTCAGCAATCCTTGCTCCCGATGAAAGCACTGTCACCTCAATGTTCAACAACAGGAGATCATCACAGCAGCCTACAGCACTTTCTAAAAGTGTCTCGATACAGAACATTGCAGGGTAAGGTTTCTCCCTGGACACCTGATCACCCCTGTGTTACCTGACACTGCGAACATAACGAAGTTCAGATCTCACTGAAAATAGATTCATGGACTATGATTTGTGCTAAAAGTACAGAAGAGGTTCACAAAGCCTGAAATACCCATGTTATGTATGATACCTTCAGGTGTCTTCTGCACAATCAGGTTGCCTGGGTTAGTTTAGTCATAGCATGAGTTCAGAGGAGTCTGAGTTGGCCTGGTTAGATTCAAGGCCACTTCATAGAGATGCTCTGGGATCCAGGAGGAAATTCCCTTGCCTTAGGCTGGATACTGTGCAAGCACACATTTGCAGCTCAGGTATTGTATTAACTTTTGTGTCCATGACAGTAGGGGTGAAGGCATAGAGCTGCAGTCTGCCTGGTGGGTTTGGACTGTGTTATAAGTAATTAATTAAAAAAAAAAAATCATAGAAGAAAATCTAGTTTATGGTTCCTACCCTACCTGCATTTTGAGCAGTTCTACACGTGAGGCAGTAGCATGGACTGGCATGTTCTGGGCAGTTTGAATGCCCTGGCTAGTCATGGTGAAATTTTTTCAGTCCATTTTTCTCATCTTTCTCAGAGCTAATGATAAGGACTCTTGTATAGCCTTTGGTGTTGCATTTTTTGCACTGCTTGCACCAAGGGCAGTGAGGATGGGATGTGACTAAAATGGAAAGTAGTGGAAATGGAGTTATCCAAACCATAAAACCTCAGGTGTGATTCTTTATGGAAGAAGCACCAGCACTCAGAACTGTACCTCTTACAGCTTCTTGAGCCCCAGAGGGTGGTTAGAAAAGAACTAAAAGCACATTTCTGTATGTAATCGTGCAGTGCTGGCTTTTTTTTTTCCAATTCGTATTTAAAATGCATTTCTTCTGGTTATTTGAAAGTACATTTGGCTGGGTTTTTTATGTCATAAACAATATTGTACGTTCTGTTTTTCAGCAGAGTTGGGAACGATGACAACTTAATACACACTTGGAAATTCCTGTCGCAGTCAACAGACTCCTTACATAAAATCAGCCGGGTGAATGAATCCATGGAGTCACTGGTTGATGAAGGTAAGAGATCCCCATGGCATTTATGGCAAAAGGAAGGTCTCAGTGCTGCTTTCCAGAAATACAAAATCCATTTTCAGCAAGTGTCCTCCTTTCTAATGGACAATTAATGTGCATTTATTTTAATCTTAGAATATCAGCATGATAAACAAAGCCCCACATATTAATTACTTTAGCTTGTTGAATTGTGGGAAAACATTTAGAAGGTTTCAGTTACAGTTGAGTTACTTGGAATTTAGCTCAGGGAAAAACATTTCCTCTTCTACTGTGGTTTTTTATCTGCAATGTTGTTGCATTACAGCTTCAGAATACATTATCTGAACTAGAATTTGGTCTGTGTGAAAATGGCCAACTAGTTCTTTGCAACTAAGAAATAATCTTTAAAAGTGCTTTTCATAACCTTGTCCTTACGTGGTATATGATCATTTGTGTCAGGAAAGGAGAATGTGTGTGGTGTCTGTGGTGTGACAGACAATGCCTAAACCTAAATGAATAGACAGGAATCTCAAACAGGACAAGTTACCCACATCTTAATGGCACTTACATTGCTTTGTGAAGGAGCGGACATGAATGAAGGACAGCTCATGGGAGAACTGGAATTAGATTCCAAGCAGCTGGAGGCTGAGTCCTGGAGCCAAGTAGTGGACAGCAAGTTCCTACAGCAGCAAAACAAAGATGTTGTCAAACGGCAAGATGTCATTTATGGTGAGATACCTGCATCTTCATTTTTCACTTGTTTTAGATAGCTTCTTGATGTTCCCACATGCATGGATTTGGGAAACTTTAGGTCACTGAACTTTAGGTCAGGAAACATTGAGTTGGTTTCCTTAGAAGCCATAGTTTCATTCTTGCAGTTCTTAGAAATGTAATGTATTCTGCGAAGGCTTTTTTTTTGCATTTCCCATATCCAGAAGCCATTAAAAATTCCCAGAAACTGCCTCTCCTTGTTTGTCTGCTGATGACATTTAAACTCAGTTACAGCAGAGCAGGTAGCTAGGAAGTCTTCTCCTGACAGGTTCAGGAACCATCCTCTATGGCAAAAGGGCAGTACGCTGAGGCTGCCAGTGGGTTAGGAAGGAGCAGATACCAGGGCTGAAGGTTCAGACTTCAGTGTCCAAAGCTCTTTATTGTGGGATTCCTCTGCTCTGCTTTTACATGTGAAACTATTTCTCTCACTTTTTCTCTCATACATGAAGCTACTGATTGATGTTTCAATAGCTGACATAAAATTTTTTGAAACCAGAGGGAAGCCCAATTATGGAAGAGCTTTCTCCTGGCAGCTTTTCCTTGTGCTGTAACCCATGAACTCCACAGTGACCTTGGTTTTGACCTTGTCCCCATCCTATACAGAGCTAATGCAGACAGAAATGCATCATGTCCGCACCCTGAAGATCATGAACGATGTGTACAGCGCAGCGATGTTGAAGGAGCTGCAGTATGATCAACAAGTCATTGACAAGATCTTTCCCTGCCTGGAAAACTTGCTGCAAATCCACAGTAACTTTTTCCAGCGGATTCTGGAAAGGAAGAAGGAGTCATTGGCAGACAAAAGTGAAAAGAACTTTGTTATCAAGAGGATAGGTGACATCCTAGTGAATCAAGTAAGTGCTGGAAAATGCTTGCAGTTCTGAGAACACAGCTGGAAACCAGGCACTTTTCCTTCCCTCCTGTTTGTGCCTGTCAGATAATCACAGCTGATGGCACCTTTACTCTTCCCACATGTAAGAATCTCCGCCTCTGCTTTTTTTTAGGCACTTTTTGCTCTTTCAGACGAAGGTCCACTGTTGAAAATTGATTTAGTTCATTTTGTGGGAAAGAGAAGCATTTGCTGACAGGCACAAAACAGTCCGACTATAGCCTAGAGTGTAGGCAGGAGCTCACAGCAAAATATGCTCAGTGTGTCTCTTGGCTACGTTACTGACCTGCTGTTTAACTTTGGGTGGGTCATTTTACTTTTCTTTATCCGTGGTTTCTGCCTTCTTTTTGTCTGTTAAACCCTGTGAGTAGAATCCCAAATTCTGCTGTAGGTGTGAACTCAGTAAATTCCCTAAATCAGCTCTTTTACTTTCTGGAGATCTGCTTGCTTGATTAAGGATGCTTTGGACTAATTTAGTTTCATCAGATTCTTTTGAGAGGCTGGCAGGCACTGCTGGGATATCACACCAGGAGCTCAGTGCAGATTGGAGGTCTGTGTCTCATGTCTTACAGTTCTCTGGTGACAGCGCCGAGCGAATGAAGAAAACCTACGGCAAATTCTGCGGGCATCACAACGAGGCAGTCAATTACTTCAAAGATCTGTACTCCAAGGACAAGCGGTTTCAGGCATTTGTCAAGGTAGGATCTGGTAGGACAGACATAGTCAATGGAAAAAGCATCTCCTTCCTGCACTGTGGTGACCGTTTTGCTACAGAAATTAAACTTCCACCTTTATTCCTTAGAAAAAAATGAGCAGCTCCCTGGTGAGGCGTCTTGGGATTCCTGAATGTATCCTGTTGGTAACGCAGAGAATCACAAAGTACCCTGTCCTTTTACAAAGGATACTGCAGTACACCAAAGGTAGGGACCAGTTCCATTATTCTAACTGTGTATTTGTTCATCCAGTGTAAATTTTTTTGATCCTTTTCAGCTGAAGCAGATTCTCTTACCAGGTAATCCAGTCATTGTTGTCTTGTGCAGCTGTAATGAGATAACTCAGTTCCATATCTCCATTTAGAATTAGTTGTTCAGGTACCTTGATTTAGTTAAGTCTGTCTGTAGCTAATTATGGAGCAACATGCTTAGGCTCCAAAGTTTCCCAGCTTGCTTTTTTTGTGGTAATGGCTAAAATATGTGATTAATTTGTGTATTTCATCCATACTCCCTCATATACAAAGTATATTGGAATAGTCCCCAACCTCAACCACATATATGTGAAAGGTTTTGTGAAACTCTCCTTAAGGGGAAAAAATGCATCCTGTCTCATTTAAATATTACAAAGTTATAATGCTGGAATTTGAGAGGGAGAAGAGGAAGGAAGGAAGTAAAACTGGGAAGTTAGACTCCACAAAGATGAAGTGAAATCGAGGTCTCTCTGTTTCTTTTTTAAAGAAAACGAAGTGGAACATGAAGACTTGACTCAGTCATTAAACCTCGTTAAAGATGTGATTGCTGCAGTCAACAGCAAAGTCAGCAATTATGAGAAGAAAATGCGTCTTGGTGAGATTTACAACCGGACGGACAGCAAGTCCATCATGAGGATGAAGAGTGGTCAGATGTTTGCAAGAGAGGACTTGAGGCATCGGAAACTCATCCGAGATGGGCCTGTTTCACTAAGAAGTGCAGCTGGACGGCTAAAAGGTGAGACTGTCCTGCCTTCTGCTGACGCAAACTGTTCAGGAGAGGCTCTGCTGTCCCTGCAGCTGCCTCTTGTTGGGTCAGTGTTTTCTTGAATTCCTTTTTGTTTGTTAGGTGGAAGTAGTTTTTTTAAGGTGCTGTGCACTGAAGTTCTCCCCTGAATTAAACACTAACTCTCCCAAGGAATCCTTCAGCTGGGACCATGGCATCAGTAAGAGCAGACAGGGCTGTCTCTCAGGCTTGGCAGGAAGGCTGGGCTTTCCTTCTCCCCTTCCAGCATTAGCTGATTAAATTACGGTCTGTGGGCAAGAGCGGGGACTGGGAGCCTAGTGCTGTGCTGTGCAGGGAGGCAGTGATAACATAGAATTCCATACAGGGTATGATTTATTTCGAGGTTTTGGAAACAGGAAGTTTACAGATGATTTCTAGGCACCCGAGACTACTATTGCCTTTAGATGATTGATGAAGCAAGTTATGCTGCTGTTGTGAAATCCTGTGATAAGCACTGGCTCCATTTGCATTTCTTAGTGATAGAGATGCATAAACATGTCTGTAGTGCAAACTCCTAGGGAAAGCAGGTCCTGCAGGCAAGCTGCAGACCCAGGGAGAGCAGCTTGTTCTTATAGTCAGGCTGCTTTGCAGGATTTTAAATGCAGCACAGAGAATTAGAGGAAGAACGTTTCTTAGAGGGTTTTAGCATTTCCCCTCTTGCAAAGTGCACAGAACAGAGAAAAAGAGAATCAAATGGCACCTTTTGCAAACCTCACAGAGCTTGGATTTAATTTTGCAGCTTTGCTTAAAGTTTCGTGGTTCTTTTCTCTGGAATGGATCCTGTCTTCTGAAAACAGAATGGAAGGATTTACCCATGGGATGATTTAACTTTCTGGTTTGCTTCCTCTCTGTCACAAGATTTCCCAAGTACATTACACAAAAACTCTTTGTACCGAAGGGTCTGGGTGGGGCACTACACTTGGTAGTTGCTGTGCAGCTTTATGATATGTCATTAGGAGACTTGGAAAGCTGTATGTGCACTCTGGGAAAAGACTGATTTAAAATCCTCTGTTGGCTTGAGGTTGTGCTTCCTTCTCCCATGAAAGAAAGCTAGGTCCTGTGTCTCACACAGCCTCTGTCGGCTCCCCTCGGAGTCGACAAGAGTTGTGTTTGTCTGAGAGCAGAATTAGTGGTGGCTCCTGAAGTCAGTATTTCCTCGGAAAGAAACTGCAGCTGACAAATGTTGTTATTGCATGATAATTTACACTCTGCAAACCACTCATCAAGAGAACCATAAAACCCAAAACTTCCTGCGCAGATATTTTGCTCAAGGGCTAAAATATTGATTGTTTGAGAAAACAGAGGTTCTATTGAGTAAACGTCTCCGGCTTTCGCTGTTATGCCCACGTCTTAACTGCTAGTGAGTATGTGGCAGGAGGGGAGCACCCCTGCTCAGACAGATGAGAGCAAATCCTGCAGATTTTCCAGGCACTGATTTGTTCTGCTTAATGCAAAGTCAGTTCAGAGCTAACCTGAGTTGGCATCTCCAGGAGCTGCCCCTGCTCCTCCTGCTAACTGGGAGGTTGATCCTGCTTCCAGCATTTGCAAAACCAGCCCTGCTGCTCCCCAGCACTGGTGTTATTACAAGAAATCTGTTTTGGGGTG
This sequence comes from Pseudopipra pipra, assembly GCF_036250125.1. NCBI lineage: Eukaryota > Metazoa > Chordata > Aves > Passeriformes > Pipridae > Pseudopipra > Pseudopipra pipra. The sequence goes on along the minus strand of NC_087560.1, from coordinate 14,546,871 downwards.
GGTTGTGTGGTTATACTTACTGTTATGCTGCTTCTTTTGCAGAAGTCCAGGCTGTTCTCCTCTCTGACATGCTCGTGTTCCTTCAGGAGAAGGACCAGAAGTATGTGTTTGCCTCACTGGTAAGACTTCGACCTCTTCTCCTTCTTCCTTTTCTGTGTGAGAGACCCGTGATGTGTGTTGTGCAGCAAAGCCAGCCATTTGTCTGCTAAACAACTCAATTTTCTTGCTCGCAACATTTTTGTTTGCTGAACAGACTCCATTCTTTCTGACAGGAAAACATGTCTTCATGCCCCACCTCCCTGTTGTGCAGTGCCTTGGCACAGCTGATAATTGGCCTTAAAAAGCTGCCTGTCACTCGATACACTTGTGCTTTTCAGTTTGTGCACATGGAAGGAGTGGTTGGGGCAGGAGGGGGCAAGGAGATAATGCAAACATTGTAAAAATGAACCTTAGCAGAAGGAGATGTCCTAATACATTGTGGGCTGCTGTGGGGGATGGTGAGGTGAAGTGCAAGTGCAGTAAATTCAACAGAACAGCTGGAAAATAAATGTCAGAGAAATATATTTGTAATGCACAAGGGCAAAAACACTAGCGTTTGAGGGCTGGCCCCTGAAAAGGGCTGGGCACACTGACCTGCTAAAGAAAACCTAGTGCCTAATGGAGTCTGTTGGGCTGTACCTTCCAGGCATGGTCTAGACTGGCTAAACCTTGTGACCTTTCCACTCCTTGAGCATTTTGAAAGCTGTTAATTTGTTATTGCAATTCCACCAACCCTCTGCACGGGCTCAGTGCCCTACACAGGAGAGGCTGATTTGCACACAAGTCCTGCTAGTGGACCTCTACCAAATCACCCCACTTGTAGCAGCTGGTATAGTGCACAAAGGGGCTGACTCGTGTGCAGATGACACAGCAGCAAAGGGACGTTGTAACCCAGCAGGCTGATTACACAGATGCCATAACACACAGTGAACAGCATCTTACACACGAGTTCTCACACAGGAGTCAGCTGTGAGCTTCTGAGAACAGCAGAGGTTTCGTGGCATTTGAAAACAAGATGTTATTCTATCCTAGAGAGAGATCATGAAGATACTGTGTGTGAAGCAGGCACTAGCAAGCTGCACCAAGTGTAAGGAGCTGTGATATTAATGACAGGGAGAGCGTGGGCAGGAGGAAGTGAGATCAGAGCAAAATATGGTAGAGTTTACAAAACCACAAAGTCAATTCTAAATTAATTCTTTGTTGAAATGGAATGAGGTGAAATTGCTTTTCCTGCAGAACTGTCGGAGGAAAGCAAACCCTTCCCTGTTGTTTGACCCCATTAAAATAGTTTATTTTTTTTAATTAAGCCAATAGGTTCAGAAAATGTTTACAGCCTGAGAGATGTAGTGCTATGGTTTATTGGGACCTTTTCAATGCTAGTTTACACTTGGAAAGTAGCACTGTTCACCCTCCTCACCCATTTCTTTCCATCTGAAGGACCAGAAATCCACTGTGATCTCTCTGAAGAAGTTGATCGTACGGGAAGTGGCTCATGAAGAGAAGGGTTTGTTCCTGATCAGCATGGGCGGAAAAGATCCCGAAATGGTGGAAGTCCATGCCAGCTCCAAAGAAGAACGTAACGGCTGGATACAGATAATTCAGGACACAATGAACACCATGTAAGCTACCCAGCTGTTCTTGGGAGGCAGGTGGTGCACATGGTTGTGTTCCTGTGATAATCAAGCCTATCCCTGTCTCCTGTCCAGGGATAGAGATGAAGATGAAGGAGTCCCTTGTGAGTCTGAGTTCGAAAAGAAATTGTCTGATGCAAAACTGAGAGGACTGAAAGGTAAAATCCTGCCTGGGACAGAACTGGGGAGTGGTTTTGGAAAAATGTACAGGAATTTTTGATTTGGGTTTTGTGGTTGAACTACAATATTTTTCAAATGAGTGAAAGCCGTACATCCAGCAAATAATTGTACTCCTGGTTTGTGGCTCACCTTCCCTGCATTATTTTTGTTCTGAGCCTGCTGGGTGCCAGTGCTGTGCATGGATTGTGCAGGGCATTGTCATACTGTGTCAGAGTATGTGCTGCCAAACCCAGCACATACTGTCAGGTTCCACTAGATGGGGCCAGTATCTCAGGAATCGCTCAGGTTTCCTTGACGAAGCTTTTATTTTCTGTCTTCATGTCTTGTTTTCTGTTCACCCCCACAGAACAACTTCAGCAGAAGGATAAGCAGATCCTGCTCTTGCTAGAGGAGAAGACAAAGATCTTCCGGGACATGGCAGACAGTTCTGTGCAGGAGGAGATGCCAGGCTCCAGGCTGCTCTTCAGAGCCAACACAGAAGAGGCTCCAAAAGGAGAGGCCATTATGAAAACAGCAATAAATGAAGGTGAGCCAGTCAGGTGACATGTAAATTACAGTAACCAACATACCCCTCAGCTTCAGTGAAAGTGTCAGTTCTCAAGCACCAGTCTTGCAGGGGAAGTCTTCTCTTTGTCAGAATAACAGCACAGATGAGGAGATAATGCTACTCACGATATTGTCTCAGGGACAGGTCATGAGGATCAGGAAAGGAAGCAGATGAGTGTTGAAAGAAGGCAGAAAAATCAGCACAGAGAACAACCATGCATTGAACCTGCTTTGGGGTCAGGAGCAGCACAGTATTTATCCTTGGCTGAAATTTGGACTGTCCAGGCTTTTTGCTGTGCTTCAGTCTCAGCAAGATGTGAGAGTGGAGCTTGGGTTCCAGCAGGCACTTGTGGTGCCTACAAGGGACAGTCAAGTCCATCGACAAAGGCAAGGGTAGATGGAAACTCAGTCGGCTTTCCAGTGTGATTTTTGAAGAGGCTAAAAATTATTAGATGCTGTTGTCAGAGCATATCAGGTTGCCTGGAGGAAGAGAGGGAGGTGTAAGCTGTGCAGAGCTCCAGGAATTGGAGTTAATGGTCAGGCAGACTGAGTTTTTGCAGGGGCAATGCGTACTGTTCATACCATTGTCACAGAAACACAGGCTCTTGGTCCAGCAAAGTATGTGAATTTCTGACCTGAGCTCAAGCAGTGATGAAAATAGCTCAGAAGCCTGAGGTGGCCTTTAACAAAGACATTGTTGCTTTGTTATCAGTCGAACTGCTGCAAGACCTGGTGAACAGGAGCCTGGGCACTGCCCTCGGACAGCAGGTCAGCAGCACTGCCATGGAACAGGAAGGAGGAGTTGGCCCCGTCTCTCTTCCTAGAAGGGCAGAAACTTTTGGAGGATTTGACAGTCATCAGATGAACGCTTCCAAGGGTGAGTAGTTACGTGTGTGCACACCAGAATTTGTTCCTAATACATGTCGTCATATCCTCTTGCTTCAGAAGGACTTCAGCTGGTGATTTGGGTTTCACAGCTCCTCTCCAATAATAGTTGATAGATTAAATCACAGATAGGAGAAAAGTCTACGTACAGGTAGAATGATGGTAGCTGAGGACCTGTGGCTAAACAAGGATTAAACATCTGAACTCTTCACTTCTTTCTCTCTGTGTTCTAACTCATCCATACTCTTATACTTATGTGCCACATGGAAACGTTTGGCTTCTCAATAAATTAGTTTCTTCGTGTTATTATTGTAGTATCTACAGCTCTGTTCTTTGTTCTTCACTTATCTTCCAGCAGGAGCCTGGTGCTGTTGCATTTGCAAATGGATGAGGATATTGCTGAATCAAACACCTTCTCCCCTGTCTCTGCTCTCTGTGCATTTGTTTTCCACCTACAACTGCATGTGTTATTCCTGCAATTAAGTCTCTCCCAAAGAAATGTGTGACTATTTATTTCAGCTGCATAGTTGGCTGCTTCCCAATGCTCTCTTTCTTTGCCTTAGTCATCAGAAACTTCCCTGTCCTCAAATTCCTTTCTCTGTGGTCTCGCTCACACTCCCAATACAACCAGTTTTGCTGTGCTGGTGTCTGTCTCAGCACTGGGATCGTTGGACCTTGTCTGACCTCCTTCATTAAAGGAGCAGTGTTAGCTCCAGACAGTCAGACATGAGGAATATGTAGAGGCTTTCCCAGCTCTATTGGAAAGCTGCAAAGCCCTTCACAGGCCTTGGCATCATAATGACAAATATATTCACACCGGAGGGGTTTGTTTAGGGTTGTGCCTCTCTGTTGCAATGATGAATGGGGCAACCTCAGGCTGTTCATTCCCCGGCTCTAGGTTTTCTGTAGAAATACCCTCTTTTGAATTAGATTGTAATTCAGTAGTTGTAGGGTCTTGGGAGATTTGGGGAAAAGAATGCAGGGCCTGTTTGTTCAGCTGAAGACCAGGAGGTATGAAACCTGGCATTCACCTCCAGTTCTTCTGTTCACAACCTGTGAAACCTCAGGCAAAGCTTATAACCTGACTCCCCTTCGTTCTCCCCTCCAGCAAAGCAGAAGGGAGGTGTTTCCTCCTGCAAAGAGGTGGAAGGTCCCAGGACGTGGCGCAGGAGAGAAGGTCTGTTAGGAGGACTTGAGGGTCAGCCTTTAATAGCAAAGCCTGCCTGGGGGGTGGGGGGGGAGAGGGCCTTTGCACTAGGTATGGTGCCTTTCACATTGATGCAGATTCAGGTGTATGTAAAGTTGTTTATCATTAAAACAGTGGCAGTTGGAAGGTTACCACTGCAGGTGTGGGTTTTCCCCATGGGCTGCATCTCAGCTGGCAAGAGGAGTACAGGAGTCTTGGCAAGAGCTAGAGGATGGAAGGTCTGTGCCACTCCTTTGCCACCCCTGAGCAGAAGGGCAGCACAGGGGGAGGGTTACAGCCCTCCTGTCCCCACAGGTCAGTTCAGTCCTGCTTGGGAGCACTGATATGAGTCTTCCAGGGGGAAGTTAGAAAGAGAAGTCCAGGTTTCCTTTAAAGATCCAGGTTTCTGATAACGAAGGTTAATGGTAAATTGCTGGCATAGAATTACACAGGGTGTCACAGAGCAGTATCTGACCCAGATGTAAATTAACTTGCACAAGAGAGGCATTGAAACTATACCTGCAATAATATACCCTGATATGATTCTGTTATCATCCTCCATCTGCTCCTACTCTGCCTCATGTCTTCTCAGCAAGTATTCTGTGTTAGTAGATGGCAGTGCAGGGGCTAGAAAGAGCACCAATTGATAGCAGTGTGCCGAAATTATCAGCACGTTCTCTGAAACCAAAGTCAACCTTAATCTAAATTCACATCCACTTTTTCTGGTAGTGCTGACGTGTTCCGCATATTTAAGGAGCAAATGCATTTAGTTAAAGTGTCAGTAGCTCTGTGTCCCCTTTTCTGAAACATGTATTTCCTGTATTAAATTTCTCAGACTTTAGCAAGTTCATCCATGGTTTAGGATGTTGAATAACCAGTGTCAATGCTGGCTTCTTCCTTTAGGTGGAGCGAAAGATGAAGGCGATGACGCTCAGGACCTTCGAAGAACAGAATCAGACAGCATTTTAAAGAAGGTACAGCTTGGTTTATCTATCTGCTAGCACTGAGTTCAGGTTGCAAGAAAGTGACAATTCTAGTCTTGAAAAATGCCTATATTTCTTGACAATTACATATGTCCTAGTAAGTTAAAAATAAAATAAAATTGGAAGTATGCAACTAAAACCACTTCGCTGTAGCTAAAATCCTGACTTGAAAACTATTGCAAATCACTTTTATTCCTCAGTGACACAAGTTATCTACCATCTGTCTGCAGAACAGCCAAAGCATGTGTTTAATTATGCATCATTATTGAAATGATAAGGTCAACTATAACCTTGCACCTATTCTTGCTGCAGATCAATCTATCACATAACAACGAAATGTTACCTAATTAATATTTTATTGTATATGATTTTAACTTGCCTAAAAAACAGTGTGTGAATTCTCCCAGAATGAAAGGGGGGGGGGGGCGTTTAATGGGTACATCATTAGTTCAGCTAATTACATTTGCTGTGATTTCTCATTGTCCTCATATTAAATTTGTGATTTTATCATAGGGTGGAAATGCTAATCTGATGTTCATGTTGAAAAGGAATAACGAGGTAAGAATTGATTCTGTCGCTCAGCTGTTTCCTTCCTTTAAGTGGGAAGAGAATTTCTCTCAATAGGTGATAATGTAGAAGAAAACACATTTCATTTGCTGAAGCGCATCTAGACTTTTAAATACATTAAGCTGAACCCACTGTGTCATTTATTTGTTTAACCTTGAATGTTCAGACAGGGAATTCACTGATTGTCATCTGCTTGCCAGCAGGATGATATGTGCTGATTATAGGCAGCAAGGGTTAATTACCACCAGGATGCACAGGGCTGTATTTATTGTGCATCTGCAGACAGAGGGAGTTTAATTTTATGTTGCAGGTGCAGTGAATTGGGGCAATTAGATTTCTATTCTCCCTTTGATACACATTCATAACTTCCAATTAGCATTAATGGCACAATAAGAAGCAGCTCTCTTAATACTGGCTATCACATCACTACTGCAAATACTGCAGTGGTTTTTCTTCTTAAAATAATTGTAGGATATGAGAGATTCAGAGAAAATTTTAGCTAGGCTAAATTTGGGGATAGGGCATCAGTCCAAAGTAGGTTGCTCTGTGTTGATTCACAAGGTGTTTGCATTTACCTGTATTTTTGGAGAGCCTCCAAGAACACACCTGCTGCTCTTGTGTGCCTGCTGTAGTGCAGCTTTTCTGTCCAATGGCAGTAGGACTTGTAGGGGTCAGCTGATGGACCCACATTCACTTTAAGATTTCTAGGGTTTTTTTCACCCCTTGAAGTTCTTTTCCTGAAATTTTTAAGTGAATTGTTGGGTTTCATCCCAATTACTCTGCTTGTTCTTGAGCAAGCTGATGCTGTGGGAAATGGTTTGCAGTGACAAACTGGGACTTCTCATGAAGCCTGTGCCACTAGGTACTTCTGCAGATGTTTCTTCACCTGCTGCACTGACAGCTAGGGAAAGGATGGAGGTGATGCCAGGCACCTCTGGGAGATGTCCAAGGGATGTATTGGTGTACTGGGGGACGATGCAGTCATTGCAGGAGAAGAGTGAGGAAAAGGAAGGTGCAGAGGGATGGCTGTACAGCTTGTCAGACCACAGTGGGTCACAGAGGGAAGGAGGGTGCTGTACACCTGCCCCAGCACCCAGGGAGATCTAATAGCAACGCTTTTGTTTTCTCGCAGCAGGTCCTCCAAACCATTACCAGCCTCCATAAGTTGCTCAGTGCTTTGCAGGTAGGCTTAGCCCTTCATCCTGCTTCTGCTTGCTGCTTGCCCGAGCTGCCAGTCATGCTTCACCCCTGTCTGCCCTTCTCCTCTGCCTGTCACATCCCTGCATGGCTGGATACTCCACAGCAGTGTGCTGGGAATGTTGGAATGAGCTGCTGCCTAAGGGAACCAGTGCTCACCTGAGTTTGGGAAGCTGCTGGGGGAGATGCTTTTCAGCATCCTCTGGTAGCCCAGCTGTAAGGCAGCAGCGCTGCACTGTGAGTGTGGTGGGAGATGAAGGGGTTCAGTACAGCACCCTGGGGTTTTCAGGGATGGGCCTCTCCTCAGGATGCTGTAGTGATTTCTGTGCCTGCTCTCCCAGGGCGTCGTGCTGCAGCAGGACACTTACATTGAGGACCAGAAGCTGGCTCTGAGTGAGAGGGCTCTGACCCGAAGCTTCTTCCGGCCGACCTCGCTGCTGGAGCAGGAGAAGCAGCGCAACCTGGAGAAGCAGCGCCAGGAGTTGGCCAACCTGAAGAAGCAGCAGACACAGCACCAGGAGGAGAGGCGGAGGAGAGAGAAGGAATGGGAAGTCCGGGAGAAGGAACTGGCAGAGCAGGAGGCCCAACTGGCCCAGCGTGAGGAGCAGGTCCAGAGAAGGTGGCAGGAGCTGGAGCGGGAACGAGAGGAGCTGCAGATGAAGAAGGCTGCCTACCAGCTCGACCTGGAGAGGCTTCGCACGGCACAGAAGCAGCTGGAGAGGGAGAAGGTGCAGCTCAAGCAGGATATGGAGCGATTATCTCAAATGCGGCAGGAGCCTGACCACAACCAGGTAAATGATGCCAAGGGCCAGGCTCCTGGGGAAGCAGAGCCCTGCAGGGAGCTCCCAGCCAGCTCCTGGGCCAGCTGCATGCCTGCAGGGATAGACTGGTGCCAGCCCAGCCCTAGACACGGGGGGCCTGGTATTTCAAACTGTCTCTTTCCTTGCATGTGATGGGCAGAGCTGTGTTTCTTGCACCTCTGTGTTTCTTGCACCTCAGCTGCTGAGGCACTGCCAGTGTTGGTGCAATGTGGTGTATCTGGGGTGCCTGGCCAGTGCTGAGCAGCAGGGGGCTACAACAGCCTGAGTTCTGCCCACTTCTGTGTGCCATACGTTGGGGGATGGCAGAGAGGAGGTGGCTTGCTCCCAGAGATGTCCTAGGCAATCTCAGAAGGCTGATCCTGCCTGACATTGGCCTTCACCCCGTGAGGCCTGAGCTCTGGAGCGCAGTCAGGCAAAGGAGACGTCCTTTGGAAACAACCAGAGCGTTGTGGGTTACCTGCACCCTCCAGCTGTCACAAAAGCCCTTTGTGAGGCTGATAACTGCAGGACAGGGCTGTTTGCGTGCTGACATCCATCTGCAAAAGCATTCTCAGTATCTAGCAAAGAGATGGGCATTGCCCCTGTCCTGGAGAGACTGGGCACCTGCAGTCCAGTTGTGGCTCAGTGAGCAAAGGTCCCTGGCTCTGCTGAAAGAACCTTCTGGTGTCTGGCTGCCCACAAGCACAAAGAGAGCCCCCACACAGATCCTGCTCTGTGCATTTTTCAGCAAGCTGGGGTTTATTTCTTTATAGCTGTGCAGCAGTCTGGGGGAGGAGAGCAAGCATCGTTGGCAAAACATGGGCTGAATTTCATCCTTAAGCCTGTTGATCATTTGTTTGTTTGTAACTCACTGATTCTGACTGTAATTAGCTTAGAGCTGCAGCAAAATTAGTTTATAAATGTTGGATTGCCAAATGGAAATGATTTTGGGTGCCTGAATGGACTAATTTTGGAGCAGTGAGCTCTGAAAAGCTAATCACCAGAGGAGGGCCTGCTCCCTCCCACCCAGTTCCTGATCAAGCCAGAAGTTTTCCGAGCAGCCAGTGAAGCTGTTCCAGCATCAAGCACACGTAGACATGTGAGGGGCATGGATGCTGTGGGAGGGGCTGAGAAGTAAAATGCCTGCAAGGCTTAGGGGATTTAGGAGAAGGAAACACCTTTTCGAGGCAGGTATCTTACTGACATTGCAGAGCTATTAATAGAGGGTTCAGTGAGGCTTTGTTGGGCTGTTGTTTTGATCTTCCCTTTGAATGTGCAAGCTCAATTACATCCTGAGACAGCCGTTAGGAGAAAAAAAAAATTTGGGAAAAATGTTTTTGCTTTCATCTTTTGCTTGGGAAGGCTTCCTTTGACACATGCTGCTCTGGTGTGCTGGCGTTCCCCTCCCAGAGAAGCACACTGTTCCTTGGCCTCCTGCCACCATCTGTGTGTGCAAACGATGCAGGGTGAGTCTCGGTTGTGAGATCTTAGGGAATATTTGCCCTTGGCTTGTTGATACATAGCATAGTACATGTAGGAGCAAAAGATGGTGGAGTGTTACTCTTTATATGGCATCGTTTTTTCATCTTAAACTGAGAGGGCTTTTCTCTCTTTGCTTTGCCTGGATGGAGACAGTGTTTTAGCTGGTGAATGGGCTGGATGTTCACAAGAACAATCTCTGTCTCTATGAGTGGTCTGGGACACCTTTCCTATCTAGGTTCTCTGTTGCCTCTTTCATAAAACACTTTTCCTTTATAGGTTTCAAATCTACATGAGAAACTCGCAAGAGTCTCCTCCCAGTCCAGCATCGATGAATCCTCCAAGCAGAAGAGCCCTTCCCTTCCTAAACAAGGGCACTTTGATGCAGAACTGTCTGTCTCCCCCAAAAGGAACAGTCTTTCAAGGACACACAAAGAGAAAAGCACTTTCCATTTGCTTAGCACAACAAACCAGACTAACAAGGCAGCTGAGGAACAGACTCAGATGCCTACTCGCCTCTTCAGTTTAGCCAAACCAAAGGAGAAGAAGGAAAAGAAGAAAAAGGGCAGAGGACATCGCTCCCAACAGTCTGGTGAGTGTCAGGGGAGGTCACAGGTGTGTTTTCAGGTTGGTGAGCTGGCTGTTTTCCTTCAGCCAGAGAACTTGTGGAAGCACAAAATCTAGCTTTAAATGTGGATGGTAGCATAGAGATGGAGAAGATCATCTGTGACAAGTGGAGTTCCCAGCTTGAAGTGATGATCTGTGGGCTTTTCTGCCTGTTCCACAGTCCCTGGGGTTGTCAGAGGGACACACTCTCCTCATTGCTTCTCCCCTTCCCCATCCCATCCTGAACAGCTTCCACGGGCTGGATTCTCTGTTTTATTTTTCAGCGTGCTCTGCATCAAGGAGGAAAATGTCCTGCTCTGGTGTCTGTGCTTTCAGGAGCTGCTGCTGGGGTGCTCCTGGCTGTTGCAGCTCCTGAGGCATTGATGTCTTCTTTAGCTCCGTGGTAGTTTGGAAGTGATAGCCACAACCCTTCTGGTGGCCTCTCCCTTCCCCTCAAGCTGGTCTATCTTACCTCTTGATCTGAAAAAAAAAAAAAAAATGCAGTTTTTTTCTCTGGTAGTTTTGCATCCCCTTAGGACTCAGATCTGCACCTCAAACCTCTGACCCACATGAAATTTGATCACATGCCCTCAGTTGACCAGTTTTATCCATGTTAACTCACTGATGCTTTCCAACTTGTGCACAGGGAAGCTCACCCATTATGAGGTGTGATTTCATGGTTGCTCAGGGAACTGAACATCTCTTAAGGAGTCCAGTGGATTTGGCAGACAGCGGGGTTTCTGTGCACGTGGAGTCCCGCTCTGCCTGCTCTGTGCCTGTGTTCCCATAGTGATTCCCACCTGTTGTTTTTTGTGCTGCAGATTCTCACTCGTCAGAAGCACCTCCAGAGGGTGAGGAGATCTTCTGCTGAGCACAGACTGCTCCTGTCTGTGGCCACTCATGGCATTGGCACCGTGGACATCTCCCTGCCTGTTACACAGCACGTGGCTGGTGCCTGCGCTGGACAAGCATCTGGAGGTTTTAAATAAAACGTGTTATGAAGTCTGTTAAGTGGTGGATAAGGGCCTCTCTCCTGTGGTTTTGCGTGAATTCTCACCACAGAAGCTGAACTGCACAGCAAATAGTGCTATCTCTCTGTGCAAACCTTGGGTTAAATGAATCGGGATAGACATTTTCGGTCTCTTCTTACTGCTAAAGGATGAGAGAACATAGCCTTAAGGGGTCTGTGCCTTCAAATTCCCCTTTTCTGGGGAACATAACCAAAACCAAGCATTTAGCAAAAGATTAGGACTCTGCAAATGGTGCGTACACACTGGCATATATAGATATACTGTATATATACATATATGTATCTATGTATCCACTGGGATGTGCTTACAGCCAAGGTCGGCCCATGGGGATAGATGATACCTGATGACTTTCAGGGAGCATGTAGATATTAAATATCTTGCCCTTACTGCTCCGGTTGTAACACCAGTGACCCGCATGCCCCTTTGGTGTTCATGCTTTCAGAAGTACATCGGGAAGCAGTAACAGCGTTAAAAAACAACAACTCAGAGGAAAAAAAAAAAACCAACAAAATTTAAAGTCATTCTGAAAGATTTCCATGGGGCAGAGGATTCAAATGTCAAATTGTTTCCAGAGCCAAGTAGAACATCTTTGTGTATATTTAAAATGGTGCAGAAAAGAGAAATTTGGTAGGCTGGCAAGGCAATCCCAGGGAGCCAGAACAGACCGTGTTCAAGTCGGAACAACTCTAAACATCATTTTTACACACGATCACTTTGAGCTCCAGCTCATTCCTTCCTGAAGCAAAGATTATCTTTTTTGCTGGAAGAGTTCTCCTGTTGCATTTGACATCCCCATACAAGCCTAATGACTTCCTGGGGGGATGGCTAAAAATCTGCTTTTAGGGACCTTTGTTCTGTTATTTCTATTTTTCTTAGCCCACTTTTTGTGTTAACATCGGGCTTCTGTTTCCCTGGATTTTGTCAGCTTCCCTTGCTCCTTTCTAAGGCAGAATGAGACAACAGCAGTCTCAGAGCACTTCAGTGAGACAATATGGGTCAGGGGCCTGTGTGCTACGAGCAGAGCCAACTCCAGAGATGGCTCCCATCCCTATGGCTGTACAATACCATGCACTTAGTAACCATTTCTGGGGAGAAAAATGTTCTCATGGACAAAACCACTGTGGGACAGTCCAAAGGTCCAGCGTGGCAGGTCTTTCTAGGGTGAAAGTGTCTGCGTCCCTGTGTTGTCATCAGCAGAAGGGGAAGGTCCGAGGGCAGCTCTCCCTGTGCCAACTGAGGTGTTTGTACAGCTGTTGAATACAGGGATGTGTTCAGCGGGGGAAGAGAAATGCAGAGAGCCACACTGTTCTCCAAAATTATTATTCTTCCAAACCTTCTCAGGAGAACTAACCCAAATGGATTTGTAAATGGTTACAAGATGCCACCAGCTTCAAAATAGCTCAAAGGTTTGCTCAGAGTTTGAAGCTGTCAAGTGTATTTCCTTTCCTGACTTTTTTTTTTCTGTAAAATAACAAACCATTTCTCTTCTTGCACTGTTGTTTGATTTCAGTTTGCTCTCTGGCTTCTCATGAGCTGGTAACCCACAGCAGTTTTCAGAGTTAGTGCTGATGAGTATCAGCATCATTGATGGTGAGATGGATGCTTAGGCTGGGCTGTCTTGGTCAGTGCAGGAACCCTCAAGCACCTGCTTGCTTTTGAAGCTCTCTACACTATTAAGACTCAAAAAAAAGAAAAAAACAGAGGAAGAAAGGAAAAAAGTTTGAAATTATTTGTATTTTGATTTTTTTTTAATATTATTTGGTGCTTGTTCTTAATTGCAAGCGGGGCTTGCAAAAATATTTATCTTTCTGTTTATTTGAAAGAGTTCTTTTTTTTAAAAGGAATTTACTTGGTTTTATTTTTTTATTTCTTTTTGCTTTTGTTTGGGGGATGGTTTGGGTTTTTTCTCTTTCTTTCTCACCCCCCCTTTTTTTTGTTTTGTTTTTTTACCAAACGATTGGTAAACCAAATATTCTTATCTCCCTGGTTCCTACAAAACCAGGGTTTGGGCAGTGCTGCTTTGCAGCTCATGCCATGCCCAGAGTTACACAATTTCAACTGAGAGCTTTCTTTAAGGCAGAGCACCTTTGGACCAAAAGAAGTATGGAAAAAAATGCAGTGACTTCAGACAAGGCTCCTCCTATCAGTTAGTTGCCTTGTTTAAATATTTTGGTTAGGTTTTCTCATACCTTTTGGAGGCAAAGAAAAAAGCAAAGCATGGAGTGCCTTGCAGTGATCTGAGGGTCTAGTCACTTCTCCAGGGAGATGGAAGGAGCTCCTCTCCTGAACCCAAGGGAAGCTGAAGGAGGAATGTGCTGGTGGTGTGGTGTTACCTTTCTTATAATAAAACCACCAATTTTAGAAAATAACTCCTGCCCTATTATTTATACATCTACAAACATGAATGTGCCAAGCTGAAATTTTTGGAAACCAAAGCAGTGTGTGGCTCATTTACTGTTGTGTGAACAGAGATCAGGGCCCTGGTATGCCTGAGAGTTCCCCTCAGTCTGGAACAGCCTTTGCCACTATAAGCTTTTCATTTTATCCCACTGTCTTTTCCCCAGTCCCAACACATCTTGGATTCACAATACAGGAATGTCCCATGGCTCTGAGAAAGGCATCAAAAGGCAGATTGTGTGATCCAGGGCAGCAGGGCTGAGCCTCTGCCTGGCTTCACCATCTCTCCTGACCTGTGCAAATCAAAAAGAGCATTCAGTGCCCTAAGTGAAAATAGTGTTTGCTGAGTGATCTCTGGAGGTCCCTGTGGTTCCTTGACAGAAGCCACAGGTGTGAGTCAGAAATACACTGACCAGAAATCATGTATATCAAAGCTGTTTGTGTCTTAAACTCTGGTGGACAGACCTTTGTCCCTGGAGGATGTCTGTTACTGTATGATTCACTTTTTTGGAGTGAAGCCTTTCCTCCCACACTACTTCCTTCTTCTTTCACCTTTAGGAAGGTAAGGACTTGTTTTTTATCTCTTTAGCCTTTTGTTTTTCCCCTCTCAGGTTTTCTTTGGAAAGGCTTGGCATAAGTTCCCGGAGTCAGATTCCTGCTCTGATCCTTGCAGGTTGCCTTGGGTTGTCTGCTGGAGTATGGTCCCAGCTTTACAGCACCAAAGCCTTTCCTCTTCCTGGCCTTAAAATTGCCTTTGCTCCAGTTCCACACCTGGCATCCATCCTGAAGTTGTTGAAAGCTCGTTATTTCTTCAGCCCAGCCTGGTGCTGCGTCTGGTTCCCAGAGCCAGTCCCTTGATCCCATTTGGAACACCCAAACAACCTTATTTTGCATGGGGTTCCTGGGACACGGAGCAGGCTCAGAAATGTCTGTGCAAAGCCCACGTTGTTGGAGGGAAAAGAGGACCCTGTTTGTGCTGGTGTTTCATGGAGGGCAGAAATCAGATTTGCTTTTCTTAGGCTTTTCTTGGCCTGTCTTTGCCACTGCCAAACAGGAGGGATTTCAGTGTCCAGAGAAAGTGGGATTGTGGGCTCAGATGAAGTACAGAAGTGGTCAGTATTAGCTTGAGGGTGTCAGAATACCCCAGTGATAGATGGTAGCTGTAGCAAAGGGTGTGAGACTTGTTGGAGTTGTGTGGGGTTGGCCTTAGCTTCTTTTAAATGAAGTGATCATCTCAACATGTAACTTGACATCAGTTTGATGCCATAAAGCACTTTAAATGGAACTGGTCTTGTCCCTTTTTGGTTTGGTTACTTGGAGACAATCAGTTTTGCAATTGCTCCTCCCTCTGCATCTCCAGTGAAATCTGAGCTGCAAGTAGGCATATTCCTGGTTTGGTTTGGCTTTGCCCTGAGAGGGGGGAAGGGCCAAACTTCTTGTATCATTTTTAGACTGGAGCGGGTACGAATCTGACTACAGTCCCACTGCAGATGGGTTGAGTGGCAGGACAAGAGAACTGGCTTCTGTTGGCTCAGGTATATCCCTTGGGAAAGCCCATGCCAGCTTCACCATCACCTTCCTCACAGCAGGCAGGGAAGCAGTCCTGCCAGTGATTTGCCCTCCGTCTCCTTTTCCTTGAAGAAACTCAGAGCAAAGGAGATATGGGGGGGACACATCCAAATAAGTGAAGTGAGGCCCTTTCCATGCACCAAGTTATTTACTGTCCAGGCTGCTGGGAGACCTCCCAGGTGCCATCTCCAGGGCAGGAGCTCTCACCAGTGCTGAGGGTGGACTCTTCCCTCCTGAGGTGTGACCACTGCTGGGAAGCACAGTAATGCCATGAACTTGTGCAGATTTGTACTGCCTTTCAAAGGCAAGAGCATCGAGTCCAATCATCTTTGCACCTTCCTTGAGTCACTTGATCTCACAGCTGTTGCTGAAACACTCAATTCCAGTCCTTCCAAATGCCACCAAGTCAGAAGCGGTTCTTCAGGTGCCAAATTCCAAGGAAGCTGTCTAGGATATCTGTGGCATGGAGCAAGGGGGACTGGGCAGGGGGCACAGGAGAGTATCTGCTAAAATCCCACAAAACATTCCTTGTCAACCAGAATTCTGGAAATTATTCTGCCTGCTGGCCAGGTTTGGGAATTTATCATAATTTAGGGCACCCTTACAAATAAAGATCACCCCTGCTGTGCATAACTCCTGTTTCTTTTGTCAGAAGGGGCAGCAATCCATGACTCTTCATCTGGTGATGCAGCTAATTTTTAAAGATAGGCGAGCTGAACTGGCTAAATCTCTACACCTTGTGCTCCTCAGTGATGGGAAGTGTAATGCTAGCTCCCTTCCCACCTGCATTTCCAGGGCTCTGTGCCCTTTCCTTCCACATGCATTGCACTGACACTGATGCTTTGCCCAAATATATTCAGCTTCCATTGCTTGGGGGGAGGGGGACCAGGATAACATTCACTGCTTTGCATACAGCTATGAGCTTTGTATGTATTTAAGCTGTCTATAGATATCCATCCTTTCCGTGCTCTAAAGTATTTTTACTATTTTCTTTATTGATATTAAACACTGACTCAAAAAAAAAAAAAAAAAATCCATGTCCAGTTCAGTTCGCCTATGGTTAAAGTTTAGCCTGGTGTTTATTTTGTACTAATATGGAATGCACTTGGAGGAATTCCCAGAACATTGAGGTGTATTATAATAACCTGATATACCTCTGCTTTTGGTTTGTTTCTGATTAAAAAAAAAAAAAAAGCTTTGCATTTTCATGTTGAACCCGTAAAAAAAAAAAAAGTTGAGAAATAAGATTTTTAAAGAAGAGGGTAAAACCTAATTTTGTTGTATGTTAATTTGTAATTATGTAAAAAGTGAGCAAGTTGTTGACTGTAAAATTCATTTTTTCTGTAAGTTACCGGAAACCATTAGGTTTTGTAACAAGCTTTTATTTATCTTCCTTTTTAGCTATCAGCATCAACATCTTGTGAAGTCATTCTTTCTCTAAATAAATTTGATTTCGAGTCTGAATTTTCTGCCTGATTTATTCCCACACCTTTGGTATTTCTGCTGTTGACTTTGTTGCACCAAATCTGAATGAACAGCCTTAACCTTAACCTGTGATCAAATGTTTGCATTGCCTTTATCATCTCCATTCTGGTCTGCACCCACCGGACTCTTCAACTTATTTTCCTCCTCTTACAAGATTTGCATTTTGCTGAAGGACAGATGGCCACGATGGTATTCAGCTCCTTGGGTTTCCCCCCGCCACATACAGGGCTTTTCATCCTTTTAGAAGAAGAGGAAGTGTCACAGCTGTTCTCTCCACCACTTCAGCCCCATGAGAGGAGATAAATGGGAGTCTGGGGGCTGCATGTGCTGGCTTATGGCACAGTTTCTGTAACCTCCTAACATAGCTCTATGTCTCTGGCAAATCCTAGACACCGGGTTTTAGCTCATTTGGCTGAAAACTAGAGATGCTACGTGTCCTCACAGGACAGGATCCACCATGCGGTGTGTGCTTTATGTGTTTCCACGTCCCCTGCAAGAGGAGACCCAGCAGAAACACTGTAGCCAGTGTCCAGGTAGTTCCTCTCCCCCGGGGAGGTAATGTTAGGAAAGAATTCTTTACTGTGAGGGTGGTGAGGCGCTGGAACAGGTTTCCCAGAGCAGCCGTGGATGCCCTATCCCTGGCAGTGTTCAAGGCCAGGTTGGATGGAGCTCTGAGCAACCTGGGCTAGTGGAAGGTGTCCCTGCCCATGGCAGGGGAGTTGGAACTGGATGGTCTTTAAGGTCCTTTCCAACCCAAACCATTTTGTGATTTTGTGGTAAGGTACATGATGTTCCCAGTGCCCGCAGGCATCAGTCCAGGCAGGAGAGGGTGCCAGAAGTACAGAGCCAAAGTAGGGTTTGCTCTGCAACATGATGAGAAGTCACAGGACCACGATGGCTGGAGTTTCCCCGCAATCATTTTCTTTTACCTGTAGAAGTGATCACAGATACCCTTGTACCACTAATCCTGCACAAGACTCCAGCTGCCTCTCCCCAGGCAGAAGGAGTAAGAGACCTGCACCCTTCATTCTCTGTATTGATTTTTGGTCAGAGAAATTGCTGAATTTCCATCTGTTTATTCACTTCTGTTCAGAGGTGGGATCAGGAGGGAGAGAGGATGCTTGAGGAAAATCTGATGTGGGACACTTCCCTGGAAGTGTTCAAGGCCAGGTTGGATGGTGCTTTGAGCAACCTGGCCTAGTGGAAGGTGTCCCTGCCCATGGCAGGGGGTTGGAACAAGATGATCTTTAAGGTCCCTTCCAACCCAAAGCATTCTGTTATTCTGTGTATTGTTCAAAGCCTTCAGGCCATCAACATGAACACTGCTTGGGGTGCTGGGTTGTTCCCTAGCAGGCATTGCCAACCCACCTCCCGTGCCTACTAGCCAGCAGGGCACTGTGTGTTATTTCCCCCCTCCCCTCAGCTGTGTTACACGTGCTGTTCTGAAAACCTGAGTCCTGTCAATGTACCCAAACCTACACCCTGTCACGCAGCACTTGCTCTGAGACAAGCAGCTCCTGGGCGTGAGACAGGAGATGAAAGAGCTCGTTTATCTCGATGGCTGTTCAGTAGTCCTGGTTTTATTTGCATTCCCATGCGTCCCAGCTCACCTATTTACTGAAACTAATAAAAGCTTTTGCCAAGCTGTCGTATGGCTTCTAAAGAGCACGTTTTCCTGTGGCCCCTCTTGGCTCTGCAACTTGGATGCATGACAAAAGCACCTCTTGGGGCACCCCCAGCCTTTGTATCACTGCAGTAAAACAGCAGCGCCTGCTGCAGTTGCTGGGAGTGTGGGATGCTCCTGCAATACAACGGGCATTGGTCACGGGAGGAGGGAGAGCACATTTACTGATGGCAAATCACATGGAGAAAATCAAATCCTTGCTGAATTGAGCTCCTGACAGGGAAAGGCCACGGTGCAGGGCAAATAGGGCACTGTGAGCTTCTCTTGTCCTGCCCAGCGCACACCAACCCCCTCTGTTTCCATTAGCCAAGGGGAAGCCTAGGCAGGCAATACAAATTGCCTTTGGCAGAGAAGGAAGCAAAGGGCCCTGCTGCTCTGGGCCATCTCCATGTGCCAATTTGACTATTCTAAACCAGCTTTCCATGATTTCATCTGCTGTCCATACTCTGAGCCATTACAGCACAGCTAAGATGATGAAATGGATATTCTCCCTAGATTGTATTGGTTAATTATTTTCAATGCTCCCCAAGCAGGAATGATGTGTTTCTGAGCACCCCAGGCTTCTTGCCCAGCCTCAGCCTTTCCTTAGCACCCAATGTTAGAACAAAAGATCTCTGCGAGTTTGTCTGGATGTGGTTGGATTTTCACTGGCACAATCACCTAAAAGGGATCATACAGAATCCTTAGACTGGGATGGGCCTCTAAAAGGAGCATTGACAGGCAGAGGAGAGGCTCCTTGGAAACATGGTTTACTGATACCTTTAACATTTGTGTTATCTGTGTTTTTCCTTCCCTGCCCTTGCTGGGTTCAGTTCTGGCATTGGGTTTAGGGGAAGAAACTGGAGGTCTGGAAGGACACAGGTGCAGGCTGCGCTGGGGCTTGCAGACAGGCCACTCATTCATGGAGGTTTTATTAAAAGGAAAGGCAAAACCCTAATTATTGCAGTGAGTGAGTGAGATGCCTTGTGATCAGATACAAGGTGAATGGTAAAGGAATGACTTACCTTTGCCATTAAAGGCACCTGGGATTTGTTAATTAGTTACTGGAATGTTAAACATAGCAAATGTGTTGATTTTTAGGAGGTTGGACCGTGTTAAAATTAAGTGGAAAATAATATTTGACACTAGGAACTTATATAAGAGCCTGTACAAGTGAGCTCCCGCAGCCCTCACAGGGACAGACAGACACAGTGGGTGTCCTTTTTGTCCCCCATAAAGCTGTCTTCACACCTTTTGAAACACCCCCAAACAGGGCTTTGCTCCAGAGCCTGCTCTCCTGCCTCTGTTCCAAGGAGGCCCAGGGGAGGATGGCACAGATTCAGGACTGGGTCCCCCCTGCCCTGCCTTGCCCTGTCCTGCTCTCCTTGCATCCCAGGGCTCCTCTGTATGTCGATGTTCATGGGGCTATAAATGGCAGCCCTCGCTCTTGGCTGAAGGACATCCCGGCACCTCAGTGGGATGGAGCAAAGGTTTGTTTCCTGCTTCCCAACATGGCAGGGCTGAACCCCAGGAGGGTCCCTGGAAGGAACTTGTGTAAGTCCCTTTGCTCTCTTTCCTTTATGGTCCATCCCTTGCACAGCCACAGCTCAGCTGGTAATTCCCAGTCCCCCCTGACCTCTCGCCTCAGCCTGGCGTCTCTCCCTCTGGCACTCAGCGTCTCCAGATGCTCTTTCTTTCCCCTTTCCTTTCACCAAAGGGCTGTTTCTCACCGGCCGCATCTTTCCAGTGAGCCTAATTAGACAGGAGCCTAATTAGAACTGAGCAGGAGCGTTGAGTCATTAGCAGAGCCCTGTGGGAAGCCCGGGAGCAGCCGTGAGCCTGGCGGGGCAGCAGCGTGGGCAGAGGGGGCTGGGAGGCGGCGGGTGCTCGGCTGGGTGCCGGGAAGTGGGAAGCAGCTCCTGTTTGTGTGTGCATGTGTAATTCCTCCAGACAGTGACCCAGAAATGGAGTGGTGGGTGTTCATCCGCCTCCCTGCACCTGCTGGAAAGCAAAGCGAGTCCCAGTGCTGCTGGGCTGGCCTCAGGGCAGGGGATGGCTGTCCATCCCACCCAGCCAGGGAAGTTAAAAGCCAAAAGGGCTTTTCCTAGTGGGCCTTAAGCCTTTTTTGTCTTGTTTTGTTTCTACTCATCCCCTTTAATAACCAGCTATCTCCCACAACGGAACAGAGCCAGCATCCTGGGGACTGGCTGCCTGCTGGGGCTGTAGGGAGAAAGATCCAAGCTGGGGTGGAAAAGGAGAATGAGGGGAGCAGCAAAGGGCAGTTTGCAATGTTTGCTTTGGACAGACCCACAGGACTGGGGTTGTGATGCCAGAACTGAGAGACAGGTCTTTCTATCAGTCATTCAGTCACATTCTGGCCAAAAGTGCCAGCAGTTAAGCACAAGTTGTGCCATCTTAGCTTGGTCCAGGACAATTCTCCCTGGAATTCAGCTGGGAAGGGAGGGCTTCCCAAGAAAGTCAGAACTGGAAATCTACAAATTACTTGATTCCTGAGCTCCGTAGTCCACAGAGATTGTCAGGAAGAATGAAAGGACACATTGGGTAGCCAGGATCAGTCCTCTGGAGCCCTTCCCCCACCTTCATTTGGCGGGGGGCACACAAACACAGAGGGGTCCTTGTCTACGATGCCTGCGAGACGTGGACATCAGTGGTGCAGCGTGTGCTGGGGAAGCGGGAAGTGAGATGTCCAGGCACTGACAGCATGAAAAGCCAGGCTTTTTCCACCTAATTGGATCTGTTATTCAGCTGAGAACCGCTGAATGGCTTGGGTGGGCTCTGAGCTCACGATTTCAGTGAGGAAGTCGGGACGTGGTGGTAAAGTAGGTCACACTGCTGCAAACAGGGTGAGGGTTCTGCACAACGGCTGAGGATGTTAAATAAGGAGGTGGTGAAATGGAAAGAAAAGGGAGATTGTGAGGAAGGAAGAATAAATGAGCTCAGCCCCGGCTATTCACTCCCACTGGGAGTCCCTGCTGCTGGCTCCCACCATGGGCCCCCAGCACTGCTGCTTGTGCCTGGAGGGCACAGGGCTCCTACTCTGCACTGGAACGAGAGGGACTGGTGCCAGTTTAAACTTCCAGTTGGTTATGGGGAGCTGGGGGCAACGGTTTCTCCTGCTCTTGGAAGCTTAACCCAAACGTTTCAATGCATGGCATTTTGTGAGCCTGGACCCTCTTCAGAGACTAAAATGTGCTGGGTTTTCCTCAAGGGAAAAGGTGCATGGGAAAATAGGAAAACAATTTATGGGAATATATTGCAGGGAGAATATGCAATGCTGGGGCATTAATTAATGTGCAGAAGATGACAAGCCAAGGACACGAGGCTTCAGTGCTCTGTATAGACATGGATGAATTTGAAAGCATGTTGGACGGCTGGAAAAAAACACTCCTCCACTCCAATTATGTGTTTAAATGCCAGAGTTGGCCTCTGGATGGATGTGGGGCTTCCTCAGACACCGAAGCTATTAAATCACCAGCTACTCTGCTTTTAATTGACTCTCATGACAAAGGGAGAGCAGGCTAAGAAGATAATTCCCTGCAGGGCTTCTCTGTACAACAGTATTATTTCAAGGGCAGCTGGGGTCAGGCTGGGAAAATGCATATTTAAAAACCAATAAGGCACTATGAGATTTATTTAAAGAAGACATAGGAGTATCGGCCTTTTGTGACTGGGGAGGTTCACCATGGTCAGTCCCTGGGGATGAAAGTCCCCAGGCCTGAGCCCAGGAGAGGTCTGATCCTGCCAGCTGCCTGCCCTGCTCCATCTCTGAGCATCTCCCCACCCTCTCCTCCCAAAGTGCTTTTTGGAGAGTGAGAAGCACCCTGTTACAGAGCTGGGGAACCGAGGAGGAGAGAGCCCATGAGCAGGCTTCAGATAGGACCAGAGGGTGGGTGGAGTGGAGCTGTGTCCTGCCCAAGCTCTCCCGTGGGACTGGGACCAGCAAAACAAGGGAGGCGTGGGACAAGCCCCCCTGCCCCTCCAGGGGATCTCCATGCCAGGTTCCTGGCACCTCGTGGGGAAGATGTCTGAGTTCCTGACACCCCACAGAGAGGGCTGGCTATAGCCTGTGGGCATGTTTCCCAGGAGCCTGGGAACACACGATCCCTGTAACACCACCAGACAGGACTCTTTCCCAAGTGCTCGCTCCCAGACAAAGCTGTGCCTGACCTGCTGAGATGGTGAAAAAGCCTTTTAAAAAAGGAAAACAAATCAGGTTTACATTCCTACCCCTGTACCTCCCTTTTAAACCCCAGCCCCACTCTGGCTGTAGCTTTATTCTGACTGTTACATCCATTTTCACCTCCTGCTCCCCTTTTACTCTGTTGCTGCTAACCAAGAAACCTTTGTATTTCTCATTGCATTTAATTCCATAGCAACAGGTCGCTGCTGTCACAGCAGCTGCTGATGGCTTTTGAATTGTCTTTCAGGAAAGCTCCAGAATAAATACAAAAGAGCAGGTCTCTGCATGGCTCATATCAAAGCAAGCCCATTGCAAAGCCTCCCCAGCTGCTATTTAAAGTCCCATAGTCACATATAAAACCTGAATCAACAAAACTATAGAGGATTTCATTCACACACCCCTTCTCTTTTTCCCCCCTCCTGCTCATCAAACAGTAATTTCTACCCTGAATTCATTTCTCAAAGGGTTCTTTAATAAGCTTTTTCTAT
Source organism: Pseudopipra pipra (assembly GCF_036250125.1). Classification (NCBI taxonomy): domain Eukaryota; kingdom Metazoa; phylum Chordata; class Aves; order Passeriformes; family Pipridae; genus Pseudopipra; species Pseudopipra pipra. Next base: position 14,523,938 of record NC_087560.1, on the reverse strand, counting down.
GAAGCCTTATACTTGTATCTGCTCAGCTCATGTCAGCTAATGCTGCTGCCTACCCAGCTCCTGAAGGCAGGGGGACATGTTCCCTGTGTCCTTTACACCTCAGAAATTTAGGCTTTAAATCCCTTTGTGTGTAACACCCATAGAAGTTTTGTTTCCCAAACCCATCGGCCCCTGCTATAAGAGGAGGCAAATGCAAGTTTGCCTGGTGCCTGTTCATTGCTCTGAGTGATGCTCCCATGGTCCCAGACCTGAGCAGGGGCCTGAGTTCCCAGAGCAGGGCTGGATCAGTCCCCTGCTCCTTTGGGATGGGGAGAGATGCACACAGAGGAGTGCATGGACGGGGGCCCAGCTGGAAAGCTCCATCTCTCCTGTCAATGGGCCCCTTTCTTGGGAGCTGCAGCAGCCAAGCAAAGGCAAATAAGGAAAACAGAAGTATGAATTCTTCATCTTCCTTAGAAATTACTGGCTTCCCCTGCAGGAGTACGGCTGTCTCTTTGTTGAGCCCCTCAACCTACTTGGCAGGTATTATTACCATTGCAGACTTGCAAGTTCTCCTAAAATCACGACACGGACAAGCTGAGTGAAAGCAGCCATGGAGCATGAGACATGTGATGTCCTCAGGGCATGAGAAGTCCTGAACTTTATTCCCAGATCTACCACTAACCTTGGACAAGCCAATTGACATTGTGCCTCAGTTTCCCAAGCGCTGAAGCAATAATAATTACAGCCAGGCTGGTTGCTTCGGAGGCTGTTTGTGAACCGCCCCACCAAGTGCCAACCCTGTTATTAGTCCTCGGCCCTGTTATTAGACCTAAATCCAACTTACTTAAGAATGAAGACTCCTGTGAAAAACACACAAACGGTTTCCCAGATCATCATTTTTATTAAAGTTCACAAGCAGCTGAAGGGAAAAAAAAAAAAAAAAAAAAAAAGACTAGAAAACGTAAATAAACGTCATTCAGCGCGTCGCAGACTGGCTGTGCAAAACGTGTGTTCTCCCCGGCAGCAACGGGCACCCGCTGCTCCGAAAAGACCTTTGTTGTTTGAAGCTGTGTCAAGGCTTTTCAGAGCATTGCATCATTCAGCTGGCCAGGCTACAGCTCAGCCTAATCCAGGGGCAAAAGGCAAGCCTGGAGTATCTGCGGATCTGCTGTGCAGGGAAGTGGGATGCTGGGTTGGTGCAGGACCAGTCCTTGGCAGTGGCCAGCCCTAAAGAGGCCAGGCAGGAGCTGCATCCCTGTCTTGACATCCCAAATCCATGTGCCCTCCTTCACAGCATGAGTGAGGAGCAACTCGGACTGACAGCTCTTGGATGCATAATCCCAAACACAGTCAGCAGCCAGCATGTGTGGATAACCTGGGGCAGCCTCAGCCCAACCACGAGCAGGCAGCGTGCAGTCAGAAACACTCAATCTCTGCAAGGTGAAGCCAGGATGTGGGGTGCCGTGGGAATAAGGGGGATCCCTCCCCTGCTCATGCTGCCATGCTCCTCTAATCCACTTGCTCTCCCTCTGAGGCCTCGCTGGTGGCAAGATGCCCCCTCCCAAGGCACGAGCTGCAGCCCTGTTTCTGCTCCTGTGCTAATTACACCCTCACCCACGCGGAGGGAAGCTCAGCAGACCGGCTCTGATCACACAGTGGGCTTTATCTGGTGAATATCTGAGCAGTGGTGCTGGTGCCTTGGCACACTAACAGAGCTGCTGTGCTCTTCCCAGCAGCTGTGTGTGGGGAGCTACTCGGCCTCCAACCAAATCACAACCGGCTGCAGCGAGGAAAGGGGGGAAAAAAAATTTAAAAGGCCCAAAGTGCAAAACAAAAGGCACCTGCCTTGTTTCACCGCAGTACCTGGTGCTGCTGGCAGCCACCCCAAGCTCCCACACTTTAATGTTTCTACAGCCATCGCCTCCGTTGAGCGGCCAGAGGATGGGGAGGGCCAGGTGCTCTCACCCAAGCAGCAAGCATTGACAATAGCAAGTTTACTGCCTTTAAAAAAAAAATTAGTATCTCCTAACCCCCCAGCTGAGTAACACAAAGCACATAAGGGCTGCCCAGCAGTGCTTGCTGAGGGATGCAGCCTCCATCTCTCTGGTCCTGGTGGCCCACTGGTGCCCACAAGCCTGTGCCCCTCGTGCCCAGCCCCTGCCTTGCAGCCAGTGCTCCTGGCTCTGTGCCATCCCTGCGTGATGGCCAGTGGCCAGTGGCGGGGCCGAGTGGCCTTTGGTTGCCCCGTGATGTGATGCCAGTGTAGAGTCTGGCTGTGCCTCCCACTCCTGGTGCCGGGAAGGGACGTGAAAGTTGCCTCGGAGTCCTGGGCGGGACGACAGGAGGGGACTCAGTCACAGTGCTGTCAGCTCCAACTGCACAAGAGGGGACATGGATGTGACTCTGGCATCTGGGGAAGAAAAGAGAAAGCTCATTAACCAGTGTGATGCTTGGCTCAGCCCACACAGGGGAGCATTGGCAGTTACTGGGGTAACCCCCACCCCAAATCCCAGAAATGGCTGGAGGTAGAAAGCAGCTGGCTTATTTGGGAGTTGGACTCTGCTTTGCTTGAGCATGAGAGGGGGGAGAGAGGGTGTTCAGCTGGGGAGGGTTCAGAGACGGGCAGGAAACTTCTGTGGACATGACAAGGGAATGAAAAATTGAGAAAAAAAAGAAGGGTTTTTTTTTTTTTTTGTTGGTTTTTTTTTTTGGCAGGGACAAGGGCCCAAGAACTGGAACAGACAAAACAAAAAGACCCTTTTTCTCTTTTTCCGCAGGTTCCTCCAAAAACATCCGTATCACTGACATTTCCAAGGGGTTGATTAATCCAGTCTGGGGCCTAGCTCAGACTGCACATGTTTCCATCTGCCCAGGGTTAGGAAAAGCCTGATTTTCATCGACTTTCCTCCCCAGGCCAGCCACTCCCTTCCAACGCTGCCTGATAAACTGGCTTCAGAGACAACCAGCCGCTTGGAAAGAGCAGCAGCGGCAAAAAATCTGCAATCCCTGTTTATCCGGCCTTGCTATTATACACATGCAAATGGGTTTCCCTAGGAGCCACCGAGAGAAACCAGCTGTGACTTTGTTCTGGCAACTCCAGCGAGGTTGCAACAGGTTGCAAGCAACCACCCCAGGAGCACGCAGGTGAGCAGCAGCGTTTAGGAGCCAGGAGATTATCCTGGGCTTTTTTTAGGCTGCTGTTTGCAGGTACACAGGTTTTCACATGGGAAGATGTCTTTCTGTGAGCAGGGCTCTGTGGATGGAGCTGAGAATGATGCATGGCAACAAAATTCTGGGATTGTTGCAAGGTGAAAGCTGGTGAAGTGCTGTTCCACATGGAAGGGAGCCACACCAGGCAGCACTAAATGTGTCTTTGCGAAAGCTTGTTATCTAAGATGTAATATAATAATCAGGAAAAGCCACTGAACAGATTTGACACAGCGTGTGTGGTATCAGAATATAGTTCAGGGCCTGACACGTGCCGTAAATCCTTGCAGGAGCTTTGGGGCCAAAGTTCATTTTAGGAGCCAGAACACCCTCAATTTACTTCAGCCTTGGTTGCTCAGCACCCACCCAACAGCAGGTACCAGCTGCTGATGCTGCCCACAGCCCTCATGGGAGCTAAGCCCACCAAAGGGCTCCAGTGGGAGCCATGGAGTGGGCTCTGAGCTTTCGGATGTGTCCCAGGAATAAGTGTCTGAGCACTGCCCAGCCACCGGCCTCCCCTCCTTACAGCCCAGACCGTGAGGAGGATCCTGGAGGAGCTAAAAAGCACCAGAATGGGAACCCCTGGGCAGGGAAACCCCTGGCTTCTCACTGTGATGGGGTTTGGCTCATCCCATTTGTTTTGAGATGGGAATTCCAACACCTACACCCCAGGGGAGCATTTGAGGCTCAGAAGGCAGCACAGAGGGATGCAGTGACTTCCCTTTCCAATTCATCTTCCCTGGCTGGACCATGCAATCTGAAACAACTGTCCCACTCCCATTTGTGACTGCCCCACGAAAATGAGTGTCACACAGGACAGACAGTTTGAAGAAGCCACGTCTAATGTGGAGACAGGCAGCTTGGAGAACCTGTTCCTGGTGAAGCCCAAAGTCACCTCCAGGGAGGTGTGGAGTTGTCCCCATCAACTGTCACTGCACGGGACTGTGACAGACCACCCAGCATCTTTCTCTGGGCTCCTGGCCAGGCTGCACTTGTCTTTGTAAACACAGAGAGTCTTTATTAGCCGAGTGCTCAGTATTTTATTTCCCGTTCGTAATGTTCTGCGTCCTCACGGCTCCAGGTGGGAGGAGACCAGGCTTTCACGTTTCATACTGCTAATCATGCTTGATCCCTGGGATTAGCTGCAGGTAATAAGCACTAAATTAATGTCACACGGCCTCCTTGGCAGGGCCGCTGGGACCTCTGCCGAAAGGTGCCCCGGCTCCAGCTGGGAAGGGCGAAGGCCATGCCCTCAAGGAAACATTTCCAGCTGATCAGCTTTATGCTTTAAATGAAAAGCAGGCTGGGTAGTTTATGATCAACATTTGCCAAGGACAGATTATTTGGGTTTCAGGGACCAGTTTATACGCAAGAGGTTGTTTTTTCCATGAGTACAAAGTACTATTTCCTGCCATGTGATTGCCCAGGCCTTTCCCCACCAGCCCAGCTTGCTCTGCTCTGAGGGGTGGTCTCTCCCGACCCTTCTCCATCTGAGGGGCTTAGTATTGCCAAAGCACACTTGGACACAGCCAGCCTGCCTTCTGGGTGTTCCTACTTGAAGAAGGATCCCATAGGGCCTATCCAGATGTTGCAGTAGAGACCTTCCATGGTGGGAGCTACAAGCCAAAAGATCCCTTGGCCAGACCTGCTACAGGACAATGGTGTAGTCATAGGATCCTACAGACAGTTACCCCAGTTCCTGAGCCCAGTTTTGACCCAAGCACAGCCAAGACAGCCAAGGCAAGCACATGGGACATGGCTGGTGCAGCACTGCAACACATGCACATCGGAGACATTCACTCACCCATGCTGGTGCTTTATGTAAGGAGCTGTCACACCGGCTGAGGCCACAACAATAAATTAATAAAAAAAAAAAAAAAAAAAAAAAACAACCAAAAAAACCCAACAAAAAAACCTAAAGAAAAATCACGTGGAGAGACATTCTTTCTGGCAAGAGCTCGTGTATATTTTAAATACTTCTTTTAACCGAAGAGTGGAAGCGAAGCCAAAAAAGCACATAAAACCCTCACACAGTGACTTTTCACCAATTTAATTTGCAGGTTGGTATATTACAGCTCTTAGTTTTCTTGTGCTGTATCAGGCTCCAGATTACAGAGGGGAAACCTATCTATGCAACCCCCTGAAGCTATTTATTAGGTCTGACCAAACCAAATACAGTACGGAGGAAAAAGGGCAGGAAAGGAAAATAACATCACTGTGATTTTGAAGACTTTTTTATTCAGCGGCTGAAGAATCAACTCCCACCTCAAACTATTCCCTATCCTATTCCCAGGAGCATGGCTGGTGTTGAGCTTTAATATTCAGATGCATCTGCTACCAGGGAAAATTAATTTTCAGCTCTAGGATGGCTCTTAAAGAGAGGCCCCATTGACCTGAGCTGAAAATGATGGAGTCCTCACACTCTTTGCTGCAATATTTAATAGCCAAGTGGCAGTTAATTAGATTACTGAGCCACTGTGACAGATGCTAGGCAACGCCTGAGGAGGAGAATTTGGAAAGGTCATTATCTTCCAGTGTTTGGAACACTCTCAGATCTCATTTTAACCCTTTCCACTCTCACCCTGCCCTCATGGTGGTCCAACTCATGTTAAAACCAGTTGTTTCACAAAGGCCAGAGCAATGCCTTAGGTGATTTTTTCCCACTTGAGAAAAGCAGGTGGTCACATTGGGCAAATAACCAGCAGATGTGCCAGGAACTCCTCCTTGGTTCCCAGCTGGCATCAAAAGAAATGATCACTGGGAGGTGCCAGCAATTTCCCCCGCTGGGTGATTCCCAGGCGCACCAACCACACCAAGTGGGAAGCAGGGAAGTGAGAGGGTGTTAGAGGGTTTGAGCAGCATTCTTTCTTCCCTGTGCTAAGTGAAGTGGATTTTGATGAGTTTGTGGAAGAATTTCCCTCCCCACAGTCCCCACTTTCCAAATAAAACTGTAAGTGAAGCTTGTCAATCCCACACGCATACCAGCTCCTTCAGCTGGCTGGGATATAGGCTCCGACCACCAAAGCAGGGCTCTGTGTGTTGCTGGCTCTGTGAAACCTGCAGACTGAGCTAGAAGAGGTGTTACAGACTTCCTGGTGAGATGATGATATCCAACCGTTGCTATCCAACTATCTGCTTTTACAAGGCAAGGTGAGAAGAATTTTTGGCCTTTGCCTGGCCAGCTGTATCTCAGCAGATTGGTGAAGACATGCAAAGCTCTGTGGAGCCACATCGGGAACCAGAGGGGCAACCACACATCCCACTGGGGAGGAGAGAGGAGGAATCAGCAGTCCTGTCCCAGTGGCACTGCAGTAGCACCTTCCCTGAGCAAGCGAGAACTGGAGCACCAGAATGAGACAGGACATCATGAGATTCCACCAACTTTCTTGTTCTCACACACCTCAAAACACTGATAAACACATTCTTCTTCTGGTTACAAAACCCCTTCCCTCCCACTCAGGTCTTACACAGAAGTTTCAGAAGTTCTGATTTAACAAGCAACAGTTTGGATGATAAATAAACACCAGGACCATCAAATGCATCGTGGCTTCTGAGCTTTTGCTTCTGCTACCCACTGAAATGTAAATACAGAGCATAAAAAGACATCTAGGATTTGCCAGCATTCCAAGGGTCACTTGCCTACATATTCATCAGTTCTGAATAAATCACCCAGAAAATCAGCGAAAATATTGAACTACTGAGACATTTCCAAAGCACTTGTGGCGCTGGTATCTCCCAGGACTCACCTTCAAGTGTTTTTAGAAGCCTTAACTCCCTCAACTGCGTGGGGACAGGATGTATTCTGCAGTGAGAGCCATGAGAGCAGGTGTGGACACATCTGCTCTCCCACCCACAGAAGGGTGACACTGTCACATCCAGCTACTTTGGAGCAGAGGGAGAGGAGCTGTGGCCTGCTTGCAACCATCGATGTAGATGCATCTCTAAAGATGCTGTGAGGATCAGCTGGAAATAAGAGAACCCTGGGAGCTAGCTTGGCCTACAGCATCGCAGGACTGGCTACTCCTTCCTGGCTCTGCATCACACCTTTAAATCTCCCTGCCCCTAAAACAACCTCATGAACAACTTGGAACTCATGACTCCGGCACGGTGGGTGCAGCCGCAATTGAGGCAAGTTTTAGTTTAAGAGGAGGAGACCCTTACCTTACTGACCTCCTGGATACAAGCCCACCGAGCCCTGCCCCTCATCATGACGGCAAATGCTTCCAGGTGCTGACAAAAGCTGTGGGGATGAGCGAGTAAGGCACCGTTGTGATACAGTTCCATGTGTCTGATGTAGGGTCGTAGCAGTCCAGCGTTTTGCACCTCTGGGTGCCAAAGTAACCCCCTACCACGTACAGTTTATTCCCTGAGGCCAAAGCGTGGCACGACATGCGCTTGGCCGTCATGTCCCCGATGCGTGTCCACTGGTCCGTCTCGCAGTCGAAGCGGTACGCGGACGCTGCCGTGAACTCTGTGTCCCCTCCCATGATGAAAATCTGGCTGCCCAGGACAGCGGCTGCCGTGTAGCGCCAGGGCTGTGGGCATTCGGCTTTGATCATCCATCGATTCTCAGCTGGATCATAACACTGGACTTTGGACACCATGTCCCGGTGAATGCTGGTCCCACCAAAGACGAAAAGCTTGAGTCTGGCACTCACCACTGCAGCGTTGCTCACTCCATCTCTCAAAGGAGCCACCATTGTCCATTTGTTGGATATGGGATCGTACTTCTCCACTTGCTTCAAGGAAACAGAAGGAGATGCAGGAAAGACTCCAGCCACTGCAGTGTGTCCACCAACCACATACAGGCAGTTTTCCAATTCGGCCGAGCCATGTCCAAACCGAGCGATTAACATTGGGGCAGCTTTGGACCATTCCTCATGAACAGTGTCATACACCCACACATCTTTCGAGACCCCGTTCTCTGAGCCTCTGCCTCCAGTGATATATACTTTGCAGCCAATGGCACAGGCACTAAACTCCTTCCGTGGACTCGGCAGGTCTGCTTTGGGGATAATTTCCTTTGCTTTGTGGTCTACTTGGTAAATCTTATCACACATGAAGGTCTGTCCTCCCAGGATCAGCAAGGTGTGCCCAGCTTTGCGAGGCCTGGCACAGGGACTGGTGACGACTCCATCATTCTGGAGGATCTTCTTCTTGCATTGAATAGCTTCATCCAAGACAATCTTGTTCCTTTCATCCACCATGATCAAGTCCTCACAAGCCAAGGCTTCCTTGAGGCATTCAGAAGGAAGCAAAGCCAGACGAACATTCCTCAGAAGCTCTGGGAGATAAGCCTTCCGCTCATCCAGATCGTATTTCACCCACTGGATGACAGCCTTAAAGACTTTTTCTTCATCCTCAATTTCCAGCTCATCGCTGGAGATGAGGTCCAGCAAAGTGTCCTTGGAAAGGTTGTTGAAGTCCTCACTCTTGTGAACAGTCTCAAAGTTGACCAGGCACATCCTCCAGGAGAGCTCATAGAGCCGTCGGCACTGATGAGCATCCGAGAGCAGCATCATGCCCAGGCAGTTGGAAGGGTAAAGGTTCTTCTCCAGGAACTCGGCCGCTGCATCTCGGACATCATGGAACTGCAGCATGTCTCCAGCTTCCAGGAGGGACTCAGCGTTTTCCTCATTGATAATGATCCGAGAGGAGTAGGCAAAGTCCAGCAGTAGCTCCAGCACCTCTGGGTGGAGGCTGTCATGGAAGTTCACCTCATCATCCAGGCTCTCCCGGAGGCCGTTGCTAAACATGGCCTCGAAGTACCTGCTGGAGGCAGCCAGCACTGCCCGGTGGCACGGGAACGACCTGTTTCCTGCCCAAAGAGTGACATCGGTGAACATGCAGTGCTTCCGCAGGGTGTTCAGGTGGGACAGGACACAGTCCGGGTGGGAAGCTTTGTGAAAAAGCAAGATGTTCATGGAGCCCGTGCTAGTCCGGGATTTACGGTTCTCGTGGACGCTGACTGACATGATAGCAGAGCTCTTGCCTGCAGGAGAACAAACAGGAAAACCATTATTCCCTTGTCCTTACTGATGTATGGCATGGAGAACATGTGCATTTGCTATCCAACCCTGGTACACTGCCAATGGACCTCAAACGTGAGGCACCAGCTGACGCCCCTGTGCTCCTGCATCCCCACTTGCAGAGCCCGTGCCTCCCGCACCCTCACATCCTCCAAAAAATTTAACTCAGGCTGAACAGGGTGGGAAGGCAGAGTGGGGTGAAGAGGGGAATTCTCCACTTTGGTTTCAGCAACAGAGCAACAAAGTGAAGCAATCAACCCCCAAACTTGGTGGTAGATTGTCTCAACAGCCCCTAGAGGGTATTGGCAAACCGCAGAAGAGTTATTTTTCCTTAGAAAACAGCATCGAGAGAGCAGACTATCCAGGATAAAGGGCACTGGTCTGTTCCTGGCTGAGCATTGTCTGGCTTCTGATTTTCATATAGATTGTTGCTGCAGGTTTAGGAAAGGCAATTGCTAGAGGTTTTATTTATGGAATATTTAACTACCAGCACAAGTCAAAAGTTTTGAACAAATTTTACCAAAGCCATTCGTTGTAGCTTTTGATGATGAAACTCACCACACACTTCATATGATTTAAACATTTTGCAGGACAGACTCACATAAGAGTAAAACAAAAGAGACAGCCCAATTACACTTTTTACCAGACAGGCAGAAGCAAACACAAGGCTTTTATTAGCTACTATTTCATTTAAGTGCTACCTGATACCGTTCTTTGCCTGTAGAAGAATACTCCTTTGGAATAATCAAATTAATACTACCTAGATGATAAAATACAAGTAAATTACTCCAAAATATTTTAGCCAGCTGTATTTTGTTCCTTGTGTGACTAAAGCAGACAGACAGATATGCAAACAGCCCTCTCTTACAGGAGAAAGTCAAGTTCATAGCACAACTGTCCCGAGGTTTGAAAAATGAACCCCAAAAAAAGAGAAAAATAGGCTCATCCTGCTGTACCTCCAGTCCACCCACTGCAATGTTTAGAAATCAGCCATTAGCCAGACAGTTGGGGAAGGTCTTTCAGATGGTTTCTTCATGTTGATGTTGGTTGGATTTTTTTTTTTAAGTTCCTCTTCACAACCAGAGGTTTCTCAAGGGTCTTTCTAACCTGCAAACCCAAGGGCTGCAATTCAACCCTATCCTCCCCAGCTGAGCTCTCCATCACCCCAGCCCAGCACTGGGGGGTCTCGGGGGAACCCACGAAATGCTGGGAGCACAGACGCAGCGCTCCCGGGCTGCCGCAGGTCACAGCCTTGACCTGGCGGTGACCTGGAGCCACACAACCCTCCCACGCTCCACAGGTGGATGACCTCAAGCAGAGGCGGATGGCCAGATAAGCTGCCTGACTCAGGCTCTGATCATGTGCTTCCTACCCCTGCTTCTCCAGCACCTCCAAAAGAGTCCAAATTAGACAAACAGTTGTGGGTATGTTGCTCCTTCCCCCCCGCTGCCATGAATTATTGAAGTTGGTCTTCCCAAGGCCTCACTCATTCCTTAGGGCTGTGTCACAGTCCAGGGAAAAATCTCTGTGCTCCTCCATGTAGAAATGACAGGTTGTCCAAGCAGCCGCAATTCCTGCTCAGCCTCTGAGTCAAGGCAGGAGCATTGATGCAGGTAATCGGGTTGGATATGTACATGCCATCACCAAAACCCCTGCAGCCTTGCTTGGGTTGAGGCTGACAAGCTCATTTCACTCGTGATTGGAGGCTGTGCAGAATCAAGCCTCCAAAAGAGGAAGGAAAATGCCATTATGAAACAGCACTTTGAAGTGCATCTGAAGGAAATGTTTCCAACATCTACATCCAGCACAGGAACAACACTAATTTAAGAGGTTATATGGATTCCCATGTCAACACCGAAGCAAGGAATACAAATGAAACATTTATGAGTCTGCTAAAAGCTATTGATTTAGTTTCCTATTCCTACAACCTCAGAAACCACCCTGCCATTGCCACTGCTTTCTTTGCTCACAGCTCAGGTCAGCTATTCAATGTTAACCTTTGATTTGCTTATGCACAAAAAATGAAGCAATTTATACAGAACAGCTATGGAAACAAACAAAAGGATTGCAGGGACGCAGCAATAATTTTTCTGACACTAAGATTAAAAAATCACTACTCAGAATGGAAGGAGCAGGTCATTTAGAAATTAAAATGTCTGTATAAAAGCTGCAGCACAGCCATTTTATATATATATACACACACATACAGATACATATACTGTGTGCACACACACACACACACATATATATATACATATATATAAAATCTCAGGCTTCTACCATCAAACATCTAGCCCAGAGAACTTGGTAGCATTCTATCTTATGTGTATTAAACAACATTCAGGGAATAAACTGGCAGCTTCCAGTTCAGTCCCCAGCACTGCTCTTCATATCACCTTGTCCCAATACAGGCACCAACTGATCGCCAGTGCAGCTTCAAGTCTGAAACCTAAAGAGGCCACAGTCACAGCCCCTTTACTTGGCCTCTCCTGAGGCCGGGTTATGACACTGGATGCTACTGGTCACAGATGAGCAGGGCTAGACAGACCACTAAACTGAAACTAAAGCAGCCTCTGAACTCTGGGGTGCAGCCAGCAAGCCTTGCTTGTGGTTTTCAGCAATATCCAAACAGCTTTTCCTGAGGGCTTCTTGAATCCTGCCATAGTGGCACAAGCAGAAAAGTGGCAGGTACTAATCCTTTCCCTCACAAACACACCTCACTGCATTTCTCAGTCTACCAGAGACCTTGGCATCATCTCACCCCGATCAGACAAACAGAAACTGCAGGCAGCAGCTATTTCATCTGGTGGGTTTCTTCCAAAATTTAGCAGCTCACAAACCTCAGAAGCCTGCAGGTAAATGATCTCCTACAATTTCATGATGTGCACAAAAGTATGCTTTGATTTAAGCAATGTTTAACTGCGGCGATGAACAGGCTGGACCTATGACGTGTGCACTTCTCTGAAGTGGACACATGCAGAGCAGAATTTGGCCCCTACCACACTCCTTGCTTCCCTTACCCAACTACTGAGCTAAAGAGAAAAAGCAGAACCACTCAGAACGAGGAATATTTTACTCAAAGCAACCTGTCAGTGGCTCCCGCCAAGCTCCTGCCACTCTGCGAGCGCTCAGGGGTTATCGTTGTTCCCAGCTGCATCTTCCATCAGGCAGGAAGCTGTCGCTGGAACAGCTGTGTCAATGAGAATAGCAGAAGGCATGACCTGAACAAACTGGGGCTTGGATTTCTCCACGCTGCATTCATTTTTTTTAACTTCGAAAGGCAGTTATTGAAAAAATAAATATCTACTGCATAACCTTTTAAAAGGATCTTAACTGCACGCAGAGGCAGATGATAATCCTTCTTCCATATGGATGAGGGCAGAGGGGCATCAGCTTTTTGACAGCTATCCAATGATGTCTGCTGGCTGTAGTATTCCCCTGGCTGTCTACAGCCTTTGTACAGCCAGGATAGGAAAGACAGGCTTTTTCCAGCAGAGCAAGATAAGGATGCTTTGAAAATCCTTCCACTCACCCAGACAGAGCAGACAGCAACCCTGAAGGAAGGAAGGAGTTGGCTCAGGGAGAAAAGACTCCTCAATCTCAGTTCATGAAGAAAATACCCCAGCAGTCTCTCTGGACAGGACTAAGCTATAAAAGACAAGGGGAAAATCCAAAAGCACAGAGATGGCCAAACTCCCACTCAAAGAAGCACAATTCTCCTATCCAAGAGCCTCGTGCATCCTCCAAACCATGCCCCAGCAGAAGACTGTCCCTCCCAGGCTGGTGGGTCATCATGTCAGAGCCCTGCTGGAATGGGTCATTTAGAGAAATTTAAGAAACACTCTATCATCTCTTGAAAAATCCAAGCACCTCTTAGACAGACACTTTGAAGCTGTATCAGGCCCTGTCCCCAATCACAAAAGAACTGCACATGAGAGGACAGCTCAAAAGGACTATTGATACATGAACTATATTTAGCCAGGCTTGGGGCTTCCCCTCCATCTCAAACCAGCAGCCCCTCCACAAATCTGCAAATTCATTCACTATCTGCAGGGAATTACCAGCTGAGATCCTGCTTCCTTCAAGAGGACATTTGAGAGTGAATATGTTCCCCAGTGGGACTTCAGGGGATCAAGAATAATTTCTGCTTAGAAAGGCAAAACTACAGGATTTATATGTGTTCTCCCAAGACTGTAAAGGTTGGCTAAACACCAACAAAGAGCCCAAATCCCATGATACCAAGCTGGGCACTTTCTGTTTGCCAATCAGAGAAGCAGCAACCAGAACACATTCCTTTTTGCCCCACTCAACCATGAATTATTTAAAGCTGTAAATAAGTAAATAAATAAGCAGTAAGGCTCCCTGCTGGCTCAGCTCAGAAGACCTGGAAGAAGCTGCTCATGCTGCAGCTGAGATTCATTCCCAAGCAGTCAGACATATACAGGCCCTCCATGTATGGGCTGCACTACAACCTAGTGCCACTCCTTCCAAACCAGAGCAGACCTACCTTGAGCAGGCAGAGACAACAGGAGTAAAACTCATTTTTATTTTCTCTCCATTTCACAGTATCAATCCTGTGGGGTGAAACACCATCTTGAACTCAGTCAAAATTCAACCTCTCCCTGGAAGCGGCGGGATTAATTTTCTACCCATCACAAATGCGCCTGTTCCCTCATCCCAAATATCTGGACTTTTCCAACACTTTCATGGACTCCACCACCTGGTGCTTAGGCCAGCAGCACTATCCCAGGCCAAAATTACTGGCACAGAACCAACTTCCCCCTTTTTACTGTAGAGAGTAGCAAACTAGAAACATAAAGTCACCTACTGTGTTTCTTCAGAGGCAAGAGCTCCTTGCAAAGCTGCTTAGAAGAAAGAGCAGTGAGAAAACACAGTGTCAAACACAGAGCCAGATACAGCTGTTTCAGATGCGATTTCCCGGCACTGGAGACCATCAAAAGGTTTGAGAAAGGGGATCTGTTACATGCAGGCATTCACGTACTCAGACACTGCTCGAGCTTCAAAAGCGGAAAAAAACCAGCAGAAAACAGGAAAAGATGGTGGGGGAGGGAGACAGACAACAAGAAGAGGGAAGGAACAAATGTAACAATATTTTCAGATGATTTTCCTCTCCTTGCATAACACAGTGGACTGTCAGGTACACAGATTGGAGCTGCTTGAAGTGCTCAGCACTAATAATGCCCTTCTGTAAAGAGTGCTCGAGATGAAAGGAATTAAATAGCACCTGGCATTTAGTGCAGCACCACACTTGTTGAGTGGGCAGCCTGGGCTGCTGCCAGGTGGGCAACAAAGGACCTTCACCACATCATCTCCCAGGCACTCTCTCTGCTCCTGCGCCTGGATGCAGACTTTGCTGTCTAACAAGTTGGGTTCATCTCCAGCAATTCTGGTGAATTTAGTGGTTTACCTGTGTCAGCCAAATTTGTTCTTGTTCTCCTCAGGATGACTAACGCAGCAAAGATGCAACTGTGATTTTGCACACTGGAATTCAGACAACATAACTGCCATGAATCAGAGGGTATCGCTCTGGATTTGCCCTTCCTGACAAACTCTTGATGTTTCATCATATTTGCAAATAGGTAAGCAAAGGCAGCTGACTCCATCCCCCCCGCACAGAATTCCTGATCCTGCCCCAGCCTTTGAGAATGGAAGGCATCCTTATCATTTCTTCTCATTTTCTCACTTCCTAGTCTAGCCTGTACATCCTAGACAGAAAACAGAAAGACCATGTGAAAGGCTCCTTCTGTTGGCTCAGACAGAAACTGGGAGGTTTTCCAAGCCCAATTCTGTAGGCTCCAGGAATCAGATTGTCTGGAGAAGATCCGGGTACATATCTGAACGTTTTGAAACTCAGTCTCAGAAACTCGATATGAGTTTCATATCCCACTCATATCCCGATATCCCATTCTCATTAGTACCCACCATTCCTCCCTTTAAACCCATGCCCCATTCTGAGCCCAGAGCCACCACAAGCATCTGCTGAATGCCACTTACCACAGAAAACAAAACCAGTATTGCCAATCTGTACCAATTAGTGAGGTTCTTGTTTTGTCTTGCAAAAGCACTGGTAAAAGGGGCAGTAGTGCCTCAAATCTATGACAGGAACAAATCTGAGCCAAAGGCGATCAAGTTCCAACCACAGTAAAAATACCCATAGGAAATCCACTTTGCACACAATAAATGCAGTTTTATTTGCAAATCAGGTATTGGACTTGCTAGTCTGCAACTGAGATACTCCATAAAGCTTCTTGAACTACCTGTGAGGCAATCAAATAACATTCTCGTTCATCACTAAGCACACTGGCTTTGCCATTCCTGGGAATACCACACCCTCTTACAACCATTACCCAAATCGGGATCAGTAAGGCTTTTAGCCACAGTCCAGGCTCCAGACAATGGCTTTTCATTGCTACGCCCCAACCCCAGCGGATCTTTTCAGAGCCCCTGATTCATTTCAGAGGCTGCGGTGGGGTTTTGTCCTCCCCGCCTGCCCTCCAGCTCCGCTCCTGAATACACCCCATTCTGCCAGATCAATCACAGTCGCTCTGCAGAATCAATGGGGGGCTGCAGAGAAGGCAAGCATTCGCAATCCCATCTCCCAGACTATACTCAAAAAGGCTCCAGAATGGAAGTAGCCTGCTCGATCGCAGTGTCTACCCCAGCCCCATCTGGGCAGGATAAAGTCCTTTTCAAGCAACCCAACTCGCTAATGTGCTGCAAAGGCAAAGGGCCCTTGGTACTTCAAGGAATTACATGCCACTTCCCAGGGAGAGTTTAGGAGACAAGATGTGGTACACATCAAATTAACACCAGAATAACCACAGCAGTTGCTGACTCCAGAGATCATATTCAGATCCTCCCACTCTCTGCGTGCTGTGCCCAGCTCCCGGCGCTGAGGCTGGCAGAGCCCAGTGCTCTGGTGGCCAGGCTAACCATAAGCCACGGACACTCATACCAAACAGGTCTGTCTGCCTGCTGTCAGGGCAGGATTGCAATTTTGGGCCTGGCCAGTTAAGCTGGGGTTTTGTTTTGCTTTCCCCACTCCCCTGCCAGGCAGGAGATCATGGTACAACTGCCAGGTTTGGTTTGCTCATTTGCAATCCTGGCTGGCGTTCAGAGCCATGGAGATGGGAGGCCCTCATGCCTTCTGAACCGATTAGCCCTTGATGCTGATGGGCATGGAGGACAGCCGTTCCCAACTGTATTGTAAAGCTCTGACAGATATTGAAGGGTTTGGGGCTGCAAGGCAGGATATTGCTCATTGCCCTCTGGCTCTGGACAGAAGGAACGAATCTGACACCCATCTCTGATCTTTCCATTTAAGTACTCACACAGCATCAAATCACACACTCAGCCTTCAAGTTCTGGGCCACTGTGGGAGCACTGCAGCAGCCCAGGCTGTCCTGGGCATCTGTGCACACACTGCAAGCAAACCAGAGTGATTGCCAGTGTGGTACGGTAATAAATTTGCCTCACCACAATCTGACAGGCTGCTATATAAAACTGGTAGTCTTTGCAAAGTCTAATGGTCAGCAAGCAGACAGTGGTTACAGCACATGCAACATTCCCAGGCTTGAGCAGAGGGAAGACAGAGCTGTCTCTGCTGGCTGGAGTGATACTAATAGTCACTACGGGGATATAAAGCTGATAAGCAAAGACAGACCAATGTGTTGGTGGTTAAAGGTCAGACCAGGGGGCTTGGGGTGGCTTGTTACAGCTAAATGGTTCCTAGCCAGCTTTCCTGCAGCCACTGCTTCAGCAGTGCCAGCTACACTCACTGCAATTCAATTACAGTCTGTAAAAGGCAGGAGTAAATCTACCCCACAGTTCAAGTGCTGACACCACTTCAAACCCGGGCCTTCCACAGTCCCTGAGCATCAGCAGCCATGGACACCCTGGGCAGCTCTGCCTGTCCTGCTCCACCTACTCACATCCAAGCCAAGGCACTGCTCAACAGTCTTTTGTAATGCTGCCACTTCCCTCCCCACCTCGCAACACACTGCCTGTCCTCTTCCACCTCCACAGATGGCCACATCCTGCCCTTCCTGTTTCACTCATCCACCTCCTAAACATTGCCTAAAAACCTCCTCTGGCTCCTAAGAAGGATCTGAACTCCTGCAGGCTTTGGGGAGCGGTTGGTTACCACCATGGGGACAAAAATGCCATCTAAAGTCACACATGCATATGTATACATAGAAGTGTGCACACTCCTTGTCCCCACTCCAGAACATGTCCAGCACTCTGTCCAGAGCTGGAAGGACCATATTATATATCAGACACGTGCTCATTTTTACACATGTGGCATAGATGTCATGCAACATCTTGTTATCTGTTTCCAAGCTGTCACCTTCACAAATTTCTTGTGCCTAGCTCCTTCAGTCAAACCTTTTTCAACTGGCCTTATCTCCTCTCAGAAAGCACATCTGAGACATCATCCTCTCTGCTTGAGCTACTTGAACCTGCCCCAAGCACAGCATGAGAGGATACCACGCTCTGCACACAGGCTGAGGCAGGAGGACTTCAGATAACAATCCTCAAATGCTTTAAAAACTGAACAAAAAAGGGATGCAAAATTTAAGTTCCTCTGTGCTAAAGCTGTCTACAGTCTTCCACGTCCATATTATGGTGCAACCAATTTGCTTCTGCAGCAATTTTCACTTCAGCTTAGCCCTGAGAATCTTGTGCCCACCTCCTGCAGAGCAAACTTCCACCTATGCCTCCTCCCCAAGTGCTTTACTCAGTCTTATCACAGAGATAAACTAGAGCAGATGGTTGGGGTTTAAGACACAAAAGAGACAAAATGTGTTTCCAGATAAGATTTGATCCAAAGCAGCAAACAGAACAAGGAAAACAGAGAGGCCCCAGAAAGGGTCCCAGGGCACTAAGGAGTCAGACCCTTTGAGAGGTGGACAGAGAATAGAAAGTACAGAGAGCTCAGAACTCTGGAAGGAGACTGTCACCAGAGTAGCTGAGCCAACAGCAGCAGCTGGCCACCACCAGGAACACGTGGGGTGTGTTACACACAGCTCAGCTTGCTCCTAAGGTAAGTTCAATAAAAAACAGGGTCACAAGACACAGGAAGAAAGAAGGAAAGACAAGGGAAGTTGCCAAGTATAAAGGATATAGAGTTGCTCGTTTCTCTTCTGGTTCTGATCTGTCCTGGAGAGGAATAGGTTTGTTAAGGGTAAGACTGCACAGCACCCGGACTGTGGAAATCACTCCCGTAGATCACAAGGGGAACACACACAGAGATTGCCGGGAAAGGAAAAGAGAAAACAGTCATGACACAGGGACTCTGCACAGGAATAGTATGAAACACTCGGCTGTCTGCTTATGAAAAGCTGAGGACAGATTTTCCCAGCACAGATTTGGCTGATCTAAGCCCCCACCTGAACAACTATAAGCAGACAGATAAAGAAAATAAATAAAAAAGCAAAAAAACAAACACATATTATCAACAACAAAAAAAACAAACAAAAGAACAACTACCAAACAGGCTTTTAACTTTTTTAAATGTCAAGGGGACTGTGAGGACAGGGAAGGCAGGAAGAACTATTTATTCTCCTCTGTCAGTTCAGCTCAGTCACTCACATAAACCTGCTCACTTTTCTAGACAGGGCTGCTCGAACCGATTTCATCAGAGGCCATGGAAGTTGCGTCCCTTAGAGCACAGTTTTGAGATATATATATATATATGTATGTATGTACGAGAGACGGGGGAAAAAAACCATCCCAAAACCCAAAAAACAATGCCACTCTACTTTCATATCCAAAAGATTAATGGCTGGGTTTTAATTTTTTCTTATTATTTATTTATTTCCTTTAGAAGAGAAAAGCCCTTCCCCTCCCTAAACCTTTCCCCGATGCCACAATGATGCTCCGAACCCCGGCGAGCCCCAGGCCGGTACCGGGGGAGCGGGGCGGCACTCGGGGGGTCCAGCACATCCCCGAGCCCCCCCAGGCTCCCAATCCACCCAAGCAAACCCCTTGCTCGGAGGGGGCCGGAGCGGGTCTGGCGGGGGAAATCACTCACCGTTCTCTCGGCCACGGCGAAACCTCTGGGAACGGCAAAGCCCCCGGCGCGTGGGGCGGGGATGCAGGGCTGGAGGAGGGGAGCAGGGCCGGAGGAGGGAAGCAGGACTGGAAGCAGGGCTGGAAGCAGGGCTGGAGGAGGGATGCGGGACGGAGGCGGCGGAGCGCGGAGCGTTGCGCGGCCCCCGCGCTCCCCGCGCACAATGTCCCCGCCGGGCGGGACCGGCCGCGCGTGGGACCGCGGGGGCGGAGCCGGTCGCCGCGGCCGCCACCAATCAGCGAGCGCCGCGCCCGTGACGCGCCCTCTATGCCACGCCCCTTTCGGGAGCAGCGACCAATAGAAGAAAGAAGAGACGACTCGTGGGCGGGGTCAGTGCGAGCCGTAACGCCCCGGGTCCTGAAGGCCGGGTCAGCCCGGCCGAGCTGCCTCCGCCCCCCCGGGGGCCGAAGCGGCTGGGGGAAACCGACCTTCGGGCTCGTGGGGAGGCACCCGTGCCACGCCGACGGCACGGACCCGTCCCCTCTGCCCCGGCCTTTGCCCTCTGAGTCAGCGCCCCCCCGGCTGCGCTTGTGCCGCAGGATCGGCATCCCACGGAGTGATGTCACCCACCCACCTCCCACCCACGCCTGCAGCGGGACAGGGGAAGTCAGCGAAACTCTCCTAAAAATCCAGGCATATGTGTGAAACCGCCGGGCTCAGCAGAATTTGAGTGCGTGGGGAATGCGGAGGTCACCAGCCGCACCCCCGGGGTCCCGCTGCCCGCAGGGAGCGGCACAGCTTGGGGGTCAGATGGAGCCTGGCCAGGGTCCAGTCCCTGCGTGGGGACCACCCGTGGGACAGTGCCGTCATCTGGAAGGAGCAGGGGGGGACCTGGAAGAGTTCCCTTCAGCAACACCCGTGGGCTGAGCCAGGGAAACTCATTTAGAAACAATAACATTTTCCAAAACAATAACATTTTTCAAAACAATAACATTTTCACATAACGCAAGAGCAGCTGGAAACAGCAGTGCCTCCGATCCCACCCCTGTTTTCCAACCCCTGCTCCGAAGTGAGGCACAGCAGGTACCTGCAGACCTGCCCTGTTAAATAATTTCACTGTGAGTGGCCATGCCTTCCCTGGGATATGTGGAATGTTCCAGCCATCAGAAAAAAGAAGCTGAAATTTTTTTCTATCTACACAAATTTTGAATACGTAGAGGATGCAGGGAAGAGCTGTTCCTTATCTTCTCCCACGACCCCATTTCTCCAGGGCCTTACTCCCTATACTTAGTCACAAATGTTCTGTAATAATATTCAAGTGAAAAACTAACAGTTCTGTTAAGTGTATCTCCTCAGATAATAGCTGGATGGAAATATCCGGGTCCAAATTGTGCTGAACCTCCCGTACACCCAGCGATGGACTGTTTAAGGGCTGTTCCTTCCAACCTAGTGAAGGAAATCTCTCCAGTTTCCCACTGAAGTAACTACCACTGTTTGTCCCTGTTTCACAGCAGTAACTGCATTAAAGTGCTGCCTGCATGGCCAGTTTCATATGCTGTGGGCATGGGAGGAGTTAGATGGTTGCTGCTATGGGGATATACTGAAACAAAAATTCTAATAAATACAAAATCGAGTCCCTTCTTTTCTTCCCAGCTTGAAACAGAAGGTCAGCTACAGCTGGCAGAGGCTGTGCATGGTAAATAACAAAGTACACTGAAGATGTTGAAGTGTATCAAATTCCTGGTTTTTGGATCTGTATTGTTCCGGGTTCATTGCAGTTTAACTCTTGGACTGCTGCTATCTTCCCAACTACAAGCACAGCTACTCTTCAAGAGGCTGAAAATTGTCCTGAAGCCTGCTAATGACTTTAATGAGCTGTTCAGGAAGACAACAGGGATTTGTGCAAGAGGAGGGTGTGGTGGCATCCTGAACACATCTGTTAAACAACAACGACATGAAAGACAAAATTGATTTTCCCTTTTCCTGCTGGGTTCCACCCAGCTGCTCCAGAGTATGAAAGAGCTGTGGAGAAAAGCAAGGCCATATTTCTTAATTCCGAAGCACTTTCATGGTGCCGCTACAAAAGCAACCTGTGTGGGTGAACCCAGCCTGTCCTCTGCAACCTGGCAGGGGGGATTCTGGCAGCTGCCTGTCATAGGGACCTACAAAGCTTAGGAGAGCTCCCTGCAAAACTCTACCTGAAAAGTTGCTTCTAAGACACAATGTCCATAGCTTATCTCCCACCCACCAGCTTTTGAGCTGTGTAACTCCCTCACTTCCTCTGGCTGCGGCAGAGCTAAACAGAGGGCAGTCCCAGGAAACACTGCAGGAAACATCCTGTGCTGTAGCAGTACACACATCTGGTGTTAAGATGCTCAAGCAGATGGGATTAGGATCCTAGCTTTTGTTCCAAGGGAGCAGCAGAATGCCAGATAGGGCAGTGATGGGCACACCAGACACGCAGACTGGCAACCACCGTGAAGGAGGTGGTGAGCCAGACAACTTAAAAGGCAGGGGCAGCACAATGGGAATACTAAGTAGCAAAGGAAAAAAGCTGGCAGACATTTTAAAATGTTTTTAAATCTCTCGTTAAAGAGGATTTAAGAATGAGGCGTATGTAGGGAAAGAAGCTTAATTTATGATGAATGTTAATACCAGCTCCTTACATATGGTACTTGCCTCGAGCATCCCTGAGGATTTTTGAGGGACTAGTGCTGTGGTTATGATTTCAGTGTAAAGGGGAAATTCTCGTGCATTATTAAACAAATCGTGCCCTGCATTGGCCTTTGGTTTGATGTACGTGATGTGTAGTTGATGTCAGCCAGCTGGGAAGATAGGATTCTGCAACTTGTTGGCATTTTGAGAATAAGCTGGGAAACTGCTGACTGAGATCCCCTCCTTCATCATGAACCATCAAAGGAAAGTGTTATTTTTTAAAAAATTTGGAAAAAAAAAACCCAACAA
Source organism: Pseudopipra pipra (assembly GCF_036250125.1). Classification (NCBI taxonomy): domain Eukaryota; kingdom Metazoa; phylum Chordata; class Aves; order Passeriformes; family Pipridae; genus Pseudopipra; species Pseudopipra pipra. The sequence goes on along the minus strand of NC_087560.1, from coordinate 14,501,723 downwards.
AGTTTTAAATAATAGTGTTTACCCTTTGGTTATATATGCTTAGGATAACATTCATTATGGATGGAAAATTTAAACATTTGCAAAGTTAAACATTTGATTTAACTTGTTACAGAAATCAGCACTAATTGTCTGGTTCCCGCTACATCCTCACTTTCCCAAAGATGGAGAGTCAAAAGATTTACCCTAGCCAAAATTCACTAGCAGGTTTTATCCATTTATATCATAGATCTAGATCCTGAGGTAGCTAAGTAGCTGACCTTCATAGAAGTAGCAGGAGGGATAAAATCTGGCCAACAAACCAAGTTGACTTGTGTGCATCTATTTCTATTTTCCCCTGAACATTTCCATCCTACAACACCCCACTTTCCAAAGGGTTAAATAATAAAATTAGTGTTTTCTCCTCTAGGTCACTGCTTGCAGTCCATCACAGGTCATGTCACAACCAGCTAATGGCTGCTAAGTGGTCTGAGTGAAATTAGTTTAGTGGGTCTCAAGCCAGAAGCCAGTTGACAAATGCCCAAAAATCAGTACTCCAATTGGCTTCCTTGCTGGCAGTCACAGTGGGTTGGTCAAGGCCATGCAAATTCAGCATTTCCCCGAGGCTAGGAACACAGACTAGGTTGCTTGTGAATACTTTCCTCTGTTGTGAATGCCAAAAGTCTTCAGAGAAGGTCACAGCACAATGCCATGAGTGCCAGTGCCTGAGGACCATGCTATCACCCTAAATCCAGCTATCCAGGGAACTGGTGGGAGCAAAGGTAGGAAAAGCTGATGAAGACTCCTTGCGGAGGCAACCCTGACATCAAGGAGAGGATGCAAAGTGGCAGTGGGAGTGTTGATCAAAGGTTTCACCCTTCGGCTTGTCCTGCACGGGAGGGCAGGCTGCAGAGCTGCCAATCAGACTAAACCAATTTAGCATTCCCTGCAGTAACAATAAAAATCCAATCTCCCTCTCTCTCTGCCTTTTCCTCCTGATGCCAGATTTAAACGACCTTACTTTTTTGGCAGCAGGAAACTTCACAATTAAATATAGAAGCAGAGCAGACTTTGGGATAGAACTTCCAGCCAGGGAACAACAGATGGCATTGTTTGCTGGGCTGGAAAAGCTGCATCTGCTCCTAGAAGAAATGCTAATCGGAGCTTAATTAGGCATTCAGAGGGAACCGTATCCCATCCGCAGGACAATGGCCATGTGTACACAATCCTGAAAAACACGGGGAAGGAGATACAAAATCATCAAAAATCCTCACTGGACCAAGTCCGAATTAAGCACATAATGTGATAGGGTAACCCAGAGACTTTCCCCATGCTGAAATCCATCCAAGCCACTCAAAATAAAATTGTAGTTGTCAAAGACTTATTTGATTTCATTTGCAAGTGGTCAGTGATTTTGTTTTCAATTTCAAAGCAAATAATTCTAGCCTAACACTGGAATCAGATCCTACCCTGGCTTCTCTCTGACTCGCTGAGGTGTGGCAAGATTAAAGGGTAGCTGAGATCTTATAGCAAGTACCACAAATGGGGATGACAGAGTCTGAAAGATCAATAGCACACACCTTGCTCAGGATAACTGATCCCTCTATAGAATCTTAAAAAAAATAAAGAAGAGGATGGTGGAAAATGTTCCCTCATTCACTCCAACTAGGTGTTTAAGCACAAAAGGAGCCCCATGATGTGCAACGCCGGTGCATGTGAGGACATTGCTCCTCCTTCCCTTCTCAGCCCTGCCAGCTTCCCCCAGAGGTGCGGGCAGGCAGGCAAGAATCTGTGTCCTTCTTTCAGTGTCTTCTCCTTGGGATACCAAAGCACCACCTGAATTTGGAGCTGGCAAAACAAAACTGCCAAGTATTTCACCAGGAGACTGGCCCCAGCTACCAGTTTTGCCGGCACTGCAGAGATCCCTGTTGTGCTGAGGCTTTGCATTTCAGCCCCCATCTTGTTTTAATGTCCTCTTTTTCCCCTGCTTGGTTCACATCAGCTCATCTGACCAACCTGGTCTAGTGGAAGATGCCCCTGCTCATTGCAGGGGGTGTTGGACTGGGTGATCTTCAAAGGTCCCTTCCAACCCATGCTATTCCATGATTCTATGCCCTGGTGACTGAGACTACTCTGTGTACCTGGGCTCTCCAGGCCACTTCAGATGCCTGGGACAATGTGCACCTCATGGGCAGTGCCAATGGGGACCCCGCTTTGCTGATTGTACACCCTACTTCCAATAGCCCTGGAAACATTCTGCATGAGTAAAGCAACACCCAGGTCCCTTACACCTAAAAGATGTTAATGAACAAGGATCATTACTGATTTCAAACAATACTTTCCAAACGTTGCCAGAAAATCACTAGAGAACAAAGGCATTTTGGAACAAATGACTTAGAGCTGCAGTAAGGAAAGAGTTTTCTTAGCAGTGAGGCAACTTTCAGCAATTCCAAAGAGTGGTGAAGAGAAATGTAACAGGATTCTAAATAATTTCTGCCTTCAGCACCATTCTCCTTTGGAGGGATGTCAAATCCTGGTCTGGCACGAATCTCAGGGCAACTAGAAGTAAAAATGGTCCTCCTGACTAAGGACTTAGTGGAAGATCATGAAGCTGTAGGCCCTGATCACCCTTATTCCAGGGATTACTATGCCCCCCACCACCACAATTTTGAACCCCTGACTTGGCTGGCTGGCTCTGAACAGCCTCCTATGGGCTGAGTGTGCTCTGTATCCCATTAAACATCATGACCCTCATGATGTGTCTTTGAGAGAAACCTTGGAGATTTGCTGACTGCCTGTAGCTCACTGACAGATTTATTTCTACTCTAATTTGGAAAAGACTTCTGCAGTGGAAGTGGTGGCTGTGCCCTTGTGCATGCTGACCTGCAGCTGGCCTTCTCCCAAGCACTGTATCTCCATGGTGTGTGGTGGGGGGAAGGAACTGGGAGCAGTTTTTGCAGAAAGGCACCTATTGCAGGTGTCCAAGGTCACAGAAATCAGGGAAGGCCAAGTGCAGAGGTGCTTCTGTCTTATGGAGACAGCAGAAACCAAACTGTCTTAGCAGTGGGCTGCATTCTCTTCAGAGGCTGTCCAAGGAACCATTCTCCAGCATTACCTTCTTGTGATAAACCTGAGACATTCAAGGTGTCAGAGCTGCCATCTTCCTGCTGTTCTTTGCCTGTGGACTTGTAGGATTGGGAGACCTACCAGCCAGGTTGAAGGAGAGATGTCCTCACACCATGAGGTTGTGCTAAATGGAGCCACCCTGCCAGCATGAGCCTTGGACTCAGAGTGCTGAAGCTCAAGGACATGACAAATGGCAAACGTCACAAGGTCTCAGATTTCTCAGGACAGCTGGAGAGCTGGTGTCAGCTCATCCACATGTATCAGCACACGGGACTCCAAGCAGGGCTGCTGCTGACCCAGTGTGAAGCTTTCCAGTGTTCCCGGTCCCAGAGCAGACGCAGACTTTGGACGGCTGCCTGGAGTTTAAATGTCTGTGTTTTAGACCCAGACTTCCTTCTGAGTGGTTCCAAAGGGAAAAGCAAAAATACCCAGAAGTGCTTCCAAACCCCTAATTTATCTGTCAATGGCTAGTTTTCTGCCATCCCTTGAATCTGAGAAAGGCAGAGAGGAAGTGTGACTGGGGAGCACAACAGGCCTTTTGGCTGCCCTCTTTGGCTTGGGGGTATCAAGGGGAGTCAAGGGACTCCAGAGGAAGCAGAAAGCAGCTCCAGCTGGGCAGGGGTCCTGACAGCATCGCGTTAGGAGGAGAGAGAGGACAGACAGCCTTGGTGTGACTCAGCCCCAGTGCTGCGTCAGTGCCTCCTACTCATTCCTAGGGTTTGAAGTCTGCGTCCCTGGGCTGTCCACCTCCATGAGCCCAAACGCCTTCTTTTTGGCATGGGCAAGTGTAGGAAATGAAAAGGTGATCCCAGGAGGCCCCCAGCACTCCCCTTCCTATCAGTATAATATGTGGATTGTTTTCTTGAAAATAGGATCATTTATTCTCAGTGTTAAACAGGGCAAAAAGCTCAATGACTCCAAACTGGCTTTATCCAAAAACTTGTTTAAAAATCTGGCCGGTAAAGGCACATTTCCAGCAGTGCCAAGGCTCAACACCTGGGGCTTCTGGAGCAGGCTTTCTTGTCCTCAGAGAAAGGATTACCAGAGGGAGCATATAGTGGAAAAAAAAAAAAAAAAAAAAAAAAAAAGAGACAATTAACTATTGCTGTAGAGTCCTCTAGTGGCGAACATTCATTTCACAAACTGCCTAAATTCCCAAGTGAACTCAATCCCCATTTCCATTTTGGATTTACATAAAAATGCATATGCAAAAAAATCAACATCCAAGTTCCATGCAACTATTTTAACCATTTATGAACAGTGTCAAAGGCAATGGTCCAAAATCAAACAAACAAATCTTCTTCCCCATTATCCCTTGGTTACTCCCTTTCAAGTAGCATCTCCCATCCAAGGCTACAATATCCACTCTGGATCTTACCTGCCCAGTTTCTGTTGTTGTTGATGATGAGAGAAATGATGGAAGAGAGAGAAGCCATAGAACAGAATTGTCACCACGTGTGTGGCAAAACTCTTGCCATTTTAAAATCCAGATGAAAACTGGGGGTGCAGCATTATTGTGCTGAAGAGCACAGGCCAGCTCAGTCTCCAGCAGCCACAGCAGTGGGTTTAGGTGAGAAGCCAATTTTAGATGAGGTTTCAAATCCAAGTAATTTAAAGTATTCTTCACATTATCCTTTCCTGTCTCCTTCCTCCCATGTTGTCCCAAGCCTGCTTTATTTCTGTTCCTGGGCTTTATCAGTTAAAGGACATGACCTTATGCAAAATCCATGCTCAGAGCTGAGTAAAATGGTGTTTGCAGCAATTTGGATATGTGATAGAGGAGAAAAAAGCTATTGCCTGCTCTGAGTTCCCTCTGCTCAAGGGAAAAGAACTACCCTTGGCAGGAATTCCCCTTCCTAAAGAGATCGTCATGTCAATACTCTCAAGACTCTCTTCTTCAGGCCTGGGTCTTCTCAAATGTGTTTCAATTTCTGCTTCATAACCAGGGAAGAAACCTTACAAAGATTTAAGACTTTATCACAAAATATGCTCTCACATGCTGCAACCAAATAATTGGACACTGTTTCTTTCATAAGAGTGTTTTTTCTTCTCTCTGTGAATAATCACCTGCCAATACTGCCCTTTGAATTCCAGCTTCTGCATTGGAATAGCTGTATTAACACCTGCTGGAGACAACCTGCTAGTCCTTGGCAGGCAGTGTAATTTAAGAAGAATCAAAAAATACCAAGAAAAAAGAGATCATAAAATTATAAGCAGACTGGAGAATTCTGCCTCCTAAAATGCTACTGCACCCATGTTAACAAGCAATTCAGAGGATTGAAGCTTTAAGAATTTTTTGAAAAGGTATTTTATGCTGTTCAGTATTTTCCCTGTATTTGAACAGGCACATAGAAATGACACAGTCTTCAAGTCACACAACAGTGTGGGCTGGAGTAGACCACAGGCAGTCATCTGGCCCAACACTTAGCACAAGCCCAGTTAGACCAACTTGCTTGGAGGCTTGTCCAGCTGAGCTCTGAATATCTCTCAGGCTGGAGATTCCTCCACCTTTCTGGCCCTTATGTGTGATACAGCACCATATATTCAAATTGTGTGATGTTTTGTCTTTCTATGCAGTCAGACTGTGCTCTGTTGTGAAGCTTTTGTAGCTAAAAGCTGCAGTGCTTGGTATGTGTTTGAATTTACAGGTCTGTTCCCATTGATTTACTTCAATTATTTTTCTTCAGGCCTGACGTCCCACTAGTAAGCACAGACACCTCTTTGAATTCTTCTGCTGAGAAGTAAAGCTTTAAGCTTATCTCTGCCAAACCCTCAGCAGGGTCCAGATGCTTGCTGGTGTCACTGTTAATTAGGCTGATTTCAGAAGTGCTTACTGTAAACTTAAACTGAGCTGCCAGCCCCATATCAGTCCCGCCTGCCTGCATTAGTTCTTATATCCCCTCATGTCCAAATCAATAATATTATGTACTAGTAAATAATAATGGTTTCATAAAGCTGAAGTAACAGAGATTTAGTGTTGTTTCAGCTACAGAAATGAGCCCCTGAGGTCTGTTGTTTGGCTGTTGATTTTTCTGTGTCCCATAGGAGAGTTTCAAAGCACTTTTAAAATTCTTTTCACAAGGGGATTAACAAACAGACCATTGGCAGAGCCCTGGGAGAGGAGATATTGTTGCATCCAAGTGGGGAAGTGCCCTTTTTTCTCCTCTCCCTGTTTTCTCCGTGCCAGTGAAAATTGTGAGGAAAATAAAGTACTATATTCATGCAAATCTTCCTTTTACCTTATGCTGAATTTCAGTGAGAAACCAGAAAGACCATTTTCAGCTACTGGCTGAAAATTCCCTTATTTATTTTTTTTCTGTAGTTTAAATTTCTTCAATTTTTTAGATGCAACATTTCTAGCAAAGACTGGTTAAATATATTTTTTTTTTCACTCTAAAACCATTTTCCTTCCAAAAATTGTTCACTGTAAAATTCAAACTGGATTAATTTCTTTCTCTTTTCAGCTATGAGGATTAAGCTTCAGGAAAGAAACCGACTCAGATACCAGGTAGCCAGGACAATTAGACTTGATGAGAAGCTCTGGCATAACAAAATTTTTCAGATAAACGAGATGTTAATTCTGAATTCCAGAATGAAACCAAATTACTGAAACCCAGAGCAAATCCCTTCCACCTCCCAGGAAGAGAGAGACTGAAACCTGGATTTGAGGTGAACAGCACTGGTTATTCCCTGAAGCTTCTGGCTTACATTACCTTCCCACAGGAGAGCAGAAGACCCGAAGGATGTGAATAAAAACCCATGTTCACACACAAAAGGCTGACAGATCTTCTCTGTCTTTTCTAGTGAGTTTATAGAGGCAGCTGGGAAACTCCTGGCCTTTAGGGCAGGCTCCAAGCATCACCTTCTTTCAGAATATCTCAACACTAGTCCTTTGCACCTGTTTAATTTTGACTCTATATGTCTAGTTCAGACCACCAAATTAAGAGCCTTCACAAATTCAAGGAATCCCACTGCCACCTACGGAAGTTTTACTTGGAAAAAACCCATGGAGTAGATCATTAAAATGGAGAAGGAGAGGAGACCTTGTGGTATGTTGTCTACCTGGATGGTTTCTGGTAATCAGAGTGATTTTCACTTAAAACCTCTGTGATCCCTGGGCCTCTACAAGATTATACAACAGCCCTAGCTCAGGGGGCCCTTATTCCAGGTGATTTCTTTATATGCTTTCATATTCAGTTAGACAAATGGTGAAAACAAAGGAATCAGAAGAGGGGTTTGGGGACTCAGAGAGAGAACTGTGCCTTCTCCTCCATGTCTACAGTTGTTCTTACCTGTTCTTAACTTCCTGGTAGCACTATGCTGTGAAGGTGCTATGCCAGGATAAGCAAAAACACAGAGGCTTTGTTATCTTTAGAAACCACAACATCACATGCCTGATCCATTTACAGCCCCGAATTTATTAGGGGAAAATTGTCCACACATCTGCAATTCATATAAGCCATAAGAACAGTTTGTTTCTGTTGCCTTGCTGTAGTTGCAGCCCTCATGCTTTCCATCAGGAGATGGAAATGGCTCTCAAAGGAGGGGAGAGAGGGTGTGGGGTGTGTTAATCAGAAATTTCGGGGCCTCGACCTCCCAGTCACTGAGGAAGGAGGAACTAGGGGGGACAGCTGTGGTGGCAGGTGAGGAATGAGCCCTGGTCCTTGTCCCCAAATCACAGTGCACCAGGGGGTACTCAGGGAGCTGCAGAGATGTTCAGAGGATGCTGCATCGTGCATGGAGCTGCTGCATCCCACTAGCAGGATCCAAGGTGCTGGCACTGCGCTGCTGATCAGAGGGTTGGAAGTTCAGGCATCTCCAGACTTTGCTCCATAATAATTACCTTCTATGTACACCTCATGTAATTAAAAGCCAGAGCATCTTTTCCCCTCCTCAGTGCACAGGCACCGCTCTGCTGTTGTAAACACACTTGAAATTGGAGCAGGGCCTTTCGCTGGCTGAACTTCTTGCTTTTATTTCATGTTAAAAGCTAGTTGCAGATACTACCTGTGCTGCACAGGGGCCGGGGGGTTTATATTAATTAAATGTTGCTATGGAAACTTCACATCGAACAGAGGATTGTGTTTCTAGGGGAGAGAGGGAAGGAGCTGCTCTTAACAGAAAGGTCCGTGGCTGATTTGAAGGGACAGGTTTTGCAGAATTGTGTTTTTGTAAAGTTACCAGAGCCTGGGAAAGTCTCCTGGGTTCCCATGTCCTTTTCCTTCCTATGGCTGGTAATTGCAGACTTCCTCAATCCTCTCCTCTGAGCCCTGCAAGAAACACAAGTTCTTTGGTAGATCAAATAATCTTGTATTCCTCCTGAAATCACTGAATATTCTGAGTTGGAAGGAACCCACAAGGATCATTGAGTTCAATTCTTAAGTGAATGGCCCATAAAGGTATCGAACCCACAACCTCATCATTATTAGCACCAGGCTCTAACCAACTGAGTTAATCTCAGGGTCGATTTTCCCTAATTCATATCCCAAACAACAGAGAACCAGCTCTGAACACAAACAATGATGGTATTACATCTGGACACCTGAGAAGCCAGAAACTAGAGCTCTATCCCTGGTGAAAAATGGGAGGTTTGACCCTTTGCAAGGGAGCACAGTCAGACTAATCTGTGCAGATATCCCTGAAGTCCTGCCTTGGTTATGCAAAGAGCTGGTTTTAAGCCATTCATGTGCTGCTTCTCCTGCTTCTCTGAACACAGAAACAACTAAGACACCTGGCTTTGTCAGCACAGAAATGAAAATAGTTGCAGTACATTTTATAAAATCGAAGAATCCCTTTTCCCAGCCAATTTTGAGGTAATATATAAGTCTTGGTAGCTTATTTGGGATAAGCTCTTGAACCGAACTGTGGTTTATCAAATCTGGGCTATGAAACACAGAGGAGCAGTCATCCAAAGTACACATGGATAAAACCTTCTTACTCTTTCCAGGTTGTCTTCCATATATTTAAGCTGAGATGTTTCAGGGTCATCAGGTGTTTAGATCATTTCAAGATCCAGATTTCCATCATCTCTGGGAATTTCATGGAGGAAGGGAAGGATCTACATAGCCACTTTGAACCTGCTATCTAGAAAATGTGTTTCCCTCCCACACAGCAAGCCTCAAATCTGTCCCTGCTTGTGCTCAGATTATAAAAAAAAAAAAAAAAAAAAGGAACTATAGTGCATTTGGGATTGAAGCATGGTACCAAGTTCCCTTTCATGCAGCCCAGGAGTAAATGGGGGTAGCTACAGAGAGCAGGTGGATAATAGGTCTTTTCACACATAAGCCTACTCTGTCTTTCCAATCCAACCATATGGCTTTGAGTATGTGTGAGACCCCAAGTGAGATCAAAACTGCACAGTAAGGAAAATTTCCTTTACTGAAAGACATGTTATCTGAAGAGGCCCAAAAGACAAAGGGTAAGAAAAAAAAGTATTTTGGTGGTATTTTCCCTGTTTTGCAGATGAAACTGTTCAGGAACTGACTTAAGCTGATTTCTGTAAGGTTTTGCAGGGCTGAGTTCTGTATAATGGCTCTGAGCCAGCACCTCAGGTCAGGAATGAAATCTTCCAGCCAACTTTGATTTCTGTTATTTTGTCAGGCTGCAGTCCAATTCTCTACCAAACAGTTCCCCAAACATATACCCTCATTTTCATCTAGCTCCAATAGAGATCTATCTTTTCAAGGATCCCTGACCTGAGTAGCTGCTGCTGAGAGAGATAATATCTAACTAGGGTGTATCATTAAGAGATAAACACGTCTCATAATCATACCATCCATTTATTCATCCATCCATCCCTCCATCCACTTTTATCTGTCCTCCTTGAATCTGGATGCAGATCAGCCATGCCACCTGCTTATCAATTAAGGAAGAACAGATTCATGGTCTGATAAATTTAGCAAGTGCCATGTAAGCTCTAATTGGTGGACATGATCCACTTGCCTTGCATTAATAATTCCAAAAGGTTCTGCTGATCTTATCACACATTGTGTCCTCTTTGTTTTAATCATCCCCACCCCCATTGCATTGAAATTTTCTGTTGTGACAAGCCCAGCTCTGAAGAAAGCACGTCACTGCTTTCATTGACACTAAAAAATGCCTGTCTTGTTAATAGTATAAACGGACTAGGGGCTTTGCCTTCCAGCTTAATTCAGGAGTGCTATTGGCATGAGTGGGTTATAAAAGCTCTTTTTCAAGATAAAAGACAGTTCCTCACCAGAAAAAAAGCTCAAACATCTTTATGACATCTCAGTGCAAAAAAAAAAAAAAAAAACAATTGAAAAGGATTGTCATAAAGGCAAGTGTGTCGGTTGTGAACTTTACTGAATTGAGTCTAATGCAAAATTCATGCCGAGGTGTCACAAGCGAAAGGCAGTTTATTAATCCAACTTATCTGGAGCTCGTAGGCAGCAGTCATGGTAAATTAAGATCGTATGAATATTCCCCAGGCTCATTTGGGTTCCTATTCAGGACCCCTTTTGTGAGGGCAGCGAGGGCCAGAAAGGTCTTTTGGACCCAAAACAGCCTTCTCTTCCTCTCCCTTCGACATATCTTTTCATACTTGTCACACAGTGGGTGCATTGGGGCTAAGTGAAGCATGATGTCTTTGCCATCTGACTGATCAGAATGCAACTCCAAGCTAACTGTGTCATGCTGCTTTATTCCAGTCATGCTTTAGGGAGCATTTTTTTTCTCCATTACGTTTTGTGCGTTCCCAGGCTAACTTTCCCCACTGGGAAGAAGCTGCAGGGAGGATGGGATCCTTAGGCTCCTTTTTCACATGCTTTCCTGATTTTGCAATGTCTTATTTTCCCCACACAGAATGGCAAACCGTCTCGTGGCTGGTGTGTATGGAAGAATCGCTCCAGTGAACGTCTGTCTGCTGAGAAAGCATCAGGGCACCTTTTGAAAGAACACAGCGGGCTTGTCAGCACAGCAGCTTTTCAGAGAGAACCACAAACACCCCGAAACAGCAGTGGCGTGGGACCAATGCCTTCCGAAAGGATTTGGGGAAGGAGGAATTAAAATGGTTTGAATTAAAAATGGAGCAGGCTTGCAAGCTGTTTCCTTTGTCTCCTGGTGCTCTGGGGTCGTAGACAGTGATGAGATTGACGGGTCTAGCCAGGGAAACAGACCCCCCACTGCTGGCAAATTATATCAAAACCCTTAGAACAGGGATGAAGTCCTCCTCCTTGGAGGTTTAAGCTAACAGAAGGGTAGGGATTTCCCCAGAACCATGTGGGAAGTAGGAGGGCTCTAAGTGTGGCTGGCTAAGGGATATGAGGCCAAATTTAGCCCTACTAGAGGCCAGACCAGTGCTTCTTATTTCTAACTGTGCTGAAGCATCTGACTGAGGAGCTCAAGCTGGCCATGAGTGACTGCAAGCAGGAGAGGAGATGAAGGGCTTGCTTAGTGGATGTGTACTGGGGAGGTGGTTTACAACAAGAGAGCTGCAGCAGAGATGTGGTTTACTGAGCTCTTGAGAGCTTGAAAAAATTTTACAAAGGAAAGAGTGTCTCAGATTATTGAAAATTATGTGGGTAAGAGCCTCAAAGAAAGAAAAGGCCTCTGAGGCTGGTACCCTGGTGTGAGTCTTGCTGGAAGATGACCTGGATGTATTAAAAAAGATGTTAAAGCTGATCCCTTTCTGTCATGTTTATGGATGTTACCCAGAGTGGCTTTTATCAGATGTGCATTTGGCTCAGCACTGAAGGATAATTGCAGCTAAATAGTCTATAAAATGAGATCTACGAATGCTATAGGATGCGAGCTGGCCAAATTCTGTCCCCATTTATATCCATGAGGTTTCTCTGGTATTCCCGATGGCAGAATTTTTTTGGATGTTATGGAGGGTAGATGGGAACACATTGCATGATTATGACAGTGAACTGCTTTGTGTCAGCTGTTCCAATGACTAATTTCATGATTTTCAGAATGTCACTTAACTTTTCTGTGCTTGATTTATTCAGCTCTGCTTATTCATGTTGACCTGTCTTACATGAGGAAATTACTCTAGAATCCTTGGACACTGTGGATGGAAAGTCTTGCAAACCACAGTGCACAGGCAGTTGCAGCTGGGAGCAAAAAGGAGCAAAATATACTCTGAAATGTGTCACTAGATGATTTCTCTCACCTTTACTTGCTGAAGCCACTGAAGTGTGACACCCAGTAGAAAAGAAAAATTATACCGAGTTGGTCTTCCTTGTCCCCAGTCATGCAAGGATTTAGGATTTACTTCTCTAATTGTGTGAAAAATCTAAAATATGAGTGGTCTTTTTTTGCAGGATGGAGATCTTACACTCCAAATTGAGGACTGTCTTGTGCTGACACGATGAGACCTCGACACAGGCTGGACTTCAAGGAACAGCAGTAATATGGGTGTGGTAACAACAGGTGTGATGTGCCCACAATTTTTGGGAGATTGAGGTACCTTTATCAAAAAGACACAACACCTTCACCTGCCTGAACTGCTAGTGTACTGTCACTTGTCTGCTCAAATCCCTACACTCTGGAATGGGAGAAAGATTACACGGATCAGCCTCCGAGGATGGGGAATTTGGCGATCGATGCTGTCCGGGCTGGAATCGCAGCCGCGGTGTCTCGCTGACACTCGGAGCATCCCCCTCTCTCCGTGGCTGCCTCGGGCAGTCCGTGTCCCAGCTCCAAGGTTTAGTCCCCACAAGATGGCACTCGCCGCCAGCGCATCCCTGTGTCCTGGCAATCGGCGGGATCCACAGCGCGGGCAGGCAGCCCCGCTCCTGGAAGCATCGGGAGCCATGGGATAATAGATGGGTCCTTTCCAGCTGAGGATGTGCTGTGATTCTAAGCCCAGCTCCTGGCCCTGCACAGGACCACTCCAAAATCCCAGCATGTGCCTGAGAAAGTTGCCCAAACTCTTCTTGAGCTCTGGCAGCCTTGGTGCTGTGACCACTTTCCTGGGCAGCCTGATCCAGTGCCCAACCTCTCTGTGGGTGAAGAACCTTTTCCTATATCCAGCCTAAACCTCCCCTGACACAGCCCCAGCCGTTCCCTCGTGTCCTGTCCCTGGTCACGGAGAGCAGAGATCGGAGCTACCACTCATGAGAAGCTGCAGCCTGAAATGAGCTCTGCCCTCAGCCTCCTCTTCTCCAGGGTGAATAACCAAGTGACCTCTGTCACTTCCCCTCCACACCCTTCAACATCTTCATAGCTCTCCTTTGGCTACTCTCTCATAGTTTTATATCCTTCTTATACAGTGGCACCCAAAAGGAGACAGGAGGATGGTAATGCGACACCTGTTTGCCATAGGGAGTCTCCTGGGGAGCTGTCTCATGTTTTCAGTGTAGGCATACTTCTAATATCTACATTTTTCCCTGAAACAGAGATGGTACCAGGGCCCCTCTGTGGAGAACAGGGTGTCTCTCCCCTTCTCACTGTGCACATTTTTGCTGTCAGGACGATTCTCCCAGATAAAGGGAACTGAGGTAGGTATTTCTGCTTACACCAGCTGTCAGACTGGCCCCTCCTGGCAAGGGTGGCCTGGAACCAGTGCAGTTCCTGAAGCTGCAATGCTCCTTGCTCCTCGGGAAACCCCTGGTTGGGTTGAAGTGCATTCAAGCATTTCTGAGATAGAGCATTTTATATCTTCTAGTATAAAGTTGTGATTTCAGTGTTTCTCTGTAGCCTGTGATTTGAGAATCACTTTCTGGTGGAGAAATTGGCCACATAAATAAGAAAAACACAGGATAATTTAGGTGGCAAGCTTAATTACATGATTATTTTCACTCTCGTAAATGTGTATCACCTACAGTGGAATATTCAATAAAATTATAGCTTGGGCACTGAAGAGATTTCCCTATCACTAAAAATGTGTGCTAAGCTTTCTTAAAGAAAGGTTTAGTAAATTGCCTTTAAAGTACAGGAAATCGGCTTAGCTCCTCCTGTAGAATATTTGTCTTAAGAAGCACATCACGGGCAGTAGGGCTGAGAAGAGTCACTGAGGTCTGAAACACATGAACTCTTGCAGCAGCAATATTACCAGCCCTTCTAAGACAACCTCTGGGACTTAATTTTGCTACAGATTCTCTAGAGGACTATCAAGAAATTGCTTTATGAGTTGAAATACCCATGCTATTATAGTCACAATTTGATACTGCAACACTAGATTGCAGTCACTTGTGTTTCTGCAAATCAGAGTCTCTATTCTGTCTGTGGCATTTTTTCACTCTCTGCAATAAAATACTCTAAAGAAGAGATAGAGACCAGGATAAATTTTGCTAGTGGTACAGCATAGATGTTTCAGGTTCCAGAATGTAATAGCAGAAAGATGTTATGAACTTCATTCTTTCTCATGATAAATGTGGCTTTACAGAAGTCTCAGTGGTTGAATTATTTTAAAGTGTTTTCTGAGAGAATTCAGTCTGCTTATAGCCAAGATGGAAGCATCCAAAAATTATTTACTATTTGATGATCTATATACAAATAATTTGGTCTCTCAAAATGATTGTTTGTTTTCCATGAGTTGGGCTGATTCTCCCCAGATCATCCATATTTACATCCATATGCATTTACCTTATCAAGCTGAATTGACAAGCTGACACCTGCTCAGATGCAATAGCCAAGGTAATTTCTTAGTCCTTTAGCTGGAGTATTTTGTGCCTAAATGCCTTTAATCAGGCTGGAGGGTAAAAGTGCCATTAGGTAAACATGTGCTTTTACCACAATGACCTGATATAAGCAGAATTCTTGCATCCTTATTTTCTTCCAGCAGCTTCCATCTCTAGTTTACTCCCACAAAGAGCTCTCAAAATCAGCCAGACTTCTTGTAGAAGAGCATCTGAGTTGGCATATCCCTCACAGGTTATTAAATTAGAGCTACACTATATTGTCTTTCCCTCCTCTTTGAGTTGCAGAAAAGATGAGGTAGTGCCTGAATGCTTCCTACAGGAGATATTTAAAGAATCAGAGAACTTTTCTCATTGTACTTTTCCTCTGCTTCCTTAATCAGACATCACATTCTAGTTAATGTGAAGTTTCCAAGGCAAACTCAGTTTTGATCAAGTTGTGTTAACTTTGAAAAGCTGACTGACTCCAGCTTAAAATGGATGCCCTGAAAGAAGGATGAAAGGCCTTTTTTATCAGTGTTGAAGGAAGTAGTTCAAAAGCAGAGATGGTTTCTTTCTGAAGACAAAGAAGCTCTTACTCACCCACCTCGTGCCATGAAAGGGATACTTTGCAACTAACTGCCCATCAGAGAAGAATTCCATGAACTGGAGATAAAGTGAGAGTGTATTGGGAATTTTATTACTATAGCTAGAGTAAAGGAAATTTAATGTAAAAGAATGACTCTTCATGCCCTTCAAATGTCCTCTTGCTTCAGTCCTTTTTTGATTTGTCTTTTTCTTCCCCTCTTTGGGTGCCAATTGGTCTTTTTCCTGTCTGACTGGACAGAGAGAACTAGTGTTGTTCTCTTATCATGTCATACTATGAACAACCCTGGACAGCAATGAGGACGGAGAGAGAAATACAGAGACAAATTCTACCAGCTGTTGAGGCAACCAGGATTAGAGCCTTAATTTGGAGACACAAACTTTTTACATGGATGAGGCAATTATTGGTGGAATAGGGCTTTTTAGAAGGCTGAACCCCCTGTGACTCGATTCCCATCAGTTCCTAAATGAATATTTAATTGCCCCCTATTAAGATGCTCGTTATCTGTAAAGCAGACAATACCACTGTTGCTGGTTTTATCAGCTGGTGAAATTGGTGACATGTTAGATTAGAGCAGTGGACCATGACTATGTTGGAGTGGTCTGGTAGATTATAAAAATTCAGCAGAACAGTTTGGCTTTGCTGACATCCACATGATAGGGATGCTTAAAGCAATGGGACTGTAAGAGACAGATTTAAATTCCTGCTTATCCTGCCAGGGCAAAGATACCCTTAAAATTTGCTAGCTTTTCCAAAAAGGACGTGTAAGACAGTCGAATTCCTGAAGTCCCTCTCTGGGCTAGATTTCCCTTTCTACATTAGACTTAGGGAGATAAAGTCACCCCTCAAACAGTGTCTTACATAAGATTCCTTTGCTTAAATGACTTAAAAAATGGGAAGAGACAACACAGGCACACAAACACTCATACACACAGAGAGCAGCCCATGAGCATATGAGGCATGCTCATATAAATTTTTAAAGGCAATACCACACTAAAGTTAGCAGAAATATAACATACATATGATTTCATAATGAGGAAAATTAACCACTGGAATGAACTAGAAAGGGAAGCTGTGGTTTCTTCACCTGAAAATCTCTTCAGTTCCCAGACCAGATGCCTGGACAGTTTTGACAGGCATAAATTCTTAACAGAAATACCAGGATTGAATTCAATGGTCTACAATCTATGGGAGCTTAGACAGTTAGAGATAATGATAGTTTTTGTTTTCAGTTAAGGCTCTAGGGGTCTTCCTCTTTCCTAGTTTGGTATCTGACATAGATCAAATGGCACTGAGGAACCTATTTAAGAGGAGCACACATGACCTTGAACAACCATTGCAGGGGTTGCTGGAATCACAGCAAAGAGCAAATTCCCCCCTTATTTTGGGTGCTGATCTAGGTCTGAAGGGCAGCAGGCTCTGAGATACAACTAACAAATCCCAATAGCACAGGCAGGAAGGAATAGGTACAGCGTCCTTTCACTGCTCTTTTTTAGCTGGAGGCAATGCAAGCAAAATCATCTCCTGCTACTTGATCTGAATTTGCATAATATCAGATTGTATCCATTTACCAGCTTGATATACTTCACCCCTCCAAAACGTTTATTTAATGTATTTAATTCCTTTTGATGCATGAACAGTGAAAAAGCATCTTGATATGAGTTCTGAGTGCTATGTCAATTATTTAAAATTACACCCAGGCTGCACTGTAATCAGCTTATCCCACCTTTCAGCAACAGCTTGTTATTAAAGATAACCATCACTTTGCTTCTCTTCAGTCCCCCTTCCTGCTCTTCAAAGTACCAAGAAAGACCAGGTGCTGGGTACAGTGCCCAAGGCATTAGTATCTCTGGCAATTTTTGACCAAAGCTATGAGGGTTTTAAAGGGGTTCAGGGTTTCCATGAAGAAGAGTCCTGAATATCCCATCCTTTTTTACAGGGTCAAGATATGACAAGCATCTGTGTCACAGCCAGCTCTAGTTAAGCCATTTACCAAGGAAAGGAAGATGTTTTCCAGTGGATGTGGAGATTAGAAACTGAACCTTTGCCTCCTGTAAGTATTTCCCTTCACCTCAGGCAGGCTTGCTCCCATGTAGAGTTGGTGAAGGACTGGCTCAGAGGATGGAAAGCAGCAGCCGATGTGAGGACGTTTCTTTCCCCAGTTCCTGTCCATGTTCTGTCCATGCTCTGCAGCCTTTGGGAGCCTTCCAGTGGCTTATTTGTTCCTGTGTATCAGCCAGCTGAAGCATTCTGCCATCCCCTTGAAATCCTGCCCACAACACTCCTCCTACATACGCCCTTTGATTCCAGCTGCAGATGGGAAGAAAAGGGCAAAATCATGGTAGTGAGGAGGTGGAGATCAGAGACACAGAGGAGACAAAAGGTCTAATTAACTGTGCCCTCTCTTCTGGAGCTACAGCCTGAGTTTTGTTATTCACATGGTTGTAACACTGGATTCCAAGTTTTTAAAAGGAGAATATGCTCTCCCAACCAGTGCTGGGGAAGAGCTCTTGCCATCCCCTAACCCGATAAGATAGTTAATGGCAGCATCTGCTACATTCATATACTTCTACTTATTAATTAAAAATATATAGGCTTCAGTTTGAAGTTAAAGTGACACATTTAATAGTATATTTCAGAGCTTGTTAATGCTCAATGAGAACTTGATAGTCACAATAAGCTTGCATAATAAAAATTTTGGTCCTGATGTTAAAGTACTACACATTATGCAACTTGCATACAGATGAGGAAAAAGGAAATCCCTGAATAATATGTTCTTCTGCCTTCCTGGCTGTAGCAGCAGAGGCGTTAGTCAGGGGCACTTCATTTCCAATTTGTGCAAAGGCAGGAGCAGCATTTATTTCTGCCACGGGGTTATATGTGCACCCAAGTATCTGCATAACTTGATGGGAGAGGGCAAAAGTGTAAGGAAGATGAGAGCCTGAATGTTCCTCTGGATGTGCTTTCCTGTACATCTCTGACAAATCTTACGTTCACTGCAAAAGTAAAGGGGGGCTTCTGAGGATTGAATCGTAAAAGTGGGATCCAGGGCTTGTGTGAACTTGGAAAGTGAATTCTGATTTAGACAGGTTAGGAATTGCAATAAATTTTCAGTGGGCTAAGCTTAACAGTTGATAAGGTCTCCTCTTACCCCAAAAATTAGATTTCTAAACATTTACTAATCGTAGCCACCAAACAATGTGAGGGGTAGACAAAAACATGTAGCTTAAATAAAGGATGATTTTCAGTGTTAAGGGAACCAAACCAATTTTAAACCACTTGTTTTCTTTTACCATATGTTTATTCACCTGTGTGAGCTCAAGCACTTGAGAAACCTGCTTCAGTTTCTGTTTCATGTCAATTTTGGTAACTTCTCCTCATTGCTTTTGGCAATTGGTTCTCCAAACTAGGCCTGAATCTTCTTCTGTGGGCATTATGTTTATCTGATTCCTCGTATTAAAATTTACTACAGAATTTGTAAAGTGTGAGGCTTGCTATTTTTAATAATGTTTCACTAGCTATTAAACTTTCATAAAATCTAGGAAGCTTTCATGCTTTTGATGGGTAATGTTGTGTTTTAAAACACTTAGTGAGAATTCTCCCTTGACAACGAGCAAATAATATTTTGTATTAATGGAAAATCTTCCAAAGCTTTTGTCTTTCCCATATATTTAGTAAATCTTAAACAAAATATGAGCCCCATAGTGTATTTTATGGCTTATTTTCACACTAACTGCTGTTTTATTTTAACTAAATGCTTTTGTATCATTGGATACTACTAAAAATAAAGTCATAAAAAGCAACTGTGCTACATAGCACAGGCTCCTTTGTTCTCAGTGCTGTGATATTTGGTATCTGCAGTAAAGATGAATTCACTATGCTTAGAAAGGAAGAAAAAAGTTCACACTTTAGGAGGAAAGATGTATTTTGAAAAGCCTTGTGTTGACCCCAACTTTGAAGAGCAGGGCAGCTTTCCATCTATTCTCTGGTCTGAGGCCAAATTTCTCCTCTCAGATTGAGCCTGTGCTGCAGGATTGATGTAGCTGTTTCATTCCCTGTGTGGCTTCCTGAGGGAGATCTGGTGACACCCACACAGAGCAAACCCACCAAAGCTGTGCTGTTCCCCTGCTGGTTGCTGGACAACATCAGGTGTGAGAGCATCCTCGTGCTGGTGGAGCTTCTCCGTGGCAGGATCCCTCATTCAAGCCATGATCAGTAAACACAAGGAAGATCCAGCACAAAGGAATATTTTTCTGTGTTGTGTCTGAGCTGCACCATTTCGTCTGGTGAAGGCTGAAGAATAAACTGATCACTGGCTTGTTTTTCCACAGTGTGCAAGCAGAGCCAAATCCCAGCTGGGATGTGTTCAAACAAGTATTTTTATGGTATCCATGTGCTTGCACACAGACTCGTGTTGAGGCAGCCTCACCTAACTCTGAAGAGGAGCTTTCAAGTAGTGAACAGAGGCAGCTCTGCTGTGCTCTCAGCAAGGTTATGCCTTGGAGGAGTCACTCTACAGACCTTGGTGAGCTGGCAGTGCTTCACTGTCATCCAGATCACTGCCTGCAAATCAGGTTTATCCTCTTGAGTTTGTCTGATGGAAAAGACATGTCAGTGTTCCCACAGCAATATCTGGCCAGCAGTGTAATGCTGGACCACATAGCACGCCCAGACACACACCTGCCCTGCAAAGGTTAACAAGATTCTTGCACTGAGGTGGTGGGGCTGAATCAATTACCTGACTTACCACCACCCCTGGACATTTTATTGTCTCATGCACTAAGATTTTATCCCAAGGTATTCGAGGGTGGGGGGTTTTTTGTGTTGTTGAAGGTTTTGCTTTTCTGAGTGACCGAGTGGGACTGGTAGGATAAGCTTGGGATCAAGACACCTAATCCTAAGGTATCAGAGGTTACAGAAAGGGAGGCCTGGGGGAGCTGCATGGGGGACAGAGATGTGCCTAAAGGGCTCTGTGGGCATTGGTAGTGTATTTTGGAATGCAAAGTCAAAGAGATGAGTTTTGTATTCAGTCTTTAGTGACATCAGGCATAAGGTAGCATAATTTTTTTATAGATAGGGAGCTCACAGGAATGAAAGAACAAGGTCTTCACCAGTCAATGATGCACAGCAGAGCCTCCTCACCTCCATCAGCAAATCAGACTATTTCATAGCCTCCAAGAATGCTTTTTTTGGGTGGAAGCAGAAGGAGGGTTCCTTTGAGAAAACAGTCATCTTTTTAAGTATAGGTACAATAGGTTTGAGCTGCAAAAACTGTAATTTCATTCAGATTACTGGGCAGACTGAGGCTTGGGGCTCCTAAGAGGAAGAGGGTCCTCTGAGAAGTTAATCTCATAGACCAACTGCTCCCTGGTACTTTGACATGGGGAATCACTGAGAGCCTGCCTGACAATACAGGAATATGTCAGGAGAACAGAGTTTGTGACAGTGTGAAGGAAGAAGGAAACAACCACCACAGATCATCATACAACAAACACATAAGGATCCAGCTGGAAGGAGACCCTCTAAACAAATAAGAATAGGGTGGATTGCCTGGTGATAGCAGAGCTGTCTGCTGGAGAGATAGGGACTATTGAGATAGGGAATATTTAATTGACAAAGCCAGTGAGGTGAGGGAATAGAGGAGAGGAAAGCTGATACTTGGATTTCTTCATTCTGGGTCAATAATCTGAGACTAAATAACCCCTTGCACCTTGTGCGCCAGGAGCTCTTCAGCATGTCAGAATGGGAATTTAAGGATATTAAGCTCAGCTCCTAGTTCAATTACTATGCAGATGGTGGAAAATAAGTGTTGGCAGATTTAGTGTGGGTGCTTGGTGAAGCTTGTATCTATTGAAGAGGCAATGGGCAAACACTAAAGGGGAAATTTCAATTTCTTCACAGCTCTGGAAGACTTGAGATAATCAAAATATTCATAGGGACTGTTTAGATTCCTCTTTCAGAAAAAAAAACCCTGTAAGCTGCTAGTTCCTGTCTGTTTTGCTGTCATGTACAGGTTATCTGCAAAGGGCAGATTGTAGTGTGGGAGTTACTTGCTGATTCAGTGTGATGTGGGAAGCACTCCTCCCTGCCGTCTCCTGCCCCAGAGGCTGTGTCAGTCTGGGGTCAGCCCAGCACTCAGCTCTGACCCACAGCCCTACCTGCCCCACAGCTCTGAGGCCCCATCAGCTGCTGATGCCACTTTGGTCACCTTGTCTGGTGAGTGCCTTGTGTCATCCGGTGACAATCCTCAGTCCCAGCCTTCTCTTGACCAGCCCTCTGGTTCTCCCATGCCAAAATTGTTCATAACAGCTGGACTGAGGTGAACCTCTTGTGGATGTCTCTTCACCTTTTAGAGCACTGGTTTGAGTCCAGATAGACAGGACATTATACAAACTCCCACCTTTCTCCCACTACTGTATCACTGTCTCAGCTGAGTTTTGCTGTGGGTTCTTTTTTTCATTTCTCTGAAGACAAGGTTGCAAAACTCCCCCTTGGATGAAGATTCACTAAGGACTAATTTTTTTGTGTTTTCATTTACTTCCAGTCCAAAGCACGCACTCTTGGAAGGCAGCCTGACAGCATGAGCTGGTCCCTGCTTGAGCCCTGTAACAAATGAATAAATATCCTGTCTAAGGTATAACATTTTCCAGTGCTGATTAATCTGAGCTGAAAAGATGGATACCAGCTCCTGCAAGCTGTGCTATCAGGGAAAGTAATGTTAGATGGATTTGTGAAGTGGTTTAGAACCAGACCTTGGTAGCTAAGTAGGTAACAGCACCATCTACCATTTAAGCACTTTATATCCCTGTGCAGCAAAGTCACTCCAGAAGCACACAGGAGGTGCTCGATGGCCATGCTGTGTAGAAAATCCATTAAAGCCCAATCAAGCTCAAGTTTGAAATCCAAGCTTGGTGGCAGCATAAAAAGCACTTGAGGGAGAGAAATAAATCTCTGCCTAATCTCTCAGAGAAAACCACAGTGGCTACTCAGTGCAGACACGATACATGAAGCAGTGGCTTCCTCTGTCTGACAGTATATAGAGTGTTCAGAACTCTACATCCAGGCTATTTAAAATGCACTTGAGGGCTGTGTACAATATGGCCAGGTATGCTGCAGTCCTGGGGGAAACTGAGAGGGAGATGAGTCCTGAGAAACAGATTCCTCCTGGGAACTCTGGTTTCAGTGATCATGGGTGGAACTGCTGAAAGGACCCCAGTTGATGGGATTCAGTAGCATCTCAAAAGGAGAGAGAAACTTGTGCCAAACCAGAGTGGAAAAGAGGGCATGAGTGACAGTGTTGGAAAGCCATGGCCAGTGTCTGCACCGTCCATAGGATGGGCAGGGGTAGGACAATCTCACCCCCCTCCCCCATTGTTATATCATTGTTGTCTCAAGAAATGTCACCTTAAGAGTGAGAAAAGGATTGTGGCACCCATCCATCATTCAGTGATGACTTTATAGACCAGTCAGTGCATACAGATCAGCAAGGCCTCTCGCAGACACAGTTGTTTCCCTCCATTGACCTCTTCTTTTGCCTTGGAGACAATATTCAGATTTTTATATTGCTGTGCTGGAACTAATGAGAGCAGCCTGGTCAAGCTGCCAGAGTGAATCAGTGGGATAATGCTGCACTGATATGCTAGGCCACAGTCTATTCTTTTCCTAAAACTTTAAATTGGTTGAAATCCAATTTTGTATCTCATTTTTACACTCAGTGGGGGAATTTTCTGGCAGTGTTTCAGTCTGGAGATTTTGCTTCCTGTGTATCATACTCTTTCCAATCATAAAGTTGGAGGGAGGTCAAGCTGAGCAATATTCCCTTGGTGTGTGAAGAGATGCACAAACTGTTTCTCATTAGAGAAGAGCCAGAGTTTGGTACCTCAGTTCTGAGTACCTTGGGACTCTGAAAATTAACCTTTCCCCAGGGTTCTGGTCCAAATCTAGACTGGACTATCTTTGCCCTGTTCTGCTTATAACCTTTGAAGAGATAGGAATGCACTGCTTAAGTTAGCTCTGATTCTGTAAAACCACCTCCATCATTTTGCTCTGGAATTGTTGTACAGGCCATGGATTGACCTCAAACTCCCAGCATGAGTGATAGGAGCAGATTTTTCCTTGAATAGAAAAGAGTGAAAATACGGCTTGCTTTCAAAATACAGCTTACTTTTGAATTGTTACAATTACGTAGGAAAAAAAAAAACAGGAGA
Source organism: Pseudopipra pipra (assembly GCF_036250125.1). Lineage (NCBI taxonomy): Eukaryota > Metazoa > Chordata > Aves > Passeriformes > Pipridae > Pseudopipra > Pseudopipra pipra. The sequence continues at coordinate 14,478,225 of NC_087560.1, read as the reverse complement.
TACCTGTTTCTTCAATGTTTATCCACAGTTTGTCTGAATAAAGTATCATTACAGCATGTCCTTAAATGACCTGGCACCTTTTAAATTGGTTTGACTGATCAAAACCATTAAATTTCCATCCTGCCTACAAACACCCATAAGATTGCCAGTATTTCCAGCAAGTAAGTAAAGCAGAAGAAATAGGGGTCCTCCTTGCTGGCAACTCCTGATGAAAAAAAAAAAAAAGAATGTTCTTTAGCTACTTTTAAGGAATGTTTAAATTCTGTTAAGGAAAAAGGTTTGAAAGCTGAGTGAAAAAAATCAGAGGACGATGATCCCCAAGGATTAAAAATGATGGATTTGACCTGAGTCTAAAAAAACATGTAAGATTAACATTTAGTTTGCTGTTGGATCTTAAAAAATAAAAAAGATCTTTTTACTTCTATCATTTGTCTTCTCTTTAAAGTTTTGAAATAACCCAAAGGAATGTAAGAATGTAAGAAGGCTTAAATATACCAGGCCGATGTAAGAAATATTTTAGTTAATAAGTAAATTTATTTTGCACATGGATTCAGGCTTTTCTTTTCAAAAAGCCCAGGGTTGGCATTTTTCTCCTGTATCAAATGCTGAAATGAAGCATCTTAAGTTTGTGTCTGGAGCTGCCTCTCTTTAATGTGTTTGTTATCTTGTAGAATGTTTGTGGGTTTTATGACTTAACTGGCAGCCTAGGGATTTCCTTCAAAAGGGAACACAAAGGACTGGAGTCTGGGCATGGCTTCAACCTGCAGAAAATGCCTATGATGTCAGCCCCTTCACTTCTTGACACAGAAAGACAGACATTTCCTTTCCAGGCAGAAATTGCCCCTATTGACCTTCATTATTTATCCTGGGATCCCAGAAATCCTTCCATTTGTTTGGATTTTTCTTAATTTCTCTTCCTTTGACTATATGGGGAAAGCTATATGTGTAGACCTACCCCTCATCTGTAGGTTGTATCGGATCAGCAAGCAAACCAGTGGAGTAGGAGTGGAAGAATGGTTTGAAGCAGCTCTTGCTGGGGCACCTCTGCTGTGCTACATGAAGCTTGGGAGTTTTGCTTCTGGCTACACCTAGTCTGCTCCCATGGAGCAAATGTGTCCATTGTACATGTGATCCAAAGCTGTCTGGAGGACCAGACATCAACTTGGTCATTATGTCTTGTGTCTGCCTCAGGGTTTGTAGCATATTTGCTGCACATTTGGAGTGGAACTTCTGGTTTAATTTTCTCCGAGAGGAATCTAGTTCATGGGCATCAAAACAGCTCTGCAAACAGAGCCAATGCATGGTAAATTGATGACTGGGAGATTTACTTCAAAATCCCACTCCTGCTCTGAAGCAAAATGCTAATGTAGAGGCAGCCTTATGTGATGTGTGGAAACAATTCATTTGGCCCTTCCAAATGTAACTTGATTTGTTTTTTTTTTTTGTCTGAAAATATTTCCCACAGATGAGATTACTGTCTCCTAAAGAGCTCTGTCAAGCCATGAGGCTGAGAGCAGGAGCTGATGAAGAGAGTTATTTCAGCATCCTGAGGGGGGAGAGAAGAACAGACGCAGTGGGTAAGATTTAGTAGCACTTTGTAATAGATGCTTCATCCTTCTCTGAGGCTGTTCCTCCTGTGCTGTTGCATTAGTGACCATGTCTTTGTCTTCTCTGCAGGTAAGATTGGCCAACAAGCCGGGTCTGAAGAAGGCAGCTTGATTTTCTCCCTGTGTCCTTTAGCTGGATGTTGTGCTCTTGCCACTGGTTGTCTGTCTTCATAAGACTATCTGAGTCATTTTGAATCCTTACAAACTATTTGACTCGTTGACCTGCTGCAATAGCTAATTCCACAGGGTGTCTGCATTGTGCTTAAAAATATAACAGCTTTCTTCTCCTGATTTCCAAATTATGTGCCTTTTAGCTTAATAAAAGTTCTCCATCATCTCTAGGAGGAGGGGAGAAGAGGAGCATTAGGTCAGGATTCACCTTAGAGTTCATTTTCTTTCTTAACTACCAAGCCCCCAGTTTACAATCTTTTAACATCATTAAAATTAAAGATAAAACACCTAGTTACTGCAGTGGGAACAGGTTCATGGTTTTACACGTGTCTTTTCTAGGTTAAAATCACTCCCAGCCTTTGTGAACTCTTCACAAATAGAAGCTTCTGCTCCCAAAGGAACTGCCACAAAAATCTGGCTGCAATCTGTCTGCGTGCTGCGGGGCCCTTGTGTTTGGAGATGCACTCTCAGTGCACAGCACACCCAGAAAACATCTCCCATTTCTTTGTTGTACTCAGAATTCTTCATTTGGTTACCTCTGGTGACTCCTATGCCTCTCCCAGGGAGAGATGCCATGCAACTCTTGGCTCCCGAAATCTGTGTTTGGGTGAAGTAAGGGTAATACAGAGCTCAAAGCAATAGATGCTGTCACTGAAAGAATGGGCACGGGATGGTCACCAATCCAAGGAGGGTCCCTATGTGTGGTACTACCACTCAAACACAAAGGCTTCACTGACCATCCCTGACTGTCTGGAAAGGGCTCAGTTGAACCTCTCAGGGAATAAATCCTTAAAATAATTCCAGTAAATACAGTGCCTGTGCCCATGACCTGAAGGGGGGTGTGTAATTAATAAGCTTTTTTGTCAACAAGAAGGAAATTACTGCTCTCATCTATTTTGTTAGCCAGCTCCTTGCAATGGAGATTCATTCTTTGCACAGCATTAGGTGACTACTTCTGGTGCTATAAGATACAGTAAAAATTGAAGGTTCACAGCACGAGTCATCTTGTGCAAAGAAATTGAAATATTCACAGGCATATTCACTACAGTATTCAGAACTGGCTTGTTAGGATCAATTTTGAGTCCAAGATCTCCGAGAGAGAAATAGCAGGAGAAAGAACTGAAGTTTCCTTAAAACAGCAAATCATTTTCTGATCTGGATTGTAAACTAGGTTTAGGAAATGTATCATGGCTAGTGCACTGTGCTGGCTGAAGGAGAGGCATCCCAGCACCCACATACGCTTGTGCATGTATCCAGCACAGCACCATACAACACCACTGGGGTGCACAGCACCATATGCCTGCGTTGGCTGGGAATAATCTTCTTCAAAAAGCAGTCATTAGTCTGGGAATCACACTGATACGGATATGCTTCTGATTTCAGAAGCAGTGTAGAGCACAGGCAAGCCCTGTGATTCAAGTCGCTGAATCAGATGTGAACTAGGCTTCTTGTGGCATCAAAAGTCTTCAAAAGGGTTTGTTTTTGTCTCCAGTGTGGAATAAGAACAGCTTTGTAGTTCTAGAAATTTGTTTGGAGGATTGGAAAGACTTTTCCTGTGCCTGTTGTTTGTGGTCTTAAATCTCCCAGTATGACTACAACATTGCACTGATGCTGAGTTGAAGTCTGCTGTTTTGAGCAGCAAAACACAGCAGTATCAGGGTGTCTTTGTTCCCAGTAGGCTCTGAGTTCTGGGTCCTGCTTTCAGCACTGAAACTGAGTAATGTGTGAAGAACAGGAGGATGATGGGATCTTGTTGGCACTTCTGGGACATGTGGTGTGTGAAGAGCTGTGTTTACATAAGCCCTTGCTGTAGTCCTAAACTCCTGCAGGGAGAGACAGTGATGTTTAAGGTGCTCTCTGATCCCCTCTGCCTGGAATGGGACATCTGAGTCTGGTCTGTGTCACAAAGCAGTTTATAAACATAGAAACACTGAATGGTTTGGGTTGGAAGGCACTTTCAAGATCTAGTCCAACCTCCCTGCTGTGGTTCAAGTCCAGGTTGGATGGGACTTTGAGCAATCTGGTCTAGTGGAAGGGGTCCCTACACATGTCAGGGGGGATGGAACTAGATCATTTTTGAGATCCCTTCTGACTCAAACCATTCTGTGATTCTATGATTCTCTTTGCAGGGACACCTTCCAGTAGAACAGATCTTGAACACTTTCAGGGATGGGGCATCCACAGTTCTCTGGGCAACCTGTTCCAGTGCCTCACCACCCTCACAGTGAAGAATTTCTTCCTAATATCTAACCTAAACCTGCACTCAGAAACTATAGTTATGTGGTTCCTGACAACAACTATATGGGAAGCAGTGCCCTGGAGCAGTTTGCCAGAGGTCTGCTGAAAGGTTTGGAGCCAGGTCTTGTACCTGTATTTCAGGGATGGCCTGAGACTGTCACATGCATTTCTACAGAAGGACAATGCTCAGACTTAAGTAACCAAGGAGGAAATTTGCTGTTTCTTAAACTACAAAGTCCCCATTGTTCAATATTTCCTTGTCATGGCAAGGTTTGCCACAAGGTTTTCATGAGCTGAGAGAATTGGGACCAATTCGGCCAGGTCATTTCTTCACACCAGACAGACTGTGTCATGATTAATCTAAGCACCACATAACTCTCTCAGATGCCTGCATAGCATGAAATAAATAATTCTCTTTAAGTAGCCTTTCTTATTTTTATAAATTTGTTTTTCAGATCAAAAATCCTGGGAGAAAAAAGCTGTGGTTTTTTGAGATCTGTGTGACACTTAGGTTTCAATGGGTCTGTTTCAGTCAACATATGGGGCCACACCTGCAGCTGGTGTAGGACAGCACAGTTCCCCTGAAGCCAGAGGAAGGAGGTGTAACTAGGTGAGGGCATTTCAGAAGGCTCATGTGGCTTCCTTGTTTTCTGAAATTTCTTCTGGTTCTTCTATATTAATCCATTAATTTTAGAGGTCTTTTACTCCAAGGAACTTTACAGATATGTAAATTATGATCTTCTGATAACCTGTTTTCTGTTGAGAAAGGAATAATAAATTTATATGCTGGGCTTTTTTGAAAATGTTTTTTAAAAGGATTCAAAACCTTGAACTATTTCTTTAAATGTGTTTTAAACTGAGAGCAATGTAAAAGTGTTGGAAAATGAATAGCTCTAAAATCAGTCACTTGGAAACATCACCTGTGGTTAAATAAGAGGTTATTATTATATGTGGAGTTAAAGAAATTTTGCAACAAAGGTTTTATATATGATGGAAGAAAAATAGATTTTTAATTCTTTTACCCTGCAATACGAGTTATCTTTATATTGTGTGCTATATATTTGTTCTTCATGTGCTGTCTCTTCTCCCCACAAAATTAGAAGATTTGGGATTAAGGATGAAGTTCAGAAATGACATATACTACAACTAATGCATTAATTCTCCTGTAATCAGAGTTTCTTTTGCTATGTAAATGTTCTGAGCTTTCTGTCCCCCTCCATTCCTTTGTGGAACCAATCTGGTGTTAATCCCACTTTCACTCATGGCAGAACTTGCCAGAAATGCATCTGTCTGTTGTAAACTCACATTGCATCTGCCTTCAACTACTACTAAAACTTATTTGAGGTTTGTGCACCAATATCTCAACAATGCATTGCACCAGGATGATAGTCTGTGTCATGTTATTTAAAGCTGATAAACTGGAATATAATGGCCTCTCCTGCTTAGTAGCTGGATGATGTAATTGTCCTGTCTGCCCTAAAAATTGATCAGACAATGGAATGCACATTTTAGCATGTAGGCTACTTATAAATGTTGGCTATCAACAGTGTTTGTTGTCTTTAGTATTCATAATTTATTACTTTCGTTGTTTGAGGTAGATGTTGAGATCACACGGCACAAAGTGGTTCCTACACTGGATGGATGCAAGTCCTTATGTCAGATTTCTGGACTAAATAATGGCAAATGATGACATGAAGACTAGTTTAATAGTCTCCTTGAGGGGCATATTCGATAATGTTAGTCTCTACTACATTCCTGGTATAATTGCTTGCTGGAATATTCATGCAAAAGCGGGACTGATGTAGTCAAAACAAATCAATTTTCAGGTCCTATATCCAGCAGAATTACTGTGTCACCCTGTTTCTGTCTGAACAAGCACAGGGTGACACAGTAATTCTGCTGTGTATACGCTATAGTACATCATCTGATAATCAACACATGTTTCCCATGGCACGGCAAACACGAGAACTCAATTTAGGTTGATGAATGGATAGCCCAGAATTTGTGGAATTTTTGGAGGCCCACCCAAGGCCGGAGAGATGTGCTATACAATATTTGGAAACATTTGACCCTGCTGGTGTTTTGTGTTTCTGCATGCCACATTCATGTGAGGAGGAATCTCCGGAATGACAAAGGTAATGGGGAGATGGCAGTCGCATCACTTGGAGGTTATAGCTCTGGGCGAAGGCCAGTTGGATGGAGGTCAGCCCAACCAGGCCTTATCTATACTTGAAACATGCATTGGTTTTAAATGTCCTCCAGTCAATTTAACTCTTTAGCTCGGCAGGCACCAAAGCAGCGAGGGCTGATACACCCTCCAAGCTGAACTATCTGGTGCTGGCAAATATCCATTGCCTCTGTACTGAATTGGGATCAATTCAAAGCCACTGAAGATGGTAGAAAATATTCTGTGATCTTCAAGAGATATTGAATCAAGCTTTCAAGGGAACACTCAGTGATAATTTTTGTCTTTTTTTGGGCAGCCCTGATAGAGGAAATTTTCCATATTTAAGAGTGGGACATTTGAGATGAGGTTATGGTATGTGTGGGAGGAAGATCAGTCATCTTCTGGCATTGTCACACATGGTGGGTGGAGAAGAGATGGACCTACATGTGCCCAGCTCACATTTATGGCTCCTTCTCTGACTGTGAGCTACAGAGCCACAGTGTGTGTTTTTCAGAGAGAAAATATTATCTTTCCATTTTTTGTGCTGTACCTCAGGTTTGTGATGTAGTCAAGCAGCATGAGCATAAAGAGATACCTGCTTCTGGGTGAGACATTGTGGATCCTCCATAGGAGTGTTATTCCCTTTGAGTCATGGACAATGGAACAATCTCATCAATGGACAATGGAACAAGCTCAGTAACTGTTGTGCAGTACCTGATTTTAAATAGCTGTCAAGGTTCCTCCCTTCTGCAAGGTTGAAAAGATATAATCCATGGAAAAAGAGGAGGGCTTAAATAAAATACATGTATATATAAGTATATTTATATACATACAGTGAAAGAGGAGAAAGGAGGAATAGGGGAGAGAGCAAAGGAACACGTGAATACCCAAAGCACTTCAGGATGAAAGGTGCTATAGAAATATATTATCACTATTACTTTTATCAATAGTACAATATTGCCAGCTCACTTACTTCATTATAGTCCCATTGCAACATTGATGTTGTTACCTTGCCTACTTTAAAATAGATTGGAGTTTAGTTTTATCTTTTGCTAGGTAAGAAACCACTCTCAGAACTCTAGCTAATGTGCTTCAGAGTGACAGAACAACTATGTTTTATGAAGCCAAATAAAAGTTTGCTTCATCAACTACTGCAGGGTATAAACAACCGTCAGCCATCTTGGGGAGCAGACATCCTTTTATTTAATTGCAAATTAAAAAACATAAACCACCTTAAACACAGAGCTACTGTCACATCAAATCAATACAATAATTGTGCTCAAGCAGTTGGAAGGCACATGATGCTCAGCTTCTTGCATACTAAAAATAAATCAATCAACAGAGAGATATGCAAGTCTTATAATATATGAGCAGATGATAGTATATTAGCAAATTTTGTATTGTATGGCTGCTTTTCCCCATTTGCATTGAATACAAAGGGGAAACTTTGTGATCCAAAAGTTGTTAGCAATTGCTTTTGTGCTGCTAAGTTCCTGTTAATAAGAAAATCCTCAGAATAAAGCAAGAGACTGAGGTCATAGGCAACCCCCAGAGCCAAACTTTGCTGCTTGAGTGTGAGCTGTTCTTCTTTAATGTTTTTAGGCTGATGGATGTAAGGATTTTAAATACTTTTTATTAAGTGCAGTAATGAAGAAGGTCTTAGAGACTGAAATCATTGACCTGTCTGAATAGTTATCTGCTAGCTTGAAGAAAAAAGATCTTAAAACAAATTCCCAGACTTTTGCACTAACTTCATCAGTAATGCAAGGTCTGGTGGTGATGCAGCAACTTCATCAAGGTTTAGTCTTGTTTTCACTTGAGCACTGTACGTGCCTGATTACATAGAGGGAACGATGCTCTCCCAGGCAGGAGGGAATATTTTGCATGAGTGCTGGGGGAAGCCCTTCCAGAGATATAGAACGACTAGGGAAGCAAAGATGCCTGATGCTCCAGGGTTCACAGCTCACTGGTGATTCTTAAAAAGGAAGAAAATTTCTGCCTTTCGCTGTGACCACTCCTTCCCCATCCAGACATCTCTCAGCTCTGTCCTCTTAAGAAACTGTAAATAAACACTTTACTGGTGAGTCCATCAAAAGGCTGAAAGGCTCATGCTGATGCTGGGAGCCACCAGCTTTCACAGTGGTGCTGCTCTCTTAACGCTACTCCAAAGACTGGTTTTAATCCACAGCTTTTTTTCATTCTGCTTGTAAACAAAGCTTTGCAAGTGCTTAGTATTTGCATTCACCTGCAGGTAGCTCCTGCCTTTCCTTTGCCCTCTACCCTTGCTACCCATTGCCCTCCCACTTGCTAGTCTTCCTCTTCAACCCTGGAGCAGCCCCAGCAAGTGCATTTGGGTAACTCCAGGCTTGCAGGTGCATGTTGCTGCTACATGGAGGAATATGGAGGTTGGAGAGCATCGGGCTTTTTGGGCTTGCTCTTTGCCCACATTTCTCACCACAGCTTTTCCTCTGAGCTCCAGTTTATAGTCACCAGGTCGGAGAAAGCCAAGAGAGTTGTCTCAGAAGAGCAGCTCCACCTCCCTCTCTGCCAGCCTCTGCAGGCAGGGAATTTGAAACTCATATAAAGAGTAATAAAAGGGAGATTATTGAGGTAGAGCTGGAGAAAAACCCAAAGGAAGTTATTGTACCAGATGGAAGTCAATTGTTTCACGGTGTTAACTGTTGCTGCCTTTCTCTTTGCATCAGTACTTATTGCCCGATCCAAGAAAGACAAAATATCGCATCCACATTTTAGCACATCCTTGCTGCTGTGTATTTTCTATCCACAAAGCTCTCAAGTATTTGACAAAGATGGTTGCAAGCCATTCCTGAGACACTGAGGCATAAAAAGCTTAACTGGGTTCCTCTGAAAGCCAAAGTAAAAACAGGTAAAGAGCCCACGTGTTCAGCAGGTCCCGTGCATGTTGCTGCCTGCGCAACTATTGCCTTGTCGGTCGTGAGAGCCTTTCACTTTCTGTTTGAAGGTTGCACCAGGGGTTCCAACTTGGGCAACTGCCACGGGACTGCTCTAAAAAAAGCAAAAAATACCAATCTGATGCAAACAGAGATTTATGGGGGGAGAGGATAAAAGTATTAGCGAGGAACCAAGATGCCTGAAGGACAAGCCCCAGAAGCATTTGGCAACCAGCCCTGTGTTCTCATCTTCAGCCTGTTACCCTACTCACATTTCTGGGGCTGTAGAGTGATAGAGCCAGTTTATCCAGATGACACTGGAGAGGTGATAAAAAGGAGTCACCAATTAGCTCCAGCTACAAGTGGTGTGCAATCGGAAACGTACAGCCCTGCAGGGAGCTATTTGCCTGAGAAAATACAGCAAGAGGTCAAACGTTGGCACTCCTGCCAGGCTCAAGCAATGTCTGTGTTAGCCCCTTCTCTCCAAGGCACTAAACTCCCTGAAGTCTCATCTACCCTGTCAGCTCTTGAAGATGGGCTGAGAGAACTTGTCCTCGCAGCAGGAGCCGGTGTTCTCTCTGGAGAGGACCAAGATCCTCTTTCCACAGGGATTGAATTGCAGGTGGTAGCGCCTGGGCTGGAACCTGAGCTGGGTTCGCCCTAGTTTGTAAAATTAGGCCACTCTTTACTCTGGCCTGGGAAGGGTGCCCGGGGAAGGGAGAAGGTGACAGGGGACACATTTTGGTCCAGGAGGGATGGGCAGAGCTCAGCTATTTAAGACCAGTGATTCAAGCCACTTTCAAGTCAATGTCTTAATCTCCTGTGAATCAAAAGGCCTTGAAACAGTGAGAGGGGCAAATTTCAGCGGGGTTGGCTTTGATTAACATCTTCTTTATGAGTTGTGCTCTATGGCAGATGCCATTCATTAGCGTTATTTACGCATTAGGAGACCTATAATTGGAGACTAGCAAGTGTCCTCATCACAGTTGACCTTATTTATGGGGAAGTTGACATCTGAATGTCAGATTTACATCTGTGACTTTTCTCTCCTCAATAGCCACTCTAATATGCAAATAATGAGTTGCAAAAGAATGGAAATAAATAAAACATCTCTTTCAGTTATCTCTGGGAAGATTTGTGTTTGATGCGACTTTGGAGGCTGTGCTGAGATTAGACTCTGTCTCTTAATCAGCAAGTTAGTGAAAAAGAAAGACATTTCAGATGCAGGGGTATGTGGAATGTGAATTGTAAATAGCCTGCAGTGCAATCTGAGAGAAGAAGCAGGTATAAAGCACATTACAGGGCCATTTTCAGTTCTTTGTTCAGGTATAACTGACTGCTTACAGTCATTTCGTTAAATATTCTGTTTATATGCTTTTCCATCCTGAATAAGGAGTTATCCCAGTCCCTGGAGTGAAGGAGATTCTCAAAATACCCGCATTCATGTGCTCAAAGCAAGGCATTAATGAAGCCATGTAAGGAAAGGATATGAGGCATCAGCAGGGAGAAGATCAAGGGAACAGAATAAACTGTTCCCTGTTGCAATGCTGATTCTCTCAGGAGATGAAACACCATGAGGAGAGAAAAAAGCCTTTGGGGCTTGCTGTGTTCTGGGTAGGGGACTTGGACATTGCTGGTTGGGAGTTTGCTGGCTGAATAATTTCACTGGAAAAGGTCAGCCCATGTTAAGTCAAAGACGTTTATCCTACACCCCAGACAGGTTTGGGAGTGCCCTGCCTTGGCACATTTTTGAGCAGAGGGTCCTTTGCCATCACAAAAACAGGGCCCGTGGTCCAGCTGGTCTCCCATGATTTGAACACGCTCTTCCTCTTTCCCACGGCTCTGCCCTGTGGTCCACAGGGATTAGGAGATTCACTCCACTCTGCTCTGATTGCCCCAGGCTCCCCATAAACCAGTGGTGACAGATAAGCGCTTCTGGAGTGTAATTTGTATCCCAGGCAAGCTGAAATGCCCTTTCTCTTTTCCATGATTATCTGGACAGGTGATAAGACTTTGGTGGTATGAATCGCTCCCTCGGGGTTTGCAGTTACATCTCCAGGGACACATGATAATAAAATAAACAGCCCAGGATTTTCCAGGCGTTAGCAGTAACTTTATGAGTAGAATACACACCAGCCCATCCCAGAAGGATAAACCCTGTCTGCATTTGCCTGCTCTGTTTTCCTTGTCACTGCGTGTTTGGTCAGAGTCCTTCTGAGTCCTGAGGGTCTGCTTTGCAGATGTGGTTTCTTTAAATCACTGCCTTTTTTGCCCCCTACATCCACCTGAAACTCAGTTTCCTTTTATTCTGGCTGGTCCCACAGCTAGGTGCCATCCCCAGAGCTATGAAAATACAAACCCATTGCTCGTCTCTGTTGCTTGATGAGTCCTTCAAGTACTTTTAACAGCTTTTGAGTTAGTGCTCCTTAAGGGAAAATCTCAGTTAGACCTGGCTTTGTAGGAAAAGTGGAGAAAAGGACTAATTCTACTGTGTTTGAGGACTAAATGTGTCTACTCATTTCTGAATCATAATGACAGTCCTCTTTTGTAATGGGCAAGCTGAGTACAAGGTGGATTTTTCAGAGAATGGGTCCAATTGGTACATAGAGATCACACAAATCATTTTACCACAAATCTCCCAACTAATATTTTGAGGAATAGCATTGAAATCGTTGGAATCCTTTTTTTCTAACATTTGCCGCGAATGTCATTTTTTTTTTTAAATTCACAACAATGTTTGGGTTTTTTTCAAAGCTGTAATAAATTTGCATTAAGAAGGTTAATTGCGTGAAAGCAAAACATCTCAACACTGTTACATTTCACAACTTGCCGGTCTGATGCTGACTCTTTCTCTCCTTAATACTGTTTTAGTAAAATTGTCAGAAGTGTGACTTAAGAGGGAAAAAAGCTTTGGCACCTCTAATTGTGTGAGAAGTAGGAAAATACATTGGCTGGTGGTCTGCAGGGCCAGATTTATGTACACGAAAGAGTGCCAGGCACAGATTTATTACTGCTGCAATAAGAAAAGTCAGGCACTGTCTAATGCAGGGGTAGAATTCTCCCCCATCGGGTTATGTCAATGAGAAAGCATCTCTGTCGTGACAAGAAGGAGTAGGGTGCTCATGTAGACTGAGTTTAACTTAAGAGGGACGAGGGAGAGCATGAGATGAGCTGGTCTACAGAATGAAGAAAATGACTGGTTTCACCATGTTATTCCCAGGGGGTTTATCTGCAGGCGGCCGAGTGGAGATGCTTTCAAGGCCTTCCTGGCAGACTCATCCATGGAACTGAAGCCTGTCAGCATGTGATAATTTGTGTTATTCTATATTTAGAGCAGCAAGTCACGGTCACAGTTGTTCCCGGCTGGTCTTTAAACTGTCAAGGAGAAAGCAAGGCTTCCTTAGATGGGCCTGAAAGTCCCTGGACAATCTCTGCAGAATGGATTTTGCCGCTTCATTTCACGTCACCCAATACCAGTGTTTATTCTGATGGTCGAACTCAAGGTGAGGTGAGGGTCTGTTGTAATTAACAACTTCAGCTCGCAGGTCCAGACCTCTCTGTGGCACATCTTTTGCTCATCAACACAGAATTGCAGACCCTCAGCCTGGATGGATGCTTTTGGCTGGCCACAGGCTGTTCTGTTGGGAGCAGCCCCACTCATGGGCATCCCTCTGGATCCAGAACCCATGGCTGACTCATTTCTGTACAGACAAAACCTAAATTGCTGTGATGGTCTGCATTGTTTCTAATTAAACTGTTTTCTTCCAAATTACTTTCTTGACAAAATCTGGCTGGGATCCTGGTGTCACTTGCTTGAAAATAGTTTTTTTTTTCATCTGATTTTGCCACCAGACTAAGATAGGACTGAAAAGACTGGAAATACTGTATTAAATGAACCTTTTCCCCATCCCACATTCCTATTGTGGTCAAAGTGTAACATTTCAACACGATTGAAACATTTAGTTCAGATGTCACCTCTTTAAAACAATATTTTTTTTTAACAAAAGAAACATTCATTTTCTTTTCAAAAGCATGTTTTGAGCAAGAACATGACAGCTTTCAATTCCGTGACTGGTACAAGTGGGACATGCTGATATTATCTGTTTCATTTTTGCAGAATGAAATCTGATGACAATCAGGAAACTGTCATGTTGGAAACAACTTTTTGCAAACCTTTCCATGTCCCCCAGCAATCCGGCAAAAATATTCTCTCCATTTCATCCTTCTCAACTGCTCTTTGCCTTTTTTTTTTTTTTCCCCCTTTTTTTTTTGCCTGTCAGTCAAAGTGAGTTTAAGCTCAGCAGCCTGGCTAATCCTTGGCTTCTTTGCTGGGATCAGCTGTGTGGCAAACCTCTGTGCTATGTATACCTGGCCTCCAAATAGAGGCCTGAGACAACTAAGGCATTTTCCATGAGTCATGGAGCAGCCACCAGATAGCAGTGCTATTCCATCTGTGCAGACTGGGGCTACACAGTGACCCAGCTTTATCTGTCACCTCTGTCCCATTCTCAATGCTAATCCATCCATTTCTGCGGTTTCTGAAATCTTTTCAAGTAGCAGAAACACATGAAAGTGGGAAGAAAATGGAAATTTTACCTCTATTACTTCTGCCATAAAATGTGAATTTAAAACTGTTCACAGAAGAGAAAAAAAGTAATCATGACAGCACTTGGTAACTGCTGAAAATGTTGAGTCACAACAAGGAATCCGTCTGTTTTCTGTTTGTTTCAGTGGCAGGTGAAGGAGGGTTGATTTAATCATTTTTTAAAGAGAGTGAGACAAGTGTTGATTTAGCAGTTTACTCATCAAAGTAATTCCACTTATAGAGCTGCAGGATTCCAGAGAAACATGTTCACAAACTGGAATTAATGTCCTGCACGCAGCAATCTAAGAGCTTTGCAGATTTTATCCATAACATAAAACAAAAAGTTATTTTGTAAAGAGACTTCTAGAGAAACTGGGTTGCAAAGTATTTTTTAGAATTAAATGAGGCAAAGCAGTCATAAAGGCATTGTCTGGTGAATAAATTTCAGTCAGAAAACTCATAACAGGGTATGAGCCAAATTAAGAGATAGATGCAAGGAGAAGAGGGAAAATTAATTTTAAAATGAATGTTGAAAAGAACTGGAGAGCTGATGAGGCAGGGAGAGATGAGCCTGATCCTTCCAGGTGGCAAGAACATCACAGCTCCTGCTCCGAAAGAAAATCTGGCAGGGTGCAAGGAGAGGAAACCACCTCTGACAAAGTTGGCATAACAAGTTCCTGCACATGGAAAGTTCATATTTTTTATGCAAGGTACACCAATGTGCATTTTGTGCTGCCTCACAGAGTCCCTAGAAATGCTTCTCACCCCGGTGAGTCCCGTAACAGCTCTGCAGCGATGGTGTGGAAGGGAACGTGCTTTGAGATGACAAGGGCCAATTTCCAAAGTTGCCGGCACCTAATTTATGAGCATGGTGTGTGCCTTCCCAGGATCTCCCTGATCCACTGGCTAGCTGGGCTAACTAGCCCCATGGCATAAAAGGCATGATTTCTACAGGTGCAACGGGCACTGAAAGGCAGAAATATGTGGGCACAACTATGCCTGTCCCATTTAGAGATGATATATAGGGTAAAACGTACCTCCAAGAGAGCAGGTGCCAGGGAGGGCAGCAAGCCGCCGAGTATTTCTGCTGTTCATCCTGTAGTGTCTGGTTCCTTTGCTTTGCTTTCTGCCCATGTCCAGAGAGCGGGGAAGAGTTGAACAGTGAAAAAGAGTGAAATTAAGCTGACTGAAGATCAAACTGTGAACCTATTTGGAAGGGATTTAATCTTTGCAGAACAGATGCAGGTAAGGGTTTGATCATAGAATCGTCGTCGTAAAATCACAAGATGGTTTGGGTTGAATGGTCCTTGTGAAGATCTTCTAGTTCCAACCCCCCTGCCATGCCCCACTACCTTTCACTAGTAACGAGAAACTTCAGTCCTGGCTCCTGGAGAAGCTCAAGGGTGAGCATGTGCTGAGGGTGGAGGGGCAATGCCCAGCCACATCATGCATTCCTGCATCCTCAGGGCCCCTAGAAAGTGGAACCCAGAGACTTTTTAAGTCACAAAAGATCAAATCTTTATTGTGGATCACAGAACCACAGAGCTGGAAATAGCCAAGCAGTTCTTCAGTACTTGGCAACACTGAGTGGTGCAAAGTAATGCTGCACAGAAAGGCTTCAGGCACGTATTTTACAGCATTTACAAAGCTGGTATTGAGGACAAAAGCTCTGGCAATTAAACTGACAGTCCCCAGAGAGCTTTTCACAGCTGTGCAGGTTTATGATATGTTTGAGGTAAGGGCAGAAGTATGAAGACACTTGCCAAAGGGTGCTCATTATTTACATTCGATAGTTAATCCCTTCCTGGAGAACTAGTGGATTTTTTGTTGATAATATCTGTTGAACTGACTACATTTCTTTCCTCTATATGTGAATATTTGAGTCAATTAAGTCTTTCCATATGTGTTGTTTATTCCTATTTTGAGCTTCTTTTTTTTGTGATGAACAGGGGGAAAAAAAGAAACACGAGGTAAAAGACATCAGAAAAAAACAAACTGAGGAAAAAGGAAAAGTGAAGAATATTAAAACTGAATGTTTCATATAGAATCTTTATTTAAAAAAACCAAATAAATAAAACTATGTTCCAAATAAAAAAAATATTGTTTGCAAAGGATTGTGCTGAGTAAGGGCAACATCATGGAGGAGTTTGTTTTCTCCATTTTTGTACCACTTCCTGTTTAACCTCATATGAACATTGCAAGAAAAATGGCCTGAGAAGGTTTAAATTGGATATTAGGAAAAATTTCCTCACCAAAAGTGTTGTCAGGCATTGGAACAGGATGCCCAGAGAACTGGTGGATTCACCATTCCTGGAGATATTTAAAAGATGTGTAGATGTGGCACTTAGGGACATGGTTTAGTGATGGTCTTGGCAGTCCTGGGTTAATGGTTGGACTCAAAGTTGTTTTCTAATCTAAATGATTCTATGAATCTGTAATAGTTTCCACAGCATTGGTTTTCACCCTCACTCTCACAAAACACCATCCAATTTTGTTCACAAAAGTCAAGAGCAAAATCCACTGGTCGTATTTGCTCTTTACAAGTTGGAGATGAGATATCCATCCTAGATATGGCAACTGCTACTCTGACTACCCCTCATTTCAGTCATCTTCTTCCACAGTTTAAAGCTAATCCTTGTTCAGAAGCTGTAAAACTTGTGATATCCTCTTTTTCTTTTGAAAATTCCATACTTCTTCTGGTGCTTAAATAAACAAGAAAAAAGCTCTTTTGCTAATTTCTGGCTTGAATGGAGAAGAAAGCTCCCAGTACTTAAAGTTTTTGTCTGTTAAAGTAATTACAATAATTACATGATAAAAAACTGCTTAGAAATAAGATAGATTAGCTCAATAACTGCTGTACTGCATTTGTAGTTGATGAGGCTTATTGTATTAATCAATGGCCTGCAACTCAGAAAAATGGCAGAAGTGGGATGGGAAGTAAATGTATCTAAATTTCAGCATTTGAAAGATTCCAAATGGATGTGCATCACTGCTGAAGCCAGTCTGGGGTTTAGAAACAGAGAAAAGCACAAGGTACATTTATCCTATAAAAAAGTGGAAATAAATAAAACCTGCCACACCGCCTGATTTCAGTACCTCGTGAAATGTCAAAGTGCAGGTGCACGTAAATAAACGGAATATTTCTTTTTAGATCTCACATGCAATTTTAAACATCTGCAGAAGTAAAATTCAAGACCTGCAATCTGAAGAGACCTCAAAGATCTGTGTGTCTGGAAGCAGCACACAATGGCAAAATTCACCCTCTGCTGATCCAGCCAGTCTTTGCAGTAGCAGTGTAGGAAATGGGTTGGCTAAGTCAAAGGGGTTCATGAATTTTCAAAGGGGTTCATGAATTTTCAATGAAATCCACCTCAAATCTTCCTGGGTATTATGATATATTCAGTGAAGTTCACTTTTAGTGTCCAGAAGAATTGGACTCACAAATGCTGAGATGCCATAATAGCTTAGTCTTACAGCACCTTTTAGCACATATTTGTGAATCTCACTAGAAAGTCTGCTTTCAGACAGCTCAACATTATAAAGAAATTAAATAATCTGTGTTGGCTATGAATTTCTAGTTAGCTGATGTTTATTTAGAACAAACTTGAAAAGAAACCTCCCACAGCTGCTGTGGACCCATTAGTTACTGTGTGCTCTGGAACAGGAATAGGTCAGAAGCTTTTCAGAGTCTGGTGAAAAAATATCCACATTTCTCTCTTTGGCATGAGCAGACAGAGCTTTTTTGAGCAGTAAAGCATTTCGTTCAGATTGCTTAGATACTGAGGTCCTGTTGTCTCCACTCATTGCCTTATCGTCCAGAGTATTTATCAGAACATGGATGTTGCTACACATCACCTGCTTCTTTCTTCCTCTCTGTGTTAAATCCCAACATACCCTCATAGAAGAAAAAGCTGTGATGGGACACAGTTTGGGGGACACTCTCCTTCCCAGCACATTGTATCTGGCCTTTGAGAGGAGAATTTTACGTGTCCAAATTACTCTGTCTGTGGATACTGCCCTAAGAAGATAAATGGGTATTGACTTTAATGGGTTTCTTGGTGGTCTTCAGTTAAACACTGCTTGTATATTTAATGGGACAGAGTTTTTATCTCCTTAGGTTTGAAGAACATAGAAAGCATTTGTCAGTACTTGATCAATAATAAATAATGTTGATAATAAGTGCCAGGATGCAATGAAACCTATCTTGCATTTTCATTGCCAATTAGAAGTATTTATTTTGTGCAAGTATGGTGGGCTGGGACAGTAAATCATCCAATGATAATTCCACATTATATAAGCTTTTAGGGAACTATGTACAGCAATGATTTGTGACTGTTATGGTGGGAAGGATCAGATGGATCAGCATTTCCTCCCCTCTTAATTTTAAAATATTTTGTTGTATTTTTATGATATATTTCTTGTGTTAAATATATTCTTAAACCTCAGAACGGGGCAGGAATCTGTACCCCAAAGGTGCAGGGGTGACAGTTTCTGACTGTGACTTTTCCTATGACTCTGGGCAAAAGCTGGGCTGCAGCTACCCAAGACCTCAGTGCTGAACTAGTGAGCATCTGACATTCATTATCTGCAATAAAAGTGTGTGAATTGAGACCAGGAAGCTCCTATTTGTCAAAAACACTCAGAGATGTTAAACCACTGAATGATGCAATGACACATTTGTTCCTATGAGGTTTTTGAAATGCGAGACCCACGAGCGATGCCACCCTGCAGCTCAGGCTGCTGTCACCCAGCGGTCCTGGGGGCTCAACCACAGCACTGCCAACGGAGATACTGCAATTGCAAAGAGCCCACCCAACATGGGAGACTCCCACCTGGCTTAGGAAGAGGAAATCTCAATCAGGAATACCTTGAAAACCAGTCTATTCATTAGGCAGCTTTTCTTTCCTGTCACCATGGAGCTATAGAGAACTGCTGCTGCTTCCTGCACAGATGAACCTGAAAAGGGGGGCAGACAGTTTGAGAAGAGCTGTAAAGTCCAAAGTGTCTCCCTGAGGTGCTTCATGTTGTCATCACCTACCCAAGCAAGGTCTGAGCCTGGAGTTTGAGGTGGGTGGTGGTACAAGGGTGGTCCTGTAAGGAGTTCAGGGGAGAAGTGACTGCCTGTTGGGGCATTTCAAACCGCCCTTAGGAAGAGGAAGGGCGTTGTTCCCCACAGCGGGGTGTGGCTGTTCTGGGATGGGGAGCAGCATGGATTTATGAGTCTCCTCAGTTGCAAATGTGGTGAAGTGGGGTTGGGTGAAGCTCCTCCTGTTCTCCAAGGTAAGCCTGCCTTGGACTCACAACACTGCAAACACAAGAGCATCCACTCCATTTATTTCTCCAAAATCACAGCCAGAAAGTCCGGTGCTTTTCCATCCATCTGCCTCTTTGGTAGTTACTAGAAGTAAGAGACATATAGAAATAACACTCTTCTGAATCAAATCAGTGTACTTCTGCTTTGGAATGATGTAAATCAAGACCTGACAGGTGGGGTGGGAAATGGCAGAAGAATCAAGACTGGGAGCTGTGAGATAAGAGCAGTCAAAAGCAGAAAAAAGCCGATGCTGGAACAATTAGATCACTGCAAACCGAGGTGAATTCAGCCTCCAGTTCAGCTCTTGCATGCAGTGCAGTGCAGAGCTCTTCAGTAGCTCTCGCCAAAGCAGGACTTTCATGTCTGTGTCGGTGCCCCAGTTTCGCAGAAGTCAGCAGTATTGCTGAGCCACTGAATGTCAGAGGTAGAGGGACTGGCAGAACTGGGATTTCTGCCAAACCAATTAAAACACACTCACCCAGCAACTGCTGATTCCGTCTATAATCAAGGTAACAGCCCAGTATGGAAATCTAACTGGTCCAACCAGTCTATGCTGGGAGAGTGGTGGAATAAGGATGCAAAACAGCCTCCTGGCCCCAGTGGCTGAGGAAGGATTCAAACTGGGGCATCATTGTGTACATCTGTGGTGCACCCCATTGTCAGCTGCTTCTGTCTGCAGAAATCCTGCCTCTGAGTTACTGCCAGGAACCCATTCTAATGACAAGACAAATCAAAAGAGAAAATGAGGAGAGTCTGGGCACTCTGTGGCTTGGAGAAGCTCTCCTTGGAGTATCCTGTCTCTACCTAACAGGTTCTTAATGCAGCCCTGTCCCAGCACTGAGCCAGAAGCTCTGAAAGCAAAAAGGGCATCTGGAGCACACCTGATGTTGCCGACTCAGCATTCTTAATACTTTTATTTTGCAATTACACACTGCTGGCATTCAGTGGCTGCAATCCAGCTTGAGGAAGGCATGCACAGACAAACAAAGTCTCTGCCTCAAATGATTCACATTTTCACTTTACGCTACTACTTCAAGCCACTGTAATGGATTATGTTATAGACTAGCAAATAAACAGACAGATGGACTTCTTTTCCTTCAGCCTCTGCTAAAGTCCTTCCTCCCTTTGAAAAATCATTTATCTTCTTTTGAGGTAGTTCTGCTTTTTTTTTTTTTTAATTGATCAAATGTCTTTTGAAACTTTGAGTCTGTTTTTCCTGCTTTGTCGTGGAAGCAAATAAGACAGGTTTATGGCTCCATGTAAAACTTCAGCCTTGTTTATAAATTGCTTGTGATTGATTAAGTAATAAAAACGCTTTTAAGACAGGGAGGTAAATCTCCCAGCTAATTGTTCAGTGCTTTACATTATAACCTTGTTACTGTGACTGGCCTGAACAGCTTTGCTAATTCTGTCTCTCAAGAGTCACACTGGAACAATCATCCCAGTTTGCTGCTCTGTCCTGAGCATCAAAAGACACAGACCATAATTAATGGGTCAATAAACAAAACGAGTGATGCATCTGAAACACAAGAACAAATCTTTCCTTTTCAAAGGTAATTTCTGAGGTGGAGATGATTTCTCAGGCAGGAACACTGCCAATTTCCAGCCATGATCTGGATGAAATACAGCACGACCACAGCCCCTCTGCCTCTCAGATGCTTCCCATCTGCCTCTGTCAGCAAGCTTTGGGCAAAGAAATCCCCAGCAGTGAGCTGGGTGTGTTAACACTGGTAAAATGAAGAGTAACTTGGTGAAGCCAGTGATTCATATGCAAAAGGCCTTCCTTCACTGCATGTCTGTTTTCTCTTTTGGATACAAAGCAGGGACCCAGTTCACATCTTGGACTTTAAGAACCATGAAAATACATATAATAAATATTTAACAGGACCTCAGTAATCCTAGATTTATTTTTACCTTGTCAAATCTAAACTGCCAGAGAGAAAAAAAGGGTTGTCCATTATTTGAATGTTTGAGATGATTCCTTAAACAAATGTTGAATTGGGAGAGAGTTCTGACAGTAATTTTCATACAGTTCAGTAACACATATGATAACCTGTGATAACATCCAGAGCAACCCATGCATCAGTCTCTCCTGATTTCAGGCTGATGCAGAGTTAGATCAGATCAGCCTCTCTGGTGACACGAGTCTGGAGCCTGCACACTTCTACAGTCTTTTTCACAACAAATGCAGAGCAGCTGGCAAATTCAGACTAGCTTTGAAGGCATCAGCAAGGTACCAGCCTCCTTCTTGAGCCCCCAAATCTGTGGTCATAAATGCACTTCCACCCTCTCCTCTTTTTGTTGTGTTGTTTTTCTAAGTGGTCAATTAGTTTCTTGATGCTGAGGTCCCTTCCAGGAATTCATCAGTGGCAGAGGCAGGAGGCTGATTGCTGGGGCTGATTGCAGTATCGAACAGCTGATTACGGGGTCTTAATTGTGAGGACTAGGAAAAGACTAAAAAGCCATTGAGCCTTAAAAGTTTTAGGGAGGGTGGGCCCTGCTTCTGTGGAGCATTTGATGGCATGTGGACCAGCACCTCTCCCTCCTTGATGGATGCTCCCTAAGTGCTGGGATGTGCTTGGGAGAAGGTAGGCTCAGAAATGAGCCATTTTTTTGAGGATGTTTTTCTGAGAGGGAAATGTTTTCTCATAGATCTCAAACAACTAGGCCCACACAATCCTGATATTTGCCAGCACCTTGGTGTGAGGTGATGCTGAGGGAGATGGTTGTGACTGCAAATGGCTCGATGCATCTGGGCCAGGTGGCCTCCCTTCGCAGGCTCATGTGTCTGAACAGGTACCTGAAATTAGCACTTTGATTTTGCACACCTGCATGGTAAAAGATAAATGAGAGGTAAAGGAGCCCTCTTTATCACTGAAATCAAAGCAATGCTCCGACACACAAAACCAGCCAGCAGGCAATTCTCTCTTTCATGTGCTCACAGGTCCTTGGTGTGGCATGACAGTGATCCCCCACTGCTGAAGCCAGTGTCTTAGGGAAAAGAGTTTTAGAGACCTCTATATGCTCTTTCACACACCATGTATCTACTTTACATACTAATTTCCTTAGTTGTATACACTCTCATACCCCATTTTCAGTTACAGCATTTACTCATTTGTATTTGTGCCATGTTTGCATTAACCCCACTGTCATGGCTTCATTATTATTATAGCTGATGCTTGCAGGTGTCTTATCAAAATGCCCAGAACCAAAACTGTCTGAGGTCTGGTTTACCTGCATTCCAGTCTAATTAGCAACCATACCCTTATAGTCTGCTCCTCAGTTAATGCAAGGTCAGAGTGAAGCCCTCAATTAATGCAAAGCTACATTACCCAATGTAGCCGAAAATCAAACAAAAACCATTGTACCCATTACATATTTACTTATGCTAGGTAGCAAAACTCTTAATGAATGAGGCTTCTTGGGGGATCTGGGTTCTCTTCAGCATGCACTGCTATACTGCTGGAAAACCTTTGTATCATCACTGAGACCCAATACAGCTTGACTTGAGAAAGCATCAGGAGATTGAGTGCAAAATGCAGTTATTTTCCCATGCCTGGCATTACCCACAGCTCCCAGCTGCCTGCACACCTTAAAAATCTTTCCGTGTCCTTACTGGCTATATTATCCATCTCTTCTGAATCTTAATTGTATAATAACAGCACTAATCAGTCCCAGATGTAATAAGTCACAGGGGAGTGTTTTGTTGCCTCATCCCCCACCTTACAAATGCTGGTTTATGCAATTAAGATGCTCTTCTGCATCCTGGTGGAATGAATACATGACAATGTCTCAGTCATAGAGCTTAAGCATTGAACTGAGAGAGCTGGCTTCTTACTTTCTTGTGCACTTAGAGAAGATTAATGAGAATTCCTACTGAGGAGAGAAAAACATATTTTATTTTGCTGGCAGCATGCACATACAATAAAAATATCTTCTTTTAATAAAAATCAATGATGACTTAAAATACACAATAAATGTTGTAACATTAATAAAAGATGCTACACATAAAATTAGACTTAAATGTGCAGTTTTCCCAGCTATTTACAACCCACATTTCAGACCTGATCATGCTTCCAGTAGACTGAAATTGTCTAAACCAGCTGTCAGATGAAATAAAATAAATACGGTCTCAGTGCAAATGAAACAAACCAGCATCCCGAAAATTCCTGATTGAGCTCCAATGTCACCTCACTAGAAACTGAAGAGGAGTCCGAGTTTCAATCAGGTCTCAAGCACAGATGAAGGTGACTACCAAGCAGAGCTACTGAGAGTAGAGTTGTAGTTTAACCCCAGCTGGCAACTAAATATCATGCAGCTGCTTGCTCATCCCCCCCAGTTTATGTACTGAGCATGACAGTAGGTTTTTCTTTCTCTTTGCATCTTGTTCTCTGTGAGTCAAGCAGCCCCATTTCCTTCACTGGCTCTTTGTAGGTCTTGTTTCACTGCTCTCCTCCTGCTGATCCATGTGGTGCCTGTAATGAGATGCAGTTCTCAGCTGAGCCCACACCAGCCCAAAGTCAACAAAAAGCTGTTTTTTGCATCCCATAGGCCTTACTGCTTTTTATATCCCAGCATTGTTTGTCCCTTTCTCAGCAGTGTGACATTTTTGCCTCTTTTTCAGCTTAGTGGTAACTCTACATCCCCTTTCATACAGTTATTTAACCAGTTGTCGCCACTCTGTATTTGTATTGTTGACCATCCCTGCTTATCTCTTCTGTGCTGAATTTTAAGCCTGTCCTCCAGAGTGAATTTAGTTGCTCTGAATAAAAATATTCTGACTAAATTTAATAAGTGTAGCTTCTATTTTATCATTCGGGTTATTAATGAAAATATTTTATCATTCGGGTTATTAATGAAAATATTGAGCAGTACCAGAACTGAGGCACCATGTAAATCCTCCATGAGACATACCATGCTAGTCTAACAATGGACCATTTATTACTCTGGATACGGCTTTCCAAACAGCTCTTGACAAAAAATATGAGTATGTTTCTTAAGTTTATCATGAGCAATGACAGTTAAAACCTTAGAAAGCCAAAATACAGCATAGCTCCTGTGTTTACTTAGGTACACGGTCTCTGGCCCTGGAAGGATAGAATAACTTACTATGATTTTTTTAACACATACACATAGTCCTTGTCTGGTGATATGCCAACATTGAAGAAAACTGCAGAATGGATCTCAATGCAAGAGGGAATTGCCTTGCACAGAAATGGAGAATTAGGACTGCAGGATGTGTTCCAACCTTAAGCTTGGGGAGATGCAGGGTTCGGAGGCGGTTGGAGATGCTGAGCAGGAAGAGAGTTGTGCTATTTCAAGTATTTGCAATAACACCTGAAGTTATAGTAACTTACCTGTTTCAGGGTATGGTTCAGAACTGAAATCTGAGAGCTTTGGGTCATTTTTAACAAAAAACATCACCAAGTTCTTGAGACTTCACCATCACCTTTAATCTGTGAGATTCAGTTTTCAGTTCCCAGCAGGATGCGGCTGGGTAAGGTCTGCACAAGGACCCCTCAGTCCAACAGCAAACAGATGCAGATTCACACTTCACCTTGACAGTTTACCAGCCTGCACTGTAAATTCAAATACCAGGTTAGGCCTCAGAGGAATTCTTTAAGTTTCAACTGCAGGTTTTTCAGCCTGCTACTCACACTGAGAACACCTTTCATGTCTTGCTTATGCAGTGTGGAAATCAAGGAAATAAATATGTCCCATGTTTATTTATTTCTATAATATATTTTCATGTTCTTTTTTTTTTCAAGAAGCAGACAAAGGCTGGAAAAAACTGTTCTTCTTGTATTGTTACCATGCAGAGAAAAAAAAATCACATTACCATTGTTATTTAGGCTTTTCATGTTATCAGTCAGAAGCAGAGAATAAGCTACATGAACCTCCCTGACCTAAAACACAGGGTGGACATGCAGTACAGCAAAGCCAGGAGATCCATCACCCTGTGCTAGTGCTTGGGTCAGCTCACCCTTAAAGCATTTGCAAGATCTAATGCTCCTGCTTTGCTCAAATCTTGAATGGAGTTGGAAGGAGGAGCCTGAATCTAAAAAATGAGTAATTTGGAGAGAATCTGCAGCTGGTTCAGAGATGGGCCAAAATGATGCATTTTGGCCCATCTCTCAAAAGCACACAGACAGAGAGAAGTCCGTAAGTCAATGCTCTTTTCCATTGTTTAGCTTCTTACTCTCCTATTGCTTTATATCCCAAGACAATTCCACTTTGAAGTAGAAATAAAGACTGATGTTATTGGTGCCCAATACCTAAAAAATTGACACAGCCAGGAGTTCATCTCCACTTGCATAATTTCACTGATTCCAGCAGGATTTACAGCTCCCAGTCCCTGTGCTGAGAAGAATAAAGCCAGTGCAGCCTGGCTTTTCTTTATTACCCCTCTTAAAGTTTATGTCTTCAAATATGGTCTGGTTATGAGTTAACAATACTGAAAAGATCAATACCAGAGTCTGACTAGGGGAGCTCAAAACATGTTCATAAAAGTTAAATTAGAATCATAAAATGATTATGGGCTCCTGCTTTTTTTTCTTTTATTATTTTTTTTTCCTTGACTGTGCTGCCTGATTTGGGTGGCAGTTTGCTGGCTGGCAGAGAGACAGTTCCCATCTGTCCTTCCCTCCTCTGTCCCCTCTGTATCTTCATTCAAGACACAAAGGGCTGTAGAGACCCCTCTGGAGCATTTCAGTGGGCTTCAGGTCACATTTAAATGCTTTCACTTTTATCATACTTTTTCTGAAGCAGGACTTTAGCAGGTGGTTCACAGAAGGTTCTTCAAAAATCACAGAAAAGACTGAGACAGACAAAATATATTCACCATCTTTATTGCAAGAGCCTTGCAGGCAGTGCCTGTAACACCTGTAAGGCCTTTGCTGGCTGCTCTAGGCTAGGATAATTTTTACCCTTTTTTACACCATCTCTAGCACTTGTCACAAAAGAGAAACAATTTTGCTATATCCTTTTACTTGTTTGTTTACTCCCTGTCTTCCCTTGAACCATTTCATTTTCATTAGGGCAAGAGGACAAAATTGAGCTTAAATCATAGAATCACAGAGTGGTTTGGATTGGAAGGGACTTAAATCTAGTTCCAACCCCCCTGCCATGGGCAGGGATACCTTCCACTACATAAGGTTGCTCCATCCAACCTGGCCTTGAACACTTCAAGGGATGGGGCATCCACAGCTTCTCAGGTGATGTTTTTGTAAGTCTCTAGTGACATTTCTATGGATAACCATATTATAACACCTGAAGATAAATCTGGTCCTAGCTTATGGTAATATATCCCATATCTGCTTTGTCTCCTTCTATGTTTCCTCTTACTTGCTGTATTTCTGACATGCTTGTCTTTGCCAAGATTGGACATTACCCCAGTTTATCAGATGTCAGAAAGAGGCACAGAGCAAAAAGTGACCATGTGGAAACCAGGTGGGAGCTCTGGGGTGCAGCACAGGGTGAAGGGACTCCTCAATATCAGAACATCTTCCTTTCCCATGGCAGGATGAACTTCTCCTAAATGATTCCAGCGACAGCCGTGCTCCTGTGTGTGTGTGAACGTGTGTGAGCTTTGGCACGTGGGCGTATCGTGTGAGATATCAAAATGCTCTTGAGAACTACCTGAAGTAACCTTGCTCTGCTTCTAACAAAAAACACTGCTCAGTGATTTACATCCCTTTGTAATCTGATGCAATGATTAGAAAAATCTCTTCATTGTAGTTTTTCCCTCTAACACAGCAACCCATGACCCCTGTGCTGGGTTTGAGAGGGAAATGTCAGCTCTTCATGTGGAAATGAGTCAGCCATCCTGGGTAAACATCAGGGGGAGCAGTGAGCTGACAAGGACCTGAGCAGAGGAACATGAAATGGGCTTTAATCTGATCACAGATCTCACTTCTAGGGAGGAGAGCTTCGGGCTGCCAAGTGCCCTAGATGGTAGAGACAAGTCCCTAATTATGGATGTGCAGACTCAGGAGGATTAAAGTGAGGAGCTGGCAGGTGATGATATTGTGCTGTTTTACTAGTGCTTTATCACTGAAGCCAGCCCTGGTGCCCTCTGTTAGCCCTGTTTCTCATCACCACCAGCCCTCTGCCCTTGCATCATCTATTTTTCTCCCAGATCTTGGAGCATGGAAAGGGCATGGTCAATCTACTTTCTTCTTCCCCCCCCCCCCCCCCCCCCAGTTTCCCTGTAATGAGCAAGAGACCAGCTTCAGCTATCTCATTCCTTCTAGCCTGCCAGTGGAGTCATAGAGAGGACTTGCTGGTTCCTCCACATCTGAGTGTAGATTTGCACACCCTTGAGCAACCCTGAAGCTGCCACAGAGCCAGTGAGCAGTTCCTGCCTCCTGCTCTGCTCCCCTCTATCTGAGCCCCAGTGCAAATTCCCTGTAGCCCACAGGGAAGGGAGGTGGCAAGGCATGGACCAGGGAGATCAGATGGGAGGAACACGCTGTACTCCAGAAATCCTAATTCCAAAGTGCCCAGCTTTTGGGAGATGGTATCCCTTCTAGATAGTATAATGCCTTCAAGAACAAAGATGGGGAAAGTGAGAGAAAAAAAAGGTCATAGAAGGAAGGCGAGGAATAGAATGGGTGGTCCCAGGTCCTTTCTGGGATACAAGGACACAGTCATGTTGAGTGGGCAGTTGGGATGCATGGTGACGGGGGAGTCAGGGACCAGATTCCTGGATCACTCACTGAAGGTAGAAAAATCAAGCAGGGAAGCTGCCTTGCAGGAGAGAGGAGAAAGGAGAATCCCAGATCGTCTGGAGGGTCAGGGTGGTCACTTCTAGTCACAGGCAAGGGAACACATTGGGAGCTGCCTGAGGAGGAGATTTTTGGGTTTCTCTTAAGAGAAGATGTTGTGTCTGCCTTTGTGGAAAGACACACATTCAGGGGCTAAAATGTGTAACATCCTGCACTCAGAGAGTTTTACACTACTGTGCCTTCAGTGGTGTGTGCCCTGGGCAGGCTCTACCTGGGCTACTGCTCTCCATAATACCCGTTGTTCAGCAACCCTCCTGTTCCCAGATAAAATGAAAGAGGTAGTTCCTAATTCAAAGGCTCTGTGTGGAGCAAAACCTGTCAGTAGACATCCACAGAGCTCATCCTGCTGCTGCCACACACAGGGTTATGGGGAGACTCATTCTTGCTTTGAAAAGTGCCTGTGCAGCACTGGCAGGGCAGCACACGCCACAGTGGGTGGTTACCTGCAACCTGGCAGCCCAAGCAGATTAACAATGATTAGTCTTGCAACCAGACTGCTGCTGCAAGCAGCTTTGATCTTGGGTCATCTCCCTGAGCACTGTTCTAGCAGTGAGGAAGGAAATAGCAGTGAAGCTTTGTACAGCCCCACTTTCCCTGGCTGAGCTCTCCAGCTTTGCTCACTCAGGCTCTGATAAGGAAAAATTGCATTTCTCTTCTCTGACCTTTGGATCAGATTCTTTTCCCCACACCGACTTTATTGTAGATCAATGATTTTTAAGTGCTGACATAAACACAAATATTACAGCTGGACAGTTGGTAATAGAGACTGTTTATTACAGCAGCATCCCTCAATAAGATACAATTATGTTCACACTTACATGGCTCCTTTCAGCTGAGGAGCTCAAAGCTGCAAAGCCTCACAAGACCTTGTGATGTGAATCTAATGTTATTGAGGAAGACAAGAGACCCCAAAGAGGTTGGACATAACACCATAAAGCCATGTCCTGTGGCTCTACTCTCAGACAAAAGCCTGTCTGGCCCAGTGTTGTTTCTCCTGTAGGCACACCAGTACAAAATCCTTTCTGATACCATAAGAACTCTTTTCTTCAAACCTATATAGCCAATTCATGGCTATATTTTTTCTAAACTGTAGCTGGTTTTTATTATATCAATAAATTAATGTATTCATTAATATCCAATAGGATCCATGGAGGCAGGTATCATTTTAGCATTGACAACAGGGAGTAATGAGGTATTGTTCAGTCAAGCAACATGGAGAAGGGAAGAAGGCAGAAGTCCTTCCATTTCACCATCATGCAATACTCTTACCTTTAGGAGAAAGATATAGGGGTGCCAGCATTGCTACCTGATTTTCTGAGGTGCTTCCAGACTCCCCAAGTATGCAGTGACAGTGCTAAAAATTAGACCTCTACCTGCAGATTGATCTATGCTTTTTCGTTAGAAAAAGAGATCTGCAACCTTCAGGCAAATATAGGGAGATATTTAAAATGACAAATGATGAGACTGGGTTTCCAGCAAGAACAAAGAGATGTAAAAGCTTTTTGAAACAGCACACTCTGTTCCCAGCCCTGTATTTAACTTGCATTCTCGGCCAGTGTTCTGGAGAGGGTTAGGTAACCGAAGGTCATTGCAGGTACTTGCAAAAGTGTCTGGAGGGTTGCTTCAAAATGAAAGGCTACTTCTCTCATTTCCTTCTGGACTATGGCCGAAGAGATCTGAAGTTTGCAAAACCCTGGGAAGGCAGCCCAGCATTGCCTAGAAGCATGAGTGAAAATATTTGAAAGTTTCAATATTCCCCTTTTTGTTGTGATTATTCTGTAACCAGCACTTACAAAGAGCTACACAGCTCTTTGAAACTCAATTCACTGGTGCAAAGAGAAGAGTGATTAAAACAAATCCAAAGACCAGATGGTTGGGGATTTAAGAGAGTCTAAAGATTTGCATCTCTGTTGTGAGGTCAAAATCACTTTTACTACTCAAAAATCATTAACAACTAATGGACTTGTTTCTCAGGGAAACTGCGACTGCACTCAGATGGCTCATGCTAGTCCAACTATGGTGCTTCTCTACCCCTAGAAATACACCCACCCACTCCAGTGTGTCACTGTCCCTTCCTCAGCTTTTCCATGGGACAGCTGGAAACTTCCTTTATTGGGGGCCCAAGCCAAGGTTTTGTGTGTTATATGCTTTCTGCTGTCTTCTCACTGTGTATAGATGTGTTCCTGAGATGCTGGATAAGGGGACAGGGATGCTGGAGAACCCACTGAGAGAAGAAACAAGACCCATTGTATTTTTGTTTTGTTTTCTGGTTTTGTTTGGTTTTGTTTTTTAAATCTTGCTGGTGCCAAAGGTTGCCCTAGAATGGGCCACACTTCTAGTTATCAGTTTCAGGTGGGGGTTTTGAATTTCCTTTGAGGTTCTGTCCCACATCACAGTGCAAGTTTCAACTGTATAGGAGAACCTTCCCCTGTTTACACTTTCTGTGGGAATAACAGAACAGTTGTCAGTCACACAAGGCTTGTCAATCTGGCCCATTTCACCAAGACTAAATTTGTTTTGCAATGTGAATAAATTAAGACGGAACTGAAAAAATGCCTGTATGAGGATTAATTAATCATTTGGAGAGACCCATGAGCTCTCAGGGCTCTACCACAGGGCTCCCAGAGCACCATCAGTATGTTCTGAAAGGCAGCCAATAAGGAGGATCTGATTCACTGCCCGAATTAATCTATATGAATGGCTGTGGGATCCATTTGAAAGCAGCACTGAGAATTGGCCTATAAAAAGGCAGCCCAATTTTTAGAGGAAGCTACTTTGGGAAATGAATGAGGACTTTACAATCTCCTTCAGCCATAAAAAACCATACACATCTCACGCTGCTGCTTGCCTATTTTAATTAAACCAATAATTAAATTTTAATGAAATGAAAGTTTTACTGAAAAGGAGTCAGCAGTGATTGACGAGTTTTCAGTTGGAGGAGGGAGGCGAAGCGGATACATCAAGCCACGGGGCTCCCCTCCCCTAACAAATTTGGAGGAAATACATGGAGAACTAGTTTCATGTAATGAGCTGAACAAGAAACACTTATGATAATGAAGATGCGAGGCAGTTTGTTTTCTATGGCTCTGCCTGGCTCTGTATCTCCCTGCTTCCCCCAGGATAAGCCTCGGTATTGACAAGGTTTTGACTTCTACCTGAGAGGCCAAGTCCTTATTGATGCCAGCACTGTCCCACTGGCAGCCTCAGGGACAAGTCCCTGGAACAATCAACACTTGGCTCCATGTTACAGTGAGAAAGGTGGAAATATGAACCTTTGTGGCCACTCTTAATTGAAGCTGGTCTCTGAGGCAAGTTTTCATTAGAAATGAGTCAAAGAATCTCATGATTTCACCGAGCCTGTCTCCAGAACAAGGCAGATGCACATATGAGCTTGCTGGGACAAACCAAAGGCTTGCCAAATGCTGCCCAAAGGACAAAAGGGTGCAGATGTTCAAATGAACACTCAGGCATCAGTAATAAGGGCTGCCTGCTTGAAATGCTGAAAAATGTGCACCTGGCCACAGACTCTTTGACTTTTGGGAGAAAAATAAAACAGCTGAATAAGTGACAAAGTTTTTTTCTTTCTATCCCAGGTATTACTGCTTTAAGTTTCCCCATGGTGGCACTGGGGGCAACATGACCTGTACTGTCCTCCTCCCTCTGCCACCAATGCTGTGTGTGTCCTTGAGAGACTCTTCCTCAGCTCTGTAAAGTGTAAACTGGAAAAAAATTGTTTAACTCCCCAAGAGGGAGTTGTGAGGCTTGATGGATTAATATTTACTGCATTTTGCACATGTCAAGAGCTATTGATAGACACACCAGGGAGTCTACTGGGCACATCCACAGCTAAAAGGATGATCTGCCACAGCTTGAACAAGAGGACTAGTCTGGGGATTGCTGGCAATTGTGTCGTGTTCATAGCAACCACCACAGGTCTGAGCAGGAGGGGCCCAGAATGTACCTGCACCAGTAGGTCACATTGTTGATGTGTCCAGAGATTATGTGAAAAGGGCATTGAATGATTATTATTCTATCATCTGTTCTTCAATTTAGTTTCCTTTGGAAACACGATTGATGAAATCTTGCCCTTTTTCATTTTGTTCCTCCACCCTAAAAACTTACAAGCTCATTGGCCTATTCCAAAAGGAGTTTACAGAGAAGCAGAAATCCCAAAGATAATGCAGTTGCTAGGATTTTAGGAAAAATAGGTGTTTGGGTATAAGTGAAACATGTGCTATGTCCCACTGATGAGGAAAAGGCTTTTCTAGCAGACTCTGGAGGCTCTGTGGACCAGGAAAGTATGGAAAAGATTGCCCCAAGCACTTCAATTGGAAAGCTTGTGCTCTCAACCACAGCTGGTCAGCTGTGAAACTCCATTTGATAGGAAGCCAAGCTTCAGGAACTCTATTGCTTCCAGAAATAGCTTTTGCCCAGGATGATTTCTACAGTTTATGCTTTCACAAGAGGACTCTTCTGAAATTGTACCAAATCAACTTCTTCAGCAGGTCTGCAGGGGTTCCTCCAGGAAGCCAAATGAGGTCAGAGTAGGGACAAAGTCCCTATGATGAGGAGAGGAAGAAGAACCTGGAACCACAGATGGGATCTGTGCACGTCAGTAGCGAGTGTTCGCATGGTGTTTGTGGCTGCAGGAAGCTGGGCCAGCTCTTTTGAACTGCTTCCTTCTTGGAGTGTTTGCAGCAAGCCACTGTTCTGCACCACCAAAGCCTGAGAGTGCATATACCTATTTCTGAGGAAAGTCAGAAGGAACTATTCTCCTAAGAGATGCTCTTGAACTGCTTCCAGAGCCAAGTCTCCAGGAACCCTGCCTGCTTTCAATCAGTCAAAGCAAAATGTAGACAAATGCTGTCCCTTAGTCTTACAGCTTCTCTGTCTCTGAGGTGATTTCCTTCCCCACAGTGCATTTCAAATTTTGCCGTGTTCCTATTTGCAGGAGAATTGTTCATCATTCAGGACAGAGAAGATCTTAATGATGAAGTATTGTAAATGATGGGCCATCTTCAGTTCCAACTGAGTTTCTCATGCAGCCTTCGGTGATGACAGTTCCTTCCAAGGCCTCTGCAGTGCTGATAAATTTATTAGGTCAAAAACTATTACTCAAATTCAGTCTTAGCCAAATCTCTGTGTATGTATTGAGACTCCTCCAGATTTGGAGAATTCAGTTCCAACATTAGAGAAACCCAGGCCTGATGAACCCAGGGGAAATAGGATAAGAATTCTTCTACCCTTGTTGGTTCTGTGAAGGTCAGGTTTAGAGGTCTAGTGATCTAAAATTCTTTCTTATTTCCATAGGTGCTTTCTCTTTCAAAATCCCTTGAAAATGCACTTCAGCTATTTCCTTAGCCAAGACAGTTTGTATTGCACTAAATATGAGCTATTAGTGCAGCATCACCAGGCTTCAGGAATCTGTGCAAGCCAGTACCCCCTGCATTTTGCTTTTTCTCTGCTTTTTGTGTTTTTATGGGTGTTCTTGCTTTTCCAGTTCACCCTTGTGTTGAACTGGAAGATGACTGATATTAATCATACCTCAAAGCAAAACAAAAAGGATGATGTGCTGCAAAACAAGATAGGTTTCTAAAAAACCTGCAGTGGGTAATCCCTTTTGGAGTTAATTCTCTATGTCCTGACACAGTATCACCTATAAAAGCCCAACTTTCTATCTTCTACTCCATTTGCTGGGCTCATTAAACTGCTTAACCCATGAGATTTCTTATTTGTGTTGAGTTCTCTCCTTTTTCTTTTTTCTTACCCTTCAGACCCACCTCTTTTTCTGGCACCTTTGCATACTGTATGTGTCAGAGATGCTAAACATGAGACAAACAGAAAAGACAGATATAACACAATTTGTTCTGCTAATGGGAAAGCTTTGTGTACTACTGTGTCTGGCTGGCATAAAGTCCATTTCCTTAAATACTCAACAAACTAGATTCTTCCTTGTCTTGCACCTCTGTCTGTGCTTACACTATTCCAATATGAGTGTCACGTACTTCTAAATTAGAACAGAGATATTTTAAGAAGGAAAAAATTGATGACACAGGTGACAAAGAAAGGTTGTCAAGGTAGGAGAAAGAATGGTTTCCTTTTATAAGCAATAGGAAAGCTTGGTATAGTTATGTCTGTGGGAATATGGGGAGGATATTTTGTCCAGCAGAAACCTTTACTGAGCATCAGGACAAGGGGGCTTTGCCTTGTGCTGCTACCCAGGGATCTGTCAAAGAGGATTAAAGCATCAAAGCTGTTACTTTTACTATTTTACTCCTCCCTTCCTTCTCTAGAACATCTCTACTGTTATCCTTTAACAGGACAGTGGCATTATGGGCTATTTGGCTGGAGGCAGGATAGTCAACCTCATGCTGGGTGTGCTCTATCACAGCCAGAATATGCAGCAGCCCAGCAAAGGGTTACCTGCCTGTGTCTCACAGATTCACAGGAATAGCAAGTGTCTCCTCTGCCAGGGGACTGGGTGCAATCAGTAACACAAGAGGTCGAGCTGACTGGAACATACTTGTGGCATTCAGTAGAAGAGCAGGTATTTTCCACCTGCTGTATCTGAGGCATTGAAGAACACAGCAAGGGGTTCTGTAGGGAAAAAGTGGGAACATTTCACAGCAGTTCAGTGATGAAATACATCTTTCTCAAGGTAAGTTGTGTATGTGTATTTAAGATATGACTGGCTTTTCATGAAATCGTAGAATGGTTTGAGTTGCAAGGGACCTTAAAGATCTCCTAGTTCCTATATCCCAGCCATGGGCAGGGACATCTACTAGACCAGGTTGCTCAAAACTCCTTCCGTTCTGGCCTTGCACAATTCCAGGGGTGGGGCAGCCACAGCTTCTCTGGGCAATCTGTTCCAGTGCCTCACCACCCTCATAGGGAAGAATTTTTTCCTTAAATCTAGTCTAAACCTACCTTTTTTCAGTTTAAAGCTATTATCCCTTGTCCTATCACTACATGCCCTTGTCAAAAGACCCTCCCCAGGCCATGCCATTGTGCAGCAACAAAATGAAAGCCAGGATGGATAGGGATGTCGCCAGAGAAACAAAGCTCTGGCTAAGCCTGCCTGTTCTCCTGTCTGCCCCTGGTGCTCTCTACAGTACCAGCCACACATTAAACCAGTAGCACCAGCAGTTTTCAGTGGTCTGTTTGTGACCCAGAAGATGTTATCTTCACATTCAGGGGCTGCAGCAGCCTTGAGACACTTCCAGCAGCATCTGAAAAATCAATTTCAGTGTTGTGATTTGTGTTTTCGTTTTGATTTTAGCGCTTTTACTTCTGTAGAAGAGTAAATTATTTCGGGGGGGACACAACATGACATTATTCAGAGGGGTAAACCTCTGCATAGTCATTCACAAATGGAAGATCATCACTCCTCCACATTCAAATATATTAAATTTGTTTTGGCAATCACTTATGATAAGCATTGTGCTTGAATGAAAGGCAATGAAAATGAAGGGTTTGTTAGAGAGAAAAGCATCCAAATAGAAAAAGCAATCTGCCTTTATTGAAATATATATATTTTTTGGCTACACATAATTTTGACGGGGGAAGTCTGTCCTCTATTTAATATAAATGAAATATAGACAGTTATCTGGGTATTTTACACAGTGATATTTCAATTGCATTTCATAAAACTCAGGCTGGCTTCAGAATGAATAATTTATCCAATTAGACTTTTTTTTTCCTTCCCATTTTTAACAGAACCTGGTTGTTCTCTTATCTATCTCAGTGGTTTAAAAATTGAAATAATCCTATTAGAAGCCAGGTGTGCAATGTGAGTGCAAAACTGCTATCAATTTTTTGAGAATAAGGAGGAAAATATCCTCAGGTTAATCGCAGGTTTCCAAGCTGATTTTGGTATTTGGGCTTCATTTAATGCTAATATCCAAAAATTGAATGGGTTCTGCAGTTTGTTGGTATAGGCTTTGGACAGAAAATGTGAAGTTTGGCTGTAGCTGGTCACTTTATTCTGGTAATATTGATTCTGGTGCTGTTTTTCCAGAGTTTAAGACTTTGAGCTAATTTTGATTTAGCATGTAAATTACTTTCAAATGCATTCCTGCAGGTGGATAAGAATATGATGAATTCTGGTTTGGAGGTGATGGAATAAATGGAAAAGTGATAATAACAGAGTAAAATGTTACTTAAATATGTTAAATTCTTGAATGGGCTTCCCACTTTTAATAAATATCAGATCTATAACACTATATTTGCTAGATACCCAGCAGAGGATTTTTATCTTTCTCTCATCACCCCGTTCACAATGAAAATTTCCAGATTATCTCATCCAGGGAGATTTTTAACCTCATACAATTCTAATGCAATGCTATAGCTGAAAAAAATGCTTCTGGATGAAGGCTTGCCAATTTTATATCTGTACAACATCTCCATGAGAAAACTTCATACTTTCATAGGTAGAGAAAACATTGGTTTAGTCACAGGAACAAGTTTCTGTGGTTAATGTATTACTTAGTGTCAGCTGATCCATGGTAATGGTTTCTGTATATGCTCATAAAATGTGAAATAATTGGACTGAGTGCTCTTTTAATGCAGGTAAAATGATCCTGAATTATCTTCCCTTTGCTATGGGCTAAATGTATGTACACATATTTACTGGAGATCAGATGACATCTCTAACTTGTTTGTGTGTCTGAGCCCTGGAGCATAAGAAAAGAAAATTACTGGTCTGAGCCTGTGCAGCACCTGCAGAGAGCCCAGAGGTCCTGCCTTTGTGCTTCTAATCCCCTCTGTCCTCCCCACAAGAACATTAACTCTGGCACTAGTAGGAAGCTGGAGCCATGAGTTTAATTTTCATTTTGTTTAAGGATCACATAATCCTAAGGGCACAGGGGAAACAACGACGACATCGATATAAACTAACAAGCTAATCTTCAAACTGTGTTGCAGTGTAATATGAATGGAGAGGGAGAATCTGTGTGCTTTAATTCTGGCATTTATCTCTGTGTAGGTTTCCTAATTTATTCAGCTTGTTGAGGTGGGGGACCTCCTATTCTTAGAAACCAAAAATAACATTGCAAATTCGACAAAATCTGGAAGAAACGCTTTGGGAATGGTGAATAATTAGAAGCCTCCATGATTTATAGCTGAGAATTTGGTTTCAAAGGGGTTTTGCTGTACACTGTAGATCAATGTGAACATCACTGTCACTGTTGGGGTCTTGCTTGAGTGTTTTATTTTTTAATCACTCTTCTCATCGTGTCTTGTTTTCAAATCTCCAGAGCTTTCTGGTAAATGATGCTTTTTTTTAATCTCTGGGCACAACTAAGCCAACTACCCCCAAAATGTAAAGAACATAAGAGAATTTCCCCCCCCCCCCAAGCTTTGATGTTGGTGTTACTTTCCTCTTGGGTTGGCTTATTTGCAGTGAAATTTTTGCAATTATTTCTAAAGCTTCTTCACACAGAGAGGAAGAAGCAGATCACTGTGTTAGAGAATCTGTTATAGAGTCCTAATAGAGGCCAATGTCGTGTTGCAGGTGGGGCAGAAAGCTAAATAGTCACCCAATACATTAAGGTACAAGAGGGAGAGGTGATCACCATGTGGTTTATGATCCGTTCGAGTGCAAGAAGGCTGAGGGATCAGGTTCTGTGATGTGGGAGGGGATCAGGGCATCCAGGCTGCCTGCAGCCATTGCCTGCTTACATCCATCAGCTTTCACTGCCTTCTGAAAATCCACACAGTGGGAATTAATAGTTCCACACAGCTCTAGTGACAGGTACAATTGTCACAAGAAAGAGAACGAAGCAACAATGTGGAAGAGGTTCTTTAAACAGCTTCTAATTAACTGTGAAGTGGTTTTCTGTCAGTGCACTAATTTGTGAAAGAAATAGTGTGTTGGCACTGCTCTCAGAACCCATTACCCACTTTCCTCCCACCCAGCACATTTGATGACACTGTGCCTGCATTGCCTTGGTTCTCTCCACTCCTTATTTGTGGTCTGTTATTAGGTTTGAGTCCTGCTGATGTGAAAGGATCCCCAAAGCCATATGGGGTTTGCACAACAAGGTTTTGGTAGTGAGTGGATACAAGTGTGACTTCTGTGAGAAGCTTCTAGAAACTTCCTCTATGTCTGATAGAGCTCACCCAAAATGGCCAAAAATTCAGTGTTCTAATGGCTGAACACCAGCTCTCTATCTGAAATATGGTACTTCATGGAGTGCAATAGATTTTTTTCTTTTTAAAATTGAAATAAAACATGTTTTTAAGAAAACTAAAGTCCTTGAACATGAATTTCCATAGGAAAGGAAATTTCTTGTCTTATTCTGCCTAGTTGTTTGTGAAGTATCTTGTTCATCAATGAACAGTCCTCACGGCATTCTCTCTGAAGGAACTGATGTATCTCCATAGTTATGACACAGGTATTTTAATCTGGTTTATTTTACAACCTGGTAGTGACACCCTGGGACCCTGCTGGCACACACAGAAACCGAGAAATGTCATGCTTGTACCACTTGTTCACACATTGCTGGGATGAGTTGGAGAGGATTTGTCTTACTATTTTCCTAAAACACTTGGTCAATGAAGGTTTATCATGTGAAAATAGTCCTTGGCCAAGAGTGGAGTGTTTTATTTTTCATTTAACTGCTTCATAGAAGATCAGGGTTTTATACTGACATCAGCAAAGGAAAATGTGTACACACTGTCTGTTTGGTGTGCCTTTGTGTGGTACTGAGTTCTGTAAGCATCTGCTTTGTACTCAGAGACCATGGTTCATGTTACTGCTCCAAAAATCCTTAGTTATGGGGAAAAACTCCTATTGGAAGGACTAAAAAGACACTCACCAGAATGAAATACTTATTCTAGAGGTAAAAGACTGAAATTTGTGTCCCCAGATTGGAAAGACAAGATCTAATCTTTGTCCTCTGCATAATAGCAATTATCTCAACTGTCAGCCTTCTAACCATCTTGGAGTGACGTCTCTCAGGACCAAAAATGCCATTCTGATGTTAAGAAAGCTGAAAAAGTACTTGTGTGGGACTAATTGACCTTTTCACATTGAAAATATTTTGCTGGAAAATCCTCACCTAACCCTCTACTCAACTTCTTTATCTGCTCCTTCTTGTTTACCAAGTCCTTTGATATCATTTGGCTGAAGCTAAAAGTGGACTCTGTGCCCTCCTAGGAATTCGAGCTACAACTACAACTGTACTACGGCGTGTCTTGCGCACCAGGGAATGAACCAGGCTCTGAGTTGCTATGCTTATATACAGATATAGGTACGTGTGAATCACCACAGTGGCCCTTGTAGCACACTCTCCCCCAGACTGCACCTTGAAGAGGTGCCTTTGCTGTGCAGACACGAGATGTCCCTCTGCGGTCACTCCCTGCCCCGCGGGGCACTGCCTGTGGCCACAGCAGCTGTGACTTGGGACAATCATCGGGGTTGGAAGCCAACAGCCCTCTGCGAGCCATGGTGAACCCGCTCCACCTGTCCCTCATGCCGGGTGTATCTTCCGTTCGTTGTCAGCGCTCGTTAAGACCGAGGGCATCTCTCTCTCTTGCTCTGCCTTCTCCATGTCTCCGGTTTCACTGGAACGGAGTCAAACGGAGACGAGTCCACGCAGGGTCTGGAATGGATCAGCAGGTCAGCTGGGAATGCCTGTCAGGCAGCCAGCGTGCTCTCTCCCTTCTCCCTGGCTTTCTTTGAGGTTTGTAGCTCTTCTGCTTTCTTGTTGCTATTGCCACCCTCCCCACACTCCCCCTGCCACACATCAAGCACCAAGACCTTTCCTGGGCACTTTACTTAATCCCCGGGATTCTTTATATAGGAATTAATCTTCTCGTCACAGTGGGAGAGCTGGGAGGGAGGGGGTACATTTATCTCTCCTGCTGAGGTCTAGAGTTGCATTGCTGTGATTATTGGTGGTAGCAGTGTGCATGTGTCTGGGGATCTGTGTTTAGCTTCTTCGTTTCTTAAACGGCACAGGGGCAGCAGCAAGGCAAGTTGGCAGCTTTGCTTTCGAGCTGCTTTGTGTCTGCTGCTAGAAGGAGGGAGTGTGAGTGGGAAGCAGCATGGCAGAACAAGAAGCCAGTGGCTTGCAAGTCCTTCTCTCCACCCTCCAGGTAAGAACAGTTTGAACTAACAAGAGAAGCTCTTGGGCTTGTTTTCCTCTAATTCAACCTGTTGGGTTGAGGCTGTTGGTACGAGCGCCCAGCTGGCTTGGCTCTAAAAGCATCAGCGTGCGGGAGCCCTGACCTGCACCTCCCACCCTAAAAAGCCTTTATGAAGTGAAGTTTCACTATTCGGTGATGAGTGCTGGTGATTACTGTGATGCATCAGTCACTGAGCCCCATCTGAGGGCAGAGCCTTGGCTCCCGAGGTCCTGCTGTGTTCAGCAGGGGAGTGAGGAGGTGTGAGGCATCGGCTGCCGAGCAATGAATGGGACCTGACAGCGCTGTCAGTCTGTGAGCTCGGCGAGTCTGAGGGCTGAGGGGGACGAGTAAACAGATCTGCCTGCAAGTAGCAAGTTCCTCCCTGTCAAATTGTCTGCACCAGGATGCTTAAGCACTCATAGGGAAGTGACAACAACTCTTGAGGCTGAGATGGGTGAGGTGCTGGCGTTGGGTGTGCTCTGTGAATGCTCCCCAGAACCAGAGGGAAGGGAAGTGTCCTATTCCAGGATCACACTTGATGGACAAGCCCGGCCGTCGGATAAAGGAGAGGAATGTCTGTAGGTGATCCTCTCCATTCTGTTTTCCCCCATCATGGATGCACTCCTCCTGGCCTTGCAGGAGAAGATGCCTAGGCTGAAGCATGAGCTACCCTATGAAATGGGGAGTGTGTTTGGGAGGCAACCCATGCTTTCACAAGCCTCATTTT
The DNA here is from genome assembly GCF_036250125.1 of Pseudopipra pipra. Lineage (NCBI taxonomy): Eukaryota > Metazoa > Chordata > Aves > Passeriformes > Pipridae > Pseudopipra > Pseudopipra pipra. The sequence continues at coordinate 14,437,589 of NC_087560.1, read as the reverse complement.
GTCATGAGGGGTGGGTGGGAACTGCTTTGCCAAGACAAGCTGCTTGCATAAAAGCAGCTTTTAGACAATCATGGTAAAATGCCAGCTGCCTTCACTTCCCAGGTGCCCTGCTCAGGGCCCTGTGTGCTGACATGGCTCAGAGCCACATGGGGATGGGAGTTTCATGTCTGAGGCAGTAGCATCCTCTGACTGCTACATGTATTGTCAAAGTCTCAGATATTGCAGATGCAGAAAATGTGTGCAGATGCAGAAAATGTGTGCAGATGCAGAAAATGTGTGCAAAACAGACTTACCCACCTGGATCAGCCCAAGGATTCAGGTCTCCCAGGCCTGTGTCTCTGAAGCCTCCTGTAACCAGCTGCAAGTGTGTAGAGGAGGTTATAAAACCTGATGATATGCAGTTGGTTTTGAAACTATAATTGTGGGGGCTGGTCAACCTCAGCATATTTATCCAAGCTTATGTAACTATCAACATGTTTTATTTCTCATATCAAACCCTGGTTTACCCTCTGTATCACCTCGTGGCAGTGAGTTCTGCAGGTAAACTGGCATGCTGAAGAAAATTATCCTTCTGTGCTTTTGTGTTTTGGCAGTGTAACTTGTTTGCCCTATGTTTTTACAGCTTATTTAATTCATATTTTGTACTAGATCATGTTTTTGCTGTATCTGCGTTATAGTCCTTTCCCACTTACTTTGATAATTGAGAGCTGAATGCACATCTGTGTTTTTCTTATGCTCTCTAACTTTAACAGTCCTGGTGCTCTCTGCGTAGTCTGGGAACAGAACTGGACAAAACCCAGGATTAAATTGGAAGCTGTAGTTTAAAATCACATGTGCAATTCATTGACAAAGCTACATGGAGGGCTAGACTAGAAAGAGTTAGGAGGACTGCACGGGTGATATTGGTAAAACCACAAGGTAGCACAGCCTTCACTCCCAGCACTACAAAATCTCACCTTTGTTTCCAAGAATTCTGTATTCACTTAGAGAAGAGTGAAAGGCTTTCTTGTTGTATCTTCAATTTAATGCAGAGGTTTGAATGCTGAAGGGCAGAAAGTAAGTTGGTTGACGACAATTACCTGTTCTGATTCACCTCCTTCCCCTACCTTCCGCCAAAAAATTACCGGCATAATTCTGTAATTCCATCACCTATTTCTGCTACAAAAATCGTGATAAAAAAGACCTTTACTTGACGCAGTTGGAAAGCACTGGCCTGGGAAATAGTGACTTTGGTTGATGTTTGCCTTTGCTAATAACATCTCTCCACACTTTGTTATTTTCTGCAACAGCTGTCCAAAACACGGTTGCTTTGTTTTTGTGTTGTGCTGGATTGTCAGTGCTGGTTCATACTCTTATTGGGCATGAAGAACATGTCTGCTGCACACAGCAGGCTATTCTGCAGGGTATTTTCCATTTCTATTAGTACATAATATTGCTTTGTATGCACGAAGCTTTCAGGTGAAGAATGAGGGAACATTCAGTCACCAAGACACTTTTTATCGAGTCAGAATAAAAGCATCCTTTCTCCTTCAGTCACTCACACAGGGCTAAAGTTCTACCTCCCTTCCAAGCATTGGTTGGAGCAACGTTCCCCCATGAGATAGGGTCTGTTACCTTCAGCTGAGGGAGGGATCTACCCCATCTCCTAATGGCATAGACAGTTGTACTCCCAGTCTCACAGCCTGGCTTTGGTGAGGACAGCATCAAACAGAACAAAACTAGAACACCATGCATTTTGTAACTGAACAACAGCTCTACTCAAGGAAAGAAACACATTTTTGAGTTCTTCAGAGCTGTTCCCAGTGCTATGAAGCAGTGTGATCCTCCAAAGGCAGCTCAAACCTCTGGAAGTGTTACAGATGTTCTGCAAAGTGACAAGGGGAATAGCAAAAACTCCTTTCAAAGCACAGCTGCATTTTGTCACCAAAATGTCACTGCAGGGAAGATGTGACATTTCAGATCTCTAGGTAAAAAGTGCTTCACTGCTTACAATGTGCAGCTTTAAAATGCGAATTTCAGATTTAAGAAAACCTTCCCCCTGTCTCACAGGTTTTGTGTCAGTATGGCAGAACTGAGCTCTGAGGATTTTACTGTCATTTCTCATTTTGCTTCTAACCCTGCTACCTTCTTCTTTGCTGTCTCTTCTTGATTCTCCCCCTCCAACATGCTCCTGCAATTATCACCTCCCATCCCTCTGACTTGGATAGTGTTACCTGTTTCTGTTCCCATCTCTTGCTGAATGTCATCGAGTTCTTCACCTCTCATCCAGCCCTGCTTTGTCTTTCATACATGGACAGTGTAGATCAAGTCTGGGCTGGTTGCCACTCGTCATCCTGCTTCCTGACCACAGTATGGCAGAAATAAATACCTTCCTCACGTATGGTTTTTGACCAGCCTCCCCAGTGCAAAATCCCAGAGAGATTTGGGACTAAATCTCTTGTTTTTTTTAATGCCAGGAGGACGTGTCCGAGTATTAGTTAAAAACAACTGGTAGTTGCTAAGAAGAACAATAGGAAACTGGAGACAGTATCTTTAATTGCGACCCAGAATATTGAATCCCTTGAGACTGCAGAGCATCCTAGTTCCCCCTCCTGGTTGTCCTGGCCCTCTTCTCACCTACCCACTAACCATTTAGGCAAATAAGAGGCATTTTGATTCTTCCCCTCCTTTCTCCCTGCTCTCCTCCTCACTGCCCAGGCCCAGATGCGAGCGTGGCTTGGTTACCCCTGAGAACATCTCCTTATTCCATGGCAGAGTACATCGTGTTGCTTGAGGAGTCCCAGATTTCCTGTTGGCTCTTGGCATGGTTTTCACATGTTTCCCAAAGCCACAGTCCCTGTTCACGTATTCTGCAAGAGCTGGCAACCCCTGGGGCCGTTGGCAGATCTTTGGCTCAAACTGTGTCCTACGTTGGACTTCACAGGTTCCCAAATACTATGGTTTGACAGGAAAGAGGTGAAAATCTTATGTATCAATGGTGGATGTTGTTTGTATAAAGGGATTGGTCTCTGAGTGGCCACAGTGTCCAGCAGAACAGATACAGGATCTGTTGTTTGCTCCCTTGAATCTCTCAGCTCCTTTGCACTGCCTCTTCCGAGCTGTTGTGCTGGCTGGCTGACAAGGCAGAGCTATTGTTATCCTTAGGACAAGTGGGAAGATATCTGTGCTGCTCCAGTGGCAATGAATAGAAATGCATTTTGCAAAATGCTTTTGTCTCCTCTGCATCCTTGCACTTACTTTGTCAGCAGAGCTGCTGATATTCCCGGCTTTGAGAAAACATAGCTGCAAAAAGTCCCAGGAACTGCTCAGCAAGCAGAATGCCCATTGGTTTGGACTGGGGATGGAGGAGCTCAAAGTTTGGATCTGTGTTTTTGGGAGGCAGTTTGGCGGGCAGGGTTTAATGGAATAGCCTTAGAGGGAACAAAAATCAACTCAAAACCAGATGGCCATTTTTATGTGGTTCATTAACTGAGTTTTACTGAGAGCGTTGTACTTAAAGGGAGCAGCAGCTGACTTAGTATCCCCCTATTCCCTACAAAAAATATTCTAGTTTTGGAGCATCATAAGAGGTGCAGTTAGGACAGGGAAACCACTGTCTGTAGCGTTCAGGGGGAAACACTGAGTGCTCCAGCAGCTTTTTCGTGTTGCTACAGCCATTGCCACTTAGGCTGCATGAGCCTGTTTTCTGCTTTAACTGGGGAAGAAAAGGATTAATTCTCTACAAACAATCCTATAGAGGTAATGCAGGCCCCCACTCCAGCTTTCAGGGTCGCTGCTTGTTCTTTCTACCTCAACTCTCATCTCCTCCCTGTCCAAGGAGAACATAAAGGTAACCCAGAGCTTTTCCCTACAATCCTTGGCTGACCACCATGAGGCTCTGCTAAGCAAGAAAGGACAAAGAAGGCTAACATTCATACATTAATCTGAAATTCCTGCCAGGCCACAGAAGAAATATTGAGGTTTGTGACTCTTGGGAATCAGCGCAGAGCACTAAAAGCCCTCAGAGGAAGCTGAGACAGGTCTTGGACTCTGCTGAAACCCTTCCACCGACTGAGCTGGGACCAGAATTGCACTCCCTGTCCCCGGGCTGGCCTCAGCTGTTTCTCTGAGCATACTGCCAGCTCCTCTGAAAATGCCTCCAGTTGGGCTATCCAGAATTTTCTATGACTGCATTAATGAGAATTCAGGACCTCAGGGTGAAAAATGTACCCAGGGACCGATCAGAGCAGCAGCAATGATGGCTGAGCTGAGCGAAAGAGTGTGTCACAGTCTGAGTCTCAGCAGAACTTCCCATGTCAGACAGGGAAATTGGGGTTCAGTCTGTCTTCCGCTGTCCCTCATCCTTGGCTAGGATGGCTTGTGCTTTGAGGAAATGAGACTGTGCCATGAAGGTTCCTGGAGTGCCCTTTCTCCCTCCCTGCAGCAGTGCAAATGTGACAGGATAGCCATGTTGCTGAATCAGTTGAATGCAGGTCTGGAAAAATGGATTATAACCCTTTTCATCTGAGTTAATTGTGTGTAACATGGTGAATAATCCCACCATGCCTCACATCAGTGTTTGAGAAATCAGGCAGTGAACATTGGGGAAAAAATTATCTGAAGTTCTGGTGACAAAAAAAATGGAAGTAAATTAATAATTAGTTTTCAGTGCAGGGCTTGGATTCTGCACAATAAATAATGCACAGAACCACATGCTAAATGATGAGGACAAAATGCTATATGGGGTGATTTTGCAGGCAGCAGGCACTGCTCATCCTGAAGCAGAGGTTTTGTGAAATAAAACAAGCTGTCATGTTGAAATTAAAAAATGCAGTTACTCCAGGGGACCAAATAAAATATCAGGAATGCTTTAAAACTGATGCTTCTTAGCTGCTGAAGGCCTGACTTTGTGCTTATGGCCAAGCTGTTTAACTTAGACTATTTGGATGTAATATAATGGCACATTATACCATGTTAAGAAGCTTAATATTGTATATTTTTGTACAACTACTGCATTATAGACACAAACACATTAAACCACGTTATGGAAGGAGGTATATGCATTTGTTTAAACTACTTATCTTTCACATAAAGTATAACAATATATTCAAATGCATCTGCTTATCTGTTTGTAAGTTGAGAAAAATTATTTTTGGTTATCTAAACTCCATAGGTGTTTTGTGTGCCTACAGATGTATTTATACATTACATTACTATTTTTATGTCAATGGAAAACTTCCACCTTCTCCTATTCTCAGGTTTCAATAATTTCCCTCTGTGAAATATATGAAAAGATGTTTTCATACAGAGAGGTGTTTGCTTGAATTGGTGTTGCTTGTGTTTCTTTGTGTGGCATAATCTTATTTTCAGTGTATTATGTTGCATTTTGTTGTGATGGCTCGGAAATCTTTTCAACACGTTTTTCTGTCCAATGTATTTGTCCAGTCCTCTTGGCTTTATCTATAATAGGAAAATAAATGTCTGTGGTAGTAAATGTGTTCATGGACATCTTTGAATTGAAGTTTATCATATTACATCTAGCAAAAAGCACAAAAAATTTTGCTTGTATTGAAAAACATATGGACTGATAATGGTTAACTCCAGCAGTGACTACTGGCACCAGCAGAGGTTTTATTGATGTGTGTTAACAGAAAGAAAATAATTTCATACACATACTGGGAGCTTAAAAGGTGGGGAGGGATTTTTTTGTTCCTTGGTCTGGGATAGCAGGGTTGGAAATTGCTCCTGAAGTTGTTGTTACGATAGAGATGCTGCCTCTGTGTGATCATTCCAGTTTGTGCCAGTATAGGTAACACAACTCGTATCATCATTACTCTTGCAATGAAATCTGGGGGGGGATTTAAGCTTCTGAAATTGCAGGTGAAAGCCCCTCTTTCCTTAGGGCTCCAAGAGGACTCAGTGGGAATACAGCAGTAAGGCAGTGTTTGCTGGTAGCTCCTTATGGAACAAGCCATGATCCTGAGGAGAGGTGTCCCTTCCCTGTGAACGCTGGGGTTGGTGTGTGTGCACCTGAGAACCTCAGGCTTTGAAAATCCTAAATCCACGCACATACCATGTGCCCACGTATGTCGTTGGGCTCTGCCAGACTCCAGCCTCGTGACTATGTTCTTCTCACCATACCAGGATGGAAAATAATTCCCTCCTGCCTTTCCCTGTTCTTTTAATAAGCACTTGTCTCACGGACAGTCTATTTGCACCTGTTTGCCCATAGGGCCCAATGGGCCGTAGGATTGAAGTGCTGATCCATCAGTGGGGCTGTTCTGCATGCCGGGTTGGGGAGCTGTGATTCCCAGACAAGCAGGTTGATTTTGGTCCCCAGGGAACTGTGAGGCCAGAATGGGCTGGAAATCGGTGAGACTCTCCGTGAGGGGGAGCTACAACCTTCTCCAAGGAGACCAGGAGCAGTACAGAGCAGTCTCACCAGACTCACCTCCCTTCTCTCTATGGGCAAACCCAAGTTTGCAGCAGAAGGTGAGGAATGAGTTTTAGGGAGGAACGATATGTAGGTTCTTTCACAACTGCATTGTCCAGCCGAGTTGACTCTGGTGGGTCACCAGTGCCTGCAATCCTGGAAGCTTTGTGTGCCACAGGAAGCTCTACTGTGCTGCTGCTTCAGAGGAGGCAGTATATTTTCAGAAAAGACAGTTTAACTTAAGATGACTCTGAAGCGAGAACATGAGTCCAAACCACCTAAAATATTTGTAGACATTTTCTATTATTAAAAATCTCCTTTTTTTTTTTTTTTCCGATTGTTTCGTCTTCATGAGAAGTTGACCTAAGTACAGTCTAGGTGCATTCTTTGGGTGGAGATTCAAGTCTCCAAGAACTGGATAACCTTTTTTCCTTTTTGTACAGGGAAACAATTTACCTTAGTACAGTCTTGGGAAGAAAAGTCTAATGTGATGAAGAACGCCTCTTAAAATAAGGGAAGTCTGGTCATTCTCCTCCAGAGGTTGATGGAGACACAGCACATTCATTTCCATGACTTAGTATTTCCTTTTGATCTATGTGCTGTTATGACTTTTGTTTTACTGTGTGGTGACCTATCACACTATACAGAAATCAAAGTCTCAGAAATCAAGGTCTGACAAATCAAGACTTTGTCATTGATTTCATAAGATGTCTTCTAGAGAGGGTAAAGATAACATAGTAGAGATTCTTCTGCCCACAGGCACTACAAAGCTACAAAACAGAGAAATAATGCTTTAGACCAGCTATTGATTAATAGAATAACTTCTGCTTGATAAGAAATTCCATGGGCAAAGCTAAACCTCCTTCCCTTAAGCAGTTTAGAGAACAAGGATGGGTTTTTTTCTCCTCATGGTCTGTTCTTCTGGAAGAACACAGCCTTATTTTCAAAAGGTGCTGTAGGTTGAGGTGGAATTAATGAGAACAGCAAAGCTTTCATGATGATTCTTATTAGAAAATTGAGTAATTCTAACACAGAAGTCCTGTGGGAGAAATAATTACTCTACCAAAGAAATCTTGGCTTTTTTTTTTTCTGCCTTTCAACAAGGGATGCTTTGAAACTGAAACACAATTTTTTTTTTTCTGACATGGAAGCACCACAGCATTGTGTTTTACTGCCATCAACTTCTCAGAAACCTTTTATGCACATTAATTTTTGGTGTAATTTACAGGCAGAGGCTTCCCACTGGGCCCAGTGGGAATTTGATCCCTGTAGTAAACTGAGACAGACTCTTCTCCCCTAGGCCCATCTGCTCACTGCACTCTCTGCTACCTATTCTCCTGCTTTCAAAGGAGAGAGTGATGCTATATTGATGGATAAAGCAGAAGTCCTGGGCTTTATTTCTGGATTGTTACAAACTCCAGACTCACTTAGTGTCTCTGCCTCCAGCTTTCTTCATTTGGACAGTAAATAGAGATAAAGTTTATCTGTCAAGCTAGGGCAAAGGGAATCTTAGCTCACATTGTTTCCCAAATCAAAGGGTGGAACAACTTTCTTGCTGGGCAGATAACACTCATGCAGCCTGGGTGAAATCAGAGCAATGCCTGTCATCCCCTGCCATCCTCTGTGAATTTTATGGGATTCCTGCCGGAAGGCCAAAGCAGCAGATTTACAGTGAAGGTACATTTGGCCCTCCATTTTACTCAGGATTAACCTGGCAAACAGGAGATTGACAGGGAGAGAGAGATCCTCCCATAAGCAGTTTGCTTGGCATGGTGAATGCCCACCTGTCTCACTTCAAAGGAAGGGAGGAGGGAGAATGGACCACCCGACCTTTCCCTATGATTAAAATGCTGATCTGATGAAGTCAGAGAAACAAACCGAACTGCCTCTTTTGACCCTCCATTTTTCCAGGAATAAGTCAGCACCATCCATATGGAGACAGTTTCTGGAGAGGCTAGGGGAAAGCAGCATTACTGCCCTGGTTTATCTGACCTTCTCTTTGGGAAAATCTCCTTCATCTGAGTGGCCTCTTGCTCCATGTTAAAGTTCTGCAAGTGCGGGAGGGAGCTGAAGATGACAAATGAGAAAGGGAATGAGTGCCTGGCTCTGTTTTCTTTGACAATTTCTCTTCCAATATGGCTAAAGTAATTTGATCTCCCCACGATGCACGGGGATTTCAAGGGGACAGCTGGGTGCAGAGATGCATTAAAATGACTTTTCTCTGAGATGAAAACTATGCTTATTAGCAGCTTGTTTCAAAAGCTCTCACAGCAGCAGCTGTACCTCACTGACTGAAAACTCTGGTCTAAAGGTCTAAAAGGTCTTCATGGCTGGGTGATCAAACAGTTGGAAATCTTCCTAGCTGAGGTCCCCTGCTATGTCCTACAAAGCCTGTAGAGCACTATTACACCAACAGGTCTCCTTGGAAACGTGCTTAAACAAAATATGACACAACAAAAACTTTTTAGTGATCTCTCCATGCTGGCATTAGAGGTAGAATCTGACATATTGCTCACTGAAGAACTCACCTTTCTCTGAGAGATCATCCCACTGTGACACCAAGACTGCCTTCTCTCAGATCTCAGTGGGACACATCTGGGTCTATGAAGAGATTGAAGGTCCCTCCCACTGCAGTGCCAGCAACAGAGCAATCAATATGTGGCTCCAGCCAAAGGTCCTCTCTTTTCCCAATAGTCATCTGCCATTGCATATTCACCCATTCTCTGTCTCAGGAGGGACAGCCCATGAAGTTTGGTTTGGTGAACTCCACAGGGGATCTCAGCAGAGTAGAGCTAAACAGTGCATAGAGGACAGCACGTCAGGGGACACTGTGCTCCTTACCTCCTGGGACAGGATGTGCTGGGTCAGTGCTCCTCAAACACCTGTGGAGACAGAAAATGTCAAATTTGCTCTCCTGCAGAAGCACCACAGTCTTGCTGCACAGAGAAAGGCACCGGTAGGAATAAGAGCTCTCATCCAGCTTTCACTTTGCAATGTCCCTGGTCTACATAAGTCCAGATCTCAGCCCCTGAGAGGACTGTGAGCTCGTATTTTTAAATTTAACTCCTGTCATGTTTTCCTGGAGCACAAACGCAGTAGTGGGCTCATTCACTGAGCTAATAAAACCCCTTTTAGATTGACTGACCAACACTTAGTTTGCAAGTGCTTCTGAGCTACTGAACTGAAGTAACAAGGGCTGAATAAAGCCCCAAATATGTCTGTCTTTAGCATGGTGGCATTGGCTTGCTGCTGCTGAGTGTCTTGCATGGGGTGTAGACTAAACATAAAGAAGATAAAAAGCTTTGTTACCTTCTGGATAGAAAATGAGATACCCCTGTCGTACCTCTTAAAAACTTGGCAACCTTTTCAGAGAACTGAGGGCTTTGCTTTTAAGAGATTACTTTTTAAATCTAGACAGATGGGTCTCAGCAATGCAGTTAAACAGATGTTCTGCTTTACATTACTAGTAATATTACTTTAAATCATTTGAATTTCAAAACACAGTTTGCTGTTCATTATGGATGCCGAGTTTTGTTTATTGTTTGATTTTTCACTTAGACTGGATGGGAAAAATAGGTTCATCATTTTCACTTTCAGGTTCCATCTCTGAAGAAAATAAGCTGTGACTAACAATAGTTATTAGCAGTTTGTCTCCATTGCCCATACCTCAATCATCGTTATTAAATGTGATTGATTAAAGGCATTTGCGTGGCTGTTCCAGAAAGCACTTTTGAAAATCTTTAGGTGTCATAGGTAACTTATTGTGAAATAAGACATGAAACCTGGGAGAATTTATCTGCAGTAGAAATTACAGAAAGAACATTAGAAATATTTAAAAGGAAGTCTAAAAGCCTTTTGCCAAGTATCACGTGTTTTGATTTATCTCAAAGTTTCCTCATTCTTTTAACATTTCCAATTTGACAGAAGCATTTGAGAGTTATATAATAATGTGTTTTACCATCGGTTCTGCATAATAAAGTAATTGCTCTATTAGAGATGCATTAGTGAGAGGAGCAAGTGACACAAAAGAACTTTGTATCAGGAGAAACTTCTGAACAAGGACAAGCTTTTCTTTGAGAACACAGAGAGAAGTTTGGTGTGAAAAAAGAAAGAGAGAAAAAAAGCAGTCTACTTTGCCAACAGTATCCAAGATATTGCAGTCTGTCAGGGCATAATTCCTGCGGATATCTGGATGTGAATATATTTTATCAGAGTGGCACAGTAATGGTGTGGCACTGACATGAACTACCTTGCTCTGAAGGTAGGTGAAACACCTTCATGTTTTTCTGACACAGCAGGTAAAACGTTCTTTGGAAAAGGGTGAGGTCATGGTCTATGTGCTTCCTAATTCCTGCATGGATTAATTAAATGTTGCATCTCCCTCATCCTTTGGTGCAAGGACAAATCTCTTTGCAAACAGGGCTATGACCCACTGGTGGGGAGCAGCCCTTTTTTCTCCCAGTCTGGCATCAGAATTCCTTATAGAGGATAGTTTTATTCCACTGCACTTGCTTCTGGGACATTGGGAGGAGAAGACTGATCTCAGGGAAGGAAATTTTTGAACCCGCACAAAGAAATGGAACTGTGTGATTGAAAGCCACAATACTTCTGTGCACACAATGTTTCTGCTTCATTTTGTTGTAATAGCTATGCAGGCTTTACCAGCGATCCTCTTAGCTATTGACTAAGTGAATTTCCCACCACAGGGTGATATTTCCCACCAGGAAAACAGGGGACAATTAATCTGATCTTCTTGATGAGGGATGCAGTGGGGCAGGTGTTAATTAATATTTGTGAAGAAATCTGTGATCCTCTGATGAAAGGTGTTATGTTAGTGCAATTTATTGCATTAAATATAGTAAGATTCCTTGGCACAGATGATTTCCACCATGTTATTCACCAAGTTATTTTGGCTAGAGATCAGCTCAAGCCAAGCTGTTACATCTCAACACCTTCAGTGTTTTGAAGACATTCAGATGTAAGTTTGGAATTTGCCCATCTCTGCCTTGAAGCGGTTCAGTCCTGCAGAGTGTAGCCTTTATCCTTTGAGAAGTCCTGAAGCTCAGTGAATAGGAGCAAAGCCTTGTACAATGCATCTTAGAAGTTTGCTTTGAGGTACTGCTTCTTCCCAGTCAGCTGGATGAGGTGCCATCCATTGGGAAGGGTTGGAATCATTGCCCTCAGCGGTGATCTGGTGTGCTGTCAAAAAAAATGTTGCAGGTCTTCACACCCAAGTGCAAACAAGGATGAGAAAAAAACATAACTTCAGGTCATTGCAAGTGATGAAAAAAGCCACCCACTTGATTGCAGAAGGCCAGAGGGAGGGACATTTTTATTGAGTATTTGCCATATTCTCACAACTGCTGCTTTGGGCTGATGCACAGAACTTGGCTTGCTGTTAAGCATCAGTAGGAAGGAAAATGGGTGGTGCTTGGGTCAATGGGGTGCTGGCCAGGCCTCGCAGGGGTGGCTGGGTCCAGCGAGAGGGACTCACCTCTAAGGCTTGGGAATAGGATCAAGAACTTGCTGGGCCACGTGCCCTGTCCTGGGAGGTCCCTTGGCTGCCCTGTGTACAGTTTGAGGGCTACGTGATCCCCCACAGCTGCGAACGCCTTTCTTGCAGGATTAAAGAGGTCACTTAGGACACTCCCAGAGCAGCAAGGTCCTCATCTCTGAGTCTTTAAATAGCCCTGTTTCCTTCCATGTCTCCTCTGAGTTTCCTGGCTTGCTCAGGCCTCTCTGACTCCACAGAAGAGGAAATCCAGATTTGGACAAAGAAGTGCACTTACTGTTTACCACAGAGGATGGTGTCACCTGTGCTGATGCTGAGGACATTTGGATGGGTATTTTGGGAGCAGGGGCAACTCGACTGTAACTCCTTGAGATCCTTCTAAAGCTGGATGATGGCAGTATTCTTAACAAGGTTTTTCAGTTATAACAAAATTTAGACTGTAATCCCTTTAATTTGAATCCTCCCTTATCTGCAGTTGCCTACTGATATTTCAGAGGTCCCTGAACCCTTTTTTCCCCTCTTCAGAAATAATGATTTTTTTTTTTAAACCTCCATGTACCAAACACTGTAGATAATAACTTTCCAACAAGCAGAAATCACAGTTAGCTGGCTGAATATTGAGGATGGGAACACACAGACAAGAAACTCTCCAGGGTATTTTGCTCTCTTATTTAAGTGCGAATTTTTAGCTCCTCTTAAATTAGAAAAAGCAATTTACTCTGACAAAGCACAGAACATAAGGCACCAAACCTGGCTTCACAGTTATTGTAAGGCTGGAAAGTCAGCTGTGGGAAGGAGATATCCAGCTGGCAAATCCATAATGCCAATGGTGAGTGGCTGTGCCCAGCAGTTGGGGCTGGTAGGGCAGCTCTACCTCGCTGGCAGTGTCGTCTCTGATTTAAGCATTAATGCAGTAATTAGCAACCCAATATTTTCTAGAGGTCTCTGGGGAGAGTGAGGACTAATGCTGCTCATCCTCTAACCTGCTCTTGATTTTAGCCAGTGTTAATTTTGCACCAGAATTTCTCTTCAATAAGCTTTTGAGTGCAGAGACTGAGAAATCTGACTTGCAGATGCAAGTCTCATTACACAGGCAGTTGGGCTGCTGACTGCTATTTGTGTGAGCAAATTTATTAAGGGTAAGAGAAGGGAGGAGGATGTATTTTGAACATGTCAAATCCTGCTTCCCTATTTAGAAACAAGCTATTTAAAAACAAACAAACAAATAAACAAACAAACCCTGGAACTGGACATCCTATTCCTTACTCTCACTAAAAAAGACCCAAACGAACAAGTCTGGAAGTTTTTTAGCCCAGTGCAGTAATAGCTTTTCTTTAAAATCAGACCATTTTGTTTTGTTGTTTGGTCATTTTTAGTTTTTTGTTTTGATTTGTTTTGTTTTGTTTTTCCTAAGCAGTCACACAGCTTTGTGAGACTATTCAACAATTAATTTAAGAGGTGTATGGGTAGAAATCATGTTATGCATTGTCTTGCAAGAGTGACTTCTTTCATTGTGCATTCATTATTTTCGTGATTGGAATAACTGCTTTGTATTTCTTCCTCCAAATAAAATATTTATTAGTAAATCTCGCACTGCACAAATTAATGCTGTTTGATTTCTTTCTGGGCATCCTCCTTTTTTTCAGCATTAATGCTTAGACTTACAGCAAACACTCTGAGTAGTTTGTGTGTTTCATTTGGAGAAATACTTGCCTTTGGGCAAAAGACACAAAAGCCCAAAAGACTGAGTTTATGGGAAGTCTTTGTTTTAAGGCAGTGCTAGAAGGGGAATGGCACTGATGGCAGCTGTACTTCAGCTGGGACACGAAACACTCACCTCTGTGGGGTCTTCAAGTCTTGTGGAAAACATCCCTAGAGACTTCTCTGACAAAATGAGTTTACCTGTTACTGTGGCTTAGTTGCAATTTTATAATCTTGTCTTGAGTAAATAACAGCTTGTCTTGGCATGTTCCCAGGAGCAGGACAAGGAGACAGGAGCTATTCCCTGCTTAGTAGTGGGTCAGCGAAATAACCCGAGCTGCCAGTCACAAGGATGCTGGGATCGAGCTGTTGTCCTCCAAACCCAATGTCACTGACTAGTCACTTGCTGTCTGTAAGGTATCAATGACTATGAGCTGGGGTATTTTTTTACTCCTGGCTTTCTCCATCCTCCTGCTGTTTATCTCTGAGGAGCTTCAGCCAAGCTAACCCCAGTGTTTCAGGGATTAGTTCCCAGAAAAAGCTCAGAGAGGAGCTATCAGCTGGGAGCTGATTAAATGCATCTGAGCTCAGCCCTGTGATACTCTCAGTTGGGTGAGGAAGACAGCAGGCTTTGCTGAAGGCTGTGAAATGAGGGGCTCTGACCAAAAAGTACAGCCATGCTTGATATTTAAAGTGATGTTTTTTGTTTACTTTAGCCTTTGTCCAGCTGCAAGCTGTGAAAGACAACTACAGGTTGTTGTTAATAGGCAACAATTTGGCTTTAACTTTAAATCCTTTAAGTGAAATCCTGCTGGAGGTCAGTGGTTTTGTAATCTGACTTGAGCCTCTGGAAACTTTTCTCTGCTCTCATTCCACCCATATACAGTGAATGCATCTTCATTAGTTTGTGTGTGTGTAGATGCTGTATGTAACATTCGTAAGTGCTGGCAGGAATGGAAAATGCTCAGCAAGAGGAATTTTACTTCTCTCTTTGGTTATGGTTTGTTCTTAAACCATCAAACATCTCTTTCAATAAAAATAACTAATGTGTTTATTTTTACTGGAGCAGGATAAGAAATTTGCATTAAAGAAATTACTCTATTCATCTTTTTTAGATCGGGCACAAGTTGTGATTTTCTCATTTGTACTTACTGTTCAAAAAGATTTACAGAATATTTTTTATGAATGAATTTGTTGGCAATTCATCCACAAACAGTTTGGTATGTGTATTAATTTAAACAATCGATTAAAATAGATTTCAATGTCCAAACATCTTTGATGGCTTTGGAAACCTTAAGGTAATTAATCAAAATCTCAGCTGTTTCTTTTCAACAGGCATCTAGCAAGACAATAGCAACTTTAGGATTGTTTTTTTCAGTGTTGTCTTGCTATTATAAATTGGAGCTGTGTTATTCTGCAGTATTGTGTATTATTCAGTGGTGCCACTAAAGTTAGTGGGAAATATATTAGAATTTGTAATGGGACTAGGGTTTTATCCACTGTTTCACGGTTTTATCACTGTTTCAGCCAATATACAAGTCATCCAACTCCCTCTCTAGTGCACTGGAGGAAGGGGAGCAATGAGGCACTAACACAGTCAGAATTTTAGTGTTAAAACCTCAAAAGTAAATATTCAGGTAAAATATTTGGCAGTATAACCCAACTTTAACTTTCACATTTTAAAGGTTGATCTTTCATGTCCCCTCAAGTTCTTTGTTCGCCTGAGTCCCTGGATAAAGCTCATGGAAAGTCAGAGGATATCTTATGTCATCACTATTTGTGTTAATGGCTTAGGAACCCACAATCCAATCAGTTAAAATAAACAACCCAGTGTAATAGGAGCATAAATCAATGAAGACTTCATTACTGAAACCTTAATGTGTAATCCATCCACCTACAGAGGAAAGGGATACTGAGAGGCAGCAAGACAAAACCAGAGGACAGTCTGATTTAGCCAATCCTGATTCTTAAAAAGGTGCTGAGAACATTAACTCTTCCTGGAGTCAGTACATTTGATGGATACTCATCACTCCTGACAGCCTGCCCCTGACTGTTAAGTCCCTATGCTAAAAAATGCCAAGAAACTCTTGGGAAAAGAGCTCTGAATGCTCTTTGTTTGCTCTTGGAGGATTGAGCTAGTTCAGGAATGTGGACTAATGAACAAAGACATGAATTAAGAAGATTAATGGAGGACTAAAACTATATGTCTTACCTCTAAAAGTAACATCATGCAGAGCTGCTCTGACCCTGCTGCAGACTTTACTCATTCTGTGGTCCCTTGAGCCAGTAGCACAAATTTGGACTCTCTAAGGTGAGGGTGGCAATAGTTGGTGAACCAAGAGTTATTGGATTTCATTAAAGCCACGTATTCTGGTTGTCTTGGCTCTGAAAGGAGCAGTAATCCTATCCTAATACCAAGCCTTTTGATTTCAACAGAGATCATAAAAGGGCTGAACTTTTATGTTCCGTGCAGAGATCTCTGCTTGTTGAGTTAATAACGAATGGAAACAGCAGGGGCTCGCTCTGGGTGTGGGCCAGCTCTGAGATGGGGATGAGACAAGTACTTTGCCTGTGGATTTTAGCTAAGAGCAAAAGTAAAGGCAGCAGTGCTCACAGACACTCCTCCCCTGAGTCCCTATTTCAGAAGTGATTCTCTGCCTGTTTGCTCCAATCTCTCATCCTCACCTGACTCCTCTTTCTTCCTTTCTTCCTTCCCCTTCCCCAACCACATCTTGTTCTTTTCTCTCACTCCCCTGCTGATACTCTTGTCCCTGTTCCTCGCTTATGCCACTATGAAATATGTATTGAGCAGTGAAAGTTTGATAGCACTGGTAATTGACTGACACCAGTGTGATGGGACGTCTGGTTTTCAGAGATTTGGAGTTTTTTAATAACTGTGATTAAAAAAAAGAAATCTAAGAATATGCACAATGTTTAGCACACAGAAGCTAGGAAACATTGGCACTAATGTAGATATTTTGTGCAGAAAATGGCACGTACAGTTTGCCAATACAGAAGATTTGGCTGAAGGGAGCTGCTGAGCATCCTACAGGATTTCTGTGACAGAGAAGGAAATCTGTTTCTCCAGGCTGACAGTCACCTGCTCTGACTGAAGAGTGACCATTTTCCTGCTTCATCCCTATGTCACACTCCATGCATACCCTCCCCAACTAAAAAAAAGGAGGAGGTATGCACTACAGCTCCTTCATTAACTACACAACCCTCAGCACCGTGTCAGCTTATGCTGTGACTTTCTTAGGAATATACTGGAAAAAAAGTGTCCATTTGAATTAGTAGCCATTATTACAGACCTGAATTAGATTTCCCTCATATTCTTTCTAGAGTTTCTTTTTGCTAGATGTTACTTCTCAATTCCTTGTCTTAAATATTCAGTTGCATAATGTTAAATATGTCAGAGGATGGTTGAATCAATTTGGCTGGTAAAATGATCCCCTATATCCAGAACAGATACTAGTAGGTTAAATTTCTGAAGCAGTTCCATGTTTAGAAATATAGGAGCCATATATTTTTAAGATATTATCCTATTGTCATAATTTAATTGGAGATAAAGTTGTTCTATTATAGTTTATATGATCCTGAGGTTCTTTGGGACCAAGGCTACACAAATGTAAGCTTTCTGTTATATTGGGAATTTGTATTGTATTGTATCTGTTCAGAAATTATGATATCCAGAACTTAACCCAAATCCCTCATGCAGCAATACAGACTGGTGATTAATTCTTCAATCACAGCAGTGAAATCTGTTTGGAGCAGGATTAAAGAAGGGGTCTAACGTATCACACAGATGAATGGTCAATATTATGTGTTGTTTTCTCCTCAAGTACAGTATATCTTATTTCCTCTAGTGCAAAATTTAAAGTGACTCTAATGCAGAATATGTGATGTTAAAGTGTGTTTGTTATTTGGTCTTAAAATTAAATGATTTAAGTTTAAAAATAAATTTAGGGCATTTTTCTGCTCTTCAAATTCAAAACTTTCACATGGTTGTAGCTGCAAAGACAGGAGAATTTTCTTGTAAATTGGATTAATGTAATTTAAATATTTTGTTCTTCAATTGCCAGTAATAAGAGATGCTGTCGTGGAAAACCACCTCACATTTAACATTTCTGTGTGATACAGAATTTCCTCAACTTTGAGGTAGCCAGATCAAACCAAAAAGGAGAGCTTTAATTTAGAATTTGTATGTAAATTCTACAGCATTGCTACCATGTATTAAATATTGTGTAGTATGATCTGTCAGAGGCTTTTGAAATGTGTTACCAATATGTTTCCACAAATTTACTGGCCAGATGGCACAGAAAGTGCTCAGTATCCAAACAAGGATCTCAGTGCCTCTGCACTGTATGCACTGCAGCCCTGTGCAGCATGAACTTCACTGTTCTGAGCTGATTCTTGAATTTGGTGTGTTTTCATTTCAGAGCTCCTGTGACAAGGATGTCATCCTGAACATTCTCAGTGTCCTCACCGACTTGCTGTCTCTGGGTAAGGAAACAGAGGTCTGGGACAATGGCTGTGGACTGTGGTAAGAAAGGGGTCCTCAAGCATGTCAGGGAATTCATTCCTGCATAAACTTGGCCAGGTGTTTGCAAGGTGAACAAAATACGAATTGTATGTATAGATCAGCAGTCACTACTCCTATGTTTGGAAAACTGAGCTTATTCAGTGAGTTAAAGAAAAAAAAAGACCCAGAGAAAGTTTCAATTTTTTTTTTGTTGTTAAAAGATGATCGTGGGTTTCAAAGTACTTCATAATCCCTGTCAGTCAACCACTAGAAATACTCACCAGTACCATTGGAGAGAGGGCTGTGGGACAGGACGAGGAGCTTGATTTCCCAGAACCCAGGGACTCTCTAATGGACTCTCTCCCCAGAAAGCACCTACACCTTGGCCTGCAGGGAAGAGATATCACTGCATGTGCCCAGGCCACATCAAAATAATAAGTGAATTAGCAAAAGAACTGAAAAAAGATAAGAAAGTTTCTTTTCCTTCCTCCACATAAAAATGTCATTTGCTAAACAACTCCCAAGCCAGCCAAGCTGCCAGTCTGTGGGGGCTACAGTGGGGAGTGCTGGAGCTTCTTGGGTTCCTCACTGCTTGAAGTCCCACCACAGGCATCGTCTGTCCATCTGGGCCTCTCTTTTGGACCCCTGCAGCCCCGTTCCTCAGCTGGGTGGAAGGATTGTCTACATGGAGATAGGAGTCACTGCCCCCCTCCAGGAACTGAACAAGCAGCATCCTCCAACTACAGAGCCTGAAGTCGCTGCCCAAGTCGCCCATGGGTCAATATTTGTTAACACAGTGGGGCTCACAGGATTAGACTGTGGTTTCTTTGGAGACCTAGATTTATATGAAAGCTGTCTCCAAGGCTTCCCTAGGCTTCCTTTTCATTTGGCAGAAGCCCGTTGAAGCTTTAGTCCTTTCCTTGTTTAATTTCCAATATCTAAGAAAAGATCACTGAGCCTTCTGCTCCTTTGAAACCTGTCTGTGTCTCTGCTTATTCCTCTCTGCCACATTTCAATGCACAGTGAAAAACTTCTGCATCATGTGGGTTTAGGAAGACAATGACTGTTGTAGTAACAGGCAGCAGAGCACATAGTTCCACCACTCAGCCATTAACCGTGTCTCCAGGCCAGGGGCACCTGAGATCCACGGCCAATTCTGCAAACGCTCTTGGATTTATAGCCCTAAAATACTGTTGAAAGGCCATGGAAACTGTGTGCTGAGGGTTTGTGGTAGCTGTGGCTCAGGGAAGGGATGCTCTGAGCGGTTTGTTCTCTTTTCCCCAGGGACTGGACGGAGGATCCAGTATGTGATCAGCAAAGGGGGCAGTGAGGCGTTGCTGCAGGCCCTCTCTGCCGCCGCCCGGACCGAGCCCCCCGACCACAGCACCCTCCTGCCCCTGCTGCGCCTGCTGGCCAGGGTTGGCCAACGAGGTACTGCTGGGTGATGGGGGGATTTCTTGGGTGGGGGGCTCAAAACTAAGGATGACCTTATTGTGGCCTTCCAGTAGTTAAAGGGGGCTTACAAGAAAGGTGGGGACAGACTTTTTAGTAGGGCCTGTTGCTATCGGACACGGAGTAATGGTTTTAAACTGAAAGAGGATAGATTCAGACAGGATATAAGGAAGAAATACTTTTATGGTGAAGGTGGTGAGGCACTGGCACGGATTGTCCAAAGAGGTGATGGGTGCCCCATGTCTGGAAACATTCAAGGTCAGGTTGGATGGGGCTCTGAGTAACCTGTTCTAGTGCAACTCATTGCTGGGGGGTTGGACTAGGTGGGCTTTAAAGGTCCCTTTCTACCCAAACTATTCTATGATTTGTATATGATGACTGCAGGCAATCCCATATTTTCCTGTTTTTGGTGGGATTAATGCTGGTTTAACTCATTGATACAAATGAATGCCTTTGATTCTTATTTGCTTTTCACAGATAGGAAGTTTGGCCTGAAAGTGCAGAAGGCAGAAGCCACTGATATAATACTGAGCTTGACAAGAAGAAACCTGGACCACCACCTGCCCCTCACCCACTGCCTCTGGGTCCTGAGGGTTTGTGCTTCTAATGGTGAGTGCCAGGATTTTCCTCTTTTTCTCTGTGTGATAGCTGCCAGAGTTCTTCTTTAGTCATTTCAATGCAAAGAAACATTAGTCCTGATAAGGTTAGTATCTGCATGCACCATTAATGTACAGAATCAGGCACAAAAGCCAGAACAACCATAGAAAAAGGGGCTCCTCTAGAGGCCTATGCAGCCTTTACAGTGCATTTCATCTACAGACTATGGAAATAAAAGTGCTGTAGTGAAAAATATTCATGGCAATGATCTCCTATTCTAAAAGAAAGACAGTCAATTCTTTTGCTCTGAGATTTGGGTACTTTAAGTCTCTATGCAGCTCCCATTACCATAACAGCCAAATGTCTCACTACTGTTGATTGTATTGATCCTCAGAGCAGCTCCATGAGGAAGGAAAAATGGGCGGAGAAGCAGAGTGAGAGAAAAATCAGTTACACATTCAAGGTCCCCCAGGAAGCAGATATTAGATCCTGGTCTTCTGTCTAATATTCCCCCACCCGTGCACTCTCCCAGCTTTTCTTGGTTGGCAATGCCCTCATGTTAAATGATTCAGGCAATGGGATTTCCAGTATTCTCTCCTGGGATCATTAGAGATTCATACAGGCTTTCCCTGCTATGAAGCACTGAGCTTGTCAGCACAAATTTCCCTTTGCTCACTCTAACCCTTTCCTCTCCTTCTCCACATCCCTCACCCAGCATATAATTCTTGATGGCCATCCTGTCTGAGTCTAATATATGCATCCTGAGATTTAACACTCCTGGCGCCCTGCCCTGCAGGTCCCTTCTCTACGTACAGGAGTTACTTTCACGCAATGGGCTTTCTCAGGCAAGCATCCAAACCTCAACACTCAACCCCTCTACCCATGATAAGCAGTATTTGAAAGGCTGAGTGTGGCTGAAAATGCAGCCAAGGCCAGAAGATGAAACGTGCCTTTATTTGGGTTTCACAGCTGCGCAGTGACCCTGGGCTGCCTCCCACCCAAAATATGATCTACACACTTCCCAGCTCCCTGCTTCAGTGCACCTGCATTCCAGTTCAGCTGGAGTTTTTGCAGAGGTTTTAGGATGCACATTGCAGCCTGACCTCCTTTCTGTTAATGTCAGACCCCAGAACCCCAGCTCTGCACCTTTGCTGGAGCAAGTCTATTATTCTCCACGTACCTCCTGCACTCTCCAGATGTGCTTCCCCTCCATGAGTAGATTTGGCTTTGTGGGCTCTGTGGCCCAGCTGGCAAGATGCAGGGGAAGTTAGGTGAAAGTCTATGTGGATGTGGTACCAAACTAGGGGATTACATGTTCCCAACCTTAAAAATTATGTTTATGGAGTGGAACTATAGGGAATTCAGAAGCATATTATACTCTGAGTGCTTAGGTACGAAAGTAAAAAAGATGAGTCCTTGTCTCATCTCATGAACCAGTTCTTCACTCTGAGATGCTCCTTTCACTATAACCAGATGTGTCTGGCTGCCCATGTCCTGCTCTGGGGCAGGATGAATTCAAACAGCCTTGCCCACCACCCTGTCTCTAATGAATTACAGGCAAGTGTGGATGTAGTTGGCAAGCCTTGCAAAGCTTTCCATCACAGGAGAGCTTGGCAGGGACACGGAAGGATGAGAGGAGATGATGGGCCCTCTGGCAGCTCTCTGATGACCACTGGGAGATATCTACAAAACAGCCAAAACCCAGCAGTGGGAAGGCAGCCAGCTCCCCTGGCTGCTGTTGATTACTGATCCTTTCACCTTGGTCGCTTGCATTTAATATTTCAGGGCTGTTTTTTGTCCCTTCATTACACAGAGATGCTGTCTCATAGTGGGGAAGTCTTGCTAAACACCTAGTTTATGCATCAGGCATTTTTGGAATTGATTGTAAAATTTATCTATGAAAGTTCCTAGTGTGTTAAGAAGCAAAGGATTAAAGGGAAAATTGGCCTAGATGAAATTAAGCTGCATTCAGAAGCACCCCTGCCCCCAAACCTCACTTCGATCCTGCTGAATAATAGCAGAGAAAGAAAACTCTGCCCTCCAAGACCCTATGAAATGAACTGTCCTCATGGAGTTGCATGTAGAAAATGTGGGATGAATTTGTCATTTTTCTGGGAGAAGACCTTATTTAATTACAATTTGTTATCTGGAGAGTACAATATCTACAGGAAAAGGGGCTTTGGGGAACTTGAGAAAGAGCTGCAGGACTTCTTTTTCACCTGATCTTGGCTCTGGTTGCATCCACAGACAGCTTAATGCTTCACTTTCTGTGTTTGTAAGGTGACCTGTGGAGTCCAGATGGGAGTCCAGAGAGTTCACAGCCTCGGGGGCAGCTACTCCCTTCCCCACATCTCCTCTAAAACACATTAACAGACTTCCTGCTTCAGAGCTGACTGCTTTTTTCTTTTATTGCCTTAGTTACCACAGGAACTATGCTTGGCATCAATGGAGCCATGGAGCTGCTTTTCAAAGTCATCACTCCCTACAGCAAGAGACACGTCAGGACGGTCAGGTAGGCAGTAGCCCCAGGGAACTCATCTTTCCAGGACAGCAAGAAATAAAATTTTGGTTCCACTTGAAGAGGCATAGAAATCAGAAATGTATGCAGTTTCCACTCACTTTAAATCTGCAGGGTTTTTTAAGAGGCAGAAATAGTTCCCTGAAGGACACATTAATGCCATGATTCATCATATGATTCATGCTGGTGGCCATTTGTTTGTAGTGTACCCTATACAGGGATGGCAGTTTGATTGCAAGGCATCTTCCTTTGTTCCCCAGCCACGACTGGGTTTTGAGAAGCTTGTGCTGGCAGCAAAAAACTACTCCCATTTACCCCTTAGCAAGAACCTCCTGCCACCACCAGCCTTGGGGGCAGGTACAGTGGAATCGTGGCAGTACTTGCCTCATCCTCCTTTTCCAGACAGTCATGATGATATGCAAGTCATCATGATATTTTTGAAGTATGACAGTTCTTACTAGTATTAATCTGCATCTGGTTTTAAGCCCATCCCACATATTTCAAATAGTTCTTTTCTGAAGACAGCAAGTCCATTTTATATCTCCATCTTAATGCCAAATGACCACTTCCTCAGATGCCTTTCAAGGCAAACTTCGTAATGTGGAAAACACTGCAGAAGGACACATTTCTGTGACTTGCTCTTTAAAAATAGGAGGAAGAATTTACTGCTGTGAGCTGTGCCCACACAATCCCATTTGCTTAAGCAACACAGAACCTGCCAGTTCTCCTGCTGAGACATGCAGTGGTTTGTGGAGCACACTCTACTTCCTCATGCACATCTCAGCAAGGACATGGCAGCATTCAGTTGGCTTTGGCTTCTGCATGGACCTCACATGGGTGAGGTCCATGGCTGGTGACCACTGAGGAAGCAGTTCCAGGCTGAGCATCGCGTGTAGGTGAGAGGGATGGACAGACACGGCACAACAGTTTGGCCACTACTTGCTTAGTTGTGGTTGAAGTGGAGGCCAGTCATTCTGGGTGAGGGTACCAGTAAATAATGTCCATCCTGATGCTACCACCGAAGACTGATACTAGTTCTCCCAGTATCACCAGTTACACAATACATTGCATGGGAAGGAATTTGAATTGCAGCTGCCCTGTTGATGGGAGCCAACTCACTTTTAGCCTATGCTTTTGGCTTTCTAGTACAGTGCTCAGTACCTGGAAGTGCTTCACAACTTCTGTTATCTCTTAGAGTACCTGAGACTCCTCTACGTGGTCTGTCCAAAAGTGTGTTACCAGAATGTTTCCAACAGAGAGGAACTCAAAGAATATTATTGCTACAGTATTATTTCTAGGATATCTGAGCATCCTTCAACATTTCCCTAAGACCTCATGTTATAATTTTGAGACTTAGGGAGCCTGGAGAACTGCTTTGTGTATGACAGGGGTGCCCAGGATGAGTTAGACCCAGAGCTGGGCTTGAATTCTGAGGCAACCAAAAATGACTGATGGGTCCAAGCCCATGCTTAACTAAGCAAATTCCACTCAATTCCCTGGTTTCCTTCCTATGGAGGTATTGGCTATGATTAGAATAGTGTTAGTTCTACTTCTATGGTAGCCTTATAGGTCAGGATCTGTGTGTAATAGGACTTTTGCCTGTATCAGTTCCCTGTTAAGCAATGGGACTGGCTGCACAAAGGTTTTTAAAATGAATTTTGTGCAAAAGTGCTTTTTTCCATTTGATGTTTCCTCTGGGGAAAGTGAAAAACTTGGTATCTGTCACACATTTCTAGCCTGGCTTTTTGTTGAAATTCATTTGGAGATGCAGTGAGTGCTGAGGGTTGCTGTAATGTAGGCTGCAAAGTAGTCTAGAATACTCACTTATAAGAAGAAAGAGAAAGAAATAGCCTTCAGAGAAACACGTTGCTTTTGTTTTCAATTATTCCGGATTGTCAATATGCAATATTTAGCTTTTTCTTCCTTTTATCTGATATACAAGAATTGTTTTAAACTCTTCAGTGGACCTTTTTTCCATTCGGGACACAGACACACATCAGAAGAGCAAACTCAAAATTGTTCTCAATAAAACCTCAGGTTTATTGCTAATAAGCCTTTTTATTTATTACTGAAAAGCTTTTATTTTCCTTTGAAAAAAGGTATCTCATACATTAATTGTTGTCTACCTGAGCTTGTCATTGCTAGTTCAGTTTCCTATTTATCTTTTTATTTCCTAAAATATTTGTGCTTTTCTTAAAACATATTTGTATGAGTGTGCAATCAGAGCATAAAACCTTTCTGTGACCTAGCTCACAGAAAAGGTGATTTGGCTCCCACTTACACGTGGTCTAATGAACAAGAACTGTAAATCAGCTGAAGCCTGGTGGCCACTCAGCTGGCCTGGCCAAGGTTCAGAGCTGGGCCTTTTGTTTTGTAACTGGGGGTGCCCGAGAAGGTCAATGGCAGAGTGGAGACAGTCTGTTTCACATCAGAAGAACAACACGAACCTGTTTTGTTTTAATTCACACTTGCAACCCAGTTCACAACACCAGTTTCTTACTATTCAGTAGAAATTGTTCTTGCTTGCAGTCCATTTGGGAGCACTGCTCTCACTGGGGAAAGTGGCTCCAGGAGATTTTGACAAGAATTTAGGTCTTGAGACTAGAAGTATAGACTGTAGGGTGGGCTACAGGTCTTCTTTCCCAGTTTTAGGAATGCCTCAGATAGCTATGCTATGAAAATCCCAAGCATCTTTACAGTTCATCAGAAATTGAGGTGGGTACATGTGAAATTGTCTTTCTATGTTTTGAGTTGCTCTAACCATAAATTTGTGAAGTGACTGGGGTAGGGATCTTATAGGTGGGTTTTCTGAGATTGGGAGAAAGGATAAAAAGAGTCATGTGCTTTGTCTAGCCCAGCGCGTGCTCCTGGCAATCTGACACTGGTGCAGATCTTCCCATAGTTGCTGTGGCTGTGCTGAAATCTGGAGTGGGGTATTTTGGTGTAGTTGCTCACAAAAACATCTGCGTCTTTTTTGGTATTAGTATGGAACTCATAGAGAACATTAGTCTATAACCTGCCTACAGAGGAAAACTCCAGTGTTGTCCCTGAAGTCCTCTGAGCCTCGCTTTGTATTTGCTCTTGATACCTTCTCTCCATAACTATGTGCCACCATGGTTTGCCTTTCTGCTGGGAAGGAACAGCTGGCAACTGTGGGAGCTGAGATTACCCTTGCTCTCTGATCAGCTGCCAGGAATGCAGCATTGAAAATGCACCACTTCTCTTGTGGGTACACTCGTGTTCCCCTGTTCTGGGCAGCAGCAGGACCAAGGTCACTTTAAGAATCTGCCCTGGAGAGTGCCCTGTGAGAGCTATTTATTTAGCCAGCTAAGATGTGGAAACTAGATACAGAGTTCTATTTATTTTTCCCAGTGGCAAAGCTCTGGGTTATTTAGAAATAGTCTCCCCATGCTCCAATTGACCTTCTCTGGGTATATGCCAAGTATCTCTGATTCCCCTGGGACTGTGACTCATGGACTTTATAGGCTTTAGTTAGGCATTTGAGGTCTTCAGGTTGCTGGTGCCATAATTGTAGATCTTTCCAGAACTACCCATATCTGAGGTAAAAGATACATGGAAAAAAACCACAAAACTCTCTGAGGTATAGAGATCTCTTGAGTTAACCACCATGAAATCCAAGTGAGTCAGAGATTCAAGGCTGTCTTGCCCGTCTCTCATGATGCTGTGCTGCGGAAAGGGTTTTCTGATACCTTTTGCAGGGACAGTTTAAAATAAAACCAGATGATGTTCTGTTTCTCTCAGCTCTGTTTATGTCAGTAGCTGGGATATCGGATATGAGTGTGTGTGGGATGCTCAAATCTTCACTCCATCAACACCTTCTCTAATGTAGCATCTCTGATGCCCCACACAGTGCAATGGTCACTGCTCTTTTCACCTTTCATCTTAATTACTCCCCATTTGTTCCATAGCTCCTACCCTTCTCCTGCTTTCCAGTGTCCCTTTCAACACTGCTGCTTGTTTTCCCAGCTTACTTGTTCTGAGAGGTATTTGGATGTGTTGTAGGATGTGGAATGTGACAGTGGAAGAAGTTTGTTCTCTAGTCAACCAGGATCCGGGTCTCTTCCGTATGGGTCTCCAGGTTGTCAAGTATTAGGTATCCTCATCAATGGCTTTGGAGGCTGTGTGTTTGTGCCTACATGATGTGCAGGCTCTTCTAGGACTCCTCAAGTTGAAGATAAAGTATCAAAGTGGCTGAAAATAAAGAACCAGGTTTTATTCTCCTTTCATATGAGGAAGACCTGTGCTTTAGAAAATGGCAAATGGTGGGATGACAAGTGTCTGCGTCGTTCCCTCCATTATGTTTCCTTTTTCTTCTGTTAAAAGATTGGTGGGCAGTTTTATTAAAGCAATTTGAAGAGTCTTTTAAAATGTCTTTATTTCTCAAAGCTCTATGAGCACATCTATTTATCATACTGAGCAGAGTGGCTCATGGTAATTGTTCACATAAACCTTGTATGAGAGATTGCAACAAGAGTGAGTATTTGTCAGAAATAAAAACTCTTTCTGTGAGTATTCACAATACTTGGCTTTCTACACTGGGCTGTTCCAGTAAAGTTTGACTACTTAATTAAAAGTGGAAAGTGAATAAAAAAGGTCTGGGAATGGCGCCAAATTAATTCACTAGAAAATGTGATATGCAGAAATTATCTGCCTTTGCTCATGTCCAGCATTAACCACTTCTGACATTTGATCACAATTCTTCTTATGTTTGGTGCTTATTGGATAGTCCCAGCTCCTCAGAGGCTTGCTGATAATCTCCCTTTTCATTAAAGGGAGGAAATCCTTCAGTGTAACTCTATTCCACCAGAGGTGGATATCTGGATTCCTCACATACTAAAGGGAAAAAGAAGCAAATTCTCTTCACCTGTGGCAAGTGTTTGCCTCCAGAAAGTGAGGTGTCTTAAAAATGTTTATTTCTCTCTGTGAAGTGGAGGATGAGTCTGGAGTGGGCAACTTGAAAGTAGCATGATGTGTATTCAAGCCTGGGTCAGGCAGAGGGTTGCTGAGAGAGATTCAGAAAATGGTGTCCTCTCCAACTGGTGTCAGGGCTCAAAACCCAGGAGGAAGGAGAATATCACAAGTTGTGCATCTTTTCTTTGCTGATAAATGCTCAGGAGTGATTTGAGGTAGGGAATGACTCGTGAATCTGAAACGTGCAAGAATAATGATGGCACGGTTGCTATGGTCTTGAAGTGATTCCTGTACCCCTTACTTCTGTCACAGGGTGAGCTGAAAGGAAGATTTTTACTGGAGTATAGAAAGCAGAGCTCATGCAAATGAAGAGAGGAATATCAGGGTGATCAGGACAGCACATCTAAAGCTAAAAGCCATATTTAATCAGATATTATGCCAGATTGACCAAGGAGAATACAAATATCCTGGGAATTATGAAGATATAAGTTAACAGGCTGTATGTAGCTTCAAATTAGGCTTTGAATAAAGGAACATATATATTGCTCTGCTTTTTTAGAACACTTTTTTGCATACAACTGGGATTCTGTTTTCTCATCTTGAAACTGGTGCTTTTGAAGCAAGATAAAATCTAAGTGTTGAGCCCACAGTGTTGAAAAGTGTCCAAGGTGCCACATCAACAAATGCTTGTACAAGTGATCTCCTGTGACCTTAAAACCGACAGAAGAAACCAGAATGACAGTGGCTGTGTCTGGTTTAGACAGAGAGAGGAGACGTGTCATGGGGATGACCCCAACACTAGACTTATCTCTTCTGTTAAGAATGATGGAGAGGCACATGGAAGAGATCCAACCACAAATGTACTCTAAACCCCAGAGCAGGCAGTTAGATTTTCCCTATCCTTAATCCTGAATAACTTCTTGCTGGTAGACCACCATGTACGTTTACTGCAATTCCATCCCCTGGATTGGGCTAAAGTTTCAGCTGCTCTCTGCTAGAACAGAATATGCAACATATCTGGCCATTGCCAGACAGTATTTTGAGAAAGAGAAGAAACTCAATGTACTGACGTGGTCATTGGTTCCTTTGCAACCTGATATGGAAGCTGCTGTGATGGGTTCTTTGTTTATTTGGCAATGGCTCCTGACAGAAGATCAAAAGTAGATAATTCTTAATGCCTCTTGTTAGTCTGTGTTTTGCCATTAATCATGTTGAGCAGTCTGGATATTTAATTGGAAAGTAACACATGATTCTATTGGAATGTGGTCAGAATTAATCAATGCTTTGAGAATAAGCAGATACTATTTAGTTCACTTGATCCCTGTAGAAAATTCACAGGAAGGGCCAAAATATTTCTGTTGAGCTATGTCACAACTAAATGACATGCTTTTCATCTGGCCTTGGTCTCACAGGATTTATCCTAGAATTCCTGTTAAACAAAACTAGTAAATACCGTCCTGAACAAGATGATGCCAGCAACAAAAGAAAGAGGGTTGTCTGGAAAATTTTTTTATAAAAAGTGTCTCTTCAACTTGAGTAAAATCTCAGATAACATGAAGCAGGGATGGTTGCATCACTAAGATAGGTAAATAAACCCTACTGTGCAAATTTAATGCAATGAGCCATTGTAATAGAAGAAATTATCTTGGAGCCAAAGGTGTCCCAGTTTCATGCAGTTCCTTCTCTTCTGTTCTTTTTACGGTCTATGTGATTTCTCTCAAAGAATGACCTGTTCTAATATTAATAATAAGTTACAAAATCTCATTTCAGAGTGATGCTATCTCAGTGCTGCTTTGCAGAACAAATAGAGTTGCATTTCAGAATTACATTTTACTGGCATTGTACTGTTAATAGCAGTAGATGGAAGAAATTGGAAAATTAAGAGGTAGAGGCAAGGAAAAAAGAGATGCTTTCACGTTAGATTTGAAAATAGATGAAGAATTGATGAGGCAGAGAGGAATACCATCCACCAAGGTTATTCCACAGGTCTGGACAAACAAGTGGCACACAGAAATCCTGGTGCCATCTCTTGGTAGTCTTTGGTATGGGAAGTTTTACCACAGATGTACCTGCCTATGTGGCATGAAAAAATTGGTGAATGAGCATTATATAAAGAGAAATCCACTTCTAAGCTTAACTTGATATGTCATGGAAAGGGGGGAACTCATTTAGTAAGACTGTTATTTTGAAAGAGATGTTTGCTTTTTTCTTTTAGTTACAGCTTATGTTTTACATCTATTTCAGATCACAGTTTGAAAGAGAAACAATGCTTTCAACTGAAGGCCTTTCTTTGCCTGCCCATTATTTCTTCCCCTTTGGTGAGCTAGTGGGTTATATTTGGAAGGATGGTATGAGGGCAAGTCGCTGCTGTTCTCAAGTTTGTGACTTTTCACACCCAGTGGCTATGGCAGATGCAGTTCATGGCTGACCTCACATCATGGCTTTGGGTATGTCTATACTGCAGGCAGCTTTGAGTTTGTTGGGGGGGAGATTCTCTCTGCCTGAGCTTTAATTTACCTCATTGTGCTAACAACTGCTAAGGTTTGCAGCAGGGCCCCCAGTGTGGACTACCCAAGCATCTTAGGACATATTATCCACTCTGGGAGTATTATTCATGCTGCTGTATCTGTCTCAGTCTTGGTCTTTGTTCTAGATTAAAGCTAACACTTGAGTGCCTCACTGCATTACAATGTCACTGCCTTTTAGAACCTCTCTGAGGGGTATATCCCACATAGCCCTGGAAACTACTGTCAGTCACACCAAAATGGGAGGTGTGACTTGATTTCATACATCAGTTGCATCTCTGAGTGTTTCTCATAGTTAAATGAATTATTAATGTTAATAATGTTTTTTTTGCAGCTGGATATGATAGTCCCCCATAGAAGGTTAGCTCAAGACTAAATGCAGCACAGGAAGAACAGAGTGGAATTAATTAAAATTTAAAGAAATTAAAACAGAGTTAGAAGGATTACAAAATATTTCATAATTTATGAAGAAATCAAGGGTTTGGCATGCCTTCTGGAAGCTGGAGGGTTATCTGTGGGATGAGGAGTGTGTAAGCTGCTTCTGATCTGGAGGCGTAGAGAGAAGTTTTGCACTGGTGGTGGTGGGGCTATAAAAGTAAAGAAGACAAAAAATTATGATGGTAGGAGACAAAAGATCTTTCATGTCTGAAAGGCTAATCTGAGACATGGTGTGTTACTGTGGGCAAGTCACCTGAGATCAGACTTTTCATATGCTCAGTGCATACACTTATACCCTCACATTTCTCATATTTCTTATCCTTACTAAGGGTGGTGAGGGTACAGTCAGTTCTGTCTGAGGCATTCAGTAAGGACAGAGATAGACAGGAAGAGAAATGAGAAAGGGGAGAGAAAAGCAGTAGTGAATTTGTGAGAGGTTTTATGCTCAGGCAGGATGCAGTTGAAGTGGCCTGTGGAGTGAATGTGGAGCTGGCAGAGTGAGGAGAGGATTGAGCAACATGGTTATGTGACCTTGTAAATGTGTTTGAGGTGGATGTTAAGTGCCAAGGCTTTCAAGAAGCATCAGCCCAGCAGCCCTGGAGGACTGGCAGAAAGGTATTTCTAGCAAAGTCTATCTGAATGTGCTTGGAGAGGTGATGAACAGGTGCCCAACCTTCCTGTTTGCCTGCATTTGTTTTCCTATATCAAGGAGATAGTGAAAGAATCCCCCCTTGGAAATCATTGAGTTGGGTAATGACGTGAATCTCTGATAGAGGCCAGAGAGTGAGCAGATAAAGCTGAGGGCACTCACTTGAGTGTCAGCACGTGTGAGAGCCCAGGAATCTCTTCTACTTTGGCTTTCACTTGGTTTATTGCCATTTCTCCTCCCACCCAGAAGCCTGTTCCCCTTATGAAGGGGGCAGAAAGCAGCTATGAAATCCTCCTCAGAAAAGCTTTTAGTCCAAAAGTAGACAAGGAAAATTTGGAAAAAACAATGAAAGGAAACAGTAGTGCAGAGCTTCAACAGCAGCACTTTGTACCATGTTGTCCCTACAAGGAAAGCAGCCCTAAGAATTTCCTGTGATTGCTGAGGCTTTTTTCCATCTCCACCAGTGCTGGCAATGCTGGCAGGTGGAGTGTAAGCCAGTCTCTAGAACTATCAGTGGTTTTAAGCACAGCAGTGATTAGACCTGCCCTGAGCAGAGTTAGATGACACAGTGTCAAAGCCCTTAGCAACAGCCTTTCTGCAGTAGGATTCCCCGTCCTGATAGCGCTGTTGGAGCCACACCAGCTGTAGCAGCAGCAGGGTAGCTGGTTTTAGAGATACAGAGACAACACAAGAGACTCATTTCCAATGGGAGAGCGATCTCCAAAGCCTTCACAGTCTTTCAGGCTCTTTTGAGTAGGTATCAAACACTGATTATAGAGAATAAAAGAGAAAAAATAAATACTAGAGTATTTACCGAGTGCAGGTGAAATGAGTTTTTGGGGAGAGGAGGTTTTGTAACAGCAGTGCCACAAGGCTCTGCTGCACAGGGTTCTGGCTCACTAACACTGGCAGGGCGCTTCTCGATCTCTTTATCTGCAGGGCAACACTTGGAATGGCAGCAATGCCAGTAAAATCTGTAAATAAACCCAGAGTTGAGCTGCTGTGGGATGTGTTTGGAGACAGGGCTTGGAACGTGAAGGAGAGAACCTGAAAACTTGAGGAAGTGACTGGTGAGGAAGAACAGGGCTGCCGATTCCCAGTATGGCTGCAGCTCTGGGCCTGGGAATGGAAACTCCCCCTGAAGTGTAAACCTTGGAAAGGTCATGCCTCTGAGACAGAGATTTTGCTGTCAGGCTCAGCAAAAGTCAGATTATTGCAGAACACAAAAGAGACAACCATCCCATATCTTTGGCACATCTACTCCATGTGTTTCTTACCATCCTGTGTTAAAGGGATCCAGTCTGGACGTTGTGTGGACCATAGGGCATACATTGCAATGGCACAACAGTTCTCACTGTCTACTCAAAAGCTTAATTTCCTCCTTATTTTGTTGCTTTAAATCACACATATCTGTGGTTATTCCAGCTTTCACCACCTTCCAGATTTTACTGTGCAGAAAAAAACAAGGGCACGTGGCAGAACCATCCAAGTAATGCTCAGAATTTTTACTGTGTTTTAATTATTTATCCCTATTACTTCATTCCTGTATATACAAATGAAGTTCTCCCAGCCTTGGCTTTGATATTGTCTGTTTTCAGATCCCAGAATTTGGCTTGAATATATCAGATGGAAACTTTCCAATGGAAGGAGAGAGGAAAACAAACCCCTAACTTTTATTACTTAAGCTTCTGCAAATTACTGCTTCAAAAAGCCCCTGCAGTTATGCCAGTGTGACATTGCAGCTTTCAAACAGCAAATATCAAGAGAATTTGACCCAGTACGTGCTGCATTGTGACATTTATTGACTTTCGCTTCCTTTTAAATCCTCTGGCTAAATGTTTTGAAGAACAGGCACCAGCACTAAGATGTGGCCAGATTATTGCTTAATAAGGAATTATACATGTGCAACTGAACAAATTCATAAGTCTGTGGCTGGCTGGATCAGCCACAGCAGCCAGATGCTGCTTTACAACCAGCCTTACACTCTCCATGGTGGTGTAGTGACCTGTGTTGCAACTGAGGGTGGTGTGTCCAAATCTCCTTGCTTGAAGATGTGGGGATGAAAGCCAAGCCAATGTCTTCCCCTGGCATTGCAGTCTTCCTGCATCCTCACAAAGTCTGAATGCATCCTGCATGTTGAACCTCAGGCACCAGCTGAGTGGGCAAAGTGCTGTGTTGAAGGCAACATGGGTGATCTAGCATATGAAGCTATTTCTCTGACTCTTGTGCATACTGGTGAAGTAAATAAACAAACATCTCATTATTTCTCAGGACCCTGCCTATGCCATTCCCATTTCTGTCTTATATATGCTGTTGTTCTTTGAAATGCTAGATATCTTGAGGTGCTGTGGTTGCAGAGAGCCTCATCTCTGACCTGCAGTCTGCAGGTTTCCTTTCCTGCAGTAAGATGTCCTGCTTCTGCCTGAGCTGTGGATATA
Organism: Pseudopipra pipra; assembly: GCF_036250125.1. Taxonomy (NCBI): domain Eukaryota; kingdom Metazoa; phylum Chordata; class Aves; order Passeriformes; family Pipridae; genus Pseudopipra; species Pseudopipra pipra. The sequence continues at coordinate 14,403,893 of NC_087560.1, read as the reverse complement.
AGGACAGGACAAGGACATATTCACAGCGGGTGTTGGGATGGTGGTGCCTCTGCTGCTGTTGGAGGTGGTGGTTCAGCCTGCTTGCAGGGACAGCTTCTGCAGAAGATGCATCCTCCTTTGCAGCATCTATCTCGTTTTGTGTGAATCTGATCACACATCCTCAGATGACTCTGTTGCCTTCCCTATGGCAGCCTGGAGGTCTTATGTCCAGAAAGCTGCTGCAGGGCAGTGTGAAAACTGTCTGCTTTCCACACCTTGGCTCTTTTTCCTGCAGAGATATATCTCAATATATATTACACAATGCAGCAGTATCCCCATTCCCCCCTCACCTGCCCAGCAAGACAGAAACCACAGAGTTGCAGAGGGAATTGAAGAGCAAGATGGCTTTTCCCTGCTAAACCTTTATTGAAAATCCCAGGCAAATTAATAAGCTTTTCTCCCTGCTCTGCAATTGCAACATTTATTTTCCCAAAGACTTCATGCTTACTATATTTTCCTGTGGCAAAACTAGTCACTACTGTACCTTTCTAACACTATTCTACATGTATTTTGCAACCTTCTGTTTCAACAACACATGGTGGGTAAAATGGGCATTTGTTTAGCATAAAAGACAGATTAAAAACTGGCTGTTGCTATTGACTGAAGGGACTCGGGTGAGACCTAAGTTTTCTGAAAGAATGTCGAGATTTTCAGAGATATTTAGGTGTGCGAAGATGAAAGGGAATGTAACCATAACAGAAAACCTCTCAGCAGGTTAATGGATTAACTTGTACTGTTAAAAGGCAGTTCTGACCTCAGTATACAAAAGAGCTTTGAAAAATCCTGCTGAGTGCTACCTGCATGTTTAGACATAAAAATGCCTTTTAAATTCAGATCAAGATGCCTATTGTGAATCTGTAAGAGAATGTTGCTTTGCCGTTTCTCAAGCATGTTTATGCATTGTTCTCAATTTGAGACTGATTTAATAGTACCAATTAAGCTCAGTATTGTGTGCACACATGGCATACAAATGAATACCCCAGTATTTCCAAGCATCTTCCTGTTTGGCAGCATCAGTTAGGACCAACAAACTGTAAAGTGCCCAATTCACACTAAATTCCCTGTTGAAAGGCTATGTATGTATGTGTTGAAGGAACACAATCATTAGAAAGGTTGAAGACTGGGAATAGATGGAAACCAGGAAAGAAATTGTTGACAGAGTCTGCATATTTTCTTCTGTATATTTTGTTGAAATTCAACTTGCATATGAGCTTTTCAGGCAGCTCTAACTCTGAACACCATCCTTTGGGATTTAGGTAAGAGTAATATATAGAAACTGCCTGACCTGTGTGCATAACAGGGGAAATGATGTTTACCTCCTTGGGAAGCACATGGGGATTGATAAATGTGTTGCATGCAAGAAGATTAATTCCACTGATATCTTTTTGCCCTTGCTCCCTGCTGCAGATGGGGTTGTAACACTGCTGTCAGAGCTGCAGCTCATGTGCAAAGAACTGCTCCCACATTCAAACCACAGCCTTTGTACCACAGGCTGTAGCTGCACACTCACCAAGAGCAGGGCTGAGTGGGGCTGTAGGGTTATGTTATGACATTATTGCCAGTTCACAGCCACCCAAGTTGAACCTTGTCACGCAGCACAGGGAGAACAATTCCAGCAGCTACGCTTGCCTGACGCAGCTTCTTGCTCTGACATATTCAAAAAACACATCTTCCCTAGAGATTTTAAACTTCGAATTTCTTTGGCTGGACTTTATGGATGTGCTTCATCTGAATAGGACCAGGGGGGAAGTGAAGTGCAATATAAACACAAACTGATGGATCTATTTCTAGAGCCTTGTAATATGGAAACGCTGCCATTAGATTAAAAAGAACAAACACAGTTTTTCATCTTGTGTTCAATATAAGTCATTCCTTCTTTTATTCTGAAACATCTGACTTTTGCTTAAAGAAAAGTCTGACACACAAGTCAGCCTTCTTTCTTGGAAGAGATCAAGGAAGATGGTGCTTTCTCAGTCCTTCAGCTTCATATTTCATGTACTTTTCAAGTTTCTTCTACTGTACACATTTTTTAAATTAGCTTCTCTGAAAGATGTTTATTTCTTTGGTTAGAAAGACAAACCAAACAAAAAACCTCAAACAAAACAAACCTCAAAATTCTAAGCAGAGAAGCTGTAGGAACGGCTGCAATGAAAGCTCAGGTTTTCCATCCATTGCAGCAGCCCTGCAGAAAAGGTGGCTGTTTCAAACACCTCTGCTTCACAGCTCAAGAACACCTTTTGTTACAAAGTGCTTTTTAAAGATGTTGTACCCTGAGATTACTGCTGCCTTAGAGAGGGTTTGTACTAACTAGTAGTCAAGGAGAACTACAGCTCTTAGCCTTGATTACTTTGAAACCAGCCTCCCTTTTATGCTCTCAAATAGCTCTGGGCACAAGCAGTGACATGTTAGATACCTCACTGCCTGGACTGTCAGTAACACAAGCTGCCCTTAAGTATTTCACTGCCAATAATTGATAGTATTCATAAAATAAAAATCTTGCAGAGGTTTGCAAGCAATGCGGTATATGTGCAGGGTTATTTTCTGGCATCATAAACTCCTGGGTACCTCCAAGCTCTGCCTTCCCTTTATAGTTCACCATCAGAGACTCCCCAATGGCAAAGCATCTGCAGTTCAATTATTCTTAATGAAAGAAGTCACAGTTGCCCTGCTGAGATTTGAGCCCAGGGTTCCCTGGTATGTCACCAAAAAGTGCCACTTGACTTCATCATGCCCTAAGTAGGGTATGTGTGTTGTGTCCCTCTCCCTGCCCTTACTCTGGGTGTACATAGCATTCAGAAAATTTGAGGCTGAACAAAGTGGGGCTGGGTCTCTTCCCCCGTGCTTGGAGTACGTGCTTTCCAGTGAGCACAACATTCATGTCAATCCTGGGGTCTCCAGAGCAAAAGCTGCTGGGAATAGAGAACTGATGAGCTGCAGAAAAAATTACAGCTAAGGAGTGAGCCAACAGACCACCAGGCTCTTTCTGAACTGAGTAGTAACTGGGTTGGGAGTGGAACAGAGCTGCCCAGGGAAAGAAAGGGGATTTAACCTCATTCACTGACACACTTTAACTGCATATGAGGTGATCTGTAGAGCTCTGCTGGTGCTTGTTAGCAGATGTGGCCTCGATGAGTGTCCTCACCACTCTTAATCAATCAAGGATAGCATTCATCCCCTTTCCCAGTTCCCCTTCATGTTTCCCTTGGGTGGGAGACCTGGATTCTCACACTGTCAACCTGGAACTGCCTGGGTGATGAATTGTTTAAGAATTCTGTCTGATTTTGATCCTTCCAGCCCCTTCATCTTGACGTGAATGACAAGCTGTCACAGCCTGCCTCAGCCATATTGGTGACATCTGACCTTAGAGAGGGAGCTGACATAATCTTCTGAGGTATAGCTTCTGCCTGGGGAGGCAGTGCCAGCTCTGCACTGTGCTGTAAGAAATGCCTGGGCATTTTTTTGGCAAGGATTTGAATGTATTTCATGTTCCTTGTTCTTCTGTGTTACTACTTTGAAGCTAATTTAATTTAGAGCTGTAAAGAATAGGTTGACTTTTTAGGATACAGCTGTCTCTCCTGTATTTTTTGTACCCAAGAGAAAGAAGGATACTTGTAAGGATGCCTGGAGGATAAGCCTGGAGTCACTCTTCTTTCTAGGAGGCAGAGATGAAAGAGGCTGGAAAGCTATACCTTTTCACTGATTTTAACCTAGCAGGCTCCAGGGCAGGCAGCAAAGTTTGGAAGATGCTACGTTGAAGGCTTTGAACTGAACCTGGGAACTGACAGATGCTGGTCACTGGACTTGAAGAATCCAGTAGAAAGAGTGTGTGATTTTTATTCCCTTTCCTTCAGCATTACACTGAAAGCACATCTGTGTACAACAGCTGGATTTCTGAACTCCACCTGTTGGCAGTGTGTAGGACATTGCAGACTGAAAGCAAACTGCCTTTAGTGTAAGTTTTAATGCCTAGCTAACCAGCTGGAATTAAAGTGGGCATGGTGATGGGTGGTTTTGTATAAGTCCTAGACTAGCAGTGCCATGAAGATGCTGGCAGCACAAGCAGCTTTTGCCCACCCGTATTTCCAAGACTTGTGAAGCTGCTGGTTTTAAGTCTTTAAAACAAATCACTGTGCAAGTGCCTGCATATTTAAGATCTGTATTTCTGGGCCATGAGGGAAAAGACCATTCAAGGCATCTGCCTCGGATGAGATCTGCTTTCTGGTAGGATTTATAAAGCACCCATTGCCATGGTGCCTACGTGTTATTTCTAAATGTCTCTCAGTTGTTGAACGTGAATGTGAAATTTAGAGCGAGTGGCTCTGTGACTGTATAAACTCTGGTAGTTAAGTACAAGTCCCATGGGGTTGGAGGCAAAATGCAGCCAGATGATGTGCACACTCAAGGACACTTAATTCTTCCCGGAGACAGGGGCTGTAGAAGCTTGGGGGCTTTAAGCCTGTAAACTGTGATACCTTGAGCCCTGATTCAGGGTTCCACTGTGCTAGATGCTGTACAAATATAAATTCCAGGGTCCCTGCCCCATGTTTCTTGTGGTATAAATAAACATGACAGCAACAAGTAAGTATATGTGAAATAGCAGGTTGAAGGGCAAAAGAAGCTGAGTAACATACATTACATTTCTATAAAAATAGTGGTCTGTATCTTTATCATCCAGGTGTGATTGCTTTAAGGAATTAGATCAGGCATCAGGCTGAAGAGGTATTTAACGAAGCACCAAGTCATTAGCTTTCATTCAATAATTTGAAGAGGGTGTTCTGTGTTTTAGCATGTAGAAGACACAATTTTGCAGGAGAAGGAAGGATGATTCAATTACTTGGGGACTGATCTGTAGAGCCCTTTTGGTTCGTTTCTTTGTTCAGTTTTTGGCACTTCCGTTCCCTATCCATAGATCCAAACTAGTCCTGAACATGTGAGCACCCTGTGTCCTATGAATCTTAAAATCCTTTCATGTAGTCAACCATGCATTTCTTCTGTAGTGAGGTTTTTCATTTTCAGGAGTCCTTCTTTTATCTTCAAGAGAGACAGAAACAGAGGCACATCATTGTCCATCATACTGCCTTGTGCTACAACCTGTGAGCTGAGATTGGGGAGCAGAAGAAAACCAAAGAGATTCTGGCTTTCAGGCTCCTCTGTCTGCAGTGATTTCCAGCAGAAAATGTCCTGGCAGCTCAGACCCAACAGGGTGACCTAGGCATAGGACTCCTTTGTCCAGGTTTTTTAACAGCCTGGTTTTACTGGCTAATCCAATTGTGCTTTGGCTTGGGACATGGAGTTTTTCTTTGTTGTTGCTGCTGGTTCCTAAGCACAGGATCTGGAAGTTGCATTTGTCTATCTGTCTGCTAGTTGTATTCCTGCCCAGATATCCAAGCTGCTGACTTGGAAACACTTCAAAGATTTCCATTCTTCAGAGTGGCTGTCTCGACTGCTACTACAGGGAGTTTTTAATGTTTTCTGGTTATGGAGCAGCATTTATTATTACGCTTTATAAGACAGGGCAACTTTATTTATACATAATTTTTTTTTTTTTTAATATATAAGTGAGTCTCCTTCGAGACATAGGACTTGACAAAACAGCTTAGATTTTGCTAACCTATTACCACAGAAAACAGAAAATCAGAGGAAGACATCTGGACAGATTTGGCAGGTTTTTTAATGATTTAATCCCCCCCATCCCCTCTGTCTTCCCTCCATTCCTTCTCGAGACAAATGCAGAGATTTGCACTGGGCGTGCTATCAAATTCTCTGGTCTGGCATATGGCTCATCAAGTCATCTTTCTTGTGCTCTTAAACTTTTCCTCGTGTTCCCATCTTCCCCCCACCCCATCCTTGCTCTTGTGCACAATTTATGAACTCCTGTCTCTGTCTTCCTGTCCCAGGCTTACTCATCTCATTATATCTTCTGATGCCAGAAAAGATGCTGTTGGTTTGCCATATGGTGCTAAGGGGTGCTGATATTATTACAAACACCATTTGCCTGGTTTGCTCTAAACCTATTAATGCTTCAATGGTCTTGCTGCTTCTTTCAGTGTAAGCCTATTTTTCATCCTCTCCTATGACTTACTATTTGTTTCCCATATGGTGTTTTGTATGTTTGAATTAATTCAGCATCAACAGTAGGTAATAATCTGGGGATACTTGCTGACAGCTGGCTTAATGTGTAAATGACAATGCTGATTGAAAGTCCAAACTTAAAACAAATGCAGGTAGCTAAGTCTCTACACAGTGTAGGTAAGAACTCCTTTCCCAGGATAATTATGAATGCTAAGAATTTGCATAAGTTTAAAAGTTTCCAGGCAAATATTTGGAAGAAAAAACAACTAAGACCTAAAACCTCTTCCAGAGGTACCATTACTAGTTTATGGTATCACTGGACTGTGACTTGCTGGAGTTTGAGTCTGTTCTGCAAGTTCTAGCACTGTGGTCTTGTACACATATCATTTCTGCTGTGGTCTTGTACACAAAACCTCCTCGGTCACTGTTGGCCACAGGACACTGGATTGTTTAGACTTCCAGCTTAAGCTGGTGCAGCTGCTGTTTTCTGGGCTATCTAATTAACATTGCACTTGGAATTCCTGTTTCTTATTTCACTGCCATTATACCTATGGTTAAAATGTAGGGATATAGAACTACAGTCATTCCTGGGTCACTTTTTTCAGATCCTTCCCTCATTGGCAATAGGGCCTAGCAGTCTCATTATAAGGAATCCAGACTGTCTTTTCAAAGTCATTAGGTTGTTTGTCCCATTGTTGCCAAGAGGATATTTCAGACCTTCATTTTCCAGTGCTTAAAACCCATCCTTTCATTTCCAGTTGAAAGTATTCATGGCCATTTTATATCCATTCGTCCTTATGCCAAATTTGTTCTTCAGCCTATGTCTCCTCTCTGTCTTCCTCAGTGTTTACTTCTCCACCACCCACTGTGTCTGTAAAGGAAAATCCAGTTGTTTCTTGACTATAATTTTGCTAAGGTGACTAAACTGTGATCTTTAAACCTCCTCATGAGTTACGTCTCTGTTACCACAATGATTTCCTTGGCACATTTCTGCATGGTTCCTTCTGAGTGCTGCACACAGCTGCTCAGGTGAAGCCTTGTATGAGAACATTCATGCTTCTCCTTCACTGGCAGTGGCTGTCCTGAGACCTGATCTGTTCTTTTCATGGTTGTCACCCTTCTGGTCATGCTTGTCCTCATCCTTTAATGGGCTCATATATCCAGGGTGTCCTTCTACCCATTTCCAAATTATGAGCCCCTGCTCATAACAGTAATTCTTATTAAACCCTAAATGCTTAACCTTGCACTTTGACTATTACATTTCATCACATTTCTATTGCTTCAGAATTCAAGAACATCTTGTTACTCCTGAAAGATATTCTGAACTCCCTGCTATTGGCAGCAGCTCCTGACTTCACACGGTCAGCAGATTTTGTTAGTATACTCTGACTTTTTGTGCCAAGGTCATTAATGAAAAGATGAAATAAGATCAGTCTCAAAAGATCCTTGAGGACTTCCACACATAACTTCCCTCTAGACTAATAATTCCTCTTTCAGCACAACTCCTGTCATTGCCTCTTTAACCAGTTCCTTGCCCATGTTGTAATTCTTACACTAAGAATGTTCTCCAGCTGGCCTAACAATTTTCAGTGTGGCACCATATCAAATGCTTTATTGAAGTACAGATAAATTAGATCTATCACATCTCCCTTGTCTAGAAAAAATATGTTATCTTATCAGAGAAAGATACCAAGTTAGGCAGACTTGATCTACTCTTTGTAAGTCTATTTTATCCCTTAAATCTGTTTTATCTGTTTTGCAGTTTACCCTAATGACTTATTTTTTCTTTTAAAATCTGTTCTAAAGCAATGCATATCACTGAGGTCAGCCTATTGGGTCTGCACTTATGACTAACAGAGCAGGTGCTGTAGGACCTATAGAATGCTTCATCCTGCCTATGCCAAACCCCTTGTGATGGATTGCAGTACCTGAAGAGATGAAACATGCCAGTGTGGTTCTGCTTTATTTTATTGCAGTACTATGTACAGGCATGGGCTGATAGGAGGATGTGTTTAAGCTGTTAGCTTGGGATGTGGGAAATCCATTTAGCTGCAGCTGCAGGTCTGTAATGTCACTTCAGAGGCAGATGGTGATCATGAAAATTTCTGTTTCTGCTGAGAGGTGGTGTTGGGATCTGGGCGACATCACCTTTAATTTTTTAAATTTTTTTCAGGACATGCCTGAATTTTCCACCCCACAGACCCTCTACGTGGATTTACTTACATTTTTATGATAGTTTTGGGTTTCTCAGCTTTACAAGTTGCACACCTGTTCTACCAGGTCACATCAAAACCACAAATAGCTCTTATCCCTTGACTTGGAGTAGATCAGCTCCTTCAAAGCCCAGAGAAAATAAGTGACCAGGAGTGCTTAAGGCCGTTGAAGGATCAACTTTGTTATGGCCAGGAAGAGTTTAGGTCTTCTGGGGCAAGTGTGGTGAGGAACTGGGGAAACTTTGGACTCAAAGATAGTAGGAATTGGAGATTACACTGTCTGAGAACATGGCCTGGGAGTTCTAAGATCCTCTAAGGATGAATGAAGTCGTCTGTATACAGTGTGATTCACAGACCACCCCAAAAGTATTGGAGGATCCAGATTTGCTGATTTATTGGCTGATGGGAGGATTCCTGGCAGTGTTGACTTTATGACAGTGGTGGAGCTCTACTGAAACTCTTAGCAATGCTCATAAGCACATGCAAAATAAAGCAGATGCCTAGAGGAAATACTGAGAAGTCTTCTGCTCTGAGCAAGAGATACTCTGGTCTTCCTTTGTTGCTCTGATGTTCTGCCATGTGAATGAGTCATCACATTAAGCCTGTAAAATGTAGATATGTTAGTGCAGCCTCTTTTTACAAGACACATACTGGAGTGTGAGCTTTAGGAGATGGTCTAGGTGGAATTTTAACTTGCTTAGAGTTGTTTACTTTGTCCCAGACTTTAAACTGAGTATTTCTTTTCTGAGCAAGCTGAATAGCTGGTGGATGACAGTATTCCTCCCATTAGCCGAATGATTACTGTTTAGGTGGAGCTGAAGAAGCAGTGAAAGTATGACTGCTTCCACTGGTGAGATTTTTTAGCTACTGATTTCCTATTCTGTCTGTATTTGTGTGCATTTCCTTTGCAGTTTGTAAAGCTGTTGTTGAACTCTGACAGATTCATAATGAAAGAATGACTTTAGATAGAGATGTTGACCCAACATCAGCAACGACCAGCTCTCTTGAATCTTTTAGTCTCAGCTGCTGTTGGGACACACAATGAACAGCAGCTTGATGACAAAAAAATATTTATTTATTTGCTGCAGAATGATAATTGGCTCAGTATGGAAGTTAATATGATTTTATTTGGGGATTGGTTTGTAAAGAGATTACATTTTAAGGAATCCTTGGGCATGGAGGTTTTTGTAGCTGTATTTATTTAATCGGCTCTGGGCACTTGAAACTTCACAGCAGTAAGCCAGGTTAGAACACAGATCCTCTTGCTCCAGCAGAACATGACTGGAAAAGGAAGTTTTCTGTGGTGATATTGGGATGGAGATTTTACTACATGAGGAAGGAACTTGCCTCCAGATGTTTAGAGCAATGATATCTCAGTTCAGCTTTTCAAACTGAAATGCTAATGACCAGCTCTTAAACAAACCAGTGCTGTGCTGGCTCAGGCAGGTTAATTTGCTTACCTGTACATTGAAATGACACAGAAAGTCAACAGAAACCTGCCTGTCTCTCCCCTGTGGCTACTTACTCACTGCAAGCAGTCTTACTATAGAGCTTTAGCATCTTTCTTACAAGTCCTCCTCTGAGTGGGCCCCTTGACATACCCCTACAATGAAAGACATTTTTTCAATTAAAAGAAATTCAATTTTGTTTTCAGTTAAAGCTGGGAGGGAGGACAGGGTGAAGCTTGTTTTGGGAAAATAGAAAAAGGAGTGGGATTTGGCTGGAAACACTGACATTGATATCCCAGCTTGATATGAAAGTTATCATCTGCTGATGCACTTGTGTCTGGAGTGGGCATGTGCTAAATCTCTGGTACAAAGAAAAAGCTTTGGGGCAGTAGTTTAAAGACTTGTTTAGATTACTCTGGATGTGTGGGTGTTGCTTTAAATTTTAATGGTCATTACAAATCAGCACTACAGTAAAGCTGGAGGGCTAATGGTCTTTTAGAATAACTGAGTCAGCTCCAGAGACTGGATACTCTATTGGTGTAAAACATTGCAGTTCTGTCAAAGTCCATCATAAGCTGTTGGCTTAGACCATCTGGGAAGCCTGGCCCAGAAGACTGTGAAGATGAAGGTTACAAAAATTATCGAATAAATTGACATTATTTCTCTATCTCTTTTCTTTCCCCAGGGCAGCCATTGGGGCTCTGGCAGCTCTACTGAAATCAAGTAAGCTTTTTTCTTCATATTCTTTCTGACTTTCTGTGCTGTGCTGCTAGGCAGAATGATCCTGTTGAACTTCATTCTCCCTTGGTATTGCCTCTTCCCTCAGTCCCAAAGAGAAATACAAAGGAAAGAGACAGTAGTCCAGTAGTTTCCTATGTGAGTTATGATTCCTGGAGCTCCAGCTCTGTGGGAGATTGCACCCTATGTGCCAGGGAGCAATCTGACAAGGCAGCCAGACCAGACCTTATTGTGAGTATTTAGGAAGCAGTGGTTGTCCCGGGGCATGGTACAGTGGGAGAAATGGGCAACTTCTCCAGCCAGTGAAAAACCCTTATTGCTCTGATCCAGCATCACAGGAGAGTGGGGCCAGGACCTCTCTGTCCTGTGGTGCTGTTGTACCACTGTACTTGCCCAGTTACAACGATGTGGGCAGAGACTTGGAAAACTTCTGTTGTCCAAAACAGATGACCACATTCTCCCTTGTAAGTTTGTCAGGTCTGATAATGTGCAGGCAGGGCAGAGAGATGGTGATTGCTGGGGTACAGCCCTGCTGTGAGAGGCTGTGCTTAACATTTGCACCAGCTGGTCGGGGGTGTTGCAGACCTTGACTGAGTCAGGTGACTAAGTCATTTTGTGACACCCTTCCCAGTTAGTTGCTGTTTCCATGGAAAGGGAGAAAAGGACACAAACAACAGCAATGTTGTTTGGTTGCGAATGGTAAACTGATTTTAGGGTAAGACATCATCTATTTTCAGCTGATTTTTTTTGAAGCAGCTGGACTGGAATTTGGGAAATGGTTCTGATACTGTGCAACCAAATAGAACACTACAGACCACCAGTCAGCCTGAACTGTGTATTTGGATGCTTTCTGTAGTCTGATACTGAGTGGCCAAGAAAATGTCTTTTAGTTTTCTCCTTGTTCAGTGTTTCAGGACATGAGAAGCTCCAGGCTTTTGGAGTAGACTGCTCTGGTATCTGCATACAAATGAGCGAGTTGTGTCTTTTGGGAGGTGTGGGTCAGGAGATGTGAGAAATAGCTCTGGTTCTTTGAGCTAAATTCACCATGCTTGGAAAAGCAGTGAATTCTTTTTCAGGATTGCACCAGGACAGCTTGCTTAGTCACAATTAACTTATTTGTGGCCATGACCTTAGAGCATTTGGATGGTGCAGGGGTTCTTGGAAAGTTAAAAGTCAAATCTGGTGAATGCTATAGCACTTGAAAATTGCTTATGAAAAAAGGGGATAGAGTTGTATACAGCAAAGCCGAGAAGCTCTTTTTAGCATATTTTAGATGGCACACAAAGTGAAGGGGAAGCAGGAATACTGGAAAGTGCTACAGAGTGAATTGGTAGATTGATTACTGTGAGCTTTTTTTGGAAACTTGCAGTGACCTGCTTGCTGGGAAATGGTGGGGAGATTGTATTTTGCTGGGGCTGAAGGCTGTAAGACGAATAGGACAAGAATATGGCCATTCTTGAGGATATCCTTGTAGGGCTGTGCTATCCTTGAATGCTTCAGCCCAAAGTGATTAGGGGATTATGGTTGTACACAGAGCTGTGCTGGAGGGTCAGTGTCCCTCTTGCTTTTAGCAGAGCTGCAATTGCAAAGCACACGGTAGTTTTTAAGGGAGCAGGCAGATGGCAGTGTGTCTCCCTGATGGATTCAGAAACATCCATCTTCATGTCCTCAGGCTTCCATAAGCTCTACTTGAGACTTTGTCCACCTGCAGAGCCAGAGGCTGGCTAGAAACTGTTTGGCTTCTCTTTCCTAACAGAAGCTGATGCTAAATGCTCATTTAACAGGTGCATAACTGCAAGAAGCAAGATATGCCTGGAAAAAAGACAGTGGTGTAAGAAAAAATTACCGCTCAATCTGTACCTGGGAAATTGTTGCTGTTGCATTTCAGAGGGGAAAGTTTAAGATTGTCCAAAGAAATAAGTGATGGGACACTACAAACTTGTGCTTCATTCACAGCAGGGAAGAAATACTTGAAAACCCAGTGCAAGAAGAGTGTGACCTTGTTATGCTGTTCCCCTGTGTGTAGTGATTGTCACATGGTGAGAGTCACAGAGATGGTGAATAATGGAGGAGTAGAAGTTTAGGTCCTTTCTAACGACAGTGCTGCATCTTTCTATCAGTGGAAGCTCAGATTACTGAAACAGAGAAGACACTTCTTGCCTGACCATCATTCAATCTCTCACTCCTGACTTATCTCTTTTCAAGCATCCCAGAGTGCTTTACCAGTCCTTGCATGCTACTTTCCCAGCTGATGTTCCCCACCATGTCCATGCCCACACGGACACAGCAAACAGCTCATAGCAAGTTGTTCCTCCATTGCCTTGTTGTTTTCATAATATCTGTTGTGTGTACACCATGTAAACTCCCTCTCACTGAACTGCATTATTATACAGGCTGAACATGTAGGTTGGTAAATATCTATAAAGGTGCTGAATGCCATGAGAGCATCAGGAGTTTTTTATTTATCTCTTGAACGTTACTGTCGAGCTTTCCAGTGTTACCCTTTCCCATCCTTCCTTCTTCAATTTCTAGATGCTTACCACAGCCCAGGGTGGGATGAGGAGGTAGATCCTGATAGCTATAAACTGAGGTGGGCTGAGGCACTGCAACTCTCCCAGAGTGGCTTTTCTCTGTCCCAGTGTGCACATACTACTTTTTTCCAGTGTTCTTTGGCTTTGTTCTGCTTCTTCCCTGTATGTGTATCTTCATATCTTGATTCAGCTCTGTAGTGAGGCCTGAGGAGTTCATCACTAAGCAGTCCTGAGGTGTGGAGGGGACAAACCCCAGCTGGAACTTGTTTGAACGGTGCTAGGAGGTGCGGATTGCCCTCCAAGTCCCATGGCCTCTAGTGCTTCTAGTGAACTCACCGCCCTGGAAAAAAACAGGAAAACCATTCCCAGTCTTGGAGGAGTGGAATAAAACTGGACCCCTGCTATCTAAGCACAGACAAGCACATACCTGGGGTGAGCAGGCTGGAGGGGATGTGATGGACCAGTAGCCACACGGTGGCGATGTGATTATAGGGATCCCCACTCTCACCACGCCTAATCCAATATGTATTTTGGGTGAGTAATTTGTTTATCAGCAGGTTATTTTAATCTAATTTTGGTTGTATTTGTTATTCCCGACTATCTATGCTTCCCAGAATTACCAGCTCGCATGTCTTTAAGGAAATTAGCAAGAGCTGGTCTCAGAGGCATTTGCTGAGCAGATATTGAGGGAAAAGGCTGGAGAAACGGGCAGGGCCCTCGGTGCAATGCTTGCCTAGTAAAATTGTAATGAGCAATTTAAAAAGACAGGTTGTGGTGACCTCCTGATCGTGCTTATTTCATCAAGACAATTCTGTGTGCTAACAGCAGTTATTGCTGATGGCCTTTCCCCTCTCTTTCTATATCTCTTCCTTCCTCCTTTTGTGTCTTTATCCTCTTGCCTCCCCCCACCAGCCTTTCATCTCTCATTTCCTGCTCTTTCCTCCTCATCTTCCGTCAACTAACCTTTATTTAACCTTTCACCAGCTCCTTTCTTTATCAAAGCATAAGGATTATGCCTTGTGGCTGGTGGGATAAAATAATCAGTGTTATTCTTTTCCTTTTATGCTGGCATCAGGGAGGGGCAAGCAATTCTGAGGAACAGAAAGCGATGTTCTAGCACAGAAGCAGATTAGGGTTTCTGAAAGGCCTGCACTCTCCACATCTGAATTCATAATGCTTTACAACAGATCCAGTGATGCAGGTCTTTGATCTTGAGTCAAAATACCCTATTGTTAAACCATCCCAGTTCCTGTAGCCAACAGCACGATGTCTGTGATTTTCCTAATAATGTGCCAGGTACCCATCTCTCATGATTAGTTTAAGACTTTATTATCCATCTCTGGATTCAAACTCCAGTATCAGTCTGGCTTCAAATCCACAATCACAACTTGTAGAGTATTGTGATCAGAGTTGAATTTTGCAAACAGTTCCATTCATAATAATCTTCTAAAATAAGCTTTGTGTCTATCCTTTCTTCCCGAACTTCAGAATGCAGATAGTCTTGATTCTATATACTTTTAAGATTTTTCTCTTTGAGAAGAACTACTTTGTGGGAAAGAAAATTATTTTTGTATATCCTTCATATTCCATCCCCCAAGACTCTTCATTCGTAGACATCCCAAACTGAAAGTAACTTGAGGCTCCAGAGAAAAGGGTTGTTTTCATCTCCTGACACATGACAACTTCCTCCTGTTTTGCTCCTCAGGGTGGGCATAATGAAACCTGTGTTGAGGAGTTGCATTATTCTCTGTTGACATCCTTAACAGGGATCGCTTACTGCTTTGTCTTGACATGGGCACGGTTTGTGCCTCCAGTGATGATCTGGCATCAGGAAATTCAGTGCCTGAATTTGAGGAAGTCTTCCAAATTCTAGCATCCTTATTTGAACTCTTTCAAACCACTTCAGTCAGAAAAATCACACTGGAAATTTTGTGCAACGGTATTTTTTATATTTGATTTGTGATTTTCCAATGAGTTGTAAACAGAAGAGATTATGAAACGGAAAAGTAAAGGAGAAAAAGGAAACTTTTTTGAAAATCAGTTTTCTTCTGAGGTTAGTTCATAAGGGTTTGGCTTGCTTTTCTGTAAATTAACATGTAATTTAACATTTAATAACATTAACAATGAAATGAAAGCAAAGTAGAGAATAATCCCAATATCACGATACAGTTTGTATGACTGCCACTGAACTGAACAACACCTGGAACTAAAACAAAGAATGAGCTGTTCTTGTATTGAAGCTAAGCTTGTGGCTGATTCCTGGTCTAGGAGCAAAACATGGCATTTGTAGTTGCTAGAAAATCCTATCTGTGTTCTCTAGTTTTGTGCCAGTGTTCTTTGTCTAAGTGTTTAAATAAATGCCTGGATTCTGAAGTGTATAGGGCACAAGTATAGCCCAGTCTTCTGGCTTCCAACAAGAACTGAGCTAATACCAGCTTCTTGCTGAAACTGTAGAGCCTTCTGTGTCTGAACTCATCCCAGCACTTCGTGTGTGACTGTTTCTCCATGGGGACAATTTTGTTTCTATAGAGGATCCTTGTGCTTTTCTCTAGCAAAAAAATGACCTCTCAATGACCGAATAAAATAGCTGTATTCTCTTTGCTTTAGGAGATATCTTGCATCGTTTATTCCCAAGAGGCAATCACTAGAGCAGAGTGGGGAAGTTGGAGATTTTCTTATTCTTTTCACTGCTTTAGGGGCCATAGGGTTAATTTAGCAGAGCATTCTTATCTCCAAACTATAGCAATGTATGTTCTTGGCATAATGAATCAGCTGAGTGGCATCAACAAAGAGATTCAAGTCGATAGATGGAAAGATAAATATCTCTGTTCTGCCTGGTAAGCAGTGCATTGCTCATCATATTTCAAGTTGACTGTAATACAGTTTTGTGATTAAATATGCTGCATGTTTTCCAGTGGTCCCTGTATTCTTGGCAGACATTTCAAAGGGGACTGGATTGTGAGGATGGCTCAGAAATGTCCACAGGAACACTGGTGGTCAGTTTAGTCATCTACTAAACTGAAAACCTGACTTTAGAGTCTGTCCTTGTCTCTTGTCCCCTAACACAAAATGAGAATTCTGCCAAAACCAGGGATTTCTTTAGTGTGATCCCCTTGGTAATTTGGATGGATCTTTAACCATTTGAGGCTTCTGCATTTCTGGCTAATTGCACAGGTGAACCAGGCCACATGTTCTGTGCTGCAGTGCTAAAACCTTCACTGATTAACAGCACTGCCTTGGAAGCCACAAGTGGAGAGGCAGTTGTAGAAGTGTGGGAAGCTAAGAAGACACTGAGTGTTCCCTATCACCTAGCCCAGCCTCAGCAGGCAGAACTGAAACTCTTGCAAAGAAAATACCGTGCTAGGGACTGGTTTGGGCATGGTGGTGAAGACAGTGCTCCCCTGTCAGAGATGCCAGAATAACACTATGAAGTCAGACTGTCACAGGATAAGAGTCAGAGATCGCTCAGGTAGATCTGACCTAGTAGTTAGTTTAGTTTTAATGAGTACAGATGGATTGGAGGGCAATACTCTACTATTTACTACACTTAAGGTTAGTATGGGATACAAATATTATCACGTGAGCTTACTATATGTATCTTTAATGTTACATGCATGCAAAAAATTTCACCAACCCATCAATGTCTTGTGTCAGGTAAAGGATCTCTCAGCCTCGAGGGGTAACCTTGAGAGACATCCCTACTCGAGGGGAGGTCACTGCCACACAGGCAGGTGCTAGAGGGAGAGCTCAACGGGCCCTGATGCCTGCAGATATTTATAGCATAAAGTGGTTGATGTGTAGTCAGATTTTTGCTCTTAATGCAGTTTTGCCCACTTACCAGCCCCGTCTTTAGCCAAAACAGTTTTCTTTGGGTTTGGTGCTGAGTTCCCACTGATGGCCTCACACAATAGGAGTCATTAAGTTCACTCAAAATAGGAAGCACCATCCCTGGGCACTTCTGAAAGCTGCGTGGGAGGAGAGCTTCCCTTTCCATTGGACACTGACCATACCCAGGGAGAAGGGAAGGGACTAACTAAAGAATAACAGTAAGAGGGTCAAAAGACATAGGACATTTTGCCACTTACCACACAGATCCTACATACTCGCTCCAGGAGGGATGGGTTCTTGCTGCCTAAAAATCTGTGCAGTGCTGCTTATACCTGTATGATTCATTTCCACCATCTGTATTTGTGCCAAAATATAGATAGATGCCCATGCTGGTGCATCCCTAGATGGAGAGACCAACAGACACAGACAGGTGGGGAGGCCTCCTTTTTCCATTCTGCCTTCTGGAGATCTTGGCATGCTTCCTCCTTCATATATTCACTAGTTTATTGACTATAGAACTGAAAAAAATGAAAGAAAAAATTAAGAAAAACACTGACAGCACAGGAGAGCAGAGGAGAATCAATGAAATCAGACAGCAGAAACAAAATGAATGTGTTTTTTGCCCCTTCAGCAATTAATTCTCATTGCTTCTGATCAAAGAGCTGAGGAAACTGTAGTCCTGCCTCTCCATCTCTTTTTCACAGAACACACTATCTCAGCTTCACTTTTCAAAGCAATTGTTTTGATCCTAGCTTACCACAGAGGAAACAGCAAAGTTATTCTGCTCAGCTTCCTCCATGCTTTTCATCGAGTATTAAAACTGAGACATAGGACAGTTGTGTGTTCTGGTCCCTAAGGAGCTGGGATTCAAATGTGGAAATCTGTCTTGAAAAGATGTGAGGGAAAAAATCACAAACATACTTTATGAGAATTTTTTTATTTTTTTGTTTTAAATAAATTCCCCAAGAAGCTCTACACACAGTGCTTTCCAGTTTTTCCCTCTTCCTATCAGCATTGACACAGAAAGCTTAGACTTCAAGCAGAGTGCTAGAGGCTATAAAACTCTAGATCTAGTCCAATTTCATCCGTCCCTGAACAGTTCAGGGAAGCTCTGAGTCTGATCTAAATTGTCCCTACCTTACACTCCCTGACTCTCTTCTTCTTGTCATGTTTTATATACTTATTGACTTTTACAGGGCTTTCTGAGTAATTCTTCAAGGAAGATTGACTGATTTAAGGGGTTAGGCATCCTGCAGGTTAGTAAACATGACAGCTGGTTGAGGATTAACAGGAAATCATGAATAAAATCATTGGGATTGATAAGGGATTCTCAAGCAATTAAAGTTTTCTTGTAAAAAGTCAAATAGAAAACAGAAATACGGAGTGAAGGTCAAAGGAGGAGGATGACCTTCTGCATGCTGACAACCATTAAGCCTCAAAATACAAGATGTACTGGCAGAGTTAGTGTGAGGTGGTTAACAGCATGGGAATACAGTGCTAGAGAACTGCAGGCCAAGGTGCAGAGCCTGGGCAGAGCTGTGTAGGACTGGAGTAGCTGTGGGACCAGCAGGTCACTGTGAGGGCATGTCAGCAGAGTGGTGTGAAGATGCAGAGCAGGATTAAAATGAGTTGGTAGACCAGTCTGGGGGTGCTGTTTGTTGCCAGCCCTGTGGTGCCAATGGTAGATAAAATTCCAGGACCAGGCCAGGTAGCAAAATAGCCCTCTAATCCCTTCTCCAGGTAAGAGTTTGCTAATGTACTGCAGAGAGCAGACTGAGACAACTTTAGGTGACTTTTTTGCCTTTCCAATGTCTCCATCTGCTTCTTCACTAGGACTGAGGTTTGCTGCCCATGCTGCTTCCTGCTTGCTCCTTCCATGGCTTCCCTTGTTACTGATTTTCTTCAAACAGCATCTTTCTATTCTCTCTCTTAACCTCTAGCTTCCTCTCCTGTCCTGCGAATCCCCACTGGTGACTTTAAAGTTCCAGGTGTGAGAGGCTGTGGCACTTGGCTTAATGAACTGGAAATGGATTGGAGCCTACTGGCTCTGTAGAACCCGTACCAAGAGCCATCTGTTGTGAGCTGTAGATGCTGATTGGTATTCAGGGAGCTGAGCTCCTGTCTTATTCATACTACCTGGCCCCTCCGTTGATTACTGAGCTCCTGACAGCTTCTAACGTGTGTCACAGCAAAGAATGTCAGGGCCAGTCAGGAAAAGATGTTTAGGCAGGGTTGGTTTGAAGGGAGGGAGCCTGGAGTTTGGTATGGCTTCATGTTGGTCCTGACGGGCAGGAAGGAACGCAATGGGTGAAGGGATGTGCTTTACAATACTCAGCAGAATTTATTTTTCATCACAAGTTTTATAATCTTCTCTTTTCAGTCTGAAATCCTGGAGCTACATGTTTAAGGGAGTATTGCAGCTATCCTCCTATATTTTTATATAGTTTATTTTTTTAATATTTTTTTTTAATTTTCTTGCCTATGCAGTAAAACCTTTAAACATTACCTGAATATGACCTTTAAAATCTTGGAGCAAGAAAGCAACAGAAAAGAAGCCCAAAATGCTATTTCTTGTGTTAGTGTTTTGTTAATTTTTAAATACTGCGGGTTCCCAGAATCACTTTATTCATGACCTTCACTGTACAAGCATGTGTGGGAATACATTTAGAAGTTAAACATAATTTCTCTGTCTGTGACAGGACTGTACAGCCACAAGGTTTCTGAATTTGTTGATCTCAGCAAGGTTTTCTCTCAGGACTGAAGTACAACACTTCAGAAGATTTTATGACCTGCTGTTGACTAATATTACTGTTCTTTAGCTTTTCTCACTCCTCAAGAGCTTCTGCAGTTTCAGGAAATCTTGTAGTGCTGCAATTGGAATTAAATTTGTTAGCACACGGAAGGATATATGGGCTCTGCCCATTCCCTACTCATGGTGTGGTTCATCTGTAGGGTTCTGGAGCAGCTGTTTGCAGATAGACAGGAGAGAGACTGCTTCTTTTTTTTCATGTATGATTCCAAGAACCTAGTGCATGGTTAGCAAGTAACACCCTAAATAATAATAATTTTAAAAAGTTTAAAAAATTCTATTTTTTTTTAATTAAGACCATTAAGTAAGAATGAGGAGGTGCTAAAGTCTGAGTTTGAGCACTGAGTTGCCACATTGCTTTCAAACAGAAAAGAGTTTAATTCAGCCTTTTCTCTCTGCTTTCAGAGTCCAACAGCCGCCGGGCAGTGAACAGGGGCTACCTGGGTGGCTTGCTGAGACTCTACCAAGACTGGCATCGCAATGATGTCTCCAACAACTACATTTACATTCGAAGGGGTCTCCTGCTCTGCCTAAAGTACATCACCAACATCCAGCTGGGCAGGGAGACTTTCCTTGGTTCCAAAGGAATGGAGATTCTCTTCACAAGCGTGCAGGTAATGGTGCTTTTTGTGTTTAAATGAGGTGATTTGGTAGTTAGTGCTGGGTTTTACCTCACAGAACAGGAAATTCCATACTTATATAAATTCAGAAAAGGACATATAGATGAAAAAATGATAATGTTAAGAAGTATTGACTTTCATACAGTTAGTAATTCAGAAAAGCTGAAATGTTTCAGTTTAAAACAAATCTTAATTCCTACGATCCTCAAGGGAGTTCTAGTTCGGGATTTTATTGCTTTTTTCTCCTTCCCTGTGCATCCTGCTGTCTGCTTGTTCTTCCTCTCCTGAAGAATAATGCAATATATCTATAGAGGAATTGCTTAGGTGTTTCATGAGATTTTTCCTTTACGGTATCCAGATAATTCCACTCAATCAGCTTATTTAGCCACGCCTTTTATAATAAGAAACATCCATCAACTGTTTTTCAGGAGGCTAAATTTTAATCTTATGAAACATTATTGTGGGTTCAGGAAAGATGCCATAGTCCTGTGGATGGGATCCCTATAAAGTATAGAAAAGGCAGGTACAGAACAGTGGCAGTTTCTTCAGCCTCTCAGCAACATGCTTCCTTAGCCTGCTGTGGAGAAGTGACTTAGGGAAAATCCTTCTGTTGTAGACCTGATTCCACAGAAGTGTTTCAATTATCATTCTTACTGGCCAGTGCATTATCTCATTCTAGGACCATCACAGATAGAGAGAAAAACCTGTCCCCTTCTCCTTTAGAAAATCCATTGCCCTGTGATCCAGTGTGTCTACTTCTTCCCTTTTACCATCACTGCCATGAATGATTCTTCTGTGACTGAAAGATATTTCTTACTAACAGTATATAGGAGACTTCTGGAATTTTTTCACTTCACTTTCCTCATGAGGAATTGACCATTCCTTTAGGTGGGATGAGGTGTCCAGAACTAGCAGACCTTCTGAGGGCCTATGGCCTCTGTTAATGAGAAGTCCCTGGTCTGCAGAAACTTTAATAGGGTGGATGGAAACAGCTACTTGAGGGTAGATGTCAGCTCCTTCCCTCTCCAGAACCTTCTGCAGCCCATGAAGCTTTCTGAGCTAACATCTCCTGATAGCTCAGCCTGGGAGCAACTCCATGGGAAGTGCAAACATTGGGTCACCTTGGGTGAGCAAACAGGAAATGACATACTAAGGCTCCAGTAAACACTGATAATGCTAATCCTTCCAAAGGTTAGAAGTGGAGCGGAAATGACAGCTCCAGGGGCCTCCAGTTTGCTTTATTCTAATGTGCACTGTTAGGGAGACCTTGGACAAGAAATTACCAAGGTTAATAAATTCAAAGTTCAGTATATTCCCTCACTGCTTCTTTGGGATATTGTCAGTCTCACAGTGTCTCTCCAAGACACCAACCATTGGAAGTGCTTCCCACTCCTGATTGGGAAAGCAATGGCTCTTTATAGACAGTATTTTGGTGCCTTTAGGAATTTCCTGGCTGTGGTGATTAACCTTGACCAAACTCTGAGCAGCTAATGAGATTTTAAAGGTGTTAAAAGCTGGCTAGAAAAGTTCTGCTGAAACTTTTTAAACATTTCTTTTTTCTATTGAAATGGAAACAGTTTTGCCAAGATGGGTTTGTTTTAAATTCCAGTGGATATCCTATTTACAAGGATGGTTTTCAATTGAAACCTCTCTGGCTGCCTATTGTCTGGGCTGATGGACAGATGAAATACCTAAGCTTTTAATAGTCCTTAAGCTTATGTCTTTAGAGAAAGAGCCAATAGTTCAAAGACTGTCACCTTACATAGATTAGAAGTGACTGCTACTTTATTTGAGGAGAGTTTAGAGATATTTTAGGGGAATTTAGAGATATTTTATATTCTGCTTTTACCTGGAATGAAAAATAGTTTTAGATAATGAAATCATTTGTGGAAAGGAAATACTTTTTGTTCCCATTGCTTTTTCCTAGCTGCAGTTAGACTTTCCTGACAGTTAAATGGTATATTCACATTAGCACTGGCTGGTTTTGTGTGCAGTGATAGAGCTGCCTGCTCTGAGACAAGAAAACAGGTTGGTATCTACTTTAGGAGAGGCTGCTGCATGCAATGTTATTTTGCTATTTTATCACTTTTCCATCTGATGTCTTAAGCTTGCCTTGTTTATTTTCCTGTACTACTCTAGGATAATATCATCCTATACTCCACTCTCCATTTTCCAGTGGTAGCATCCATTAGGATCACTATCTTTTGTCTTACTGTCATATTGAAACCTCCTTTTTTTTGTATATATCACATATTGTAATATCTGGACTATTGCAGATTCAATGGAGAAAAGATGGAGTGTGGAGACTAAAAGATCTCTTGAATTACATGAGTTTTCTGAGCTAAGGATTCACTCTTCCCTCATTCACATTATCCCACCACAAAATAAGTGGGGTAGCTTACACACATACAAAGCAGTCTCCTGCCTATTTCTCAGGTGCCAGTAAAAAGGGCTTTTCCAACACAACGATGTAATATTTTTCAGTCACTTGTAAACCTTATTATGTTGGAATCTGAGAGCACTTTGTGAGCACTAATCCAAACAGTCCCACAAATTCCCTGTAAGGTATCTGAAGGCTTGTTTGCACTTGTAAGCTAATTTGCTGTAAAGAAAAATACGACTTTCAAATGGCATCATTGAGTAACTTCATGTGTGGAAATTCATTGACTGGATGTATATGCCTTGTTCTTGACTGTTTAAATTCACTTGGCAGTGAATTAAGTTGGCTGTCCCAAGGCAGGCAATTAAACAGTCCTGTGTTCACTGTTCTAGTAAAAACAGAACAGTTTTAGTAAACTAAACTACAGTAAGACTGTTCAAGAACGTTAGCCTGTTCCCACATGGAGACAAACTTTCCTAATCTTTCCTTTAATAACAAGCAAACAAAGGAAACCATGTGAAAGAGTGAATAAATTGAAACAGAAATAGAAACCAGTTCTCCTTGGTGTTTGCTATACCCATAATAAAACTTTCCTTGGAGATGCTTTCAAAATTGTCTTTTCTCTCCCC
The DNA here is from genome assembly GCF_036250125.1 of Pseudopipra pipra. NCBI lineage: Eukaryota > Metazoa > Chordata > Aves > Passeriformes > Pipridae > Pseudopipra > Pseudopipra pipra. Next base: position 14,380,586 of record NC_087560.1, on the reverse strand, counting down.
CTTGTTCCAAACAGCCAAAGATCTAGAAATACATATTAAGATTCTTGTAGTGAGTCTTGTAAGCATGTCAGCTTTAGATGATTTTTTCCTAGCCTCCCTACAGGAATCCTGGTTAATCCCACTGAATCTTATAATGCCGTTCAATCATACATGAGAAAACAGAGTAAAATCTTCTACAACCAAAAAAACCCCAACACAGTCATTTTCCTGTTTCTGATTATAATAAAGTATTTTAGAATCATAGAATCATTTAGATTGGAAAAGACCTTTAAGATGGAATCCAATCATTAACCCAGCACTGCTCAGGGGGGGACCGTGTGTAACAGGTAGGACAGTTGTAAGAGACCATTCTTAGTGTTGTTCTCCTTTTGTTCCTAGGACTGTTTATCTTGTAAAAATCTGGATCCTATTATAACCACTGCAACTCAGATTCTGAGAAAGTGCTACCCCAAGGAGCATCTGCCTGTGGCGACAGTAAGCAGTTCCTATTCCTTCCCTCTTCCTGGGAATGCCAAGGCTGAACCTCCATGTGAGGAATCTGAAGGTAAATGGCTGAAGGTTGAATTCAATAGGAAGAAAAAGAGCATGACATGAGATTTAAGTGTGGGGTCTGGGGAAGGGAGACTTGGTACCACAGTCCTGGGGTTTACAGTTAAAATTAATCTGATGGCCTACAGTGTCATTCAATAGAGAATAAATTACTCCCAGATCTTCTTGAACCTGGGAGAGCCTGTTTGGAGAATAAATTAAAGAAGAATAAAAGGAGCGAGGAAAAATAAAAAGAAATTCTTCTATTATCCAAAAAAATAATGGAGCAGAGTGGGCATAGCAAAGGCTGGAAATGCCACTGATCCACAGCAACAGAGTGAGGCATAACTGTGCCTGTGCATGGCTGTTTGGGAGAGGGGGAACTGCCCTGCAGCTTTTTCCTTAAAGAATTGTGGGAATTATTGTCTTTTTCACTTTCTAAAATAAAAGCAGGTAGCAGTCATGCTCCATGAGTAGAAGATGTGAGCTCTTGCTGAAAAGCAGAACTCAAGTACAGGCAGGATAGCTACTCCCCAGAAAAGGAGAAACAGCAGGCTCCATGACACACACAAGCAATTTCTGTTGCATTCAGTTTCATGTGGAAGATGCTCAAATACTATAACAATCATAGCAGTAAAACACTCTAATCTAGATAATATAGATTAAGAACATCCTGTAATATCATTGCAGCCAAGCAGAAAATCTCTGTATTGCTTTGTAAAATGAGTTGGATCCATACCATGGGGACATTTGTCATGGTTTTGAAAGACAGTGTTTGAGTCCAAGGGAACAGAGCTTTAAAAATGATTTAGTGCCAAATTCAGAGATTAACAAATGAGATCTGTTTTAATCAGGGTTGTGGTGGGTTATAGACTGTGTGGCACACACAGAAGAGTTTACATGTATTTCTCTGCAGGACATGAGAGGGATATTAGGTTGAACACCTTTGACTCTACCTCTTTCCTACTCCTGCAGGTGACTATGAAAGTGATGGAGAAGAAGAGGCTGAAAAAGACCTGGATAACGAGGATGGGGAGAGTAAGGAGGAAGTAGGTATATGAGCCATAGTTTCCATAATTATCTACATACTGGAAAGTAAAACTTTTCATTGTCCATTTTGACACTCTGAAAGATTATCTAAGCAGAGAATGTAGATGTGCATGTGGTCCTACATGAACACACTAAATGAATAATAGAAAGATATTTGAAAGAAGACAAGGACAAAGCATTGATTTTCATTAGAATTCTCCTCCGTTTATTTTATTCATTGCCATCTTGTTACCCAGGATGGTGTGGATTTGGTGACTCTCTGTTCCTGCAGAGAGACTGACCAGCAACTATTAGAATCACATACACAGTCAGGGATAAATGGTGGATCTTTGATTCCTTTGGGTGTATGCCAGAAAAATGAAACTTACTCAGGAAAAATCGATTTATCACCTAGGAAAGACTAACCCTCTCTTTCTTCGAATATCAGATCATATTTGGGCTGTGCACCCACACTAAGGAAAAGGTTAGTTATTTTAAGCCACAGCTGGGGCATTTGAACCTATATTCCTTCTTTATTTGATGCTCTACACAGATAAATAATACAATTAATTATTCCATACTTCCCTGAATTCTTCCTTAGCATTCTCCCTGCAGTGACCTCAGTGGCACAAAAACCCCCTAGCAGCTGAGGATGAGAGTGCAAACCTTTTTCTTGTGAAAATACAAACAAGCTCATATGCAAATGTGAAGTACTGAATGCTGCTAATAAGTCTTATCCACCTAAAGTGGCTTGGGAAGGCGAATTAAAGAAATGAAGTTGCATATACAATCTAATTAGATATGATTGAGACTTCTGTGAAAGGGTGTTCTCATTACTGCCCTGTCTTTTTCTCCTCAAGTATTAAACTGATGTCACCCAATGAAAAAAGGAAGTTAAAAAAACCCCCACACATTATCTCAGTGTCCTAACTTGCCCTTGTCTGGCTGTTTTTATCTGAATATTAGAGCTTGTCAAGATGTTCATTAGGAATAAGGTTCATAGTGAATTTATCTCCTTTAATTAGTTATTCATTCAGAAACAGCTCCTATGCTTCTGAACTATTTCATTATTCATAAGGATTTACCAAGTAGATGTAAGCAGTTTTGGGTTTTTTTTTGCCTAAGAGCTTGTTCTGAATAGGAGTTTTAAATACTGTTTGTCTGGTGTGCTGGTCATATATCTTCCTTGAAAAATCTTGCTAGAGGGAAAGCAAGCATGGAATGGATAATGAACTTTCAGCTTACCTTTCTTTGTGTAAGACCTTTTGCACAATGTTTCCTGGTATTGATGTGGTTTACAAACATTTTCACAGGTACATAACACATATCCATGCATACAAGCAATAGCAACCGAACTGAAACTCGGCTTACTCTTCTGTCAGGAGCTGTTCAGACAGTTCTATGAAAATCAAAATCATCACATCAACCCTCTATTCTTTTCAGTCCAAATCTTAAACAAGTTTGAAGCTATTTATGCATCAGTATGCTGTTAGTGGCAAGTCCTTTTAACCTGACCTCACGCTCCTTTCAGCCCTTCATTGCATTTTGACCTATGCCCAAACAGCAGTTCAGACTCTGCTTAATGACACAAGTGTGGCTTGGGGTTTGAAATGCCATGGACACTTGTGCATTCAGGCATTTTTCTTTCCATAGAAGCTTCAGAAATTAGTCTGATTGTCAGGAGCAAATCACTTCTTTGATGATATTTGGTGGGACATACTTAAAGACAGGTAGAATTATTTGAATAATGATGTAGTGTGATGCCCCGTCATCAATGCCATGTCTCCATCCTTCCCTCCTGCCCCATCTTTTCCTGTTTTTGTTGTTGTTGTTGTTTTTGTTGCTGTTGTTTTTGTTTTTGTTTGGTTTGGTTTGGTTTTTTTGTTTGCTCTTTGTTTGTTTTTTTATTTGTTTGGCTTTGGTTTTTTTTAATGCAATGACTGAATGTTTGACACAGTTTGGCCTTGATTCTCATATCTGATATGGGTGAGGGTGCAAATCAATGCATAGGAACTTTCAACTGTGAAAGTTTCAGATCCTGTTCTTATCCCCAGTTCACTGATAGTTGAGATCATCTTGTGGGGCATTTGTAATTTATGTGCTTTTCTAATTCTGCTTTTGTAGGATTATGATTTGGAGACAGATGTGAATAAATTGAGGTCAAAGCCAGTGCTTGACCGGCCAGAGGAAGATCTTGGACAATATGAAGCAATGTGTCCAGAACTTTCCCATAATTTTCAGGTACAATCATAGTGAGGTTTCCTTTATTTATGAATATTCCAGAATTTTAGAAATACTTGAAAGGGAGTATTGACAAGTGATGACTAGACAAGGCTATTGCAAAAGGAAACCTGTAAGTCTTATAGGACTGGAAAACCAAAGATTATGACTTTTTACTATAGTTTATTGGTGTGAATCGTGAGTGACAAAGGGAATGATGTTTGATGCACATTTGTCTGGGTATAGATTAAGTAAGCACTGTTGAATCAATTGCCACATGAGAAATCTGTCAGATAATTTGTATCCTTGCTGGCAATTTCAACAGCAATATCAAGATCAGAATGAGATGTGGAAAATAAATACTGTCAACTAGTGGTTTGAAGGAAGAGGGGAAGATTGCACTGCCACTGAGTGAAATGAACAGCTCAAATATTTTTTCCTAGTTCAGTCTGGGACAAAAAATGGACTACTGCACTCATTATAAGTCTTGGAATTTAGGAGAGCTGAATACTCTGATTCAAATATGAGTCTGGAAAAGACCACTGGTTTAATGTATCTCCTGTATACACAATATTGTCACATTGATTGTCACCATAAGTAGCCAAATGGGATTAAATTATACTCTTGTATGAAGGTGGGGTGGAGTTTTGCATGACAGATTGGCTGCCTTTACCCCGCTGTAACATTTATATTTAAAAAAAATGCCTTGCAAAATATCTTCCCTTCTTTGTTAGAACAATTGGTTTCAGTTGAGTCATTTGCGTGAGTCATCTCTAGTTGGATCCTTTTGGTTTCTCAGGACTTCTGTTGAAACAGCTTTGTGGATAGAGAAATACTGGCAGGTGGTCCATGCACTGATTTTGTTCTGGTTGTTTTATTGGTTGAGTACTGTTTTGGGGGATGTGTAAATATTTCCTCTTTTCTTCCTTGAAAGGTTTCCTCTGGAAGGAGGCACAATCTGTCTTTAGTTTCTTTTAATTCCTTTTGCTTTTTAAACCTAAAGGAGCTTGAATTGGAGTCTGAGGAAGAGAAGAGCTTGAAGGACAGGACTGAGAGTCTTCCCTCTGCTCCTTCTCATTTCATTCCAAGTGCTACTTCTGCGAAACATCCAAACTGCAGATGGAGAAACCAAAGTGTCACAGAGATGGGACCAGATCCAGATGAACAAGATTTCAAAGTTCCACTGCAGAGCTGGAGAAAGAAGGAGGAATGCAGATGGGATCAGAATGATGAAAAGAGAGTCATTGCAGAAGCAACCCAGGA